>NC_080697.1:39489753-40739753 GCF_030445035.2 Dasypus novemcinctus
CTTAGGTTGAAAATTTTCCTCCTCCTTTATGCATATTTGTATTATTTTTAGGCGGTACTGGTGAACCTGGAACCTCATACATGTGAAACAGGCACTCAACCACTGAGCTACAGCCACTCTACTTTATATAACTTAAAAAATAAAAACCAAACCAAATCTTCCCTGTAGTCCGAATACAGCTACATTTTTCTCATATTCACATTAAGCTTTGTCTACTTTATCTAACCAACTTATATGAGACCTCTTTATCTTTCTCTTTTTAAATCCACTTTTGGTGGTTCATTGTTGTGTTAAATTGTGAGGTATTAAAGAAGCGAGGCTATCCATAATCATGGAGCCTGTACTTAATATGTACAGGTTGGAGTCAGTAAAATGTCAAAATCTTTATACTTGTCTGTAGTCCCTTACATCACTGGGCCCCCAATCCCTCTCAGTCATTAGTCCATCTTTCTTTCCTCTTTATTTTTCCTGCTCTAGCCACTGCTGTGTTTGCTCATTTTCAATCCAGCAGGCCCACCTCCACCTGGTCAACCTACTTAGATGATCCAGTCCACATAGATCACCATCTATTCCCCAAGCGCAATCACTTTGGGAAATCTTGCTCCCGAAATGTAGTTCTGATTCCACTCTGGTGAGGTGTAAAGCATGTATAGGTCCACCTGGCCAGGACTGATCCTTCGTCATCGTCGGCTCCCCTAAGGTTTTAGTCTTTTCTTGGAGCATCTATCCTGCTGTATTTTGCAATAATGATTCCAAAAACACTCCCCTGTAGACCTTTGCTACTTTGGCTACATATGAAACACCCAAGTTGCCTATTAAAATCCAGAGTCCTAGTGTCTATTCCCAGAGATTAGAGGTGAGATCTGAGAACCTGTACTTTAAACAAGCTTTCCATATATTTTATCACATGCAGCAGTTGTGGCCTAAAATCCAGAACTTTTCAAAAATTCTGCTTTGTTTGTTGTTTTACACTTATTTCATAGATCCTGCCAGTCTGAGATATCCCTGAGACATTCTATTCTTACATTTTCTTCTCCGGGAGAACAGTAGAGAACCTCTGATTTTGGAAATGTTTGTGGAATTGGACCTTTTCAAATACACGCTTCAGACACACTGAGTCAAGTACATTCTAAAAGAATATTGCAGGTGATCATATACATTTCCTAATGAAGGCAGTTTCAGAAAGCCTTGGCTAGCAAGTGAAATGAAAGGAAAAAATCACCCTGGCCTCCTCTGCCTGTAGCACGAATCAAAGACTCCAACCACTCAGCCTTAGCAGAAATACCTTGGATTGGCCACCAGAGGACTGACAATCTGGCCCCTGTTCCAGCTGCTGGCTCCTCACACAGGGTCTCTCGCGTCTCACCAAGAAGCCTGGAGAGTAACATCAACAGGACTGTCATCTCCAAGCCCAGGGGACAGGAATAACCCCCAAGAACTCTGAGGACCAAGTTCAGTGCATGGGACACAGATTTTGTTTCCCAATATTTGCCCACACAGCCAGTTAGCTTGTGACTCTAGCTTATGGAACATACTTTAGCCTACGCAATCTTTACGGCCTCATCAGTATTTAGTGGGCAGTATCTTAAACATGCATGTTGTCCCTTGCCTTAAAGCAGGCTGGACAATAAAAGAAAAATAAAAGGGAAATTTATCTATACATGTTTGTCGGAAAAAATACACCCCAAAATAAGTATTTCTTATCAAGCAAGTATAGACGGAAGCAGTTGGTGCAAATCTCCCAAACAACAGCTCAATATTTGAAAAAAAATTTTTTTTCTCAAGCACGGGCTAAATGGCAGATGTTGGGAATGCCTGGCGACAGGATTAAAATCTTACGACAAGTTTTAGGAGGTTTTCAGTTTCACTGTGGGCTGCTTCCCTCTAGGCCCGCGGAAAGCCTCCCTAATGAGGTGAGCCTGGGTCTGAAGCAGGCTTTGCAGACACACAGAGGGCAGCAGCCCGGGAGAAAGGCTCTGAGGATGCACAGATGGGCCTTGATGGATCCTAAAAGGAAGGCATTACCTGCCGAAGTCACTGAGCAGCCACAATTATTACAGGTCTCTGGGTTCATTGTCAATTAGAGTGGCAGTTAAAGCGAGCAGCAGCTGTGACAGATGGCTTGTCTCCAGCTAGTTGTGCTAATGGGATCGGAGCCAACTCAAATCTTTTCTTCCCTCTGGAAAAAAAAAAAGACCCACATAGTTGTCAATTAGTCAATGTAAAAGGGAGAAAGCATCATATCTACAAAGGGGTCATTTATCTGTTTCCTTCTAATCCCTACTTCTAGCTTTCTGAAGGAGAAATTTTGTTTATTTATTACTTACTTCAAACATGTTTTAGCAGAATGTTCAACCTAGAAGACATTTTATGCTGCATCTTTGTTTTGTGTGAACTTACAATATGGTCTTCTCATAATTGAACCATTTCAATCAAGTTGTTAGCATTTTAATTGGCCAACTCTTTTCTGGCTGGAACCTGTAGGCCATTCTCCTATTTACACAGTGCATGGGATCAAAATAAAAACGACTGCTTCTGTATGGAGGGCCTTGCCCAAAATAAAACACACCCCAGACAATCTGGCTAATGTGCCTCAGTAAAAAGAACCATTGCAAGGAAGCAAATTTTAAGACCTAATGAGTGTGTGAGCAAGTACAATGTGGGTCGCGGATGATGCATCAAACAAACAGACTGTATTGGACAACAGAAATATGGCTCCTCAGGATTGGGGAGGGACTGGAACTGTCTCTAAAGGGCTCAATGGTGGCTGCTTGGCCAAGTGGCAAATGCTAGTTCACAATGAAGCAATGACTGCTTTTCCTTCAGAAATGGGACACTTGGGGAAAAAAACAAGATCACACAGCTTTTTGCTTTCTTTGAGTTGCTCTGTTTGGTGACCCTCTGCTTTGGATGCATAAGGAGGAAGCCCTTGCTTTCTCACAGCGGTTGGGCAAAAGAAACTGCTTTCCCCACCACCCTTCTCTTCTTTTTTGCCCTATCTCCATTTCTCCATTGTGCTTATTTGCATGGACAAAGGTTTCTAGGTAATGGTCACATTTCACATGCATCAAAAGGATTAATTAAATGCGAGTCCAAGATAAGAGTTGGTTGGAGACACAGACAAAATATGTTTCATAAAGGCCATACACTGTAAGAACTTTTGTTTTGTATGAGCCAATTTGGGGACAAAATTATTTTATTTCTGTTTAAGGGACTTGTATTTAACCTATGGAGTTTAAGAGATCATATCAGATCAGTCTCATATGCCATGTCATAAACTTAAGTTTTTTTTGTTTGTTTTTTTACTGTTGAAGTTATGCATACCATTATGGAAAGTTAGGAAAGTACAGCAAAATTTAAGAAAGGAAAACATTTATACACACATATGCACGCATGCACATGTATGCCTATCCACTGGAAGGAAACTATATTTATAGGTTAAAATCACTTACATAAAATTTTCTCAGATCTTTACCATGAGAGCTAAAGAGTGTCCTGGGACTGAAGCCCATGGAGGTGTGGCTCCTGCTGTCCCCAGAATTTCTCATTCTCCTGCTGTTCAGTCCTCAGTCACCAGCAATTCATCAGGATTGTCAGTAGAGTGTTTCTACCGTTTTGTGGTTCTAGTGGCTCCTGTTGCAGCCCTGGACACAGCTGGGCAGGAGAAATTCTCTGCCATGGAGGAGCAGTGCTTGTAGATGGGTATGGTCTCAGTCACTGGCAAGGCCGGCTTTGAGCATATAGAACACTGTCATCAGCTCATCCTGGGCATCAAAGACAGGGAGTTATTCCTGATGATCCTTGTGGCCCACAAGGTCTATTTGATTTGATGCATTTAAGGAAAATCACCAAGGAGCAAGGAAAAGAAATGTCAGTCAAACACCTTATTCTGTACATTAAAACCAGTGTCAGGGATCCAATTCTCAATATCAACAAAACCTTCCAGGACCTAACTAGAGTAATTAGGCAATAGATTCCTGAGGCAAAAAAAAAAAAATGTCTAGAGAAGAAAACCAAAAGGTGGAGAGATGGGGCCATGGATGCCCATGAGCTGCAAAGAGTGATGTCGTGATGGGCCTCAGGCTTGCAGTACAGGGGCCGTGTACTGGTTAGGTCTCTGTTCTCCTCCACTGCCTAAGTGCACTGGAAGCCATTTCTAACCACCATTCTAGAACAAAAGACTTGGCATAGGAAGATAGAAAAGAGGGTGGGCAGGAAGAGATAATGTCTAGATTTGCTGAAAGTGTATAAGCTTTCTATTCTCTCATACAAGGAAATTACCTGCAAGCAGAAGCATGCCTCATGTATGAACTCAGCCTGATTCTCTAACCATGTGCTGTTTCTTCTAACTATATAGTATGGGTTTGCTGTGGAAATGTTTATCCATGGTCAAAGTACAAAATGTGCCAGGAACATTTGAGGATTACTTTAGTAACTACTATGGAATTAAATTCTTTAAGCATATTATTTTAAATATATACATATTTTAATATATTATTTTACAGAAGGTATCCACTGTCTGGTAAAAATCAAATATGTACATATTTATACATATGAAATTACTTTGTGCATATAATTCCTTCTTCCATTTTTACTCGCTTTATATCAGATAATAGCTATTTTCTCACATTGATTACAAATTCTTTGGTTCCTAATGGTCTAATGCCCCTTAGCTGTACAGGTTGCATCTAACGTATTCCTTATGATATATATAACTGTCTTGTCAGAGAGAAAATGAATTGATATATTTTCAGAAATTCTCCTAACTCTCTGCAGTCTTATCCCCATCTATTGGATAAATCTAACAGCCAGTCTTTCTCAGACTCAGTGTCTCCATCACTGCCTCTAGGAGAGTCTAGCAAGAAGTGTCTCCCATATACATCAGGAAATTCTGCCCCCACCTATGGTTTTCTCTGCTCTAGTATCTGCTGCTTAGACTAGCTTTGACTGGGTTGGCTCTTGTCCTTGCCCTGCTGCTGCCATGGCTCTGTAGGAGTCTTCATTCCTAATGTATCTCTCCATCACTAGCTGGGAGGAAAACAACTTCTGCTTTCTGAGATCACTATTTCTGAGATCACTATTTGGAGATGAGTTACTCCAACAGACCATTAAGGTTCCTATTGATGCATTTTTTCCCATTAGTCCATGATCATTTTACCTGCTGTAGCACTTTGATATAATTATGAATTCCAAAAATAGATATTGAATTATGTTTGTAATCTGGTCTGTACCTGGGCATGATTGAGTTATGATTGGGGCTTTGATTGGGCCATGTCATTAGGGCATTGAGTCCCTACCCACCAAGGGGTAAAAGGCATGGCAAAGGACAAAGTTGAGGGTTTCTAATGTTGGAGTTTGATGCTGAAGCCTTAAGTTGGAACCCCAGGAAGTTAGCACACAGAGGAAAGAGAACCAAGCCCCAGGAAGAGAGGACCTGAGCCAGGAAAAGAACACAGAGGAATAAAGATGGCTCCTTAGACATGGCAGAAACCCCAGGGAGAGAGGCAGAGCCATTCACCTGATAGTCTAAGCTGACCTTGTGGAGAGAGGCAAAGTCTAGAGAGCCTCACAGACTACAGCTGACCTTGTGGAGAAAACAGATGAGCTGAGCCCAGAGGAACACAGGAAGGCTGAACCTTTACAGACATTGGCAGCCATCTTGCTCCAAAACGTGGAAATGGACTTTGGTGAGGGAAGTAACTTATGCTTTAGGGCCTGGTATCTGTAAGCTTCTCCCCAAAATAAATACCCTTTATAAAAACCAACCAATTTCTAGTATTTTGCATCAGTACCCCTTCGGCTGACTAATACACCTGCTTTTCTGCGTGTTCTGATCTACTTGTTACTCATGGAGATTTTTCTCTTTGAGGTTCTGTTATTTCTCCTTCGATCTGATTTTTTTCAGGGACTCCATAGTCCATTATGCAGGTTTATCATATGTTTGACACACAACCATGTTTGGGTTCAAGTTCTTCAGAGTTCTATGCAAATCAAGCATGCCATCCTGGCATCTTCTTCAATGTGTCTAATGAAAGTGAGGAAACTCTCAGAACACAGAATAGTCGTGGGAGCTTTTATACTCAAGGCCCAGACAAGGCCCTTACAATTCCAGATCTCTGAACCTCAGTGTAGTGCTTAAGTCACATGTGCAGAATGTATTTGACTTCATTTCATGTTGACTAAGTATCATTTTAAAGTCTGCTGCAGAGATCAGCATTTTAAAAATGGAAAATATGATTATAGAACTTTCTGAGGCATTTAAGTTTATTAACCCTAATTTGAATTACCCAACTTTAAAAATGCTTTCTTTTTTCTTTTTTTTAAATTTTAATTTTTTTAGGGATACTTAAATTATATAAATGTTACATAAAAAATATAAGGGATTCCCACATGCCCCACTCCCCAGATCTTCCATACTTTTCTACATTAACAAAATCCCTCATTAGTGTGGTACATGCATTGTAATTGATGAACACATTTTGGAGCATTGCCACTAAGCATGGAATACAGTTTACATTGTAGTTTGCAGTCTCTCCTGCACAATTTTATAAGTTATGACAAGATGTATAATGGCCTGTATCTGGAATTGCAATGTCATTCAGGGCAATTCCAAAGTCCTGAAAATGCCCCTATATCACATCTGTAAAAATGCTTTCTTTTTTTGTCTCTATTTATTTTTTTTTAATATTCAAAAAATGTGAGGTCTCCATATACCCCCACCCTCCTCACCCCACTCCTCCCCCCATAACAACAATCTTCTCCATCATCGTGAGACATTCATTGCATTTGGTGAATACATCTCTGAGCCCTGCTGTACCTCATGGTCAATGGTCCACACTATAGCCCACACTCTCCCACAGTCCACCCAGTGGGCCATGAGAGGACATACAAAGTCCAGTAACTGTCCCCACAGCATCACCCAGGACAACTCCAACCCCCAAAAATGCCCCCACATCACATCTCTTCCTCCCACTCCCTACCCCCAGCAGCCACCATGGCCACTTTCTCCACACCAATGCCACATTTTCTTCGATTACTAATTACAATAGTTCATGAATAGAATATCAGTAAGTCCACTCTAATCCATCTTCTATTCCTCCATCCTGTGGACCTTAGAATGGTTGTGTCCACTCCACATCTATATCAAGAGGGGACTTAGATTCCACATGGATGCTGGATGCAATTCTCCTCCTTTCAGTTGTAGGCACTCTTGGCTCCCTGGTGTGATGGTTGACCTTCTTCACCTCCATGTTAGCTGAGTGGTGTAAGTCCAATAAACCAGAGTGTAGGAGCTGAAGTCTGTTGAGGCTCAGGGCCCCAATTAATTTTTACCTTAACTTTTCTAAATTAATATGTATTCTATATCTAACCTTTAAACTCATCACTATATTCCATTTACTATTTTTTTTACTATTTTTTACTATTACTATTTTTTACTATTATATTTACTATTAATGGAACCTGGCAATATATTGGGCTTCACTTTTGAAGAAGTTTTGGATCATAGAGAGATTCGACAATGGCAGGGGAAGAATATTGGTGTGGGATGTTATTGACAGGGGACACATGGTTGGCAAGGAGTTTTCCAGGGCATATATCCAGGGTACATAAAAATGCTTTCTTAATGACAGTTAGAATACCCAATTTTCAGGAACAAATTTTCCTACTGAACATAATTTTCCCATGTGAACATAAACCATACCCCACTATTTCAATACTGAAAGCAAACTTTCTCAATGCTATAAAACCATTCTGAGTGATGACCTGACTTTGAACGGTGCAGAAGGCGAACTGGGTTTGTTGTTACTCTTTCATCAGTATCCTCCACCACATACTCCTTCTTCCTGTCCCACTCTGACAACAGTTGCCATCCTGGGGATATCATGGATTAACATAGACTATGTCAGCATGATAGTTAAGGCATGTCATCTGCCAGTCTGTCCCCTTAGTCAATCTTATCCATGCACCTTGAGTATCACTAGCACACTCCACATACTCCTTAAACAATCTCACACTACCATACCTGGACAAATAAAGCTTTTTTTTTTTCTTTAAATACTTCCCTGGATATTTGATGAGCCTCTCCTTATCCTCTACTGTTTAGGTCAAACTTACCTTCCTTGTAATTTGTTAGAATACCTGGATATATGGTAGACAAATAATACATATTATCTCCTTCCTTTTTTCCCAGGTACAACTTTTGCATTCCTCTAAATTTCATTGCACATTGAAAATGGTACAATAACAGCTAATGTTTCTAGGCACTATGATAAAAACACATCACATGCTGTATCTCATTTAGTCTCACAGTGTCTTTATGATTATCCTTATTTTACAGAGAAAGAACTAGACTTCAAAAAGATAACTTGGACAGGATGTAGTGGAAATGGGATTTGTGCCCAAAACTATATGACACAGAGTTGGCGTCCAAATCGCATGGATTCAGAACCTCATTAGGACAGCTGTTATAGTATTTTAAGTTTCTGCATGCCCATCTCACTTATAATTATGGCATGGGTTAGATCAGATAATTCTAGTCAATGATATTTACTTAAAAGTACAAATTTGTAGAGGGCTTTGCTCTTCACCTGTAAAGAAAGCCAACTTTTCCCATGTTGATTAATAAGTAAAATAAATTTGAGGGCACACTGTGGTATTGTGTAATGGATTTTGACAGATAAATAGGTCTTTATTCATTCAGTCAGTCATTTCATTGATCTCAACAATTAATTTTAAAAACATCTACTTTATGCAGACATTATTCTAGATAGAAGATAAAACTGACAAAGACAAATCATCTGCCATCAAGGACTTTTACTCATCTTATAGATAAGAAACTTCACTAAGATCACACTTGGAAAATATTTTTTTCACACTAATAGAAGGAACACCTTCCTTTTAACAACACAAATTAACAAAGAACAATAACCAACCCTTAAAATCCCTTAAAATCAGTCTGTACTGTACATCAGATCTCTATGTCTCAAACTAAAATATAGTTGAAACTTTAAGTTTCTGATATTTCATTCTCATTGCATTTCAATACAAAAATTTCATTTAAAAAATAGATTTTGTTATATAGGATGCTTGATGCATGGTTTAAAATGCTTTTTTGTCCAGAGTGCTTACTCAATAAATGTTCACTTCTTTCCTCAATATTTCTTAAAAATGGAATTTACCAATAGATACTTTTAATATGAATTGCTCACATTTCTTTTTGTGAACACAGCATCACCATCCGTTCGATACACATAGTGTAATAGAGAAATAGAGGACACTGCCAAACTTATTGAATCTTATTTTCAACTCAGTGGGTAAGTTTTCTAGAGCAAGATGTTGGAACTGAAAGTAAATGCCTTTCCATCAAATTTCCCATTGTTTAGGACACCTCTCCCCTACACTGACAAATTGAAAATATTTTTATATAAAAATTAACCTTTGATAAACAAGCAGAGAAACTCACTTTTCACATGATATTATTCTGAATTTAAAGATGGAATCCCAAGGCTTAACAGAGAGAAATACCAAACTACAAAAATGATATGCCTTTAGGGACAAAGGTACATAAGCATTAACAATTCCTTTGAGAATTAATCCTTCATAGATAGATTAAAACTCTTATAAATATATAACTCACCCTTCACAAGCATTCATTGTCCGGTAGCAACTGTCCCTGTGGACTGGATTATACCTAAAGCTAGTTAACACCTATCTCTTCTTGTAGAGATTGAGTCTACAGTGAAATGTTTAAACCCTCCTTATCTCTTTCCTGGTACTTCGGTGTGAGATGCTAAGAGAAAAGAGAAAGTATACCATATGGTACCCAGAGGAATTTTTTTTCTTTTTTTCATTTTATTTTTTTAAAGAAGCTTTAGATTACATAAATAATACATTGAAACAATAGGAGAGTCCCATATACCACTCCTCCCCCAATTTCTCCCATTAACACTTCAAAACAAAAAGGGAGCCTGCACCAAAAGAGGTTTCTTCAGAGCCTTACTTGGATTGCTAAGGTACATCTTCAAGAAATTTCATTGTACTAGAAAAAGAATGTTTTTACCTGGCTGGCAAATTGAAATGTAGTACTTTCACCTTGCTTACCTTCACTTACGGCATTTCCCCCCTATAGATTGAAAGAAGATACAGACTTGACCTAGATAATAAAGAATAAGACAAGCTTATATAATCAAACTTTGAAGAAGCTTTCTGAAGTGAAATAGGTCTTGAGGAAAATTATAGCTGTGTTTCCTTGATGTTTGACCCCAAATGTGCTATTTGTGGTGATAGCTGAGGGGATGATCTTAAAGTTATTTCTACGTCTTGTGACAAGAGTCTGTGCCTCCAAAAGCTGAGAAAAAGCCTAAGAATTTACACTGGCAAGCTGTATAATGGACACTGTTTCCAGGGGTCAAGGACGTGGTACTCTCCCTCTCCTCCCCAGGTTCTCCTTCTCTAGAACTGGCAGTCACTGTACTCTCCTGCTACGGCTAATGCAGAATCACTGTGAGTCTAGATTCTGGCTTGCTGAGCAGAGCTCTGGACGACAGCATGGAGCATCAGGGTAGATATTCATGCACATGCATTCATCAGAGTACTCACAACCTAAGCACTGATCTCTCACTCCCTGTGAGCATCAGCGCTGGGGCACAAGGATATAGAGGTGAAAGGCAAAGTCCCCACCTTCCAGCTCTCACCACATAGTTCCACAGATGAGGAAACGCAGAGTCAGAACGCTGTGGTAACCAGTGCCTATGAGGCATGGCGGTCATGGAGTTAGCCAACCCGCTGGTTGCCCTTGTCCCAGTGCTACAACTTCAGAAACATATTAACTTCCCCATGAATCAGGTTCATTGTCGTTGAAATGAAGATGATAATGGTTCTTATCTCAGGATAGTTGTGAGATGAACAACAATTTTAACGTAGTCCCTAGCATATAATGAGGGCTTAATAAAAGGACAGGCTGGTTGAAAGGGAATTAATTAAGAAGCCATTTTAATATTCCTGATGGGAAAATTATGAAGACTTGAATTAGGACTTGTTAGTGGGATGAAAATTACAAGCCAACCAAGACCTCTGATTTGGTGGGGCAGGTAATTCAGAACAACCTTCCTATAAAAAGATGAAATAAAAAGCAATCTTATAAATTCATATGTGAGAGATTATAGGGCCAAAAATGAGAAGAGCTAAAAAATTTATGGATAAGTACGAGAGTTAAAGCTTATGTCTTACAGATGTTTGCAGATCTGTAAGAAAATACCATGAAGATGAGCCAACTTTGCAGAATAAGTAGGCTAAGAGTTTTAAATTCAAGGATGAACCTAAGGTTGCACTCTGATAATCATCCATACACTTTAAGCTAGTCCCCATACAAGTAAGAGGAATCTGAGGTAAATTGGCAACCAGAAAAAATTGATGGCTGTGTTGAAGTGGTCTGAGACCAATAGTATTCTCAGTTGACTGACAGGAGGATGCAAGATTGAATTTTGGACTGGGGGAAAAATAGCCACAAAGTGTTATTGGGACAACTGAATACATTTGAATAGGGATGTTGATTAAATAATAGAATTATTGCAATATTAAATTTGGTAACCGATAATTGTACCATGATTATTTGAGAGACCACATTTGTTCTTTTTTTTTTTTTTAAAGATTTATTTATTTATTTATTTATTTAATTCCCCCCCCTCCCCCGGTTGTCTGTTTTCTGTGTCTTTTTGCTGCGTCTTGTTTCTTTGTCTGCTTCTGTTGTCGTCAGCGGCACAGGAAGTGTGGGTGGCGCCATTCCTGGGCAGGCTGCACTTTCTTTCGCACTGGGCGGCTCTCCTTACGGGCGCACTCCTTGCGTGTGGGGCTCCCTACGCGGGGGACCACCCTGCGTGGCACGGCACTCCTTGCGCGCATCAGCACTGCGCATGGGCCAGCTCCACACGGATCAAGGAGGCCTGGGGTTTGAACCGCGGACCTCCCATGTGGTAGATGGATGCCCTAACCACTGGGCCAAAGTCCGTTTCCCTACATTTGTTCTTAATACGTACTGAAATATTTAGAAATGAAGGAGGATGATGAATCCAACTTACTACTAAATGTTTCAGAGAAGGTGTAGGGGATAGTTAGATGGATGGATATATTTAAAGGATAATATAGAAAATAGGGGGAACAGATGTAGCTCAAGTGGTTGAGTGCCTGCTTTCCATGTATGAGGTCCTGGGTTCAATCCCTAGTACCTCCTAAAAACAAAGAAACAAATGAAAATAAGGCAAAGCACTTTTTGAATATGGGTAAAGGATATTTGGAAGTCTCTTGTCCTATTATTGAATTCTCTGGTATATTTTGAATTATATAAAATAAGAAAATTGCATAGAATTTAAATGCATGATCACATTACTATGTGATTGAGGGAGACTATAAATGGAATTAAAGTGTTCTAATATTCTTATAGTGTTATGAATTGAGATTAAAGGGATTAGTTATTATTAGACTTTGAAAAGTAAACAGTGCTGTTGTATTCCTTGGGCTAACACTAAAAATAAAGTATTATTTCTTACTAATACCCAGAAACACTAGAATGATAAAAAATACTAAAAAAATCAAAATTAGGCAAAAAGAAATATAAAAGAAATAAAGTTAAAACAAATGGAACAAAAAAATTGCATATATAAATCCAAGTAGATCTGCAGGTAAATGTAAATTGACTGTAAAATCTAGTGGAAAGGTAAAGATTATGTAACTGGATAAAATAAAAATTTACCTATATGCTCTTTACAAGAGACAATAAAAAACCATAATATAGAAAAATTGAGTAAAAATTAATTGAAAATTCAATACCATGTAAATATTAAAAGAAATATTAAGCAGAGTAGGATTCAAATTGAACACAATTACTGAGATATATAAAGTTAGTTAATAGTGATTGAAGTCTCAAAGCACTAGGAGATAGAACATTTCTAACACATAATAAAGGCCTCCATATATATAAAACAAAAATTGACAGAATTATAAGGATTAACAGAAGAATAAAAATATCAATAACGGGATAATGTAATGCACTTCTGTTGAAAATGGCAATAATTGGGGAAAAAAGAGCAGAAAAAACATTCCTTAAAGTTATAGAAGAAATGGATATCATGGGGAATAAATGTGACCTACTGAATAAAAAGAACCACTGATCCCAATGATACCCAAATACATAGCCTTTTAAAATATGAATGGTGCATCAACAAAATTGGGCCATATATATGACAAAAAATTAAACATCAAAAATTTCAAAAAATTATTATAATATATAGAATGTCTTTGAACTTCAATGCAAGTATTATGGAAATCAACAACAAAAAACTGTCAGTGAAATTCACATATATTTGTAAAATAGCTTGTGATTAAATGAAAATATTTGAAGCAAATGAATATTACTAAATAAAAGGACTAAAAGCAGCTGCAACATCATTTAGAAAGGAATTTATTGCCTTAAGACAAGATAAATGAAAATTAATGACTAAACGTTAATCTCAAAAAATTAGAAAACAAGCAGTAAAATATAGAAAGAAGACAAACTGTCTTAAGAACAGAAATGATTATCAAGAAAAGAAGTCAGAATACAGAGAATGTCAGCAAAGCCAAAATGTTTTTTCCAGAAATTGACGTTTCATCAATTTCTTTAAAAAAATCACAAAGCATATACAATAATCAGCTTTAAGAATATAAAGTGGTTATCATTGATAATATTATAAATTATGTAGAAATCAAGGTAGTATTTTTTTATTTCCTCATCAGATATGTGATTGCAAATATTGTCTTCCATTTTGTGAGTTGTATTTTCACTTCCTTGATGGAATAATTTTCAGCAAAAAGTTTTTAATTTTTCTGAACTCTGATGTATCTGTTTTTTCTTTTCTTGCTTGTGCCTCTGTTGCAGTGTCTAAGAAACCATTGGATTAACCTGGAGCATGACAGTTTACTCCTTTTTCCTAAGAGTTTTAAAATTTTACCTCTTATGTTTAGTTCTATGATCAATTTTGAGTTAATTTTTATGTATGGTGTGAGGGAGGGGGTTCAACTTCATTCTTTTGCTTATCCAGTTGGTCCAGCCATATTTGTTGATAAAGACTATTCTTTCTCTATCGAAATGTTTTGGCAACTTTGTGAAAAACCAATTGACCATATTCGTAAGAGTTTATTTCTGGACTCAATTCTATTCCATGATTCTATACATCTACACTTATGCCAGTGCAATATTGTCTTGAATACTGTAGCTTTGCAGTCAGTTTTGAAATCAAAAAGTGTAATCCTCCGAATTTTTTGTTGTTTCCCAAGATTGTTTTGCTATTCTGGGTCCCTTGTAATTTCACATGAATTTAGGATCAGACTGTCCATTTCTGCAAAACAAAAGTCAGCAGAGATTTTAATAAAGATTATGTTGAAAATGTAGATCAATTTGAGGATTAGAAACATCTTAATATGAAGTCTTCTGTTAAATGAACATGGGATGTTTTCCCATTTATTTAGATCTTCTTTAATTTTTTCAATAGTGTAGTTTTCATAATACAAGTATTGCACTTATTTTGTTAAAATTATATCTAAATATTTTATTCTTTTTGATGCTGTTTTATTTGAAATTGAATTCTTAATTTCATGTTTGGAATGTTCATTGTTAGTGTGTAGAATACAATTTAGTTTTTTTATTGATCCTATATCCTGAAATCTTGCTTGTACTACAGAAATAGAAGGGGAGCATAAGGAAATACTATGAACAAATAATTATCCTTTTTTATTTCTGTAAATCAGTAATGTTGTTCCCTCATTCATTCCTTATTTTAGTAATTTGAGTCTTCTCTCATATTTCATGGTCAAGCTAAGTAAAATTTTGTCAGTTTTGTTGATCTTTTTAAAGAACTAACTTTTGGTATTATTGATTCTCTCAATTTTTCTTCTGTTCTCTATTAGTTCCAATCTAATCTGTACTATTTCTTTTCTTCTTCCTTATTCCAACTTTAGAATTAGCTTGCTCTTCTTTTTCTCATTCTTAGGTTGGAAAAGCATGTTATTCATTTTGATCTCATTTTTAATATAGGCATTTGAAGCTATAAACTTTCCTCTGAGCACTAATTTAACTGGATCAAATAATTTTGACGAGTGTTTTTGTTTTGATTCATCTTAAAGTATTTTCTAATCTCCCTTTTGAAATGTTCTTTGGCCAATTGATTATACAGTAATGTGTTGTTTAATTTCCAAATATTTTTTAATTTTCCAAATATTCGTATGTTCTTCTAATTATACTCTATGCGGCCAGTTTCTATACCCAGAATCCTCAGGTCCTTGAAATCTTTCTCTCCATCTATGACACTTTTATCACCATTCACCTGCCCAAATCTTAGATTTGATTCAACCGAAATTACTTCATCTCTGCATATTCAAAGTAAAAATTCTAACTTTCTAAATTGTGCTCTTCAATGTCATTTAGTTACTGTCAACATATTTCTTCTGTCTCATCATTGAACTTTCCATCCCATTGGCTTACTATCTTTCTTTCAGTTTCCTCTGCATTTAATTAACATTTGCAATTTCTAACATTCCACCCATATTTCAATACTTTTAATCATTATCTTTCCAATACATTAAACTCCATTTCCTATTGCCCTTTTTGTGGAGCCTCCTTGCAAAAGTCCTGCTGTCTGAATATTCAGTTCTAACACCAAGATACTGAACAAAGTTGGAGAAAATCATGCACCTACACAGATCACCAAACTGGGTCTTCTATATGGCTGATTATAGTATAAGTTTCCTTGGCATGCTTGTTCTAACTTTTTCTATATGGAATTTTTCAAAATTTGTCCTATATTCTCCAGTATCCCTTTCTCAGCAGATCACTTCTTATTACACTACTACTCTCCTTCTATTGGGGGCAATCCTCTTTTATGCTCTGTATCAGACATACCCTAGGATTGTAGGTACTCTGTAACATGAACTTTCTTCTCTGCAAACATTTTCTTCAATCTTTTCTTTCTGCTATGTTTAAATTATTTAAATTGTGCTCAATTTCCTCCCATCTGGACTACTTATGTCTTTACACTTGTGATTTCTTTCACCCTGAAAAAGATATTTATTGTTTTACTTATCTGCATTTATTTTCACCATTTCCTCATTTCTCTCTAACACTCAACACGCTTTATTCTGGCTTTCATGCATGTATTTGCATTTTCTTAAAACTGCCCTCATTGAAATGACCAATGCTTACCCTGTTGCTTAACATACTGCACTTTTGTTAGTTATCCCTCCACAACCCTCAGCAGCAATTGTTGTTGATGACTCCATTTTACTAGATACACTCTCACCTTGGTTTTTCTTCAGATCTTACGGTCCTAATGCTTATGCAACTTAGCTATTCCTACATTGGTTCTGCCCTCTCTTACTTTTCTCTACAAGTGACATTTGTCTTGGTCTTCCATTTTTTAACACTATCATTAGGTGAGCTCATTAATTTCCATAGCTTTAACTACTATCTTTATGGCTACAGATTTCAAATCTATATCTTCCACCTAGTTATTTTCTATGTTCCAAATGCACATGTCTGATTGCCTAACAGCAGTCGCAATTTGGACTTTTCAGTGACTAGACAAATTCAACACAGTTAAAACTTAATTAAAATTAAGAAATGAACTGGTATGGTAGGCAGAACAATGGCTCATCAAGAAGGCCATACTCTAATCCTTGGATCCTGTGACTATGTTATCTTATACAGTAAAAGCACCTTTGGAGATGTGGTTAGGATAAAGATGAGGAGTTCATTTTGGATTATCTGAGTGAGCCCAATCTAACCACATCAGTGTTTTAAAAATCAGACAACCTTTTCCAGTTGCAGAGAATCTGAGAAATGTTGGTGTGAAAAAGATTATTACCATTGTTAACTTTGAAGATGGAGGAATGGACCATGAGCCAAGCAATTAAGGTAGCTTCCAGAAACTAGAAAATTCAAAGAGATAAATTCTTTCCTATACTTCTAGAAAGGAATGCAGCCCTAATGACACCTTGATTTTAGCCCAGGGAGATCTGTATCAGTTTTCTGACTAATAGAATTGTAAGATAACTGATTGTGTTGCTTTAAGCCAACAAGTTGTGATAATTTCTTAGAGTGGCAGTAGAAAACTAATGTAATTGATAAAATACTTAATAGTATCTGCCAAAGGTGAACATATATAAACCCCATCATCCAACAATTCCATTTCAAAGTTTATATTCAACAAAAATTCATATATATAAACCAAAAGATATGTATAATTAAGTTCATATCAGTATTATTTATAATAGACAAACATTAGAAACAATCCAATATCAATCTAAATTATAATGGATAAATACATGAATATATATTTAAAATATAATATTATACAGATTTTTGAATAAATAACTACAACCAATGTTAACAATATGAATGATACAGACATAATGTTGTCATACACATACTGCATGATTTTATTTGTATAAGTTCAAAAACAAGCACAATGAATATATGATATTAGAAGGCAGTATAGTAGTTAACCTTCAGGGATAGTGACTGTAAGAAGTCATAAGATGGGTTTTTGGTTCCAGATAATGTTCTTTTTGGTGACCTGGATGCTGGTTACAAAGGAATGTTCGCTTTGTGAAAATTCAATGAAATATATGCTTAATATTTGTGTCTTTGATGTAAGCACATTATATTTCAATAAAATTACTAAAAAGAAGCATACTACAGTAGTAAAGAACAAGGGATCTGGATTCAGAGAGATTGGGGTTAGGGTCTTCTTTCAAGCTCTGGTATTTAATAGCTTTGTGACCATAAACAATATTTTAGTCTCTAAACTTCACCTTCCATATCAGTAAAATTGGAAAGCCAATGAGCTTTATCATATTGGAATGGGATAAAATTAAATTCAACAATGCATGTAACATGCATAGTAGAATACCTGAGTCATATAAATCAATGGTTTCTTTTATTTATCACCTCTCCTCCAAACTTTTCCTGTGACATTTCTCTTTCTATCAGTAAATTGCACACCATCCTTCTAATCATGTGCAAGTCACTAGGAAGTCTGTCTTGTCTTCTTTTATTGCTCTCACTTCTGTTTTTGAATAAATGACTAAGTGGTTTCATTTCTACTTTTTAAATATCTCTTGAATCCATCCTGTTCTCTCCCTTTGGTTGCCATCTTCAGAGTTCAGGATTTTACCCTATTGACCTCATCATGCCTAGATTACAGAAAAGGTGCCTACTTGTTTTCCCTTTCTCTTCTGTCCCACTTCTAACCATTTTCCACATTATAATGGGGGTAACCATTTTTATATTGATATCTGAAAGTGTCACTCTCCTGCTTAAAATCCTATAATGGCCTCCCACTAGCCTTTGGGTAAAATCTAAATCTTCCACATGACTCATAAGTTCTTCCAGACTCTGGCCTTTAATTTCCCCTCCAACGTCATAGTGTGCCTTTCTGTCTTATAATATACACTCCATTCTTCAAAGTGTTATTATCTCCCTTGACTTCAGGTCTTTTTTTTTTTTTTTTTTAAAGATTTATTTATTTTATTTAATTTCCCCCCTTCCCCTGGTTGTCTGTTCTTGGTGTCTATTTGCTGCCTCTTTTTCCTTTGTCCGCTTCTGTTGTCGTCAGCAGCACGGGAAGTGTGGGCGGCGCCATTCCTGGGCAGGCTGCTCTTTTCTTTTCATGCTGGGCGGCTTTCCTCATGGGCGCATTCCTTGCGCGTGGGGCTCCCCCACGCGGGGGGCACCCTTGCATGGCAGGGCACTCCTTGCGTGCATCAGCACTGCGCATGGCCAGCTCCACACGGGTCAAGGAGGCCCGGGGTTTGAACCGCGGACCTCCCATATGGTAGACGGACGCCCTAACCACTGGGCCAAAGTCCGTTTCCCGACTTCAGGTCTTTGTATATGTTGTCCCTCTTCTTGAAGCACTTCATTGTCTTAACACTATTACCCATCACTCTTCTGAGCTTACTTAAATACCATTTCATCTAAAACTCTTTTCCTGATATGCTAAACACGATTAAATATAGTTGCAGCTATATACTCCCTTAGACCCCTTTAATTTCCATTTTTTAACACTGCTTAACCTCCTTGTAATGCCTGGCTTTCATTTGTAATTTCTGCAAAACTGTAGTATTCATATTTGTCCTGTGTACTCTATATTCTTTACAGGACTAGAGACGATGTTGTTGGCACATGATTGGTGTACAATACAGTTTTGTTACATTGTTTTTTAGATATTATTTGTTAGTCTGAACTTCATGACTCCGTATCATCTTTCCCCAATTTATACTTCTATTCTAACCTTTTCTTCTCTGTAAATCAAATGAGAAGCTGATATATATGTGCACACACAATTTCTATATTTTTGTTCCATGTTTAATAATTTGATTTTTAATTTAATTTCACATAGCTTTTCCAATGTATGATTTCTGTGATTCCCAGCTTTTCTGGAGTCGATCCAGCTTTTAAAAATTAAACTTACAATGATCTTTTCCATAGTCACTTCTCTACTTTAGATGTTTACTGACATTATGATAATTATACTTATTATTTATTGAGTTTCCTTTATATGTAGGCACTGTGGTAGGTAATTTATTTATGCAGATTCATTTAAATTTAACACTGGGTCTCCAAGAGAGATCCTTAAACAGGACATTATATTTAGCCTATGCAATTTCCAATTTGTTTCCCCATGGTTTCAGGTCAGTGGACCATCCAGGACCTCATACTCTCTGGGACAGGTTTGAGGACAAGATGGTATGCCATCCTTTGTCCCTAATGATTGGTTCAGATGAGGGAATATGATCCATTTTTGGACAACAAAATGTGATGGCAGATTGTTTAATCTAAGAAATGTTTCTTCACTAATAAATGAAAGATGTAAAGAAGTGTTCTTGCTGTCATGGTATACCACTATGAAGGCTAAGACCCCTAGACATTTTGCCACTGTGAGGGGAAGTACATGCAGCGATAGGCAACACATAGTTGGGGCAGAACTAAAATCATTCTGACCCCAATGAGTAAATAAGTAAATGAAAGCACTTAATGAAAGTAGTTCCCTCAAATCAAGGTAGCAAAGCCGACATTGCAAAGTATTTTTCTGGCTCTTAAACCCAAGCTCCTACTTCTGTATAAAGCAACAGCCATCTCTTTTTCAAATTAATGAGTACTCAAAAAAATTGGGGAGACTATTTTGAGAATTCCATAGCTATCTTATTAAACTTTTAAGGTCTGAGGACCAATGTATTATATCCTTTTTTTCTAACTATTGGGTTTTACAATAGGATTAATAACTGAAGCATAAAGTTCATAGAAATAATTATTAGGAAAGAAATTGAGAGGTTTTTTAAGAGTCTTATTTTTGATAACAGCCACATTTTAGCACCAAAAGTTCCTAAGGGATGATTTTTTAGCTCCAACCCAGTAAACATCACCCCTCACTTTCACATAAAAGTAAATTAGGTAAGGCAATTCTAAGAATTTCTTCAGCATCTATATGCTTAATGATAATTTATTTCCTTACAATTAAGATAGATTTTACCTTTTATAGTAAATGTAAATATTTATCATAAAGACCCCAGATCCATCCGTTGTCTCTTGTGATATAAAATTTTTAACCATGGTATTCTGAACCTAGCTTCACTCTTGTACAGTTGTACTGAAGCTAGGTTCAGAATACCAAAGCTAGTCATGTATTTCCCAGTCTTGAATTAGAAATTATAGTTAATTATTGTACCACAGTCTCTTGATTTAATCTGTAATAAAGACAGAATAATGATAGAGTGCTTCAATTATATACCTTTATCTGTATCCAAAATATAGTTAATGAAATTGAAGAGAGTTATCATATTGACCTGTCTCTCCTAAACCAAAAGCAGTAGTGCTTTGGGAGAAAGAACTATCACAATAAGTTCAAAAGATACAGGTACAAATAATGGATCTGTAATTTATGAGTGATATACATGAAAGTTATTTTAAATAAAAACTATTTTAATAAAAGAAGTTACTTAAACTCTGCTATCCAATTAAAAATTGCCAAGCATGTAAAGGAAAAGGAAAAACATGACAAATGATTAGGAAAGAATGAATCAAGACCTGAACTGATGCAAATGTTAGGCTTAGCAGATAGGAATGCTAAAATAATTATAACTATATCCCATACATTAAAAAAGTTAAGACATGGAAGATATAAAAGGGAACTAACTCGAGCATCTAGAGAGGAGAAGTACAGTGTGTGAGATGAAAAATACATTGAATGAGATTACCAGCAGATTAAATATTTCAGACAAAAAGATTAGTGAACCTGAGGACATAGCAAAGAAACCAGCTTAAATGAAACAAAGAGAGGGAAAAAAACAAATAATGAAAAAATAGAGTGAAAACCCCTGAGCTATGAGTAAACACCAAGTGGTAAAAAACATACAATTGGTGCCAAAGAAGTTGAGGAAAGTAGCTGAGGACAGAAAAATGTATTTGAAGAATTAATTACCAAACATTTCCAAATTTGATAAAAATGATTAACCCACAGATCTGAGAAGCTCAATGAGCCCTAGCACAAGATGTATGGTAAAACAACACTGAAGCACATTATAAACTAATTTTCAAAAGCTGAGAAAAATAAAAACTTAGAAACAAAAGAAAAAAAAACAGAAATGATTCACAGAGAAACAAAGGTAAAGGTTATAGCATATTCTTATTAGAAACATTCTAAGGAAGAAGATAGTGGAGCAACTGAACCAAAATACCATCAAACTATTATTCTATGTACAGCCAAGAATACACATATTGGGAGTCCCAGAAAAAGAGAGAGAAAAAGAGACATAAAGAATATTTGAAAAGATATTTTTCTGGAATAAATACCCCTTGGATTATTGCAAGTCTTTGTTAATTTCTAGAACTCTGAAAAAAAGTTGATTTTGACATTTTTGCTAGTTTTCACATGGCTTTTAGTTCTAAGTTCACTAGGACAGTCAAGGTATGTCAATATATT
Organism: Dasypus novemcinctus; assembly: GCF_030445035.2. NCBI lineage: Eukaryota > Metazoa > Chordata > Mammalia > Cingulata > Dasypodidae > Dasypus > Dasypus novemcinctus. The sequence goes on from NC_080697.1 coordinate 39,511,764, forward strand.
GCCTAAATAATGTATCTAATTTTCCAAAATATATTCCAATCATAAAATATGCATTTGAAATAATAAAATGCATTTTAAAATAAATCTTTAAGGGAGAAAAAAATCTTCTTAAGCTATCATATTCACTGTGAATAATGTATGCACAAAGGCTCAACTTGTAGTATTCTTGGAGTTTATAGACGGAATACTATACATTATAAGGCAGATTTATTTACTTTTATTACGGTTGCTTATGTATATGTATTTGTATGGTTGTATGTGTTCTCATTGTCTGATGTTCAAATTTCCCATAGAACTTGAGATTTCTTCTTTTTAGTGTCAAGTAGAGTAGATCATTTATAAAATTCATAGAATTATACTACCTAATGGTAGAAGGGACTATTGAAAGTATATAGTCGAAATCTAATATCATATATGAAATAGAAGAAATTGTGACTTTTCCAGGGTTACATAACTTTTTAGTAGAGTCAGAACTAACATCTGATCTTTAATATCTAAATGTCTAATTCATTGTAACTTAGGGGCAATCTGATATCATTAACTCTACTTATCTCTGTAGTTACAAATATGATTTCAATTATGTAAAAATGTTTGATGTATTAATAGCAGGTATTAAATTTGAGTAAGAATAATACCTTTGGTAATATTTCTGAATTTTAAATTTCTTATTATAGTTTTTAATTTTTTAAATATCAATTTTCAAAACACCACAAGATATGTAGGTAGACAAAGTTTGAGCTAGGACAATGTCCTTGTTTCCTCTGTCCCTTGCCCAAGTGAAATCTTATATGACTTTTGGACTGCCTTCAAATTGCTGGACAGGTGGTGCCTTTTTCCTCAGGAGATTCTGTGAACCAGACAGCTGGTTAGAGGTGAGAACACCAGGGCAGAGGTTTTACACCTGAATTTTGGAAGCTGTGGTAGATGTCCATCTCAAAAGCCTATCGAGACTTATCCTTTGAAAACTTGTCCTTGAACGAGTCTGTGTCACTTTGACATTGTTCACTTTCTCAGACTAAATGTAATCTCACTCTGGATGTAGAGAGAGGTCTTATTTCTTTTCATGAATCAAGGGCAAATATGCCTTTGATTTTACCTGTGCATACAGAAATTTTAAAGGGGGAGAAAAAGTAGCATAACATTCACGTTGCTTGATTAAAACAAAATCGCTGCAGAAACTAATGAGAAATCCATTGCCTTTCAATAAGAAGCAAAATAAATTTCACAAAATTAAGGAGAAATGCAATTCCTTAGAAAGGCTGTCTAAGAAATTGGCCAAATCAGGATCCAAATTACATTAAAAAGCTTGAGTCTCACGATTGGAAATGGAAGGACAATAAATCCTGTACTGCATACTTCTAGTTGGAGGTATTGAATTTTCTACTGATCCCTTTGGATTTTCCTCAAAAGGTAGTTTCATTCTTCATGGAGTCCTTGTAAATCAACCCGGTTAAGCATCATAATCTTTTGTGGGAAACATAATGCACATGCCCGAACTCCACAAACAGAGATTTTGATTCAGTATGTCTGGGGTATGGTCCAGCTTCCATAAAAAAGCCTTACAAATGATTATGAGTTCCATCCAGACTTGAGATTTGCTGATGCCAGAGTTTAGCAAATCTTACCAGTAAAGATAAGGATTCAAATTCTAGTTCATTTATTCTTCCCATAAATATTGACGAGACTCAGTAAGCAGCAAGTTCTATGTGAGACTGAGGATAAACTCTGTGTACAAGATAGATATTGCCCCTAAACTCATGGATTTAGAGTCTTACTGCCTGACTGAGATTTGAAAATTCAATAGCACCTCTTCCATCTGGTCAGTCAAGCATAGAGATCTTGATATCCATCTATATTAGTCTGCCAATGGGGTGCTGATACAAAGTACCACAAATCTGTTGGCTTTTATAAAGGATTTTTATTTGGAGAAAAGTCTGTAGTTACAAGGCCCTAAAGAGTCCACTTCAAGGTTGCTTTCTCACCAAAGTTAGTTGCCATGTGTTGAAGCAAGATGGTGACTGATCTCTGCCTGGTCTCTCCTTTCTCTCCTGGCTTCCAGTCCTCTCTCTCCTGGTTAGGGCTCATCTCTCAGGGCTTCCTATATTAGTTGCAAACTATCAGGTTGAATAGTTCATATCTCCCTGGGGCCTTAGCTATTTTGAGACTTTTTCCTTCTGTCACATGGCAAAGTTCTCTCTTTTCCTCATGTGTCTTTTTGAGAAAGTGTCCATTTATATAGACACACCAAGGGGGTGGGGACCCAACCTGAGTCATGCCTTACTGACTGGGTCAAATCAAAGCCCTAATCTTAACAGGTAATTTAATCAAGGGCTCCTCAACTGAATTTAATATAATAAAAGGGTATCACACCCAGAATAGATTGGCTTACAAACATTATCTTTCTCTTTTGGGGACTCATAACTAATTTCAAACTACCACACCTTCTCATAAGATCATGTGGAGATTAAGCAATCTGATATTTACAAAAGGCTTGGTATACAAAAGCATTCAAGGAATAATAGCCATCATTACACACATACATGCATATATAATTACTGCTTTTGTTGTCCCACTTATACAGTCAACTGTGCAACTATATCTAATTAGAGTTTGTAATCAAGAGAAATTTTAATGGAACAGGAAGACAGTGTGTTAATTAGGAAAAACATAAATCTGGGAGCACAGAGATTTAGATTGTAATCAGTCCTAGTTTGGGTATAAATAACCATATAAGAAGTATAATGCCAATTTATCAAATTCAAACTTTGTGAGAGGTAATTTATTTACATTAAGTCTTAATTCTCAAAATGACCTCATAAGTTAGTCATTATATTGCTCTCATGAAACTGAATCTTTGTGTTCTAAGTTATCTGTCTCAGGTCATGCAGCCAGTTAATGAAAGTCCTGGTAACTAAACTGAATTCACTGTAACTTCTGAGTCAGTGTTTATTACTCAACACCATGTTGCCTCCAAACCATGAGGTGTTGTGCCTGTAATTTCTCCTCTATGCCCTGGGTTCCCAGCTTCCAAATCAGAAAATATCTGCCCAACCTACTGCAGAGTTCAATATAAAGCAAATTAGATTGAATTTGTGATGTGCTTTGTAAATGCAATTTCTAATGGAACATATACTTAGTGATTTTTCCTTTATTCTTGTATCAGCCTGTGATCGTCTAGTGATAGCTGAAGCCATAGTTTGCTTCCTTTAACCACATACAATTTCCTAATGTGGACATATATAATTAGGAGAGACAATATTCTACTTCAGTTTTAACATTCAGGTCTTAAAAAACACTAGATTTTTAATATTGCTTCTTCTTAATAGTAGATTTAGCTGAAGTGGTTTCCACTGGACTCTGAAGATTACATTACTCATCAAATTAGAGTCACCTCCATAACATCTTGCAAGAGTTTGCTATAAGAATCCCACTGATACCTAGGTCAAGTCCAATGCTTCTCCACTTCCTGGTGACTGATGCTAATTCCAAATGCCTGTAGCTCTACTGCCCTATCCTTGACTAGGTGGAGATCGGAAGTGAAGTTCTACATGCTGTAGGCAACAGGGCAGTTCATTATATATTTAAGTTTTCTTCAAATTAAAATTTAGGAAGGGAGCAAGAACTTGATATCCCTAATAAATCAAACATCATACTTTAATGCAAATTAGCTGTGACATTTGTGGCTGTGTGGTTTGTACCTTTCTATTAATGTTTTAAAAGTCAACACATTTAATGTTACCTCAATTTTTTGAATGAGGTAATAAAGAAAGAATGAAACCACATTATTTTGTAGATCTCACTCATTTATTCATTCAGTCACTCATTCATTCATTCATTCATTCATTCAAATTTCATTGAGCTCCTCTGTCTCTGATGCCCTGAAATGTTTATGGTATTACAAGATAGAAGCTTTCAGTTATATTTATACCTGAGTAATTAACCTGTGTTTGTTGAATAACTTAACCTTGTATAGGGTAGTAATTGACTCTCCTCACTTTGCTGTTGTTGATTTCTAAGAGATAGTAAATAGTGTCTGTATTGGTCAGCAAAAAGGGTGCTGATGCGAAATACCAAAATTGGTTGGTTTTTATAAAGGGCATCTATTTAGGATAGGAGCTTACAGATACCAGGCCATACAGCATAACTTACTTCCCTCACCAAAGTTTATTTTCACATGTTGGAGCAAGATGGCTGCCAATGTCTGTGAGGGTTCAGGCTTCCTGAGTTCTTCTCTTCCAGGGTCTTGCTTCTTTCTGGGTTCAGGGTTCCTCTCTTCCTGGGGCTTGCTTCTGTTTCCTCTGTGAGCATACTTCCCAGGGCTCCAGCTTAAGGCTTCAATATCAAACTCCAACATCAAAACTCCAAAATCAAAAACCCTCCAACTTTATCCTTTGCATGTCTTTTGTCTGTGAGTCCCCACCCACCAAGAGGTGGGGAATCAATGTCCTCCTGACACAAGAGGTTTACTTGATAAAGTAATCAATATATAATCTAAGATATATCAATATATAATCTAATCCAATATAATCTAATATGCCCAGAGGAAAAGACCAGTTTAAGAACATAATCCAATATTTCTTTCTGGAATTCATCAATACTATCGAACTGCTACAGTGTCAAAACAAAAACAAAAACAAAAACAAAAAACCACAAACCCTTTCGACTTGTCAAGCTCTGTGCTTTATTTAGTAAATTCTGACTCCTAAATCTCATCATGTCCATTAATCCTAAAATAAATGGAAAATCCAAGATAAAGCAAGCCAACACCCCCCACAAAGCCTCAAAAATGGAAATACCAATTGAATATTCAATAATGTATAAAGAAATAGCAGGAAATTAAAGAAACCCTAAGAATCAGTGGAGGGCCAGAGATAAAAGTGGAATTACAAATGAGTCATGTTTTCTGTATTTCTGTGGCCTGAGGACAGAGTAGTGGCTGGGATAGAATCTAGGCAAAGGGTTTGGATGAAAAAGAGTCAAACTGACTTCACGAGTGGTGATGATGAAGAAGGAAAATAAGCTCAAAACAATCTTCTGTGAATGTCTAATATTTCCAGGGCCATGCATGATTAAGGTTTTATGGGCATAATTTGTCTAGCCCCATGCTAAATGCTAAAATTTATTAAAATAAAAATATGTTTTCTTATAGTAAACACCTTCACCTTTACCCTTTCTTGCTACCTCTGAGAATATTAGGAACATATGATTCCTAATTTGAAAAGTAATATGGGGAATATAACAGTGTTGTAATATCACAGATGGAGTCTTAGATTTGGAACCAGTACACCTGGGTTCTTGTTTTATCTAATGCATCCAGAGTTGACTTAGGTAATTCACTTATCTTCTAGGAGTATTATAGTCCTCATCTAACAAACTAAGATTTAGACTAGATCTATTCCCAACTTTGTGTTCTAAGGGTTTGCAGATGAAATCATGCACATTCTTATGCTGTTTTCAATGTCTCATGAGACCTAAGAAATTGCTTTATTGTAATAAGTCTGGAAAGAGAAGCAAGTTGTGCATCATGATTGTTTTTATCTCAAATTCTGTTAGCTCAGTGTAAATAAAGAAATCAAACTTACTGGGAGTCTACTTTGTATCAAGTCCTTTCTATACCAATATAATTGAGTTCTCACAGCTTTCACCATTTCATAAATAAAGAGCTTGGGGTTCATGAATTTATAAATGCAGAACAGTGGACTGACTTGATAAAGGTTGGTGCCGAGCCCCATACCTGCTGGTGGAGATGTTCTTTCTGCTTATGGAAGATCTCATGGTCAACAGGGTTTAGAGCCAGGAGCTCAACTCTCCTCTATCTGGCATAGGAGTGCCATTCCCTTTCCTCTCTCTTACTGCCTGCTTTGGCTAGTTCAGACCTAAAGAAGACTAGGATTGGTTGCTATCTCTTAAAACATGTAAGTCCAAGCCAGTTATTAATTAATAAGTCCCATTTGCTTAGTAAATAAACATCATTATGCCATGGACACCCTGGGCACAGTGCAAATACTAACAGATTCTCAGCGCCAATAAGATAGAGATATCTGAAATAAAATGATTTCTAAGGTCTTGTCTGAAAAATCTAAAAGACCTGAGATCCTAAAATTCTATAACTTCTAATCAAAAGGTAGATAAGAATGGATTTGCTATCTACCTTTCAATAGTTCTGATTTCTTTCACTGTCTTTTCTTCTGGGATTCAACTTAAAAGCTGTCACATTTTAGAACTTGCTAATTGAAATTATAGATGGTAGCATAACCTAGAACTAAACCTAGAATATATTAGCTGAAACATTTTACAGTAAAGTAAATTCTTTCATTAATTCAGTGGTTCTTTCTTCAAAAGAAGAAAAAAATACTGGCCAAAGATGTTGCTAAATACTATAAAATACTAGTCAAAGTTGAGGCACCTCTAATTTGCCACTTCAGAGACATGTCAAGTTACATTGACTTTAAGTTCATTTTGTTTTGAATTTTGTCTTGACTTTAAGTTCATTTTGTTTTGAAGTACCTTCAACTTCAGTGAGAATCAGTTGAAACTGAGCTTCATGGAACCTGGTAACCTAGTCATGCATCAGATTTACTTACTAACATGATGCTTTAAAAAGTTGATTATAAATATTTTCAATTTTTTCCTTGGCAAGAAAAGAGTGGGGTGTCTTAGTATTAAATGAACTGCTTTCAATTTGTAAAGTCTTGGTGCTGGGTTATCATTCCACTGCTAGGGACTTATCTGCTATGAGTGGAAGGAAGCTGTTGAAAAAATGCCAACTGCTAGAACAGATATGAATAAACCAGATACAGCATGAAGATGAACTACTAGAGTTAAAAACAGGCTTGCAATGTTATTAATGAGATATGAATTTTTATTTTGTCCATTAGAATTTGTTGGCCAGAGTTTTTCTGAAACACAGATATGAATCTTTCTAAGTTTTCATGTTCTCCTTCTAAATCCCATAAAACATTATTCCAGCATTCTGTATTGAAATCAATTTCAAAATATGGACTCTTGCTAAATGGAAACATTTATGTGCTTTAAACATAGTGATTTGATAAGGAAAAGAGTTGAATTTTCATGTGTAAGTTGGATGGAGTCTAGGTCCTGTGGAAATGCAAGCAAAACCAGGACAAAAAGTCAGGAATCTGGTCAGAGAAGTGAATACCAGGTGACTTAATAGAAACTTCCTGGAGAAACCTATTGGCAGCCTTTCATTCAATGAAACTTGGACTTTCCAAGTAAAATAGCAGAAGCTTGTATATATATTTTTAAAGGGAACATTTCCAGTCCTTGTCTCAGAAACAGGCCAAGAAGTAGAAAGACAAAAGAATAAAAAATAATGAACAGAGCCTAGTTATGGGACACCCTCAAGAACACCAATATACACATTATGAGAGCCTCAGAAGGAGGAGAAAGAGAAAATGGAGAAGGAATGTTCAAAGAAATAATGGCAGAAATCTTCCCAATTTAATGAAAGACATGAATATGCACATTCAAGAATGCCAATGAAACTCAAACAACATAAATTTAAAGAGAACCACATGCAGACACAGAGTAATCAAATTGTCCAATGCCAAAGACAAGGAGAGTGTTCTAAAAGCTGTGAGAGAAATGCAATGAGTAAAAGATAATTCCAGTAAGATTAAGTGCTAATTTCTCATCAGAAACATGGGATCAAGAACATTTAAAGTGTTGAAAGTAAATAATCATCAACAAAGAACCTTATATCTAGCAAGAATTTCTTTTAAAAATGAAGTAGAGATTAAGACATTCCCATAGAAAAAAAAAAGCTAAGGGAATTTGTCACCAGTAGGCCTGCTCTATAAGCAATGATAAAGGAAGTTCTTTAGACTGACAGGAAAAGACAGAGAATGGACCAAAGTATACAGAAGCTGTTACTAATGAAGGAGGATGGACCATTGACAGGCCCTTGATATTGACCACTGTACTTATTAACCTATTCTTTTGAAATTGAAACTTAGCCTAGTATTAAAGGTTGCCTAAGCAATACCTCATGAAAGTTTCCTTGTTGTGGCCTCTCTCTCTCTCAAATGTGGCCTTTCTCTAAGCCAGACTCAGCATATAAATGTATTACCTTCCCCCCAGTGTGAGACATGACTCCCAGGAATGAGGTTCCTGGCACCGAGGGATTACTATCAATCATCAACTATCAGTACAACTGTAAAAATAAAATCCTAGAAACACACAAGCTACTTGCATGACTCAAAAAGAAAGAGACCTCAACAAACCAATAAATAATATAGAGATTGAATCAGTAATGAAAAACATTCCAACGAAGAAAAGTCAAGAATCAGATAGCTTCACAGGGTAATTTTTCTAAACATTCTAAGAAGAATTAACCCATATTCTGATCAAATTCTTCCAAAAATTGAAGCAGGAGGAATGTTAACTCATTCTATGAGGACAACATCGCCCTCATTCAAAAGCCAGATAAAGATACCACAAGAAACTAATAGTAAAGACAAATATCTCTTATGAATATGGATGGAAAATTCCTAAACAAAATACTAGCAAACTGAATCATATAGCGTATTAAAAAATTATACACCACGATCAAGTGGAATTTATCCCATATATGAATAAAATCAATTACTGTAATATCCAATATTAACAGAACAAAGGAAAAATCATATGATCATCTCAATTGATGCAGAAAAGACATTTGACAAAATCTAGTATCACATATTGATAAAAACAAATAGAAAACAAGGAATAGAAGGAAACTTCCATAACATGATAAAGGGCATCTAGGAAAAATTCCATAGATAACATCATCCTCAATGATGAAAGACTGAAAGCTTTCCCATTGAGATTAGGAACAAGACAAGGATGCCTACTGTCACTGCTATTATTAAACATTGTACAGGAAGTTCTAGCTAGAGCAATTAGGCAAGATGAAAATATAAAATGCACCAAAATTGGAAAGGAAGAAGCAAAATTTCCCTATTCACAGATGACATGATCCTATATACAGAAAATCCAGAAAAATCCACAATGAAGTTATTGGAACTAATAAGAGCAATGTGGCAGAATATAAGATTAATGTGCAAAACTCAGTAATGTTCTTATATATTAATGAACAATATAAAGAAGAAATCAAGAAAAATTCCATTTACAATAACAAATAAAAGAATGAAATATCTAAGAATAAATCTAACCAAGGATGTAAATGACGTGTAAACAGAAAACTAAAAATATTGTTTAAAAAAATCAAAGATGACTTAAATAAATAGAAAGACATTCCTTCATCAAGGATTGGAAGGCTAAAGTAGTATTCTCTTAAACTTTATACCCAAACACAAGTAACAAAAGAACAAAATAAGTATATGGGGCCTCATCGAAAGTGAAAACTTTTGCATCCCAAAAGAGTTTATCATGACAGTAAAAATACATCCTATTCAGTGGGAGGAAATATTTAGAAACCACATATCTGATAAGGGTTTAATATAAAAAATATATAAAGAAATCCTACAACTCAACAATAGAAACACAAATAGGTCATTTTAAAAACAGATAAAATACTCCAAAGAAGATATACAAATCCCCAAAAAGCATGTGAAAAGATGGTCATCGTCACTAGCTATTAGGGAAATGGAAATCAAAACCACAATGAGATACCATTTCATACTCCCTAGAATGCTAGAATGGTTACTATTGAAAAAATGGAAAATTAAAACTGTTGAAGAGGATGCAGAAAAATAGGAACACTCATTCATTTTTGGTGGCAATGTAAAATGGTGCACCCATTATGGACTTCATTTTGACAGTTCCTCAGAAAGTTAAATACAGAATTACCTTATGACACAGCAATCCCAATTCTAGGTATATAGCCAAAAGATTTGAAAGCTGGGGCTTGAACAGATTGTTTCATTTGATGTTCATATCACCATTATTCTTAATTGCCAAAAGATGAAAGCAACACAATTGTCCATCAACTGATGAATAGATAAATAAAATGTGCTATGTACATACAATGGAATATTATTCAGTCATAAAAAGCAATGAATTTCTGATACATGTGACAACATGGATGAACCTGGAAGACATCATGAGTGAAATAAACTAGACCAAAAAAAGGACAAATATTGAAGGATCTTACTGATATGAAATAATTAGAATAAACAAACTAATAGTGTCAGAATTTAGAATATGGTTTACCAGGGTTTAGGGTAGGCATTGGGGATTGGGAAGTTAATATTTAAATTGTACAGAATTTATATTTTAGTTGGTCACTTAGTTTTGGTAATGGATGGTGGTGATAAGAGAACTTTGCAAATTTAATTAACACCAGTGAATTATATACTTCAATGTGGTTAAGGGAAAATTTCATGTTGTATATGTATTACTAGAATGAAAATTTTAAAACAAACAACGACATTGTACTGTACAACACAAACAGTGACTCTTATTGTAAACAATGGGCCACAAGTAATAGCACAATAGGAAAAATGTTCTTTCATGAATTGTAACAAGTGTACCATATTAATACAAGATGTTTATAATAAAATTCTATTTAGATTACCATTTAGAATGCAGTATTTTCTGCATGATTTTTCTGTAAACCTACAATACCAAAAAATGAATCATTGCAGAATTTGGACCATATACAGAAGACTTCTATATTTTTAGTAAAACTATTACAGAGGACACAGTACATGGTAGTGGAAAATTTTCTTGTTTATACCTTATTAAAGATTCATAAAGATAAAAATTAAAAAAAAAAAACAGTCGAATTTTGGGCATTTGTCAGCACATAGCTAGACTCTCCAGGGACTATGTTTTACTTCTGCATTCCAGTCATGCAAAAATGACTGATGAAATACATGTTCATTATATGAAGAAGTCTTTGAGAGTAAAGTGCTTTCTAAAAAATACTCATATTATGCCCCCTTGCCATGTAACAGATTTGTCTATATCAAGCATAGGTAATCCTCTCTTTCCATCCCCACCTCTGGACATACTGATAACAGCAGCTTTCAAGAGTTGGTTCGCTCACACATAAATAGGCAAAATATATATATATATATTTTAAAGATTTATTTATTTATTTCTCTCCCCTACCCACCCCCACCCTGGTTGTCTGTTCTCTGTGTCTATTTTGCTGTGTCTTCATTGTCCGCTTCTGTGGTCAGCTGCATGGGAATCTGTGTTTCTTTTTGTTGTGTCATCTTGTGTCAGCTCTTCATGTTTGCGGCACCATTCTTGGGCAGGCTGCACTTTCTTTCACACTGGGCAGCTCTTCTCACTGGGCGCACTCCTTGCACGTGGGGCACCCCTATGCGGGGGACACCCCTGCGTGGCACGGCACTCCTTGCGCGCATCAGCACTGCGCGTGGGCCAGCTCCACACGGGTCAAGGAGGCCCGGGGTTTGAACTGCGGACCTCCCATGTGGTACGCGGATGCCCTAACCACTGGGCCAAGTCTGTCTCCTGAAATATTTTATTCTTAGTGTGGTAGTCAGGTTTAGTGAGTAGTATAAGTGATAACATGTAATTTGAATGATAGTAGACTCCTAATTCTTGAAAGATCCAGAGGTCAGCACTTCACTTGTGATTTTTTAAAACCAGCAAACAGAAAAATTATTGCTGATATGTTTTCTCCCCATTGTGATATGTGATATTGCGGAAGAGTTAAAATCCTGTGGGAAGTAGGTAGAATATTTCTCTAACCTAAGCATTAGGCATCAGAGCTGATGCTGTTTTTTTGGAAAGTGGAAGGAATCAAGATCAGTGGTCAGAAGAACTCCTCTAGGGAAGTGGACTTGGCCCAATGGATAGGGCCTCTGCCTACCGCATAGGAGGTCCGTGGTTCAAACCCCGGGCCTCCTTGACCCGTGTGGAGCTGGCCCATACACAGCACTGATGCGCACAAGGAGTGCTGTGCCACGCAGGGGTGCCCCCAGCATAAGGGAGCTCCATGCGCAAGGAGTGCGTCCTGGAAGGAAAGCAGCCAAGCGTGAAAGAAAATGTAGCCTGCCCAAGAATGGTGCCACACACATGGTGAGCTGACACAGCAAGATGATGCAACAAAAAGAAACACAGATTCCCAGTGCCGCTGATAAGGATACAAGCAGCCACAGAAGAACACACAGCAAATGGACACAGAGAGCAGACAACCTGGGGGGAAAGCGGAGAGAAATAAATTTTAAAATCTTAAAAAAAAAAAAAAAACTCCTCTAAAGGATTTCCCCAAAGAAATCCACTTATGGAGATAGTAGTGGTTGAAAGGATTAGAAATCACAGTTTGGAAAACAGACTTTAGGTTAAATCAGACCTTCACTAATTAGCTCTGTAGACTCTAGAAATTATGTTAGTAGTTTCTTCCTCATTTGTAAGATGGAGCACACTCCACCTAAATTTCTTGTGAGGATTCAAAATCATCCTATATGTGAAGGTCATGGTGCAGTACCTGGAACACCATAATTTCACAAAAACCGGCAGTCATAAGGAAGATGGCCTGAAGTAGATATTAAAGCTGGAAGGTCAGTGAATCAGCCAGGGAGATATGAAAATGAAAAGGACTTTCCCAAAATATCAGCTGTAGTTTCTACACCCATGGAATATCATGTGAGTTTGGGTAGTTCAATTAAAAAGCTAATAATGGATAAATGCCATTCTTTATATATAAAGAAATCTTTAAGACTCTTCCCAGCTGATTATCTGCCTTAAATTATTTTCTCAGACAATATATTGGCTTTTCACAAACTCAGTAAAGGATAGTCATTAGAGCTCACCAATCTGTGTGTGTCTGTGCAGTGGTGCATAGTAAAAGATTAACTTAAGCTAGCAAGAGATGAAAAAGTTTGGGAAGTACTGCCTTTCACAATAGTCAAAAGCGAGTATTGAGAAAAGACAGGTCACTGACTGGAAGGGAGTTGGTGGCTACAAAATAGAGGAAAAAACTAAGATCATTGGCATTGCCAAATACCAAATACCTTTGTGTCTTTGATACTCAAGCTTGTCATCAGAGACACAATGCTGTATAATCTATCCATCAGGCAGAAAATGAACTCTATCCTTCATGTTTTTGTGAATAATATGTTATGCTACTTTTTTGTGCTAAGTTTTCTGCAGGTTTGCTTCCCTTTGCTTATAATGTCAGGAAATTTAAATAAGCTTTCATCTAAGAACCTCATTCACAGTGTTGATCTATGCAAGGTTTATCTGCTGAAATGGATCAGTATGAATTAGATGTGGGTGGGAGAAGCTGATAAGAAAATGCACTCAGCTGGGGAAAATGTAGCCAGCTAAGCAGCTTCAAAACTGATTCAGTCCAATAACCCAGCTTCATGTCAGCTCTGTAGCTGGGGCCAACACCTCTGCTTTCATAAAAATGCATAAATATTCAGGAGTATATCAGCATATCAGATAGGATCTATATTTAACATTCATACTGAAAATGAATAGTGAGATCTTGATACAGAGGGCATTGACAAAGTGGTTTAAAATTCATATTCTATAGACAGAGAAATCATCAATATAAATATAGTTTAGGCTTTTAAAATTGTTCCTCACAAAAGGCATGCATTGTTGACTGGCTCTTGAAGCAGGAGTAATTAAAGCAGTTATATGAACCCTTTACTGAAACTAACCATGTTCAAAGTGAGGGAAATTTGGAATTTAATTTTTTCCTCTTACGGGAATATTTTATAAATACCCCACATGAAGGTATTTATTTTCTTTAATTGAAGAGAGGTTGTAATTAATTTGCACAGTTATCAGATTACAGTCTAGAATTTTTCCTATTCCATGGAGTACATGAAGAAATTTAATGAAAGGCTAACAAATAATTTATGCTCTTTTAAAAGCATTTAAAACTGTCTGGAATAAAGACAAGGCGTTTTTTGCATGTATGTTAGAAGGAATAAAGAAATTTATTTGAGCAAATTGAATTCATCTCTTAGAAAGCTTTAAAAGTTACCCAGATATGGTAGCCACTTTAGTTACAGAATCCTAAGGCAGAGGTATATAATGCACATTGCCCAACCTAGACCCAACGATATAGAGAAGGTGCTCACAGCCACTATGCTTTATCCAAGCTTCCTGTCCTGGCCAAATTGAGCACACACTTACTTGAGTATGTGGAAAGGGGCAAAGCTATAAGTGTCATGACATAGTTCACTGCTAAAAAGAATAGATTGAATCAATTATCACCTTTATGCCCCAAGCCTAAATGAGATAGGCTTAAGGCATTACAGGATTCCATTCACACACTCAGAATGAATAGCCAGCTTTCCAAAGAATCTTTTAAAAATATTTATTTTTATTTTAGTAATATATGTAAGACAGAAGATTTACCATTTTAACCATTTTTTAAGTATACAAGTGATATTACTGACATTTACAATGCTGGACTCCATCCCCACCATCAATTATCAAAACTTTTCATCATTTAAAGCAGAAACCCTATACCCATTAAGCAATAACTCCACATTTGTCCTCCCCTCAGCTCGGTAATCCCTAATCTACTTTCTAACTCTATGAATTTGCTTGCCATATTTATTCATGTAAGTGGAATATTACCAATTTCATGTAAGTGGAATCATATAACATTTATCTGTTTGCACTTATTGCACTTGAACATTTTTAAGTTTCATCAATGTTGTAGCATATATCAGAACATTATTTCTTTTTATGACTGAATAATATTCCTTTGTCTGTACATGTACATGCTTTTGTCTGTATATTTATATCCATCAGCTCTTGATGGACATTTGACTTTTTTCCAACTTTTAGCTAGTGTGAATCATATACACACAGCATGAATAGAACATTGGTGGAACGTAACTGAGTTTCAATTCTTTCAGTATATACTGAGTGGAATTATTGGGTCATATGATAATTATATGTTTAAACTCTTGAGAAACCCCAAACTCTTTTACACAGCACTTGCACCATTTTATGTTCCCAATGTAACACAATGCAAGAGTGTTTTCACTTTCTCTACATCCTTACCAACACTCTTTATTTTCTTTTTTTTAAGTAATAGTCATCGTAGTGGGTGTGAAGTGATATGTCACTGTGGTTTTGATTGTATTACCTTATTGATTAATGATGTTGAACATCTTTTCATGGTTTATTGGTCATTTCCATATCTTCTTTGGACAGCTGTCTATTGAAGTCCTTTGTCCATTTCTTAAATTGGGTTGTCTTTTTTTGTTGTTGAATTGTAGCAGTTCATTATACATTTGGTATATTGAACTCTTAGAAGATATGTGATTTGCAACTATTTTCTCACATTCTGTAGGATGTATTTCACTTTCTTGATAATGTCTTTTGATGCCCAAATTTTTTAACTTTGATGAGTTCAATCTATTTTTATTTTGTTGTTCATGCTTTTCGTGTCATGTCTAAGAATTCAATGGCAAATACAAGGCCCTAAAGTTTATCTCCCATGTTTTCTTCTGAGGTTTGTGGTTTTAGATCTTATATTTGGGTCGTTGATCCATTTTGATTTAAATTTTGTATGTAGTGTGAGGTAGGGGCTCACTTTTATTCTTTTGCATTTGAATATACAGTTTTCAGCACCATTTGTTGAAAAGACTGTTCTTTTCTCATTGAGTGGACTTGACACCCCTGTCAAAGATCAGTTTGCTGCAGAGGTGTGGGTTTATTTCTGAACTCTTGATTATATGCCATTGGTCTATGCGCTATTCACTTGGTTCTTCATTTTCAAGATTATTTTGGCTATCTGGGGCCCTTTACAATTCTACATGAATTGGGTGATTGGCTTTTCCATTTTTATAAAATGTCTCCTGGAATTCTGAATAGAGTTGAGCTGAATCTATACTTTGCTTTGGATAGTATTGTCCAAAGAAGTTTTACCTTCTATGTAGTTGCTACTATTTCCCTGAGTTGTTTATGTGCTGAAGGTAGTGAGGGGAAGGAATTTGTAGTTCAACTCCCATTCTACAGAGAAGGCAATTATAGGGCTGTTGTGGAAAAGAGCACAGTTAGGTCCTTCAGATGGAACTGGGAACCTTGGCTTTCTGAATACAGTATCGCAATTAGTTTATCATTCCTCTTCATAACCTATCAATAACTTGACTTAAATGTGAGGAGAGCACTCTGCTTTCTTAAGCACTGTGAATAGCCACGGGTCCATATTCTGAGATGAATTCTAAGATACAAAATCAATATACACATTAAAATCAAAGCAACTCAAAATAACCTTTTATTCATCTGTGGTGCCAAGTAGGTTAATTTTTACAGTTAATCATAAATTTATGCCTATAGTTATAATCTATTATTAAAATCCACTTTGATTCTTCAAGGTTGAGGATCAAGTATGGTATTCAGCTAGTAGGAAACAATTCGATGCACAATCCATCATCCATTCACATTTGTCAGATGCCTGTTCTTATAGATCAGTTCACATTCTTTTTTTTTTTATTGACTTTGTAATAATATTACATTAAAAATATATATGTGAGGTCCCATTCAACCCCACCCCCCCACCCCCCCTCGCCCCCCCCCCCCCCAACAACACTCGTTCCCATCATCATGACACATCCATTGGATTTGGAAAGTACATCTTTGGGCACCTCTGCACCTCATAGACAATGGTTCACATCATGGCCCATACTCTCCTCCATTCCATCCAGTGGGCACTGTGAGGATTTACAATGTCTGGTGATTACCTCTGAAGCACCATCCAGGGCAGCTCCATGTCCCAAAGACGCCTCCACCTCTCATCTCTTCCTGCCTTTCCCCATACCCATCGTCCACCATGTCCACTTTTCCCAATCCAATGCCACCTCTTCTATGTGGACATTGGATTGGTTGTGTCCATTGCACCTCTATGTCAAGAGGAGGCTCAGATTCCACATGGATGCTGGATGCAACCCTCCCATTTTCAGTTGTAATCACTCTAGGCTCCATGGTGTGGTGGTTGTCCTTCTTCAACTCCATATTAGCTGAGTGTGGTAAGTCCAATAGATCAGATTGTAGGTGCTGGAGTCTGTTGAGGCTCAGGACCTGGCTATCACATTGTCAGTCCAGAGATTCAAATCCCCTAAATATATCTTAAACCCCAACATTAACTGCACCTCCAGCACATTAGCATGAAAGTCTTATGAAGGGAGATCCCATCTGAGTCCAGATTCATCACACATAAACACCATTTCCAAAGAGGGGCCATTTGCCCTGGTAGTTAACCCCATCGGCCATGACCATAACTCCCATGGGTCTCTTTAGCCCTCAAAGGAACCAATATCTGGGGGTTGTATCTGCTTTATCTGTCTCTCTGACTCTTCTCAGTTGTGCATGAGGGCAATCCTTCTGCCAGCCTCCAGACTCTTTTTTAGAAACTCGTAGCCATATAGACTCATTTCTCCTTTCCATTTCCCCCTTACTTTAGGTCAAACAGCATTTTAAAGTCATGGTATTTTATTTAGACATGGATATTCTGCTGATCCGCATTGAACCTTCCGTATAAGGTCATTTTCCAGTTGCATCATCAGTTGGTAGTTGATAGTGGTCCCTCGTTGCCAGGGAGGCTCATCCCCGGGTGTCATGTCCCACGCTGGGGGTAAGGCATTGCATTTACATGCTGAGTTTGGCTTCGAGACTGGCCACATTTGAGTAACATGAAGGCTGACAGGAGGAAATTCCCAGGCACAATGTTGCTCTAGGCCTTGTTCTTATTTTAGGTTTATCAGCTCGCAAGCATAGTCATTAGGATCAGGGGCTCACTGTTGAACCCTCACTCCCTCCCGGTCCCCGCCACTGTACCTGGGAGACTGTCGCTGCTCCCCTAGGGACCACGACAGAGCACCACTGGCCAGGAACCCAGTACCCCCCCTACTGTGGTTTTTAATTGTTGCCACTATGAGTATATCCAAACATTACCATGCACCCTGGACATATGTTCTGTACAGCTCCCTGTCAGCCATATATCACCTGTCATTGGTATCCCATACCAGTATCCCTCCATTGCCATTGTTGAAACACTCTGTGATCCAGAACTCCCCGAAATTTGAAGCCCAATATAATGTCATGGTCCCTTACTAGGGAATGGCATATAGCGATGGGTTTAAAGGATAGATAAAGAACTTGGATAAAGTTAGATAAAGAACTTAGATAAAGAATGTTGACTTGAAAAAATTCCCCATCCTATCTTTTTCTTTTTCTTTTTCTTTTTCTTTCCCCCCCCCCCCTAAATATTCAGCTTTTCTTCACAGGAGTCCTAGACCACAGCAATGTATATATATAATATACAGCACTCCCACACATCCACCAGAAAACCTTTTCCTTTCCACAGTGATACTCTTACGCCCTATTCATATCATATTTACTTAAAGTGATGTACAGAGTCTGAGACATTAGCTTTCTAACAAGGTGACATCTGCGCTTACATTATGGTGCATACTTTAGGATACACAGTTCTTTACATTTTTAGTTATCCTATGTTTTACATTATGGTTTACATTATCAGTCTGTCATCTCCTATATGTTATGGTGTAATATTACATGTTTTATAACCATCCTTGTGTACTCTCAAGAAACTCCTCTCTTACCCCCTATTTACTTTTGTTCCACACATTTAACGTCCATTTTCCCTTCCACCTTGGTGCCCACAGTGACAGCCAACCTCCGTTTCCTGAGGAGCCACTTCCAGAGATAGATGGAATAGTGTTCAGGGCCTAACTTGCTCAACTGCCCCAATGCCCTGGGAGCCACCCTTTCTCTCGAGGGATACCGTTCCCTCTATTTGATGGCATTAGTCCTCCCCAGGATGTAGGTCCACCCCCACTCTCACTACTTGGGTTTCTACCCCATGGTGTCACCCACTCTGGCAGAATGAGCATTTAGACATTCCCCAGGAGCCCGTCCTGCATCAGACCCTCCCCTCTAAGCATTCTAAACAGGTAACCCTCTTTATTATATTTTGATATGATTTTCTCGGCATTTTACTCTCCACCAACACCTGACCCTCTCCTGTGTTCGTATGCTACCCCTCCCTCCCCCCACTTTTGGGCAACGTTACCCATCCGTCCCTCCCCAGCCACCCTCAAACCCGCAAAGCCCCAACCAAAGGCAACCCCTTGCCCCCCTTTTATCTCTTCTTTGTGTTCATACTTACCACCATCTCGTCTTAAATTCCACCCCTGCAGACATCGGCTCATATCCTTCCTCCACCCTCCGATTTCCTGTAAGCCTATCATTCAGTCTTTTGCTATCTAGGGCAGCTTGTTTATTTCATATCATTGAGGTCATGTAGTATTTGTCCTTCAATGTCTGGGTTGCTTCACTCAACATAAGGTTCTCAAGATTCATCCATGTTATCACATGTGTTTGTAGTGTGTTTGTTCTTACAGCCGAGTAGTATTCCATTGTGTGTATATACCACATTTTATTGATCCACTCATCTGTTGATGGGCATTTGGGTTGATTCCAACTTTTGGCAATAGTGAACAATGCTGCTATGAACATTGGTGTACATATATCGGTTTGTGTCCTTGTTTTCAGTTCTGCTGGGTATATACCCAGCAGTGGTATTGCTGGGTCATATGGCAAATCTATGGCTAGTTTTTTGAGAAACCGCCATACTGTCCTCCAGAATGATTGGATCCTTCTGCATTCCCACTAGCAGTGGATGAGTGTTCCCCTTCCTTCACATCCTTTCCAGCACTTGTATTCTTCTGTTTTTTTCATAGCTGCCAATCTTATGGGTGTAAGATGGTATCTCATTGTAGTTTTGATTTGCATTTCCCTGATAGCTAGAGATTTGGAACATTTTTTCATGTGCTTTCTTGCCATTTGTATTTCTTCTTCGGAGAAGTGTCTGTTTAAGTCTTTTTCCCATTTTTTAAATGGGTTGTTTATCTTTTTATTTTCAAGATATAGGAGTTCTTTATATATGCAAGTTATAAGTTTCTTATCAGATATATGATTGCCAAATATTTTCTCCCACTATGTGGGCTCCCTTTTTACTTTCTTGATAAACTCCTTTGAGGTGCAGAAGGCTTTAATTTTGAGGAAGTTCCATTTATCTATTAGTTCTTTTGCTGCTCGTGCTTTTGGTGAGATATTCATAAATCCATTTCCTATTACAAGGTCCTGTAGATGTTTCCCTACACTGCTTTCCAAGGTCTTTATGGTGTTGGCTCTTATATTTAGGTCTTTGATCCATCTTGAGTTGATCTTTGTATAAGGTGTGAGATGGTAATCCTCTTTCATTCTTCTACATATGGCTATCCAGTTCTCCAGACACCATTTGTTGAATAGGCCACTCTCTCCCAGTTGAGAGGGTTTGGTGGCTTTATCGAATATTATGTGGTTGTATATGTGAGGTTCTATATCAGAGCTTTCAATTCGATTCCATTGGTGTATGTGTCTCTCCTTATGCCAATACCATGCTGTTTTCACCACCGTAGCTTTATAGTATGTTTTGAAGTCAGGTAGTGTGATTCCTCCAATTTCGTTTTTCTTTTTCAGTATGTCTTTGGCTATTCGGGGTCTCTTTCCTTTCCAAATAAATTTCATAGTTAGTTTTTCTAGTTCCTTAAAGAAGGCTGCGTTGATTTTTATTGGGATTGCATTGAATGTGTAGATCAGTTTTGGTAGGATAGACATCTTAATAATGTTCAGTCTTCCTATCCATGAACAAGGAATAGTCTTCCATTTATTTAGGTCTTCTTTGATTTCCTTGAACAATCTTGTATAGTTCTCGGTGTATAAGTTCTTTACCTCTTTAGTTAAATTTATTCCTAAGTATTTGATTTTTTTATTTACTATTGTGATTGGTATTTGTTTCTTGATTTCCTCCTGATCTTGCTCATTATTGGTGTACAGAAATGCTACTGATTTTTGCGCATTGATCTTATAACCTGCGACTTTACTAAACTCATTTATGAGTTCTAGAATCTTCGTTGTAGATCTCTCAGGGTTTTCTATGTATAGGATCATGTCATCTGCAAATAATGAAATTTTGACTTCTTCCTTTCCAATTTGAATGCCTTTTATTTCTGGTTCTTGCCTCAGTGCTTGAGCAAGTACTTCTAAGACAATGTTAAATAGGAGCGGAGACAGTGGGCATCCTTGTCTTGTTCCTGAGTTTAGAGGGAAGGAGTCTAGGATTTCTCCATTGTAAACAATATTGGCTTTAGGTTTTTCATATATACTCTTTATCATGTTCAAAAAATTCCCTTGTATTCCAATCTTTTGGAGTGTTTTTATCAAGAAAGGGTGCTGTATTTTGTCAAATGCTTTTTCTGCATCAATAGATATAATCATGTGATTTTTTTCCTTCAATCTGTTTATATGGTGTATTACATTGATTGATTTTCTTATGTTGAACCATCCTTGCAAACCTGGGATGAATCCCACTTGGTCGTGGTGTATAATACATTTAATGTGTTGTTGAATATGATTAGCAAGTATTTTGTTAAGTATTTTTGCGTCTAGGTTCATTAGAGAAATTGGTCTGTAATTTTCCTTTCTTGTGATGTCTTTGTTTGGCTTTGGTACTAGGGTAATGTTGGCATCATAGAAGGAGTTGGGTAATGTTCTTTCTGTTTCGATGTTTTGGAATAGTTTCAGCAGGATTGGTGTCAGTTCTTTCCGGAATGTTTTGTAGAATTCACTTGTGAAGCCATCTGGCCCTAGGCTCTTCTTAGTTGGGAGATTTTTAATAACTGATTCTATCTCTCTGCTTGTGATTGGTTTGTTAAGATCATCAATTTCTTCTTTTGTCAATATGGGCTGCTTATGTGTTTCTAGGAATTTGTCCATTTCCTCTAGATTGTCATTTTTGTTGGAATATAGTTTTTCAAAATATCCTCTTATGATAGTCTTTATTTCTGTGGGGTCAGTGGTGATATCGCCTTTCTCATTTCTTATTTTGTGTATTTGCATCTTCTCTCTTTTTTTCTTTGTTAGTGTTGCTAAAGGTTTGTCAATTTTGTTAATCTTCTCAAAAAACCAGCTCTTGGTCTTGTTTATCTGTTCAAGTGCTTTCTTATTTTCTATTTCATTTAGTTCTGCTCTTATCTTTGTTATTTCCTTCCTTCTTCTTCCTGTTGGGTTACTTTGTTGTTGTTTTTCTAATTCCTTCAAATGTGCAGTTAGTTCTTCAATTTTTGCTCTTTCTTCTTTTTTGATATATAAATTTATGGCTATAAACTTCCCTCTCAGTACTGCTTTTGCTGCATCCCATAAATTTTGGTATGTTGTGTTCTCATTATCATTTGTTTCAAGGTAGTCATTGATTTCTTTTGAGATTTCCTCTTTGACCCACTGTTTTTCTAAGAGTGTGCTGTTTAATTTCCAAATCGTGGTGTGAAATCTGGGCTTCTGTCCCTTGCAAATCTCCAGCTTGACTCCACTGTGGTCAGAGATAATGTTTTGTATGATTTCAATCTTTCTGAATTCGTTCAGCCTTTCTTTGTGGCCTAGCATATGATCTATCTTGGAGAATGATCCATGTGCGCTTGAGAAAAATGTATATCCTGCTGTGTTTGGGTGTAGCGATCTATATATGTCTATTAGATCCAGCTCCTCTAATATACTATTCAGATGTTTTGTTTCTTTGGTGATTCTCTTTTGAGATGTTCTGTTCAGAGTTGATAGTGGTGTATTAAAATCCCCCACTATAATTGTAGATGCATCTATTCTTTCACTTAGTTTTTCCAGCGTTTGCCTGACGTATTTAGAGGCACCCTTGTTAGGGGCATAGATATTTATGATTGTTCGATCTTCTTGACAGATTTTCCCTTTCACTAAAATGTAGTATCCTTCTTTGTCTCTCACAATTGTTTCACATTTAAAGTCTATTTTGTCTGATATTAATATAGCTACTCCTGCCTTTTTTTGGTTATTGTTAGCTTGTATGATTGTTTTCCAGCCATTCACTTTCAATCTCCATGCGTCTCTGGGTCTAAGATGTGTCTCTTGTAGACAGCATATGGATGGGTCATATTTCCTTATCCAATGTCCCAGTCTGAATCTTTTGATAGGTGAGTTTAATCCGTTGACATTCAGTGTTATTACTATCAAGGAATTATTTGTGTTAGCCATATTTTGATTGGATTTGTGTTTGTCATATTCTGTTAGTATATTTTTTTTTGTCTTTTTTGTTGTTGTTGTTGGTCTTATACTCTCCTCCAACTTTGCCTTTCCTGTTTTTTCCTTTCTTCCTGCAGAACTCCCTTTAGAATTTCTTGAAGGGGAGGTTTCTTGTTGGTATACTCTTTCAGTTTCTGTTTGTCTGCGAATATTTTGAACTCTCCATCATGTTTGAATGCTAGTTTAGCTGGATAGAGTATTCTTGGTTGGAAATTTTTTTCCTTTAGTACCTTGACTATATCATACCACTGTCTTCTTGCCTCCATGGTTTCAGAAGAGAAATCAGCACTTAATCTAATTGAGCTTCCCTTGTATGTGATGGTTTTCTTTTCTCTTGCTTTTTTTAGGATTTTCTCTTTGTCTTGAGCATTGGATAATTTGACAAGTATATGTCTTGGGGTGGGCCTGTTGGGGTTTATGACTTGTGGAGTGCGCTGTGCTTCTTGGATATGCACATCTGTCTCTTTCAGTAGATTTGGGAAGTTTTCAGCCATTATTTCCTGCAACACTCCTTCTGACCCCTTTCCCTTCTCTTCACCTTCTGGAATGCCTATAATACGTATGTTTGAGCGTTTTGCATTGTCATTCAGGTCCCTAAATCCTAATTGGATTTTTTCTATCTTCTTATTGACCCCTTCTACTATCTGTTTGATTTCTGATGTACTGTCTTCCAAATCACTAATTCTCTGCTCTGTCTCTTCTAGTCTGCTGATATTTGCTGCAAGTGTATTTTTGATTTCTTGAACTGTGGTGTTCATTCCCATCATATCTGTTATGTTTTTGCGTATGTCTGCAATTTCCCTTCCAAGTGATGTCTTCATGTTTTAACCTCTTTCATTACTGCATCAAATTTATCGGTGATAAATGTTCTGAGATCTTTCATTGCTTGTGCCAAGTTTTGCTCCCCTTCGTGATTATTGGTTTGTTGATTGGATGTTTTCCTGATTATTGGTTTGGTTTGTAGATTTTTGTTTCTTTCTGGTCATCTCTTTATTTTGATGAATTTAATCAGTTCCTTAGCTTCTTTGTCTGCTCTTGGAGGTTAATTAGTTGTTATTTTTGCATATGTGTTATATCTTCTCTTTAACACTTTTTTCTTCTTATTCTTGTTACTTGTTGTTGGTTAAGTTCACTTTAGAGGAAAGTATTAGTGTTGGGGAAAGGCAATTGTGTAAGCAAGGGAAAAGTGTAAGTAGTATTGGTTATGTATGTTAACAAAGCAAGAATATGAGATCTGGGAGGATGGAGGTTAGATTCATGTAGATTGTATAGAGTTATAGCTGTAGGTAGAGTACCTTTTATGAAGTAGATGACTGAATATGGGCGGAATATGGTATGAACTACAAAGCTATTGTTTTCATGAGAGAGGGAAAAAGAAAAGAAAGGTAATAGTTTCAAGAGTGGATACCAGACAGAAAACAGAACAAAGGTATTAGAAATTAAGAGTTAGACACTTTGTGGATCACAGAACGGGAGGTGGGGGGTGGAATATAGGAGAGACAGTAGATGATAGTGGATATCAAGATGCAGGGGAAGGGGGATAGTGTAGGTAGCCTAAATCAGTTCAAACAGAAATGAGGCAGTGGAGGATGGGAAAACCTAGCAAATGTGAGGTGTTCCCTGTAGCACCTATTGTATACTTGAATTAAAATAAAATAAGTGGAAGATGAGGGACAAGAGGGAAAGAGAAAACCGAAAAAAAAAACTAATTATAATAAAGAAAAAAAGAAAGACAAGAAGAAAGGAAGAAAGAAAAAGCGGATGGGCAAACGGTGGGCGATGGATAGGGGGAAGAGAGATACAGGTATACACGTGTCACAATTGCAACACTATCTAAAACAACTTCCCCCCGCTTTGCCCTAAAACCCCCCCGTCTGTCTGCCCAAATGGGTCTGCAAGCACCTCCCTTCCCACAAACCCCCAATAGGCCGCCCAGGGCCCACGAACTCCCCAGTACTGCAGATGCGCCAAAAAAAAAAACACAAAAAACAAAAACAAAAAAAAACAAAAAAAAAAAACAAAGAACAGAAACCCCTCCCCAGGCCCGGCTCCGCCCGCCGCCGCCCGCTGCGGAGACCTGGACCGGCTCCGCCCGGCTCCTTATGCCGCTGCAGCCTGGCCTGGCTCCGCCCGGCTCCACTCGCTACAGCGGCCCAGCCGGCTCCCGCGTCCACCTCCCGCTGCCGCGGCCTGACCCGGCTCTGCCTGGCTCCGCTCGCTACAGCGGCCCGGCCCAGCTCAGGCGTCCGCCTCTCGCCGCCGCGGCCTGCACCGGCCCCGCCCGGCTCCGTACGCCCCCGCGGCCCGGCCCGGCCATGCCCGGCTCCGCTCGCTACAGCGGCCCGGCCCGGCTCCGGGTCCGCCCATCGCTGCCTCGGCCTGCACCGGCCCCGCCCGGCTCCGTACGCCGCCGCGGCCCAGCCCGGCTACGCCCGGCTCCGCTCGCTACAGCGGCCCGGCCCTGCTCCGGCGTCCGCCCGTCGCCGCCGCGTCCTGGACCGGCCCCGCCCGGCTCCGTACGCCGCCGCGGCCCGGCCCGGCTACGCCCGGCTCCGCTCGCTACAGCGGCCCGGCCCGGCTCCGGCGTCCGCCCGTCGCCGCCTCGGCCTGCACCGGCCCCGCCCGGCTCCGTACGCCGCCGCGGCCCGGCCCGGCTACGCCCGGCTCCGCTCGCTACAGCGGCCCGGCCCGGCTCCGGCGTCCGCCCGTCGCCCCCTCGGCCTGCACCGGCCCCGCCCGGCTCCGTACGCCGCCGCGGCCCGGCCCGGCTACGCCCGGCTCCGCTCGCTACAGCGGCCCGGCCCTGCTCCCGCGTCCGCCCGTCGCCGCCGCGTCCTGGACCGGCCCCGCCCGGCTCCGTACGCCGCCGCGGCCCGGCCCGGCTACGCCCGGCTCCGCTCGCTACAGCGGCCCGGCCCGGCTCCGGCGTCCGCCTCTCGCCGCCTCGGCCTGCACCGGCCCCACCCGGCTCCGTACGCCGCCGCGGCCCGGCCCGGCTACGCCCGGCTCCGCTCGCTACAGCGGCCCAGGCCCAGCTCCGGCGTCCGCCGCCCGCTGCCGCGGCCTGAACCGGCCCCGCCCGGCCCCGCTCGCCTCTGGCGCAGCCTGGCCCGACTCCGGCGTCCGCTGCTGCGGCCCGGCCTGGCTCAGTCCCACCGAGCGGGGCTAGATGCCTCGTCTCCACCTACCCAAGGAGGGAATCCTCTACAGGTAGCTGGGATCTCCGTGTATATTTCACAGACGGATCCTCTCTGTTACCTTCCCTCCAAATCGATGTCCAGACACCTCTGGACCAGCAAAAATCCCGAAACAATCCGGTCCCAAAGAGTCTCCAACGCCGCCCAGCCGATTCCCTGCAGAAGACCCTAACAGGGATGTTCACTCAGCTGCCATCTTGCCCCCCAGTTCACATTCTTAAACATTTTAAAAATATTTCAAATAATCTTCTGAATAAAACTCTTCCAGTCTATAAAGTTCTTATACTAAAAAAAAAAAAATCTTATACTTTACTGATGGAGAGAAACAAATACTCAATTACAAAATAAAAGAATACCAAGCGAAAAGCTTCATTAGAGTGGTAAACAACACAAACAACAACAAACAAACAAAAACCTCTAACATGGAAAATCACATTCAGCTTGAATTTCCAGGGCACTGATGTGAAGAAAATGGATACAATTTACACAGAAGGAGATGAGGTCATGGTCAGAGATTTCTCAGAAAAGAAATTACATCAGCAAGTGTTCAGAGGCCAGGAAGAGTGGGGCATTTTTCAGAAACAGCAAAACTCATGGTTTGATTCAAGTCTTGAAAATCCATAAGAGTGAATTGAGGGGCAGTTTGGAAAGACTTTTCGGAGCAGGAGGGCAAGGAATGCCTGGTTGAGGAGTACTTGCTTTTCAAGTGTTTGGGATAAAGATGAGATGACAATTCTTGTTGACTGAAGATTCATTGAACTGATGAAATGCCCTTCTATAAATAGAGAGGCAACATCTCTTTACAGTAAACAACAAAAGTTTATGACCTTACAAGACGCTGAAAGGGAGAAGAAGACACAACTTCTTTTTAAGAGCTGTTAGGATCAGCGCACAGCTGCAGAGGGAGGCATGACTGTAAAATCTTCTTGTCTTTAGGCATTTGACAGTAAGTCCACATGCACAAACCTGTCTTACTGTTTTTGAATGAATTAATTGCTAACCAGGAGATGGGGCATATGTAGGAGAAGAATATGGGATTGGTAATAAGGGATAAGGAATTCTAGTCCCATGCTCTATGAGCATAGATAAATCACACATTCCATATTTATAAAATGAGAATGTTAAACCACATGCCATATGAGCTTCCTTTTGACTTGAGAATTTACTTACACCAGTTTTAACAAAGACATTTAAAATTTTAGTAAAATAAATGATAAAATGAATTTGCTTGTTTTAATTTAATTGTCATTAATGTAATTTTAGCAAGCTTTTTTTTTTTTGCAGCCATACTGTTTTCCAAGCTGTGTATTAGACATGGAAAAAATGACAATACAAACACATGTCCCGTTTTTCTGCTCCTGGAAACTGGCATGCAAACCAATAAGCGTATTTAAGCATTAGAATGTTTGATGAACTTAGGTAAAAGATATAAAGAAGGGCAAATAGATATAGTAACTTTTTGTTTTTTTCTTTTGATCTGAAGTTCCAGAAACAGCATTCTCAAAGAGAAACTTCTTTTAGTGGAAGTTGGAGGCAACTAATGAGCGCAAGATGTGTTGACATATATCATTAATGCTTAAAGAAAAGCAATAAATGCAGCTGGGTAATATTTAAGTTAGACATAATGAGTGATTGTTCCCCCTCAGCTTTCTGATTATCCTTTTTTACAGCTTTCTATATACACGTTAAAATGCCCTATCTAATATCTGCAGAGTAGTCAAATATGTAATCCCCATGCCAGGCATTTTGCTGACTTTTTGCTATATAGAAGACCATATTTAAATACTGCCTGAAGATGTGAACATCCATAAAATTCTGTTCTCTGTATATGCTTTAGACTCAACCCAAGTTGCTTTTTTTTTTTTAAGCTTGCTATATTTGTACTTTTAATTTAACATTAGTGGGACATCTGCCAAGCTAATATAGGCACTTCTCTATGCACTGGAAAACCCAATTAGGACTTGTTCTGAGTTTGATTATCAGTCAGAAACATGCATACAGAAATATTCATTAGAGACCTACTGAGAGCTGTGATAAAACAGCAGACGGCTGAATTATAGAGTCACTGTCACTCTCCCCCACCACAGTTTTACATTTGCTTGATAAATACAAGCAACCAAAAATCCTCAGTGTAATTTTGTGCCCATTGGAACTGCCCTCCATTATAACGGATATTGTTCTGACTCTCTTAAGGATGTTAGCGAGCATTTCTTGACATGATATTGCAGACAAATGATAAACTGCAGCATTGACTGCAGCCTATGTTAGTCTATGTTGGTTTGCACCTGCAGCTCCAGAATATGTATGATATAAGCTTTAATTATGGGCTCCAGGGAGTGCTTATGTCATATGGGTAGGTAAGCTATATTTGGTCGAACACTTAAAATTTAATGCCTTTCCAAACTCCTGCCCAGTATTTGCATTTTCACTATTAGTTTCTCCTATAGATAAATCTATTATTCAGTAACTTAGTATTGGATTAGATTTGTTTGCATCGATAAAGATATTTTGAGAGATTCAGAAACAAAGCCATTACTTTGATATGAATGAGTAGTAGGAGAATTCAAAGGGCTTGGAAAATGTGGGGCACTGAATAATATTGGATTGCAGGACAATGGTTGTAAGAAGGGGCATTGGAAAGCCATAAAGTGCAAAGAACTTTTGGAAACATGAAAAAAGAGAGGATTAATGAGTGCTGTAGGCTCTCTTTCTCCCAAACATTTGTTTGATCTAGAGTATGAGGTTTCTCAGTACGCTATTGTAAAATACTATTGTTTGGGGGAGTTGGAAGGGGAAGGATTAAATGATTTGGCAATAATAGATAGGATTTGCCTGACTCAGCTAAGTAAATTAAGGTAATCATGCAAAATTGTAAAAAAGTGTTACTCTTTCCATCTCCTTGAATGTTTGGCTTATAGAATAGCTTGAATATTCCTTACAGAGCTTCTTAATTGTCCTTTGCTCCCAATTCCGCTCATAGGCAACCCTGAATATGACACACTGGAAAATCTTCCTTGATGCAATCATAAAAAGCTAAGAGCCCTTTGCTTTCATTTTGTTGTCAACTAACAAGATGAAAGTCCTTCGAGCACTTTTTTTGAAAAATATTTGGTTGGTTTGGCTCCTAATGGCTTCAGTATGTTTGCTATTTCAAACATCCACATATTACATTTAAAAATGAAAGAGAGGGAAAAAGTGTTTTCATAATGGTTGTACCATTAAAAATGTCCATTGGAGCCAGGGTAGCTCAATGGTTGAGTGCCGGCTTCCCACATACAAGGTCCCAGGTTTAATCCCCGGCTCTGGTACTTCTAAAAACATAATGTCCATTTCCTCTTTAAACTAAGAAATCAAATTAAAGAACATGACCTAAATACAATAGGATTCTTATAATGATGAAGATTATTTGAAAACAAATCAAGTAAAAAGATGAAATTTGTGCTCTATGGAAAGTTTGTCTTCATCTAGCTATAAGTGTAGCATTTCCCATGTGTTGAATAGATATAAATGTGATACCTTGTGTATTAGTCAGCCAAACGGGTGCTGATGCAAAACACCAGAAATTGGTTGGTTCTTATAAAGGGTATTTAGCTGGTGTAGGAGCTTACAGATACCAGACCAGAAGCATAAGTTACTTCCCTCATCAAAGTCCATTTTCATGTGTTGGAGCAAGATGGCTGCTGACATCTGTGGGGTTCAGGCTTCCTGAGTTCCTCCCTTCCAGGGTCTTGCTTCTTTCTGGGTTCAAGGTTTCTTTCTTCCTGGGGCTTGCTTTCTTTCCTCTGTGTGCTTACTTCCCAGGGTGCTAGCTTAAGGCTTCAGCATCAAACTCCAACATCAAAACATTAAGAACTGCCAACTCTGACCTTTGTCATGCCTTTTATCTGAGTCCCCACCCACCAAAGGGTGGGAACTCAATGTCCTATTGGCACAAGAGGTTTACATAATTACTTAATCAAGTAAACCTATGAATCCAATATAATCTAATATGCTTAGAGGAAAAAATAAGTTTACGAACATATCCAATATTTCTTTTTGGAAATCATCAATAATATCAAACTGCTACACCTTGCAAGATCAAAGACTTCAAGATGATCATCAATATTGGGATGGACCAAATAGGATTAAAGACATGTGATGTAATTTAAATACTAAACCATATTACTGGCAGGTAATATGTAATAAGACAACATTTTACTCTGGACAGTAAATGAAACTTTCTATTAAACAAAAGACATTGGAAGACAATGCTTTTGTTTTGTTTAGATAGCAGCAGTGCGCTATCTAATTCAACATACTGTCATGCTTTCTTTGACAAGATCTAGAAAATGTCTTATCATTTATAATTTTGCTAGTATGGATCTCTAGAGAATGAGTTTTCCTCCTTAACCTTACCACTCTCAAGGGATATGCTTCTTACAGGAATATTGACCTTGTCCCATTATGTCATCAAGTCACAGAAAAGTCACAGAAGACAAAGATAAAGCAAAATTTTATGAAGAACATAGGAATTACTGTCATTGATCATCATGGATCAAGCAAAAATCTTCATTATGTAATGAAACTTTAAATTGATCTTACTTGGAATAGGAATCACTGCATTAACCTGGTCTTGATCAAGTGTTTGAGAAGTAGGCTAGATGTCTTTGAGGATGCTCCTTGGTGGTGGAAACACATAGCTTAAGCTTCAAAAATTAGACTGGGAATTATTGAAGTTCCCTTCTTTGAGAGCACAAGGGAATTCAAGATGAAATTGAAAAAACTATATGCATTTTTAAATGATTTAACCCAATTTCATGTTTGCATATTGCTCTCTTTGACTATCAGTCAGGAATCTCCAGAGAAACAGAACCAGCAGGATGCGTGTGTGAAAGTGTAAACTATAATATAAACTGTAGACCATGGTTCGTGGCAGTGCTTCATTATGTGCTCATCAATTATAACAAATGTAGCACACTAATGAAAGATGTCATTAATGGGGAAAATGGGGAAGGGGGAAAGGAGGCGTAAATGGTAATCCCCAATGTATATATATATTTTAAATATATTTTACTTTTATTGTACTAACCCCTATTATTTCTATTGCAATCCCCCCCGCCCCCCAACCTTTTTTTTTGTTGTGTGTGAAACACTGGGGCTGGGTTCAAATCCCAGGACCTTGTATGGGGGAAGATGGAGCTCAACTATTGGACCACACTGGCTCTCCTGAATTGATTCCCTCATTTGTTTGCTTGTCATTTGTTTATTTTTTTATTGTTGTTGTTTTTAGGAGGCACTGGGGCCTGAACCCAGGACCTCCCATGTGGCAAGTAGGCATTCAACCACTTGAGCCACATCTGCTCCCCCATATATATATATATATATATAATTTTTTTAAAGATTTACTTTTATTTTTTATTTATCCCTGCCTCCTGCAGCTTGCTTTCTGTCTGCTCTCTGTGTCCATTCGCTGTGCATTCTTCCGTGTTTGCTTGTATCCTCTGTTGTCTCATCTTGCTGCACCAGCTCTCCTTGGGTGCAGGCCATCAGCTCTCTGTGGGCACGGGTCGTCAGCTCTCTGTGGACGTAGGCCAGCTTGCCTTCACAAGGAGGCCCTAGGATGTGAACCCAGGCCCTCCCATATGGTAGACAGGAGCCCAATCAATTGAGCCACAGCCGCTTCCCCTGCCCCCATATTTTTGATGTAACATTTATGTAATCTAAAGCTTCTTTAAAAATAAAATTAAAAACATTTTTTTAAAGATATTTACTTTGAGGTATTGACTCCCATGACTGTGGGGGCTGGCAAGGTTGAGATCTGTACTGTAGATCTGGAGACTGGAAACTCCAGCAAAAGTAATGTTGCTGTTTTGAGTTTGAAATCTTCAGGGGAAGCTGAAAAGTTAGAAATTCCAAGAGGAGTTGATGTAATCTTGAAACAGATTTTCCTTTTTTGGAATCCTTAGTTCTTAGCTCTTAAGACCTCTACTAGTTAGATGAGACTCATCCATAGTATCACGGGCAATTTCCTTTATTTAAGGTCAACTAATTGTAGATGCTAACCACAGCTACAAAAAGTACCTCCACAGCAGCATCTAGGCCAAAATTTGACCAAATAACTGGACTATAACCAAGCCAAGTCTACAAATAAATTTCTGCATCACAGACTACTATACTTATGTTTTCTTCCAACCTTCAGTTAACTCTCATTTAGTATTTCAAACTGAGATCAGATGGGAATTGAGAGAAATGATGAGGTACTGTTCAATCAGGAGCAGTGGTTGTTAACTGAGGAAAAGGGGGCATTTCACAATATCTGGAAATATTTTCACTACTAGCTTTTCATTGGTAAAGGCCATTCTATAGTGCACAGAACAGCCCTCCTAACAAGGAATTCCCAACCCAAACTGTCAATGGTACTGACATCTTTGGTCAAAGGTGTTAAATGGGGAGAAGAATTTGCTAAATTTAGCTGTTCTTTTTTTCCCAAGGAAATAGTGAATTTCAAGAAATAAGAAGAGTGCAAATCTTTCTTGCATGAATATTCTCCCTCACTATTCTTGAGTATTTAAAGTGTGTTGGGATTTTAAACAAGATTGTGAATTTCTTCATAAGTAGTCTATATATAGGCATCTTTATCCTGGTTATTAACAGACTTGCAAAGAGTTTATCTATCTTTGGACAGGCAGAAACTAAATTTATAAAATTCTTTGTACTGAGATACAGGGTACAGGGTTATTGCTCCGTGTCAGCAACTATGTTGAGTGCTTTATGTATAATCTCAACCAAACCTCACAATGAGCCTTCAAAATAAGTGTATTAGTCAGGGTTCTCTAGGGAAACAGAATCAACTAGAGATATCTGTCAATAGTATGCGATTCTGTAAGAGTCTTTATGCAGCTATGGGGATGCACAAGTCCAGGTTCCACAGGCAGGTTGCAACCAGGGGCTGTAATGAAGTCCAGTGAAAGGTTCTTGACAAGTTCTGGGAAATGTTGGCTGTCCAAAGATGAGTTGGTAAATTCTCTCTCAATGCTGGAATTGAGTCTCGACTGATTGAGTTAAGAGATTCAACTGATTGGGTTTAACTGTCACTCATTGCTGACGGCAATCTCCCTGACTGATATAATTATAACCAGTTACCTATGATTTACCACTGCAGTAAAGTCAATGATAATTAAAGTCCATAAATACCTTTGTATTACAGTTAGCCCAGTGCTTGCTTGACCAAACAACTGGGCTAAATTACCTGGCCGAGTTGACACAATAAGTAACTATTTTTCTTTTATTAAGAGGAGGAAATAAAGGCTCAGATTAAGTTGTCCAGGGTTTTAAAGCTAATAGATCTGATATCTATCTCCCCCTCCTAAATTTTATCACAACCCACTGTTACTTTCATCATTAGTATCAGTTGCATCCCTGAAGCCAAACAGAATTTCTACGCTCACTTCCAAATTTTGTTTTTTGTTTAAAGAATAATAAGATTAATCTCTTCAAAGTTGAACACTTCTAAGTTCTCTACTAATTCTCCTTATGGTAAGACAGTAATTCTTAATTCAATAACCTTATGACCCTTATTATGTTGCTCTCTTTTGATCATGGCCCTCCTCTGGTGGGAGAACACATTAGCATCCATTTTCAACCTGAGGTCAGAGTGTGGGGTCCAGAAGGAGTCCAGGAGGGATGTCATGTTCCTTAAGGAGGAAACATTATGTGACGGTTACCAAAGGTGTTTTTCAGAATGCTTGTCATAAATGTTCTCAGTCTTATGAGCACCTCAAAGCATCTAGATTGTTACTAAGAGAGGATTATTATTATATTCCTATATAGGCAAGTATATAACACACAAGTAACATTTATATAAACTTATACCTATATTAATGTTAATATATTTGATTTTTTTATCTCTAAAATTATATTTACTTTTAAATAAATAGATATAGATCTAGACTGGCTTTCAGAATGAAGAAATAGCCCAGGTAAAGCTATGGAAATGCTGATGGGAAAATTCTGTTTTTTTATGTCTCTGAAGTGAAGTTGGTGGAGAAAAGGCAGCTGACTGAATCGGAGGAAATATTTGGAAATCACATAGCCAATAAGGGTTTAACATCTATGATATATAAAGAGATACTACAATTCAACAATAAAAAGACAGACTATTTAATTTAAAAATGACAAAAAGACTTGAATAGACATTTGTCCAAAAAAAAAAAAATAGGAGAAAGCCAAGATGATGGCAGAGTTAGGAGCTCCTGAAGTCAGCCTATGATACAGAGCTGTTGGTGATCACCCAGAGCTACCTAAGTACCTATCTGGGGGCCCCGAGAGACCAGAGGAATATCCTGCACCATCCTTGAGAGTATGGAAGGAGGAGAGTGTGGAAGGAGGAGACTGTCCATCTGCACAGAGGATTTGTGAGTAGAGCTCTCCATGCCATAGGATTTGGTGCCTGGGGCACAAGTCGCCTCTGAAGCCATTCCATGGCTGGAGTTGGAAGCTCCATTTCCCAAAAAACAGGGGAGGAAGACATGATGTGGCACCAATCAGCTACTGATTAGTGGATTCAGTGGGGTGAAGAATAATCTTAGGAGCAGCCAAGCTTTGAGTCTGTCCAGGCCAAAGGTAGGCTGGTGGCCGCCATTTTGACTCCTCCCTTGGCATGAGGGGAAGTGGGGCTAATTGAAAATCACAGTGCTGGTAAGAACCTGTTTCTTTCACCCAGGTTAGATTGCAGGTCTAGCCTTAAACCCCAGCTCTCTGGCAGGGAGGAAGTGGGGGGGACCTGCACAACATCTCTGGGAAGCTGCAAGCCATGCTACAGAGGTCAGTGCCCATCTTACTCTTGTTACACAGGCCAGCTCAGCAGCTATTCCATGGCTGGAGTTAGAAGTTCCATTTCCCATAAATGGTGGAGGAAGAGACAGTTGTCCACCAACCTCATCTACTGATTAGCGGACTCGACTGGCTAAAGTATAATCTTAAAGGCAGCTGGGTCTGAGCCTCTCCAAGTAGGAAAGAGTCCAGTGGCTGCCATTTTGACTCCATCCCCCAGCATGACTGGAAGCCTGACTGACTGAAAATCCAGTGAAGTTAGGTTGTGGTTTCTTTCCACCAAGACCAGGCTGCAGCCCTAGCTTAGGCTTCAGCCCCATCTCCAGCAAAGAGGAAGCTGGCAGGAACTGCATCAGGCTCTCCAGGTAACTGCAAGTGCTCTCCACTGGAACAGACTGAATAGTTGGACACTTGGGGCTGCATGCTCACACCCCAAAAGGATAGATGAGGTGCTGGGTTTCTTCAGCCTCTCTAGGCAATGGTAGGAGTTTTCAACCCACATGAACTGGTTTGTCAAGTGTCTTTGAGCCCATATCCTCCGCTGTCTCCCCATAGGATAGGAGAGAGCTGGTGTTCCTTAAGCCTCTCAGGGCAACTTCAGGCAGTTTTGGCCTGCACAAGTCTGACCATTGGGCACCTATGGCTCCACCTCCATCCCCCATAGGACAAGAGACAGAGTGTGTTTGCTCAGTCTCCCTGGGTTACTGCAGGTGCTTTTGGCTAACACAGCCTGGACTGGTGGGTACTTGTGGATCCACTCTCATTCCCCAATTGAAAAGGAGGGGGCTGGTGTTTCCACAACCTTTCTGGGCAATGGCAGACCTTCAGCCTGCATGGACTGGACTATTGGATGCCTCACCCCCAGTAGTTTAAGAGGGGTCTGGTGTCTCCACAGCCTCTCTGGACAATGGTGGGTACTTTTGGCCAACAGGGATTGAACTGCTGGGTGCCTGTGGATGCAATCCCATGCCTTAATAGGATAGGATGGGGCTGGTGTTTCTTCAGCTTCTCCAGGCAATGGCAGATATTTTCAGCCTAAGGTATTGAACTGTTGAGACCATAGGACCACCCTCACCATCAGATATGATAGAAGGAGGCTGGTGCTTCCTCAGCCTCTCTGGGAAATGACAAATACTTTCAGCTTTCAGGGACTGAACTATTGAATGTTGGTGGTTCTGTTCTCGCCCCTAAAGGGTAAAACGGACGGTACACCCTCAGCCATTCAGAGCAACTGCAGATGTATTTGACCCACACAGATTAGATTGTTGGGCACTACAAAGGGTCCATTTCCACCTCTGACAGGGAGAGGGTCTGGTGCTACATCAGTTAACCTGAGCAAATGTGGTCATTTTGAACCCACACATCATGGCTCCATCCCTGCCAGTATTAGTCAGTCAAAGGAGTGCTGATGCAAAATACTAGAAATTGGCTGATATTTATGAAGGGTATTTATTCTGAGTAGGAGTTTATAGATATCAGGCCATAAAGCATAAGTTACTTCCCTCACCAAAGTCTATTTTCACATTACCCAATCTTTGGGTTAGAGTCTTAACCCTCCCAGCACAGTGATATGAAGACAACATTCCCTCTAAACTTTGGTATACAGGCTCAACCCTCTCAGAGCAATGAGTTGACCACCTGGCCTTCTCTAACCTTTGGGGGGCAGGTCCACCCCTCTCAGACCTGTGGGGTGCTGCCCCCGCCAATAATCATTGGGGAATGTGCGTCACCTTCTCTGTACCCTGGGGTGGCAAAACTCTCCCAGAACATCAGGTGGGAACATCCACCCTCTTCAACTACTGGGGCAAACTCTCCCTCTCTGTACACATGGGTGGGGTTCCTCTCTTGGCCCAAGGTGATGTCCTAATTCAAGATCTCAGCTTCCATGGCTTTCCTCTTGAAGTCATTTCCCCTTCAATTCCTCCTTTCCATGTCCCTTTCATTTTAGGCTGACAGTGGTTTTGTTCCTACAACTCTCTCAAAAATCTTGTTGGTTTAGCATGCAAGAAGCAGGGGTCTAAGCCATCAGACAGGAAGACTTTCCACAAGTCTTTCTGAGATAACTGCATCTTTACTTCTGATTTACAAGTTCCAAGTTCAGCTGAGTCCTCTAATAGGGCACTTTCATCTGGGAGCTCAATTTTCAGAGCTTTGGAATTTCCAGAATCAGTTTCTGTTTGATTTGAACCTGACAGTTCAGTCCTCAGCATATCTTTTTCATCTAGCATTTTGCTATAAGCTGCAAGCAGAAGCCAAGGCGCATTCTCCAGGTTTACTCTGGAAATTTCTTCAGCTAAATTCCCAGGCTCACCATTTTCAAATGCTGCCTTCCATAAAACACCCAGGTTTAATCTTGCTAAGTTCTCTGCAACTTTAAAACACAGATCACCTTTCCTCCAATTTCTAAAAATAGTTTCATCATTTAATTCGAAGGCATCATAAAAAGTCTCTTTAGCAGCCATATTACTACCATCAGTCTCTTCAAAGCACTGCAGGTCTTTCTTTCAGGCATCTCACAATTCCTCCAAAAAATATCCCTTACCTATTTATAAAACTATTCCAGCATTTCAGTAATTGCAAAAACACTTCCCCACTCCTTGGTTCCAAATTCTGTATTAGTCAGCCAAAGGGGTGCTAATGCAAAATACCAGAAATTGGTTGGTTTTTATAAAGGGCATTTATTTGGGGTAGGAACTTACAGATACCAGGCCATAAAGCATAAGTTACTTCCCTCACCAAAGTCTATTTTCACATGTTGGAGTAAAATGGCTGCCAATGGCTGTGAGGGTTCAGGCTTCCTAGGTTCCTCCTTTCCAGAGTCTTGTTTCTTTCTGGGTTCAAGGTTCCTTTCTTTCCAGGGCTTGCTTCTTCCTGGGTTCAGCTTTCCTTTCTTCCTGGGGCTGGCTTCTCTATCCTTTGTGAGCTTAATTTCTGGGGTTCCATTTAAGACTTCAGCATCAATCTCCAACATCAAAATTCCAACATCAAAACTCCTCAGCTCTGCCCTTTGCCATGCCTTTTATTTGTGAGTTTCCACCTACCATGGGGTAGGGACTCAATTCCCTATTGATGTGGCCCCATCCAAGCCCTATCATGACTCAATCAGGCCCAGGTACAGTTCAGATTACAAACATAATCCAGTATCTCTTTTTGGAATTCGTAACCATATCAAACTGCTACACTGCGCAAGGTAGGGGATGAAGGGATGTAAAGCTTCATTAGTCTCTCTGGGCAAGTACAGACAATATTGTCCTGCCTAACTTGGATTATTATACACAGCTGCAGCTCTGTCCCTACCCTTGACAAGGGAGAAAGTTGGGAAAAACTTCATCAATTCTTGGGCAATGTGGGCAGCTTCAGACTCCATAGCTTGTGGCATCAACTACTTCCTTGGCTCCTATTAAACAACCAGTAGAGGAGAAAAGACAAGAAAACCCTAAGCTAAAGGGAAAAATGGCACCCATAATAAATACATCTAGCAAGCCAGATGTGAAAACACCAACAAAAAATTACAATTCATACCAAGGAACAGGAAGATATGACCCATTTAAAGGAATAGGATAAGCCACCAGATGACATAAAGAAGTTAAGACAACTAATCTCAGATGTTCAAACAAATCTCCTTAATAAATTCAATGAGATGGCTAAAGAGATTAAGGATATTTAGAAGACATTGGATGAGCACAAAGAAGAATTTGAAATCATACATAGAAAAATAACAGACCTTATGAGAATGAAAGTTGCAATAAATGAAAGTAAAAATACAGTGCAGGCAAAGAGCAGCCAATTTGAGGAAGCAGAAGAAAGGATTGGTGAGCTCAAAGACAAGGTTTCTGAAAATGAAAACACAAAAGAATATATGAAGAAAAATTGGAAAAAAATGAACAAGGTCTCAGGGAAATTAATGGCAGTAAGAGACATGCAAACATATGTGTCATGGCTGTCCCAAAAGAAAAAGAGAAGAGAAAAGGGGGGGAAGGAATATTTTAAGAAATTATGTCCAAGAAGCACAACATAGTCCCATCTGAATAAATCTGAATAGACCAACTCTGAGACACATTTTAATGAGAATGTCAAATGCCAAATATAAAGAGGGAATTCTGAGAGAAGCAAGAGAAAAACAATGCATGACATATAAAGGATACCCAATAAGGCCATTTTCACATCAGAAACCAGGGAGGGGATATATATTTAAGATAATCCAAGAGAAAACTGCCAGCCAAGAATTTTATACCCAACAAGATTATCTTTCAAAAATGAGGGTGAGCTTAGAATATTCACAGATAAATAGAAATTAAGAGATTGTAACAAAAAGACCAGTTTTGCAGGAAATACTAAAGAGAGTGTTACAGCCTGAAAAAGAAAGTCGGGAGAGAGAGACTTTGAAGACAGTCTAGAAATGATGACTGTATCAGTAACAGTAAATCAAAGTGTTAAAAACAAAATGACAGATAAAATGCAAAGATCAAAATGGATGAAATAAGAGCCACCTTTACAGTAAAAACATTGAATGTTAATGGATTAAACTCCCCAATCAAAAGATACACACTGGAGGAATGGATACAAATGTATAAGTCATCTATTTACTGTCTGCAAGAAACTCACCTTAGACCTAAGGACACCAATAGAATGAAAATGAAAGGTTGGAAAAAGATACTCCACACATGCAGAAACAAACAAAAAGCTGGGGTAGCTATACACATATCAGATGATATAGACTTTAAAAGCAAACTGTTATTAGAGACAAGGAAGGACATTATATATTAATAAAAGGGAAGATCAACCAGTAAGAAATAACAATCAATATGTATGCACTTAACCAGGATGCCCCAAGGTACATGAGACAAACATTAGCAAAACTGAAAGGAGACATAGACATCTCTACAATAATAGTTGGAGACTTCAATTCACCACTCTTAGCATTGGAGAGAACATCTGGACAGAGGATCAATAAAGAAACAGAGAACTTGAATAATATGATAAATGGACTAAACAAAAAAGACATATACAGAACATTGAACCCCCAAACTATACAATATACATTTTTTTCAAGTGCTCATGAATCTTTCTCCAGGATAGACCATATGTTGGGTCACAAAGCAGATCTCAATAAACTCAACAAAATTGAAATTATACAAAGCACTTTCTCTGATCACAATGGAATAAAGTTGGGAATCAACCAGGGGCAGAAAAAGGGAAAATTCACATGTATATGGAGATTAAACAACACATTATTAAATAATCAGTGGGTCAAAGGAGAAATTTCAAGAGAAATCAGTAAATACCATGAGATGAATGACAATGAGAATACAACATATCAAAACCTCTGGGATGTCATGAAGGCAGTGTTGAGAGGAAAATTTATAGCCCTCAATGCTTACATTAAAAATGAAGAAAGAGCTAAAATCAATGACTTAACTATACAGCTGGAGGAACTAGAAAAAGAATAGCCAGCTAATCCCAAAGCAAGTAGAAGTAATGAAATAAGAAAGACCAGAGCTGAAATAAATGAAATTGATAGCAAAACAACAATAGAGAGAATTAACAAAACCAAAAGTTGGTTCTTCCAGAAGATTAACAAAATCAACAAACCCTTAGCTAGGCTGACTAAGAAAAAAAGAGACACAATGTAAATAAATGAAATAAAAACTAAAAAGGGGACTATCACTACAGACCCCACAGAGATAAGAGAGATCATAAGATGATAGTAAGAACAACTTTATGCCAAAAAACTAGACAATATAGATGAAATGGAACAATTCCTAGGAATGTACAAACAACCTACACTGACCCTAGAAGAAATACAAGACCTCAACAAACCAATCAGAAATAGAGATTAAAT
Source organism: Dasypus novemcinctus (assembly GCF_030445035.2). Classification (NCBI taxonomy): domain Eukaryota; kingdom Metazoa; phylum Chordata; class Mammalia; order Cingulata; family Dasypodidae; genus Dasypus; species Dasypus novemcinctus. The sequence goes on from NC_080697.1 coordinate 39,552,696, forward strand.
AGTCATCAAACAGTTCCCCAAAATGAAAAGCCCAGGACCACACAGTTTCACAGATGAGTTCTCCCAAGCATTGAAAGATTTAATACCAATCTTACTCATGCTCTTCCAAAAAAAAAAAAAAAAAAAATTGAACACGAAGGACTACTACTACACTCATTTTGTGAAGCCAATATGACCCTACTACCAAAGCCAGATAAAAATGTTCCAAAAAAAAAAAAAAGAAAGAAAGAAAATGACAGACCTATTTCTCTGATGAATACAGATACAAAAATCCTTAATAAAATACTTGTTGATCAAATCCAACAGCATTTAAAGAATTATTCATCATGATTAAGTGGGTTTTATACCAGCCATGCAAGGTTGGTTGAACACAAGAAAATCAGGCAGCATAATATACTACAGTAATAAGTCAAAGAAGAAAAATTACATGATCTTATCAATTGATGGAGAAAAGGCATTTGACAAAATACAGCACACTTTCTTGATAAAAATACTAAAATAATAGGAACTGAAGGAAACTTTCTCAACATGATAAAGGCCATATATGAAAAACCCACAGCTAACATTGTTCTCAATGGTAAAAGACTGAGAGCTTTCCTGTTGAGATCAGGGTCAAGACAAGTATGCCCATTGTCACCACTGTTATGCATTATAGAGCTAGAGGTTCTAGCTAGTACAATCAGGCAAAAAAAAAAAAAAAAAAAGAAAAGAAATAAAAGACATCCAAATTGGAAAAGAAGAATTAAAACTTTCATGATTTGCAAATTATGTGATTGTATATCTAGAAAGTCCTGAAAAATCTACAACAAAGCTGCTATAGATAATAAATAATTTCAGTAGAGTGTCAGGATACAAGATCAATAGGCAAAATTCAATAGTGTTTCTGTACACTAGTAATGGGCAACTGGAGAAGGAAGTTAGGAAAAAAATTCCATTTACAATAGCAAATAAAATAATCAAATATTTAGGAATAAACTTAACCAAGGATGTAAAGCATTTGTATTCAGAAAAGTGTAATGCATTGCTAAAAGAAATTTTAAAAAGACCTGAATAATTGGAAGAAAATCCATGCTCATGGGTTGGAAAGCTAAATATCATTAAGATGTAAATTCTACCCAAACTGATATACAGATTCAATGCAATCCCAATAAAAATTCCACCAGCATGTTTTAAACAAATGGAAAACACAATTATCAAATTTATCTGGAAGGGAAAAGTGAAGTTAGAGGACTCTCACTACCAGACTTTAAATCATATTACTTGGCTACAAGTGGTAAAAAGAGTATGTTTTTGGCATAAAGATAAACACACAGACCAATGGAACTGAATTGATGGTTCAGAATCAGACCCTCATATCTATGGCCAAGTGATTTTTGACAAGGCTGTGAAACCCGCCCAGCTGGGCCTGGATAGTTTATTCAACTAATAGTGTTGGGAGAACTGAATATCCATAGCCAAAAGAAAGAAATCCCCTATCTCACACCTTATACAAAAATTAACTCAACATGGATCAAAGATCTAAATATGAAATATAAATATAAACATAAATATAAATAAAATATAAAAGCAAGTACAATAAAGTTTCTAGAAGAAAATGTAGGGAAACATCTTTAAGACCTGGTGGTAAGTGATGGATTCTTAAACCTTACATCAAAAGCACAAGCAACAAAAGAAAACATGGATAAATGGGACCTCCTCAAGCTTAAACACGTTGAGATTCAAAGGACTTCATCAAGAAGGCGAAAAGGCAGCCCACTCAATGGGAGAAAATATTTGAAAACCACTTATCCAATAAGGGTTTGATTTCCATTTTATATAAAGAAATCATACAACTCAACAATAAAAGAGAAACCAATCCAATTAAAGAATGGGCAAAAGATTTAAATAGACATTTCTCCAAAGAGGAAATACAAATGGCCAAAAGTACATGAAAAAATGTTCCCTATCACTAGCTATTAGGGAAATGCAAATTAAAAGAATAATGACATATCATGTATCAGTGCATAGAATGGTCTTTATTTTTAAAAAAACAAAAAACAGACAAGTGCTGGAGACGATGTGGAGAAACAGGAACACTCCTTCATGGTGGTGGAAGTGTAAAATGATGCAGCCTCTGTGGAAGAAATTTTGGTGGTTCCTCAGGGAGCTAAATATAGAACTGCCATATTATCCAGCAATTCATCTACTAGGAATGTATCCAGAAGGACTAAAAACAATGACATGAACAGACATCTGCATATTGATGTTCATAGCAGCATTATTCAAAATTGCCAAAAGAGGGAAACAACCCAAGTATCCATCCACCAATGAATGGATAAACAAAATGCGGTGTATGCATACAATGGAATACTATCTCCAGTAAGAAGAAATGAACTTGGGACACATGTGATAACATAGATGAATTTTGAAGACATTATACTAAGCAAAGTAAGCCAGACACCAGAAGATAAATATTGCATGGTCTCATTAATATGAACTAAATATGAAGAATAAACACATGGAGTTAAAATCTAGAGCATAGGTTATTAAGAGATAAGAGGAGGGTCGAGAAGAACTACTGATGCTTAATGTATGTAGAAGTTTTAATTAACGTGACTGTAAAAGTGTGGAAACAGAGTTGATGGTAACACATAGTGAGTAGCAACTGGTGTATAAATAGAACCGTGGTTGAAAAAGGTAGTCTGGGGAAGTAAATGTCAATAGAAAGAAAGCTAAAAAATAATCTAGGAATTGAATAACACTGTGAACCCAGAGGTGGATGAGGATTGTGGTTGAGGGTACAAATGCAAGTGAGTCTTTCTGTTAGTTAGAGCAGATGTACATCACTATTGCAGGATGGTGGGAATGTATAGAAGCGTGGGTAAACTACAATTGGTGTGACTTATAGACTGTGGCTAACAGCAATACTGTAATATTCTTGCATCAATGCAAAAGACATACTGTATTGATAATGGAGGTGTATGCAAAAGTGTGCCAAGTGTTTGCTATGGACCATGGTTGGTAGTTATAGTCTGATGATATTATCTCATAATCTGTAACAAATACTCCACCACTGTGTGGTGTGTTGGTGAAGGGGTGTTGTATGTGTACAAATCTATACATGTAATGATTGTTTTGAAAGTTCACAATCTCTGCAATAAAATTATATTTTTTAAAAATAGTGGGAGTTGGGGGAAAATACACCAAATATAAGATAGGAATAATAGTTGGTAGTAATATTTTGACAGTGCTCTTGCATAGTTTTAACAAATGTTTCATAACAATGCAAAGTGATGGTGGAGAGGTGATATATGAGACCCCTGTATGATGTTACACATGTTTATTTTGTAAGTTCACAATCTTTACTATACACTTATTGTTTATGCATGTTCATGGATGAATGATGTACTTCAATAAAAAATATGAAAAAAAAATATAAATGGCAAAAAAACACATGAAATAATGTTTAATATCACTAGCGATAAGGAAAATTTAAATCAAAACGAAAATGAGATACCATTTCACACCTATTTGAATGGACACTACCAAAAAGTCAGAAAACTGTAAGTATTGGTGAGCATGTGCAGAGATTAGAATGCTCATTCACTTTTTTCTTGCTTTTATTTTTAGTTTTTTGATCCATTTTTAGTTAGTTTTTGGATAAGGTATGAGATAGGGGTCATCTTTTCTTCTTTCAGCTATGGATGTCCAATTCTTTCAGCAGCATTTGTTGAATGGATGGTTCTGCCCAAGCTGTGTGAGTTTGACAGGCTACGCAAAAATCACTTGACCATACCTCTGAGAGCCTGTTTCTGAACCATAAATTTGGTTCCATTGGTCTATTGTGTCTGTCTATAGGCCAGTACCATGATGTTTTTACCACTATAGGTAGGTATTATGATTTAAAGTATGGAGATGAGGGTTCACTTTTCCTTTTTATGATGTTTCTGGCTATTCAAGACTCCTTACCCTTCCAAATAAATTTAATGATCATGTTTTTAATTTTTTCTTTAATGCTGATGGAAATTTTATTGGGGTTGCAATAATCTGTATATCAATTTGAGTAGAATTGACATCTTAATGATGTTTAGTCTTCCAATCCATGAGCATGGAATGTTCTTTCAGTTATTTAGGGCTTTTTTGATTTGTTTTAACAATGAGTTGCAGTTTTCTGAATACAAGTGCTTTATATCATTGGTTAAGTTTGCTCCTGACTAGTTGAGGTTTATCTGTCAAATTTTATTTTTGCCACTCTTTTGACACTTTTAGGTATTTTTATTGATCTAATCTTCATTTCTAGACTCTCTTCCAGGCCCCACTCTCCTGTCTTTTCTTTTCAGGCTCTAGCACACACTTTAGTATTTCCTGAAAATCTGGTCTTTTGCTTAGAAATGCTCTGTTTCTGTTTATCTGTGAATATTCTAATTTTGCTCTCATTTTTGAAAGAAAGTCTTGCTGGATATAAAATTCTTGGCTGGAAGTTTTTCTCTTGTAGTATCTTGAATGTATCAGACCACTGTCTTCTTGCCTCCATGGTTTCTGGTGAGAAATCAGCACTTCATCTCATTGGATATCCCTTATATGTTATGCATTGCTTTTCTCTTGCTGCTCTCAGAATTCTCTCTTAGTCTTTGGCCTTTGACATTCTGATGAGTATGTGCCTTGGAGTTGGTCTATTTGGATTTTTTTGGATGGGAGTACATTGTGCTTCTTGGACAAGGATATCTATGTCCTTCATTAGAGTTGGGAAATTTTCTACCATTATTTCTTTAATTATTCCTTCTGCCTCTTTTCCCTTCTCTTCTCCTTCTGAGACACCCATAACATGTATGTTTGCATACCTTTTGCTGTCATTTAGTTCCCTGAGACCTTGTTCAATTTTTTCCATTCTTTTCTTCATCTGTTCTTTTGTACTTTCACTTTCAGAGGCCATTTCTTCAAGCTCACCAATCCTTTCTTCTGCCTCCTCAAATCTGTTATTATATAATTCCAATGTTTTTTTTTTATTTCATTGATTGCACCTTTCATTCCCATAAGATCTGCTATTTTTCTATGTATACTTTCAAATTCTTCTTTGTGCTCATCCAATATCTTCTTAATATCCTTAATCTCTTTAGCCATCTCATTGACTTTATTAAGGAGATTTGTTTGAACATCTATAGTTAGTTCTCTCAACTCCTTTATGTCATCTGGAGGCTTATCTTGTTCCTTTAACTGGGTCATAGTTTCCTGGTGTGGATTGTAAATTTTTGTTAGTGTCTTTGCATCTGGCTTACTAGAGTATTTTTTCTGGGTGCAGTTTTTCTCTCTAGTTTAGGGCTTCCTATTATTTCTGCCTTGTTGGTTATGCAGTAGGAGCCAAGCATGTAGTTGGTGCTGTAAGCTGTGGAGTCTCAAGCTGCCCTCATTGCACCAGGGACCAGTGAAGCTTCTTCCAACTTTCTCCTTTGCCAGGGGTAGGGACAGAGTCACAGCTATGTGGAATAACCCATGTGCAGACCTAGATCCTAGGTGCCAAGATGGAGCTTCACATCCCTTTCTCCCCTACCTAGGGAGGGATAGAACTGCAGGTGTGGGCAGCAGTCTAAGCAGTGTGGGTCCTAAGTTGACTGCAGTTGCCCTGGTAGATTTCTGATTTTCAGTCTTTGCCAGGTGAAGTTCCCTGCAGTTACCTGTATAGGCTGATGCAGGGCTCCCTAGCCTCCATCTGCCAGAGACAAGGCTGAAGCCTTTGTGGTCTGCAGGCTGATCTCTGTGAAAGAAACTGTCAGCCCAGCTTCCCCTCAGGCTGGGGGTGGAGTCAGAATGGTGGCTGCTGGCCTCTCTCTGACTTGGGCTGGTTCTCACCCAATCTGTTCCCAGGGTTATCTCTTAGCCAACCAAGTTTCCCAATCATAGCTGAAATTGGCAGCCAACAGTCTCCTCCTCCCCTGTTTCTGGGAAATGGAACTTCCAATTCCTCACAGCGCAGCTCCTAGTAGGCTTGTGCCTCCAGAGTAGGATAATCACCATCCTCCATGTCTTGGCTGGTAATTTCCCAGAGAGGCTGGCACAGGTCCCCACAGCTTCCTCCCTGCTGGAGGTGGCACTGGGGCCTAGGCTAGACCTGCAATATGATCTGGATGGGAAGAAGCTGGTCCCCACCAGCACTGGGATCCTCAGTCCACCCCGCTTCCCCTCTTGCCAGGTGCAGAGTTAAGATGGCGGTTCCTGGCCTCTTTCTGACCTGGACAGGCTCAAACCAAAGCTGTTCTCAGGATCATACTGTAGCCCACTGAATTTCCTCATCATAGCTGAAATTGGTGCCCAACCACCTCTTTCTCCCCTGTTTTGGGGAAATGGAGCTTTCAATTTCAGCCGCAGAACAGCTCCCGAGGTGGCTTGTGCTTCCAGTGGAGGATGGGCACCAGCCTCCGTGGTGTGGAGCGCTCTACTTATGAGTCTTCTCTGCAGGTGGGCAATCTCCTCCTTCCACTCCCCCAAGGAGTGCTTCTGGCCTCCTGGAGCCCCCAAACAGGTGCTTCACTTAGCTCCAGAGAGTTCTTGGTGTTTGCTAACTGCTCTGTAGCTGGAGCTGACTCTAGGAGCTCCTTACTCCACCACCATCTTGCTGGTTCTCCTCATTCACTTTTGGTTTGAATGTATGTGGTACAGCCCCTGTGGAGGTTGTTTGGCAGTTCCTAAGAATATAGACTTGCCATGTGATCTGGTAATACCACTACTGGCATATTCCCAGAAGAACTGAGAGCAGTGACATGAAGAGATATTTGCACACTAATGATCATAATGACATTATTCACAATTGCCAGAAGATGGAAACAACCCAGACGTCCATCAACAGATGAATGGATAATCAAATTGTGGTATATACTAAAGATGGAATATTATGTAGGTGTAAGAAGAAATGAAATCATGAAGCATATGACAAAATGCATGAACCTGGAGGACATTATGTTGTGTGAAGCACAAAAGGACAAATACTGTATGACTGTGCTATTATGAACTTAATTTATTTTGTGTAAACTTATGGAGTTAATAATCAGAATATAAGTCACCAGAAAATAGAGTGAGGGTAGAGAATGGAAGGATGAAGGTTAATCTGTGCAAAATTGGTAAAAAGGTTGTTTGTCAATCTTTGGAAATGAATAGAAATGGTAAAACACATAATAGTATCTGTAACTAGCTGTGCTATTATATGAGTATGATGGTAGTTGAAAGGGAAAGTCTAAGGTCATGTATATTACTAGAAGGAAAGCTAAAAAATGTAACATGGTACTGTATAACATAGTTAAACATCATGTGAAATATGAAAATGGTAATATTGCATACATAAGACTGTTTTTACAAAATATAAATACACATAAGCTAGAGGGATGGAAACAGAATAGCAGCTATGTACAGCAGAGGAAACGAAGAGATCGAGAGGTGATGAAATTTTTTTTGTTTGACTTTATTGTTAATTCTTATTAGTAATAATATAATAAAGCTTTAATAATGACTGAAGTGATGAATGCACAATTATATGATTATACCAAATACCATTTATTGTACACTTTGGATGGATTTATGCTTTATTTATATGTATCAATAAAATAAATTTGTTAAAAAAAAGCTTACAGTTTAAAAAAACTTATTTGTGTTTAGTCTGTTCTTATTCAAACTTCTTAAACTGAAGTTTTAACTCATCAATTTTCGATACTTTTTTTATAATGCAAACGTTTTTACTCCATCCCACAAGATTTTATATGTAGCATTGTCATTATCATCTTTCTTATTATTTTAAAATTAATATTTATGATTTCTTCTTTAACCCATGGGTTATTTAGTAGTGTATTTTAAATTTTCCAACTACATGTTTTTAGACTATATGTTTATAGTATTGATTTTTTTACTTATTTACATTTTTCAAATAATTTGTCCTATATTGTCTATAGACTATATTATTTATTTGTCTTAAATATTCAGGATTTTAATCCTATTGTTTTCTGATCCCTAAAATTTGTAATTGTTATTATTTTAATACTGTAATGTCAATTTTTTTCACACCACTAGGATGGCTATAATTAAGTAAATATAGAAATTAACATGTGTTGGTGAGGTCCTGGAGAGACAGGGACGCTCATATATTGTTAGTAGGAATGTTAAATGGTGCAGCTGCTATCAAAAAGTCTTTGGTGATTCCTCAGAAAACTACACATAGAATTATCATATAAGCTGGCAATTCCACTTCTAGCAATATACCCAAAAGATATTGGGTTTCTTTTGGGTATACCCCAAAGAACTTGAACTGATATTTGTATACCAATGTTCATAGCTGCATTATTTACAATAACCCAAAAGTGGAAGCAACCCAAGTACCCATCAAGGGATGAATGGATAAACAAAATATCATATATACATCCAACAGAATGTTATTCCACCACAAAAAGAAAGTGCTGATACATGCTACAACATGGATAGGTATTGAAGACATCAGGTTGAATGAAATAAGCCAGACACAAAAGGGCAAATAATGTATTTCTATTACATGAAATACTTAGAATAAGCAATCTCATAGAGACAGAAAGCAGAACCGTGGCTTCTGGAGGGAGGGAGGGTAGGGAGAATGGGTCATTATTATTAATGGGTATGAGTTTCCGTTTGGGATGATGAAAATGTTCTGAAAATAGACAGTACTGAAGGTTATACAGTATTGCCAATATAGTTAAGGTTTCAAGGTTTATATATTTCAGAAAAATAAAAATAATCTATTAATCCCTTCTCCCAAAAAGTCAATGCTGTCTGTTTTACATTTATCCACTTTTACAAGTATTTTGTTCACATTTTCTGCTGTCATAACATTCTTCTTTTCAGGTACCAGGGACTGAACCCCAGGATTTCGTATATGGGAAGCAGGCACTCAGCCACTGAGCTATAACTACTCCCCAATGAGAGTTGTTTTCTGTTTGTTTGTTTTGCTTTTAGGAGGTACTAGTGATCAAACTCGGGACCTCGTACGTGGGAAGGAGGCGTTCAACCACTTGAGCTATATCTGCTCCCCTCTAAAGTACTTTCTTTTGAAGTTCCTCTAGTGAGAGTCTATTTGTGGTAAATATTTTTAGAGTTTTAAATTTTGTTTGTTATAATGTATATTCATTAGGGTTTGGAATTGCATATATTAGATAAATAATAAATATACACATACATATAAATAGTTTTATCAATAGTAACTGTTTGAAATGGAAGTAATACTAATTCATTAAACATCTATCTACTGAACACACATGATAGGCTAGGCCAGGCACTGTCTTGAAGGTTTAGAGATAAATTATACTCCTGACCCTCAAGAATTCCACACATGCATGTGGTGTATTCCATGTCAGAGGTATTCACTGTGGACTCTGGGAGCATATTCATGAGATTTCTTACCAATCAAAGGAGGGGAGACCAATTAGGAAAGATCTTGGAAGGAAATGCTGGAGTCAAATCATGAAGCATGAATAAGAATTTATCAGGCTGGAGAATGAAGATGGAGAACCAACTGAGATATAAAGGGGAACTAATACATGCTAAGGCACAGGGGTGTGAAAAAGCATATGCTGTGGGACCAGAAGTATTACTGAAAAATATTTTGCACAGATGTGAAGATGCTCAACTACCATTGCTGCTGCTACTGCTGCTGTTGCTACTGATGATGATGATGATATTGATACCTAGCATTGAGCTCTTACCATGTCAGGCACTTATTATCTTACTTAAGCACTCCCCTTACCACTCTGTGATATAGGCAGAATCATTATCCTGATTTTTCAATGAGCATATCAATATTTAAGAGAGATGTGGCTAATTTGTTTAGGCCAGGGAGCTTATAAATGGTACAGTAACACTCTACTGACCACCTAACTCTTTCTTATTCTTCAGATTTTATATTGGATGCCAGCTCCACTGGGCATCCTCCCTTGAATTAGCAAGCCAGCTTAGGTGCTCTGACTGTGGGCTTGCAAAACATCCTACTGTGTCCTATGCTTTATCACAGAATGTATCTCTGTATTAAGTACGGGCTTCCTAATTTGTCCCTTAAAGCAGAAGCTCTATCATTTTCCCAAGGGATTCACCATATTGATGCAAAGTCAGTGCTCGATGCACTATTGAATAAGTTAATGAATAGCATTGCAATGAATAAGTGAATGAGCAGCATCTTGTAGTTGCATTATAGCATGTGCTAGGAAAAATAAAAATGAGACTGGAGAAGAAGAGAAGGTCCAGATCATGAAATGCTTTTATGCCATGCTAAGTTATTATCACTGCTCACTGAATGCCTTGGGGAGCCACTGAGTGATTTTAAACAAGACAAGGACATGATCAAATCTGTGTAGAAAAATTTTTCAAAAGTTATTCACTAAATTCATGTAGATTTAGTGGAAGAGAGAAGTCAGAGATATCTAAGTCACTGACAGTAGGACATGGGTAAGTGAGGTTGTATTCAAGAGACGTTTAAGGAAGAAAGTCAGCAGCGTGTTTTTCCATGGAGAAAGAAAGAAATACTCTATTGGTTTCTGAGTTGAAAGATTTAGTGACTGGAAGTGCCATGCATTAAGCTAGGGACTATAGGGAAAGGTACACATTAGAGGGGATGCTGGGGAGCTTCTGACTTTGACAACATGATTCCATCAGTCCAGTGATATTCATGTAAAAGATGGTTAAATTGTTATTCATGATGACTTTGAAACAGCAGTTTTACCACCATGAGCCTCAACTCTTCTTCTATAATATGATGCTATTAAACAAAAACCATTCTAGTATGAAGTTGCATGATAAATGATGTAAGATAAATTTCATATAGTATTTTATATAAGTAACTAAACCTAGTAAACCTTAAAACATATACAGGAACTTTGGCTAAGAATCGAGAGTACAGTTATTATGACTAGGGAAATCTCAGGAAAATAGGAATAAAAACATTGTAGGGAAATGATATAATCCCAAGTCATATCAATAGTTGAAGAAACACATAGGTGGTCTTCCATTTAACGAGGTGTGAGAAGAAATAGCAAGGAAAACAGAGAACATGGTCTTCTCCAAGCACTCTGGCCATGCCAGGTAAAACAGGTTAAAGGATAGAGAAGGAAAAGTGCCACACCCATCCCTCTGATGTTTTTCTTGCTTATATTTCTCTAGTTGCAAAATTTGTATTTGATGACACCCAAGGTTCTGTTTTCTCAAATTTGCTACTGTGTCTCACTCAAAATTCTCATGACCCACTGAATAATCTTCAGCATGGTTCACACAAACGCTCATAAGCTAAAGTCACCTTGAGATACACTGGATCACCTGAACTCAGCATCTCCTTTCAAATTTCAGTGCCCTCGCACATGCTGTTCTTTTTTATCTGGCTTATTCTGTTCCCTGACTCTTTTCCTGAACAACTTTGCTAGCTGGTGGCTCCTTTCCTCTACTTGCTTTCCTTTCCTTAACTTTAAAACGCTGCTGCAAATCTTACCTCTTCTCCTTTACCAGGAAATTAATTGCCCATCACAGTTGACCCATAGGAATTTCTCAACATGCATTACTTCTGATCTCATTTATTGTGCTTTGAATAATTCCTATTACTCTTAACTGTATTGAGGGCCAAGAGATAAACATTTGCATTGATAGGTCTATCACAGGGTCCATAGCAGCATTGGTCTTTAGTAAATTTTTGATCAATAAATGTAGGAATAATTGAATGTATTACAAAATAAAGAGAGAAAAAGAATTTTACATCACTATTTTAAAAAGAGAGGGCTTATCTCTTAAAATTCACTTTCTTGTGATAACATAAAGATTTATGGAGAAGAGTTGTTTTCCTCAATCCTCTCCCAATTGTAGAAAACCTAAAGTAAGTTTTTTATTTTTATATTGTACTTTCAACTTACTGTGAAACAATATTAGTATTAAAACATCATTGTAGGTAAAACTATAACATTGTATGGCGTGGTAAAGGAGATAGTAGTCATTCTGAAATTGTGGGTAGGAAGTCATGCTGGAAAATCTTCCTGGATCTGCATGGACACTGACGTTTTCTTGGGTTGTATAACATTCCAAGGCCTTCAGGGGTCATATATTGAGGAAATGGAGATATCAGGGATTACTATGGTACAAAGTTAGAGAGAACAGGATTCACTTCAGCTAGATGAAGCAAATAATCTGTTATTAATGAATATGAATTAGTCTTCTGTATCTCTAGAGTCTGATTTCAGAAACAATGCCTACTGTATCTATGGGAGCTTCTCTTATTGAAACCTACTACCCCAGTGTCTTTTATTCATGACAATTGAATACCATAAACTCTGGCACTACCACTCTAGGAAAACTGGTTACCTCTCCTAGGACTTTACCAGAATATCAATTCCCTCTTATGTGGCTTCCATATAATGCATTGACTCCCTTGAAGGTGTGTCTGACAGGAAGAAGCTAGGTCACCTGATTGCACCCTATTATTAAGGAAATCTGGGCTTCTCCCTTGGGAAAGCAGAACTTGTGCGGGGAAATTTCCAAAATCTTGGAAGAAAATTCAAAGTGACTGAGGGTTTCCAAAGAACAAACATTAAAACTGCCTTAGATCGTTCACAATCTAGCTCGTGCAACATCCCCTTGATCACATCTACGTTTGGTTACTTATTGTATTTCTTTGCACAAATCATTTGATCATTGTGAGTCTTATTTTCCTAATCTATGAAATATTGTGGCAGAAATTTTAATAATGCTCACCACATGATATCCACTATTTATCTAACATGTGTAGCACCCACATCTCTCCCAAACACTACCTCTTTTTAAGAAATATCCAACTTGTTTGCCATACTACCCAAGGTTCTTTTGATAGTGGCTCTCAAAATTGCCAGAGGATTTTGATGCCCATCCTTAGTCCCAGAGAGCCTTGTTTTATTTATTACTCTGGGGTATTGCCTATTTTTTAAGTTCTCTAGGTGATTCTAATATGCATCAATGTTAAGAACAACTGGCTTATGCCTCTGGTCAACCAACACATCAGTTTTTCTCAAACAGGTTATGTGAAAGAATTAACACTTTAAAAATGATTTTTTTTTCTATTCTCACAAAGATGTTATATAAGTAATAATATTCTTGATGCATGAAAGAAACTAATTCACTGTTTACTACTGATATCTCAGGACATTAGGCTGAATTCCCTAGAGCGGAGGCATGATATTTATGATTATTGAAAGATATATCAACAACCAATGATGAGATGACAAACTGGACCCTTGGGAAAGCACAAAGGAACTGATAAGTTGTATCTGCTACTTTCTGTAATATAAATACTCCCGCCATTATGGATGCCAAGCTACTTGTTCTTTGAAGAATGACTTACAAAATCTGAATAGTTAAAAATTAACTTTAGCAAGTTGATTTCACAAACTGGTAAGAGCTTCTTCTAGCAACCTATACATGTCTTGATAAACGTGACTTTTTTGTCTGTAGATAGCATGCTATGAGACTGAATTGTGAAGTCATTTTATTGTTGTTATTTTTGGATTTCCTTAAAGCAATTCAGGTATATGTTTCATGCCAATTTAGCCTGGAAAACAAGAGACAAACTAGCTCTCATGAACTCTTCCTAGACCGATAAGCTCACAAGCATCAACCATAAAGGAGTGGAGATACGGGTGTAAGAACAAAAGAAGGCTTAAGATTAAAAAATAAAATGCTCTATACAACACAATTAGAAAAATCAAATCTGAGAAATAGAGAATATAGTATTTCTGCTTTAAAACGTCTTGATTAAAAGTAAACAAGTGTTCAGAGTAGAAACATTCGCCACTTCCTCTCCTTCAGTTAGCAGAATTGCCCACATTCAAAAGACACAACTGTTTGTTTAAGTTATTTGGAGCATATAGAAAACCCTTAAATCACCCTCACACAAATATAGATAGTATAATAAGTCCTAGATTTGAAAAAATGCAACATGTTATTGAATACAAGGGAAAAAAGAAGCCAAAATGCATGCCTTCAAACATAGGAACAATTTAGAAACTTAAGAAAACATCCCAAGAGTGCATAGAACTATCTTCAAATAATTGTTCTTGATCTAAGGTAGAACTGTGCAAAAGGGTCATTAGCATGATTCAACATGAGGAAGAACTTTTGAAAACTTCTTTGGAAGGTGGCAAGCATTTTTGCAGAGGCTGTACAGCTTTTGTTGAGATTTCAGAAAGGACTCATTTCAGAAACCAACACTGATGGTCCATGATTATGTTACTCATGCAATAAATAAGTTGATTAGATGAAAACAGGTTTTTAAAAAAATTTTTTATGTTTACAAGTTGAGGATAAGATTTGAATAGAGAATCTAAACTTCTTACTCTATGAGCACATGATCTCTAAGGCATACTTTCAATCAACCTAAAGACAAGGGCTCCTTGATGTCCTCAGGGGAATGGAAAATGTATTAAGGAAGCAACTTCCAAGTTTTCCTACTTCAAGATGGACAGCACAGAGTTTATTTCAAAGGAAATATGTTATTGAGTAATTTTAGACTTAAATATGAAAAAAAAAGGATTGTTAAATCACCACATTTATATGAGAGCAATATATTAAGGAATATATAGACTAATTGTGACCTACAGTTTGTATTCCCTGACTAAGGAGGAGGCAGCTATGTCAGGATCAGTCTGAGTTGGGACTCTTGCACCCCACTCCCTACTCCACTTGTTGGTGACTGGTCATGGATCTATATGAATATTGGTGGGTTTCTTGAGTAATATAACACTCCAAGGCCCTCAGCCACCATAAATCCAGGAAATGGAGATATATTGGTTAATGTTTTTATGCCTTTAAGGAAAACCTTCTTTGCATTGAAGGCCAATTGATTCTGCAGCAGCTTGCCAAGTGTCAGCAGATAGTTTGCCTTAAGAAATCAGTTAGAAACATATTGAATTTTAATAACAAGGGAACCCCATAAACTTGGCTTCTTTCCCAATCCCAAAGCATCACATAAGGATAAGAGTTTAGATCATAGTTGAATTTTATCTTTCAGTTGAATGGGGTATCATGTTTACCAGGATTTAGGTGGAGAGGGGAAAATGCAATGTGATGGAGTCGCTTTCTGTGTGAAACAGCTGCCTCAGATAATGTGACATGAGACATTCTGATAGATGCTGTTCTAATCCTGTGAATTTAAATCCAGAAAGTATAACCACTACTCATCTCATTCCCAGTAAATATGAGCAGCCCCCTCAGGGAGATTCCCTTTTTAAACTTAATCTTTGGTATATTTGTATTACATGCTCCCTTACACTCATTCATATCTCCTTAGGTTTGTTGATGGCCTTTCACTTTGGGCTATACCTTCTAGATGAACTACTCTCAGTATCTTACTTGTCATTTCTTTGTGTAAAAACATTCTGTCTCTAGAAGGAAATTGTTAATTTACAATATGCAACATGGAAAGGAGAATGAATTAACCACGTAAACATCAGTTTATCATAGTTATTTTCAAATTGTGCTTCAGAAAGACTTAGCATTTTGTGCAGGTATCACATGTTGCCCAAGTAGCAAGGGATGTGGGACTCTGTCCTAGTTTTTACTGAAGATGCTTTGCTCCAATATACTTACTTTATATAGCGGTTGTACCAGTCTTTTGCTCTAAGAGATTTTCTTTTTTCTTTTACCAAAAAGTAAAATAGAAAATGTTTTTTCATTAGATTACTCAGTCTCAGAATGTGGGGCATGAAGAGTTCTCATTCTACAGCTGAAACAGGTGGCTTCTAAAGCATTTCAGGATAAAATGAGAAAATTCATGTTTACAGAAGCAAAATGACTTGCTGCTCCCCTGACAAAGCCATGGCCAGTATACATGCCTCATTTGAAAGTGGTTGGATTTAGGAAACATTTATCAGACCTGTACTGTGTCATGATGAATAGTATACAAAACTTAATTGCATCCTAGTGGACAGAAAAAAAAATATGTGAATAAGTCATTTCAATATGTTGCAATTAGTATAATAAAAGATATGTGCAGTTTTCTATGGAAGGACTAGAATGGATACAACTCAGCAGAGGTAAGGCCTGGAAGTATTCAGGGAAGGTAGTCTGAAAGTGAGAACTCATTAGGTGGAATTTTTAAAAATTAGATTTAACCATAAAACCATGGGTGGGTCATAGTGTGTCCAAGCTGAGAGGAGGAAGGGATTTTCCTGGCAGAGGATGCAGTACCATTATCAACTAAACATATTTAACACAAAATTGTTTTTCATTTTAAAAGGAATTCATCTTTGGAGTTAAGGCAAACCGTTTTTCTCTTTTTATCTTATTTCTCTATTTGCAATGATTTCTTTTCTATGATTATTATTGTGGAAGAAGAATGGCATGAAATGACTTGGATCCATTTGACTGGCTCTAAATGAATTTTCACTGCATTATCCAACCAGAGGGAAAAGAAGGAACTAATACCAAAATCTCTTAAGAAAAAATAAGTAATGATAATTATATAAAATCTCTCTCTTTTCTTATCCTCTTTTATTATTTCCAGAAAGAATAGCATTTAAATGGGAGTTTCTTTTCTGGTCAATAGAGTATTTGCAGAACCACTTAAAAGACAAATAACAATAATGAAAATAAACACCTTGAGAAATCTTGGGTAAAACCCAAAATGGACTAAGAAAATTATAGCACTGATATCATGGCTTGAAACATTTTATGGTATTTAATTTCTTTGTCAAAAAAAGAAGTGATACAAAGATCAAATAGGCAAATAAGGGAAAATATTTATGCATAAATGTTATTCTCTTAAATATCCTTTAAGAGAAAATGTGAATTATGTTACTCATTTTAAAATAAAACAGCATGATCTTTATTTTGCATCAATGATTTTTTCATCAAGACCTGCTTTTCCAAAAGGCTTATGTAAGTGCATTCTACATGTCTCCTCTATGTAGCATTTAGTCATCAATATACGATTTTAACGTAATGTAATTAAAACGATATTGATGAAGACTTCTGGGAAGATGGCATTGGAGTATGTATGTAGGGTTCAACTCTCTCACAAAACCAATGGAGGAAGGGCAAAAAGTTAACCAAGGGAGGTGCTCTGGGAATCTGCAGAACAGGTGCTGCACATTATCCAGGAGGGAGAAGGACAAGGAGAAAAAGAGACCAAACAAAAATTCTAAGTTACTCGCCCCTATGGCTGGAAATGGTACATACACCTCACCCTCAAGGCTACTAGCCTCAGTAAATCTCTGGCTCACTGCAGCCACCTGAGTGGGGAAATGTCCTCCTATCTGGGAGGAAGAAGGGTCTGGAGGAGGGTGAAGGGTGGTTTCTCTTCAGTAAGTTTGGCCAGCTGAGCCCCATTTGAATCTCAAAAAAGACCCCAACCAGCACTGAAGCAGTCTCAGGAAGAGGGGAGGGGGATCTGATTAGGCAGTCTCTCACATACAACCCTGGGAGAGAGAGGACCTAGGAGGAAGGAAGATGGGAAAGAGAGTCAGCAAATTGTTTAAAACCCAACTCACTTGAGGGAAAAGATGGTGGAGAGAACCAAATAAGCTTTCAGAAGCCCACCTAACTGTGGAGCAGGTGTAGCTACCTGAAGAATGCCAGTCTCAAGTGTACTAGGTCTCCGATTCAACTCCTGATACCTCCTAAGATAAGGGGTCTACAGAGTGATCCAGCAGGTTGTCAGGCACCCAGCTGGCACTTTCTGACAGTGAACTTACAGATGGAGATTTTTTTGTTTTAGGTTTTTTGATCTGTTATTTTATATTTTTTATTATTTTATTTGCTAAAACTGGGTAACTTACTTGAGGAGGGCAGGCTGCATGTTGATGAATTTATGAGCACTGGCAGGCTGAGTCAGTTCCTAGGAGTCTAAGAGAGAATCCTGTTTTTCCTGAGTTATTTTTTGTTTTTGTTTTTTTCCTCTTTGTTTCATTTTAACCTATTTCTTATTTTTTCCCCTTAATTTCTTTTCTTTCTTGTATTTTTCTTCTTCTGTTGCATTTCTTTCATTCCACCTTCTCAGGATGAGTTCTTTTTTCCTTCTCTTCTCATCTTTCTTGTCTTTTATTTTATTCTTGTTGCAATTTTTAATTCAACTTTGTTATTCTTATACCTTTGTATTTTTTATGATTTTTCACTATTATTATTTTTTTCCTGGCTCTTTCATGGATCCTTTTCTATCTTTTAAAAATGATTACAATTATTATTTTTCTCTTCTTCTCTCTTTCCATTTTTATGGTCTTAATATTTTTTCAAGGGAACACAGACAACTATAAGAATACAGAATAAGTGGAACCAAGTGTCAAAAAGGAAACATAACACAAAACAAAATAAAACAAACCCCTAGACTAGAAAGAGAAGCTAATCATCTGAATAAGTGCATCAAGATATATAGTTGGTTAGACAACAACAAAAAATTACAATCCATACTAAGAAACAGGAAGACATGGTCCAGTCTAATGAACAACTAAAAAAATAGGAGGGATACAGAACATGCAACAACTAATAAAGGATGTCCAAACAAATATTATAAATCACCTTAATGAAGTGAAGGAAGAGATAAAGGAAAATAAGAAGACCTGGAGGAATATACTGAAGAAATTGTAAAGATACATAAAAAGATAATGGATTTGAAGGTGATGAATGGCACAATGCAAGAAATAAAAAATATGCTGGAAGCACATAGCAGATGATTTGAACAGGCAGAGGAATGAATTAGTGACATTGAAGATAGCACATCTGAAATTGGACAGGTAGTAGAACAGTTAGATAAAAAGATAGAAAAAATTTAGCAGGTATTCAGTGAATTGAATGACAATGCAAAACACAGAAACATACATATTATAGGTATCTCAGAGGGAGAGGAATAGGGAAAGGGGGCAAAAGGAGTGATGGAAGAAGTAATGGCTGAAAATTTCCCAATGCTTTTGAGGGACATGAATGGACATGTCTAGGAAGCACAGTGCACTCCCAACAGTATAAATCCTAACAGGCATACCCCAAGACATATACTTATCAAATTGTCTAATGCTCAAGATAAATAGAG
Organism: Dasypus novemcinctus; assembly: GCF_030445035.2. Lineage (NCBI taxonomy): Eukaryota > Metazoa > Chordata > Mammalia > Cingulata > Dasypodidae > Dasypus > Dasypus novemcinctus. The sequence goes on from NC_080697.1 coordinate 39,571,702, forward strand.
AATGAAGAAAGTAGCAAGAGAAAAAAGATCCAGCACATACAAAGGAAGCTTGATAAAAGCTAATTTCTCAGCTGAAACCATGAAGGCAAGAAAACAGTTGTATGACAGAGTTAAGGTGCTAAAAGAAAAAAAGAACACCTGTCAGCCAAGAATTCTGTATCCAACAAAGCTGGCATTCAAAAATGAGTGAAAGTAAGTGAGGTGCAAGATGGTGTCTGACTAAGGAGCTCCAAGAGTCAGCTCACCTTACAGAGAAGTTAGTAATGGCCCACAGCTATCTAAAGCAGCTGTTCAGGGAACCCAGGAGATCAGAAGAGCATCCTGCCACATCCTTCAATGAATGGAAGGGGGAGATTGTTCCTTGTGCTTTATATACAGATAACTTCCTTGTGGGCATTGCAACTGCATTCAATCTAAACACTTCAAATTTTGCATCCCACAAACTAAACTTTGTTATCTTTCTATAGAAACTTCTACTTACCCTTATGTTTTCTTTCTAGCTTGGTAAAATCACCATTTATCTAGTTTCACTCTGAACCTTTCGATAGTCATTCTTTACTCTGCTCTGTCTTCCATTCCCCACATCAGAAGAATTACAAATTCTTAAGGACTTTGTCTCTTGAATGTTTTTCAAATTATTTTCTCTTTTCTATACCTAGTGCCTATTAATAATAGATACTATTTATCAATTACTCAATATGAAACAATCACTATCTGAGGCAAATATTAATCTCTCTCTATTGCAGATGAGAAGGCAATCTCAGAGATTTTTACAGACAAAGAAAATTAGGATCCAAGAAATTAAGTAATTTGTTTAGGAGCTATGATTCATAAACCTATATTCAGTGTCCAAGCAGATTTTTAGTTTCTATTTCATACTGTCTTTGTGGGCAAATTGTTTATATTTGGTTTGAATAATGTACTTTGTCCTCCAATTCTCTTGGTTCTACAAACTTTGATAGAAGAATATGCAACCAAAATTTGTTGATCACTATATTCCAGGACATTTTCCAGAATGTAGAAGTAGAACTGTGAATAGGACTTAGTTCCCGCCTTCTTTAGCCCAAAGAGAAACTTGTATATTGAGAATGCGTGTATTACATAAGATATACAATATTTCTTATTCTAGAAACCTTGTGACAAATAATGTGCTATGAAAATCTACAAAAATTATATTTGAGGGTATATATATACAATTTATCCGGATGATTTAGGCTAAGAAATATGTTTACCTAAAACAACTAATTAATAGCTTAATAGCTATTAATATTATTAGCTAAGTAAAAGCTAGTGGTATTTTTATCTCAGTTATTAGGACAGTTTATATATGTTCATCCAGGCTTAGTTACTATGTCTCATTTGTGATTGATTACATACTTTTTTAAAAAATCCCATAAGGCTCTGAACTGAAGTCAAATGTTTAAGGATAAGGAAAGGAATTTCACTAGCTTTTTCTAAACACAACCACTGATCAATGCACTGTAAGGGAATTCACATATTAAACACATCCACTCTCTCCTACCTTCTGAGAAATAACTGTATGAGCCCTAGTTTTAAGTAGGAATCGTCTATAATGTATTGCTTGTTCCTTAATGTCAGTATTGGTGATTTAGTGATTAATTATCTGACTGCTATGTAGTGCTTAAAATAATCCAAATGCATGAAGTAAATTAGTTGATAGGGAGGAAAGTCTGTCATGCAAATTCATGCAATGCAGAACCTCACTGTCACACTCATTGGTGACAATCTAAGTGGGTCACCAGAGTGGCTGGCCCCTGTTAATTTATTTTCTCAGACATACTATACATATTCATGATATCCTGCTGTTTGTCTGTCACCTCAAAGAAGCCCTCTCTCTCCTTAGAATCACAATTAACAAAAAATATTCACATTTAGCCGAAGAATAAAAGAAGATTTGAAAAGTTATTGGTCTGATTTTATTTTTCAGGCTTTTAGTACAGATTGGAAACAGCATTTGTCATATGGTATATTTGAAATGTTAGTTCATGGACAATTATGTACAAGGCTCCTTAGGAAAAAGTATTTGCGAAGGGAAAATATTCATTCATCATTTTAGCGTCCCTTGGCTGGGTCTAAACTGGTAGCCATTCTATTCTGATCAAGATAGAATAAATGCAAATTATACCAGATAAATAAATATAAATAAACACATATGCACAATGCAGCATATCAATGTCCGTGTCTTATCCATCCGGTGTGATTAATGCTGACAGGCTCGTGACAGAGCTGCACCAATTATAACTGAACCAGGGCAAAGGGCTCTGTCAAACAGTATTTTGTTCACTTGGGCATTTTCTTTCTCTAGGAATACAATATGTTTCATTTGCAAAGGGAGAGAAAATGGCATAATCGCTTCAGCCAACAAAGTTGCCTCTTGCTCAGGTATACTGTCTGACTACAGGTGACCATACTAGACAGATACAGGAATAAAAGAGGAACTTTGAGTAATATTCATTATTTTCAAAGTTTGGGTTTATCAAACATTTTGCAACCAAGGGTTGTATCCTGGCCTTGCTGCTTATGTGAGGATTATAACACACACTTAAATTTATAAATCTGTGAAACAGTATTTCCTTCTCTAAGGGAAAATTGGTTTACAGAGGACAATTTGTCAGTTATCTTCAAATAAAGAAGTAGGATAAGGGATAAGAACACAGGTATATTATCCTGCTTCTGTAAAGACATGAAATATTAAATGGTGAAAGCTATTGTACCCATTTTCCCCAAACTTTCATGCATCCTTTTCCATATGTACAAAGCAAAACATTAGCTCCATTGGCAATATTTGTGTCAGGACCACACTGATTAATTTAATATTCTGACTGGATGAGCAGCAGAGCTTTAACGGCTGTTAACTTTTTGGCAAGTATTTCTGAGAGGTCGATAATGAGATTAACATTCAGAGGACCCAATTTGCTTTTTCACTGTATTTAATTACTACTTTGACACCAAATAGTACTAAGAGTTCTCTAGATAAGACACTATTAATTCACATTTGTGGCACTATGGTGGGGTCTGTTTGGAAAACCTGTGGAAAATGTAGTCTTTATAACGTGCTTTCCACAACCCCAGGGGGACGTTTACAATAAAAACCAAGTTGGCAGCAAATATTTGGAATGAGTTTTACCTCCTACCTCCAGTCCTTCATAGCATAAGAACAACACTAGTACCAAACCCTTACCTATGTTTTCATTATTTACAAAGCATTTTTACAGCCACCATTTCATTTGATTTCCCTAAAAATCCTTTGAATTGAGTCTTATCATGTGTAGATGAGGATACTGAAGTTGAACTTGGATATAGATGCTTACCTGAGGCCCCATGCATTAAATGGGCTTAAATTGGTGCCTCCTGAATCATATCATAAAGTACAATTGGCAGGATAGAAAGTAAATGGTTTTAGGGATCTAAAGTCACTTTATTCATTAATTATCTTCCCAGCTGGCAGGATTTATAAACAGGACCTCTTATTTTCTTATACAAATTAGGAGATAAAGAGAAAAAATTAAAGTGCTAAACTAGGTATTTCTTCAGGTTCTTTTCAAAGTTAACAGTCTCTGCTTCCACATATTTTTAAGTGTATCTGTATTTATATATAAATACCCAACTCTATACAAATATGCAAATTATAATTATTAGTTGGTTGAATTAATTATTCTTCAACTCTTCAAATTTCTTCACACTATCCTGTCAGGGTGATACCTTTTATTTTTTTTTTATTTCATTTTTTTGCCTTTTATTTTTTGACAAATAAAGTATTTGAATGGCAGTTCCAGTTGATAGGGCTACAGAATATATAGTGGAGTGCGCACAAAAACCCATCATCACTCTTCTAAATACAACTGTTTCGTTGATTGATACACCTGTCTGTCCATACATCCATCCATCCATCCTCCATCCAACATTATTTATTGATCCTGTTATCTGTTAATTAATGAAAACATAAAATTTTAAAATTGTAGCCACTTCCATCAAGAAACTGAAATCCTGAATATAGCCTATTGATAATGGTTTCTTTCCTTTATAAAAAGCAGTATTATCAGACATGAAAAACTGCTTGCAAAAATACTGGGATGTTATTGACTCATTTATTTATTTGACAGAGTGAATATATTAGATCTTTTGCTTCAAGACGGAGGTTAGAATTTTAATCTAAGAAAACAAAGAAAAGGTATTCTTTTTGAGAGTTCAATGGAAAAACCAAGTAAATAGGACAAAGTTGGGTTATTTCATAGACTATGTTCATTTTCATATTGAAAATAATTTTATGCATTGATTTTGGATGAGAGAGGAAAGGTAGTTTAACAACATTACACAGCTGTGAATAATTTAAAAATATATTCTGGTGCTTTCTTGAGTCTATTTACATTCTTGTGTGTTCACAAAATGGCTACACATTTCATGGTTTAAAGTACAAAATCTACATTGGAAGTGAGATCTACTGTTGGCTGATGATGTCATGGATAAGTTGCCTTACAGTAATATAACAGGTAGTCAGGCACCTGTAGACATAACATATTTAAATTCTGTCTCCCTGTTTGATGGCTTGTTTAGAATATTCCCTACATAGATTGGCGATTCTCTAGATGGTTTGTAGAGTGCTGAAGTAGTCTCTGATTGGCTTTGCCAGAAGGATATGATAGTCAGTGAGGCTTACCTGGGTTCAGGTATTGTACTTTAGATAATTACCAAATAGAGTGCTCAGGTTGGCATTTCAGAAACAAAACAATTATCAAAGTAATTAAATCACAGCATGAAAGAAGTAAATTAACATTTAACAGTTTTACTTTGGGCATTTTAACTAATTACAGATATCTTTATAGACACAGGTGTCCAAATCACATATTTTCCTGTCTTTCTCCTGATCTATTGTCTGGGGGCCTCCTTTATTCCTCTTCTCTCTCTCTCTCTCTCTCACACACACACACACACACACACACCCATGCACACATACACGTACACACAGGCGTACTCATCATTCCCACATGTATATTGTCAAATAGCTAATTAAAATATTTCCGCTGGTGCTGTATTCCCAGATTTCATTCACCCATTTCTCTTTTATTTCTTTGTAATTCATATATTTGGTCCTCATACTGTGCCTTTATTCCTTCTTGGGCTTTCTTACTTTTTGTAATGAACTTGGAATTTCCCCTTAATTTGAGAAATATTTTAAAAGGCACTACTCAAATCTCAAGGTCAAAGCTCTCACTGACCATGTCCTCTTTATTTTGGCTCAAACACCATCCTGCTGCACTGGCCACCACTGGACTCTAGACCAATGAGCCAGCACTTCAAATTGTGTGTTCTGGCTCTATATCATTGTAGGACTATTCCTCTTCCACATATAGGTAGGAAAAGCATACTTTAATTATATCAGAGCTGCTAGGAACAATGTGCCCCAGGAATGATGTGTGTGGGTAGTAGGGAAAACCTCACTCTAGGTTTGATCTTATTTCCCTACTTTGAAATTGTCCTTCCAAGTTCTTCCCAGCTGAAGGTAAGCCACAACATAAAATCTATGGTTTTGGCCATTCAATTCTGCTAGAAGGGCACAAAAAAGCATCTCAGCATTTTTAATCTTTCACAGTGTATCAGTAGCCAAAGAAAGAGATAAATGAGACCTTGTAACAACACATTGTTAAATATAATGTATTAGATATAATACACACAGGAGTGAAGAAGACATCTGCAAGATTTTAATGTAGTCTTATTAAGCCATCGATGTGATTTAGAGTAACATTTTATAGAGAATTTTAAAAGGACTTTTCCCTTTCAACATTTATCATGATGTGGATGAATGCATGCCTTTCCTATTTGAGATGCCATTAAGCTTCTAGGAACAGCATTATTCTGAAGATTTGATGAAATAGTGAGTGGAAAATACTTACTACCATGCCCTACCATATAGTATCTACTCAATAAATGGAGGTACTGGGGGCAGCAATGGTGGCAGTGGTAGTGGTTATAATGGCAGTAGAAGATGTTGTAAAAGTGAATTGACTGGGAAAATAGTTTGGTTCAAAAACACCAAAGAGTCCCAGTGTAATAGAATCAGACATATATGTAATTTTGCATGACTAAATGTATGAGGCAGCAATATTGTGGCAAGCACAATAATTCTATTGTACTAGCTAGACTGGTGGAGATGACTGCCCCTCCCTACTTTCTGGTGTACACACTATGCCTGGAATGTTGCACTTCTTCCTGGGTGCCATGTTGTGAAACATTGAGGAGGTGGCGTGTGCTCAGAGGAGAGAACATGAAGCATCTGAGAACTTTACACTGGAGAATAAAGGAGACAAGGGTTCATGAGAAGTGCCTTCAAACTTGTCAAGGCTATCACAAGACAGTGGGGTTGACCACTGGTTGGTCAGGACCAGTGTGAGACAGATCTTGGCCCAATGAAATGAATTTTTCACTAGGCAGAGTTTCTCACATGGGGACGAGGCAGTCTCTGGAGGACGTATATTCCCTGTTACTTAAAGGGTTCAGAATAAGCTAGGTCAGGCGTACTAGGAAGGAGCCAGGTGTGCTTAAGCTCCAAGTGTTTGTTTTAAGTGGTGTGTGTGTACGTGTGTGTGTTTATATATAGGTTATATAGAAAATGGGGATTGGAATGAATGACTTCTTAGGGTCATGGAGCTCTAGGATACTAAAATAATTTTGTGGGCAGTGATTATATCTGTAATTTCTGTTTTTTCTACATCTAGTCAATGAAATCCAGTACATTTATGGATTTTTTTTTCCCACTCAACCAATAAGTACCGATTAGTAGAAGAAGACTAGCCTGGGATATAGATACGGGGTTAGTAGCACTGTCACTTTCTAGCCCTGTGACTTGTGCTACTCCAAAATTACTTAAGATCACAATTCTCTGTATTTATAAAATGAATTTTACAATAGCCCAGATCTAAAATTCTTTCCTTTTCTAAAATATTATGATTAAATGAGATATTCATAAATTACACTGTGCAATTAACACATTTGCTTGTTTTGGCAAATACAAACAAACAAAGGAAAAATTGCCTGCCCTTAGGAGTATAATTACATCTGAAGGGCTGTTGATATTTTAGGCACTGACCTTTTTTTTTTTTTTTTTGCATTTTCACAGAGTAGTGAGTCTGGCTTATTCTCTAAGCAGCATCTTCTATTGAATGGTAGAATCCGGGGCAATGCTCTAAAGAAAGAAATAACACTTTTCCTTACTTAAAGCAAAGATTTTATTATCATTCAATAGTACACATAAAAATCGCACATTTATATTTGATTTGTAATATTTGTTTGTGGTAAAATGTCCTGTGTTGCAGATTTATACTTCTAAAAATGTTCTCCAGGCACAGTCTCGTCATTACACATCTGCCTGCCAAGCAGCATTCCTGTTTCTTTGCTTCCAACTTCACTTCAATATGAGTTCCAAGTCTCCCTGGTTATTAAACTGCAGAGAGTTGAAATTTGCTATCAGACAATCAGAACTAATTGTCTGAGACGATTTACATCCATCAGTGCAATGTTTTATGGCTTTTCAGACTCAGTGTAAAATGAATAACTAACATAGTTTGAGTCATTACTCTGTTTTATTACTTGTGATGTGCTGGGTAATCTGAAAATAATTTGGGCACTACAGCTCCATCAAATAGTGGACATCTGTCAAGTTACAGATTCTGACAATATTTTGCAATCTGTCCACTCATACCGATTATATTTGAACCCTAAAACCAAGGGATTGAGACTTTTTTAAAGTAAGGAATGGTGTTAAAAATGCAGCAGTAATTTTTATTCAGCGGATTAAAATTTTATTTGTGGACCTTTATTTCCTTCCACCTCCAATCCCCACCTCGCCCAATACACACACTCCATCGTTTTGTTTGGACAATGGAATCAAAGGAAACAAGTTTACTCTTGCCATTTAGCTTCTTTGCTTTTATCATGGTGTAGGGAGTTAATTTATCAAACCAAATGATGAGAAGAGGTCTGCCACATCCACATGTATAAGTGAGATGATGCATTAGGTCTTACTTTGACAAGCGTATTTTAAAATACTTTAAAACATTTCCAAAAATGATTTTTTTTTTTTACACTTTATAAGGAAAGGATTTAAACACTAATAGTGTTTACCTGTCTGGAACTTTCCCCTGATTCAGATTCATTTTTATTTATCTTTCGAAAGCCATTTTAACTTTATATTGTCTGGCCCAATGTTACACATAGGGCTAGTGGACAAATGTTTGGTTTCTTTTTTGAAAGTCGTCCATGTGTGTTTTGTGAATCACTAGTTGCCTTCTGGGAAATTCTTGGATGTTTTATTACTATGCACTGAGGACAAAGTTCTCATTTAATTTCTACTTAGGCTTAGATAAAAGAAATTGAGAACAAGGCTAAATTTATCTGAGAGGAGCAAATTAAAAGGACACAAGCTCAGAAAAAAGTGTCCATGTGTACCATTCTCTATGTTAACTGTGTGTGAACATACCATTACTCATGAGAACTTAGGAAATTATGGGACTCATTTCAGCGATGAAGACTGTATCAGATGAAGGAGAAAATATTCAATGTGAAGTTGAATGAATGTCAAGTCAATACAAATAAACTGAATGCCTAATTTAATGACTGGGTATATAAAAAATGAATAAGACAGTTTTCCTGACTTCAGGAACTCATAGTCAGAAGTACAAATGGATACGTCACATAAAAAAATAAAATTTAAGGTGGTAATCACTTTAATACATGTATATGGAGATACAGAAGCTCATGGGAGTGTACAACTTGCTTTGCGTACATTTAAGAAGTATTCCCAGAGTTATTTATGGGAATAAATACTCCCTTCCCCTGAAGAAAATTAGCCAGAAAGATAAAGAGAGAAATGGCCTTTCAGTCAGATGGCCCAGTGTGAGCCAAGCTCAGACTGGTTACTCATTCCCTTGAAATTAGCTTGTTTGCTTTTCTCCTTTGCCCTTGATCTTTTTTACTCCTGTCACCTTTGATAATCTTTTCTTCTCTTCCTGATATTAATGGTCGAAAGTGCTTCAGACTTCAGAAATTGGAACCCCCCATTTCCTCCTGTCCCCTCCCCTCTCCTCCCCTCTCTCTCATTATATCTTGCCCTGGGCAATCTCATGTATGGACAAAGCTAGGATATGATTTAAATGTTGATGATGCCCACTTCATCTCTCAACCCAGATCCCTCTTCAGGTGTTCAAGCCCCCAAAACCAGCTACCTGAAGAGCTTCTCCACTTGAAGTTCTCACAGGCTTCCCTGGTCTGATCATAAAGTTCTTGACCTTCTGGTCTCCAACTTTCTGCCTCCCCTTTACCACCTGAGCCCATTCTTTCCCTAGTAAATAGATGCAAATCTAGTTACACCATTCTGCTGCTTAAAATCTTTAAATCGTTTGCATTTCCTTTGAGATCAAGTTTTAAAATCTTAACATCATCTATGAAGTCTTGCCTAACTGAATTGCAGTTTACCTTTTGAACTCCATCTCTTGAATCTTCCCCTTCCTCCACCACGGTAGTTATGCAGGCATCTGTTTGCCTTAGAATAGCCAATCGCCAGTCCTACTCAGGCTTCTCATGTCTGTTTTCTTCTGTTCCAAATTCTCTGTCACTCTATGCATTAGTAGATCCTTCTCTTCCTTTTTCAGGGAAACTTTTCCTGGTCTCTCTAGACTAGCTTAGATCTCCAGGTAGCATTTGCCGCACTTAATATCAGTATAATTTAATTTTAGCAAGTCTGTTTAGTATATTAGATTATGTTTCACAAGGGAAGGTAATGTATCTTGTGTTGTTAAGACTATATTTCCTGAAATTGAGAAATGAATAGGAGCAAGGAAGGAAGAAGGAAAGAAGAAAGGAAAGACAGAAAAAAGATTCAAGGAAAGAAAATAAAGCAATAATATCACAACAAGCTACATAAATTGTGAGTAGTCCAAGAATGTTAGGTCAAGAACTAACTAATTAGAAGGGAGCTGATGTGGCTCAAGTGGCTGAGCACCTGCTTCCCACAAGCAAAGTCCCATGTTTGGTTCCCGGTGCTTCCTAACAAAATAAATAAGCAACAAGCAAAACAAATGAAAAAACAACTCAGGGAAGCCTATGTGACTCAATGGTTGACCATTGAAACAAATGCAGAAATCAGAGGTACCATTGAATAAACCCTTGACTAGAAGATGGAAAAATTAACTCCAATCTCTATATAGGCTAAATGTGTCAGTCTGAAGATGTTGCTTAAGATTTCTTGGCCTAAGTTTATTCAATAGTAATTGAGCAGCTTGGGTTACAATATTTAGAGCCTATAAAATTCAAATTCTATGGGTCTGATGAGAAGTGGTATGGCCAACAAAGGTCAGAAAAAGATAAAAGAAGCAAATATATTGGGATAAAAAAGAAGAAATGGAAAAGGCAGGAAAGAGAACCAAAAAAAAAAGAGGGAAGTCACTAGGAAAGGAAGAAATCCTGGCACTTAAATAGGGGCTTACACAGATGACATTAACCAAGACTGTTTACATAAACACTGCATGAATTAAGAAGAGCCTTATTAGTCTTACTGAAAGTAGTGGAAAATAATTTTAGACATCTCAGACTTGGTGCAGTAGAAAGTAGAAAAATAAACATGAAGAATCTGATGTATAGTGGAATGATCATTGGAATTGAAATCAGTCAGACTTTGGTTTAATTCTAGTTTTTATACCTTACAGTGATATGATTTGGGAAACTTAATCATTCTCAGCTTCAGAGCCCTTAGCTATTAAACAAGGAACCAGTATCCATCCCCATTTCATGAAAATTAAACAAGATAATATAAATAAAAGCAGCTGGGACAATTTATGCTCAGAAATGTTTGTCGGTGAAGGAAGAGAGAGTTTAGAGGAACACTCTGGACGCAGGACTGACCCCATTACTCCATGTAAGGGTAACATCATTTATGAGTAACAGGATGATAAAGGGGGCAATCAGATTGTCAAAGAATAAGGACTATTATGCTAGATATCATAAGTAAAAAATTGACAAGATACAGTAAGTAGTTGAATTTTCTCTGGTGAACTGAAAAAAATTTCAACAATGACTTCAAATTTTTAAGCAAAGATCATTGAGAAAACTCATAGTGTCATCTGTACCCCAGATTGGTAGATCTAGGAGTTAGTAGTATATAAAATATTTACTTGCATTAGTTTAGATAGCTAGAAGTTATTAATGATGCTCTTTCAAGAAGATATATAAATAATAAAATAATAAGCCTATACTTATTGAACACTCTCTTAGTGTGGGTTCTCCTGAAAGTAGAGTTTGAGACATAGGCATGCAGGCTGGTATTTTATTTAGATTGTGGTCTTAGAGAATAGAAGTGAGGGACAGATAGAAGGAGGAAAAACCAACACAAGGATATAATACCAGCAAATGACATTCAGTTCTGTAGGATATTCTGAGATATGCAATAAATCTCAAAGTCATTCAATGACAAAAAAGTGGAAACACTCATCTAATATCTTCCATTCTCCTTGGTCAAAGGTAGTTTAAGGCATTAAACCTCTGTACTTACAGGTTTTACTTGTGCTATTAGCAAGCAGGTTCTGTTGGGTTGCCCCATCAAGGCACTAGGAACCCTGAGATATGAAGAGAGAGAGGACAGTTCAATAATCATGTGAATGACTTGTATTCAGGTAGGTTATTTGAGTAGTGATACCAAAGAGAAAGAAATGAAGGGCATGGCAAGGAAGAAAGGACAGGCAATGTGAAGATATAGATAGTGTATTAGTCAGTTAAAAGGGTGCTTATGCAAAACACCAGAAATCTGCTGGGCTTTATAAAGGGTATTTATTTGGGGTAGTAGCTTACAGTTACCAGGCCATAAAGCATAAAGTGTAAGTTACTTCCCTCACCAGAGTCTATTTCCACATGTTGGAGCAAGTGGCTGCTGACATCTGTGAGGGTTCAGGTTTTCTGGGTTCCTCTGGGTTCAGCTCCTGTTTCCTCCACAAGGTCAGCTGTAGACAATTGAGGCTCTCTAGGCTTTGCCTCTCTCCACAAGGTCAGCTGTAGACTATCAGGTGAATGACTCTGTCTCTTTCCCCAGGACTCCAGCTGAAGACTTCAGCATCAAACTCCAACACCAAAACTCCAACATCAGAAACCCACAACTCTGTCCTTTGCCATGCCTTTTTTCTGTGATTCCCCACCCACTAATGGGTGAGAACTCAATGCCCTAATGATATGGCCCAGTTAAAGTCTTAATCATAACTCAATCGGGCCCAGGTACAGATCAGATTGCAAACATAATCCAATATCTATTTTTGGAATTCATAACCATATCAAGCTGCTACAGACAGAGTTTACCACTATGGATAAATAGAATTAAACTTTGTGGAACCTTCTGAGAAGCCCAGTGAAATATCTTAGAAGTGTTCATATAAGGTGAAAAAAAGAACATCTAGGTAACGGCTCCCATTCCAATTTAGTTAAGTATGAACCAAGAGCTTTAACTCCTTTCCATTGCTGAAGTGCAGATTATGCCAGAGTATCAGAGAAGACCCTGAGCAGATAGCTATCTTTATGTACCATGTACCAGAGATGTGGCACTGTCTGGTTACATCCCTCACAGAGATGGTTTAAGATCACACTTAAAGTCTCATTATTAGGGGCAGTAAGAGCGGGAGCCCAGAAGATTGAAGAGGGGTATAAGAGTGTCTGTAACAAGCCCTGACTATTTCAAAGGCTTTAAGGAATTTGCATGGTTTCTTATTTAGGATTATGTTTTCTGCAGATGATAGAGACTGAAAATTAATAGACTTAAGCCAGATACAAGTATAGATACATTCAAACAAGGGAAGCCATGGTGGACATTATCCAGGAGAATCCGAGAAACTCAGATGCCATTCAGCTTTCACTTCCACCATCCCTTGGTCATAGTCTTCATGGTCACGATCAATGATCAAGTTGTGTCATCCATGTTCCAAGCAATGTGATGGGGGAAGGGGAGAATAAGAATAAAAACGCAGAAGGATTTGATATAGGTAGCTGATGACGTTGTTCATTCAAGCTCTTTTACCATATGCCATCTTTATAATGAGATCCTGCCCCTTATTTTCCAACAAAGTCTCCCCTGCAGCTGCAGGAGTTTTTCGACTTTGAACACTTCCATAGAGGCACTCTGGAAGCTGCCTCTTAAGAAAATTCTCAGAAGCCTCAATTCAAAACTTTTACTCCTATCCAATTGGCAAAAACTTAATCTCATTGTCACACTTAGTTTTATGAGAGACTGAGAAATGTCTTTATTCTGGAGGCGGTGGAACTGGCTAAAATTCTTTTAATAGGAAAGAAGCAATTTCTGCTAACATGGAGATTCTTTTATTCCTTCTACAAACAAAATGGGAGGAGTATCTCTTTCTTGGCTTTTTGGTTGATAGTATTCTCTATTGCCTTTCATTCCTCATTGTTTTGCAAATTGTAAATTGTATTTATTTTAATTTTTAACATGTTTCTTCGTTTCTTCACATATTTCTATCAACATCAGATAATATATTTATCCTTTTCCTTAACAAGATGAAGTCTTTGGAACAGTAAAAAATCCCTCCACATTCACAAAAACCCAGGATTAGATTTCCATTTTTTTCATTTTCGATTTAGAATTTTAATGTAAATTATAACTTACATAGAGTTCACAAATAAAAATTATAATGATTATCACAAGGTGACCCTTGGCATAACCAATGACTAGTTTAAATAATAAAATATTGCTAGCAGCCCAGAAGTTCCTCTCATTCCCCTTCAATCGCTATCACTGCATCCCCCATGGAATGTAACCATTATGTCCTTTTCTTTAGAGAAGGTGTTCTTAACAATTTTTGTTCCATTTTTGTTCAACTGCCAGTCAGATGAAAACCATGGACCCCTTACTAAGTTCACACTAAGCTGTGTATTATTTAATAAGTACATCACACCTGCACCAACACGTCCCCACAAAAATAATGTCTTTTTGAATTTCCAATTCAAGCTCATGCACCCTTTGTTAAGAACCCCTGATTTACAGCATTATTAGATAAGTGTGCATCCATAGACACTAAGTGCTTTGTAAACTCTATTTCATCTATCTCTTTGTCTATCTTCTATTTCTATCATCAAGCCATCATCTATCATTTATCTCTCTAGAGATATTAAATCATACAGTATATATTTTTTGTGAATGTCTTCTTTTGCTCAATAATATATTTGTAAAATTCATCTACATTGCTACATGGAACTATAGTTTTTGTTTTGTTTTTTCATTTTATTGCTGTTTAATATTCTATTGTTCCATGTATGAATATAACTATTTGTTCATTCTACTGTAAACAGACATTTGGATTTTTATCATTCTTGCAATTTTTAAAACTGTTCCCATGTTAAACCTGTCCTTTGGTATGGATATATATGCATATATGTTGAGCCAATATCTATTTATAGAATTGCTGGGTCCCAAGGTATGTGCGTATTTGACTTTAGCAGATAATTTCAAGCTATTTTCAGGGTTATTATACCCATTTACCTGCCTCTATAAATGAGATCCTCCTCTGCTCCTGAAAAAGTAAGTATCTGCCTTGCCTTTCATCAGACTATGACTTTTCACACCCTCATTAACACTTGACTATTGGCAATCCACTTAATTTTAGCGATTCTGGTTGGTGTGCACTGGTGACTCATTTGTGATTTAAATTGGCATTTTCCTGAATACTATGAAGATGAGTACATTTTACTGTATATTGGATACTTGGATATTCTCTTTTGTGATGTGCTTGTTCAAGTCTATTTCCATTTTTTTTTTCCTTCAATACTTTGTGTTTTTTATGTCATATATATTTTGAATGCATGAATACTTTGGTCATATATGTTGCAAAAAATCCTGTGAATGGCCTTTTCACTCTTGTAAATGTGTCTTTATTATTATTAATTTTACTTTTTATATTTGCAGCTTTTTGGGTCCTCCTTAAGAATTGTTTTGTGTTATTATTTGCAATTCTCTTTAAGTCTGCACATAGATTTTATTTTTTATTATCACTGTGAGGTAGGAGGATAATATTTTAAAAATTATATAATATTCAGTTATCTTAACCAGTTGTTGAAAAATAATTCTTTTACCCCACCATTTATTTTTCTACATTTTTTACAGATCTGTTTTGTGGCTTCTTATTCCATGCCATTTGTCTCTTTGTAATTACTTTCACCAATACTCTTTTACTTGCTGACACCCTCCCTTGGACGTGGATTCCCTATTATTAACCCCTTTTATTAATGAGGTGACTTTGTTACAACTAATGAACAGATATGGATATATTATTACTAACTTTCATAGTTGTCATTAAGGTTGACTCACGGTTTTACAGTTCTGTGAATTTTGACAAATGCATAATGTTATGTATACACCACTGCAGTGTGCTACAGTGTAGTTACACTACCCTAAAACCCCACTGTGCTTCACCTCCCCATCCTACTTGACCCTGAACCTCTGGCAACCACGGATCTTTCTGCTGTCTAAACAATTTTGTCTTTCACAGAATGTCATATATTTGGAACCATACTGTATATTGCCATACAATGTGTTGCCTTTAAGTTAGCAACATGCATTTATCATCCTTCCTGTCTTTTTATGGCTTTATAACATATTTTCTCTTGCTGAATAATATTCCATTGTATTATCCAGTTCCTTTATCCATTCAACTATTGAAAAATATCTTGGTTGCTTTCAGTTTGGGGTGAATGTAAATAAGACTGATACAAATATTTGTGTTCGGGTTCTTGCATGGACATGAATTTTTCAAATCAAGCTAGGAGTGCAATTGCTGGATCATACAGTAAGACTATATTTAGCTTCAAAAGAAACTGTCAAACTGTCTTCCAAAGTGGTTGTACCATTGTGCATTGTGCATTGTTCTATTGTTTCTATCAGCAATAAATTGTTTCTATCAGCAATAAATTTGAGTACCTACATCCTCTGCAGCATTTGGGATAGTCAGGTTTTTGGATGGTAGCCATCCTAATAAGTGTGTAGTAGTATCTTACTAATGCTTTAATTTGGAATTCCCTAATGAAATACGATGTTAACCATCTTTTCAAATGCTTATTTTCCATCTGTTTATCTTCTTAGGTTATTTGTCCAATCTTTAGCTCATTTTAAAATTGGGTTTGTTATTTTATCACTGTTAAATTTTAAGAGATCTTGTGGACTTTGCTGTAAAATCTTTGAAGTTAAGTATTTTCTAAATGTAATATCTTAGTCTGTGAATTGCTTTTCATTTTCTTAACAGTGTCTTTTCAATAGCAGAAGTTTTAATTTTAATAAAATTGAACATTATTTTTTCTTTCATATATTATACTTTTAGTATATCTAAAAGCTCATTGCAAAATCATAGATCACCTAGATTTTCTATTACTGTCTTTGAGGAGATCTATAGTTTTGCATTTTATATTTAAATCTGTTATTCATTTTGAGTGTCTACATATGGATGTCCAATTTTCCCAACACTATTACAAAAGACTATCCTTTCTCCATTGAATTGCCTTTGGTTCTTTGTCAAAGATCACTTGACTATACTTGCCAGTATTTCTGGGATCTATATTCTGTTCCCATGATCTATTTGTCTTTCTTTTGACCATACCACACTGCCTTGAATACTGTAGTTTTATAGCAAGTCCTGAAGTCAGGTAATGTCAGTATACCAATTCTGTTTTTCTATAGCACTGTATTGATTATTCTGGGTCTATTATTTTTCTATATAAACTTTAGAATTAGCTTGTTCATAGTCAAAAAATAACTTGCTGGGATTTTGTTTGGGATTGTAGTGAACCTATAGATCAAGTTGGGAAGAATTGTTACTTAGTACCATGGAGTTTTCCTATCCATGATGATGGAATATCTCCATGATTAAGACCTTTGATTTCTTTCAGCAGTGTTTTGTAGTCTTCCTCATATAAATACTGTAAATATTTTGTTCAATTTACAATTAAGTATTTCATTTTGGGGGGTGCTGAGGTAAATGGTGTAATGTTTTGAATTTCAAATTTCAGTTGTTCATTACTTTGATATAGGAAACCTATTGACTTGGTATTCTATGCATGCATCCTATAACACAGCTATAGCTTACATGTTTTGGGAGTTTATGATTTTTAATATTTTCCACATAGATCATCCTGCCATCAGCAAAGACCATTTAATTTATTGCTTTCCTATCTGTATACCTTTTATCTCTTTGCTTGTCTTATTGCATTAGTTTGGACTTGCAGTGTGAAGACGAATTGGAGAGGAGAGAAAGAAGATCCTTAGAATGTTTCTGATGTTACACGAAAGTATCCAGAATCATTTTTCTTATCCAAGATGGCTTAGGTTATTCAGGTCCTCTTACCCTTTCATATGAATTTTATGATTAGCTTTTATATTTCTGCAAGGAAAGTTGTTGAAATTTTGATTGGGATTTTATTGAATCTATAAAGAGCTTTGGGTAGGATTGACATATTAATGATATTTAGTCTTCTAATCCATGGACATGGAATGTTCTTCCATTCATTTAGGACTCCTTGATTTATTTTAGCAATGCTTTATCATTGTGTATGTCTTTTACTTCCCTGGCTAGATTTATTACTAGATGCTTTATTTTTTTAGTTGGTATTATATGGAACTTTTCTTAATTTATTCTTCTAATTCCTTGTGCATAGAAACAGTACTGAGTTTTGGGCATTGATCTTGTACCCTACCAATTTGTTGAATTCATTTATTAGTTCTAAGCACTGCTCATAATTCTCTATGTATAGGATCATGTCTTCTGAAAGTAGGAAAGTTTTACTTCTTCCTTTCCAGTTTGGATGTTTATATTTCTTTTTCTTGCATAATTGCTCTGGCTAGGCTTTCCAGTACAATGTTGAACAAAAGTGGTGATAATGGGCATCCTTGCTTTGTTCATGATCTTTGTGGGAAAACTTTCAGTTTTTCACCATTAAGTAAGTAGGGTGTTAACTGTGGGATTTTATATATGACCTCTATCATAATAAGGAAGTTCCCTTATATTCCTAGAGTTCTAGGAGTTTTTATAAAGCAGTGGTGCCAGGTTTTATGAAATGCCTTTTCTACATTGATTGAAATTATCTTTTTTTTCCTCCTTCATTCTGTTAATATTTTATATTACAATAATTGATTTTCTTATTTTGAACCACTCCTGCATACCAGGTATCAATCCCTATTGGTTATAGTGTATAATTCATCTAATGTGCTGTTGTATTCTGATTGCAAGTTGTTTTTTTTTTTTTGGTGAGGATATTTACATCTATATCCATAAAATATATTGGTCTGTAATTTTCTTGTGATATCTTTATCTGACTATGTCTTTATCTGATATGAGGGTAATATTAACATCATACAATAAATTAGGGAGTGTTCCCTCCACTTCAATATTTGAAAGCATGTGAGGAAAATTGGAGCTAAGTCTTCTTGGAATGTTTGTAAAATTCTCCTCTGATGCCATCTGATCCTGGGTTTTCTGTTGTTGGGAGGTTTTGAAGATCAATTCTATCTCTTTACTAGTAATTAGTTTGTTAAACTCTTCTATTTAATCTTGAATTAATATAGGAAGTTTGTGTGTTTCAAGAATTTGTCCATTTATGTGGGCTATTTAGACTTATTGCTATACAGTTGCTCACTGTATCCTACTGTAGCCCTTTTTATTTTTTTTTATTTCTTTGGGATTTGTTCTAATATCCCACATTTTCTTTCTGATGTTTTGTTATTTGTATTCTGTCTTTTTATTTCTTCATTAGTCTAGGTAAAGTTTTGTCATTTTATTGATATTTTTCAATGAGCTAAATTTGATTTTGTTGATTCTAATTTTTCTCTCCAATTCATTTATCGCTACTCTAATTTTTGTTATTGCCTTCCTTCTGCTCACTTTGGGTTTAGTTTGCACTTCATTTTCTACTTCCACTTTTGAGATTAGGTTTCTGACTGGAAGTTTTTCTTCTTTTTTAATGTAAGCATTTAAACCTATAAATTTCCTGGTCAGTTCTGCATTTGCTGCATTCATAAATTTTGGTATGTTGTATTTTCATTTCCATTTGTCTAAAGATTTTCCCTAATTTTCCTTTTGATTTTCTCTTTTACCCAGTGTTTGTTTAATAGTATGTCATTTAATTTCCTAATATTATTCAATTTTCCATTTCTTCATTTATTATTTATTTCTAGCTTCATTACATTTTAAAAAATATTTGTTTATTTCTCCTCACCCCCTTGTTGTTTACACTTGCTGTGTCTATTCATTTTCTCTGTTTCTTTAGGAGGCACCGGGAAATGAACCTGGGATCTCTGATATGGGAGGGAGGCACCTAACTGCTTAAGCCACTTCCATTCCCTGCTTTTGTTGTGTCTCTCATTTTATGTTTTTCTTTTTGTGTCTCTTGTTGCATAATCTTGTTGTGTCAACTTGCCATTCCTGCCCATCGCACCAGCATGCTGTCTTCAGGTACCAGGCACCAGGAACTGAACCACAGACCTCCCATGAGGTAGACAGGAGCTCAGTTGCTTTAGCCACATCCACTTCCCTAGCTTCATTACATTTTGGATGGAGAAGATACTTTGTATGATTTCAATATTTTTGAATTTATTGATATTTGTGTTCTGACAACATATGGGCTATCTGGGACAATGATCCATGTACATTTAAGATGAATGTGTATTCTGTTAGGTTGTTCCTAGATATTTGATGTTTTCGATGGCACTTTGAATGGAATAGATACATTTATTTTTTTCTAAAAATTAGTGACATATATAAAAGTTTCATTGATACTATTATATTGACAAAATCTAACAATATTGCTATAAGCTTTTTAAATTTCAGTTGTTTATTGGTGATTTATTTTGAATTACTTGTTTATAAAGTCATATTTTTTTTCTGGAAAATAGCAGTCTTATTGCTTCCTTACTAAATGATTAATTTTTATCTCTTTTTTGTGCCATGCCCATATTATACTGGCTAAGAATACAAAAGCAGTGAAGTATCAAAGTGTGATATGAGGCATTAATTTTTGCTCCTGTTCTCAAAGAGGTTTTCAATATTTCATTTGAATTATTATATTTGCTCTACAATTTTGTATATACTTATTGTTAAAGAATTTTCTTTCTCTCTGAGAAATTTTAAAATAATAAATGAATGCTGAATTTTTTTCAAATAATGTTTTTGTCTATTTAGGTTATCATATATTTTATCTTTTTTCTATCATTTTAGTAAATTACATTAAGAGATTTTCAAAATATAAACCATCCTTGCATTCCTGGAACAAACCCTATTTGCTCCTGATGTTTTGTTCTTTGTATGTATCACTGTATTCTTTTTACTAATATCTGCTCAAGGTTTTACATTCAAGTTTATTAATAAAATGCCCAAAATTTCCCTTTATTTAATGTTCTTGCTAAGTTTTTATATCATTGTTATACTGGGCAAAAAAGCTGCTGGGGGAATGTTCCCTCTTCGTTTATTCTCTGAAAGCGTTTGTATGTGTTTAAGTTATTTCTTCCTTAAATGATAAGTAGTCATCTATGCTTTGAATTTTCCCTATAAAAAGGTTTGTTTTGTATTTTTTCTCTAAAGATCCAATTCTGCATGTCTTGTGCCTGTTTTATAAATTGTGTTCTTTCCTGTGGAAGTTATTTACTTTTATTTCATTTTTTAAAATTATAGCATTTTCCTCCTCTGCTTTTTTCTTAATATTATTTTATTATTTAGTGTTTCAAATTTTTCTTTTAGTTATTGTTTCAAGGTTTAAACTTTATTTATCAACATCTAGTATTAATATTATTAAATGTTACTTAAAACAGATATTTTTTCCCAGACAATTTCCATAGCATTAGAACATTTTAATACATTCAACAGAATTTCTTCATGACATTTATATCCCTTATTGTAAAGTATGTTTGTATGTGTATATAACAATCAAATATTAATAAAATATTAAATTATAATTTTACACTGTCAATATTCATTTATCTTTTTTGCACGTATTTATCTCTCTTATTGCTCTTTCTTCCTTCCTGATATTTGTTCTTCCATTTTGGAGCTGAAATTCAACTGTCTCCTACTCTGAAGTCCACTATTATTATACATGGGTGACTAAGGCCTGAAAAGATTAAACAACTTACTCAAGTCATGCAGTAGTATATAATTTTGGGAATTTATGAGAATCACAAGCATATATTTGTAACTACTTAGCTCACTTAGTTACAGACAAATCTAAAATGTAGGTTAAGTGGGAAGAACCAAAACAAGCTTCAGAAGGCAAATACTTTTTATTGGAATCACGAGACTGGTTTAGATCTCCTAAAGACAGAAGGGCAGAGGCTAAGAATAGAAATTGACCCAAATGCCTTGATAAGATGAAATAAAAACCAGGGAAGAAAATCAGAGAATCACAGAACTTGATATGACCTTACATAATTTGGGATGTTAAATTAAGAATAAATAAATAAAGAAGATGAGGTTCTTATACTTGGGGAAAACTTTATATAAGACAGAAGTTTGTTTGGGTTTATAAACAAAGAGAACATATTACAGTCATCATTGGAGTAGCACAGGTAAAGCAATGGTCATTTATGGCATGAAGAGCTTCTGCATGTTTTAAGTCTAAGGGGTGCCAGCTATTTGAAAGGTAGGTATTGATGGAAGGAGAAAAATAGAGGAGATAAGATCTAGAAGTATTTATGAAGGAATGGCCAATTATAAATGATACATGTTTATAGCATTTGCTTGTTTGTAACCATAACAGAATGATGATAATGCAGTGATAAAGATGAACTAGTGCTGAGAGGAATCATATCCTATGCTTTATACCACATGGTTTGATCCTTTAAAGCACAAGTTAAGACACTATTGCCTGTGTGTTAAATTCAGCTCTCAGCCTATTTCTTGTGACTAGGAACTAAGAATATCTTTTACATTTTTAAAGTGCTGTAACCAAAAAAAAAAAAAAAGGATTATATACAATGGAGATCATATGAGACTAGCAAAACCTAAAATATTTACTTTTTTTGTTGTAAAGTTAGGGGTATGTATGTGTGCAGGAATGGAAGAAAGAACTGGTAACCGGTTTGCTTTATTCCATAAATTTTAATACCTAAAGATTAATATAAAATTTTATATAATTATTTATATTATTTATCTTACAATTACTTATCCTATGATAAGTTAGTATTTTTAAATCTTAAATTGCCTATAATGACAGTTGAGACATTGTGCATGAAACCGTGTCCTAAACTGTAAAGTAGTACATAATCTAATTTTTTAACTTGAAATTGTTTGTTTCATGATATGTTTAATAAAAGGGGGGTCTTTAGTTTCTCCTCTGGACTCTAACTTAACCATCAGTTGCTAACACCAGGTGATTAAGGGTTTCTGATATTGTAGCTGCCACCATGGCTTTTACATAGATAACTTTAACCATGAAAATTAAAGAGGATCTCAAAGACATATGACTCCCCACTAGTCAGGGTTTACATAAACAAAGCAAATTATCTGTACCAAAAAATATATTAATTTGCTTTACAAATAAAGTAAATTATACAAAGACTAAAAAATAACCAACAAATGGAGATGTGAAAGACATACTGTGATATTCATCTTTTCCTCCAGCTAGTTTTTAATTAGAGAAGTTGTTTTCGTTTGCTAGGCTGTTGGAATGTAATATACTAGAAACAGGTTGGCTTTTACAATAGGAATTTATTATACTGCAAGCTTACAGTTTCAAAGCTGAGAGAAATGTCCAAATCAAGGCATTTTCAAGCATACTTTCTCCCTGAAGACCACTGCTGGTGATCGGACTCTTCTGTCACATGACAAGGCACATGGCGGCATCTGCTAGTCTCTTCCTTCTTTTCTGAGTTTTGTTGCTTTCAGTTTCTGGCTTCCTCTGGCTTCCTCTTTGCTCCTGTGAATTTCTCTCTCAGCTTCTGTGAGTTTCTCTCTCTGTTTCTCTGTAGTCATCCTGTTTATAAAGGACTACCCTAAAAGGATTAAGAACTACCCAGGGTCATACCCTACTGAAGCACTATTTTCAAAACTTCCCACCTACAATAGGTTCACATACACAGGAACTCATCAGCTCTAAGGACATTATTTTTCTGGCATTCAAACTACCACAGAAGTCATACAAAATGAAATTTTAAAATTTTCAGATGACACAAAACTTTACTAGGCAGAAAGGGACATGTCCCCGTAATAATACCCAAGTTTTCCTCCAACCTCATGATCCCTAAAGGCTCCAGTGTTAATGCTTTATAAACTTCTGAGAGCTTCAAATGTGTATGTGCTTAGTTTTATATTAGTACACATTTATTTATACATTGATTCATAAGTAGGAAGATAGCATGAATATCTTTTATGCCTTTTTTCCCTAAAATATATTTTGGAACTAGTTTCATATCTTTTTAAAAGTAAATTCAAAGCATTATATTCTCAATGTATAGTAATTCATTTGCATATTTAGGTATTGATTGACATGTTTTCTTTCCTAATTTTACCAATAATGCTTTAATGAAAAAGCCCTGTACATATTATCTTTGTCAAATGTGTGGTATTTCACTGAGACAGATACCTAGGATGGAATTCTCATGCTAAAATTCATGCACATTTTAAATTTCAATAATTATTTGCAAAATACCATGTAAAAGCTTGACCCCTATAGTGTATTATAGAGCTTTTATTTTTCACATTATAATCTATACTGGAGACTATTTTTCATTTTCATTACTATTTTTTACTGTTTCTTTAAACTTTTTTATTCTGTATATAGAATATTTTGTATAAAATATGCAGTCTATAAATTTGTTACTTATTATAAAACAAGGATACAATGTATATATAATATTAAAAGGAAGCCATACTAAAAAGACACTTGGAATAGGGGCATTTCTGATCTACAAATACAGTTTGGAAAATATGAAGATGCCAATGCAGAACTTTTCGAAGAAAAACAGTTACCAAATTACTAGTTTGTTTTCGTTTTCATACTTTTGCAATCAATTTGGTACAGAATAAACAGTGCATCTATATAATCATATATAATTGAATTAGCAAAGGGAACCAAATACTAACTAGGGAAGCTTTAATAGACCCAAGTATTAAGTTATTCACTTGTCAAAGAAAATTAGTTCCTCTCAAAACTATTTTTTTGGAGAATGTCTGTCTTCAATAAAAAGCAGAAATAAGACCTAGATGAAAAAATGTTCTTATACATTGAGCTTCACATGATCAAATATTGATATTTTGGTTTTTTCCTTAGGGTAAAAAGAGATTATTTATGGAAACTTCTCACACAAATACAGTGAACATCCAAAATCAAGGATATCAGCTAAGAATGGTAGTTCAGACAGTGATATATCAGAATGCATTAGAAGCTGCTTTATATAATAAAAAGCACACTTTTCCCTCAAAAGGAGAAGGCATCTAAACTTTTTTTTAAATTATAGATTTCATGGTGGTAAAATGGATAGATACTTGTCAAGTTTCTCAGGAGTAGCTCTTCTCGCAGAATGGACTTTTCCACTTTAAGTGAGGCCAGATTTTAATTTAGCACTTGCTCTAGCTCTTAACCCAATAAATCCCCTCCCCCAAAGTGATTTCCTTCAAGACACAAGGAAATAAGCATTGTGGATGCATTTAAATGGCACCAACTGGCAGCAGTGAGTACAGCTATGTCTGCTTCTCACAATAATTAATGGATACAGGAGACCGAGATTAAAAGATCTTAAAAGAAGCAGCATCTTATCTTTTATGCATTGAGACAGTTAATATTATGTTATATAATTTTATGCCAGAGACAAAAGAAACTAGAATCACTTATTCAGAATGGCTGTGCACATTCTAAATAGCTTTCAGGCAGGATAAAGAAGTCAAAATATCAGCCACTCTGAGGGGGAAAAAAAACTAGACAAAGAACTAATTTTAAAGATTTTCTCCTAGTGCTATTCCATCTAAAATTAAAAGCTCAATACAAACATGCAAATAAGGTTGTGAAATAGCAGCATTTGAAGAAAGACAAAAACTTAGATATTGTACTTTACTTACGAGGTGTTGATAACATGTGTGTTCTTTTCAACAGGAAAAGATTCATCCAAAGCCACCCTGGCCATGACTTCTAATCTCCCAGAGGGCATTTAGATAAGGAATAAGGGAGCCTCCTGGCAATGGTTAAAAGGCAGCTGCAGTTTGCTTTAGGCCAAGAACTAGTTTACCCAGGAAGACGTCACTCTAACTTTCTACAAATTGCGGGATTCTTAGAGGTTAATTTTATTAATCATGACCTTGTCAAAGGGCAACAATATCTAAATAAAGAAAAAAAGATTTTGCAAATAAAAATATGAACACACAATTTATAAATTCCAGTTAAGGTTGACCAAAAAAGCTCTTTTCTTCAAGAAGTGTCTTCTACCAGGTTAATCCTAGAATCCTGGTGCTGTACCACAGATTTGGGAATACGGCTTTAGACACACGTAAAAGTAGGACGTGTATTCGTAACATTAATGGAAGGAGAGAAATGCCTTAAGAAATAACAGGCTGAGGATTGTCATGTAACTTCTTCAATAATTTGTGTTAGAATTTAAAAGCAAAGAACCATTTTGGTGAGAGTAAAACAAAAACAAAAAACCTGCTATGTAACAATCAGGGGGAAACAATGGCAAGGTTGTAAAGTCTTTTTAAAAATTCGTACATAGTATTTTTTTTAAGGTGCCTTTGATTAGAAACATTATTACTGCCCTTGAAACACCTAGTTTAAACATTTTGGGAGCTGAAAATGATGCCCAGAGTGCTTTCCTATAGCTGACTTTGTGAAAGATTCTTAAGAACTTGCCTGGGCTGTAAGGACGCGATTCCCAGCCAGATGCGGACTATAAGCGCCTCCACGCCGGCCTCCACGCTGGCCTCCAGGCTGACCTCCAGGCTGGCCTTCACGCTGGCCTCCAGGCTGACCTCAACGCTGGCCTCCACACTGACCTACAGGCTGGCCTCCACGCTGGCCTCCACGCTGGCCTCCACGCTGGCCTCCAGGCTGACCTCAACACTGGCCTCCATGCTGGCCTCCACGCTGGCCAACCTCAACGCTGACCTCCACGCTGACCTCCAGGCTGGCCTCCACACTGGCCTCCAGTCTGACCTCAACTCTGGCCTCCACGCTGACCTCCACGCTGGCCTCCAGGCTGACCTCCACGCTGACCTCCAGGCTGACCTCCAGGCTGGCCTTCACGCTGGTCTCCAGGCTGACCTCAACGCTGGCCTCCATGCTGACCTACAGGCTGGCCTCCACGCTGGCCTCCAGGCTGACCTCAACGCTGGCCTCCACGCTGACCTACAGGCTGGCCTCCATGCTGGCCTCCACGCTGACCTCCACACTGGCCTCCACGCTGGCCTCCATGCTGGCCTCCAGGCTGACCTAAACACTGGCCTCCATGCTGGCCTCCACGCTGGCCAACCTCAACGCTGACCTCCACGCTGGCCTCCACACTGGCCTCCAGGCTGGCCTCCATGCTGGCCTCCAGGCTGACCTCCACACTGGCCTCCAGGCTGACCTCAATGCTGGCCTCCACGCTGACCTCCACACTGGCCTCCAGGCTGACCTCCACACTGGCCTCCAGGCTGACCTCAATGCTGGCCTCCACGCTGACCTCCACACTGGCCTCCACACTGGCCTCCATGCTGGCCTCTAGGCTGACCTCAACACTGGCCTCCATGCTGGCCTCCACACTGGCCAACCTCAACGCTGACCTCCACGCTGACCTCCAGGCTGGCCTCCACACTGGCCTCCAGTCTGACCTCAACTCTGGCCTCCACGCTGACCTCCATGCTGGCCTCCAGGCTGACCGCCACGCTGACCTCCATGCTGGACTCCACGCTGGCCTCCATCTAGCCTGCGACCACCCATCGCTCCAATTCCTCAGTTGACGCGGAAGGGCGTTCAACAGAACTGGGTTGAAGAAAGCTCTGACTCTGAGCTAACGGATTTGTATGGCACAAATAGGATGTCTTTTCTACAGAATTCAGAGAAGTGGCCTTGCCACCCCGACGCGGGCCTCTGGGAGGCTACTGCCGGGCTGGGAGAGCAGCGTCCCAGCTGCGCAGGGGGCTCCCGAGGCTTCGGCCGTGTGGAGCGTCTGAGGCGGCTGGGACTGGTGGCGCACAATAGGGTGGTCCAGATCTTTCCATGCCTGGGGATTTGCTTTGGCTAGATTGTCTATGTTAACCCATGCTTCTCCTCATTCTTTCATTTTTAGATTTTCTTTCTGATTCTCTATTTTGAACTGTTGCGTGCAGTCATCAGTTTCTGGTTCATCTCCACAGAGTTTCAGCGCATTGTATTATCTGGCCATGTATCCTCTTGTGTCAGTGGGTCTTTGAGTTGTGGTACAAGGAAGGAGACATGATGGGCAGAACCTTTGCTGCTTTGTCGCTGATTAAACTCATAATGTACTCCTTGTTCCTGTATTACACGGCTCTCTCTGCCACCTGGAAATGTGCATTGGAAACACATTTAGCTAGCTGCCTGTAGAGAGGCTCATAATCGTCACAGATTCTGATGGTTCAAGAACAATAAAAATCTTTTAATTCTTTCAAGAGCATTACTTTTTTTGGACTGTGAGTTTGGGCCAGTATTTAAGAAGTGCTATTACCACCGGCTCAATGACGATGCCGTCCTTTTCTGAATACTGTAGCTACAGAGTATGCCACCTGGGGGTGGTAGGCACTCAACTCTTCACTTTGTGCAGTGATAATAACACCGTCAGTAAAAAAATCTTGTGCTTTTCTTTTAGTAGCAGGGCAAATCCCAATATTTCCCATAATTCTGCTATGCCGTTGTGATGCTCTGTTTCATAAATACACTTATAAAATGCATTCTTTATCTCTTTTATCATATACGGACTTAAGCCTAAGAATTTTCCATAGATTCTATGAGGGTAGTTTTAAGAATTCTCTCTCTCGAGGATCTTCACCGTCAGTGTTCAAAAACTGCAGTACAAACTTCCTATCAATATATTTCCTTTCTGTACATATAGGTTGGAAAACTGGAGACTCTAAAATTTATAAGGAAAATGCATAAACAAGTTGTAGATGAGGCCAAGCTACTTCTAACATTAGCTATGTTCCTCTGGGTCAATTTCTGCTCTGGTAGGATTGAAAGAAGGTGGTAATGTTCAAAATATGTTAATTGAAAACTTGGATGACTTACAGGTAAATAGGCTCTGTGATCACATTCCTATTATCTATGATAAAGTCTACCTCTTCACTTAAAGCAGCTCGTTATACTTCCTTTCACTGTAGGTCACTTAGTGGATCAAAGTCAAAGAGAATATTAACTTCTGCGTAAAAAGGTCCTCTTGATCAGCAAGAGATACATCTTTTAAAGATGGTCGTTCTTGAAGTTCGCTGTTATTGCTGGTGCTAAACCTGGAAGAGTTTTGCTGTTTTTCTTCACTATGATTGAGGGACTGGTGCTTTTATTTTATTAGATACTGCAGATTGGGGAACACGAATCCTATTTTTCCTGATGGGAATCTCTGATTCTACTGTGTTTCGTCCTTCTCTCAAACGTTTTCTACTTTTCCTTGCTTTTGCTGAATCTTTCTTCTGCTGAAAGAACTGCTTGCACTCAATTCTTTTTTCCCACCTCTTAGAAGCTGTGGCAGCCCATTTTCCTTACTTTTTATATGAAACCTCTGAAGTGACATTGCCTTTTAAAGTTTCCCTAATCACTAATAAGACAGAGCATATTATTACCTATGTATTTGACAATTTATATATCCAGTTCTTTGAATTGCCTTTTCATATCCTTTACCTAATTTTAATAAGGTGTTATATATATTTTCTTAAGTATTAATTCATTATGAATTTTCATACTTTGCCAATTAAATATTGCAAGTATATTTCTCATTATGTTACTTATATTTAAATATATTAAATTATTTTCTTAGATATTATGAAGCCAAATCAACCTATATTTTATTTATTTATTTTTTTTAAAATGTGTGGTAGTTTCTTTTTTTTTTTTTTTTTAAAGATTTATTTATTTATTTAATTTCCCCCCCTCCCCTGGTTGTCTGTTCTTGGTGTCTATTTGTTGCGTCTTGTTTCTTTGTCTGCTTTTGTTTCTTTGTCCGCTTCTGTTGTCGTCAGCGGCACAGGAAGTGTGGGCGGCGCCATTCCTGGGCAGGCTGCACTTTTCTTTTCACGCTGGGCGGCTCTCCTCACGGGCACACTCCTTGCACGTGGGGGCTCCCCCACGCGGGGGACACCCTTGCGTGGCACGGCACTCCTTGCGCGCATCAGCACTGCGCATGGCCAGCTCCACACGGGTCGAGGAGGCCCGGGGTTTGAACCGCGGACCTCCCATATGGTAGACGGACGCCCTAACCACTGGGCCAAAGTCCGTTCCCCAAATCAACCTATATTTTAGAGCTTTCAGATCTTTTAATGAATCATCCTCCTATGCTTATAAAAATGCCTTGTCTATTTCCCCCATATTTTATAATTTTGATTTTTAATTTCAGATTATTTAATATATTTGGAACATATTTAGACATATTCCATGAGGTAGGAATCAACATTTGTCTTCCTCCTAAGTGCATGCAATGATTAATCTTTCTTTTACTGATTTGATCTCTTCATTATATTAAAATCACACACGCACATATATCAGTCTGTTCTAAATTTTCCGTTATGTTCTATCAAATCTGTTTGTTCTCATTTATACCAACTTTATTGCTAATCACCCTCTTTGCCAAATTTTGACATCCATCTGCAAATCTTTCAAAACATCAAATCTTTCTTACAACTTAAATCAGTGCTTTAATAATTCCCTCTTGTTCTTAGGATAACACAATTCATAAAGCCTAAACCCATCTTCCTCAAACCTCCCTTCTTTCCATTTTCTACTTCTCTCTCCAACCCTTTTACTCCATATCCTCACTGAGACTTTGCGAGTAATGGGACCTCTGCTTGGAATTCTCTGTTATTGTTTTTTGGCAATTCAATATCTATTTCTCATTTGGATCTCTTTGTAAATTTGATACCTTATCAAATTTGATACCTTATCAAAGTGTTTTCTTTTTTCTATTTTCCCCAATAGTTGTGCAGTTTTCCTTCCATAGCCATACTTGCTGTACTTTGATCATGTCTTTCTTCCCTGCTTGAGCCAGCCAACTAATTGGTACTCAATACAAAAATGAGTGATTGGAACAATCACACTATGATCTTACTTCTCTGGGTCCTTTAATAATGGAGATGACATACTGAAAACTCTTGGTCATGAAAATCTTTAAGGACAGAAGACAGGTTTTTATTTCCTTTCTCTCACTGACAAAAATAACACAAAAGTATGATTTCCCCTATGAGGAGAACACACAAATCTTCACAAGTATATATAGAACATAGAGTTTTTTCATCTTATGGGTTGTCTTTTAATCGTTAGCGAAATTGCTAATGCTTCAGCAAACTAGAATCAGCAAGCAATTTTACTTCAGGTTCTTTATATACTTTATTTTCTTCCTCCTTTTCCCATACCCACCTTCATGTTTATTGACTCATTCATTCACTCATTTGACAAATAATTTTTAAGTATTTATTATCTGTTCAATACTGTGTTAAACAAGGGGATATAAAATAATTAAAGAACTTTACCATCATATCTTAGTGTGGTGCATGAAGTCTCTCAATTCCTAGTTTGAATTCTTCCTTCTCGAAATCCCACAGATTCCCAAGGGCCAGAATGCAATGACTACCTCTTCTAAACTTACATATTAATTTATAAATCACTCATTGAATTCTTATCTGCAACATATTTGTGTGTCTATAAGACTCACTACATGAGCTAAAATGAGAGCCCCTTGAGGGCAAGGATCACCTATGATTTATCATTTTATTCTCCTATAGTACCTGGTAGTATCTCTTTCAACATACAATAAGTATTCAATGAATATTGAAATGATTGACTTAAAGTATGAATAAGAATTCATCCAATAAGGAAGATATTTTATCATGCTCTTATGATTATATAAGTATTGTCCTAACAATCATATTACAGTATCAAATTATTTGATCATCAGCAAACCCTATTGGAAATATATAGTAAAATATGTATTTAAAGAATACCCAAATTTTTGTAATATATGCTCATTTTAAGAATACTTGAGACCAGACTGGGAAAGAAGACTATCTTTTCCAAGCTCAAATAAAAATTCTTTAAAAGAAAGAAAGAAAATAAGGGGTAAAGCAAATTAGTCATGATGGATCATTTTGGATGTAACTCTTTGGTTTACAGATTATAATTTGAAAATAATTCTGGCTTTATTGGTAATATTACTGAAAAATAAAAATAATATTCTCAACTTTGGAAATGTGTTTTATGTACACTTAAAATCAAATAAATAGTTTTGGCTGATTCATATTAAGCCAATTTTTTTTTTCAATTTCAATTTTTGGTTTCTTTTTTTTCCTCTTTTGATTTTTTAAAAAATATTACATTAAAAAATATAAGTGGTCCTCATTTACCCCCCACCTCCCTCACCCCACTCCTCCCACATCAACAACTTTCTTCATCATGGCACCTTCATTGCATTTGGTGAATACATTTTGGAGCACTGCTGCTCCACCTGGATAATGGTTTACATTGTAGTTTACACTCTCCCCCAGTCCACCCATGGACCATGGCAGGATATACCATGTTCAGCATCTGTCCCTGCAGTATCACTCAGGACAACTCGAAGTCCTGAAAATGCCCCAACATCATATCCCTTCCTACCTCTCCCTACCCTCAGCAGCTATCATGACCACTTTCTCCACATCAATTACCATTACTAATCACAACGGTTCCATAGTAGAATATCAGTAAGTCCACTCTAGTCCATAATCTATTCCTCCATTCTGTGGCTCCTGGGATGGTTATGACTACTTTACCTCTGTATCAAGAGGGAGCTTAGGATCTACATGGATGATGGATGCAATTCTGCTTGCACTTGGAGGCACTCTTGGCTCCCTGGTGTGGTGGTTGACCTTCTTCACCTCCCTTTTAGATGGCCAGGGTAAGTCCAATAAACCAGAGGGTAGGAGTTGCAAGTCTGCTGAGACTCAGAATCTGGCTGTCACATGGACAGTCTAGAGATTCAGGTCTCCTCAGTGTACACTAACCCCAGTGCCAACCACAGGTCCAGCAAAAGTGACAGAAGAGGCATGTGTGGAAAGGTCACATTTGAGTCTAATTCTATCACACTCAGGAACACAAACTCCAAACTCCAAAGTAGGGCCAACTGACATGGCCCTGAACTTCAGAGCCATCTGCCACGACCATAGAACCTGTGGGTCTCTGTAGCCCTCAGGAGAACCAGTACCTGTGGTTGTATCTACTTTGTTAAGCCAACTTTTACCAACATGTTAAAAATATGTATTACATTAAAAATCATAAATGTGATAATGAATTTGTCCCTCAATACCTATGTGATTTTCTCAGATTCCTAAGCCTTTCAGGATGTCTGTATAATTAATTAGAATGCCTGATCACAAAGTATTACTAGAGTGAGATATCATGGGTTTGGAGACCCAGTGAAAACAGAGAAGTTGCAAAAGTCATCTTTCTAGCATCTGTCTATATAAGCATTTGCTATCTTTATCTCCATCTGAAGATTGTTCTGTCTAACTTTTGCAAGATTTTTTGTGTTTGTGCCAAATACCAGATTGAACCATATTTCTGGAGATTAGAGATACCCATATACTCTATTTGTAATGTAGTTAATATGCTGTTCTCCTTTGATCTAATCATTCTTCCATTGCAAAAATGCCCACCCTGTGAAAAGTAAAAATCTCTTTTAGAATTTATCAAGTTATTCACATTTTCAAATTCAAAATAAATTGATATTTCTTTTTGCTAGGAAACATCTCATTGAATTTAGAAATGTTAACTAGTCTGAGATGAGATGAGATCTTCAGGAGCATAGGGAAGGTATCAAGAGAAATCATGTTTTAACCTCATCTCCATTGTCAATTAGTCAATTAAACTCTAATTTTATCAACTAAAATGTAGATAATAACTTTGTCGACCCTAACTCACAGGGCTATGATGAGGACATGTAATAAACACAGGGGAATTAGTATGTAAACTATAAAGTAATAATCTTTCATTCTTCAAAATTGGGAAAGTCACAATCAGTGGATATCCATTTACATATGATTGCTACTTATGTCAGTCATAAGTATCTCTGCTGGAAGGATTGGATTACTAAAATGAAAGTGTTTATTTCCTATATTACTATTATCAAATATTATTCAAAAATAACTCTTAAGCAGACTGCAAGCCCTTCCTCATGTTACAAATTTTTTTCAATCTATAATCTTACAAATTTAAATACTTTAAGCATCTTCCCATATTCTAACTTCAAAAAAGATATCCTTAATGTTATTCAGAAAATAGTGGCAGAAATATAGATGAACTTAAAGTAATCATTCACAATTTAATTGTTTATTAAGATGAAAACATTTTAATTTATTGCTAAAGAATTAGAAGAGCAAGAAATGATACAATGATTTATCAAAGCAAATTTAAAAAAAGGAGGGAGTGTTCCAAAATAAACCCTGGGACCAAATCGCCCCATTTCAAGGGTTTCTGGGACTCCAGAAATAAGTTAAATTTTTGTTTTTTCATCATTGATTTTTCTCTTTTAAGGCAGTTTCAGTCCATGGCTCCCCAGTGGATGGATGGCTTTCATACTTTACACTGGAAAGGTAAATATAGCACTATTCAATTCAAAGTGTTTTTCTTTTAGCAAATAATGAATATTTCCATTCTAAGAAATGAAAATTATAAAGCTTTTAGAAAGCACATATGAAAGTCATATAGAAGCATGATCTTGTCGTTTCATCCTTACTCAAGCTTTCAATTAAAAAATGTGTTATTTTTCTGTGCAGAATTGGTAAAATGTTGTTGGTAAATATTTTAGAAATGAATAGAAATGGTGAAAGCATATCATGGTGTTTGTAACTAGGAGAGCTATTATATGGGTATGACAGTGATTGAAAGGGAAAGTCTGGGTTGATGTATATTACTAGAAGGAAAGGTAATAACTGTTACATGGGATTGTATAAGATAGTAAAACCTCATGTAAAACACGAATCTGGATAATATTGCATATATAAGACCATTTTTACAAAATATAAATACAATATACTACCGAGAATGAGAAAGAATAAGAGCTATGTACAGCAAGAGAAGCATAGAGAGATTGAGAGGTGATTAGTTTTATTTGTTTTTATTATTCTTATTATTGAAATAATGAAAGTAAGAAGACTGAAGTGATGAATGCAAAAATATATGATTACACCAAATACCATTGATCGTACACTTCGGATGGGTTTTTGTTTTATTAATATGTATTAATAAATTGATTTGTTAAAAAGTTATTATTTTGCCTGTTTAACATATGTGTGTATATACGTGTGTGTGTGTGCTTGGCAATGGCTTCTTCAAAAAGAATAGTAACCTGAAAATATGTACATTTTATACTTTCACAAATATAGAATTATTCATATGGCAAGGTATATTTTAAACTTAATTTTGTCAATATCTAAGCCAGGATTGCAGAAATTTGTTGTCAACTTTTGATAAAGTCCTTCATAAATTTTTAGCATATTTGGGGGAAAAAGAGAATATGGTAGTTAGGAATATAAGGGGGATTAAAATTATGTAAGTGACCACTATGAAGGGACATTAACTGAGAAGTTTTTATGTTCTACTGAATCCAGCTGAATGTTTTGGATGCCTTCTTATTTGTGCAGATTTACAGAAATATTTATAGTTCACCTTGAAGAATCTTACTGTCCATAAATTAAAATTTTTACTTATTTTTACGTAGTTTTAGATGAATGCAAATCAAATTCTTTTCATTGTCATCCCATGAGACAGCAATATACTTATGTGCTAAATAGGAATAAACCACTGAAAACTCTTGGAAAAAGCAAATAAAACCAAAATATCTGGTTATCTAATCAGTTCATCCTTTCAGAAATTTTACAGTTGTTAGTGTTTAATTTCCTTTCTCAAACCTTGCAATACTTAAAAAGTACAAAATTGCTGGATTTAAATGTAAGAGTTTCCATTTCCTTATATTATCTAAATCTGCTTTTGTTGCACTTCTCAGTTCCTATGTTTTAATCCT
This sequence comes from Dasypus novemcinctus, assembly GCF_030445035.2. Classification (NCBI taxonomy): domain Eukaryota; kingdom Metazoa; phylum Chordata; class Mammalia; order Cingulata; family Dasypodidae; genus Dasypus; species Dasypus novemcinctus. The sequence continues at coordinate 39,606,914 of NC_080697.1, forward strand.
ACAAGTTAATTATATTCCTAGGTCAAAAAGAAAAATATGAAACAGAGGCAATTTGTGTACAACTTCATTCCCTAATCAGAAACTTGGTCTTCAAAGTCTTGTAGGACTAAGTAATGGATTGTTAACAAATCATACCGATAAGAACAATCAATGTATAATGATTTATGAATTGCATGCCAAGTGATGGGGCTAAGGGAATCAGGATACAATTTATTGAGCACCTATTCAGTGACAAGAGCCAAAATAATAGTATTGAAATATATGTAAAGTGTGATAGATTGAATTATGTACCCCAGCAAAAGGCATGTTCTTAATTTTAACCTGCTTTCTTGTGGGTGTGAACCCATTTGTCAACAGCCTCCTTTGAAGACATATTATCAAATAAGGGGCGGCCTGATTTGTCAACAGGATCTTTAAAACTGCTATTTAAGTGTGGCCAAACTGAATGAGGGTAGACTTTAATGTGTGTGACTGGAGGATTTATCAAGAAGAAATTCAGAAGCAGCAAAAGCAGCCAGAAGCTGGAAGTCAGTGGAAACCGGAAGTGTCAGCCTATGGAGAGAGAGATTGCCTCGTGTTAGGAGGCTGAGACTCCTTCCAAAGTACTCCAGGGATTGCAGCAATCCAGCCCCAGGGTGCTCCACACAGCAGGGAGAAAGCACGGTCTTATTGATGCCTTGTTTTTGAACTTCTAGCCTTCAAACAAACTCCTGTTGCTTAAGGCAAACCATGGCATAGTTTTTGTTATAGCAGTTCTGCTGCACTAATACTTGGTCTTTTATTAATCATTCCCAGCAGAATATGAAGTAGTGATTTTATTGCACAATTCAAATAAGGACTTGGAAGTTTAGATTACAAACTTGCTTAAGCATTCATCTTTTATTAAATATCTGACTGAGAGAACTGGTGTGTTAGAAAAGCATTTTATTTCTGTCCTGTGGAAGCAAGTCAATAAACATTCTCTGAATTGTTTTGTATTGATTGTTGAGGAAGACTTGATGCTTCCAAGTATCTACACTGTCTTGCATCAAGTTGATCTGATGAAATGTTACGTACTTTGATATCATTACATTAGCTCTTCAAAGATGCCTTCACTGATTTCTAATCTGGAAGGTTTAGAAGATTGTTACATGGTATGACTGTGTGAAATTCACTATTTTTTCTTTAGAGTTATTTATTTATTTCTCTCCCCTTCCACCCCTCCCCCGCCCCATTGTCTCTTCTCTGTGTCTATTTGCTGCATCATCTTCTTTTGTCCACTTCTGTTGTTGTCAGTGGCACGGGAATTTGTGTTTCTTTTTGTTGTATCATCTTGTTGTGTCAGCTCTCCATGTGTGCGGCCCCATTCCTGGGCAGGCTGCACTTTCTTTTGCACTGGGCGGCTCTCCTTATGGGGCACACTCCTTGCACGTGGCGCTCCCCTATGCGGGGGGCACCCCTGCGTGGCACAGCACTCCTTGCGTGCATTAGCACTGCGCATGGGCCAGCTCCACATGGGTCAAGGAGGCCCGGGGTTGGGAAGCAGACTTGGCCCAGTGGTTAGGGTGTCCGCCTACCACATGGGAGGTCTGCTGTTCAAACTCCGGGCCTCCTGACCCATGTGGACTCCTGACTGGGCCTCCATGGGCAGCTGGCCCATGCGCAATGCTGATGAATGCAAGGAGTGCCCTGCCACACAGGGGTGTCCCCCGCGTAGGGGAGCCCCATATGCAAGTAGTGCGCCCCATCGGGAGAGCCGCCCTGCGCAAAAAAAAGTGCAGCCTGCCCAGGAGTGGTGCCACACACACGGGGAACTGACACATCAAGAAGACGCAACAAAAAGAAAACACAGATTCCTGATGCCACTGACAAGAATACTAGCAGGCACAGAAGAATAAACAGCAAATGGACACAGAGAGCAGATAACTGGGGCGGGGGGGGGGGGGAGGGGGAAGGGGAGAGGAAAAAAAAAAAGGAGGTCTGGGGTTTGAACCACAGACCTCCCATGTGGTAGACAGATGCCATAACCACTAGGCCAAGTCCACTTTCCTGAAATTCACTATTGCATTCTACAAAACAGCATTGTTTGGGCCAGAGTCCAACATATGCCTCAGTGTTCCCCCAGTAAAATTCAACATGAGAAAAGTTTTGTGAGGAATTCAGGGTAAGAGGGTAATAACTGATAGAAAACCAACACATATAATAACATAATATGATAATACCTCAATTAATTAAATATTAAGTATTAATTTGTCAGTGAATTTGTTTGGAGGATATTTTTGCACAAAATACTGTGTACTCAATTTAACAAGATATTGATTTAGGGAAAACATTTAAAGTACGGCAACTTCTTTCAAACCAGCATTAAAATGTACCATGTGCTTTTAAAGACATTGTCTCAACATTTCTCATAACTACTTCATGAATTGGTCAAGGAAATATAATTATTTCCCAAATGAGGAAACCTTATTTGAAAGGAGAGATTGGCCTTCTTTAATTTTCACTGACTTCTCACTCTGAAACTGGGATTAATGTGTGACCCTTGTCCTGAATTCAATTCTCTTTCTCGTCCATACTACCTTTCCTCCAGTCTTCAGTCAAAAATGGTTAAGGCCCTGGTCTATGTGTCTTTAGGATTTTGGTATGAGTTGTATTATTTAAAGGTGAGTCAACAAGATGGCATATTCTCATTATAAGCCATTTGTACATGAGCAGACATATAATCAGGGAAGAATGGGCTGAAGGATTAAACTGGCTTGTAATTTTGGGTTTACTTCTTAACTATCTTTGTAACATTGGATATTTAAAAATTTGGAAATATCGAAAGTTCTAGTTCTTGGAGTTGTAAAGTTTTAAAGTAAACACATTTCTGTGATTGGTCCAGAAGAGATAAAACATACTTATAGTGGAATGATAGTAGCTAGTGTAGTAATAACTATTACATGTTGCTATTTGCAAGAAGACTGAAAACCAAAGAAAGAAAAGGACAGTTATGTTCTTAGTATTCATAAAAATATTAAGAAACAAACCAAATATCCAGGAAGATCATGAGGTTGCATTTTGTTCTCTGAGTGTTCCTGCCTTAAATTCAGTAAGTGCTAAAATAGAAAATACCTTTTTTTTTTTTACCGTGCAATACAATTCTGGGAAAACTCTCTCATAGCTACTAATGCAGCAGGATACAAGGATCTGTGCATTAAGGATGTTTGTTATAACATTGTTTGTAGAGCCTGAAATTGCAGCAAACTACAGTGTTTATGTATGTGTGTTCATGTATATTAAATTGATACTTTGGAATTGTAAGCAGATATTCAAGATGAATTATTTCTGTATATAGCAATCTCAAGGTATAGTCATATAACCTGAGAAAACAAGTGGCAGAATAAGGTGTATAGTATGATTCTGCTTTTATAAAAATAAACAAAAGACAAATCCATGCATTTGTATGCATAAGGCTGTATGTGTTTGAAGGACTATAGAATCATCTGTTAAATTGTACATAGTAGGATGCGATACTATATTTTTAGAAGAATATATTAGAAGTTTTAGCAGAGATTTTTCATTTTTTCTTTACTGCTCTTCTGTTTTATAAAAGACAATGAACCCATGTTCACTTAGGGTACTTTCAATTGCATGTAACTGAGTATCTGAATTGCCTTACCCATAAAAAAATAGTAACTACAAAACTTGAGGTAGAACAGGTGCGGAGATAATTAACTCACTAACTCAACAATTTCAGCAATGGTCCATATTTTTCCAAGCTCTTTCTTTCATTCTCAGCTTGTTGACTTTGGTCATAGTGTGGTCACCTCAGGGTTCTCATGGTTGCAAAATAATCACTGCTGTCTAAATACCACTGTGTAAAAGTGCCCAAAGGCAGAAAGGCAGGAAATAAGAAAGGGCCTTCCCAGCATCTATTGTGGGATGCAGAAGCACCTAGCAAGGAAATGAGTTAGAAGGTTGTGAAAATCGCTGGATAGGCAACCAAGAACAGTCTTCCATAGTATATTCCTTTTTTTACTTTAAAGAAATAAAGTGACAACACCCCATGACCACCTCCATAAAGGCATGCCCCAGGGGCACCCCACCCACACACATCCCCGCAACCAGACCACAGCTGCAACTCTGTGCAACGCAAAACCTCCCACAAAACAAGGCCAGCCAGCTCTCTTGTGTGCTCTCACTCCTGTGATCCTGTGCATGCCCTCAGTGCACCACTCTCGCTGTTTTTCCTCTGCTATGGCCATGCAAGTAAACCTGGGGATTTATAGCCCATAATGGGAAACTGTAGCCTGTAAATCAGCCCTCTTTATCACTTTTCAACCCCTTCCTCTCTATCTGGGACCCCTGATCTATTATTTTCTCCTATTTCTCTTTCCTCCCTACCTGAATAAATTACCAGCTACCTCAAAACAAACAAACAAACAAACAAAAAAACAAGGCCAGCCAAAAAATAACAATAATAAAATAAATAATAAAAATAAAATATGAAATATTGAATTCCTATCCTGGTGAGTACTGCTACATTCTCTCATTCAGTGGTGTGGTGAGAATCTCTGGAGTACCTGGGCAGAACCTAGCAAAGGAGGGCAGATCAGTGTGCCAGGACCTGGATATTGATGCTTATAATTATGAACTTTTTTTGTGTGAAATCTAATTTCGCCTTATATGTTGTCTAAGAGATACCTCCTGAGGGCCTCTTTGTTGAACAAGTTTGATGTCTCTCTCAGCCAAACTCAGCATATAAATTCACCACCTTCTCCACGATGTGGGCCATGACTCCCGGGGGTGAGTCTCCCTGGCGCCAAGGGATTAATTCCAATTGCCAACTAATAATGCATTTGGAAAAAGACCTTGGCCAAAAAGGGGAAATATTAAATGCAAATAAGTTTTTATGGCTAAGAGATTTCAAAGTGAGTCGGGAAGTCGTTCCAGAGATTACACTTATGCACAAACTGGGAGGATCTCACTGTCTGCCACAGTAAACAGTTCCTTAAGTAGGATTCACCTAGGGCCTCTAGAGAGATCTAGACACTATAGGCAGGGTAGACAACCCCAGGAGATCAGCACCCCATCCCAGTAGGCCTTGCCCTGAGCTACAAAATAACCCATTTCCCCCAATGTATCAGAGTTAGACTAATTTATAATTTTCCTACACATGGTTCTTCTGTCCCATTAATTTTAACCTAGAGTTGGCACTATACCCATTAAACATATGTCCCAGAGACTTAAATCTTGCAGTCATTCATATGCCAGTTGAGCCCTGAATCTCAACAGATTTTCAGGCAACATCTACTCTCCAGTTCATTGGACTCAACCAGGACTACTAACAAAAGGATAATGATGGAAAGTCCCCATTCTAAGAAGCAGAGAGTATCTGCAAGCTCAAGCAAGTCACCCAGGACTACCTATGAAAGGATGATGGTGGACAACACCCATCCCAAGGAGCAGAGTATCTGCCCCATAGGTTCTGAGTCCACTCTAAATTGGAATTAGAGTGGGCATCACCATCCCATTCTAATTCTGATGGAGGAATGAACACACATAAATGGAAGGGGAATGCAACTATGAACTAAAGTAGGCTTGTTATTATTCTACTAATGGATGTAAGGACAATGGTCACCAGAGGATCTGATGGGAGGGAGAAGAAAGAATAGGTGTAACATGGAGACATTTTTGAGACATTAGAATCATTCTGCATGATATTGCAATGACAGACACAGCCATTACACAGTTTGCCAAAACCTGTAAAATTGTGCACTGCAAAGTGTAAAACACAATGTAAACTATAGACCATGATTAGTAGCAGTGCTTCAGTATGTGTTCATCAATTGTAATAAATGTATCATATGAATGAAAGATGTTGTTAATTGGGGAAATGGGGGAGGGGGAAGGGTGGGCTGTATGGGAACCCGCTATGCTCCAATGTAATGTTTATGTAATTTTGTGATACAGACTGTAAGAGAAATCCTCAGCAGGATTAATTGGATTTAGAGCTATGGCAGAATTTAGCTAAATGACTCTTGTAATATACATTTAAAACTTTTGTCTTTGCAGAGTCATCCACTCAGGTTAGATGTACTAAAATGGGTTCCAGTAACATCCTTGATTCTGTACATGATAACATCATCTGTCTTAGCCTTTCAAGGTTTGTGCCTAACTAAGCCTCGTTTTATCTAGGTTTTTCATCTTTTATGAAGAGTACTCTTATTAGAAATCTTATAGTCAATTCCTTCTACAATCTGGCTTCTGCAGTTTTCTTAAAGGTAACAGTATCGTGAAGGATCATGTGCCAGTTATAACCAAGTCTGACATTTGGCTCAACCAAAACCTTTGTAACAAACTAGAACAGGTGAACCTTTTATTGTTCACTTTATGCTTCAACTTGAATTCTAATCAGGTGCCAAGCAAAGTTCTGAGATAATGTGGCACAGGGCAGGTAAGTTAAGAAGAAGATACCTGAAAAGATTTAATGCAAATATGTATAAGGAAATCTAAGTAAAGCGGATTTTAAGACCCAGAGGGATTTGGGGGCATGGTCACCAAAAAGCTGCTTTCCATTCTTCTGAATTTCTTCTGTAGTTGAGTGCATTAGTCAGTCAAAGGGGGTGCTGAAGCAAAGTACTAGAAATCTGCTGGCTTTTATAAGGGATATTTGTTTGGGGTGGAAGCTTACAGTTACAAGGCCCTAAAGAGTCCAACTCAAAGTTATTGCCTCACCAAATTCTGTTGCCACGTGTGGAAGCAAGATGGCGGGCAAGGTCTGCTAGGGCTCAGGCTTCCTCTTCCTCTCAAGACTGTGCATCCAGCTTTTTCTGATCTCAGCTGCCGGCTGGAGGGCTTGTTTCTTTTCGGCCTCAGATGCTCTGGTCTCTTCACAAAGTCAGCTGTAGACTATCAGGCTTGTCTCTCTTTCCAGGGCCTCTGCCATGTCTATGAAGCTGTCTCTCTTCTTCTGTGTATCTTCTCTGTGTATCTACTTCTGTGTTCTTGACTGAGCGTTCATTTACATAATCCACCAAAGGGGTGGGGATTCAATCCTGCATGCCCTAATGATGTGGTTGAATCAAACCCCTAATGTTAACAAAATTTAATCAAAGCATCTCAGCTGAATCTAATACAATTAAAGGGGTATCACACCCAGAGAACAGACCAGTTATGAACATAATCAAATATCTCTTTTTGGAATTCATAAATATCAGACTGCCGTAGTAAGAGATACTGTGAACTTCTTTGAATTTTGCAATTTAAAACTGAAATGGTAAGTATGTTTAATCTAATGAGTTGGATGAGTATGAGGAGAGTGGTGTAATTATGACCTTTATAGGGTCTTCAGGCATGGAAATGCTTATAAGTGGTGGGAATGGACAAATGATTTCCATGCATCTTAAAACTGACCCCGTCTCTCTAATTCCACCTCTACCAATCCCTTTGTTTCATTGTCATATCTTACTTCCCATATATAGGTCTTACGTTCAGCATTTTTGTGCACAGATAGGCCCTTTTTATTCTTGTTTGCTTGATCTATACGCTCTGGGAATTCCTAATAAAATTCTCCTGGTTTACTTTTGCAAAACTTGGGATGGTTATTTTACTCAATAAGAAAGCTAAAGCTAAGTTTAAGGTTGACTAAACATGCATTATGCATATTTTGCAACCTTGCTTACTCTGTGTGGCCAGGACCTGAAGGATGGTAACCTCCCAAGTTTGTCAGAAATTTCAGTCTGCTGCTGACCCATGGAATCAAAATTTGCAAATTAATAAGGTGCCCAAAGGTTTGTTATGGCATTCAAGTTTAAGAATCCTTGAGTGTACACATTTTATTATGTGTATGTAACAATGCACAAACATATAAATATATACAGATATAATTAAAATTCTTACCAAAGCATACAGCATATACTGTTTACCTTAATCCCTTATCACCTAAGAAATATTTCTGCAATCTTAGGCTTGAAGAGAACTTCTAGAAATTGTTTAGCTAAAGATAGCTCAGTATATTATTAATAAAAATGGGCTTAGATTAAAAAATTCAGTTTCACAGAAGATATCAGAATTGCCTATATATCTCAGGAAATGGGCTTAAACTCTCTCATAGTAAGGAAAAAACCCTTGAAATTAAAATAAAAAATTAATAGATTGGAAAATATTAAAAGGAGCAATAATACTCCATGTTGGGCATGATGTGGCAAAAAGAAACATTTTTATGCACTCATGGTATAAAGTAGTGAATTGCTACTTCCTTCTGTATGAAATGTGCTAGAGGCTATTAAAAATAACACTGCCTTTTATCTCAGCAATCCCACAGACTGAAAAAAGCATTGCCATGTAAGGATAAAAGTACAAATATTTAGCCTCTAGCACTGTTTCTACTTGCCCCAAACAACATGGATGTCCATTACTTAAGTCATGATTGAATAAACCATGGAACATCTACTAAAATAGTGCAAATTAGCTCTTTTTCTATTAGGTATGAGCAAAGTCCCTGAGGCTTTAATATGTACTGGAGCATTTATGTTGGATATGCATGCATCTAATATTTGGTGAGTGTTTACTATCTACTAAACACTCTATTTAGCACTTTGCTTATTGGTGGAGTTCTATTTTGTCGATTTTTGGAGCACCTATTTTATAATTTACATATTCTGATTTTTACTAACTCAGGCTTTTAATATCTTGTAATCATAATTAAACAGACATCTTAGTGGGGTGACAAGAATTCTTTTCAATGGGTCAATTCTCCTCTCTGAATTTATTTTCTCATCTACCAGATAATATGCTCTCCTGGGTAGAAATGTTAGGGTGGGTCCTAGCTACATGATCTTGGAAAAGTACTTAATATATTTTATGTCTCAGTTTGTCCTTATGTTTGACAGGAATATTAAAATAAGTAATAACAATAATAATAACACCTATTTCATGAGTTGCTGTGGGGGTTAAGTGACTGAATCATGTAAAATGTTTATAGCAGTGCCTGGCACATAGAAAGTACTCAAATAATGTTGCCCACTCTAACAATTTCTGATAATAATTTGGCCCTGTCTATCTCCAATGATTGTTGATTTGGTCAATGATAGAACATAAGTAAAAATGATTTATCAACTGTAAATGCAGTATGAAGTCAAGGTATTATTATCACCCTGGCAAATTATATGTTCTCTCAAATTATATGTATTAGTTGATGGAATTTATTATTTCCTTTCTTTTAAATAAAAAAATATACACTTAAAGGATTAGGAAAAGTTTTCAGCTGAAATACTTGGCAACTTGAATAGTTCAGGTTTTGTCAGCCTATAATTACAAATTTATTTTCTTAATATTAACATCTGAATGTTGTGGTTCATTACCCCTCTACCTGCTGGATTTCAAGAAGTTAATATTACAGACAAACATCCAGGGTTGCTTTCTTTTTCTTGGTTGACTTCAGGGACAAGATTACCTAAACCCTTGAAGCCTCTTTCTTCCAGAGGACCGCCTCTCACAAAGTTCCCGCTTTATGGCATTGCAAATCTTTCTGAGTGTCAGCATCAGATATCCACACTGTCACTTTTCTTCATTTCTTTCTTGGCATGGCTGTTATATATTATATTATAATATTATATTATAATGTTATGTTATATTATGTTATAGTATGTCATGGTGTGTCATAGCATGTCATAGTATGTTATATTAATTATAATATATATTTATTTTTAGTAAACAGGCAAAATCTCACACACACAAAAATGCCTTAAATGTTATGGAGTTGAATTTTCCTTGAGATTTACACACTTAGCAGAATGTGTCACTTAAAATAAAATCTCATACCAGTCGTTTCAAATATGCTAAAGTGGCCAACTTCCTGTCTCAAGATCTGAGTCTTTCTTTGAGTATGAATCACAGGGCCAGGCCTCATCTTCCATCCAGGTCCTCTTTCTCAATCTGGTAGTCCATTTTGCCAGACATGTCTTTATGTCAGAAGTCCAGGGAAGGGCAACATTAAATGCCAACAAATATGTGCAGAAAGGGCTGTCTCCTAACTCTTGGTCTCAGCTCTAATAAAGAAGAGACGCATAATTACTATCCTACCTCTTCAAATTTAGACTAGGAAGAAACCGTTTGTAAGGCAGTTTAATCTGAGAGATAAGGTTACAAATCATTAGAATACATTGAAGTATGAGAGAAAATGCAGTAGAAGAAAGCAACATGTGGAAATAGGTAGCTTTTGTATTTTTCCAGAGTCAATTTTTAATGGTATAAATCATTTGAGAAAAATACTCAAAAACTGAAACTGAATTATCTACCTAAATTAAAATATTTTATTAAATATTCAAAAGCTAAAAATTAATAATTTTTGCATTATCATTTTTATGTAAGTGTTTGGGTCCTCCCGAACTAATCAGAGTTGACATAAAAAAGAAACCAAGACATTAAGGAAGAAGAAATGCAATCTGCATTGAAGAACAATTAATTGGTTTTGGTCCCCAAAGGGAAGAGCAGATAAGAAAGAATGTAGAAGAAAAAAAGGATAGCTCTACTAGGTAGGCAGGACCAAAGAGAAATCCCCTGTTAGCAAGGTAGCCAGAAGGGACTATAAAGGAAATACCTAATAGAAAATTTTCACTTATTTGATTCATATCCTTTGACGTAACCAGTAATCCCCACCACCCCCTTCATGCTACACTCCCCTCATATGCAGGAAAGATCTACTATGCTTAGGAAGACTTTGTGTGAGAAAATTCATTGTTGTTTTTGTTGTTGATATTGAAGAGGGCATGAAATTACGCATCTGAATCAACCAGTCGAAGGATGGACATGGCTCCAGTGAAAGGGCCATCACGAGAAGGCCAGTTTATTGAGTTTGTAGGTGGGAGGAGTAAGAAGCACTTCCTCAGAGCATGGAATTGAAGGTCTGAGACAAGTTTCCATAGTTCAAAGGGGCAAGACAGTTGAGGCAGCTTCTGCTATAGACACGAAGGGCTTTAAACAGATGCATAATAGCTAGAGATAACTCTGATAATTGAACCCATTTTTGAAAATATTCAAAGTTTTCTAAATTCTGAAATTTCTGGAGACTTTTCTTATCTAGAGTATCACACATTATTGTTAGATTTTCACATATTTAATCTTTGAAAATGTATATATAAATTCTTAAATATAAAATAAACTACATTTCTTTGATAATGAAAATAAAAATGGACAAAATTTGAATCTCCATTTAGCAGTTTTCATCGTTCCCTTAAAACCTCTGGTTTTCAGTGGTAACATGGAGAAAATATTTGCATTTTTTCTTTCTCGTGGAAATTTTGGAAGCTAAATCTGTTATAGATAAAAGCATAGAGAAAACAGAGTTCAATTATTTAATATATGAAACAATCATCCTCACAGATAGTACTGGATTTATGTGTTCATAAGTTATATTAATTTCAATAAACTGATGTGGGATGATTTCAATTTTAGGAATGTTTTGAAATTTCTGAAAATTGTGCTTAAAAGATTTAGGATTTTATAAAATTCATCCTTCTGCCTCCTAGAAAACTATATCCTGTACTTTAAATATGTTTTACACTAAAGCAAAGCACTGAGCCCATTTGTTTTCTAGGGATAAAAAGTGATCTACAGCATAACAGCTATTTAACATCTCCATCCTCTCCTAAAATTTTCAAACATCTCTTTAGAATAGTAGTTGTCAGTTTTTGTGTAAGAGAGTTACACATGTGCCTTATTAAAATTGTATATTTCTGTGTCCACTCCCCTAAAAATGATTCTAGTTCAAAAGCTCTGCTGTGATCCTCAGGGATATTCATTTTCAATAAGTACTCTAGGTAATAATTATATAGGTAGTCACCAAACCAAAATGGAAAACATTGCTCTACAAGTATGTATAAGCATAAATATTTCTTTAATAATTTATTTCTTACTCTACTTATCTGGTAGAAAACGTCTCAGTAATTTACCACAACAAAGTTTGGAAGTTCCCATACTTGAGTTACCACTATCTACATTGACTCTAGCCTTGCTGTGTTCACTGCTGCAAACCTCTCTACCTTCTTGTACACCAACTCCAATTCAGATGCATTTCAGAATCCATCTTGTGGATGTTGTCCTGCTGAATCTTCCTGATTTGTTCTCCACCCCAGCTCTACCAAAATGCTGTAGAGGTATTATGTGCTTCTTTCTTTGCTTAGGGTTAGCTGACAATATATTATAACTTGATCTTTCAAACTGAGATGGTTTAGAGTGTTAAAATGCTACAATGAATAACATGCTGTACAATGTTGGGGTATCACATTTAAACTGAAATTACCCAGGAATACCAGGATATATAATCACTCTATTTAACATCAATATATTAAAGCTAAATACATTTAAAATTATATTGGAATTTATTTATTTGAAAACAATACATTTCTAATAAGTTTAAGGTTCATTTGAAAATATGTACTCTCAAATCCTTTTTTCCTCTGTCTTTTAAAAAATATACTCTGCTCTTATTGTGGCACACTTTTCTTCTAACATTTATTAAGCAAGAGGTTAGTTTTCAGTCTTCAAAACCCTTTCATCCCAACCCTATGCATATACTTTCTCTTGTCCTTAATTTTACATTATATTATAATATTAATATTATCCTTCTATTTTTTACTAAAATGCATGGTCTGGCTTAGGAAATGGCTATCAAGAGATAGAGCTTCTATTTAGCTCATTAGATTCATATGAATGTAATTTTCTTGTGCTTTCTTTTTTAAATTGTTTTAATTAACTAGGGTTTATTAAAAAAAGCAAGACAATACATAATAAAAATTTTAAAGAGTTCAAAAGGATATATAGTATAAGTACTCCTCACACTTCACCTCTCCCAATTTCTCAATTCCTCTCCATTACAACCACTATATATTCTGGGTATATAGGTAGTAAAAATCTCAAGACCCATAAAACTATGTGTATCTATATATCTAAAATATAAAATCAAGTTTATGTAAAGTCAATTTGTTCAGTGGGACCTCTACCTCGACTATTTCTTGACCTGGAATTTTTTTTAAAAGTTGTTGATTAGAACTCAAAGCTGAAGACAAAGAACCATTAACTAATATTACAATGAAAAAACAATAATTCCAGATAACCTCTCAAACCTCATTAGGATTCAGCCAAGTGGAATTTTCTATTCCCACCCATAGCCTCCTCTTCTATACAAATGAGCATTTTGCTGGAAGAGAGACAAATCAAATAAATTGACAGAAGAAGTGATTTTTTTTTTTGCTTAGATGGGGCTTTCCCCTCATCTTCTTTCACTATGGTTGAAGGTAGGGCACACTTCCTTCTTCCAACCTAGTGAGAGTGGCTGCTCTAGGATCCTTCACTCAGACTGGGGATACCTGCTGGGTTGATATCCCCTTTCCTGAACTGGATGCTTGCTGAGGTTCAAAAATGTGTAGGATAAGCCTGGTACATCAGCCAGAAACTTGTGGTGAGGGAATTCTTCAGAAAACATGTGCTCTGTGGAGTTTAGGAGCATGTGTGAACTTAGAAATTATTACCTTGGTCTTATTGGAGACATCAGAAAGTGAGAGCTGAGTAGAGACTGCCTAATAGGGTATATTCTAAGAAAATGAAGGCAGGAGGGACCTTTACAGTTCAGGTTCTCCCTGAACCTCAGAAATCACGAAGAACTTTGGACTTCTCATGGCTCCATATAAGGAAATGACAGAAGCTGTGGGGCTACCTAGAGGGGAGTTGGGTGCCTAGGTACTGGCAGGGTCAAAAGGGGTATGGCTGACCTCCAGCAAAAGATTCTTGGTATTAAATGGAGTAAGGGTAAAACTAAACACACACCCTTTTCCCCGAACCATGTTTATCAATTATGGAAAATTCTTATTTCCCTAGAGCCAGCAGCAGCAACATCTGTCAGAAGCAGGCCAAGCACTGCTACTTGTTGCTTTTGCAATGATGGTGTATACAGTTCCATTGGGACATTCTTGGGATAACATTCAATTTCTCCTCTTCTCTTTCATAGATTATCAGACAATTATGATAGCGAATTGTTCTGTCTCTCTTTCTATCCACCAAGTCTCTAGAGGACCTAGAATCAAAAGAAGTGAGAAAACTGGAGTAAATATATAAAGGATTTATGCTCCTTTGTGGTTACCATTTATATAGGTAATATTCTACACCTTTCAGTGATGCTTTGTAGTTTTAAAAGTATGGCATATTTCTCATTAAAATTATTCTTAAATAGTTGATATTTTTTATTTCATTATGAAGTTTTTCAATCATATTTCATTGCTAGTATATATAATTGCAATACATTTTTATATTGATCTGTATCTTGTAATCTTGCTAGCAATTATTAATAGTTTGTGTATTCAGTAGCGTTTTCTACATACACCACCACATTGTGTATGAATAAAGATAGTATTATTTATTTTTTTCCTAAATATTATGCCTTTTATTTCTTTGCCTTGCATTAGTGAACTGGCAAGGACCTACAGCACAATGTATAATAGAACGGGCACAGTATTGTTCTTAATGTAAGGGAAAAGTACTTAGTCTATTGCCAATAAATACAATCTTATTTGTATATTTTCCCCATACATCCTTATCAGATTAAGTTGTACCATTCTATCCTGGCTTGCTGAAAGTTTTTATAATAGATGATTGTTGAATGTTTTCAAATGGTTTTCTTGTGATAATTGTATATTTTCCCTTTACTTTGTTAATGTAGTGAATAACTTGTACTAATTTTTCAGATGTGAATCCAAACCTGAATTTCTAGAATGTTAATCTAACCTTTAATCCATTTGAGATATAATGTTGCCTTTTATATATTGCAGACTATGATTTTTGTTTCTAAGCTCATGATAGATATTGGTTTCTTCCTCCCTCCCTCCCTCCCTTCCTTCCTTCCTTCTTTCCTTCTCTCCTCTCCTTCTCTCTTTCTCTTTCTTTTTTTATCTTTTTTTTCTCTCTTTCTTTCCTTGTTATTCCTTGGTTGATATTGGTATTATTGGTTATCTTGGCTTAAAAACAATAGTTTGGAAGTGACAGCTGTTCCTTTATTTTCTGAATGAGTTTATGTAGGATCAGTATTATTTTTTCTGTAAATATTTATAGACATCAGCAATGAAGCCATCTATGCCTGAAATTTTCCTTTGGGAAAGTTTAGTTTATGTATTTATTTTTATCACAAATCAAATTCTTTAAAAAATGAACTAGGCTTTTCATTTCTTCTTAAGTCAATTTTAATAAGTTGTACCTTTCTATGCATTTTATCTAAATTATCAACTTCATTGATATTAAGTTATTTTTCATATCACCTCTGATTTTACAAGCAATGCAACAATGAACATACTTGTATAATATTTTTGAGTACTTATTTCTTAGGCAGTATTTGTCAAAAATAAAATAAACATGTTTTGGATAAACCAGTTGCCTTATTAAAAATTTATTCTGGGCATATACTACCACAATGAAAAATAGTTTATGATAACTAAGATTTGAAACAATTTAAGAATCAACCAAATTAGAAATACTTAATTTTTTTCTGTACCTACAAAAGTTATTTCATGATATAACTACAAATTTAAAATTTATGTTGCCTTTAAAACAAAAAGAAAAATCTCTCTATATAAACTAAAAAACAATCTTTAAGATACGTTCTTAAATTGAGAAAGAAATAGTGCCAATTTGTGTAAAATATATGACACATACATACATGATTATATTCCATAGAATGTCTATGAAACTTTGACAGTGCATACAAACAATTGCAGACAGTAGTTGTAGCTGGAGAGCAGAATTGTATGGCTATGGCTGAGAGTAAAGTATGAAAGCAAAAGAGTTGCTATGCATTCATATTTGTAATATTGAAAAAATTAATACACTTTATTTTTAGAGCAGTTTTAGCCTTACAGAAGATTTTAGCAGAGTTTCCAGATAAAATTTATTAAAAAATAAACTTTAAGGGAAGTGGATGTGGCTTAAGCAGTGAGTGCCTGCCTCCCAAAAGGGAGGTCCCTGGTTCAGTTCCTGGTGCCTCCTAAAGAAGACAAACAACAAGCAAACAATGAGTGAAAAAACAAAAAATAAAATAACAAACAAACAAAAAACAAGCAAAAAAACATCAAACAAAGAATGAGGAAACAATGAGCAAATAGACAAGGGAGCCCACTCAGGGGAGCTGATGTGGCTCAGTGGTTGAGTACTGACCTCCCAGTCCTGGTACCTAAAAAAAATAAAATAAATTAAATTAAAAAATAAACTTTAAAAGTTGTCTGCATTTTTTGACAGACAGCAATAAGTTTATCTTCAAAGCCTTCATAACAAATTACAAACCACCTACTATATATGAAAGTGACTTTTTACCATTTTTATATGTGAAAAAAAGTATATCTTGCTTTCATTTGCCTTTTTATAAAATGAGTGCCATTTTATAACTTATGAATTGTTTCTATGAGATTGATTTTTTAAAAAATTTTGTTTATTTATTTCTCCCCAACCTCTCATTGTTTGCATTTGCTTTGTCTGCCCGTTGTGTGCTGGCCTTCTCTTTTTAGGAGGCACCGGCAACCAAAGAGAGGGCCTTCCATGTGGGAGTGAGACACCTAATCACCTGAATCACCTTCAGTCCATGCTTTGTTGTGTCTCTCGTGTTTTGTCACTGTTTCTCTTGCTTGTGTGATCTCACTGCACTACCTTGTTGCATAAGCTTACTTCTCCAGCCCATTGTGTCAACTTGCTGTCTTGTGCCTCTTCTCTAGGAGGCACTGGGAACCAAACCTGGATTTCCCATGCGGTAAGTAGGAACCCAGTCACCTGAGCCACATCCGCTTCCCTCTATGACATTCGTTTTTATTTCACTTCTATGAAATACTTATTTGGGTAATCTTCTATTGAACTGTAAATCTTTAGATCTTGTTCTTACTTATTTCAGAGTTTTCTCAATGCATTATGGAAATTAAACTTTTAACTCATGATGTTAGTTGTTTGACCTCACTTATAGTTTAGCTAACATGCTGAAATCTGTATAACTTTTACGTAGTCAAGATTTTTATGTTTATGCCTTCCTATTTTGGCCAGAAGAAAAATATTTCCAATCTAAGATTATGAACAAAATTAAAGCCATCTTTTATTGAAGTAGTTTTTAGAGGTTTATATTTTACCATTAAAATCAGTTCCCTATCTCTCTTTTGTTTTGGGAAAGCAATAAATTAGCAATTAAGATTTATTTTTTACTAGGTATTTCATGTCTCCTTTCAATATCGCTTATCAAATAAAATATATTTTTGCCTTTTCTTGCAATGCCTACTACATTCTAATTTTTAAGAAGGTTTGTGCCTGTACTTTCTATCTTGGTTCATTGCTCAGTTTCCTTTATTCATGTACTTATATCAAATAATTATATAAAGAGTATCTTTATAAAAATAATATATTTAATACATTTTTACATCTGATAGAATTTGTCTCTGGTCCAAATATCTCTTCATATACACAGCACATTACTTTTATCTTTTAATCTGGGTGTTCTTGACTATTTCTTGTATTTTTCTAAGATCTGATTTTAAGTGGGTAAGCATTTATCAATTTTAATGACTTCAGTCTTAAATTCTTGAGATATTTTGCCCAAGATTTAAGAACCTACCTGATTATTTAATATTGTTGTCCATTACCAAGTAGTGTCTAATATAGGCACTTAATATATATATTTTCATAATGTTAAGAGGTAATTATCTCAAAAATCACAGATTTAGAGTCAGACAAGGAGACAATTCTCAGCCCTCTGTGTCTGTTGTAAAGATTAGAGAAAATAATATATGTGAGAAATCATAATTCAACCTGGTACCTAGTAAGAACCTAATAAATGAAAGTATTTTTTAAAACATTCTCATATAACATATCCTTAAAAGGTGAAAATAATAATTTTATGTTCTTTTCCCTTTAAAACACTATCCATACAAAAGACCTCTAATAGAAATATCCAAGCAATGTCTTCAGATACTTTTTCAGTAGGCTAATTCATCATTTCATGATAAACAAATTAGCAGGGAAATCTGAGATAAATTCATAAGATATATCTTGAGGGCTTGAGGGCTTGGATTTTTCCTGGTATTTCCATGTAGTCTCTGACTCATAGCATTATATCTATTAGATGAGCAAATGATTAGATGGCTCTGCATTTAATTATCGAGTAAATTAGGCAGAGCTCTGCCTATGCCATATTAATAGTTTCTGTAACACAAATTCCAAACATACATTTGGGGGAATATTTCTACTATTCTACTATTACTTTAGATACAAGGCAGGATTATTTTGGACCAGCATTTCATTACAAATTAATTAAAATGATTTTTATTTTAAAGAAAAGATCTGTCATTTGCATTAGTGAATATGACTTACACATTGAGAATGGCCCTGTGGATTAAGGACCACTTTTTTTCACAACACCCTTGTAATAGTCAAGTCAGCCTTCTAACGTAAGTGATTGTGTTTCTTTTGTTTGTTGGACTAAGATGAAATGTCCCCTTCCCTCTCTGCTCCAAGAGAGACTCACAATCTTCTGGTTATGAATTGCATGTTTTGCTGCCAGCAATGCTTTCGTTGTTGAAATATTCATGCAGAATCCTGGGCTTCTGTTCCAGTAATTTACATGAGGAAAGAAAAAAAAAAAAAAGAAAGAAAGAAAAGCTGTTATTTTGAGAGTAATGTTGAAATCTGGACTCAAGGAAAGCTTTGACACTGATTTCCACTTTGAGGATTGCTCAAGATAATAGAAACTGATTTTTCCTGGTCAGGACACTGAATTGCAAAACTGGGTTTTGTGTGAAGTGCCCAATTGTAGTTCCTGACACAGACTTCTTCTGCAAAAGGCAGCACAGAAAGCAAATGTTCAAACTGAGGCCAAGAATTGAAAGGCTGCTTTCCCTCCATTAGCAGGTGGTCTCTGCTTTGCATACAGGTCTGGCAGCACCCTAGGACCTACCTCATAAGCAGCTGCGCTGCACCTGACATCTGAATCCAAAGATGACTTTGGCCCTTATTTTTATTTCTTCCTCAGCCAATACCAATGTTGAATGCTCATTGCTGAAATTTACAAAAAGCAAGCATCTCAATGTTTTAAGACATCGTACGCCTGTGTTCATACATACCTACGCGAAAACGTGCGTGTAGTGTGGCTACAACCAGAGACCTGAATCTAACACCTGCTGCTTTCATTCTCACTTACCATTTCATTTGGTATTCTACGACTTCTCAGGAAGGATGCTAAAGTGACTTCTAGAAATTTCGTATATGTGCTTAGGGGGCACAATCACTTGAAACGTCTAAAGCCTAACTGAAGAGTTGTTTAATTCCCAACCCCCTCCCCCTTTGTTGTTAAAAGAAAGTAAATACTTTGTGGAAGACCTAGCTGTCTTTCCATGCTAATGAGCTGATTCGCTTGTCTCCACTGATAGGTAAGATGCTAATCTTGTGCATTTCCAATAATGAAAAACTATAGAGGGAAAAAATTGAGAAAAATGATAGACTGAACATGTGTTACATGCCAAGCACCAAGTACGAGGCTTTTGTTTTGTTTTGTTTTTATCATGCACGGGTTTTGTCATTTAGTGATCTAATCTGTAGGTAAATGTGTATTTGTCCTGGTTTCATAAGGCATATTCTGAAAATCCCTAAAGCTTATTGTTGACTCACCCCCTTTTAATTATTTAAAAACCGTACCTTCAGTTTTGAACCTGGGGTGCAGGTCTGCTGCCCCAGGTCGGACCTTAGCAAACCCTCACGACCGCTTATTCAAAGATCAGCCCCCAAATGCTCCCAGCTCATGGCAACATCTGTGCCACTGGTGAGCAGAGAGTCCGCGAAGCGCCCTATCAAGGGCAGCCCAGGCCTTTCTGGGGCTGAGAGGAGGCTGCATTCTATCTGCCAGCGCTCATCTTGAACTGAAAGGCCGGAGCAGCTGCTTTGGCCACCAGCCTCCCTGCCGCCCGTTTCCCAGGAACACAGTTGATTCCCCGCATCCTTCCCCCGCTGCCCTCCCTGTTCCAGCTCTCCTCCGATGACTCACATTTAAAACTACCTGGAGAGCCTTTCCTTGCAGGGACTGTGCTGCTCATTGTACATATGGTGTGAAGATTACAGATGAGAAATGCGAGGGTCGAAAATAAATACTCCGTGAACCCGGAGAGGCGTGCGGGCCTCCGGGAGTTCACAAGGGAATGCGCGTCAGTCCCTGGCCCCGCGGAGGCGCCCGCGATTGGCGGCTTCAGGCCTCATTGCGCTCGGATCAGATCCAGGGGCACAGCCCCGGCCAGGCTGCCTGGCTGAAGGAAGAGGTGCCTGCTGGGGAGAGCCAGATGTCTCCCGGCCGTGCAGAATGGAAAGATGGGGTGCGGGAGCGGAGGTGATGCATCAAAAATGGGGGGAAGATGGGCGGTTTGTGACCAGTGGCCCCTGAATTCCATCATAAGACTTCCTTTCGGCAGTCAGGGTGTGGCTGTTTGTTTGCTAATGTGTCCTTCCTGGTGTGTTTGTTTTAATTGCAATTATTCTGGTTAGTTTGCTTGAAACTTACAGTAAATAAATAAACAAATAAACAAGTTCATCTCCTAAGGAAACAAGTGCTTTCCTAAGGAAAGAAAAAAAAAAAAAAAAGAAAGGCTGAATGACTTAACCGCTGCTTTATGTAAACTCTGAAACTGACTTTCTGTTTATGGCAGGGTCGGCAGACTAGCCTGCTGAAATTGTGCAGAAACCAGGAAACATCATTAAATCGCCCTGGTTTGCTCTAATGAAGAAAACGGCTCTAACCCCGAGATCAATTCCGAGGGATTCATGTTTGCATTTGCAGTATAAAATATGAGCTTGTAGCACACCAGCAGGATCCAAAATTAATGAAATCAATGAAATTAGAAACTATAACAGTATGAGTATGTCCTAAGTTACCAAAGAAATTAATGTAATTTTATTTAGGAAAACCTTCTAAACTAATATTCTTATTTTAGTATGCTTACCCTGAGAAAGGGTAAGAAAAAGATGTTTTCTGATATAAAAATGATTATCAGTAAGATAGAAGAGCAGCCTAAGAGACTACTCAAAGCATTTGGCAAAATTTGAAGGTTGGCCTTTAAAGTAATATGGACTGAAAAAAAAAAGAGTATTATTGCTTTTGCTTGCTTGTTTGCTTGTTTATTTATGTAATGGTCATATTTCCTTCCACAGTAACATTGTATGAAATTTTCTTTTATGTGGTGTGAGATTAGGATAGGCTTCAAGCAAACTCAAAGTTTTTATAGCAAAATTAATGACATTTAAGAGGCACAGATTGTATAGTAGTAGAAAAGCAGCTTCAATGTCTCTTGATTCTCTAAGTTAGGGCACATTATTGCCTGGAATTTAAACATTTAATTTTTTAAAAAGTACATCTGGTAGTGATAAAAATGTATATGGGGTGGGGGCGGAGTTACTTAGTTTCATGTAAGCTGAAAAATGCTATTGTTAGCATAGATTGTTTTGTTACTATAAATGTGGGAAAGAGTAGAGAAGTAAATCACTTTTCTTTTAAGCCTTGTTTGTAATTCTTTTATTAAAAATTTTTTTTAAATTTATGCTCTCTTTTTAATGACACCTTTCAAGATTTTCTGAAAAGCTACTAAATTGATAAGTTTTAATTCAAAGTTCTCCTTTCAGTAATTTCTTCAGCTTTGTGAGGCATGAAAGAAATGAATCACTTGGACCAGTTAACCTCATGAAAGGTTTCTGGAGATTCCAAACTTAGTGTCAAGTATTGAAGTTGACATTTTAGTGTTTGGAGAGGGGAAGTGCAGAGTATGTTTATTAAGCATTTGATGAACTCTATCTAATGAATGCAAGTTGCCATGTCAGATTTTGTCACAGAATAAACAGATGCCAGTCACAATTATCCCTTACTCTCCAAGTTTTCAATTTCCTTTTAAATCAATCAAATGATATTAACACTGTTTCAGACTAAAAATTTTAGTAGCTCATTATTTCAAGGAAGGATTCAATTGACTTTTTTTTCTAGATGTCATAGTAATATAGTAATTTTTAAAAATAGAAACAAAAGAAAATGCATGACCACCCACTGCATACACTGGACATCCTTTTAATTCTTCTACAGATATGTTTACTTCAAATATGTTCTCCATTATCCCATCACGTTCACGCTTATATTTACCAATCCTTTTAGAGCTAAAAGACAAACTATCACCTATCCAAACTCCTTACTACATATGAGAGAAACAAACATCTGAGTGAGCAAGAACAGTAAGGAAACCTCAAACCACAACCTCAAGTTGACAAATCACCATGTTGCTAAATAGAGAATATAGTCCAAACCCCAATCAGCTGGGAACAAAGATGTGAAGCCTTCTAGTCAAGGGCCAGAGAAAGCCAATAAGAGGAAATCTTAGACTCAGATTGAAAGTTGTTGGCTGGAGAATTTTCTGAGCAGATGGTATTGGCTGTTCTGGGAATGCTCCTGGATGGTGGCAAGAAAAAGCTGGTGAAAATAATGGACTGGGGAATGACTGAGAAGACCTCAGGTTCCTGTGAGAGATCCTGGCAGGACTAGAAGCAGAATCAAATAATCAGCCCTCCAAATAGTCACCAGAATTAATTATTATGCCTGCCCAGAGTAATTTATTTCCAGACACTGCCTGAAGCTTCCCATGTGATCTTAGATCCACAAGTAAGTTGGAAAGTGCTAGGGATCAATTATATGTCCCTTGCCCTGCCTTGGAAAATAGATTTTTTATGACTGTAAGTTGGAACATTGTTTAGCCTAGACCAGTGTTTCCTGAACATTAGATTTTGGTGCACTATTTTCATAATTTGTGCCTTGTTAAAATCATCTATACTAGTTTTGTGCAATGAAAATAGAATATAAGCCACATATAATTTTCAATTTTCTAGTAGTCACATTTTAGAAATTTAAACAAGTGTATGATTAATTTTAAACATTAATCCTATATATCCAAAATATTATTATTTTAATATATAGCACAAGACACATTTCAAGTGTTAATTTACTAGGTGTAGCTAGTAGTACTGTTTTATAGAGAACAAGAACACTGTTATTTATTAATATTTTCTTACTTTGAAATCTTTATTCTGAAAGGAAAATTTCATATGACTGTAAAAATCTTAAGTTTAATGTGCTAGATATTTTACTATAAATCAGTCTATTACTATAAAAATTAAATAGAATGTGTGTTCATTTTCTACTTAAAATTGTCTTATACGACACCTATGGTAAAAACAGCAAACTTGAAAACATTCTGACATATTAATTAAAAGTTCATCTCAAGAGCTTAGTAAGCTCCATTGTATCTCAAAAAAAATTTTTCCTGTAATTTTTTTTTTTCAGGAGGCATCGGGGATCGAACCCAGGACCTCATATGTGAGAAGCAGGTGCTCAACCACTGGACTATATCCGCTGCCCTTGTAATTTCCTTAAAAATGTGTGAAAGGTCATGGCTTCCATAATACATTCTGAAAAAAGAAAGAAAATTGTATCCTAAAACAATTAGGCATATCAGAAATGTAACTTGGAAAAATTTTGTGATAAATTCATTTTCAGAGAAATGAAAGAATAAATATAATAAAATTGTGTTTGTTTCTTTATTGGCTCTTCTTCAAAAAGCATCTTTACTAAATGAAATTTCAATAGCATAATTATTTGAGAATCAATATCATTGTCTATCATATCAATTCTAAAGACAATTAATTTTAAACTTCACACATAAAATATTATCAACCACAACAAATGAACTGAACAAAACTGATCCTCTGAAGTTTTTGCATAGAAAGCCTTAAAAACTATTCCATTCTGGGGAGTCTCTTTTTAATAGCAGTCCAAATGGTAAAGGTATGCCTCCTGCTTTCTCTCTTATTTCTTATTGAAAGCATGAAATTCAGATGTCCCAGGGTGGAAGAATAGGGAGTAGAAATACCCAAACAAACAAGCAACAAAAGCTCATCATTCTGCATCTGACCACAAGCAAGGCCACTGTGAAATGAGAGTGAGGTCATAGCTCACTTGCTTTTATTTTGCACCCTTTGTAATGAGCTCTTTTTCCTATCTTTCAGTTGTCTATGCCACCTCTAGTATTACTTGTGGGTTTTTCACATCATATTTAAAAATCTATCTTGAGTATGGTGGCTTGGAGTTATGTATCCCAGAAAAATGTGTTCTTATTCTTAACCCATTCCTATGGATGTGAATCCTTTGTAAACAAGGACCTTCTAATGAAGTTACTTCTGTTAAGGTGTGGCCCAACTGAACACGATGGGTCTTAATCCTCTTACTGGAGGTCTTATAGAGAAGGCCACAGAGAATGAAGTCATGGGGAGCAGCCAGACCCTGGAAGTCCACGGGATGCAGAGGAGAAAGAAGATGCCATCGTGTGCATTGCCCTGTGAGAGGAAAGCCTAGAAATCCCAAAGACTGCCTGTCAGCCAGAACATACTGACCCTGGGAGGAAGCAAGACTGTTAGCCTCTAAAACTGTGACCCAATAAATTCCTACTGTTAATCCACACCAGTGTTTGGTATTTAATTTAGCAGCCAGGAAACTTAAACAGTTTTTGGTGCCAGGAAGCTGAGTGCTGCTATGACAAATACCAAAAAATGTGGAAACAGCTTTGGAATTGGGTAATGGGTAGAGGTTTGAAGAATTGTGAAGTGCTTGGTGGAAAAAACCTAGATTGCTTTGAAGAGACTGTTGGTAGAAATACGGACGTTAAAGGTATTTCTGATGATGCTTTAAAAGAAAATGAAGTATGTGTCACTAGAAACTGGAAGAAAGGCAATCCTTCTTACAAAGTAGCAGAGAACTTGACGAAATTGTGTCCTGATGTCAGATTTAAAGTGGAAATCGAAAGCCTGAACTTGGTGATTTTTTAACTGAGGTGAATTCCAAACAAAATGTGAAAGCCTGGTTTCTCCTTGCAGAGTATAGTAAAATGCTAGAGGAGAGGTTTAAGCTGAGAATTAAACTTTTAAGCACAAAGGAACCAGCATTTAATCACTTTGAAATTTCTCAGCCACCCCAGATAGTGTGTTTTGAGACTAGGGCCAGAAGTGTCTCTATCACGGAACTCAATGAGCTTTTGGGAAGTGAGTCCCCAAAGAAAAGGACTCCAGGTGAGGGTTAAACTGAACACTTTGCTAAAGAGGGTTTAAATGAACATGGATCCAGTCAGCCATTTCAGTGGCAGCCAGGATTTGAAATACCGTTATCTGAGTAGGATCTATGGAAAGATCTTTTGTCTGATGGTTTGGACCTACTTGACTTGTGCTCAAAGCCAACAAGATTTCTGCAAAATTTGTAGTACCCAAACTGCAGCCAACTAGGACTGAAAGGGACAAAGAAGGAATGAATTAAAGGAAGAATGACTTTTAGAACAGAACCATGGAAACAAAGGTCTGGATCAGAAAGATGTCCTTGGGTGAAGAGAGCAGGCCCACCAGGTGTGTGGAATATGCAGGTCTGTTCTGCATTTGGAGGAGGTAGGCCATCTGTTTGGCCTTGATGTTCCCTTGTTCAGGTAGAGGGCTGCCACCCCAGTGTTCAGAGAGGGTGGGGCATTCTCAGAGAGCTTGGTCACCACTCTGCGGCTCAAAGACATGGGACCTAACCCCTGGCAGTCAAGAAGAGCATAGCTGCTTTGCAAGTGCTTAGAAGGGGTGGGGCTAATTCCCCATGAGGCCTAGAGGACAACACGTTGATCCATATATGTCTCTCAGATCTTAAAATCTAACCAAGTTTGTCCTGCTGGGTTTTGGAATTGTTGGAAACTGTGACCCTTGCTTTCCTCCAATTTCTCCCTTCTGGAATGAGAATGTGTATCCTATGCCTGCTCCTCCATTGTATATTGACAGCAGATCTCATGCTTTTTTGGTTTCACAGGTCCATCAGACAGAAGAATTTTGCCCCAGGACAGACCAAACCCAAAAACGGTTTTGATGAGACTCTGGAATTATCATTGTTCTAAAATGGCTTTACGGTCTTGTGATGTTTTCATAGAATAGATGTATTTCACACGTGGGAAGAACAGGTCTTTTGGGGATCCAGAAGGTGGACTCTGGTGGCTTGGAGTTATGTACCCCAGGAGAACGTGCTCTTAATGTTAATCCATTTCTGTGCAATGTGAATGCATTGCAGATAAGACCTTTTTAGGATGTTACTTTAGCTAAGGCATGAACCAACTAAGTAAAGATGGGCCTTCAGTCTATTACTGGTTGTCTTACAGAGAAGTCCACAGAAGGTGAAGTCACAGAGCGCAGATAGAAGATGGATGTCAATGGAATCTGGAAGGGAAAGGAGAAGATACTGTGGTGTGCATTTTCCTGAGATAGAAAAGCCAAGAACCACCCCCCCCCCCCGCCCCCAGAAAAGCCAAGAAGCCCCTAGAATTTTCCACCAGCCAGAAAATACAGATCCAAGAGGAAACAAGGCTTCCAACATCTGATGCTATGAGCCAATGAATTCCAGGCTCACTTATTGAATGGTATTAGATTTACAGCTGGGAAAGTAAAATATCAACTAAGGCACTATGGGAATTTTGAACTGGCTAACTCTTTGTTGTGGAGCCTTGTACCTTCTGGCATGTTTGGCAGCTTCCCTGTGCAGTAGCACCCCACCTCCTCAGCATTTTCCCCATCACAAACAGGCAAGAGTTAGTCAAGCAATCACCTTTGGCCCCAGGAAAAAGTACCATTGTAGGTCATGCTATTTGAAACAACAGTGCAAAGAATGCAACAGGAAGGAAGCTCACTTGATTCATGAGTTGCTGCTGTAATAACCATAGACATTAATGGGAGCACAGGCCCAGGATTTAATGTATGAATTGTGACATCCATTTTTTTTCTGGTTCTGAATCAGTGAAAGTTTAAATGTAGCCATCAATTCTCGTACATGCAGAAGGATTTGCTCCAGGGATCTGAATTCTCTCTGTCTGGCTCTGAATTCCATCTAATTTTCTCTTGTACATAAGAAACTTTGCTTCCTTGCAGACAATGCTTTGAAAAGTGCTAGCATTCAAAGAAAAGCATGTTTTTTAATGAATGGATCAAGTCTCTTTCACCTTTCCATCATTCGAACAGAGTATACCCTTAAGAGCGATGTGATAAATGTAAAAGTATATGTTATGAGAAAGAGTTTACAAGGTTCTTGTAGTGAGAGAAGCCTAGATGCTCATCCATTGTGAAACATGTCACTGCAGATCCCACAGATAACCCATCCCACAGTTTATACATCCACAGTACAAAGCAGAGGGCAAATTACAAATTAAAACCTGAAAGACTGTATCACCAGAGGGATGCCTCTTCTTTATCATCACCATCATTACGATTCTTATTCCTATTATTAGTCAGTGAGAGAACAACACAACTGAAAAATGTTTACATGTTAAAAATTTACACTTTGTCTTTAAAAAATTCTGAGTGAGAAATGATAAATTCCTCATAATAGAAAAAAATCTCAGCCCTTGCTAATTTAATCATGGGGTCAGAATTTTATTTTTCCATTAGCACCTTATTTTTTGTAAGAGGAGATCTCTTTTAGCAATGTGTTAAAACATACTTGCCTTACTATCATACTATTAGGGTTATCTGCATATTCCATAGGTATAATGATGCCATAAGATAATTTTTAATTTTAATAGATTTACTAAACTGTTCGCAAAGTATAGAAAAGTTTAAAAAAATATTTGCTTGAACTATGAAGCATTCCATAATATGTGCCCATGTCTTAGATTATATTCTTTGTTCTTTTGTTCTTTACCCCATGTACATCCTTTTGCATCTCAAGAACCAAGTTATATCCAATCAATTTCCTGATCTAGAATCTGAGTTCCTGATACCAAGACTTCCTGATCAAGATTCTTGGCACCACTGCTCCATAGTTGATGTTGGACATTAACCCAGCCTAGGGTGTTTTCTTTCCCATTTACTAAATTGCTTTTTTTTGTAGCTCAGTGTATTTCCTCTGCGATAAACTATTCCTAGGGGCTAATAAGATGGCTTAGGGTGTTAAGCCTTTAAATAATATTTACGCTTCAGTAAGGGATATTGAAATATTGAAAATACTCTTTCAAGACTGGCAATGCTAGACTTTGGATTGTTAGGTAGAATACTTCCTCGGTATTATTTAAAGCATATATCTGAGGCAAATGTCCACTTATTTGGTCTGGCATATGTATTCTATTTTTATAGGGCCTTGATTTCAGCCAGACTTTGCTATTATCTTTGTAACTGTAAAACCTAATATAACTATAAAACCTTATATACATAAATGTGGCCTGATTATAAAATTTACCATAATTAAGTGACAATGATTTTTCCTGGATTTGTCTTATTCATTTCAAGTGAATTAATACTATTTTAATGATGCTTTCCTGGAACCAGTGGGTCCTATTTCTCAGGAATAACCTTTCAGCCATTATTGAAAGAGTAAGAGATGATGTAAATCAGATGGGTCATGAAGAGTTCCTCGGAAGTGAGCAATTGCCTGCTGTCCTTTACTCAGAGCTGGCTTCACTTTCTGTCCCTAGTATGTACACTTTTTGGTAAGCCATATGACAGAACATCTGAACCGTTTATTGAGTTGGCTGGTTTAACTGTCATAACTAAGTATATTCTCAGTGTCGAATGCTGGCAGATTATGAGCTATAACCCTTTATTCCAAGACCTTGGGCACAATATTTTTTTAACCTAGAAAACAACTTCTTTTTTTTTTTTTTTAACTGGAAGATTTCTGTTATTTAAAAAAGAACCTCCTTTAAAAAAACAAATCAATTTTATTGATACATATGAATAAAGCATACAATTCATGTAAAGTGTCCAATCAGTGGTATTTTCTATAATCACAGATTTGTACATTCATCACTTCAATCATTATTAGAGCATTTTCATTATTTCAATAATAATAATAAAAAAAAAACAGGCTAGCAAGAAAATTCCTCACTTCTCGGTCTCTCTATGGTTCCCCCACTGTACATAGCTGTTGTTTCTGGCTATTCTACATAAAGTTATAGTCAATTAGTATAATCACAATGGAAAACTTCTTTTTGAATTAGATATCAGTTTCAGACAAAGCAACATTTCAGGTAGTATGCTTTTTTTCTTCTCATGGAATGTTTCAGAAAGTCAAGAGTGTGAAATTGTGGGGAACACAACAGAGGTAAGCATGGAGCAGCATTTTGGTCTTTGGGGTCAGTATAACAATGTGCAAAGTCTTCAGCCTCCTTTACTATTCATTTTCTTTCCCCCTTCAGACCCTGCAGAATTTTCAACTCGATTGATTCTCACAGAAGTCAAGAAAGGTTTAAGATTAGTATATTTATGTTGTTGTTCACTTCTGAGATCTCTAGGCAGGCTTCATCAAAAAATATTTCATGAAAGCACCAATTCTTGCTTCCACTAATGCTCCTACCACTTACTAGTCAGAAAAACTTCATCTCTGACTTTAATTTTCTGACATCTGGTTTCTTTATTTGTAAAATCTGAAAAATAATAGGTAATTTTCCTACTTGCATGGGTGTCCCAGTTGGGGTTCTCTGGAAGCAGACATTGAGACTGAATTTGAAGTGTAGGTTACTTATTGGAGATAAACACTGGTAAGGGGAATAAAGGAGGCAGGACTGGGGAGGGAGAAGTTGAACCTACATGTAAGCATGACAAAGGCTGAATCATCCCTTCAGGGCACTAAGGAAAGAAAATTACCTGGGACTTCATACTCTCCCTGCAATCGGTTATTCGGATGTGGGCAGCTCTGGGAACTATGAGCTCTTGGATGAGGCAGCTCTCTGCAGCTGAGGCAAAACCTGAAGGAGCAGAAAGTCAGGTCAACAAGTCCATCGTTGAAGGAAGATTTACCACAGTAACAATGTGGTAAAGTTATGAACGTATATTGCACTTTAGATGTAAGAAATGTTCTTGATCCTTTCTATAGCATTTGCCAATTCCTTTATTTTATCAAGATGCAGCTAGCCTGAACATCACCTTTGTGTAAATTAGAAAATGGTCAAATGATTTAGAAAATTGGGATCCTTTCTTTGAGCAGGAACCACTCTACTACCAAGTGCAACATTTGTTGAGTAGAGATGGGCCAAGCATAATTATGAAACGCACCAACTGTACAACCATATGGGGCACTCTCTCACTTGGTGACTTCAACAAATACTTGGATGACTCACCAAACACTATGGCATCTCTGTTCCTTGATCTTCTAAGCTATAATAGTCATCTTTCTTTCCACCTTGGCCACCCACTCTCAGGATTAAACAGTAGATTTTGCTAGCTAGACATTTCTGAAATGTACATTTCAAGATTTCCACATTCTCACACCCATCCACTATTTTTCCAGCAGAGTTACCCTCCAACTATTCATCAATTCTCAACCCATTGATCCTATTACTTTTTCAACCATCCTCATATCTGCACTTTCCTCCTTTCCCATTTCTTCTTTACTCATTCCTTTAATCACTGTATTTACCTGTGTGGTGTTTTGAAGCTATATACTCCCAGAAAAACATGTTCTTAAATTTAATCCATTCCTGTGGACCTTTTGATGAGGTCACTTCAGTTAACAAGGCATGCCCAATGTCAGGCAGGACAGATCTTAGTCCTATTACTAGGGTTCTTTATAAGTTAGTCAGAGTGAGAAAGCCATGGAAAAAAAGAGGTTGGATATTGATGGAACCAAGAAGAGATGAAGGAGACTAGGAGAAGCAGTCATGTGCCTTGCCCTGTGACAGAGGAGCCAAGAATTGCCAGCAGCCAGTCCCAGCTGCCCCAGAATACCAGTCTTTGAGGAGAAAGCATTGCCTTAATGATGTCTTGATTTGGGTTTTCTTTTAGCCTCAAAAACTGTAAGCTAATAAATTCCCATTATTTAAGACAACCCACTTCATGATATTTGATTGAGCAGATAAGTACACTAAAACAACCTGTGAATGCAGATCTTGCTTAATTATCTTCTTATACCAAACAGCTGTACATTGCTGGGGAAAAAAATCTCACAACCATTTTAGTTGTTCTTATTTGGAATTTATAACTGCAAATCTCACATAAGCAATTGACATATGCCAGATATAGATACAGCAGTATATAGTAAATTCTCTTCCCAACCCTCAGTGATGACTCTTTCATATATTTGCCTTTTTTTTTAACCTCTTCTTTATCCTCAACTTCTGTTGAATAACTCAGCTCATAAGTTGTTAATATAAGAGAGGTAAGCAAGCTCATATCTCCAAACTGCCTCCATCTATACTCATATACTTGAGCTTCTCCTCTCCTACAGTGGAAGAAACACTGCTGCTTCAATCTAATCTATCACATCTACTATACCTTATATACTATCTTCTTAGCCTGCTTTAAGAATTTTCTTCTGTAATATTTATGTCTATTTCCTTCATCATCATATTCTCTCTCTCTCCTGGATCAATGGTCTTACCTTGAAAACATGACTCAAAATAATACATTTCAAAATCAAAATCAAACAAAAAATCCCTTATTTAACTTAATGTCTCCCTCTAGCCATATAGCACAAAGATTGTCCATAATCAGTTTCTACTTTCATAGCTGCCATTTTTACTTTATCTAATTATGTTTCCATTCTTTTCACTTTTCTGAAATGCCCATTTTATATTAAGTCAAAGTTGCCAATGATTTAGTCAGTGGTCATTTATTTCCCTGAACCAATCAAGCTTGATCTTTAAGCACGTAACATCTTCTCTAAACAACCATTTCTCTAGTTACCTAGCTATCTGCTATTTTTTAAACTTTCTATTGTGGTAAAATATATACAATTTAAAATTTACCATTTTAACCACTTTCAAGTGTACAATTCAGTGGCATTAATTAAACTCACAATTTTATGCTACCATCACTACCATCCATTGCCAAAACTGTTTTCATCACCACAAACAGTAATTCTGTAACTGTGAAATAATAATGCCCCATTCTTTCTGCCACTGTCACCTGCTGGTAACCTGTAATATATTTTCTGCCTATGAATTTGCTTATTTTAGATATTTCATAAAAGTGAAATCATACAATATTTGTCCTTTTGTGTCTGGCTTATTTCACTCAATGTGATGTTTTCGAGGTTCAGTATCCTTTGATGTTTCCTCCTCTTCTTCTACACGTTCCAATTTTAGAATACAAAAGGGAACTGTCCATTTACCTTGTTATGTATTATTATGTACTCTTATTCTCGTATTATGTACTCTTTCTCCTTAGGTGATCTAAACCAGTACCACATTAAAATATTAACTATAGGAACCAGCAAGATGGTGGTGGAATAGGAGCTCCTAGAATCAGCTCCTGCTACAGGGCAGTTAGTAAATACCCAGAGCTCTCTGGGGTTTGCTGAAGCACCTGTATGGGGACTCCAGTAGACCAGAAGAGCATCCTGCCACATCCTTGCAGGAGTGGAAGGAGGAGACTGCCTGTCTGCAGAGAAGACTCATAAGTAGAGCGTTCCAGGCCCCGGAGGCCAATGGAGACACAAACCGCCCTTGGAAGCTGTTCTGTGGCTGGAATTGAAAGCTCCACTTCCCAAAAATGGGGAGGAAGAGACAACTGTGCACCAACTTCAGCTACTGATGAGTAAATTCAGTGGGCTAAAGTATAATTCTGTGAAGAGCTAAAATTTGAGGCTGCCCAGGTCAGAAAGAGTCTGGGAACCACCATTTTAACTCCGCGCCTGGCACGAGGGGAAGTGGGTCGGACTGAGAATTCCAGTGCTGGTGGAGATTGGCTTCTTCCCATCCAGGTCAGATTGCAGGTCTAGCCTAGGCCCCAGTGCCACCTCCATCAGGGAGGAAGCTGGGGGGACCTGCGCCAGCCTCTCTGGGAAATTACCAGCTAAGCCACAGAGGCCACAGGAGCTATTCTGTGGCTGGAATTGGAAGCTCCATTTCCCAAAAACAGGGGAAGAGGTGATGGTTGGTCCTTGATTTCAGCTATTGATTAGTAAATTCAGCTGGCTAAAATATTAAGAACAGCTGAGGAATGAACCTGTCCAGGTCGGAAAGAGGCCAGTAACCACTATTTTGTCTCTGCCTCCAGCATGAGGGGAAGCTGGACTGACTGAAAATCACAAGGATGGTTGGAGACCGGTTTCTTTCACCCAGATTGGCCTGCAGCCATAGCCTAGGCTTCAGCCCCACCTCTTGTAGGGAGGAGGCTGGCGGGCCCTGCACCAACTATTCAGGTAACTTCAGGTACATTTGGCTGACACAGACTGAATAATTGGAAATGTCCTGTGGCAGCTGCAGTCATCTTGGACCCACATTGCATTGATTTCTGCCCACACCTGCAGCTCCATCCCTGCCCCAGGCAGGGCAGAAAGGGGTGTGAAGCTTCATTAGTCTCTCTGGGCAACTACAGTCTAGGCCAGCATGACTTGGATTATTCCACACAGCTGTGACTCTGTCCCTGCCACTGGGAAAGGAGAAGGTTGGGAGAAACTCCATCGGTTCCTATAGTAATGAGGGCAGCTTGAGCCTCCACAGCTTATAGCACCAACTACATGCTTGGCTCCTACTACACAACCAGCAAAGGAGAAAGCGCAGGAAGCCCTAAACTAAACAGAAAAACTGCATCTAGAATAAATACTACAGTAAGTCAGATGCCAAGACACCAACAAAAAATTACAATCCACACCAAGAACAGGAAGATATGGCCCAGTTGAATGGATAAGATAAGCCTCCAGATGATATAAAGGAGTTGAGACAAGTAATCATAGATGTTAAAACAAATAGATCCTTAATAGATTTAATGAGATGGCTAAAGAGATTAAGGATATTAAGAAGACAATGAGCACAAATAAGAATTTGAAAGCATACATAGAAAAATAGCAGATCTTATGGTAATGAAAGACACAATATATGATATTTAAAAAACACTGGAATCAAATAATAGCAGATTTGAGAAGGCCGAAGAAAGGATTGGTGGGCTTGAAGAAATGGACTCTGAAAGTGAATGTACAAAAGAACTGAATAAGAAAAGAATGGAAAAAATTTAACAAGTTCTCAGGGAACTAAATGGCAGCCAAAGTCACGCAAACAGACATGTCATGGATGTCCCAGAAGGAGAAGAGAAGGGAAAAGGAGTGGAAGGAATATTTGAAGAAATAATGATAGTAAATTTCCCAACCCTACTGAAGAACATAGATATCTGTATCCAAGAAGCACGACATACTCCGATCTGAATAAATCTGAATAGACGAACTCTGAGACACATAGTAATCAGAATGTCAAATGCCAAAGAGAGAATTTTGAGAACAGCAAAAGTAATGCATATTATATAAAGGATACCTAATAAGATTAAGTGCTGATTTCTCAACAGAAACCATGAATGCAAGAAGGCAATGGTATGATATATATAAGATACTACAAGAGAAAAATTTTCAACCAGGAATATTTTATTTGTCAATATTGTCTTTGAGAAATGAGGGCAAGTTTACAATATTCACAGATAAACGAACTGACAGAATTTCTAACTAAGAGACCAGATTTCTGGAAATTCTGAATGGTGTGATAGAGCCTGAAAAGAAAAGACAGGACAGAGATGCCTAGAAGAGAGTATAAAAATGAAGATTATATCAATGAAAGTAACTAAAAGTGGTGAAAATAAAATATGACAGATAAAACTAAAATAGGAATGAACTTAACCAACAATGAAAGGCACTTGTATTCAGAAAACTGCAACTCAGTGTTAAAAGAAATTTAAAAAGGCCTAAATAACTGGAAGACTATTCCATACTCATGGATTGGAAGACTAAATATCATTAAGATGTCAATTCTACTTAAATTGATATATAGATTCAGTGCAATCCTGATAAAATTCCACCAGCATTTTTTAAAATTTGAAAACACTATTATCAAATTTATTTGGAAGCATATGGGGTTCTGAATAGCCAGAAACATCTTAAAAAGGAAAAGTGAACCTTCATCTCTAGACTTTAAATCATATTACCTAGCTATAGTGGTAAAAACAGCATGATACTGGCATAAAGACAGGCACATGGACCAATGGAACCAAATTGATGGTTCAGAAATGTCCCTCATGTTTATGGTCAAGTGATTTTTTACTAGCCTGTCAATCCACACAGCTCAGGCAAATGGTTCTGAAAGAACTGGATACCCATAGCCAAAAGAAGGAAAGAGGACCCCTATATCACACCTTATCCAAAAATTAACTCAAAATGGATCAAAAAATCTAAAAATAAAAGCAAGAACCATAAAGTTTCTAGAAGAAATTGTAGGAAAGTATCTTCAAGACCTGGTGCGAAGTGGTGGATTCTTAAGGAGATATGAGGAGAACTGAGATGGACTACTGATGTTTAATGTATGTAGAAGTTTTAATTAGCTTTACTGTAAAAGTGTGGAAAATGTATAGAGTGGATGGTAACACATAGTAACAGCTAGTTTGTAAATGGGGATGTGGCTGAAAATGGTAGTCTAGGTATGTAAATGTCAATGGACAGAATGCTAGAGAATAATCTAGGAACTAAATGGCACAGTAAACCAAGAGATGGATAAGAATTGTGACTGATGGTACAGATGCAAGAGTGTCCTTTGTTAGCTAGAGCAAATTTATATCACTATTGCATGGTGATGGGAATGTGGAGAAGCTTAGGAAAGATACAACTGGAGTAACCTATGGACTGTGGTTAGCAGTAATAATATAATATTCTTGCATCTATGCCAAAGATATACTGTGTTGGTAATGGGGTAGCATGGAAAATATGTGCCAAATGTACACTATGGATGTGGTACCAATCAGATGATATTATATTATTTGTTACAAATGTTTCACCACAGTATGGTGGGTTGATAGAGGGGTGTTGTTAGGGAATTCTGTACATGTGCATGATTGTTTTATATGTTTACAACTTCTGCCATAAGAAATATATTTAAAAAATAATAATAGTGTGGCTTGGGGGAAAATACACCAAATATAAGATAAAAACTATAATTAGTAATAAAATTTTGACAATACTCTTTCATAATTTGTAACAAACATCTCATGACAATGCAAGGGGTTGGTGGAGGGTTGATGTATGGGACCCTGTATGGTGTTATGCATGTTTGCTTTGTAAGTTCACAACCTTTATTATATACACTTATTGTTTATGTATATTCACATATAAATGATATAAAGGCAATAATAATAGTAAGGTGGTTTGGAGAGAAATACTCTGGTTAGTAGTAATATTTTGACAACGCTCTTTAGTCATTACTTAAAAATGTTTAACAACAATGCAAAGTATTGGTGGTAGTGTGAGGTACAAGAGTCCTGTATGATGCTATATATGTTTGTTTTGTAAGCTCACAACTATAACTATACACTCATTGTTTATTCATGTTTATGTATGACTGATATACTCCAATAAATTTAAAAAACACTCTAAAAGTATATTAACTATATACTAAAGACTTTCAAATTATATCTCAAGCCATAAATTTTCTCCTGAACTCCAGATTCATATATATATAACTATTTTAACTCTTTCTTTCCTTCCCCAAATATTTCCCTTTCAGAGTTTCCTGTCTTAATGAATTGGCCAATTCTTTAAATTAAAAAATTATACTTAGTCTTGTTTCCTTTCTTTCTTTCATAACCTGAATTTGCTTTGTCAGAAAATCCTCTTGATTCTACTTCTAACACACAGTCTGAACTCTTGCTATTTAATGCTATAAGCCTAGTTATGAGTTAATATCTACAACCTGGCAATTATTGATATGTTGTTCATTATTTCATTGGCTTGTTATAAAGAGAAAATGTAATGTGGTAAATGAACATACTTGAAAAGTATCAATATCAGTTACTATAAAAAAGAATTCATTCTTTCTGGCCATCAAATAATAAATATAGAGCATTTACTCAGTTATGACAAATAAGCATTATCAGTCCTCTCAGAGATCTTAAAGTTGATTGATGAGCAAAGTCAATTCAATAAGTAGCAGGCACTGGGAAAATATGTATCTAAAATTAAAATAGCCTGGATGACAGAGAAAGCCACCTTAAAGTAGTGGTAGTTAAATCAAGGTATGAAATATGAGTTAGCCAGAGGAAAAAGCTACCATTTCTGGCAGAGAATCCCACATATATGAAGGCAAATATTTAGACTGGTTGGAGTACGCAGTATAAGAAAGGTATTGGTAAAAGACAAGGGTAGATTGTGTATTCTATTTTTGTTGGGTGAAGTATTCCATATATGTATGTTAGGTCTAGTTGGTTTAGAGTACCCATCTAGTTGGTCTAGTATATCGTTTTAGATCTTCTGACTAGAAGTTCTATCCATTATTGAAAGTGGTATATTAAAGTCTACTACTATTAATGTACAGCCTACTTTAATATTACTTAATTGTTGTGTTGTGCCATATTGACTAACTGCTATTTTCCACCTGGATATATATTCCATCTATTTTACTTGTGGCTACCCTGTGGTGAAAAGTTAACATCCTGGGTATATAACAATCATTTTTGGTTTGATAACAACTTTTACTTTAATAGCATACACATTTATACTTTTCCTATACCCCTCTGTCCCCCCAATTTTTTGTACATGTTATCACTTATATCCTTGTAGTGTTATGTCCAAAAACATAGATTTATCATTACTTTTCATTCATTTGCATTTTAGCACCTGTAGGAAGTAAGAAGTGGAGTTATATACCAAACAATCCATTACAATAACACTGACATTTATAACTGCCCAAATTGTTACTTCTATCACGGATCTATATTTCTTGATGCTGCTTTGAACTACTGTCTAGTGTCCTTTCCTTTCCATCTGAACTCCCTTTCGCATTTCTTGTAGGATAGGTCTACTGGTGATGAACTCTCACAGCTTTTGTTTATCTAGTAATATCTTAGTCTCTCCATCATTGTTTTGGTTTTTGTTTCTCTTTTTAAGGTAAGGAACATTTCTCTCTCTCTCTTTTTTAAAGATTTATTTTATTTATTTCTGCACCCCTCGCATTGTTTGCATTTGCTGTCTGCTCTCTATGTCTGTTCTTTGTGTGCTCTGTGTCTGCTCATTTTCTTTTTTATTAAGAGGCACCAGGAAGTGAACCCTAGACCTCCCATGGGGGAGGGAGGTGCCCAATCACTTAAGCCACCTCTGCTCCCTGCTTCTGTGTCTCTCATTGTGTTTCCTCATTGTGACTCCTTGTTGCATCCTCTCATTGTATCAACTTGTTAGGCCAGTTTAACAGCAGCTTGTCATGTCACTTGCTGTCTTGCTTGTCTTCTTTAGGAGGCACCAGAAATGGAACCTGGGTCGTCCAATATGGTAGGCAGGTGCCCAAATGCTTGAGCCATACCTGCTTCCCTCTTCATCATTTTTGAAAGAAAGCCTAAGCAGATATAAAATTCTTGGCTGGCTATTGTTTCTTTGAATGCTATAAGTATTTCAATGCATTATCTTCTTGTCTTCCTGGTTTCTGATGAGAAATCAACACTCTAATTGAGAATCCCTTACATGTAGCACATTGTTTTGGATTATTCTCCAGTTTAGACCATAAGTTAGATCACAAAATAAGCTTCAATAAATTTAAAAATATCGAAATCATACAACATATTTAATCTAATCATATCTAATGAAGTTAGATATCAATCACAGTGGGAGAAATAAAAAATTCAACAATATGTAGAAATTAAACAACACACTCTTGAACAACCAATGGATTAAAAAGCAAGTCACAAGCAAAATTAGGAAATATCCAGAGGTAAAAAAAATGGAAAAACAACATTTCAAAACATGGGATGCAGCAAAAACACTGCTCAGAGGGAAATTTATAGTTCTAAATGCTTACATTACAACAGCAGAAAGACTTCAAATCAGAGACTTAACCTCAAAACTGGAAGAACTAGAAAAAGAGGAGAAAAAGTATGGCAAAAACCACTCAGTTGGGGAAAATAGTCTCTTCAACAAATGGTGCTGAGAAAATTGGTCTTCATTTGCAGTAAAAAGGATGAATCCTGCATCATACCATATACAAAAATCAACTTAAAATGGATAAAAGACTAAACATAATATGTAGAACTAACAGATTCCTAGAAGAAAGCATAGGGAAACCTCTCAAGGACCTTATGCTTGGTGATAGTTTCTTAGACTTTACACCCAAAACACAAACAACTTAAGAAAAATAGAAAAACGTGACCTCATAAAAATTAAATACTTTTGAGCCTCAAAGGACTGTCATGAAAGTACTATGACAACCTATACAATAGAAAAAAATATTTGGAAACCACATATTTGATAAATGCTTAATATGCAGAATATATAAAGAAATCCTTCAACTTAAAACAAAAAGACAAACAACACAAATAAAAAATGAGCAAAAGACTTGAATAGAGATGTTTCCAAAGAAGATATATAAATGGCCAGAAAGTACAACTTGAAAAGTAGCTCAACATCATTAGCCATCAGTTAAAGGTAATCAAAACCATAATGAGATTCCATTTCACTTTCATTAGAATGGCTACTATTTTCTAAAAAGTGAAATAATATTGGAGAGGATGCAGAGAAATAGGAACAATCATTCAGCATTACTCAAAATTGTGAAAAGATGGAAGTAACACAAGTGTCCCTCAATCAATGAATAGACAAGTAAAATGTGGTATATACATACAATGGAATATTATTCAGCTGTAAAAGGGAATGAAGTCTTGATAG
Organism: Dasypus novemcinctus; assembly: GCF_030445035.2. Taxonomy (NCBI): domain Eukaryota; kingdom Metazoa; phylum Chordata; class Mammalia; order Cingulata; family Dasypodidae; genus Dasypus; species Dasypus novemcinctus. The sequence goes on from NC_080697.1 coordinate 39,646,581, forward strand.
ATGTGACAACATGGGTGAAACTGGAAGACATCATGTTGTATGAAATAAGCAAGACACAAAAAGGCAAATATTGTATGATCTCACTGACATGAAAAATTAGAATATGCAAAATCACAGAGTCAGAATTTAGAATATAGGCTACCAGGGGATGGAGTAAGGATGAAGAATGGAAAGTTAAGGCATAAAATGTAGAGTTCCTATTAGGAATGATGGAAATGCTTTGATTATTCATGATGAAGATTGTAGAACAACATTGGGATGCAATTAACATCACTGAAATATATATCAGAATATAATTAAAAAGGAGAAATGTTAGATTTTATAAATGGTAATGAAATAAAATTTTTTCCATATAAGCCATGGATCTGAACTTAACAGATGGTATAAACTAAGTTAAACCATGGACTATAGTTAATAGGACAATTATAAAAATGTGATATCATCAATTGTAACAAATGTTCCACACCAATGCAAGTTTTAATAACAAGGTGATATACAGTAATCTTGGATTTTATGCATGATATTACTGTAAACCCACAACTTCTCTAATACAGCAGAAAAAGTATGAAATGAAAGATCAATATAAAATTTTAAGAAATTAAATAAAAGGTAAGGGTAGGGGCTAGATACAGACAGATCATACAGAGATGATGGATCATGTTACTACTGCATGCTAGATTGTTCTTATTTGTATTATGAAAGAGGAAACAAGCTGAGTGATCACAGCTGCATGGTGTGGTTGCCAGAATGCTTAGTGAAAGAAAAGGGATCTTGTGTGATCATGGATATTACAATAGGGCTATGTTATAGTCTGCTAGACTGCAGAAAGCAATATACTAGAAATGAGCTGGGTTTTACAATAGGGATTTACTAGCTTACAAGCTTAAAGATGTGAGGCTGTGAAAATGTCCAAATCAAGACATCATCAGGATGATGATTTCTTCCAAAAGACTGGCTCCCAGAGATCCTGGAATCCTTTGTCACATGGCAAGACACATGGCAGAATCTGCTGGTCTCTTCCTTCTCTTCCATGATCAATTGCTTCTGGGTTCTTGCTTCAGTAGCTCATTCTCTCTTTTCATATTCATATAGTTTATGAAGGACTCCAGTAAGAGATTTGATGCCCACCCTGTACCATTCCTTTACCTAATCAAAAGGCACTACTGACAAAGGGTTTATACCCACAGGAATGGATTACCTTTAAGAGTATACATTTCTGGGATCCCTATAGTTTTAAATGATCATGAGCCAGTTGCATTTGGCATATGCTATAGAAACAATTGTAACCTCAAAGTCTATACTTAAATCGGGAGGCAGTGTAGTGAAGTGGTCCTATGCAAATCCAGATTAAAATTCTGTCTCCATCACTTAGCAGTCATCAACTTTTGTTATTTTTATTTGTTTTTCTAAACTTCATTTTTCATTCATAAACAATAAGATATGGAGTCAGAATTTTCTTGTCACCTTCAATTTTGTCACCTTCAATTTTGACCCAAAGCTGAAGGAAAATACAACCTTTAGCCAAACCCCAGGATCCATCCCATTCTACTGAGTCAGTAGAAGCAGAAGGTGAGACTATAATTAACAGTGGCTTTATGGATTGCCAGCTAGGTGCAAATGATGCTAATAGAATAACTGGCAATGTTTGGAAACAACAGCAAGAAAAGAAGACGGGTATCTCATTCCCAGGTAGAACATACCCTTGTTCAATAGACATGCTCTGTTTGTCTGTTTGAAATTCATGAAAGCAGCACTAGAGAAATGGCAGGGCTACAGAAAGACCTGGCAGCTGAGAGCCCAAATTTCTAGTGTGAAGAGACGGCAGACATTTTTAACTGATTGAACAAAGAGTGAAGTTCAGATCTGAGCTCTTTCTTCAGTACAGTATTTAAGAGGTCTGACTGCCAGGTGGGGAAATCCTGATAGCAAGAGGTGGTGGGATGAAAGCCTGAAGGTGGAGGGTGGGACCAATTAGAAGAGTTTGTTAAAGAGAGGAGCATCTGTGTTCAGTATCTATGCAATAGAATCCCTCACCCCAGCACCCCTGAGGAGCTCAAGCTTAATGTGCCTGAGTGCAAGTAATGGACAACTGCCTCACAGAGGGAATCTATGGCTAGGCAGTTTAGCTAGAGTACAGCAGTGACCAAGAGTGACCTTCAAAGCTTCAAGGCATTTGAAGACATGTCCCTCTCTCTACCTTTCCTGCTTAAGTCTCATTTGTTAACTCAAGAGCAGCCTGAGGCCAAGAGAATGAAAAGGGAATGGGCAAAATGAATGAGGAAACCAAGTACTTTTTCTACTCTGTTTCTGGAAGAAGGTATAAAAGACACTGGGGTATGAAGGAAAAGGCAGATTAGGTTGGCTATGAAAATTAAAATTCTAAGCTATATTAGACTAGACTGGACAAAGAAAGCTTTGGAATAACTCAGAAAGCAGTCTCCCATGATGAAAAAGGATATTTCCAGGATATTGAAGACATTAACAGAAGAAAAAAAAAATCTACATTTATATATAAGTATATATATATAATATCCCATCAAATTCAGAGAGTTCTATAAACTGGTTATAATAATGTTTAACTCGTAGAGCTGTTAAAAGCATAAAATGATGCAATCCATGTGTGGCAGTTTATGTATGCATATGAATGCATATGTATGCATATATCCATGTCCATAACTACATCTATATATATTTATCTATGGAGAGAAACTGAGAGCAAGAAAAGGAACTGCCTTCTTTCTTCCTCCACATTGTATTATGTTCTGCTGCCTGGAGTTCTGGACCCTTTGCGGATATGATCAGAATAATGGATAATTATAAAGAAGAAACACCAAAAAAGCCATTGTTATTCAATCTAGAAAGGATGTAGTATGAATCGCTGAAAGAAATAATAGATCATGGATGGTCAGAGTAGGGGATAAAAGTGATTTTATTTGGAATAGATCAAAGTCTTTTATGGATTTGAAATAACTTCCAGAACTGTTAACAGAGAGAAAATTAGCTGCAGCTTTGCCATTCCCTATGGTTTCTGTTTCTTTACCTTTTCGGATTCTCTCTTAGATTGGTGGCAACTATGCGCCCATCATATTTTTGAAATATATTGACATCACCTGTCCTAGCCTCTGGACAGTTTTCAGTAACAATAAAACCCAGTCTCAAGTCAAGGATTATGAGTCCGGAAAACATTTGTCAAGCATATGGTTTAAATTATCATTTTCTGTGTCTGGAAAATTAGTAGATTTCTAACCCATACAGAGCACGAAAAACATAGGAGTAGGCATTTCCTGGTAAAATCACGGAAGGATGTTGCTCCAGTTCATGTAATTTATTTGTATGTAGGCTGTACATATGCTTAGATATTTGGGAAAACCTCACTATAATATGACAGCTTCTAGACAGACTGCTCAAGGAGATTTTCTCCAGAACAATGCCTGCAGCAGGCCAAGAAGAAATATTACAGACATGGGAATAAAATGTTGAATACATTCACTGAGCAAGCTGCAAAAGGGAGTTATCTTTTTTATTGTAATGTGTTCAATAATTTATTTATATGCTTCCTTGTTCCAAAACATTTCATTGACTTATAAAGTATCATACACTACCTGATAGATAAAATTAAATAAATTAGAAGATAAAGCAAAGGGAAACAAAGACAGGAGAATGGCAATTTCTAAAAGTTAAAAAAAAAAAGAGGATATACTTAAACATTATCTAGGTGAGCTCATAGATAATAGATGCTAACTATTTTTATTATTGATAGTTTTTTTCCCCAGGCTAGAAATGTTAAGATGGGGAGATGCATCATCATGAACATACCTCTAAAGGTATTTTTGTATTATTTCTTCAGGATATATTTGCCAGCGTCTAACAAGGCTCAATTCTGGACCCTACTCCATGATGTGGTTATTACCTCTCTGACCTCGCAACTCTAGCCTGTCTATATTAGTCACAGTTCTGGAGAAATGAAACCTATATATATATATAAAATAGGAATTGGCTTATGTGACCATGGGGATTGGCAAGTCCAAATTCTATAGGGAAGACTACATGTTGGAAACTCTGATGACAGTGATACTGAATTCCCCAGGAGAAGCTGGCTGGCTGAAATAGAAATAGAAATTATTCTTTCTGACTTCTGAAATCTGATTTCTAACTGATTGGATGAGGAAACTTTCATCTGTTGGTTGTAGATACAATTGATTGTAGATGCAATCTGCCATAGATGCAATCAACTGACTATTTATGTACCATATATCCTTGAAATATCAGCATAGTATTAATCAAGCCAGTGCTGGCTTGAGGAAAAACTAGATATCAGAACTTAGACAAGTTGGCACATGAACTTAACCATCCCACTGGCAACATAGGCTTTATAGCGATTCTTCAAAATTACCAAAATCCTTCCTCCTTGGGCTTTGTGATGTGTTCTCCTTTCCATAATTTCCCTTCTCCAGATAATAGTTCCCTTATTTCAGGTCTCTGCCCAAATTTCTCTTGCTCAGTAGCCTTTCTTGACCACTTTAAATAAACCCATCATTCTCCCAGGTCTCTTTTGAACCTTTGACTACCTTTACTCCCTATAGAGCATACATCACAGTCTGCAATTATTTTTATTTTTGTCAACTTTCCACTTTCTAAACTTTGAAGGCTTTGACTTTTCTGTTCCTATTTTATTAAATTTGGGTTGCTTTGTATGGAATAGTTGGGAAAACATAAAGGCATACTTAAATGTTCACAAATAATGGGGATCAAAGGCATATGAAGTAAAGCAAGTAAACACAAAATTCGGTCTCAAGATTGAAATGCCATTCCTGGTACATACAGGTTTGTGGCTCAGGCTCTCTGAACTTTTTATCTTGCCATGAGGTGATGGCCATTGCTCTTCCAGGAAACACTGAGAATTTGGGGAAATCTCACATTTCTCATGTCTCATGTTTGACTCTGCTTTTCACTGAATCTGATTCTATTGCTATTACTCATTTTCTTTTCTCTATGTCCAGCATCTACTTACTCATGACATCAATGTTCTACTGCTCTTGCTCACTTCCTTCTCTCTGTGTGTCTCTCTGCTGAGGGACACAATATCACTGGAGGCCTTCATACTGCCAGCTGAGAGGAGCCAATCGGGAATGATCAGCCATCACCCACATTAGAACATTCTCAAGGAAATTCTTTCATGCCTGGTCAAGAAAGAGTCCACAGATCAGACTGAAATTTTCTCCCTGTGGCATGGAGACAGACCCAGTGGTCTAATGTGTCCAGGAAGACTGACTTACAAGGTCGAACTTGACATCTTGTGTATAAGGAACCCCTTTTCCTTACAAGGCAGGAGGCATCTGAGACTATTCCCAGGGGCCAGGTCTAAAAGGCAACATTTAACTCTCTGTTGCCCTTTGGATATTGTAATCATAACTAAATATGACTTTTATTATGTCTTGGGATCAAACAGTTTTACATTTTAAACAGAATTATGTATTTCAGGGTGTCATTGAGAAAATAACATTCAATAGAAAAAGATTTTCTCCTATGTCAAATTTTCAGGACTTCTTGCATTTCTTTAAAACGAGTTCATATGAAATCTGTTAGACTTACACATTTTATCTTATCTACAGAAAGAAATATATCTCTCTTTCGCTTGTGGATGATATGATTGTAGCACCTTTCCATTGATTATAAAAGAGAATAAACTGACTACTGCACTGCTTAAATGTTTCTCTTATATTCATTTCTTCCATTTTTACCTCTGTATATCCAACTACAATGAAGAGCAACTTCAGCAGGAAATTAGAGATATTACAGAAAACAAAAGAAAGTAAATATTTCTCTTTGTGCAATAAGACATTGTTCCCCTTTTAAATGCCAGGGCTCCAGAAGCAGCGTGGAGGGTGGGTCACGCCCTGGCTCCCCAGCTGGGCAGCACTGAACTCTCCAACCTTGGTTCTCTAGCTACTGACTGTGTGAAACTTTTGCCCTATAAACAATTTTTAAATAACATTCTAAGGCTCTAATGAGAAAATCCAAACTCCTTAACATGATCTAACTGTGACCGTTTGACCTGGCTTTTGCCTACCTCTCCAGCCTCATCAAATGTCAAGCTCTCTTGATTTCCATCATATAAACTCTGGGGCCTTCTCTGCATTCCTAGGACTTTCAGTGCTCCTGCCTGACTGGGCTAGCCCAGTCTAAAAGGCAGTATCCCTTCTATTTAGCCTGAATAATTCTTAGCCCCTTTCTAATTCTGAAAAATCTTTTTAAAGAAATCACTTTTTCAGGACAAAATCTTTCTGATGCAACTCTCCTGCCTCTGCCCCTTCAAGGCCATATACTTATACTTCTCCTTTGTTGCTTACATCACAATTATAATGTGATTGTGAAAGGGGTTAGTTAATGCATCTCTCCTCTGCTAACATGCAAACTTTATGAGGTGAGAGATTGTCTGGCTCCAGTAAAATGCCTAGCCTAATGCCTCACATATAAGAGATTCTCAGAAATTGTGCATCATATCACTTGCACAAGTTTCTTTACATTCTCAATATTTATTGAGCAACTACTATACATGAGAAGCTGTGCTTATTCTTAAACTGTTTAACCAAATCATCTGAATATCACCAGTCTCAATCTCATAATCTAAAAAAATAGCATGAAAACTGCTTAGGACATGGAACAAGGTTGTTTTGAGAATCAGTTTATAATATGCATATTAATCACTTAGCTTAAAGATGAGTGAAATTTTGCAGAGTACTTTTTTTTAGTCAGATATATCCTTGGAAATCAAGTCGTTGTAAATTCATAGTATTTGTGAGTTATTTCGTAGTGTAAATGATGACATGCAAAGAAAACAATTCATATTTCATGCAACTGGCTTATAAAATTTGGTAGAAAAACAATGGATTTCATGAGATGACATTTTACACATCACTTTGACTATTTAGGTCTTCTCTAAATGCTGTGTAAAATTTTGCTGGAGAAGATACTCTATAGGTTCTTGTTAAAATTTTCTACCATTATACCAGCTACCATTTTTCTTTCCATTTTCCTTTTGTATTTTATTTTTACAAAGACTCCTGTTTCCCCTCCCCCCTGCATTCTCCCATATTCCCATCTCTCTCTCTCTCCAGATACCTCTAATCCACTTTCTATCATTATGAATTTGCTATTACTACTTATCTCTAAGTGGTATCAACAATTTTTGTCCTTATGTGCCTTGCTTATTTTACTGAGCATAATGATTTCAAGATTCTTCCTTGTTACAACATGTCTCTTAACTTCATATTTTCTTATAACTGAATAGTATTCCATTGTTTACATGTGTCACGTTGTGTTTCACTTTCATTTGTTGTGCATACTTGGAGCCATCCTTGGCTATTCTGAATAATGCTGCTATAAACATTGGTGTACACGTTTCGAGCACCATTTTTCTGTATTCAGCACTCAACCATTTTCTGATACATAGTAGATCCCTAAAGAATGTTTTCCTCAAATAAAAATTAAGGATGTTTTCTAATTTTACAAATTCGGTCTCTCTTCCAGATCCATGGTTTTGTCTCTGAGTATTTTTTAGACAGTCTTGCTTTCCCACAATTCAGTTCTGTGGATGTGTACTAGGGGCATTTGTAGTGAAAGACACTTCAACCTATGTTTTGTCCAATCTGTAGCCTACTATCCTGCAGCAGTCACAACTTTCTCTCCTTGCACAGGGCTTCTCTCCAGAGGCTCACCTTGTCTCCATGAGCTGCCTTCAGGCGCTATGTCACGACAGGCAACCATTGATGACTCAGCCTGTGTGCCTAGACGGCATAGCCATCCCTAGGAATGTCTTAGAAAAAGACCTTGACTCAAAGGGGGAAAAGGTAAAGACAAATGAGTTTACATAACTAAGAGACTTCAAGACGAGTCAGGAGGTCATCAGTGGAGTTGAGCTCACGCATGTCTCAGCAGGATCTCAGAGACAGCCAAAGTGAATACAACCCCAAGTAATGGTGCTCCTGAGGGCTATGGAGACACCCAGGTCCTACAGTCATGACAGATGGCTCTGGAGTTCAGTGCCTTGTCAGTGGGCCTTACTTTGGAGTTTGTGTTCCCTGAGTGTGATGGAGTTGAACTCAGATGTGACCTATCTATGTATGCTTCTTCTGTCACTTTTACTGAACCTGTGGTTGGCACTGGGGTTGGTGTATGCTCAGGAGACTTGAATCTCTGGACTGTCGATGTGCCAGCTGGATCCTCAGCCTCAGCAAACTTGTAACACCTACTCTCTGGTTCGTTGGATATACCCAGGTCAGCTGATGGGGAGGGAGGTGAGAATGGTCAACCACCACACCAAGGAACCAAGAGAGTCTAATCTGTAAGCAGGAGAATCCCGTCCATCAGCCATGTGGAATCTAAGTCCCTTCTCAATTTAGAGGTGGAGTGGCCATCGCTATGCCAGGATGCTCAGGATGGAGGAATTAAATATGGATTAGAGTGGACTTACTGGTATTCTACTATAGAACTATTGTGGCTCTAGTAATGGAAGAGATTGTATCACTGATGTGGAGACAGTGGCTGTGGAAGTTGCTGAAGGCAGAGAGAGAGAAAAAGGTGTGTGATATATGGGGGCATTTTTGGGACCTGAGTTGTCCTGAATGATATTGCAAGGACAGATGCAGGACATTATATATCCTGCCATAACCTACTGAATGGACTGGGAGAGAGTGTAAATTACAACATAAACTATAATCCATGCTATGCAGCAGTGCTCCAAAAATGTACTCATCAAATATAATGAATTTACAACACTAATAAAAGAAGTTGTCGATGTGGGAGGACTGGGGGTTGTGGGAAGTGGGGTATATGGGAAGCTCTTATATTTTTTAACGTAATTTGTGTGATCTATGTATCTTTAAAAAAAAAGATTAAAAAATTAAATTCTTTAAAAAATAATTAAAGAAGAAATGAATTATAACACATGTATGTAACTGAACACTATTGTTCTACTTAATTTACTTATATATTCATACATTTATATACATGTATGTGTGTATGTGTATATATATATATAACTTCAGATGCATTGATGTTTTGAATGGTACAGACATATCAGATTAAAGAAAAAAGTGATGATTAATTTAGAATTGTCACTTTTGTGTAAAACCTTGGGAGACAAGTTCCTTGTTCTTTGTTCCAAGTTTATAACCTTCATGCAGCTGTAGGGGAAAAACTGACATATTATTTTACATTTCTCTGAGCAAGATTATAGCCAGGCATAAGTTAGCAGAGTCCTCTAATTCTTCCGTAAGGATTAATATTTGATTACCAAACTTCTGGCCTCTTATGTGTTTTACTGATTAAATTGGAGCCCCGGAAATCATCAAAGGTTATATGCAGGGAGCAGATGTGGCTCAAGCAGTTGAGCACCCTCCTTCCACACAGAAGGTTCAGTTCCCATGGCCTCTTTTTTTTTTTTAAGATTTATTTATTTATTTCTCTCCCCTTTCCCCTTCACCCATTGTCTGTTCTCTGTGTCTATTTGCTGTGTCTTCTTTGTCCGCTTCTGTTGTTGTCAGGGGCACGGGAATCTGTGTTCCTTTTGGTTGCATGTCAGCTCTCCGTGTGGGCGGTGCCATTCCTGGGCAGGCTGCACTTTCTTTTGCGCTGGGCAGCTCTCCTTACAGGGTGCACTCCTTGCGCATGGGGCTCCCCTACATAGGGGCATCCCTGCATGGCAGGACACTCCTTGTGCGCATCAGCACTGCGCATGGGCCAGCTCCACACGAGTCAAGGAGGCCCGGGGTTTGAACCGCTGACCTCGCATGTGGCAGATGGACGGCCTAACCACTGGGCCAAGTCTGCCGCCTCCCCATTGCCTCTTAAAGAAAAACAAAACAAACAAACAATGAGCAAAGAGATGAAGGATGGGAAACGGACTTTGGCCCAGTGGTTAGGGCATCCGTCTACCACATGGGAGGTCCGCGGTTCAAGCCCCGGGCCTCCTTGACCCGTGTGAAGCTGGCCCATGCGCAGTGCTGATGCGTGCAAGGAGTGCCCTGCCATGCAGGGGTGTCCCCCGCGTAGGGGAGCCCCACACGCAAAGAGTGCACCCATAAGGAGAGCCGCCCAGTGCGAAGGAGGGAGCAGCCTGCCGAGGAATGGCGCCGCCCACACTTCCCGTGCCGCTAACGACAACAGAAGCGGACAAAAGAAAACAAGACACAGCAAAAAGACACAGAACACAGACAACCAGGGGAGGGGAGGGGAATTAAATAAATAAAAATAAATCTTTAAAAAAAAAAAAAAAGAGAGGAAGGAACCAACTTGGGGGGAGCTGATGTGTCTCAGAGGTTGAGCTCTGGCCTTCTGCATACAAGGTCCTGGGCTCAGTCCCAGTCCCAGGACCTTAAAAAAAAAATGGTACAGGCTCTGAGACCCATCTTTCATAGCTTGTATGATAAGAGATTATTTTAAAGAAGTTTTGTAATGGAGACTGAATAGAATGCTGAAACACAATCTGACCAAGAAAAGTTAAAGAAAAAAAAATAGAATTATGCTTAAATAGCCAGCTTTTCCCAATATTTAGAGTATTATACTAACATAGGGTTATTATATGATATCAGTAAAAATCTATCTTCATTTTCTTAATATCCTTCAAAAGGATGCAAGATCCATTACATGACAATATTTTCTCAAAACTACAAGATATTATTTATTAATAAAAAGGAAATTAGTATAATTTTATCAAAGCATATATTGCTATAGAATTTTTGTGATAAAACTAAGAAGATTTATATCTCTGAATCCTTATAATCATAATTCTCACTTAAATAGAATTATAAGTAGCTACATATAGTTGCTATTTTTATCCTTCATTAAAAAATAGCTTTTAATGTGTTATCCACACTTGGAAAATTATATAGGCATTTTTCATTCATGGATTTTAAAAACCTTCAGATTTCATCAAGCCTTCTAAAGCACAGGTAATTGTTAATATTTTGTCTTTACTCTGAAAGTGCATTCAAACATTACTTACACTAGCATCATTTTCTAATATAATAAAAAATAGGCTACTTTCTAAACCACGAAGATTTTTAGTGGAAGACTCATTTATAAATGCCCTGAAGCTAGCTTCTCACACACATAAAAACAGCAATGAAAAAAACCCCAAAAAACAAAACAAAACAAAAAACCCTAGAGAGAAACAGCAACATGCTTATAAGCAGAGAAAATGAAATAACCACCCTGAGGTTAAAGAAGGAGACTCAGGTACTGAGGTATCCCTTTCTCCATTTTATCAAAATGAAAGGAATGACGAATAATTTCACAATATTCTTCAACAGTTTTTTTTTTTTTAATTTCTAGTACAGAATTTAGGTTTTTCTTCCTTAGCATTTTAAGGAGCCATAATTTTAAAAGCGTTTTTTGACAATGTGAAGTTCCAGTACAGGATTAATTGCTGCCAATATAGTTGACCCTTCGAGAAGTATGTATTAATGTATCCTCACTGAGCCTGGCGATCTGAATGCACAGACCTCTATGATGACCTTTCTTTATTACATGGCTCCATGAACACCAGCCCCACATATGGAATTACCCTTCTGCCCACATACGTTATCTGCGGCGGCTTGCTCAGTCGGTGGCGGTGGGGTTGCTCTGCCCCACGTTGTGCTGTGGTGGGGTTGCTTTGCCCCACGTTGGGCGCCAGCTGCGACGGTTTGCTCGGTCGGTAGAGGTGGGGTCTGGCTGCGGACGAGGGGTCGGTCCTGCTCTGGACGAGGGGTCGGTCCCGCTTGGGACGAGGGGTCGGTCCCACCTGGGACGAGGGGTCGGTCCGGCAGCAGACGAGGGATCGGTCTCACAAGGGTTTGCGCGGTTCGGCTGACGGGGTCGCCCGGCGAAGCCGGCGACGAACTGGGGACAAGGGAGGCCAGGCCCTTGTCGGGGGCTCTCAGGACTGGAGGGCGCACGGCAGAAGAACTACCGCGGAGACAAGGTAAACACGCAAGTCCACTTTACTGAGGGAGAGGCAACAGTTTTATAGGGGCTGGGGAAGGCTGATTGGTCAAAGCCACGCCCTGTTCTGATTGGTTGCCGGCAAAAGGTCAGTGGGCGGTACTGGACGGGGGAGGGGTGGTGGTTAGGGATTGGCTGTCGCTGTTGCTGGGGGAAGGGGCAGGGTTTAGGGATTGGTGGCTGCTGTTGCTGGGGTGGAGGGCAGACTTGAGTTTCCCACCCACGCCTGGCTGTTGCTGCTGTCGGGGGAAGGGAAAAGGGCAGACTGGATTTTTCCGCCCACACCTGGCTGTTGCTGCTGTCGGGGGAGGGGAAAAGGGCGGGCTGGATTTTTCCGCCCACGCCTGGCTGTTGCTGCTGTCGGGGGAAGGGAAAAGGGCAGACTGGATTTTTCCGCCCACACCTGGCTGTTGCTGCTGTCGGGGGAGGGGAAAAGGGCGGGCTGGATTTTTCCGCCCACACCTGGCTGTTGCTGCTGTCGGGGGAGGGGAAAAGGGCAGACTGGAATTTTCTGCCCTGCGCCTGCGCAGGGAGAAAGAAGGCATCGTGTGGCGCCATCCGGGAGGAGGGGCGGCCGCGGAAGCATGGCTGCCGAGAAGGGGAGACCCGAGGGCACTCTGCGCCCATGCCGAGCTTCCTTCAGGGGTGGCGGTGAGTTCGACCAGCCACCCTATTATGGGGGCAGCGGCTTGGCCTACCGCGGCCGCTCCCCCGCCAGGCCAGCAAACCACGCTTCAGCCCGAGGGGTAACCGCATTTCCCCCTTCTTTTCAAATAAGGACCAGGATGGCAGCAGCAACAAGTAGCTGAGGCCCAAGAGGCAGTAAGCAATGAGGGAAGCGGGGCTGAAGAGGGAGGTGAGTATGATGGGGATACAAATGTACAATTTGGGGGGCGGTATCTTGCCGTTGCAAGCAAGGGTGGCCAATGTCCAATTCCCGTTGATCTCGGTGGCTATAAGGTCTATCTGTTGTTAAAAGTCCAGGATGATAGCGCATTACAGGTGGTTGATCTCTTCTTGGTGGCGAAGAGCGGCAGAGGCAGACTGTGTGATGGTCTGGAGGATCACAGTGGTGAGGACAAGTTGCGTCAGGGCACCAGCGACGGTGGTGGCAGCAGCGTCGGGAGTGGTGGAGACGTAGGCGAGGACAAGAAGGCCAAGGTCTCCACGGGTGCGAGAGAGGCCGATGTTAATGGGGCGGGCCGACATGGGCGGCCCAATCTGCAACGCAGTAGGGGTTCAAGCGAAAAAAGGAGGGGGGCGGGGGACGAGAAAGGACGCTTTGGATGGCTGAGAAGAGGAGTGAGGTCGAGACAGGAGGAAGCTCCGCAGAAGTATGGGGAGCTGTTAAAAGCAGAAACGTTATTAGATGCTAGAAAGCAGGCCGCAGGCCGGGGAAAGCAGGTTGCGGGCCGTTTTGCGGGGCTGGAGCTGCTTGAGAGCGATGGCGGCATGGGGGGCCGTGGTTACAATCTTCTGGGGTGGTAGTGGCTAGACAGATGGCAGAAAATATTATCAAGAAAGCAAAGGTTATGAGAAAGAAATAGAGTATTAAAGGCTGTGGGGGAAGTGAGAAGATCATTTAGAGGATAGGGTTGAGAATGGTATGTTTAAGACAGAAGCTTTGTGGTTTGTAGGAGACTGCTTTATAAACGAAGGAGAATGAGGGCAGTAAATATAATAACGATAGATAGGAAGATGACAGTGAGGAGGAGTCTTTGTTTAAGGTTTCAATCGTCCGGCGCAACAGTGGCTAGGCCGATAGCGAGGGGTGTTGCTAAGTAGACAATGGCTGCAAAGACAAAATCATCCTGTTTCCTTAAGAATAACTTTTCTTTAAATACTTAGTAGCATGCAATATTAGAAACCGTTTCCTAAAAGCAAGTTGGCAGGGGAGCTTGGTTGCTGTTAATCTTTCCTGTTACAAAATTACCTTTTATTATTATTATCATCAATTTAGTTTTATATATATATATTTAAGAATGACCTTTTGGAATTAGCCATTTAATACCTTAATGTAAACTATTGAAGATAAATTTTATCTTTACAGAACACATTCCCTTACGTAAAGTTATCACAATACCTTTTACACTTGCCGCATGCAAATTAAATTTCAAGAGTTTATGAAAAATTAGCCATCTTACTTTAGGACAAAATACGTCTTTTTGCAAAACTTATTACATTTCCGTTAGCATTTTTACAAACTTTTAACCTTTTTAATATTCATATAAGTTTTACATTCTTTATATTATCCTGTGAAGAAAAATAAGTTATTCATTTTAATCTAGGCAAGAACAACTTTTTATGAAGACGTACAGTTAATTTTGTTAATTAAGACTTACAATTTTTTTTAATTGTAGATATCTTATTAACATTTAAACTTATGTATTAATATAATAAACTTAAGTATTAATATAAGCGCTTATTTAATTTTTGGCCATTTGAATAGAGCTCTTTTAAAGATTTCTAGTAATTTATATTTACCATCCGGAGGTATCACAATATAAGTTGACATTGAACGAACAGACAGACAAACACAGAACAATTACAACACATTAACAGAAATATATAATTTATTTACAGTTGACTCATAATTCTTACTTTCTTGGTATAGCTGCTTTTAAATCTTTTTTTATATAGCATATCATAGATTATACCCTTCAAGATTTTTTCTGGACTTTATGTTGCCTGTAATAAGCCAGGAGGGAATCTTTTACCTTCCTGCTCCACAGCAAAAGTGACCCTATCTATAAGGCGAGTATAGGTGTCCGGGTCCCAAAGCTGACACGTGGTAAGCCACAGATTAAAGGGGAGAAGAAGGTCCCAATATACTTGAAACTGTTTGAAAGAGATCTTACACCGGTGAGTGTCTAGGAGACCGGCGAGAGCCCGAACTTGTGGGGCTTGCTTAGCAGATAGGATGTTACCCATTGCTAATGGCCTTTTGGAGCCGATAAGAAAAGGGGCCCTTACCTTGAGAGCGCGGCGATGGGAGCCGAGGTGTGCGGTGAGACGAGGGGTCGGAGCCGGTGGGGCTCCGACGGTGGTCGCGGGCCAAGAGAAGGCCCCGACGAGGGGAGGGCGGGACGACGAGCAGTGGAGCAAGGCAAAGGGGAGCAAGCGCGGAGGGGAGGAGGCAGAGGTGAAGGCAGGGGTGGAGGTGCTCAGGCACGCGCTCCTGAGAGTTTTATTGGCGCCTCTTAATCATAGCGGGTCGGTATAAGCCCCCGACATGGAAGGAGAAAGCCATCCAGCGATTCTCCCAGACCGCCGTGGATCATATGAGGTCACCAAGGTTCAGGAGCAGCAATGCAGAGCGAAAAGATAGGGGTGAGAAGAGAGGAGAGCGTAGGGCTATGGTAGGGTTACTTCAGACGTGCAAGCGCGTGCTCCGGAGAAATCCAAGGCTCCTCTTAATCATAGCGGGTCGGTATAAGCCCCCGACATGGAAGGAGAAAGCCATCCAGCGATTCTCCCAGACCGCCGTGGATCGTATGAGGTAGCCAAGGCTCAGGTAGCAGCAATGTTGCACGAGAGAAGTCCCAAGGTGAGAAGAGAGGAGGGGGTAGGGCTGTGGTAGGATTACTTCAGACATGCAAACGCGCGCTCCCGAGAAATCCAAGGCTCCTCTTAATCATAGCGGGTCGGTATAAGCCCCCGACATGGAAGGAGAAAGCCATCCAGCGATTCTCCCAGACCGCCGTGGATCATATGAGGTAGCCAAGGCTCAGGTAGCAGCAATGTTGCACGAGAGAAGTCCCACGGTGAGAAGAGAGGAGGGGGGGGGCGCCAGGTTATGGAGTGAGGCTGTGGTGGAGTTGCCTTGCCCCACGTTGGGCGCCAACTGCGGCGGCTTGCTCAGTCGGTGGCGGTGGGGTTGCTCTGCCCCACGTTGTGCTGTGGTGGGGTTGCTTTGCCCCACGTTGGGCGCCAGCTGCGACGGTTTGCTCGGTCGGTAGAGGTGGGGTCTGGCTGCGGACGAGGGGTCGGTCCTGCTCTGGACGAGGGGTCGGTCCCGCCTGGGACGAGGGGTCGGTCCGGCAGCAGACGAGGGATCGGTCTCACAAGGGTTTGCGCGGTTCGGCTGACGGGGTCGCCCGGCGAAGCCGGCGACGAACTGGGGACAAGGGAGGCCAGGCCCTTGTCGGGGGCTCTCAGGACTGGAGGGCGCACGGCAGAAGAACTACCGCGGAGACAAGGTAAACACGCAAGTCCACTTTACTGAGGGAGAGGCAACAGTTTTATAGGGGCTGGGGAAGGCTGATTGGTCAAAGCCACGCCCTGTTCTGATTGGTTGCCGGCAAAAGGTCAGTGGGCGGTACTGGACGGGGGAGGGGTGGTGGTTAGGGATTGGCTGTCGCTGTTGCTGGGGGAAGGGGCAGGGTTTAGGGATTGGTGGCTGCTGTTGCTGGGGTGGAGGGCAGACTTGAGTTTCCCACCCACGCCTGGCTGTTGCTGCTGTCGGGGGAAGGGAAAAGGGCAGACTGGATTTTTCCGCCCACACCTGGCTGTTGCTGCTGTCGGGGGAGGGGAAAAGGACGGGCTGGATTTTTCCGCCCACGCCTGGCTGTTGCTGCTGTCGGGGGAAGGGAAAAGGGCAGACTGGATTTTTCCGCCCACACCTGGCTGTTGCTGCTGTCGGGGGAGGGGAAAAGGGCGGGCTGGATTTTTCCGCCCACACCTGGCTGTTGCTGCTGTCGGGGGAGGGGAAAAGGGCAGACTGGAATTTTCTGCCCTGCGCCTGCGCAGGGAGAAAGAAGGCATCGTGTGGCGCCATCCGGGAGGAGGGGCGGCCGCGGAAGCATGGCTGCCGAGAAGGGGAGACCCGAGGGCACTCTGCGCCCATGCCGAGCTTCCTTCAGGGGTGGCGGTGAGTTCGACCAGCCACCCTATTATGGGGGCAGCGGCTTGGCCTACCGCGGCCGCTCCCCCGCCAGGCCAGCAAACCACGCTTCAGCCCGAGGGGTGACCGCAGTTATCCATTTCACGTCTAGTTCTCACCCAGCTGTGGCCCTCTCTGGCTTTGCTTCCTCATGAAATCTTACTCATTCTTCAAGGCCCCGCCCAATTTTCTCTTAATCCCTGAGGTCATCACTATCCTCTCTGGTTGGAATTGATTCTTCTGTGTGTTTCAGTAGTATAGTCATGTCTTCATTCATTTCAAATCAATCACCTCGGCACTATCCACGGACAGGCACTGCTCTCATGTAACTTACCCATTATAGACAGGTAGAGAGACAACAAATAAATGAGTATATAATATAATTTCAGCCAATGCTAAGTACTTCAAAGAGAAAGGAATCAGGGTTATCATTTTGACAGATATGGGATGTGATGGGAGGGAAAGCAGGCTTTTTAGTTAGGATGTTCAGAAATGAATTGGCATAGGGGAGGTCACAGAGGCAAACAGTGAACAGAACATGTAAGGATTGGAAATTGGGTATTATTCTAAGTGTTGAGAAATATTGGAGGAATTCTAAAAATATATTTAATTGTTAATAAACTTCTAAAAGGAAGTAAAATAAATAAGGAAAAGTGAATAAATCAAAAGTGTAGTAGAGCTTGTCAGTGTTGATGTTGACTAGATCCCCTGACTACGGTAGCGTTCGCAAGGCTTCGCCACTGTAAAGTTACCCTTTTCTTCTCTTCCCACGCTGTAGTCTTTGGAATGGAGTCATTATACACAGTCCACAATTAAGGAGACATCAATTATTTTCTACTTCCTTGAGGGTAGATTATCTACATAAATTATTTAGAGTTCTCCTGCACAAGAGAGTTGTGTCTTTCCCATTTATTTCTTTATTGAATCATTTACTGAAATGAGTATAGATTCATGGATCTTTATTTTATACTTTGGGTTATAATCCTGTGCTACTTTGCTTCTTTTGTGTCTCAAATTGTTTCAGCTTTGGCCATTGGAAACTCTTTCAGTGGGTCACCGTGTTCCTTTGACATAGCCCATCATTGTGGGATTTTTTTAGTACTTCCTTCCTTCCTATTTCTTGTGTTATTGCACTAGCTAGGTCTTACAGTAGAAAGTTTAAAAAAAGTGGTGAGAAATTATATCCTTGAGAAAGAGTCTAGTTCCTCAATATTAAATATAATGTTAGCTATAGGTTTTTAATAGATGTTCAACATAAGCCTGAGAAAATGTGTAGTCTGTTGCTGTTGGATGCTGTATTTCATAATTTCCAGTTAGATCCAGGGGAATGATGGTCCTAATTAGGTCAATTGTATTTTTACTTATTTTCTGCCTACTTGATATGTCAATTGCTGGCAGCAGAGAGCTGAAGACAGCAACTACAATAGTGGATATGTCTACTTGCTTTGCAGTAATATCAGGCTCAAGCATTTTGAGTTCCTGATAGGTATTTAAACATTTTAGAATTATTATGTCTTCTTAGAATATTTACTCTGATTGTTATGTAATGCCCTTCTTTATCTCTGATAATATTCCTTATTATGAAGTCTTCTTTGTCTGAGATTAATATAGCTATTCCAGCTTTCTTTTGGTTAGTGTTAGAATGTATACCTCTCTCTATCCCTTTCCTTTTTTCCTTTTTAATTTTTTGAAATTTATTTCTCTCCCCTTTCCCCCTCCCCAGTTGTCTGCTCCCTGTGTCCATTTGCTGTGTGTTCTTCTGTGTTCATTTGTAAAAATTTCCTCCTCAGAGTCTTTACCGTGTATTTCTCTCAGCTGTAATTCACTGTTGCAGTCCTGTTGGTGTGGTGGTAAGGTATGGAGGAAGGCAAATGTTAAATACACTTATGGTTATATCTCAGTCTTTAGTGGACCTGGTTCCCAGGTTATGACCTTCCCAAGTGTTTCTTAACTTTCGATACTTAGACTAGGTAAAGGTAGAGAGGGCTAGAATAGTAAAAACATCCATCTCCAATATGGTATGCCCCTGATAAACTTTATGATTATTCTTCCCCTCCCCTGCCAGAGCTATGAGGCAATCTTCATTAGCTCTTCATGATAAGAACTTGGATTCTTGGTGGGATTCTTGGAGACAAAATTCACAAAATATGGGAAATTGCTAAGACTGTTGCATCCCTGAGTTTCTCACTCTCTTGCTAGTCTATACTCAGCCTCGTCAACTCAGCAAAATTACCATTTAAGTATGCCAATAAATACTTGGGTGCTGCAACTTCTGGTTAGCTGATCTAGACTGAGGTTCTCTTTATTCACCTGTCTTTCCAGATTTGGGGGTGGCAGCTTTCACTGTGACCTCAGTTCTCTAATGGGTCTAACAAAAGTAGTTTGCTTTTAGTTTGTTTGGTTTTTTATTATTGTAAGCTCAAGAGTGATGTCTTCCAAGCTCCTTACATGTAAAAGCTGGACTAGGAAGTGCCATTGGAGGATGCTGATCAGGAGAATTTTGTGATCTAATTTTCTTATCCCTTTCCCATGCAGAAATGATTGTAGAGCTGCAATGAAGTAGGGAGATATTTTATGGGCTAATGAAGTAGACTAGGGGAGAGATGACCAGGATGTGAGCTGTATTGACAGGGTGAAGATCCTGTGAAGTGCCTGGGATTTGGATATGTTTTCAAGATAAGTCACCGGATGTTGATAATGTTTGGTGTGGGATATGAGTGAAAGAGAGGAGTAAAAGGATGACTTTGGAACTGAGCATCTTGAATCATAGTGCCTTTAATAACATGCAAAAATTGGGAGATTGGTGGCACATTTGGTAGAGTGTGGTAAGAAATAAAATATTTGCATTGTAGACATGTAAAATATAAAGCATCTCATGAACATCCCTTTGGAGATTTTGAGTAGGTAGCTGGATATTGAATCTGGAACTCAGAGAAGAGGTTATTAATAGAGATACACATTTTTGAGTCTTCAGCTTATAAGTATTATTTAAAATGATTGGACTGGTAGGTAATGTGAGACATGTTTTTTGGTTTTCTGCTCTTGTACATCCTTTCACTATGCTTTATCTTGAATTGGGTATTTACACAGTTGTTACCCATTACATTATAAAAGTAGGATCTTTTCTTACACATTTTATTTTCTGCATATCATTATTATATACATACTAAATAAATGTCTGTAGAATTTATTCAAAATAGAATAGGTCTCCAAATAACTTATTCACAATACTAAAAGGCTTTGGAAACTGAAATCATTTTGTAAGTAAGGCAATTTTCTGGGGTAAAACCTCACCTGTACTGATGTGAGATGGAATATATGTCTATATTAACTCATTTTAAATATACAGTACAACATTTCAAAATAAATTTACTGAGTTGTGAACTTATAAGCTTGTTCCACTTTTCAAGTATTTCCAGCATGAAATCCTCCATGTCCATCTACAATCCATGCTCCCATCCTCAGCTGTAGGTAACCACTGATCTACTTTTTATCTCCAAAGATTTGCCTTTTCTGGACATTTTACATAAATGGAATCATACAATAAGATTTTGTGAAACTATATATCATTTTATCTTTTCCATATAATATGAATATTCACGTTTTGCTAGTATATTATGTATGGTCTTCTCATGTATGTGTTTTATAACACAAAGCGCGCATGTTATATCACAGTTCTAAAATCTGAAACCAAAAAATATCTGAAGTATAAACTTCTTCTGGCCCCATCTAGTTTCTGATAAGGTATCGTTAACCTGTATGGAATTTTACACATGATTTAAAGAATCCATCACTTGCAATGATTGGAATCTGGTTGTGTCATGCAATGAGATCCTCTATTGAAAACCCGATGGTATATAAAAATTAGAGAAGAACCTCAGTATTTAAATATTCGGTTTTAATATTTTTTAGGAGGTATCAGGGATTGAATCCAGGTCCTCAGACATGGGAAGCAGGTGCTCAACAACTTGAGCTACATCTGCTCCCTTGTTTCAATTTTAAAGAGGAGACTAAGGTCCAGAGAGCACCATATTCTGCTTTACAGATAGCAGACCTGTACCTAGAATCCAGGTTTCATATTATGGCCTTGTGCTTGAATGTGAACAGCTAGAATTAAGTGTAAAGTATCATCCATTTCCCTCTCCTACCTACTATATGTTTTATAGAGAAGATGAAAACAAGCTAGATTACACCTTTACACGTGGTAAACACTTAACAAGTTTGTGCAGCCAATGACTGCCTTCAAGAAGGAATCTAAACAGGTATTTCACCTACTCTCATCTTTTGCCCAAGTGTGAAATCCTTTTAGATTTCTGCATTTTTACCCATAAGGAAGCTATTGCAGTAGTTCAGGAGAGAAATAAGAGGCTACGATTTCTGGACAAGGGATGGGAATAATTTTAAGACAAATGTAAGAGAAGGGAAAACGAGGAAAAAAAGACTACAGTATAGGTACTTATTAAATACGTGTCTGTTAATGTAGGAAGGGGGGAAAGTATGTGAAACGGGTAAAGAATGAGTCTTTTCACAGGAGGGAGACGGTGAGATATTATAAGAGAAGGAGAAGAAAGAGAGCATTTCCCGAGGAGGGATTGAGTCAACCCTGTCAAAGTGCAAAGTGGTTAAAGAGAATTAGGGTTTACAAAAAGTCTTTGAGTTAGGGGCACAAGGGCATTGGTAATCTTTCTGTGATTGCCCTGGAGTGCTGAGGCAAAGCCAAAGAGGGACAGAATGAGGAGTTTTCAGGATGTGAGGTCATGATAGCAGCAAACATTAGCTTCTCCTTCAAGAGACTGGTCTCCAATTATAGGATGGTGGAGGGAAGGTAGAAGTAGAATAAAAAGTCACTTTTTTAAAAAGAATATCCAAACCCTAAGCTCATTTGAAGCCTCATAGAAAATTACTGTCATGTACTTGTACAGCGTGTCTAAATACCATGTTGTACAAAAAAAGGACACTCAAGGATCAAATAGTGCATTTTCAAGTCCTAGCTTAAACTGGTTTTACCCTTTCAAGCATCCAAATTGGATTTCATTTACCTGGTTTTTGAAAGCCTTTGTTTGTTAGATAGCAACTAAAAGAATTCCAAGAAAAATAAATCATAACTCAGTATCAAAGGTATTGCTATGCTGCTTAATTAATAACTAAAAAGAAAGTTTTTAAAATTTTCTTAATAGCTTCTTGCAGCTACTTAATGTGCAATATTGCTATGTAGTGTACAGCAGTTGTACCCTTCTGCATTTTTATGAGAATGCTCTGAGATTTCTACAGCAAAGTAAGTTCACAGCCATTCTTTTGACCTTCCTTTTCCCATCATACCACTTTTTAACTTACATTAACTGCCCATGATTTGCTAGATTTAAGTATGTTCTAGAAGGTTACAACTAAAATTGAATTCACTGGAGTGATTTTTTTTCCTTTATGCTGATGTCAAAGATATTTTCATTACATGTGTATGAAAGTAGAGCTTACAGCTTTTTGAGTACAGACAGAAAAATACATGAATGGACACCCTAAAAATCTGGTAGAAAGATTCCCTGAAAAATAAAAGTACATATAGGTATTCCTCATATTATTTAAAAATAAGTAAATTGCTCACTCAATCTGCATGAACTCAGTGACACAGTTGTGCCTGCAAATGTAATTTTTTTTCAGTCTTGTTTGTGGGTTCTATTTTATCATTTGAGAAAATATGGAGTTTATTTAACCTTATTATATTCAAGAATTGTAGGCAAGTGACAATATTTTTCTGATGACAGTTTTCCAAATTGGGAAGTGATGAAAATTGGAGAGTTATATCATTATTCAGGGTTGGAATGAATTTATCAGATTATCTAGTCCAATATTCTCAATTCTGGAAAACCCTTTTATAAAAACTCTTTTCCCTCTGTTCCTGGAACAAGAAATTTTTCCCTGCTTGAATTCTTCTAGCACACTGTATGAGTCTGTAGTACTTAGTAATACCCATCTTGCAGTTCAGTAATTTATGTGCAAATTTATCTCACTTTTTGGCTCAGGCAGCAAGGTCTCTGATTGATTCCTATTAGTATCCACTACAGCACAGAACAAAATGCCTGATACAGAAAAGGTGATTACTAAATATAGATTACATATATACATCATAAAGTCAGGTTTGGTGATTAAAAAAAAAAAAAACAACACATAAGATTCTCAAATTTCAAAAGATTTGGCCAAGATCTCAGAATTATTGAAACAACCCATATTTCCAGTCCGGGATATTCTTTTTAAAATACCTCATCTCCTCTAAATAATTATAAAAATGTATTATCAAATTTCAGTGATGGACCTCTTGATTCTTAACTGCTTAATTGTAGATGAAACACCTTACACTTTTGTAATTTTAAGAAGCTGAACATTTTGTCTTCCGTGGCATAAAAAAGAAAACCATAAATGTTCTAATTTTAGTTATAGCTTCAGAAACCATATTCTATCATTCAGAAAATAATAGAATCCCACGTACCAGAATGTATCTGAGAAAATTTTCCGACTAATGTACAAAGCTTTATTGAAGATAGGCAAAAATAGTCTGAGGGTTGATTCGATCTGAATAAAGTGTCTGGTGGATGAAGGCCAGATGCGAATTAGGAGTGATCTGTACTCCCGCGCCCTCTTTCCTCCCTTAAATCCAGCAGACGAAGCTAGTGTCATGAGCAGGGCTAAGTTTCTTAAAAAAAACTAAAAACACCTTACAATATCGGAGAAAGGAGGTGCAGTGGGGCGGGGGGCTAAGGGGCGGTTTGAAAAAGAACAAAAGGGCATAAGAATTTCCTCAACGGATTAACGTGTCTGTTCAGGAAGTCTTTATTGACACACAAGGTGGTGTGGATCCTGTTCTAGTCCCAAGGACACGACGCTGCCAGTACTCTAGTCCTTCAGGACAGTCGTTCTCCAGGGGAAACAATGGCAAATAGATACGGAATAATATTACGATGTGGTAAATGCCATATTAGAAATGTCTGTAACTTGCTAAGGGAACAAAGATAAGAGAGAAATCAATTCTTCTTGGTAGAACAGGGAACTAACTCTATGGAGACACAGTGGCATTTCAAGTAGACTTTAAAAGATTAGAAGGAATTTGCCAAGAATGCGTTAAGGGTAATAGGCAGACAAGGCAGGAGAAGAAAAGGATCAAAGGCTTGAACACGTGAGAGTTCATTGTGTGTTGGAGAAACAGTGCGATCATGATTTTTTAAACACTTTTCCATATGTTAATAAAGTTTACGTTAATGTCTTCTTTTGCTCAATTTAGAAAAAAATATATATAGCAAAAGAGCCACACGGTATTTAACTTGCCAAGTCCCTCATTCCTTGTCATGAGTTAAAGTGTGCTTTAGGCTAGGATTGTCTTAACTCAAATTATTCACATCTGCCCCTCTCCCACAAGAAAAGGTAAGAGTTGATTTGGAGGTGTCAAAGTGAAGACGGATGTCAAACTTGCATATGCTTTCAAGATATTTAATAGTAATCTGAATGAATGCTAAATGAAAAAAAAATAGAACAAGCAAGCAAGTAATCAGAAACTTGTCAAAGGACATGACACTCAGACATTAAAAAGGAAAAGATCGTGGAATTAATTTCGTAGGACCAGTGGGCCCTAAAGAATATCTGATCCAGCTCTATCCTTGAAATAAGCATACTTCTTCTAATGAAATTCCAAATTAAATTATGTTTTTCAAAAACTAATAAATATCATTTCAAAAATTTTTACCAAATATTAATATAAAATATTTTATTTGTAAAATATTGGACAAAGCACTATAGGGCATTTGGAATTGTAGGAAGCATTACCAATGCACTTACAAAAATGCTGCACACAGGCACAATAGGGTAACTCCGAAGAAAGAGCAGTGCATAGCAGTGATAAATGATGGGCACACACACACAAGGTTAGATGTTCAGATTATGTTCATTAAGTATATTGGTAGAGCTATTAGGAGCCTGCATGTTTATAAGAATGAAGATTAATAGATGAATAGGCCTTAAGTGAGCAAATTATTTTAATGCGACATATGAGTTTATTCTATTAGTATGCATAATTTAATTACAGCCAAACTTTACCAGGAAAAAATAAAGAAATCTGAAATACAAAATGTGGAACAAAGGTAGTCATCTAATTCTGTTGTGTAACAATGGGTAGCACTGAAACGGGCAGTATGGTTGTATAGATCAGCAGACAGAATCCCCTGGTACTTATTTTGGTTAAACACTTGGGAATTCTCTTCTATAAATAAATCAATTGATTATCAGTTCAACACCCCAGGAACTCATTTCAAACTATGGATCGTTTGCTAGTTTCCTAGCACTGCTGTAACAAAGCACCACTAATGAGGTGATTTAAAAGCACAGAAATTTATTCTTTCAAAATTCTGAAAGCTACAAGTCCAAAATCAAGGGATTAAATGTGCTATGTTCCCTCTGAAGGCTTCCAGTGGCTCCTAGCATTCCTGGGGTTGTGGCAGCATAACTCTGGTCTCTGACTCCATCTTCACATGGCCTTCATCTCTTATGTGTCTCTGTGCCCTTTCCTCTTCTTTTAAGGAAACCTTTCATTGGATTTAGGGCTTGCCCTCAATGCACGATGATTTCATCTTGATTTCCTTAATAATTATATCTGCAAATACCCTATTTCCAAAGCAAATGTCACATTTTGAGTTTCTGGGTAGACATGAATTTTGGGGGACACTAGTCCATCTACAGTAGCTAGCTGTCTGCCTCCCCAAATCCATGTATGTTAACTGGGCCAAGTACATTTACCTCATTCCACCATCCTCCAAAATCTGAACCCAAGTCAGCATCAACTCTGACTCTAAAATGTCTTCTAAATATCATCATCTAAATCATCTAATTCAGGATGGATAAGATTTAGAGTATGAATCATCCTGGAGCCAAATTCTTCTCCATCTCTGGACCTGTGAAACTAGAAAACAAATTATCTGCTTCTAAGATACAGTGGTGGGACAATATAGGTTAAACATTTCCATTCCAGTAGAGAGAAAATGCAAGGAGAAAAGTTTTCACCAATCCCAAGGAAGTCTGAAACATAGCAGGAAAAATTCCATTAGGTTTCAAGGTCTGAGAATAATTCCCTGTTGCTTGATACTCTTTTCTGTGAGACCATGGTAGCCCATGTATATGTGTGTGTGTGTGTTTATAATTATAATTCTATATGTATTAAAATCTATATAGGCTCACAGAACCATAACCACAAACAGGATATAGTACAATTCAATTACCCCTAACATTCTCTTGTCATTGCCCTTCGTAGCCACACTAATCCCCAACTCCTAAACAGTCATATCAACTGATAAGTTCTTCATCACTGTAGTTTTGCTTTCTACAGTTTTGTTTTTTTCCAGATTGCTATATAAAAGGAATATTGTTGTGTAGCCTTTGGGTAATGGCTGCCTTCACTCAGTTTAATGCATTTGAGATGTACCAATGCTGTTGTATCAGCAGATTATTCATTTCATTGCTAAGTGACATTCCATTGAATGGATATACCATGGTATGCTTATCTATTTGCCCATTAAAAACATTTGTTTTCTTCCCAGGTTTGATGATTATGAAGAAAACTGTTAACAAAAACATTCATGTGCAATTTTTGATGAAGGATCTGTTCTAGTCATTGTCCATTTTAACATTGTGGTTTTTTCATACTTTTGACTTTTGAGATATCTTTATATATTATGGATTCAAGAACTTTTTTGAATATGCAATTAGCAAGTGTTTTCCTCTGTATCTAGCTTGACTTTTTATTCTTTCCATGGTATATTCTGAAGAATAGAATTTTAGACTACTTTGATGAAGTTTAACATTTTTTCCTATTATATATCAGGCTTTTTGTGACATGGCTAAGAGGTATGCCTAATCCAATGAATAAGATAGTTTTCTCCTATGTTTTCTTCTAAAAACTTTATCTGTTTTGAATTATATTTAGAACTATGCTTCATTTTAAGTTTGGGCCCTCTCATTCATGAACATGGTATGTTGCTCCACTTATTTTTATTGTCTTTGTTTCATTAATTTTCAAAATAGATATCTCTATAAGTTTTATTAGATTTATATGTAAGTACTTCATTATTTAGAGGTACTGTAAATTGTAGGAATGTTTGAAAGTATTTTTTAACATTTTAAGTTTAATCAATTAAAATGCCAAGGTATTCAACAAAAAATGGTGTTGAAATAAAGACAACATGATTCGGAAGGGAATTTATCATTAATCCAATAAAATTGATTTCTTAGAGGCTTTTTTACTTGCATGAACCTCCAAGTTAATGTGCAAATTTGCAAGATTTTTAAAAAAATTTTAGCCAATTTGAGAGGTATTAAAATATATTTCACTTTCGTTTTTATTTGCATTTTCCTGATTACCTTTGGGAATAAGGAAACTTTTACGTGCTTAATTGTCATGTAATTTCCTTTTCTATGAATTGTCAACTTGTTTTTCTTTTCTTTTTTTTAGGCTAAACATATTTTACTTAGCTAATGCAGTGTTTAAACATTTGCATGTGTGATTTGCTACTAACCATGGTCTATAGTTTACATTATGGTTTACACTTTGCACCACACAATTTTATAGGTTTTGACAGCATATAAAATGGCCTCTATCTGTCATTGCAATGCCATGTAGAAAAATTCCAATGTCTCCATAGTAACCCATGTTATATCTATTTTCCCTCTCCTTCGCCCAGAACCTGTGGGGTCACTGCCTTTATACCAATTAACAAGTTCTTCTATTGCTAGAATAATCATAAGTCTACTTAAGTTCATAGTTGTACTCCCCACCTTATGAATGTTCATTTCTCATTCTTGAGCATTTGGGGGTGATGATGGCCACTCTGCTTCCAGTGGAGAGGGAGCTTACCTCTCATGGGGCAGATGGATGGAACTGTCTTGCTTGCAATTGTAGATATTCTCTGTTTTATTCTTGGAACAGGCATTGCCCATCATCACCCTTTTGTTTGTTGTCCTGAGCAAGTCCAGTGAACTGGAGAGTAAGTGTTGGCTGCAAATCTGCTGAGATTCAGGGCTCAACTGGCATATGAACAGACTGAAGATTTAATTCTCTAGGACATATATTTAAGAGGCCATCCTAGAATTCTATTCTCAGAGAAAATATTTTTCAAAATGAAGACTCTTACAGATATTGTACAAACTTGAAAGAATTCATCATTAGTAGACTCACCAAAAAAGGACTATTTTAAAGAAGTACTTTACACAGAAGAAAATAATATGTGATAGAAAAGTGGATCTACACACACAGAGGAATGGAGAGAGAGCACTGGAAATAGTAACTAAATGGCTAAATATAACAGACATCTTCTTGAAATCTTTTAAAAGGTGATTGACTGTTTAACACAAACAATAATGACACCTCACCAAAAATGACAATAAGATGACATATAAACATAGGGAATATTCTCAACATCTGTAATAATTAGAAAAGTTCAAATTAAAACCTCCACAGCATGCCACTCTACTTATTGGAATGACTACAATTAAAAGGACTAACCACACAAATTGCTGGTAAGAATGCAAAGGAACTACAATGTTCATCTTCTGGTGGGAAGCAAAGTGGAACTGCTGATGGGAAGCAAAATGGAACAATGACTTTGGAAAAGTCTTTGGTAGTTTCTTAGAGGGTTAAATATATACCTAGCATATTATCCAACTTTTCCACTCCTAGGTATTTACTGAACCGAAATGTCACACATGCCCATTAAAATATTTATATGCAACAGTTTTCTTTGTAATAGATAAAATCTGGAAACAACCCAAAGTGAATCAATGGGTAAACAATAATTAAATTGTGGTATATCCCTGCAATGGAATTTTACTCAGCAATAAAAAGGAATGAACTGATTTTTTAACAATACGGATAAATCTCTAAATAATTATGCAAAGTGAAAGAAGATAGTCAAAACAGGGCCAAGAGTTCTGAGGCAAAGGAAGTACCTAGGGCACAAAATTTAAGGAGACACTCATTCTTAGGCACTAACCTTGAATTTGCCTGACCTTGAGAGTGAGTGCCTCTATAACAGAGATGTGCCCTGGGCAAAATTTAAACATGAAATAAAAATGTTGCAGTTAAAGTGGACTCGAACTGGAATTGCTGTAATAGTTGTTTTATTTATTTGGTTTGGTTTGTGTTAAAGAAGGAGATGTGAATTCTTTATTGTGGAAGCATGTATATATCAGAAAAGTTTTGTATAACAAAAACATCTTAGAATTTGAAATCAATAAGTACTTGAATTCCAACAGATTACATTATGTCAACTGTGTACTCATTTGCCAATTAAGGAAGTGCAATGTGTGTTAACTAATCCATTGAATTCATTCAATTTTAGAGACTGCTAATTTCTTGAGAAAGCAAAGGACTGTAAATAAAAAAGTAAGTTATTGTGTTAAGTTCCACATTCTTGTTGAACAGTGCTGGAGTAATAAAGCAAAATAAATGATTCAAAATGCAAGAAGTGAAATTCTTTAAGATGACCTTTAAAAGTAAAACTTCTGTGTTAGAACATCCATTATAGGTTAAATAAAAGCAAGATTTTTTTTACATCAACTGTAATATTTTTGGTACCAGTTAGACAGTATAAATCATTTTAGTTCTTGGTTAATGATTTTATTTACTTAAGAGTCAACAGTTTGAATGTCTATGGGATCTACATTTAAAAAAAAATAAACTAGGAAAAAAAGAATAAGTCTCTAAATCTATTTCAACATTTCAGTCATATCTTTAAACAGAATGTATAAAAACATCAATTACTATGCCAAATACTATTAGGACGTTTTATTCCAAGACAACTTTCTTACATTGAAATTTACAAATCCTTACCACTTCTAGTTTCTACCTTGGTTAAGGCAAGCTCATGTGTCACCTAAACTGTTAATCCTTCATTCCACAAACATTAATTAAGCGTTGACTGTGTGTCAGATAATGCACTTAGCTGACAGAGATATAAAAATAGATCGCATATGATTCTAGTCCTAAAGAAATGACAGGTACTCATAGTTCTTTTCTTCATTATCCTCTTTGTCCAGAACCATGCTTCTAAGTATGTTGCCAAATACCATTCAATAAATGCTCATAAAGAAATGAGAAGGCTAAGCTTTCTACAGAGTGTTTTAATGTAGGTTTTCATTTTTATGTACTTGATATGAATCAGATAGACTCTCAAGGCACAGTGGTAGGGGAAATTTAAGATTATTAGTGTTTTGTTGAAACTTGTGGAATTAGTTTTGGCCTCAGGCACTCTGGCCTCAAATATGGCCCTTTCAAGAAATGGATTTGTGGCTGAAGGAAGGGAGTCTGGGTGTTTCGAAAACAAAATTCTTTGTATTATCCTCAGGCTACATTCAATGGGCTGTGAGGAGAATTAAAAGACTTTGCCTTAAAAAAAAAAAAAAAAAATCCTTGGTAACTTCAAGCCACAGCAGTTTGGTTTCAGCTCACAGCACCTACTTCAAAGGATTCCCCATAGAGATGCCTGAGCACCTCCAGCTGCAGCTGTCAGTCTTGGATTCTTTGTGTTTTCTCAAAAGCTCAGTCCCCAAATACTTTAGCTCTCCAAGGAGAGAGGGGATGAGGGGACCAGACAAGGAGGCTGTCTCTGTAAACGAAACTGTGGACACTGCAAAGAAGGAGACTTCTAACAGGACTCAGTTCCAATGAAAATTTCTCATGTGAGTCAAACACAGTATAGAAAGAGCTCTGGCCTCTAATATCCTGCAAGAGAGTTCTGTTTAGATATATTTGTCAAAAACTCCTCTCTTTTCATTCCTTTAGCTAAATATCATGTGTAGTTGAGTCTATATTTAAGCAAAGACTTCCAAAGTCCCTTAAATTCACAAACTTCATTGAGCACAACAGGACTTTTAATCCATCCTCTTAAGAACAACTTAACCTGCTCAGGATGAGCCTTAAATCAGTCTTCGAAGAGTTGGTGTGATTATAAACTCATCTTGTGTGGAATGTGAGACAAATTTCCCAAACAATCCAGGTATTCATAGTTAAAAT
This sequence comes from Dasypus novemcinctus, assembly GCF_030445035.2. Classification (NCBI taxonomy): domain Eukaryota; kingdom Metazoa; phylum Chordata; class Mammalia; order Cingulata; family Dasypodidae; genus Dasypus; species Dasypus novemcinctus. The sequence continues at coordinate 39,677,489 of NC_080697.1, forward strand.
GGGATTAATCTCAACACACCTGTTTATTGAAATGGTATTATCTTGGTAAAAATTCAACCATTCACCCATGTAAATTTTTTCCCTCAATTTCTTCTTTAGGCAAGCAAAATAAAATAGCGCCACTTCAAATTGGACATCAGAACACAGAAAATATGAGGATTAAAAGGCCATTAAATCAAATGTTTAATATCCTTTAGAACCTGTGTATATAATAACCAAGTCTATTTGTGAAGGTGAAAATTTTAGGGGTTAAGACCATTATTTTAATATATGCTATTTTTGAAAAGAAATGGCTTTCACTTCTATTTGGGGGAGTGTAGCTATTTTCACATGACTTCTGGGTGGAATTCCTGGAACAGCAGGTGGCTATGCCATGTTTGGAGGTGAGATTTCCCCAGCTGCTGTAAAACGATAACCAACAAAATGTCTACCTCACTTCCCTTATTCAACTTTTCTCCAGCCTGGAAGAGCTTCTTATTTTTTCATGAAACTCCAGTTTGTGTGCTGCAAGAGACCTTCATATCTTGTAAACAAAGAGATGACTGACCTTCGGACTTTTTATTACAAATGCATTGCAAAACCAACGTCTCCTGTTACAGCACGGCTCAACCATAGGTGTGCTTTTTCTTGCCTTTTACATTGGCCGTTTTCTGCCTTGGCAAAGTGTGCTGCTTTCTTGAAAAGTCCCTTGACCAGAAGTCCCTTACCTCGTCACACCCCATACCCACCATCTGTCTGGCAATGCTGTCTCTAAGGCAGTCTGCTGCTTTCACAGTAAATTGATGAGATTACTTCCATTTTTATGGTCATTTTTGTTTTTATTTTGAAGTGATGTTCACTGTAGTCCACTACTGTATATCTATCTACTTACCTTGGGTAATAACCAATCATAAACATGAAAAGATACATCAAGGCTAGTTCCATTAGAGTTGTGTCCAAGTACAGTAGTAGGAGCAATGCATGCAATAGAAATTGTCTGAGGCTATGGGAATAAATAAATATAAGAAATAGAAATAAAAGTAAAAGCATTTTGTGATTTTCATTCTTGACTGTCCTTTTACAGTCTCACAGATTTCAGAATAGTTTAAGCAGCTTCATTTAGCATAGGGAATCCTCTGGTATCTACCACTGAGATTCTCCTCAGGTTAGTTCCAGAAAAATGTCTTTAAATTTTTACTTCTGGTCATGTACACAAATGAGTTCTACTCTACCGATGTGTGCGCTTTTCTACACATTTCCTTAAGTTATTCAGATCTATCTTTGAAAACTTAGCTTAGGTGTTCCTTCCTCTAGAAAGACTTTTCCTGACTCCACAGTCTGATTTAGACCCATTTTTGAACCATGCTCCCATAGTGCCCTGATTGTTTCTGTACCTCACCAATGTTTCTTCATTGGTCTATCATGTTTCCTGGACTATGAATGACTGCCAGAAAGGGACCCTGAAACTACTCAAGGGTCTAGAATTTACTTTTAGTCCTTCTCCCACACTCCATCTTCACCATGCTGCTCTTCATTATCATTTTAACTATCTGTTAAAATGCTCATTAGTGGGCAGGCACTGTGTTACAGTTTTTCTGTACATGTGTGTCATGTAACCCTGTTTTATAGGTGTACAACCTAAAACTGCAGAAGTTAATAAAAATGCTGACGTTCATGCTATGATTCGCATATGTATCTGACTTCAGAACTCTTAGCAAAATATTATAGCATCTCAATAAATGCTCATTGAAGATAAATGGTTAACATTCACCGAGGATTTTGCTTATCTTCTACAGCACTTAATATGCCATGTACACGGATATGTTAAATATTCTCTGTTGATGTTACATATTTGAATGGCAAGAGAAACAAAAGCTTGTATTTTCATTGTATGGCCTTCTGTTGCTTGGAAGCTTCCTTGTTTCTATATTCTACCACAAGTTCTCATCCCTACTAGGAATTTTATTAAGAGCACGTGATTTTCTCATTCTTCAGGATATACGAGATCTCTCCACCTTCCTTCTTTTTTTTAAAATTTATTGAAATATATCACTCATACATAAACATACATAAACAGTGAATGTATAATAGTTGTGAACTTACAAAACAAACATATATAACATCAAACAAGCATATATAATATCTCACCCTACCACGAATAACTTGCATTGTTTTTAAACCTTTTTAACTAATGATTAAACAGCATCGTCAAAATATTACTACTAAACAAAGTATTTTCCTCTAACCAATCTGATTATTATCTTTATATCATTTGTATATGAACATACATAAACAATTAAGTGTATAGTAAAAGTTGTGAACTTACAAAGCAAACATGCATGACATCATACAGGGGTCCCATACATCAACCCTCCACCAACACCTTGTATTGTCATGAGAAGTTTGTTAAAACCTATGAAAGAACACTGTCAAAATCTTACTACTATCATAGTTCTTATCTTAAAGTTGGTGTGTTTTCCCCTGAACCCACCCTATTATTATTTTTTAAATATATATTTTTTTATGACAGAAGTTGTAAACTTATAAAATAGTCATGCACATGTGCAGAATTCCCAAACAACACCCCTCCATCAACACACCACAGTGTGGTGGGTCACTCGCTATAGATAAAATAATATCATCTGATTATTGCTATGTCCATAGTGTATATTTGGCTCACATTTTCCACACTGCCTCAGTATCAACACAGTACATATTTTGCATAGATGCAAGAATATTATATTATTTCTACTAACCACAATCCATAGTTCATTCCAGCTGTATTTTTTCTATGCTTCTGCACATTCCCATCACCCTGCGGTAGTGATATACATTTGTTCTAGCTAACAGAGGACACTCTTGCATCTGTATCATTAACCACAATTCTCACCCACGTCTTGGTTTACCATGTTATCCAGTTCCTAGATTATTCTCAAGCATTTTGTGAATTGGCATTTACATAACTAGATTACCATTTTCAGTCACATCCCAATTTGTAAACTAGCTGTTACTTACTCCCTGTGTGTTATCATCCACTCTATACATTTCCACAATTTTACAGTAAAGCTAATTAAAACTTCTATATACATTAAACATCAGTAGTCCACTCAATCCTTCTCTTATCTCCTTTAAGAATCCACCACCTACCACGAGATCTTGAAGATATTTTCCAATAATTTCTTCTAGAAGTTTTATGGTTCTTGCTTTTATTTTTAGTTTTTTGATCCATTTTGAGTTAGTTTTTGGATAAGGTGTGAGATAGGGGTCCTCTTTCCTTCTTTCAGTTGTGGATATCCATTTCTTTCAACACCATTTGTTGAAGGATTGTTCTGCCTGAGCTGTGTGAATTTGACAAGCTAGTCAAAAATCACTTGACGCTACCTGTGAGGGTCTGTTTCTGAACCATAAATTTGGTTGCATTGGTCTATCGTGTCTGTCTTTAGGCCAGTACCATGTTGTTTTTACCACTATAGGTAAGTTTTATGATTTAAAGTTTGGAGATAAGGGTTCGCTTTTCCTTTTTATGATGTTTCTGGCTATTCTGGGCTCCTTACCCTTCCAAATAAATTTAATGATTGTGTTTTCAATTTTTTCTTTAATGCTGGTGGAATTTTTATTAGGATTGCATTAATCTGTATATCAATTTGAGTAGAATTGACACCTTAATGATATTTAGTCTTCCAATCCATGAGCATGGAATGTTCTTCCAGTTATTTAGGCCTTTTTTGGATTGTTTTAACATTGAGTTGCAGTTTTCTGAATACAAGTGCTTTACAACATTAAGTTTATTCCTGACTATTTGAGTTTTATCTGTCATATTTTATTTTCACCACTCTTTTGACACTTTTAGTTACTTTTATTGATATAATCTTCATTTCTAGACTCTCTTCCAGGCCCCTCTCTCCTGTCTTTTCTTTTCAGGCTCTAGTACACCCTTTAGTATTTCCTGAAAATGTGGTCTCTTGCCTAGAAATTCTCTCCGTTTCTGTTTATCTATGAATATTCCAATTTCACCCTCATTTTTGAAAGATAGTCTTGCTCGATATAAAATTCTTGGCTGGAAGTTTTTTCTTGCAGTATCGTAAATATATCAGACCATTGTCTTCTTGCCTCCATGGTTTCTGGTGAGAAATCAGCACTAAATCTTATTGGATATCCCTTATATGTTATGCATTGCTTTTCTCTTGCTGCTCTCAGAATTCTCTCTTTGTCTTTGGCCTTTGAAATTCTGATGAGTATGTGTCTTGGAGTTGGTCCATTTGGATTTTTTCAGATGGAAGTAAGTTGTACTTCTTGGACAGGGTTATCTATGTCCTTCAATAGGATTGGGAAATTTTCTACCATTATTTATTTAAATATTCCTTCTTCCCCTTTTCCCTTCTCTTCTCCTTCTGGGACACCCATGACACATATGTTTGCATGACTTTTGCTGCCATTTAGTTCCCTAAAAACTTGTTCAATTTTTTCCATTCTTTTCTTCATCTATTCTTTTATATGTTCACTTTCAGAGGCCATTTCTTCAAGGTCACCAGTCCTTTCTTCTGCTTCCTCATATCTGCTATTATATGATTCCAGTGATTTTTTAATTTCATTGATTGCATCTTTCATTCCCATAAGATCTGCTATTTTTCTATGTATGCTTTCAAATTCTTCTTTGTGCTCATCCAATGTCTTCTTAATATCCTATACTCTTTAGCCATCTCATTAAATTTATTAAGGAGATTTATTTGAACATCTATAATTAGTTGTCTCAACTCCTTTATGTCATCTGGAGGCTTATCTTGTTCCTTTAACTGGGCCATGGCTTCCTGTTTCTTGGTGTGGATTGTAATTTTTTGTTGGTGTCTTCGCATCTGGCTTACTAGAGTAGTTTTTCTGGGTGCAGTTTTTCTCTCTAGTTTAGGGCTTCCTATCGTTTCTCCCTTGCTGCGTATGCAGTAGAAGCCAAGCATGTAGTTGATGCTGTAAGCTGTGGAGGCTCAAGCTGCCCTCATTGTACCAGGGACCAGTGAAGCTTCTTCCAACTTTCTCCTTTGCCAGGGGTAGGGACAGAGTCACAGCTATGTGTCATAATCTACGTGCAGGCCTAAACTATAGTTGCCCAGAGAGACTGATGAAGCTTCACATCCCTTTCTCCACTACCTGGGGCAGGGATGGAGTTGCAGGTGTGGGCAGCAATCTATGCAGACTTCTGATTTTCCGTCTATGCCAGCCAAAGTTCCCTGCAGTCACCTGTATAGGGTGGTGCAGGGCTCCTCAGCCTTCTCCCCACTAGAGGTGGGGCTGAAACCTATGTGGGCTTCAGGCTGATCTGCATGAAAGGAACTGTCAGCCTGGCTTCCCGTCAGGCTGAGGGCAGAGTCAGAATGGTAGCTACTGGCCTTTGCTGTCTTGGCTGGTTCTCACCCCAGCTGTTCCCAGTGTTATCTCTTAGTCAGCCAAGTCTCCCAATTAGTAGCTGAAATAGGCAGCCAACCATCTCCTCCCCTGTTTCTGGGAAATGGAGCTTCCAATTCCCATCACAGAACAGCTTCTTGGATGGCTTGTGCTACCAGAGTAGGATAATCACCAGCCTCCATGGCTTGGCCGGTAATTTCCGGAGAGGCTGGTGCAGATCCCCATAGCTTCCTCACCACTGGAGGTGGCCTGGGGCCCAGACTAGTCCGGAAATATGATCTGGATGGGAGAAAGCTGGCCCCACCAGCACTGGGATCCTCAGTCTGCCCCACTTCCCCCTCGTGCCAGGCGCGGAGTTAAGATGGCGGCTCCCGACCTCTTTATGACCTGGACAGGCTCAAACCTTAGCTGTTCTCAGCATCATACTGTAGCCCACTGAATTTCCTCACCATAGCTGAAATTGGTGCCCAACCTTCTCTTCCTCCCCTGTTTTGGGAAAGTGGAGCTTTCAGTTCCAGCTGTGGAACAGCTCCCTAGGTGGCTTGTGCCTCCAGTGCAGGATGGGCAGCAACCTCTGTGACGTGGAGTGCTTTACTTATGAGTCTTTTCTGCAGACAGGCATCGCCTCTTCCCACTCCCCCAAGGTCATTGCAGGATGCTCTTCTGGCCTCTGAGAGCTCCCAAACAGGTGCTTCAGTTATTTCCAGAGATCTCTGGGTGTTTGCTAACTGCCCTGTAGCCAGAGCTGACTCTAGGAGCTCCTTGCTCCACCGCTATCTTGCTGGTTCTCCTCCACTGTCCTTCTTAATGCCATTCCCTTCCTATGCAAGACTAGTTCCATAACACTTTGACCTCATACCTGTGATTTCAGAGTCCTGGTCTGGGTGGTGACTACTGGAGAGACCAGGGTGCCTGAACTGTAAAATTCATTGCATGAGATCTTAGTTCCATATGGTTAAAGAATTCTTAATTCCCATAAAATAATTTCTATATTAATAATTAGAAATCTAATTCTTGGTGATCTATTTAGTATCTCATCCAAATGTAGCCATTTTTATGTGCCTTTGCAAAGTTTAGGTGATGTTAGAAATATGAGTAGTGAAGCATCAAGAAGTGAAAGTATGTGTAAATGACTCACATCTCAAAGGCATAGGAAAAGATGGAGGTGCAATGTCTTGTTATATACTAAGCAAAAGTGGAAAGACAAAGGATAGATAAAGCAGGTGAAAATTGAAAGAGAAGCTGATACAGTGCCTTGGATATCTCAGAATATTAGAAATGTCACAGGTTTGGGGACCTGAGAAGTCAGCATGTCCAAGTCTATCTCTACAGTTTTGCAGATAGACCACTATTACCATATTACTTAAATTTTCTGCTTCAAATTTTTATTACATAAATGATTAAAAATTATGCCAATCTCATTCTAAATTAATATTAAATAGATGATGAATTAAAGAAAACAAAAAGAGACCTTCCACAAAATAGGGAGTCAAAATATAATAGTTCTATTTTCCTTACCTTTTAATATATAGACAAGATTTCAAGGAATTTTTATATCACCTCATAATCCTTAAAACAAAGAAAAACTCCAGAAATGCTTTTCTATATTTATATATATTCTTGCAAGTCATAGGGGCAAGTCACCATTCCAGAATAGAACAGGAGATGAAGTCTGGATACATATATGACTGTCTCTTCTTCAGGAATTTTGCTCAGGAAAGCTAATTATAGAGAGGAAACGTTTCCCTTCACATGTTTTCTAGGGTTACAGTCATAGTTGCTTTATTTGTAGCATAATCTACCTCATAGGCATTAGAATTGTCAGTAGTCCTTTTCTCGCCAACTTTTTATTTTTAAAATTTCAAACACAGAGAAAAGTTGAAAAAGAGTACGGTGCCTCTAAAGATACCTACTACTTATATACAAAACATTTTTTAACATTTGCCATATTTTTTTTAATCTATCCAACTACTTATCTATTGTTTTTTACTAAAACATTTGAAAATAAATTACAGAATCATGATAGCCCTTTCCTGAAAATGAACTAGTCTCCTATTCAACCACATAATTAGTGTTTGGGATTAAGTCATGTCCCCCACAAAAGGCATGTTCAGATCCCAACCTTTAGTCCTAAGGGTGTGAACCCTTTTGTAAACAGGACCTTTAAATATATTATTAGTTAACTTGTGCCCAAACTGAATGAAGGGGGCCTTAATCCAATACGACTGAAGTCCTTCTAGGCAAAGAAAATTGGACACAGGAAAACCACAGGGAGCGACCATCACCTAGAAGTCAATGGAACCCGGCAGTGGAAGATACAGATGCTACCATGTGCATTGCTTGTGAAAGAAAAGCAAGGAATCCCAAAGGCTGTTGATCAGCTGGAAGATATATTTCCAGGGCGGAAGAAAGCCTTCTAGGTTCTGAAAGTGAGCCAATAAATTCCTGTCGTTAAGTCAAACTGATTGTATCATATTCTTTAAGCAGTTAGGAAACAAAAACCATGATCTTACACTATGGAACACTAACCATAATTCCTTTGTAGCACGTAACATACAGATCATACTTACTTTTCCCAAATTATTAAAAAAACATCTTTTATGCCTGATTTATATTTCTAAGCAAGGGTTCCATCTCCAAATTTCAAACATTGCATTTGACTGTTATTTCTCTTTTGTCTCTTTTCGTCTAGAGCTTCCCCCCGATTTTTCATTTATAATTACTATAATTGCTTTGCATGATTTTCAAATTTCAAGAGCTGAGGTCCACTGTCTTGCAGAATATCTCATATTCTAGCACTGTCTGAGTGTTTTTGTGGGTGGTTCTCTAACCCCTGTATTTTCTGCAAACTGGTCTGGTTAGACTCGAGTTGATCAGGCTGGGCAAGAGTATTTCATAAGTAATGCTGTATATTTGAAATTGCACCACTGTACCTGATGCTAAGTTTAATAACTTGCTTAAGGTTACAATCAGCTGATCTCTCCATTGTATAAGTATGTTTGCTTTTTGTTTGATTTTTTTTTTTCCAACTAACAAGTAATTACTGAGGCTAATCTTTTGTGCTATGAAAGTAACCTTCCCAACAATCTTTCAATTTATGGCTTAAGCATCCTTTAATGATGATCCTTGACTGAATCAATTATTTTCTTTGGGGTGAAACATGGTGCATTTTAATTCTTTCCACATTTACTAGCTAGTTTTCTTCTGTAAAGAGAAACTATTTCTCATGAACTGGGGATAAACAAGTGCTGGTCTGAATGAAAAAGCAGTAAAGCATTTAATTGTCACCAATAATAATGTCTAATGATGTATTTCCTCCAATACACCCCAAACTCATAATTCTCTGAGCACATAGAATTTTATTAATATACTCTGGTATGATAAAATACAGTGAGCGTTTATTTTGATGCTGTATTTTCCCACATCTGCCAATAGGAGTACTGAAATCAGACTCCTCTGTCTTTTGGTCATACCCTCCTCATCCTTGTATACTTTTTTTCTTTTCTGGCACACACACAAACACATACACACATACAAGGCATTTAAGGCTAACCAAGTCCTTCCTTGTCCTAGAATTTTCCCAAGGATTTCTTAGCTCCTTTATTGGAGAATGGATTAAGAAAGAATGATTGTTTCCTATTGCTTCTTTTTTTTCCTCATTGTTTTAATATCATGAAATACAAGTTCAAAGCATTGTGCAATTCTACTTTTTACTACATTGAGATGAAATAATACATTTGTTTTTTTACCAGATTCTGTGTCACCCAGTGCTGGCCACTACCAATGGGATTTCTTACTAGTTCTAGGAGGTATTAACATGAATAAAAAAGCTCACAACTCCTTTTCATTGAAGATTTACATTTGTCTTAATATTCCTATTAAGCTGCCTTGAACAACTGTGAAGAAATACAAAATTAGCTATGTGTTTTGAGTGAGTACTGTTATTTCATACTGTCCGAGATCTCCCTTATGTGGTGTTGCAAAGACACTGCACTTATTTGGAATAAAAAAAATTATAGTCAATAACCTTCTTACTGTTTTGGCAAATTACCCTTTCCTGAAAAGTCCAGAAAATTACAATAAATAATTATTGGTTAACCAGTAATTCATAAAATACCATTTCTATAAGACAAATTCACGACAACAGAGGGCCATAAAAACCCACATGTACTAAAGAGAATGCAAATATTTAAACTGTCTTTTCTACCTTTAAACTGACTTAACCACATCAAGCGGGAGCAACATCAGGCAATAAATAAAAAGTGTCCAGCATTCGACTTCAATAGCATACCTACAGTTTTCAGCCATTTCAGCTAAATGTTTTCTTATGTCAGAAAAAAAGAATTACAAAAGAAGCATTGGGAGATGTGAAAGAAAATTCGCCTGCTTATTTCATAAAATATTTTAAACTAATTTTGTTTCTAAAAATAAATAAAATAACATTCTTGCTTTTAAAAAATCAGTTACATCAAACTGTAAGGATAAATTTTGGGTTATTTAAAATAACATCTGTTCTATTCCTCCCTCCCCTTCCCCTCAGGGCCCACAGTGACAACCAGTCTTCACTGCTTAAAAGACAAGATTCATAGATACTGGCAACAACTCTGAGGGCTTGACTCACTAGTCTGTCCTCCTCTATTAGGAGCCACCCATGCTCTCTAAAGATACCGTCCCCTCTGTTTCAAAACATGGGGCCTCCCCAGGTTGGGAGTATACCTTCCCGCTCATTATAAGGGTCTCCACTCACTGATATAACACACTATGACAGGATGAACACTCACACATTCCCTAGAAGCCTGCCCAAGGTGTGCCTGTGCTTAATGCCCCCCTTTTCAGCACCCCAAACCAGTGACCCTTCCTTGTCATATTGCCAAAAGAGTTTTCTCAACATTGTAGTTTCCACTATGTAACCCTTCAATCTCCAACCCTCCCCCCAGTTCCATGGACCATCCGACCCATCCTCGCCACCCTAGCCCCTGTCAAGCCTGCACCGCCCAACCCAATAGTATCCCTACAGCTGTTATGTCCCTTCACTGCACAACTACTCACTTTTACCTTATCATAGATTTCTCTGTGTTGGCATTGGCTCACAACCTTCTTCTCCCTTTCTATTGCCTGTAAACCTGTCTTCCAGAGATGACTCGATTTGCTTAATTCATATCAGAAAGGTCATGTGTATTTGTCTTTCAATGCCTGGCTTGCTTCACTTAACATAAGGTCCTCAAGATTCATCCATGTTATCCTGTGTGTTAGTACTGTTTTCCTTCTTACAGCTGAGTAGTATTCCATTGTATGTATATACTACATTTTGTTTATCCATTCATCTGTTGATGGGCATTTGGGTTAATTCCAACTTTTGGCAACAGTGAAAAATGTTGCTATGAACATTGGTGTACATATATCTGTTCATGTCCTTGTTTTCAGTTCTTCTGGGTATATACCCAGTAGTGGAATTACTGGATCATATGGCAGATCTATAGCTAGTTTTTTGAGGAACCACCAAACTGTCCTCCACAAAGGCTGGATCATTCTACATTCCCACCAACTGTGAATGAGTGTTCATATGCCTCCACATTCTCACTAACACTTGTAGTCCTCTGTTTTTTAAATAGCTGCCATTCTAATGGATGTAAGATGGTATCTCATTGTGGCTTTGATTTTCGTTTCCCTAATAGCTAGTGATGTTGAGCATTTTTTCATGTGCTTTTTAGCCATTTGTATTTCTTCTTTGGATAAATATCTTTTTAAATCACTAGCTCATTTTTTAAATGGGTTGTCTTTTTATTTTTTTGAGATAAAGAATTTCTTTATATATGCTGGATATTAGGCTTCCATCAGATATATGATTACCAAATATTTTCTTCCATTGGGTAGACTGTCTTTTCACTTTATTGACAAATTCCTTTGAGGTAAAAAAGGTTTTAATTTTGAGGAGATCCCATTTATCTTTTTTTTTTTTTTCTTTTGCTGTTCATGCTTTGGGTGTGAAATTCTACATTATCTTCCAAGGTCTTTATGGTCTTGGATTTTAGGTGTTCTGCATGATTTTGCAATGATGGATACAGGTCATGTTAAATTTCACCAAAAATTTATAAAAGTGTACGGTCTAAATGTAAACCATAATTTCAACTACTGACCATGGTTAGTAGATGCGTTTTAATAATTGTACATCAGTTGTAACAAATGTACCACACACATGTAAAATGATCATTAATAGGGAAGGAGGAAAGGGGGAGGATGTTGGGTATATGGGAGACCCCTATATTCTATATATGAATTTACTGTGACCTAAAACTTCTTTGAAGACATAATGAAAAAAAAAAAGGTAATACACTGAGGAAGAAATGGAAGAATTTGTCACTGTACATACAGGACAACAGAGCTATTAAAGTGATGAAAGGCAACACATCTATTATGTATTTTATTTCTTATGTTTAAACCTATCATTACTATTTCATTTTCCTATTAATTGAATTTGGCAATATAATAGGCTTCATTTTTTATGAAGTTTTTGATCACAGAGGGGTTCAACTATAGCAGGTGATGAGCATTGATGTGGGATGTCATTGATGGGGGAGGCATGGGAGGGAGTTTTCCTGGGTATGCATTTAGGGTATATAGATATGTTCAGATGTTCATTGGGTATTGAAACAGCAGGTTGAGGTTCACATGACAACTGAGGGACTGCTGGATTCTCATCCTGGGGAATCTCTGCCACATTCTCCAATGAAACAGCAACAATCCTCCAAGTGCAGGGGCAATGACCAGGGAAGAAGGATGGTCCAAAGATGGCCCTTGATACTGATGACCATGCTTATGAGCCTTTTGCACTTGAAATTTCAACTTGGCCTAGTATTTGAGCCTGCCTTAAGAGTTACTTCCTGAGAGCCTCCATGTTGCTCAAATGTGGCCACTCTCTAAGCCAAACTCAACATATAAATGCATTTCCTTCCCCGCCCAGCTTGATTCTTGGGGATAAACTTCCCTGTCACCAAGGGATTCCTCCCAAGCACCGACTAGTGATGCAACTGGTTAAAGACATTAAATGAAAGAGGGAAATGGTAAAGACAAATGAGTTTATATAACTAAGAGACTTCAAAATGAATTGGGAAGTCATTAGAAAGGTTGTGATTATGCACATCTCTGCAGGATCTCATAGACAGCCAAACTAGATACTACTCCAGGTAGTGGTGCTCCTGAGGGTTCCAGATGGCTCTGGAGTTTGGTGCCTTGCCTGTGCACCCTACTTTGGAATTTGTGCTCCCGAGCGTGATGGAGTTGGACTCAGATGTGACTTCTCTGCACAAGCCTCTTCTGTCCCTTTTATTGAACCTGTGGTTCATGCTGGGGTTGGTGTATGTCCAGGGGACTCGAATCTCTGGGCTATCCATGTACCAGCTGGGCCCTGAGCCTCAGAGGAGTTGCAGCACCTACTATCCAGTGCATTCAACTTACCCAGGTCAGCTAAGAAGGAGGTGAGGATGGTCAACCACTACACCAAGGAATTGAGAGAGTGCAACTGCAAGCAGGAGAGTCCTATCCATCAGCCATGTGGGATCAAAGCCCCTTCTCAATTAAGAATTGGAGTGGGAACCACCATCCCAGAGTCCTCAGGATTGGGGAATGAATATGGACTAGAGTGGACCAATTGGTATTCTACTACAGAATTATTGTGATTCTAGCAATAGAAGAAATTATGTCATTGATGTGGAGACAATGGCCACTGGAGTTACTGAAGGCAAGGAGAGAGAAAAAGAGGTGTAATATGGGGGTATTTTTGGGACTTGGAGTTGTCCTGAATGATATTGTGGGGACAGATGCAGGACATTATATATCCTGCCATAATCCACTGAATGGACTGGGAGAGAGTATAAACTACAGCATAAACCATAATCCATGCTGTGTAGCAATGCTCCAAAACATACTCATCAAATGCAATGAATATACCACACTAATGAAAGAAGTTGTCAATGTGGGAGGAGTGGGGATTGTGGGCACTGGGGCATATGGGAACCTCTTATATTTTTTAACGTAATATTTTGTGTGATCTATTTATCTTCTAAAAGTAAATAAAAATATATTTAAAAAATAAAATAAAATAACATACATTTGGGAAAACTGAACATGTTTTAATTGCCAGCATTATTCTTTGTTCTTGGTAGAATCATCTTTATTTCTTCTTTTTACATCCCAATTATAAACCCTGGCTATATTGACTTCAGTGTAGTTAACTGATCTCTAATTAAGTCAAGGTCTTCCTCAAGAGAATCAAGATTCTTTGTGGCAGTTGATAAATTCTTTTCCAACAATGCCTGCACTTCATCAGTATCATATTCAAACATTACACTAGCCCTCAACCACAGACACACTTTATCAGTAAGAAACACCGAACCTTAGCAGTATAAGTTATCTGCCAGTTACAACCTGATCTTCAATGAATTGATGATTTCTTTTTCTTCTGCATGTATTTCAGAATGTCTAGATTCTGCTTAATTTCAGGAATCTGACCTGTTAGACTCCTTTTTTTTTTTTTTGAGCAGGATTGAGTTCCATAAACTTATACTTCTGATACTGCTCCTCCAGCTTCCTTAATACTGTGTCTGCAATCTCATTTCCAGGTTGTTTCAGAAGGAATCTACATCTTCCACAAACATGGCTTTGGAAAGTCCGGGTAGAGCCTCTGCCCATTTCCTGCAGCCTCTTCTCCAAAGACACAAGCATCCTTAGTTGCCGCCATTTTGGGGAAGCCAACGCTGGATGAACTCTCCCATTGCTTCTGAGGTTATATTCTTTATGGGCTTTTCAACAGAGAGCTAGGAAAGCTATTTTTCATAAAGATCATGAACTTATACTCATGTTTCCAAATCAATTTTAACATTATAGGATATTTTCATAAATGTATCTTTTTTCCTTCGTTAACTGAAACTTATTACTTTAACATGTATGCATATTTACTTAATCCTCTAATAAAAATAAAATAGTTTAAAAATATAATTCAATGAAACTATCTAAAACAAAACTTAGGCGTGAACTTTATGAATTCTTCGCAGCATTCTTTGTCCATAGACTACTTCTCACTAAGAACTTATAAATAATTGCACTTAAAAGTCGTTTGAAATAATTATTTTCTGTGTTTACAATTTGTTGAAGAGTTAGCTTCATTTATTTTAGATTATTTATACTTTTAGGGATTCCTTTGCTAAAATCATCTGTGTTGAGGTAAAATATACATAAAATGAAATTCATGACTTTTAAGTATACTGTTTAACGAACCTTGACAAATGCATAAAGTTATGTAACCAGTTGAGATACAGGAAATTTCCATCTCCCTTTAAAGTTCCCTTATGCCTCTTTTGGACAATTTCATACTATTAACATCTGACCCTGGCAACCACTGATCATCTGCTTTCTATCATTAAAATTTTTCCTTTTCTAGAACTTCATAGAAATGAAATTATACAGTATGTAGTCTTTCTTTAAAAATCTGAATAGTCACTTAACATAATGTCTTTATAGATTAATGATGTTTCTTATATCAGTAACTCATTCCTTTTTTTTATTTGTTTCTTTTAGCAGTATTCCATTTTGTGTATATACCACCTGTGTTTATATTGGCCATTTAAGTGGGTGTATAAGGATATATATTTTGGTTTTATTGTGCTTTTTCCTAAGGGATAATGATATTGAGTATCTTTTCATATGTGTATTTGAACTTTTATATATTTTCATATGCATATTTGACTTTTATATATCTTCTTATAAAATTTATATATCTTATTCCTATATTTTACCCATTTAGTTATTGCTTATCTTCATGTTCTTGTGTGGTAGATAGAATACTAAATATGACCCCCGATTTTTCTAGCTCTTGTGTAATCTCCTCCCCTTTGAGTGTGGATGGAACCCACGAATATGATAAGATACTATTCCAATATTGTTAATTTATCTAACAAAAGGAAAATGATATGGATGGGCCTATTTAATCGTGTAAGTCCTTCAAAACAAGAGAGATTTTTGTTGCTGTTTTCCCAGTGGGTAGGAATAAGAATTCAGAGAGGTCATAGAATATAAGCGTGGGAAGGACTCTGTCTGCTGTTACTGACTTTAAAGATGGTGGGGGACTATAAGAAAGAATATGGGAGGTCTGTGGGAGAAGAAATTGAGCCTCGGCTGACAGCTAGCAAGGAATCGGAGTCTCACAATCAAGGCCAACAACCAGAAGAACCTTGGGAGCAAATTCTTCCCAAGAACACAACTACGCCACCATAGATTTTTTTCCTTGTTAACCTTCTGGAAGCCTGGGCAGCAAACCTAGACAATTTTGCCCCGATTTCTGATCTAAAGAACTGTGAGATAAAACGTGTGTTGTTTTAAGATGTTAATATTATGGTAATTTGATATGCAGCAATGGGAAATTAATATAATTCTTTAACAGAGATATGTTTTAAAAGTATTTATTCCTAGTTCTTGAATTGTTTTTCATTTAGGGTATCAAAAATTTTAAATTGGAGCAAGCCTACTTTATTAAGTATCCTTATATGTTTTGTGCTTTCTGTGTTCTTGTAAATCTATGAATACCTCAACCTAATGTTGATTTTCTGCTATACTTACTTCTTGAAGTTTTATAGTTTTGTATTTATATTGAGGTTTATGGACCATTTCCGGCTAGTTTTTTAGGGTATAAGGTTCTAGTTTTTGTTTTCAATTAAGAAGTGGATATTCAATGTTCAGTTGTTTCAGAATCATTTTTTGAAATGACTTCCTGTTCCCTATTGAATTACTTTGGCATCTGTGTTGAAAATCATTTGATTACGTATTTGTCAGACTGCTCTCATCTCTCTATTCTGATCCTTTCATCGATATGTCTTTCCTTAAGCTAATGTTATATGGTCTTGTGTTCTCTAGCTTTATAATAAATCTTGAAATCAGAGAATGTAAGTACTCAAATTTTGTTGTTCTTTTAAAAAAAGTTAGGCTGATAAAACTGGACTTTTACATTTTCATATATATTTTTAAATCAGCTTGTCAATTGCTAGAGAAAAGCCTGCATAGATTTTTAGTGTGATTTTTTTTGAATCTATAGATTTATATGTGGATAAATATCATAAAATTTTGTTTTCTGATCTGAATTATACATGATTCATGATCAGGAAGTATATCTGAATTTATTTAGTTATTTTATATTTTCTTAGTAGTCATTTTTAGTTTTTTATTATACAGTCGCACATATGTTGCTAAATTTGCACCTTTTCATATTTATGCAATTGCCTATGTTGTTTTTAAATTTTTAAATTTTCCTTTGCTTTTTGCTAGTATATAGAAATGCAGTTTATTTTAAAAATATATTTTATTTTTACAGCAGTATTAGATTTACAGACAAACTAAACAGGTATTACAGAGTTCCCATACAAACACCCCACTCCACTGTTCTGAGTCCCCTTATTATTAACATCTTAAATCAGAGTGGTATATTTGTTACAAATAAGGAACCGATTTTGATACATTACTATTGACTAAAGTCCATATTTTCCATTAACATTAACTTTTTGTGTTATGTAGCTTTATGGGTTTGGTCATAATGCAATCTAATCTCTATTATAGTGTCATACAGAACAGTTTTACCACCCTGGAAATCCTTGTACTTCATCTGTTCATCTGTCCCCTCTGCACCAAGAAACCCTGACAACCATTAATCTTCTTAGTGTCTCTATTGTTTTGCCTTTTTCCCAAGTGTAATATATTTGGGTTTCTTAGATTTACTTTTTATACCTAGAAATATACATTGAATATTTCTCCATGTGTTTTCATGGCTTGATAGCTCAATTCTTTCAATTGCTCAGTTATTTTTATTCCATTGCATGGGTGTAACACCTTTTGTTTAACCATTCACCTACTGAAGGACATATAGGTTGCTTCCAGTACTGGCAATTATGAATACAGCTCTATAAACATCTGTGTGTAGGTTTTTATGTGTATCTAAGTTTTCAACTCAATTGGTTAATTACCTAGGAGCAAGATTGCTGGATAATATGGTGGGACTATGTTTAAGTTTTTAAGAAGCTGCCAAACTGTCCTCTAAAGTGACTGTACCATTTTTCATTCCCATCATCAGCAATGCATAACTGCTCCTACCGCCATCATTGAAATTATTTGCTATAATTTTCTTGCCTTGCCTTGCCTCGCCTCCACCCTCCTCCCCTCGCCTTTCTGCTTTTCTTCCTGCCTTTCATCCTACCTTCCCGCTGCCTTTTTGATTTTAGGCATTCTTATAGTTGTGTAACCATATCTCATTGTCTCATTGTTTTAATATGCAATTCCCTATTAACATAGGATGTTGAGTATCTTTTCAAATGATGTGCCATCCGTATATCTTTTTGGGTGAGGTGTCTGTTCAGATCTGTTGCACATTTTTTAATTGGGTTGTTTAATTATTGTTGAGTTTTAAGAGTTCTTTGTACATTTTGGATACTAGCCATTTATGATATGTGGTTTGTAAATATTTTCTCCCACTCTGTGTCTTTTCATTTTCTTAACAATGTATTTTATAGAACAGAAGTTTTCAATTTTAATGAAGCCCAATTTGTATTTTATTGTACTTTCATTTTTGTCTGAGTTTAATATTACTTTTCCACTTTTCTTGTGGTTTAGTGTTAGCGTGGTATATCTTTCTCCATCCTCTTTACTTTCAGTCTTTCTGTGTCTTTATATTTAAAGTGAGTATCTTGTAGATGATTTATAGTTGGATCTCTTTTTTAATCCACTCTAATACTTTCCATCTTTAATTGGTGTATTTAGACCATTCTCATTTAAAGTGATTATTTATGTTGCTGGATTAAAATCTACCATCTGTCTAACTTGTTTTCTATTCTTTTTACTTGTTTATGTTTCCTTTTAAATCTTTACTTATTTTCACCTTCTCTAGCATTATTTCATCATTTTTATGATTTCATTTTGTCTTCTCTCAGCAAGTATATCTATTATACTGCTTTAAAAAAATAGTGGTTATCCTGTGTTCTGCAACATACAGTTACAAATACTCTATGTCTACTTTTGAACGGCACCTTATAACCAAGTTCTCCTAATTCCTCTTTTCCATTTCCTATAGTGTTGCCACCATTCATAGGCCCTAATTACTCAATACATGGTTGCTGTTATTACTTTGAATAATCAGTATCTATTCATTCAATTAAGAATAAGAAAATTTGAAAGGGGTTGTCTAGGGTTGTAAATGTCTTCTGAAAGAAAGCTAAAGAATAATTGGGGAACTGAATAACAGTGAATCTGCAGGTGGATGAAGATTGTGGTTAATAATGCAAATAAAAGAATGTTCTAGGAACTAGAACAAATGGGTATCACTATTACAAGGTGGCATGAATGTGGTGATGCATGGGAAAATACAATTAATGCAACTTGTGGATTATTGTTAACAGCAATATTGCTGTATTCTTGCAGCCATGTCAAAGAAGATACTATATCAATGCTAAGGATCAATAATAGGGGGGTTTGTGATTTTTTCTGTTGGACTAAGAAAAACATTAAAAAATTTGTCAATGCAATGACTGCACAACTCTGTGATGAAAGCGAGAACCACTGAGTGTACATTTTGGATAGATTAGACAATGCATGGGACTGTATAACACAGTGAACCGTGTGGAGAAAAATGGACAGTGGTTAACGGTAAAATGTTCTCTCATGAACTATAGCAAATGTACAATACTAATACATGGTGTTAATAATGGGGGTGTAGGGAAGCGGACTTGGCCCAGTGGTTAGGACGTCCGTCTACCACATGGGAGGTCTGCAGCTCAAACCCTGGGCTTCCTTGACCCGTGTGGAGCTGGCCCATGCGCAGCGCTGATAGGCGCAAGGAGTGCCCTGCCACGCAGGGGTGTCCCCGCGTAGGGGAGCCCCACGTGCAAGGAGTGCGCCCCATAAAGAAAGCCGCCCAGCACGAAAGAAAGTGCAGCCTGCCTAAGAATGGCACCTCCCACACAGAGAGCTGACACAACAAGATGAAGCAACAAAAAGAAACACAGATTCCCGTGCCGCTGACAACAACAGAAGCGGACAAATAAGAAGAGGGAGTGAACAGATAAGATTTATTTTAATAAATCTTTAAAAAAAAATGGGAGGGTATGGAAAAAATATGCCAAATGTATGCTGTGTAGCCCATAGTTAGTGGTAATAGTCTGATGATGTTCTTTCATGATCTGTAACAAATGTTCCATAACAAAGTAAGGTGTTCATGGAGGAGTGTTGTATGGGAATTCTCCACATTATGCATGATTGCTTTGTAAGTTCACAAGCTCTCTAATAAAAATACACATGTATTTTAAAAGGGAAGATTTAAAAAATATTTCCCCCTTTTGTTATTCCTTCTCTGATGCTTTTCCATTCTTATTTAGATCCAAGATTCTATCTATACATTTTTTCTTTCCTAAAAACTTCTTTTAGTATTTTATCTGAAGGATGATCTATTGGTGACAAAGTCCCTCAGATTTTGTTTGAGGAGGTCTTTAGTTCTCCTTCACTTTATTTTTATTTTTATTTATTTTTTCCTGTGTTAAACTTTATTGAGATGCAACAACTGTACAATAAAATTCACCCATTTAATGTGTACTATTAAATTCTTATACATTCTGTTTGTGCAACCATTGCCACAAAATTTAGAACTTTACATTGCCCCCAAAAGAAACCCCAAACCCATAGAACAGTCATTCCACTGCTATTCTCCACCCCAGTCCTAGACAAAAACTAATCTACTTTCTATCTCTATAGTTTTGTCTATTCTGGATATTTCATATAAATGGAAGAGTATTTTAATTTAGAGCATAACATGGAGTATTTTAATGTTTTCATTGCCAAAATTTTACACATTTCTTGTTCATTCTTATTTTTGAATCTTTTTTATTGCTGTTATAAATGCTCTTCTTATATATGCTAGCCTGTTATTAAAAGATAAGTGCTAAGAGTGCATACAAACATTATTATAGCTTACTGTATTATTGAACTTTAGTCATTAAGAAACATTCCTCTTTACTACCATGTAGTATTTTTTGCTGTAAAGTCCAATGTGCTTTTTATTAAAAAGCTCCTTCGATCTTATTCTTTTTTGTTTCCATTTGCCCCAGTATGACTTCCTCCATCTTTTCTTTGCCATTATGTTTAGATATATCTTCTTTTTTTTTAACAGTAAGGTTTAGTCCATTTGCATTGGTTGTAATTACTGAATAAGTTACTGCTATTTCTTTTCTTTCATTTCTTTAACTTTTTTTCTATTTCTTTCTTCTCTTTTGTATCTTGTCTGCTTTTGGATAGAAATCTTTTGCGTTGCATTTTCCCTCATATTGTTCCCTGTGAAAATGCCAATATTCTATCTTCTAGTTGGTTATTCAAATAATTTTAAAACTCTTGCTTATCAGAGTGTAAATTAAACCAATATTTTCATCTTTTTATTGAGACCTATGATAACTTTGTAATTGTTTTAGGAAGAAACTTTAGAATTATTTAACCATACTACATTAGCATTTCAAAATTAACACCAAGGTTCTTTTGATCTTTCTCCTGATTACAGGTAATACTAAATTAGCATGTAGGTTCCTTAATTTGCAAACTTAATGATTTCTAAATATCCCTGCTTTAAATTTGTGGTCCAGATCTTTTAAGATTTATGAAAATATTCCTATTATAACAAAAAATTATATGCTGGCAACCACAAATTTACTGTCTCTTGCTAACAAATTTTGAGTTTGCTAATCTTCAGTTACTGTTAGAGCATAAAACTCTATTTGCCACACTAATGAAGGATGTTGTTAATGTGGGAAAGTGTGGGAGGGAGAGGGAGTAAAGCATATGGGAATTCCCTTCATTTTTAATGTAATATTTGTATAATCTAAAGCTTCTTTTAAAAAATTAATTATATTCTTTAAAAAAAGAAAATGAATCAGAGAGATTAGAACCATCTGGAAGAAAAAGTTAAGAGGGGATGCGTCTTGAATCCTTTTCAAAGACTACAGAATGAAGAACGGCGTGTCTAATAAAGTATCCATCGAATCTAAAGTGTACATAGGTGAAGTAGGATCTAACACTTGAATTTTAAAAGAGTAAAATTAGAACCATTAAAAGAGTCAGAGTTTGTCAAAAAATAAAAACAAAAGCCTGAACTTGAGCGTATGACTGTGTTGAATAGAGCTGAAATCTTAGTCTGCTTTAGACTGATAATAGCCAGCCAGGTTTAAGACAGCAGTATATAGGAAAAACTTATCTGCATGGTTGCTCCATCGGGAAAATTTGCAGATCTACAACATGTTTAAATTTGGTTTTCGGTAGCAAACTCAGTGTGAGTAAATAATTCACTATAATATGCCGCTTTTAGGCCAATAAAGCAATCACGAAGAAACTGCACAATGAGTACTGCACAATGAACATTTGTGGTGCAATAACAACTAATGTAAGACTGCAACAAGTTTAACAGACTTTTGACATAAAAAATATAACTCATGGTGAACTGGAACTAAAATACTCTTCAGGCCCTTCGGCACAGCATTCTGATGATTTGCAGGCATGCATTTCTTCGATCTTCAGTCCAAATGCTCTTTAATCCAATCTCCAGAAGAAGTGCAGACAATTGGTTTCTGATGAACAATAATATTGTTTTTCTACCTTATCAGGGAAGTAGAAGGATAGGAAAGAGGGAGCAATGATACAAGTAATAAACTGATTGTGCAGAGTAAATTACTTAGTTCCCTATGGTGTCTTCAGTGAATTATATAGTAAACTTTCATTTGCAGAAAACATATTACCTTTTAAGCCAAGTGTTGAAATCTCAAGTGATGGTTATAAGACATTATTTTATATGCTTTTCTCTTTGTAGTCTCTTGGTTTCAGCTTAGAGAACTATGTTATCAGTGACACATCATAGCAAATTAATAGGTATAGATAAAACCTGCCATAAATATTCATTACATCTCATTACTGCAAATTAATGAGATATTTTAAAATTAAGCCTAGTCACATTTGGTTCGGAGGATCTTTCTTTAAGTATATGATGCTCAGAGAAAAATTATGATTATGGAAATGATTAAGCTCATTATGAGAAATCTTTGGATAGGCTTTTTAAGTAGTAATTGGGATAAGGACAGACTATGCTTATAACTGATTTTAGAAATGATGAGTAATTTTCCTTACATTCATATAGTTCTAAACATCTTTAATATCATTTAACAGCTATCACATAATGCAGAAAAGTAAAGAACTTTATATTGTAGTATATTTAATGCATTTCAACAATTCAGGATAAAGGTCTACTTAGAAGTATATGCCATAATTAATCAATATTTAAAATCAGAATTTTTTTCCTGCAGAAAAAGAATAGATTAACTGTATTTTTCCCCCCATCTGCAGTAGAAAGCTGAGCAAATGTTCAGGGATTTTTTCAAGGAAACAAGCATGTATAGTTTTGGAAAAATTCTATAAACCCCTCCAATGACTCCCTAGGTGAGGGAGAAATTAAGTTGGGTTGGAAGGATACAAACTCTTGAAATCTAGGCTAAGAAGTTAGACGTGTCTTGTTTATTCTTTACAAATCTTTTGTTCCAAGTAAGGTACCTGATACCATTAGAAAAAAACAATAATAATTAGAATTTCTGTAAGAATACAATGTAAAGCATAGAACAATTTGGGGAGAAGTTGTATCTCTTTCGTATTATGTCTTTTTTGCATGAATTTTGTTTGTCTTTTAATCTATACGGTCACTCTTTAATGTTTTTCAGTAAAGTTTGATATGTTTCCCTAACAGTACTACACATGTATTTTTAAAATATACTCTTAGGTACAAAAACAGTTTTTCTACTGTAAATAAAGAACTTTCAGTTGGTTTGTTATTCAGGTATACAAATCCAATTTACTTTTAAATGTTAATCCTGTGCTAGGCAAACTAGCCCAAGTTCTTTTTTAATTCTAAATATTTGTATAATATTTTGGGCTCCTTATATAAAATATTATATAATCTGAATAATGACAATTTTGTTTTTTCTTTTTCAATTCTCATACATTTTATATATTTTCCTTTCCTTTTCTACTTACTAGGAGACATTATTTGTTTAATAGAAATGGTGAACTGGGAATACTTGTATTGATTCTGACTGTATTAAGAAATTTTTTTTAAAGTTTATTTTGTACTTTCCCATAATTCCAAAATCAAATTAAAGATGTGCCCTTCTATTCTTAGTTTGCTATCAGTTTTTAGTGCATTGTCTCCTATTATTTCAACACTTTTGGAAATTCATAGTTTTCAAGAAATTTGTCCAATTTGTCCAGGTTTTAAAATGTATTGTCATATTTTTCATAATATCTTATTTTCAGTTATTATATGCGATGTCAACTCTCCATTTTTATTTCTAATATTGTTTATTTATACATTTTCTCTTCAATTTTTCCTTGATTAGCATTGCCAGAGGTGTGTCAATTTTATTATGCTTCTCAAACCAACCACTCTAGCTCTGTGAATCCTCTCCATTGCTTCATTGTTTTCTATTTGATGAATCTCTGCTTCCATGTTTATTAGTTTTTTTTTGCTGTATCTTTGAATTTATTCTGTTGCTATTTTTCTTACATCCCATACTGGAAGTCTGACCCATTAATTCTCAGCCTTTAGTACTTCCTAATAGAAGTATATTTGCTATAAATATCCCCTTGAGACCTTAAGTTGTATCTTTTTTTTTCTGGTGCTTTTTTCTCCAGCACTTTTATAATTATTTTTTTATAAGTGTTTTACTAATTCCATTAGTATTTCATGTATATTATATGCTATTTACAAGTGGATTATTTAATTTAGAAGTGTTACTCAAATTTCTAAGTGTATATTTTAAAACAGTGATTCTTGAAATGTGGTCCTGGAACCAGTAGCATAAACATCGTCTTGAAATGCAAAATCTGAGATTTACTTCAGATCTACTGAATAAGAAACCCGGAGTGTAGGTCTCAGCAATGTGTGTTTTTAAAAGTCTTTCACTAGAGTCTAATGTACACTAAAATAAAAGGATGATTGTTACTTATTTTTAAAACAGTGGTTTGAAGGAAGACAGTTTACTCTGAATTACTGTTATATTTTGATTCCCTAAATTGCTTTAGTGTAAGTAGTCTATTTTTGTAAATGTTACCTTATATGCTTCTGAAGAATGTAATTTCTGCTTGTCATATGTGTTCCTATATTCATTAATTATATCAAGATTGTTAATTGTGTTCTCAATCTTTCATATTTCAAGGTTTTTTTCATAATCCATTCTATCACTTACAGTGGAGGGGATAAAAATCTTTCTCACAATGGGTTTTCCAATTTCTCCTTTTATATCTGTCCGTTTGTGCTTGACATCTTTTGAAGGCACATTTCACATGCTTTTTCCTTTTTTAACACTGTTAAGTTTCTTCAGATATAATTTATGCATCACAAAATGCAGCCATTTAAAATTTTATGGTTCAGTGTTTTTTTGTACATTTACAGATTTATGGGGCCATTTACATAATCCAATTTTAGAACATTTTCATCAATCCTAAAAGAAACCAGTCCCTTTGGCAGTCACTCTACATTCTCTCCCCTGGTAATCCTAGTTAACCATTAATCTACTAGTTTTTCCTATCAGTTTGCCTATTCTGGATATTTTATGATGAAATCATATTATAGGTGATTTTTATGATTGTCTTCTTTCATTTTAATGTTCCATAGGGTTGTTCATTTTATAGTATATAGCAATATTTCATTCCTTTTTATTGCTAATTAGTATACCATTTTATAGATGGTCTACTCTAATTTATCCATTCTTCTATTTATGGCCATTTTGGTAGTTTCCACCTTTTGGCTTTTGTGAATAATCGCTCTATAAGCATTCATACATTTGAGTATCTGTTTTCATTTCTCTTTGAATAAACCAAAGAGTAGAATTGTTGGGGTTGTATAGTTTAACTTTTTGTTATGGTTTAACTTTTGAGGAATTGACAAAATGCTTTCCAAAGTGGCTGTATCAGTTTACATTCCCATCAGAAATGTATGAGAGTTCCAGTTTCTCCACAACCTCACCAACGCTTGTTATTGTCTATCTTTAATTATAATCATGTTAGTGAATGCGAAGTGATATCTCATTGTGGTTTTCATTTGTACTTCCCAAATGACTAATAATATTGAACATCTTTTCATGTGCTTATTGTCCATTTATATGTTTTCTATAAAGAAATGCCTAATAAAAATCCTTTATCTTATTAAAATTTATATTATCTTTATTATTGAGCTGTATAAGTTCTTTATATATTCTTGATATATGAATCACATATATCTCATGTATAATTTTCAGTTATTTGCCCTGATTCTGTGAGGTGTCTTTTAAAATTCTTGATGGCATCATTTAAAGAAGAAAAGTGTAATTTTGATGAAGTCTAATTTATTTATTTTTTGGTTTTTGTCATATCAAGAAATCACCTAAGAAATCATTTCCTCATCCAAAGTCACAGAGATTCATTCTATTTTCTTTTAAGACTTGTATAGTTTAATATTTTTTAACTGTATTTGCTCCTAAGTTTTAGGCTGTGTTGTCCATAAACAGCATATTATTCAATGTTCTTATTTTTTAATTACAATCTGGCAATCTTTCTTCTTAAATTGTTATGTTAGTCTATTTATATAAAATTTTTATTGGCATATAATACATATACACAAATGGCACAAATCTTAAGTACATTTTGTACCCAATATCAGGAGAAAGACATTATTTTTTTTAATGGAGTCATTTATCATGTTTGCTGTATGTTTTATATAGGCCCTCTTTTTCAGATGTGTGCCTCTTCCATTTCTGGCTTAGTAACAGTTCTGTGTTTAATTAGAAATGTGTATTGAATGTTATAAATGTGTTTTCTTCAATTACCGTGATGATCATTTGGCTTTTTCTTTAGTTTGCTTATAAGCTGAATTGAAAAAAAAAAGAATGTTAAACAAATTTGCCTTCCTGAAATAAAGCAATTTTAGTCTGATGTGTTATTTTTTCATATGTGGCTGTGTCAATTTATTTACATTTTGTTTAGACATTTGCATCAATATTTATGGACAGATTGCTGTATGATTTTCTTTTCTTGCAATATCCTTGTTAGATCTTAGTTATCAAGGTTATACTGGTCTCATAGAATGAATTGGGGAGTTTTAATCTTTGGAAGACTCTTTGCAAGTTCAGTGTTGTTTATTCTTTATGTGCTTGAATGAATTTTTTACTGAAGCCTCAGTGAAGATAATTTTCTCATTTTATGTTCTGTGGCATATCAGTTCCATATTTTCAGTCTTTGTAGAACTGATTCTGCCATTCTTTTTTCTTATGTTAATTCGTACTTATTGCCACTCAATGCCTTGGTGTTTTGTGACTTTTTTAGATAGTGTTTTCATATTGCTTGGGATTTTATCTTTGGAAATCCTTTGGAAACTAGGCATGGAGTGTTCCTCCAGAAAGGAATGTTTATCTCTACCAAGTATTTGCCATCTCATGACCATTAAGCTATTTTTGTTTGATTTTTTAGTTTCATAAATTAAAATAAATTTTGTCCATGAACAAATATAAATTTCATGTTTTGGTTAACTATTCTCAGTGAAAGTTTTTTTAAAATTATTTTTTCTTATCGTCCACATATCAAGATCATCTTATATCTTAAATCTCCTTGTTGGTGGTATTTTTTTTTTCCAGTTTACCTTTTGAAGATGTGATTTTTAAGTGGTTTTAGGTTCATGTAGGGCCTTTTATCTTATACTCTATTTTTCTTGGTTATCAAATGTGACTTCTATAACACAGGTGTGTGGTCTCTGAAAGAGAAAAGGCACATGTCTCCTGGGAAAAGAGCAATTTCAGTGGCTATGTTGCCTTACTGGATTCAAGTTTTCTCATTCTTTCTGACTCTCATCTAATGAAACTAATATAATACCATAGCTGGGGTAAGGATATAGGTGCATCACAGTAGCTTTACATGCATTATTTCATTCCAATCTCATATCAGTCGAATCCTATAAAATGTGCAATGGTTGCACTACTTCTAAATGAGAAGAAACAAAGATAAGAAGTTAATGTTTTTTCAAGGTCAATGTTATATTGATTAGAATATTTAATTTAAAGTCAGGATGTTTTCTTTACATCCAATTACATACAGATTTTAATATTTACTTGAGAAGTCTTGTATGCTTTTTTATTTAATGCCATGTATCTAGCAGCCAGAATAGTGCTTTGAATACAACAGAAACTCAATATGCTTAGATGGAATAAAATGACATACAGGGTTATTCATTAAGATAGTCTAAAAAAGTTTTCTTTTCTGAATTCAAATAAATTTCCAGAAATTACTTAATGTAACACAGCAACCAAACATTCTATTACATCAGGTGATTTTATGTGGATAATGTCATAGAGATGAAAAATTTTATATATTTGTAATTTAAGGTTAAGTTCTAGTTTTATAACTTGAGGAGAGGGATATGGATTTGAAATTACATTCGTCTTTGAAGGAAAGGCAAGTACATCCTGAGGTCATTTCTGGTATTTGGCACTTATTTGAGGAGATGTTTAATTTTTACAACTATCAGGTAATAAAGAAGTAATGACTTTTGATAATGTGATCCATTATTGCTATGCTTTCTTTTACCTATCAGGGAACTAGTTCTTCATTATCCTTTGTGAAGGCAGTTTTACTTGGTGGTACAAAATCAGTGATACTGATTCATTTAGCAAATCTCCTCCATTTTATGAACTTGGAGCAAAATTAAGAAAGCAAATTGTTTAAAGACTCTGAATTAAAGCCAACCTGAAACTATTACTTCATCAGCTGTAGTGAAGTAGAGTTGACCACCTAAGTTCCTTCTCACTATTACATAAATAAACATTCCTCACTCATGGAGTCCAACCTGCCTATTCCTGTAATTTGACCAATGCAACACTAACCAAAGAACATCAGACCAGAGAATTCCAGTATGTTGAAAACAATCTATTTCCTTATATATTTTTTTCGGAGTTTATCTTTGAGCCAAACTCACTGTCACCTAATTTCAAATCATCTCCCTCTCTATATTAACCTTGACCCTTCCTCTGGTTATTTAGATAGGTTTTTACTTATAATAACATTTTGTTTACTCACAAATAGCTTTTGTCTTGGCTTAAAGTTGCATGTTCTCTCTTGACTAACTTTCCATGGTTAATACCTGAACCTGGCTTTGTTCCCTTAGAAAGGGTCATGCACAGTGCCGCCACATGCAAAGAGTGCCATGCCACGCAGCGATGCCCCCCATGTAGGGAGTGCAAGGAGTGCACCCCACAAGGAGAGCCACCCCATGTGAAAAGTGTAGCCTGCCCAGGAGTGGAACCACACACACGGAGAGCTGACTCAGCAAGATGATGCAAAAAAAGAGACACAGATTCCTGGTGCCGCCTGACGAGAATGCAAGTGGACACAAACGGACACACAGGAAATGGACACAAGAGAGCAGACAATGGAGGGAAGGGGAGAGTAAGAAATAAAAAAGTATATCTTTAAATAATAATAATAATAATAATATAATAATAATAATAATTGGTTCCTAGATTGATGTCATAACCAAGTAAATAAAGATCAAATCCTAGCAACTTTCCATTAAGAGAGTTTTCAATTCCAATGTAGGTTCAGTAAATTTTATAATATATCCATCGGGTGGGGAGCCCACTTTGTTCCAGACACTCTCTTAATTATTAAAGGCAAAGCAGTGGCCAAGACAGACATCCTTTTTCTCATAGAGCTCTCTAATATACCCTTATGTATATTGCTAATCACCTCTAGTTATAAAATAGTTATATAATGACGATTCTTTCCTACCAACTTCTAACTAGGAGTGGCCTCTGGAGTATCTCATTTCCACAATGCATTAGAGACTCAGATACTTGTGTGGTTGAAGAAAATGTGCATCCAACATTATATTATTTTTTTCCTCTATTCACCTTCTATCCAAATTTTCAATATGAAACAAATTTGGTAATAATGAATAGCAATAATACTATTCACTCTAAATCTATTCATTCTATATCAGGTATGTAGCTAGAATCTTCATGTTGATTATTTAAATCACATCCTCGTGACAATCTAAAAGGGAGTACTTATACAATCTCTAAATTACAGGTAGTAAAAATGAAACTTAGAGTAATTAAATAATTGCACAAGGTCATCTAGGTAGTTAATTTCTGGGTGGGAATCAGACCCAAGCAGTTTGATCCAAAATCCTATACTTTTAATCAAGGATACTTTGCTGTCCCTAAATTAACAAACATATTGATATTTGTAAACAAGTAAGCAAAAAATATTGTTGGTGAATAATAGTTGTTAAATAGAAATTAATTGCTCTTTCTAACATTCCAGAAAAGATGTAAATCTCATCCATATTCTCTTTGCTAAATGTTTTTAATTTATTTTTGTAAGTAAAAAAATATATATGACATGATTTTGTTTTGGTGGAAAACTGAAATTTTATGTGCAATCTTAGTCCACCCTCCCTTTTTCCCCATGCCACTTTAAGTCCCTCAAATATGCTTCTTCTACCTTAAAAGATTTAAATTATAATCCTTTAGCAATTGAATATTAGAGGAGAAAGTTGCACTGTCTAGACTTAAGCTAATGTCATATAGAAACAGTCATGGCAATTAGAGAAAATAATGCTGATACGTAAAATACTTCTCTCTTAACTCTTTGTTGTTGATAGAGTTAATCCAGTTCATTTCTATAATATATTAAATAGCATGATGACACAGGAGTTCCCTTATAAAATATTGCTTAAGCAATATTTTTTGAAATAATTTTCTTTTTGAAAGCAGACTTTATATGGTGCTTTATACTGGAATAAATATCCTAACAAAATTTAAGACAACATTGGCATCAATTGGATGCTTACTATCAGCCACGCTTAATATACATTTCAGCATTGCAGTATTCCATACCAAGCTTGGAATGAGGTAGTGGACTTTAAACTGGATTTGGATTTAGAAAATTGCACTCTGGCAAAAACCCTACTACTAACTAACTGTTAAATTAGGTCTTACACTAAATCATCGATGCACATATTACAAGGACAAGGTCAATGAAACAGGCTTATTTAGATTCAATAATAAGAAGTATCAATCTATTCCAAAGTCACCTATTTGATCTTCTTCAACTTGTCTTCAAGATGATTGTTAGCCTTCTCCTATATCCTTGATTTTCCTCCCTTTAGAGTTAAAGAGGACTCACCCAATGCTCTTTTTGTTTTCTTTACTATTATTTAGAATGGTAAGATTCAAACTTTTAGAATAGTTTATAGTATTTTTTTACTTTATTTTATTAAAATAAAGTCACAGCTGCTCAGACGTGGGATTAATATCATAATCCATTCTTGAATTCAAAGTCCACTGGGTTCCTCGGTGTATTTAAAATTGCATAGGATACGGTAAAACATAGTATCTTACTTGCCTGACTGAAAGCGCTCTTTTGAGATTTGGAGACCTCCACTTACACTTCTACCTGAGATGGAATATTTTCTGTTCATCAAAGGAAATAATAACAGAATGCTTTTTTCAAGTGTCAGAGGCTGTAAGATTGGCTGGGGATGAAGAATGCGAGAGAATTTGTATAAGCCGACCTGTTTGGCATAGTAAGAATATTTTATCAGACTAGCAGTTACAATTGTGCATGTGGAGATTTAGGTATGGAGATGAAGAAATACTTTATGCTTTATAAGTGAATTTAAAAGTAGCTTTTCAAATTACCCCCAGTTGTAACCTAGCCCAAAAAAAGATTGGGCTAGTATAGACAGCTTCCTGTTAATGTTCAATTTTAGATAGTATAAACTAGTCAGGATGAACATAGTTTTCATTTTTCCCAAGTTATTATGTCATATATTCCAGACTCCTCTCGTGGTTTATAACTCTAATAGATTTGAAGCTGGGTCTGCCTAGCTTATAACTAACTCAAGTTTTCAGGATTGGTATCTCTGGCAAAATGTGTAGTTTTGTTTCCTCTTCAAATCAGTATAGAATGCTTAACATTGAGAAACTGCCTTCAATGAAAATAAAGAACTCAATATATCAAGCAGCCCCCAGAAAATGCTATTAATGTTTAAAGTGGTAAATCAATCAGAAACATTACAGTTTCCTTAAAATACAGATAGTATTAAGGGAGCAAATGTTTTGTAAAATGTTTGAAGGGTTTAGTCAAAACAAGAACTATGTGAAAGCTATTTTCAGCACTTATTAAGCAATTACTTTTCTCAGTATTTTGGCATATCTCATTTGTGAAGAAAGGGGAAATAGAGAAGAAAACAAAATAAAAAACCAGGGTTGTTGGGAGAGATTTAAAAAGCAGGTGATACAAACCTCAAAAGAGATTTGTCCCACTTTTCAAAAGTTAATGATTGAGCTTTCTTATAGTTCTCAAAAGCTGAGTAGCAAAGCTCAGAGACCATTGCAAGAATTACAATGAATCTCTATCATTTTCTTCATGACTACTTCCTAATCATGCCACTTTAATCCCCAACTTACTGCCATTTCCTGATTTAATGTTGTCTAACTGGTAGAATCAAGCAATTTTCTGTCCTCTGACCAGCATTTTCTGAAATGAGTGTTCACTAATATACCAGGAATGTATAGATTCAGAGAAATAAGAGCATAAAAAAAGAGAAATATATAACTGTCTCATTTTTTAGATGAGCAAAAGTGATTGTGGAATTTGTGGAAATGTAAACAGAAATAACCCAACAAAAGGAAAAAGAATCTTTTGGAGAGCAGAGAGGAATGTTATGAAAATAACTGATTTTATTAGTTCATGCATATCAGAGTGATTTCATTTTCATCATTTCTTTTTTGCTTTGAGCCATGCAACACCTCAGAGCACTGTGCTATAGTCTTGATACTCTTGTATATTGCTGTTACTTGCTTTAGATTCTGGGTCTGGGAGGTTGCAGGAGAAATCTCATTGCACATCCTGTGCAATTTATATATTTGTTGAAAACAAAGCATAACCAATGTCTCCAATATGTTGTATTTTAAAAATTGCCAATTGTTTCAGTTTCCTTGGTTGCTCAAGCAAATACCATGCAATGGTTCAGCTTAAACAATAGGAATTTATTAGCTCACAATTTTGAGACTAAAAGAAAGTCCCAATTAAGATGTCATCAGGGTGAAGCTTTCTTCCCAAAGACTGGTGTTCTGGGACAGGCTGCCAGTGGTCCTTGGTCCTGGTCTCCTCTGTCATTTGACAATGCACATGGTGGCCTCTCCTGGTTCCTCTCACCTCTTCCAGATTTCACTGACATTCAGCTTCTGGCTGTTCCTTCTGTGGTTTTCTCTCCATCTGTCTGAATTTCATTCCACTTATAAAAGATTCTAAAAATTTGGGTTAAGATCCATCCTCGTTTAAGTGGGCTGTACTTTAACTGAAGTAACCTCAGCACAAGGTCCTACTTACAATGGGTTCATACCCATAAGAATGGATTAAGTTTAAGAATACGTTTTTCTTCGGTAGATACAGTTCTAAACCACCACACCAATGCACACTACTTATGAAACAGTCTTTTAAATCTAAGCACTTAGTTCATCTTTCTTATTTCCAAGATTTTAAGTTTGTGGATATAGTTCAGACTTAGATATACCCTAATGTAATGTTCCAGATATACACATTGAAATCAGAGATATGAGTGATGTGTAGGAGCTTCTGTTTCATTTCAGAATCTTGGTTGCAAGAGATAGTAATCCTATGCCATGAAGGGGAGTTCTTCAGATCATGCTACCCATCTATGGAAAAGAAGGATCTAGGGAATTTCAGAGAAACTTGGATCTGAGAAGAAGTCTTTATAGTCTTAAGCTTTTGCAGAGTCATCCTCTATTTGTCATCGCATGGCAGCTGGCATGGCCCAGCAGCTCTGGTTTTGCACCCTTCTAGATTCAGGACAGAAGTTGAACACAAATTTGCTCTTCTAACTATGGTTCGAGATGCTCTCTGGAATGCTCTCTTAAAGCTACTGGCCAGGCTTTCCACATATGGCCACTTACAAATGATGCAATCTATGTTATAAATTTACATCTGTTTTCAGGAGCTGAAAATGGATACCAGAATGAGGGAAAAGAGGGTGATGCAAGTTAGACTTAAGCAGTGTCATGGTACTATTTTAATGAAACTTGATTATAACGGCAGTCCAGTTACTGGTAGTTCTTGCTTGTCCTGGCTAAAATGTCAAGGCTACTGTGGCAGATTGAGATTATTTGTGAATTCCAAAACAGATACAGATTATGCTTGTAAACCAGTCTGTTTCTCTGAGCATGATAACTCTTTGTTTGTATTAGATTTAGCTGAGATGTCTGATTGAATTATGTTAAGATTAGGGCTTTGATTCAACCATTTCATTAGAGGGCAACTCAGCATTGTGTCTCAGCCCCCTCGGTGGGCTAATAAAACAGGCTCTCACACAGAAGTAGATACATAGAGAAGAAGAACACAGGGGAAGAGAGATGGCTCATTAGACATGGCAGAGGTCCCGGGAAGGGACATGAACCCAATAGTCTACAGCTGACCTTGCAAAGGGAACAGAGCAGCTGAGCCTGGAAAGAAATAAGCCCTGAGGAAAGAGAAAAGCCTTATGTGAGTTTACAGCTGAGATTGGAAGAAGTTGTTAATGTGGAGTCTTAAGAGGCAAAAGGAAGGCTGAACCCTCACAGACATCACCCACCATCTTGCTTCACCATGTGGCCCATGACTTGGTACCTTTTAAGGTACCTTGAGTTGGACTCTTTAGGGCCTTGTGACTATAAGCTCCTGCACCTTTATAAGAATTATATGGGCAGACTCACTGCTCTTTATAAAAGCCAACAAAGTTCTGGTATTTTGCATCAGGACCCCTTTGGCTGACTAATACAGTTAAACAAATGGCTCACATACTAGGAGGAAAAGTGGATATGCAAGAACAATGAAAACACTATCAGAGGTTCATTGAAATGAAAACAACACTAAACTTAGAAAAATAGTTTTTATTCTTACTTAACTACTTTTTTGGGAACTTATTCACTCCCCTATAGCTAAGTCTCTGGATCTTTAAAACAAGGTTAACAGGATCTACTTTGCCCATCTCACAAGATTATTATAAAGTTATCTAATGCTGCATAATGAATCACCCCAACTCTTTATGGATTCAACAAGAGAACTCATTTCATATCTCTTACATTTTTCATGGTTCATAAATTTGAGTGTGGCTTGGCTGGTAATTTTGGTTTGGGGTCTCTCATGAGAATATAGTCAGACAATGCAGTGCTGAAGCTAGAGTCATCTGGAAACCTTCTTCAGGCCCATCCCTGAAACTTGAGCTGATGAGAACCAAACACCTGAGGAGAAGAACAAGTAGGAATTCTGAGGCACTTTTTCTTCTCTATGTAGTCTCTCCCTGTGATACCTCCATCTTGGTGGCTTCAGAGTATGCAGCCTCCTTAAATGCTGGCTCAGGAGAATGTCCCATGACAACCAGAAAGAACAAGATGGAAGTTATAACATCACTTACTACTCAGCCTAGCAAGGCATGCAGCTGCAGTATCATTTCCACCACATTCTGATGGATGAGGCAGTTACAAAGGTTTGTTCAGATTTAAGAGGTTGGAACATAGACTGCACCTGTCAGGGGAGGAGGGCCAATATCACATTCTAAGGTTAGCATAGTAAATGGGATATACATTTGTGCATCTTTCTTTGAAAAATATAATCTGCTGCATTCTGCCTTTGGCCACAACAATTTACATTCCTCCTAAATGGAAAATATAGTCATCCCTTCTAAACAACTCTAAATATCATTCCATTGTGCCATCAGCTTGAGGTCAAGGGTGTTATCTGAATCAAATCTAGGTGTGGATGAGTTTTTTGGGGGGGATTTAATTGAGTACATCTTCTTCTAAAATGAAGGCCTGTGAATATGTGAATGTTGGATAGGCTTAGGATAACAGATATAGACACTTTCATTCAAAAAGCGGTAAAATGGAAGCATATAGGCATCACTGTTTCAAAGTAATTCTCAAAGTCAGCCAGTCACATGTCATTAGTTACTTGATTAGGACTCAAGTTTACTTCCTAGGAAAGATTCAACATGGCCTTAGACTTTGCCCTCTGGCTTCTTGATTCCACCTTCTGAGTCATCTTTCCTCTACTATAAGAAATGGCTGATGTTTGAAGTTAGTTAATTTTCTTGGCCTGCCTTATGCTTGTAGCTATTTGGGAATCCAAAAGTATCTTTTCACTTTGTCTTCTGCTAAAACCTATTAGTACAAATGGACAGTGAGTCTGCCCATATAATTCTTTTAAAAATATTGTGAGCCTCACAAAACTATTGAAATTCCTTTCATTAAACAAAAACCACATTCATACATTTCATCAGGAAAAGGCATTTTCTATCTTGGGCTTCCCGTAAGACTGCTGACCTGCAATGTTCATAGAAGTCCTATTGTTCAGCAGACAGGATGTGTAAAGCACACCTTTAACATCTTTATAGGGACTATTTTTTGGTTTATGTCACAACCTTAAAACTTTCTTAGTTCTTATAAAAGGCATATCATGTCCTTGGAGTAACATTTAGACTGTATTTTCCAAAAAATGCCTTGAATTTGTTCTTTGCCCAGAAACCATTTCTTAATTTTTTATTGTTATCCACAATGAGGAAGTGATTTGAAAATGAGGAACAGTTTTGCTTTCAAACCTAGCAAGTCCTGAGTATTTTATATTACACAGTTTTTTCTTGAGTTTATCTCTCTTCCTACACTTTGCCATGACCAGAAGAAGCTAGGTGGAATCTTCAAAACTCTCTGGAAATCTCCTTAGGTGTTCATTAGGTATATGAGATATATATATACACACACACACACACCTATATGTATATTTATTTTATATATAAATGTTTTTGTATATATTTTTTTATTTTATATATATTTATGTTATATATATATATTTTAGTTTTTTATAGAAATACATGATGATAGTACAACTAAACTTTCTACCATTCTCTAGCAAGATTCACCTTTCCTCCAATTTCCAATAAACATTTTCTCACTTTCTTTTAAGCCTTCAACAACAGCAACATTGAAGACTACCAAGATTCCCCTCACCATCTCTACAAAGTTCTTCGCACTTCAGCCATCTGATATATGAGACTGAAGCAATAGCCATGTTTAGATTTTTGTTATGGCAAAATTCCATATATCATATTAAATTCTGTTATGTTTATCTCCTGTTTAACAAGATTTCACCCCAGAGCTTTGTAGTCTAAGGCAACAAATAGCATTTAGTACTGCTCAAGTTCCCCGTGGGTCAGGAAATCAGGTGTGGCAGAGCAACTTGGCCTAGAAATCTCTTACAATGAGCTGTCAGATAGAATCTGGGTTTGAGGTCTTGAAAGCATTTTCCTTTACGTGTCTGGTGACTTGTTTGGGAAGACTCACAGATTGGGACTGAAACAGGTAAAACTATTTGGACATCACTTTATGTCTCTATTGTATGCTTTTCATATAAGTTTTCCAGCATGGCAGATAGAGGATAAATAAAGTTCTTTCTTATCAGCTTAGTGTTTCTAAGGTGCATGTCTAAAAAGATAGGAGGACAGGGAAAAGCTGTGTCATTTTTCATGACTTGGACTCAGAAGTCACTTAGCTCACTTTAAAGCCATTACGAAGGTCTACTAAGGTTGGGAACACAGACCTCACATCTTGATGGCACAATGTCAGTGTCACAAAGTAAGAAGAACTTGTGGCATGGGCTATATATTTTATTGGTCATGTTGGGAAAATACAATCTGCCACAGATATGAAAATTCTTCAAATACTGCAAAATGATGTACAAATGACAGGTATTAGCATCCCTTTCATATAATTATGAATTTCATAGGAATGAATATCCCATTTGAAGATGTTTCTTCACCTTAGAATGTATCACTTCAATTGCTATCTCTAACTTGGGTCCACGCAGTGCACTGTAAGCTATGCTATAAGGTCCCATAGTAGAATCTTGCCATTCATAATCATCAGACACTAAATATTTGCTATGACAGTTCAAGCCTATTAAGATAACTTTTTTCTTTCTTTTTCTTCCCTCCAGCAGATTACTACTAGACCTCTGGCCTAACAGAAACTCTGTTAATTGCTGTCAAAATATCTAGATATCTATCTGCCTTGAATAATTTGCCGAGTGAAGTAGTAGTTAGTCCTGATGTTTGTGAATCTGTGTTTCTCTCATTTGTTCTTTGTCATAATAGCAAAAGCCTGCTGCTATGATATCATTTCTTTACTTGACTTGCAATAATTTATGCTATCATGAGAAATCATCCTCATAATAATAATCCGTGGTTAGATTCAAGACTAATGGAATTAGTCATTTAAATTCATGTAAATAGAAACCATACTCACTAAAGTTCTGTTTATACTGATAAGTTCAATTATAGGTTCCAGGAATGTGTGCCTAGGGTTTCCTTTCTACCCTTTCCCTTTTCTTTTTCTCTCCTTTTATTTTTGTTTTTATTTTTATTAAGTTCAATGGTAAAATTAGGGTGATAATTTTGTATTAATAAAAATGATACAGAAATAGTATAAAGTAAAAACTGAAAGTCTTTATAAGTATTACTTTTAGATTGTTAACTTAGTTTGTTATACATATCTAGTTCTTAGTTTTAAATGTCTTTTGTGTATTTTTGAATATAGATATTTAATTGTAAATATCAAGCTACCTAAATGGAAGTCCATAATCTGTGTTTGGTATCCACACCATTTCAGCAAAAGTAAAAAGCCAAATCATTTTTACATTTATTATTTATGTTAAAAGTATATGAAAAATTTCAGGCAAAATTGTTATGTTAATGTAATCATTTAGGAAAGGGAGCTCATAGTATAAACTAAAAAGCATGGACTTCAATGTGTCAGTAAGTAAAAAAATTTGACTTCTATCTTGACCACTCACTCTGTAAAATAGAGCCATTGTTTTAATATTTCCAAACAAATACTTACTCATCTGTAAAATGGAGATATTGATATCTAATTTAGGATTGAATGTGATATATTATAAAATGCTAATTGTTTACCACATCAAATGCTATATATATTCTATATATTTGTCTAAAATTTATAGAAATATTATAAAATAGGCAATAGAGACCTTATATGTCAGGGGCTTTTAACAAGGGGTCCATGAACATAAATTGAAATTCAAAAAAACATTACTTTTCTGGAGATGTGTTGGTGCAGGTGTGATATATCTATTAAATAATACACAGTGTAGTGTGGACTTAGTAAGGGGTCTGTGTTTTCACCTGACTGGCAAAGGGGTCTGGGGAACCAAAAAGGTTAAGAACCCCTGTTGTATGCCATGCATGTTTTGTTTAAAAGTAAGATTAGTCAAAAAAGAAAAACCTATGATTCTTCTATTCACTTAAGAGCACATAGGTATTTCAGGTTTGTTTTCTATATTAATATTTAAAGAGTATTGATTTTTATATTTAGCATTATATAAAAATATAGTTTGATTGTTCACTTCTTCAATTTTAGAGTCAATACACACAAATGCCTCAGGAACAACAGGTCTACCATGAAATCTTCATCAAAAGAACTTAGCACCTGATCTTATGAAATATTATACTATGTTTTATTGGCACTTCTGGCTCAATGTTTCCAAAATGGTCTATTTTCACTTTATCAATAAAATAGTTTTTTCCCAAATAATTGAATATTGCTTTCTGTGGTTGATCTGCTTAACCATTTACTATTAGATCTTCTAAGATCTAACTTTCTTTGTAATTTTTATTATAAACATATTCACCTGAAACTTAATGATTGGTCAGGATGAGCATTATGGCATATTTTATATTTTGATTTTTAGGCAAATATAAATGAGACCATTTCCTAGCAAAATAAAAATTAGTCATAATGCAGGATATGCTACCACCCTTCAAACACTACTATGTGTTTCTTTATTTACTTCTGTAATTTTATTAGTACAATAAAGGAGCAAAATAAAATTCTGGAACAGTTGACTTGTATCATCATATCAATGGCCATAATTGGATGGAATTTCTCTTAAGAAAAATAAACCTAAAAATTCAATTATCCAACCAAAGTAGGTAAGAATCCCAATTAAAATTATCTTCATGGGATGAAATGAAATGAAATAGTGATGTGTTAATCGTGTGAGAACATAACAGCAAGGGAGTGATGATTATTTTTTTAAATTTGTAAAACTCTAATCTATCCTAATCGACAATATTTTGATTATAAGTAGTTCCAATATTTGAATTACAAGTGACTGTTAGGTAAATATATATTTTAAAACCTCCTGGAATAGCTCTTTAAGTGATTTTTGTCTCACAGATTAATTATGTAAGAATTACATAGCATTAGGGATCTTTCTTAGAAAGTGTTTGTGGGCTATTTCCTGTCCCTGAATGCATGTTTGTAACAATTGAACAATATTCCATAATTTCACTGAAATTAGACCATACAAACTCAGTGAATGTTTTATTTTCCTAACTGCTAAAACAAATACCATACAATGGGTTGACTGAAAAAATGGGAATTTATTGGCTTACAGTTTTGAGGCTAGGAGAAGTACAGAATTGAGGCTTCAGCAAGGCAATGCTTTCTCCCCAAAGAGTGGCATTCTGGGGCTGGCTGCTGTCAATCCTCGCCTCTTCGCTTTTTCAAAACACAGAAATGCACGTGGTGTTCTTCTCTTTGTTAACGTCCAGCTTCTGACTGCTCCTCTTGTCCTTTCCTCCCTTTGTACAATTCCCTTTACTTAATAAAGACATCAGTCATATTGGATTAAGACCCACCCTCATTCAGTTTGGATACACCTTAACTAATAATGTCTTCAAAGATCCTATTTCCAAATAGTTAAACACCTATAAGACCAGGGAAGTAGACCTGAACATGCCTTCTGTGGGGGACATGATTCAATCCCCGGTGGGGATTCAGATTCTAAACTTGCGAATCTTTATTTAATATTGAACTCTTAATGGGACCTTTGAAATAAGGAAGAATGTAGGAGAATTAATTCCTGTAACATGAATTTGAATGTCTTACCAATGTGGGATGAGTGAGAAAGTAGGCTAGGAGGTGAATGGTGGGAGATTTATTTTTAAATTATTGTTCGACAGTGTAAAATTATACTTTCCAATAATTTCAAGGCAATTTTATCTAAGCTTCAGAAGCATATTGAAACAATTCTTATTTCAATAAAAGGCAAACTGTGCTAGACAACTAATAAGAATAATAGAAAGTACATTTCTCTAATATAGCATTTTTTGATAAGGGAACCTGTGTTAATATAAAGCAAAGTCATCTGAAAAATATTAATTTTATATCCTGTTTTACTTTCTCTGAGTCCTTTTGATATATGTGATCCATTGAAGGCTATATCAGCTATACTTGATGATTTGCATCTAGCATGACACATCCATGTTTTATTCATCTATTTGAGATTGGATTCTTCTTCCTAAAATTCTTTTGCTCCTCTGAATACCTTGTGTTCTGAGATATAATTCACAAGGGCTCTAACTAAGAGTTTAAAAACTAAAATTAATTGGTGAAATGGCATAATATTGCATAGTTCAAAATATGTAATTGGTGATTACTACTTTTTATATGGTTGAATGAATCAATGAAATAGTTTCACCTCAAAAAAGAAAACCAAGGAGTCACTTTAAAATAATCTCATATGATTTCCAGCTTTTATGCTTAATTTCTAACACATAAAAAGAGCATTACGACAGCTCAGAGATCAAATGGTCCAACATCCCCATTGCACAGGCAAAGAAAAAAAGAAAACAAAAACGGGGATTGAGAATACTTTTACAAGTATTTGGTTTTTTCTACTTCTACTCCTTGAGATTTTAAGAATATGGGAGAAAAGAAAAAAGAAAAAAATTACTGTTTTATATTCATTGAGCATTTTGATCCTGTCTCAATTTCTTATGATTGTTCATTTATTTTGTTACGGCAAAACATGTATTCTTGCTCTGCTGATGATTTATTCTTCTCCTCTTTTTTTTCCAGTTTCTTCTGACACAAGCCTAGAATTATGTTACTGAGCTCATTACGTTCTATGCAATCATTTTTCCATAGTATTTCACCATCACTCTTCTACTTCTTTTGTTTGTCTGTTTTGATTTTATAAGTTTCCTTTAAAAATTTGGAGCAAGTAAGTTTATTACTACCTAATCAGTTCCCCCCAATCCAATAATTACTGTATTTTGTATTTCAAATTATATTCTCGTGGCAAAGTGCTGCAAGTTCAGTAACACATCTACATACTCAAATACATTTAGCCACAAATAACCATTGAATTGAATACAAGGGAAAACATAGGTAATTAAATTGAAATTGAACTTTAAAAATGAGTTTTCTAAATTTTCTCTATTGAAAACCATACTCAAGCTGGGAATTGGGTTCTATGAAGGTTATATGTATTTTTTCAAGTAAAGTAGTCATAGTTTAATCTCCTGTATTCTATTTGTTCTTTAAATGTGTATATGTCATAAAAATATTATGAAAACAGAGTTTATTTGTTCATGTCAATGTTATTGGTCACAAAACTCATTGATATCTCTTTCTTTAAAATATCTGATGATTCCATTTCTCTTCTGATTTCACTTATTTTGAAAAAGAAATCAAAGCCTGAATGAAATTAAAGTCAGTGAGCACTGGTTTTATAACAAGATATATAAACATGTACAGTAAGATAAATTACATACAAATATATAAAGATAAATTATATATATATAGTGATTATTCCACTCGAATCAATGAAAGCATAAATCATATCTTCTGTAGCTCTCTATCCCCAAATATTTTGAGAAGTCCAGAATATTAGAACAAACCATTTGAAATTTCAGATTTTGTAGTTCAAAAATGGTCAAATATCAATGCATATCCTATGATTCAACCAATACAAAGATGGCATGTGTTGTACAAATGCAATACTTAATAAACACCTGAATAAAATTATTCAGTTTCCTCACTGTTGAAATAGGGATCACAGTACCTTCATGAGTTAGCACACAGAAATGTAGTAAGAATCACATTAAATATAAAAAAGAATGCATTTTTAAATAAGAAGTAATTCAAAATTGATGAATGAATAAATCAATTATTGAACCTAAGACACCTGAATAGATTCTATAAAAAAATAAAATGATCTATTATAGGACAAGTATTTAATGGCAATTTGGAAGATAACTAAGAGTTTGTCTACTTCTCTCTTCTATGCATTTCATGACCTGATTTACCTCATGGTTTAGACTTAGGTCAAGATTTTGTATTCACAAAATACATTGAAGGTACCATTAAGAGTATCAAAGACTATACAAGGAATATCAATTGTATAGAAAGAGAAATGTGGAAGATAAACTTTATTAGATCTTAAGAAAGTGATATACGTACAATCATAGTTGGAAATGAATTAATAAATTCCTCTTTTCCAAGAGGAGATACTGAATATGTCTTTTGCCGTATGACTCATAGTTCCTCTCACCAAAGAGGAAGAGATTATTTCTCTGCCTCTTGATTCTAAGTTAGGCTAGGTGGATTGTTCTGGTAAATGGAATTTTAGCCGATGTGACACACGCAGAAGCCTAAAAATAAGCTTTTACATTTTACTTCATCTTTCTTGCTCCACTATCCAAAACGTTAGCGCCTTGCCTATTCAGAGATGGGACATGCAGAGCAGTATCGTTTACTCCAATTGACGGAGCTTAGGTCTTCCTCTTTCAACCAACAGCCAGCCCACTTGCCTTTACATTAGTGAGCCAGACTCAAGGAGAAAATCCACTCAGCTTATTCTAGCCTACCTCACTTGGGAGAGAAATGAATGCTTAAGGTTTTAGTCTACAGATTTAGAGCATTTTGTAACTCAGCAGTATCATGGCAATAGATAACTGCAACTATGTTCACAGAAGTTAAAGAACAAAACTTCATGTTTATTTTCTTATTTGACCCTCATTAAAATCAATGAATTAGGGAAGTGCTTAGCTTCATTTTACATGTGCAGAAACTGAGACCAAAGACATTTTTTCTCAAGGTCATTGTGTGAGATATATTTAATTGGCAGTAATTATCCACCTATTCCCTCTTCATTTCTTGCTTCCCTATGTTTCAGTGGATGTTATGATGCAAGTCTGATTTTGCAAGTGTGATGTACTTGCCTAAGCCATCTTCATGCTATTAAATATGCTGGATTTTTTTTTTTTTCTTATCTGTCAGTTGAGTAACAGTTGAAAGAGTGTATATTAGTCAGCCAAAGGGGTGTTGATGCAAAATATCAGAAATTGGTTGGTTTTCATAAAGGGTATTTATTTGGGGTAGGAGCTTACAGATTCCAGGCCATAAAGCATAAGTTACTTCCCTCACCAAAGTCTATTTTTGTGTGTTGGAGCAAGATGGCTGGCAATGTCTGCCAAGATTCAGGCTTCCTGGGTTCCTCTCTTCC
The DNA here is from genome assembly GCF_030445035.2 of Dasypus novemcinctus. Taxonomy (NCBI): domain Eukaryota; kingdom Metazoa; phylum Chordata; class Mammalia; order Cingulata; family Dasypodidae; genus Dasypus; species Dasypus novemcinctus. The sequence continues at coordinate 39,721,367 of NC_080697.1, forward strand.
CAAGTCTTGCTTCTCTTTAGGCTCAGTTCCTCTACTTTATCCACAAGGCCAGCTGTAGACTATGAGGCTCTCTAGGCTTTGTCTCTCTCTACCAAGTCAACTCTAGACAGTCAGGCGAATAGCTCTGTCCCTCTCTCCCCAAGTTTCTGTCATGTCTAAGGAGCTATTTCCATTCCTCTGTATTCTTCTCCTGGCTCAGTTTCCCTCTTCCAGGGGATGGCTTCTGTTTCCTCTGCGTGCTGACTTTCTGGCGCTCCAGCTTAAGACTTTAGCATCAAACTCCGAGATCAAAACTCCAACATCAGAAACCCTTGCATCAAAAGCTCCAATTCCTTCCTTTGCCATATCTTTTATCTGTGAGTTCCCACCAAGGGGTGGAGACTTGTCCTAATAACATGGCCCAATCAAAGCCCTAATCATAATTCAAGCATGACCAGTAATAGATAAGATTACAAACATAATCTAATATTTATTTTTGGAATTCATAACCATATCAAATCATTACAGGGTGGTAGAAGTAGCTCCCTGATCTTTACATCTGATCCCTGGACCATATCATCTGTGGTGATAGGTTCTTTTTTTAAATTTAAAAAAAATTTTTAAGCAGAATTTTTAATTTTTTAAAAAAAGAAACTTAGATTACATAAATGTTACAGAAAAAATATAAGGATTTCCCACATGCCCTGCTCCCTAGCCCTCCTACACCTTCCCACATCAACAACATCCCTCATCAGTATGGCACACCTGCCACAACTGATTAACACATCCTGGAGCATTGCCACTAAACTTGGACCACACTTTACACCATAGTTTACATACTCTCCCACACACCTTTGCAAGTTATTATAAGACATGCAATGACCTGTATCCATCACTGCAATGTCACCCAGTAAAAACCCTAAGTTCTGAAAATTCCCCCAAACCACTCCCATCATTCCATCATCCTCTCCTCAGAACCCCCAGGGCCACTGTCTCCACAACAAAGAAGAGTTCCTCCATTGCTAGGATCACAATAAGTCTATAGTAGAATAACAGCAATTCTATGCCATTATTCCTTACCAAATCCTGAGGATTCTGGGATGGTGATGCCCACTCCATCTCTAATTGCAAGGGAGCTTAGATACCATGGGACACATAGATGGGACTATCCTGCCAGGATGGGACTGTCCTGCCTGCAGTTGCAAACTCTGTCTGTTCCCCAGGATGGCCATTGTCAGTCATCATCTCCTTGTTAGTTGTCTTGGGTGAGGCCAATGAACTGAAGAGCAGGTACTACAAATCTGTTGAGACTCAGGGCCCAATTGGCACATGGAGAGACCAAAGATCTAAGTCTCTTGGACATACACCCACCAAGCCTAATACCAACCATAGGTTCAAACAGAAGGGGTAGAAAAGCCATGTGTAGGTAAACCATCACTGAGTCCAACTCTGTAATACTGGGGAGCATGAATTCCAAAGTAGGACCCACTGGCAGGGTGCAAACTCCCAAGGTGTCCACCCTATCTATAGTGTCTGGAAATCTCCAGAGCCCTCAGGAGTACTGCTATTTGAGGGAATAGTTACTTTTGCAAGCAGTGAGGTCCTGCTGAAACGTGCATAAGCATAACCTCTGGAATAACCTCCCAACTAATTTTGAAGTCTCTGAGCCATATAAATTCATATGTCTTTACCCTTTCTCCCTTTTGGTCAAAGTCTTTTTCCAGTTGCATTGCTAGTTTGTGCTTGGTAGTAATCCCTTGGTGCCAGGGAGGCTCATCCCAGGAAGCCTGCCCCACACTGGGGGAGGGCAATGCATTTATACACTGAATTTGGATTAGAGAGACCACACCTGACCAACAAATAGGTTCCCAGGAGGCATCTCCCAGTCATCCTATAATACTAGGTTAAATTTCAATTTCAAAAGGAAAAGTTCACAAGTTCAGTCATCACCATCAAGGACCTGTCAATTGTTCCTTCTCCACGGCTCCTGTACTCAGGGGATTCCTTCTGTCCACTGGAAAATGCAGGCAGAGCTACCCAGGATAGGAATTTGACACTCCCTCAGAAATTGTGTGACTCTCCACCCACTGCAACAGTGCCTCACGAACACTTGAACACATTCACACACGTTATAGGTATGCTCCAGGTGAACCTCCTCCCAAGCATCCCCTGCCTCCTACACTCTGCACCAATGACCCACCCCCTACCACGGCCATAACCCCTCTGCGTCCAGACCTTTCCAAAATTGAAGCCAACAAAATACCAAATACAATTAACAGGAAAATGATATAATAATGACAATATAAAAAATAATGAAAGAAAAAAATTTTTAGAAGTTTGAAATAATAAAATTTTAAAATATAAAAGGAAAGAAAAATTTTTTACATTATAGCTTTTATCACTGCAAGGTCTACTGTACTGTATGCATAGTGGCATTCCCCTGTTTATTCCCCCAGTGTATTATCTTTTTCATTCTGTCTTCAAAGAAAGTTTAGGTTACAGAAAAGTCACATACAGAATATAGGGGATTTCCATATACCAAACATCCTCCTGCTTTCCCTCTTTCCCCTATTAATAACATTCCACATGAGAATCATACATCTGTTACAATTTATGTACAAACATTAAAACATCGCTACTAACCATGGTCAATGATTCACCCCATGGTTTACATTTTGGACTGTACACTTTCATGGATTTTGATGAAATTTAACATGGTCTGCATCAATGCCCACTCCACCTCCAATTGAGAAGGGTCTTCAATCCCATATGACCAAAGAATAGGACTCTCTTGCTTGCAGTTGGAGGCACTCTCAGTTCCTTGGTATGGTGGTTGTCCATCATCACCTCCTTGTTAGCTCTCCCAGGTGAATTCAATGAACTGGAGAGTAGGTATTGCAACTATGTTAACGCTCAGGGCCCCGCTGGCCCACAGACAGGCAAAAGGTTCAAGTCTCTTGGATGTACACCTACCAACTCCAGCACTGACTATAGGATCAAATAGAAGGGACTAAAGAGCCATGTGTAGGGAAACCACAACTGAGTCTAATTCCATCACACTGGGGAGCACAAACTCCAAAGTAGAGCCCATTGGCAAGGCACCAAACTCATGAACTATCTATCCTGATGATGGTACCTGTGTGTCTCCAGAGCCCTCAGGAGCCCTGCTATTTTGAGTACTGTCAAAATTTGGCAGTCTACGAGATCCTGCTAAGATGTGCATACACATAACCTCTGGAATGACATCCTGACTCACTTTGATGTCTCTTAGTCATATAAACTCATTTGTCTTTACCTTTTATCCCTTTTGGTTGAGATCTTTTTCCAGTTGCATTACTAGTTGGTAGTTGGTAGTAATCCCTCAGTGCCAGGGAGGCTTATCCCTGGGATTTATGTCCTATGCTGTGGGAAGGTAATTCCTTTATATGCTGAGTTTGGCTTAGAGAGAGGCTTTATTTGAGCAAAAAGTAAGCTCTCAGGAGATAATGATTAAGCACCCTATAATACTATACTAAATTTCAATTTCAAGAATAAAGTTTCATAAGCACGGTTGTCAATATCAAGAGCTCTTCAATCGACCATCCTCCTTCACTAGCCATTGCCTGTGTAGTTGGGGGATTCTTGTTGTTTCATCAGAGAATGTGGTAGAGCTCCTCAGAGAGAAATTCCTTTCTGTTATTGTGTGAATCTCCACCCATCACTACAATACCCATGAACACTTGGACACATTTATATACCTAATGTGTATGACATGTGAACATTCTTCCATGTAACTCCCTTTACTGATATCCCCCACAAATGTTCCTTCCCTGCCACAGCTGTCACACTTCTGTGATCCAAAATTTCTTCAAAAATGAAGCCAATAAAATAGCCAAAAACAATTAATAAGAAGATGAAATAATAATGATAGTTTTTAAAATAGGAATTAAAACAGAAAAAAAAATTTTACTAAAAAATTCTGGGGATAATGAAAAATAATGAAAAAATGTTAATTTTTTTTTTTACATTTTGCCTTTCATCACTGTAAGATCTGTTACCCTGTATGTATAGTGACATTTTCTTCCATTTATTCCCTCAATGTCTTATATTTTTCATTTTGTCTTCAAAGAAGTTTTAGGTTACAGAACTGTCACATACAGATTATAAGGGACTCCCATATATCCAACAACCTCCCTCTTTCCACCCTTCCCCTATTAATAACATTTTATATGTGGATGGTACATTTGTTAAAACTGGTGTACAAATATTGATGCATATCTACCAACCATGGTCAGTGGTTTACATTATGGTTTACATTTTAACCAGACACTTTTATAAATGTTGATGAAACTTAACATGGCCTGTATCCATTTATTGCACGATCATGTAGAACACTCCCATCACCCTTAATATGCCATCTATTCTATCTATTCTAATCCCCTCTTCCCCTCTCCTTGGGACCCATGGCAACCACCAGGCTTCACTCTTTGCAGGACCAGATTCATAGTTACTTGCAACAACACTGAGGGCTTGACACACTAATCTGTCCTCCCCTTCTGGACACTACCCACACTCTTGAGAAACTCCTGTCCCTCTATTTGAGAACTTAGTGGGCCTCCCCAGGATGGGAATCCAGCACTTTTCTGTTCATTATGTGGGTCTCCACCCACTGATATAACACACTAGGTCAAGATGAATATTTGCACACTTCCAGATGCCTTCATCTGGCATGACCTGTCCTGAATGCCCCCCACATCCAATGCCCTAAACCAGTAACCCTAACTTGCCCTTTTGGCAAAAAGCATGTTGTGAGGTTTTTGATGACTAATTCTATTTCATTACTTGTGATTGGTCTGTTGAGTTCATCAATTTCTTCTTTCATCATTGTAGGCTGCATGTGTGTTTCTAGGAATTTGTCCATTCTCTCTAAATTATCCATCTTGTTGGCATACAATTTTTCAAAATACCTCTTATGATACTTTTTATTTCAGTGGGGTCTGTGGTGATATCCCCTTCTTCATGTCTTACTTTGTGTATTTGCTTTTTTCTCATTTTTCTTTATTAGTATAGCTACAAGTAGTCAATACTATTAATCTTCTAAAGAAAAAGCTTTTGGTTTTGTTTATTTTTTCCAGTACTTTTTAATTTTCAATTTCATTTAGTTCTGCTTTAATCATTGCTATTTCCTTCTTTCTACTTCCTCTGGGGTTAGATTCCTGTTCTTTTTCTAATTCCTCCAGGTGTGCAGTTATGTCTTTGATTTTAGTTCTTTCTTCTTTTTTAATATAGGGATTTATGGCTATGAATCTCCCTCTCATACAGCTTTTGCTGCATCCCATAGATTTTGATATGTTATGTTGTCAGTTTCATTTGTTTCATAGCAGCTACTGATTTCTTTTGCAGTTTTCTCCTAGACCCACTGTTCATCTAAAAGCATGTTGTTTAACTTTCATATCTTTGTGCCTAATCTGGTTGTCTGCCCTTTACTGATTTCCAGCTTCATTCCATTGTGGTCAGGGAGATTACTTAGTATAATTTTCAGTCTTTTTGAACTCATTGAGGTTTCTTCTGTGGCCTAGAATGTGACCTATCCTAGAGAATGATCCATGAGCACTCAAGAAGCATGTGTTTCCCACTGTATTAGGGTGTAATGTTCTGTGTATGTCTATTAGGTTCAAATCCTCTAAAGTATTATTCAAGGTCTTCATTTCTTTATTGATTCTTTGGTGAGATGTTCTGTCTAATGGTGGTAATGGTGTATTAAAGTCCTCCACTTTAATTGTAGAGGCATCTATTTCTCCACTTAGTTTTTCCAGTGTTTCCTCATGTTTTTTGAGGCACCCTGCTGAGATGCATAAATGTTTATGATTGTTCTTTCTTCTTGATAGACTATCCTTTTTACTAGTATATAGTGTCCTTTTTTGGTCTCTTACAATAGTTTTGCATTTAAAGTCTATTTTGTCCAATATTAGTTGTATTAGTCAGCCAAAGGGGTGCTGCTGATATAAAATGCCAGGAGTCTGTTGGCTTTTATAAAAGGTATTTATTTTGGGTAGGAGCTTACAGATACCATACCATAAAGCATAAGCTACTTCCCTCACAAAAGTATTTTCACAAATAGGAACAATATGGATGCCAATGTCTGCAAAGGTTCAGGCCTCTTGGATTCCTCCCTTCCTGGAGCTTGCTTCTCTTTCCTCTTTGTGCTTACTTCCTGGGGCTCCAGCTTAAGACTACAGCATCAAACTCTAACATTAAAACTCCAACATCAAAACCCTCCAATTCTTTCCTTTGCCATGCATTTTATCTGTGAGTTCCCACCCACCAAGAGGTTGGGACTCAATGCCATACTGATGTGGGACAGCCAAAGCCTTAATCATAATTTAATCATGCCCAAGTACAGAACAGTTTATAAACATAATCCAATATCAATTTTTGGAATTTATAACTATTTAAAACTACTACATTAGTATAGCTACTCCTGCCCTTTTGTTGTTGTTGTTGCTATATATATTGTTGTTATTTCCATCCATTCACTTTCAGCCTCCTTATAACCCTGGTCTAAAGTGAGTTTCTGTAAACAGCATATAGATGGGTCATACCTCCTTATTCAATCTGCCAATCTGTGTCTCTTGACAGGAGAGTTTAATTCATTAGCACTCAGTGTTATTACTGTACAGGAATTAATTACATTAACCATATTTTCTTTAGGTTTATGTATGCTGTCTGTTGTTTTTATTTCTCTTTTTATATTTTTAGTTGTTCTTACACTCTCCTCCAACTCTCTCTCCTGTGTTTTCCTTTTGACCTGCAGAAATCCCCTTAGTAATTCTTGAAGAGTAGGTTTCTTATTGACAAACTCTCTTAATTTCTGGAAATCTGTGAATATTTTGAACTCTCCCTCATTTTTGAATATCAGTTTTGCTGGATAGAGAATTATTGACTGGAAGATTGTTTTTCTTTTTTTTTCCTTTTAGCACCTTAACTATGTCATACTACTATCTTCTTGCCTCCATGGTTGCAGATGAGAAGTCAGCACATAATCTTATTGAGCTTCTCTTATATGTGATAGATTTCTTTTCACTTTCTGCTTTCTGTGCTTTCTCTGTGTCTTGTGCATTGGACGGTTTGACAAGTATATGTCTTGGAATAGGCCTGTTAGAATTTATACTGTTTAGGATGTATTGTGCTTCCTGGACATATATGTCCATGTCTCTCAATAGAGTTGGGAAATTTTCAGCCATTATTTCATCCAACACACATTCTGTTTGCTTTTCTGACTCTTCTCTCTGTGGGATGCCTGTAATGTGTACATTTCTGCATTTTGTATTGTCATTCAAATCCCTAAGTCCATGCTAGATTTTTTTCTATCTTTTTATTGATTTGTTCTACTATCTTTCTGAATTCAGCTGTACTGGTTTCCATATCACTGATTCTTTCCTCTGCCTGTTCAAATCTGCTCTTTTGTGCCTTCTAGTGTATTTTTTATTTCTTGCATTGTGCCATTCATCACTATCAAATCATTCTTTTTATATGTTTATAATTTCTTCAGTATGTTTTCCCAGTGTCTTCTTTTTTTTAATTTATTTTTTATTTTTTCAAAGATATTTTGAGTACATAAATTTACATGAAAAATATAGGGATTCTCATATGCCCTACTCCCCACACTTCCCACATTTTTCCACATAAACAACATCCTTAATTAGCATGGTACATTAATTGCAATTGATAAACACATTTTGGGGCATTGCCACTAAGCATGGATTATAGTTTACATTGTACACCCTCTCACACCCATAATCTTGTACGTTATGGCAAGATTTATGGCAATGTCATTCAGGACAATTCCCAAGTTCCCAAAATGCCCCTATATTACACCTATGTTTCCCTCTCCCTGCCCTCAGAATCTTCATTGGCCACTGCCTCCATATCAATGGTATATTTTATCTTCCATTGCTAGAATCACAATAAGTTTACAGTAGAATACCAGGATGTCTACTTTAGTCCATAGTTCATTCCCTAATCCTGAGGATTCTGGGATGGTGATGTTAACTCCCCCTCTAATTGAGAGGGGCTTTGATCCCATGCTGCCGATGGATGGAACTCTCTTGCTTGCAGTTGTGGACTCTCTTGTTTCCTTGGTGTGGTGGTTGTCCATCCTCACCTCCTTGTTAGTTTTCCCGGGTGAGTCCAATCAACTGGAGAGTAAGTGTTGCAACTCTGTTAAGGCTCAGGGCCCAGCTGGGACATGGACAGCCCAGAGAATCAGTGTCTTTGATGTAAACTTACTAACTAGAGCACCAACTAAAGGTTCTAATAGAGGGTATAGGTGAGTCATGTGTAGTGAAGCCATAACTGAGTCCAAATCTGTCACACTCAATTGGGGCTCAGCTGACCAAACTCACTGCAAAGAAACTGTTCTCCACTCTCCTAGACCTCTCTTCTTCCCAAGGAATGCCCCCTGACACTCCCATTCAGGGCAGGGAGCCAGTAGCTCTACCTAAGCTATTTGCCCCGAGATGGGGTATATCTGCCTCTTCTAACTCCAGCAAGCAACTCATGGCTTTTGTTTGGCTTTTCTTTCCAGTACCCTCCTAGATGACTCAGAGCACCTTCATGTTCTATATATATCCAAAGCAGTTACTTCAGATATATCTCTTTCCTTTCTCCATTCCTTTGTTGTGAGAGGGTTAAACTGCCTACCCACCTTGGCACCATTTTCCCGGAACTCCTGGTAATAAGTTCTTGAATTCCATATTTTCAGTGGCAAAACTCTACTCTTATCAACTACAAACATTTCAATGGTTTTGTAATAATTCAAGTCCTGTATTGTCACCTTTTTTGTTAGAATGATTTTTCTTAGAGTGATTTCTTTTTCCTGTAATTTACCTGTCTGAATGAGAATTTTGAATGTGATTCTCATGTTAATTATCTGACGTGGCTGGGTCTGCAGGTAGTGACAATCAAGTTCCTATTGGAAAATGGTCAATAAAGTATATGTCATGAGATAAAAAATGTTTATCCATTTTTTTAATATTTATGTAATTTTTATCCTATGGTCACTTAAAATGATGCAAAGGAAGAAGAGAAAGCATGCTGGTGCAGTGAGCCAGTGCCTGTGCAGTGAGCCATTTGCTCATGTGTGCCCATGTGGCAAACCAAGTTCCCATGCAGTGAGTCAAGTGCCCGCTTGGCAAGCCGAGTGCGCATGTGGTGAGCCAGTGCCTGTGCAAGTGAGTTGTGTTAGTCAGCCAAAGGGATGCTGACACAAAATACCAGAAATTGGTTGGTTTTTATAAAGGGTATTTATTTGGGATAGGAGCTTACAGATACCAGGCCATAAAGCATAAATTACTTCCCTCATAAAAGTCTATTAGGAGGAAGACTGCTGCCAATGTCTGCGAGGGTTCAGGCTTCCTGGGTTCCTATGTTCCTGGGGTTTGCTTTTCTCTGAGTTCAAGGTTCATTTCTTCCTAGGTCTGGTTTCTCTTTCCTCTGTGAGCTTACTTCCTGGGGCTTCAGTTTAAGTCTTGAGCATTAAACTGTAACATCAAAACTCCAATATCAAAAACCCTCCACTCTGTCCTTTGCCTTGTCTTTTATCTGTGAGTACCCACTCACCAAGAGGTAGGGACTCAAGCCCTAATCATAACTCAATCATGACTAGGTATGGATCAGATTACAAGCATAATCCAACATTTCTATCTGGAATTCATCAATAATATTAAACTGCTACATGAGACATGCAGCAAGATGATGATGTAACAACTGAGAGAAAAAGGCAAGAGTCAAGGTGAAGCATAGCAGAGCCCAGGAACTGAGGCGGAGCAATTGACAGGGAGCCTGTCTCTGCATCACAGTTCCCTAGGATCGAATCCCTGTGAATCTTAGAGGAGAAAGATGAGAAGAGAAGACAAAAAGAGAAATAGATACATAAGACCACACAGCGAATGGACACAGACAACAAAAACAACAGGGCAAGGGAGAGAGAGGGGAAAAATTTTAAAAATAATAAGTTAAGATGTTAAAATCTCAGCTTAAGACTATCAGAAGATCAGGAAACTTTATATGACTGCTTTAATATATTGCATGTCTGGTGGCTACAGGGATGGTGTAGATGAAAATTAGATGCATTATGTGATTGTATGTAGGTTGTAATGCAGGTTGCTGCATTACGACAGAGGTTGATTTTTCACAAGCTCTTTCAGGTATATATAACTGAGGGCACTAAATGAAAATGAGTGAGAAACTGAAATTTGATTAGGCTCAATTCAAAAATTTAGATGAAACTGAGTATCCTTAATACCCAGTGCCACTGATTATCCCCTTGCTAGTAGAAGCAGATATCCTCTGTCTAAAGGGGTCTCTCCTATCTTCTCAGAGACCCTCATCTAGGGTAATTACCATGAAAGTCAATTCTATTTATGTCATAACTTTATCTCTTCTGTTCTGCCTCCAAACCTGTAACTACAATCAGATATAAGCATGACCCTCAGGCAGAAACAAAAATCCTGACCGAGACAAAAAGAAAAAAGAAAGCTAACACACAAAACCTTTCAAGATTACACACACACACACACACACACACACACACACACACACACACGGGGAAATAGAGAAAGAGAGAGAGGGAGAGAGAAAGAAACCTGGGAACATTTGGGCAAACGGACTCTAAATGTTCTATAAAGGGGAAGAAGGAAGGCAACTTGAGATCAGGCTAACTTTATAAACAGGGATCCTTTTATTAGATGTTGTGGTTTTAATATGCTAGTTCAGCCACCTGAGAGTATTCACACTTGGCTCTCAGTTGTTGGTTGAAACGTGGATTTTAAAGCAATATACTTTTTTTTGAGGTTTAGATGTCATATTGTTTTGCTTTTGATTAATAAATACAAAAACTTTAAGAATTAGGAATGTTGAAAAGGGTTTATCAGTTTCAATTCATCCATCCACCCCATGACTGTGACCCCAACAAGATACAGATAAAATTTCTTTCAGAAAGGCAAAAAGAATTGTATTGGTGAATAGAAAATTACTATCCTTAGTAGCAGAGTAGAGTTTGCTCTCTGTAAGTCAGAGGTGAATCTGGGAGATATGACCAATAGTTACCTTGATTTCAATGAGGAAGATGTTTTCAGAGGATAAGTGTAAGCACTCTACCTCAGATAAATTTGGTGTGGTATTGTAGGAAAAAGGGATCAAGAGATCATCACAATTGATTTTGGTAGTTATTTTATCTTTTGACCCCTAGGACTAAAGTAGATAAGTAGACTTCGGTCACCATGATTTCTCACCAATTTCTAGAACACAGCCATTTCACAGACCTACAGTCTTTAACTCCTAACCACATACCTTAGGAAATTTCCACAAGCTAGTGGAGTTAAAATTCTTCCTAGGAGCTTTTACCAAAAACCTTGATAATTTTACACTTTAGAGAACAGACTAATCAGATATTTCTAGGATTACCATATGATTATTTTTAGTTCATGGTATGCCATGGAAGTTAGAAAGCCAGACATTCTGGTATTTTTGTCATTGTGTGTTCTCATGGGGAAGACTGGACTCAAATCAATCTCACCTTCTACCCAGTGTGCTCAGATATTAATCCTCTAAACATTCCCAGTTCTTAAAAGTATAGTTGGAATGACCCTTTCAAGCAACAGAAATAACGGTACTATTGGATCACTAACTCATTTAGTGAGGGTTTTTATGGTAGGATCAAGTGGAAGTCACTGAAACTGGATTTCTTTTCTGAATAATCAAGTACAAAGAACTACCACATCCCTAAAAATATTGTGCAGATTAATTCTTTAAAATTCTTGAAATATGTAGCATAGATGCCTAGCATTATATGCTTTAGTTTTCTGTTTTCCTTGTGAAAAAGATGAATGAATTTTGGTGAAATATGGAAGAGTATCATAGATTTAATAAGAGAATGTCTCCAAATGCATCTACTATTCTAGTTAAGTTTTTACAGAGTTAGTAAATTAATACCAGTTCTAAGCACCTGGTAAATAAGTAATGGAAAATCCAAGAAGCATTTGCTTTATAATTTGAGAAACAACATTTCAATTTTACTTTATCAACTCAATGTTAGATCAAATCTCCTTTACCACCAGGAACCTTGATTATATTGCCATCTCACAAAAATCATAGGTCCACTATATTGACTATATTTTGATGATGGGAGTTGGTAGGTAGGAAATAGCAGGTACCATAGAAGATAACTGTGGCCAGAGTTTTGGAGAAAACCATTAGAAAAATGGCATGTGTTAGTAGCCTCATGATGCTGCTAGTGGGTTGGGGTTTTTGGGTATTTTGACGTATCCCCTTTAAAGGGAAGAAGTTGATGTGCTTCACATACTTTTCTACTACAGAAAAGGTACAGTGCCTGCTGGATCTCTTTGGAATTGTGGACTCACAATATCTTAGGATACTTTCTTCTGAAACATGAACCAAATAACCTAAAACTGCAAGCTTTGTGTGCATTCTAGAGCACAAAAAACGTCTCCAGTAGTGCAAACAAATCTGTCATTTGTGCCCTATCACACAGCAGATCCAGTGGTGCTCAAACTTAGAGTTTTGAAAAAATGTTCTGATGTCTTTGCCAAATGATTTTGCCAAATGATAATTCCCCTTTTGAAAATAGCTGTTGGTGCCCATAAGAACCTAAATTCAGTTGCCTTCATGAACTAGGTATTATCTGTTATCAAACCATTAAGTTGGATATTCACAGCAATAATCCAGTATCATATAGAAGTGATATTTATGAGCTCTGGTTTGATCATATTGTGATGACTCAATTAAGGTAATGAGTAGGTGAAAAATAGTCCTACTTTGTTGATTTCTGCTGCATTTTGACTTCTCCCTCAACCCGTACTTATGACCACATGGAAAGATTTTTATGACAATTTGAGTGAAGAAGAAAACACTGAACCTGTTTTACTAGTGGTCCTGTACAATAATTGGTGCTTGTGAAGCAATGCAGCAATTTAGACTCTACTGAATGTGAAGGAAGGTGGGGATGGAATTCCTCCTAGGGGCTGAACTTCAAGCAGTATTAGCATTTGTGGATTCTTGAATACCTTATTCACCACCACAGTATCCCATACAATATTGCTTCTAACAAAGGCATTTATCTTACTGAAATGAGGTAATAAGAGATCCACTGGTGTTAACATGCATCCTGTAACCCAGAAGAAAATGACCTTAGAGGATAGTGAATTATTGGTTTGGAAACAGTACCTTTCAAGTCTATAAGGTGTGTAATGTGATGTTTTTCTTCTTTTTTTCATTTAAAATTTTTATTTAAATATATCATTCATGCCTGAACACACATAAACAATAAGTGTATAGTAAAAGTTGTGAACTTAAACAAAAACAAACAGACATATCATCATACAGGGATCCTATGTATCACCCCACCACCAATGTCATGCATTGTGGTGAAACATTTGTTATAAACTATAAAAGAGCGTCATCAAAATATTACTACTAACTATAGCCCATATCTTAACATTTGTGTATAATTTTGCCCAACCACTCAATTACTAATACCATGTATTAGTATTACGTATTTGTTATATTTCATGAGAGAACACTCTCATATATGCTCTGTTAACCATGGTCCATCTTCCACAAAAGGAATCCCTGTGTTATACAGTCCTATGCCTTGCACAATCAACTCAACATGTATACTCAGTAGCTGTTATTTTCATCACAGAGCTCTGCTGTCATCACATTAGTTGATTACAGAACATTTCCAGTGTAATATGCTTTTAACTATTGACCAATATATTATGCCTAATTTAGCTGAGGAAAATTATGTGGATCAGAAACCAGGATGCAAGGATGGAAATAACATCTCTCACTAATACACCTAATATCCTCTTGGAAACTTTTTGCTTCCTATTCTTTTAACTTTTTGGTTTAGAGGTCTTAGTTTCCAAGGGAGAAATATTTCCACCTGGAGCCACAATATCTCTTCCTATTAAACTAGAAGTTGAGTCTGCCATCTGGCCCTTTTGAGATTAAAGATTACTGAATTGACTGAATTGATCATGGTTATCAAAGGGAAATAGTTTGCCATTATTCTAGATAGAGAAGAAAGAATATATCTGGAAACTAGGAAATCCTCTGGGGTTATTGTTTGCATTTCTTTGGTACTTTACAATGGTAAAAGTTATTAGGAGACTACAGCAATCCAATACAAACAAACCTCTCAACAATGAAGTTTTGCTTCAGCTCACCAGGTAAAGAATTCTGCTCAGCTGAGATATTGGCTGAAGACAGAGGAAGCATTAAAATATGTAGTAATGGAAGAAAGGTATGCCTCTTAATCAGTTGCAGATGTGAGGGCTATATCTACTTAGGATAGACCAGGTTTTGTTGGGATAGTAAATTAACCTGGAAATCTCCATGATTTAAAATATTACTTGGCTCATGACAATGTAATGCAGTTTACCAGGCAGTTGCCTTATGAGCAGAGACTTGGAAATGTAGGCTTCCAGCTTGTACCTGGCATCGGCCACATGTGACTTCCAGACTTTAGAGAACTTACATCAGCTCTCACACGATTTGGAAGAGAAGTGTGTCTTGTCATTTCAGCTAATAGCCTATTGGCCAGCAATAATCACATGACTCCAAAGTAACCTTAAGGTACTAAAAACGTGTGGGAACACATTAAATATGGAGTGAATACTATTGCTCCCACACTACCTACAATACCCATGTTTTTCTTGGCTCTATGCACAATTTCCTCTGTCTCTCCCTTTCAACTTCTATAAAAAATAAAATGTGTGATTGGTGAGTGTTTAAGTTTCTTGACTGCTAAAACAAGTAACATGTAACAGGTTGGCTTAAATGATGGGAATTTATTGACTCACAGTTTTGAGGGTAGAAGTACAAAATCAAGGCATCATCAAGGCAATGCTTTCTTTCAGAAGACTGGCAATCCTTGGTCCCTGGCTTTTTTGTCACATGGTGAAACACAGGGTAGCCTTCTTGGCTCTTATCCAGGTTCTGTTGACTTCTGGCTGCTGGTTGTGCCTCCTGTGACTTTCTCTGTGTCTGAATTTCATTCTGCGTATGAGACAATAAAATCAGGACCCATCCTGATTCATTTTGTCCACACCTTAACTAAAGTAATCTCATCAAAAGATCCTATTTACAATGGGTTCGCACCACAGGAATGGATGAAGCTTAAGAACATGATTTTCCTGGGTACATTGCTCCAAGTCACCACAGTGAGTAACTTAATAATTCAGTTGAAGAGTACATGAACTTGAGATACAATTTTATCAGAACTGGAGGAATAAACATTATCCACAGAAATTTCAATCCTGCCTGTAAAAAGGGCCACCAGCCCCATGTTGCCATGTGAACTCAGTGACTTCTAGAACTCAACAACTTGATTCCTGAGTCATAGACATTATTGTATATTTTTATAGCAATCCTTCTAGTGACAACTTCCTTATTTCAATTACTTGAACTCATACAATTATATTGCAAGTATGTTATCTATGTTTTAAAACCATTTTTTCTCAGAATACTGAGATGGTTTGTCGTATATCAACTTGGCTAGGCTATTATATGCAGTTATTCAGTAAAATAATGATTCAGGTGTTATTGCAAAGGTATTTTTGTTGATGTGGTTAACATTCACGATCAGCTGACTTCATGTAAAGAATATTACCCTCAGAAATGTGGGTAACTCTCATCCAATCAGTTGAAGGCCTTAATAGCAAAACTAGATGTTTCACAGAGAAGAGATTCTGCCTCAAGACTGTGCATAAAATCCTGTCTAATTTTCCAGGCTTCCCAGTCTACCCTATAGATTTTTGGATTGTACTGACAATAACACGAGCTAATTCCTTAAAATAAATATTTTTTCATATATATGAGGTGTTAATTCTCTTTCTCTGCAGAAACCTGACTGATACAATTACCTAGTGAGTTTCTCATTTCTGCGTTGTTCTCTGACTGATGCAAATATAAGGAAAATTCTTGCCAGATCTAGGACTGAAATCCATTCCTCTGATAAATATTATAATATTTTCCCCACTATAATCACACTATATTTCACTTGGAAAACACTTAAAGTTATTTATGTGTTAGTGGCTATAAACATGATTTACCTGTATTCCATATTTGACAGACAATAGACACACCCTTAAATTAATGGCTGATAGTTGGATAGAAAGCACTAAGAACAATACTTTACCAGAAAGTACCTACAAAACAATATTTTCTTTTTTTGTTTTTATAACATTTTTTTTTTAAAGATACTTAGATTACATAAATGTTACATGGAATATATAGGGGATTTCGTATACCCCACTCCCCACACCTCCCATATTTTCCCACATTGGCAACAACTTTCATTAGTGTGGTACATTCATTGCAATCAACAAACACCTTTTGGAGTGTTGTCATTAAGCATGGATTATAGTTTACATTGTAGTTTATACTCTCCCACTCAACTCAGTAAGTCATGGCAGAATATATAATGACCTGTATCTGTCATTGTAATGTCATTCAGGATGGTTCCCACATCTCAAAGCTGCCCTTATATTATACCTGCTTTTCCCTCTCCCTATACCCAGAAACTCCAAGGGCCACTGCCTCCACATCAATGGTCTTTCTTCCATTTCTAGAGTCACAATAAGTCTATAGTAGAATACTATTAGGTCTACTTTAGTCCACAGTTTGTTCTCCAGTCTTGAGGACTCTGTGATGGTGATGCTCCCTCCATCTTTAATTGAGGGGGGCCTTCTATCTCATAGCGTTGAATGATGGGACTCTCTTGTTTGCAGTTGTAGACACTCTCCATTCCTTGGTATGTTGTTTGTCCATTGTCTCCTCCTTGATTCTTGTCCTGGGTGAGTCCAGTGGACTGGAGAGTAGGTATTACAACTCTGTTGAGATTCAGGGCCCAGCTGGTACATGAACAGCCCCAAGATTTTTAAGTCTCTTAGACATACACCTGCCAACTCTAGTACTAATTATAGGTTCAAATAGAAGGATAGAAGATTCATGTGTAGGGGAAACCCCAGCTGAGTCCAACTCTGTCACATTGGGGAGCATAAATTTCAAAGTAAGGTCCGCTGGCATGGGACCAAACTCCTGAGTTATCTTCCCTGACTATAGTGTCTGGATGTCTCCATAGCCCTCGGGATCCCTTCTATTTGGGGCAGTTTCTACTTTGGTTGTCAATGAGATCCTGCTGAGACCTCCATAAACATTACCTCTGGAATGACCTCCGGACTCACTTTGAAATACTTTCTTAACAAACCTATGCAAGGTATTTAGGATGTCCCATGCAAGTGATCATTTTTACATACCTGAAAACTTAAGCCCATTTGGCTGACCAACTTGCTTTACAGAAAGTCAGTTTATTTGACCTTCAATTAGACTTACATTAAAAAATAAAACCAAATCATTTGCCATCCAGATCATTTCACTAATAATTGACTAAAAAAAACTGTACTTAAAATACCAAATATGATTTGGTAACATGAACTATATGCTAAAGCTTAGCATGGAAATAAAAATAGATTTAAATGATTTGAGGATAGCACCTACATTGGCCCAGAAGAGATAAATCAGAGCACTTTCCAGGAAGTGATTTAGAAAGGCCTGGGATTTTAGTCTGTATACAAGGGCTAACTCTAGTATTATAGGCAATTTGATACTTGACATTAGGTATTTCAACAGTAAAGTGAGAAATGAAAATGATGTTTGAAGTAGACAATTACAACAGAGCAGAAAATAGAGTTCAAGAGGGAGGAACTAAAGGCAATAAAACAAGATGGCTGGTGGTATAATGAACGAGGCCAGATGGTGAGTTTGCAGTACAGGGAAAGTTGGAGAAATCATTTGGAGGAGACAGCGTTTCAGTGAACTGCACGTGTGAAAGAAGACCAGGGTAGGATAAGAGGCTCTTTCTTCTATTTCTAGTATGAGGAATTCTATACTGTTCTCCGTGGGTGCCCTTATTTTATGCCATGTCTCAGTGGGTAAGTAGGTCTTCTTGGATATCACAATGAAACCAGCAAGAACCTCAAAGCTGAATTATCCTCACAGGGTTTTTATTTTTCTGCTAGTTAAAGATTGGATTCCCTATAATTTAACCAGAGAGTAAACATCACTTGATAAGGAAAAGAGTTAATTTTGTGAGAATATCAGGTTCATTGAAATATTGAGTTTTTCTATTATACTGTAGGGGGAAATTACATAGAATTAAAAATAATCTACCAACCCTGAGATAATAGCTTCTAAGTTTCTGGCTGCACTAGCACTGCACTAGCATTCCTATTAGGTGGAGAATCCCCAAGTGTCACCTTGTTATGCAAATGTGCTTCCTAGGGGCAATAGCTGGAGAATTGCAGGGCAGCAGTCCATACAGATAAGATGATTTTTGAATTAATGAGTTTAATAATGTAATGGTTGCCCTATATTTGTTTTAAATAAACATCAGTGAGGTTTTAAACCTTTTAATAAGTTATGTTCCTATGTTGACATTGTACAAATGAGGTTCTTTAATATGCATTTAGGTTATCTTGTTTGGGAATTTCTAAATTTATATTTATATCTGCCTATGAATATACTTGGCCCATAAATGCAGAGTTAAAATCACTGTCATACAACTATTTTTGTTTACATAAATACATTTACATATTTTTTTATCTTTACTGTTTATAATTGAATTGCCTCTACATGAAATATAGAGAAAATAGTGGGGGGGGGGGGGAGCATTCACACTGATTTAAGGAGGAAGTTAAAACTATTTATAATCTTTGGTGGAAAGTTGTGGTAAGAAATATTTCCCTCACTGGACTTCTGAGAATAGATTAGGTTACCTGCTTTATTTATCTTTCGGATATTAGACATTTTTATCCAGAAAGATTCAAAATAATCTTCCTAGAATTTATGTCATCTGCTATGACATGATAGAAATAATTGGGAATTTATAAATATTTACATATAATTAGTATACTGACCATGTCCCAAAGTGTATATTTTATCTCAAAAAACAACAGCAATCAACCAGGAGAAGTTTAAAAGCCATTTCCGTATAGAAATTAAAGTTGAGTCTTCAAAAATATGGCCAGGTATAATGTCTGACATAAAGAAGATGCTAAATTAATGTTGAATTAATAAATGGAAAAGAGCATCATACCACTTATTTATATAAGAATATGCTTGCTAATATCAGAAATTTACTTGTAAAGGTCCTTAAAGTATCTCCCACATTCTAAAGCCAATAATTATCATTATTTCCAGAATAAATACACACTTTCATTGTTGAATTCAAGATCTTTGAACTCTGAGCTTCATTTTTATATACTGCATTATGGCACATATACGAATGCACAATGGATATTCTCGAACAACCAAATCCAGAACTCTCACGTGTCATGGCATTCCCAATTTCCAGTTCCATTAAAATCCTTATCATTCTTCAAGGCCCAGGTCAAATGGATAATTCCATCATAAAACTTTTCTTTCCTCATCTTTTCCCATCTACCCTTCTTTACTCCATCTGAATAAAGTTTTCTTTTATCTTCGCTTTTAAATTTTAGCAATTTTATTCCATAACCTATTATAGATATTCGTGTATATATCCGTCTACAGCATGAAGATATAGAGAATATAGTTAATCTTTGCATCCTTGTCTCCTTACAATAAAAAGTAGGCAAAGTAATGGTAGAAATAGTGAACATGGTAGCGTCTATGCTTAAGAAATGCTGGGTATTGTAAACAATAGCATCATGCATACTAATTCTCTAATATAAAAATGAACTTTGTAAAAAAAAAAATGTATAAATGAATAGGAAAAAAAAGACCAATACCTGCAAGTAGCCAGGAACATAAAAGAGAAAACAAAGATATCACACTAGAAAAAAATGAAAAGTAATAAAACTCTTTATAACTGTTTACAAAAATCAAATAAACACCTACAAATTCTAAATGAACACTGATGAGGCAGTGTGACCATGTTCCTGAGTGTTTCTTGATTTTAAATTCCATAATAGATAATTTTAAAAATCAAGGTTATTGCAGAATATTTTTCATCCATTAATATGTTCCTTTTAAGTATAGACTTGAGTGAATTTCAACACATTTAAACATCATTACCTTCACTGTGAATTATTCCCCTGTACCCCTTTGGAGACAAATTCCAACCCACCTCCCACCCCCACCCAAAATACCATTCTGCCCTAGGCAACCACTGATCTGCTGTCCCTCACCATAGATTATCATGTCCAGTTTAGAATTTTCATATGAATGGAATCAGTTTGTATATTTTCGAGTCATTCACATTACCTTTACCAGTAGTTTATTCCTTTCCATTCCCTAATATTGCATTTTTGTGAATATACCACACTTCATTTATCCATTCACCTGGTGACGGACATTTGGTTCTTTTCACTTTGATTATTATGAACAAAGTAATGATCATTCATGTACAATTTTTGCATGTGCATGTGACTTTATTTTTCCTGAGCAAATATCTAGACTTAAACTGCAGGGTCCTGTGAAAATTGTATGTGATATTTTAGAAGAAACTGCCACAATGGATTACAAAGTGATTGAACATTTCTACTAGAAATGTATGTTAATTCCAGTAGCTCCACTTCCTCACTGACCCTTGTTCTTGTCAGCCTTTTTAGGTTTAACTGTTTTATTGGTTGATAGTTCAGTGTAGTTTTATCTTGCATTTCTCTACTGACTAATAAGGCTGAACATTTTATTATGTGAGCATTGTCCATTCCTATACCTTCTTTGGCAAATGTCTGTTCAAATAGCTTGCCCGTTTTAGATATACACAGAACATTTGTTTACATATTCTGCTGTAAGTCATTTGTTAAATACATATTTTGCATTTTTTTTCTCTCATTGTGTGGGTTGCCTTTCAATTCTTTAATGTTGTCTTTTGACTAGCAGACATTTTTACAATTTTGATGAAGCCCAATTTATGACTTTTTTCTTTCATGATTGATGTTATTTGATGTTCTTGTTTTCTGAGAAATATTTGTGTTCCCCAAGTCTCAAAGATGCTTTCTTATGTTTTCTTATAGAAGTCTTACAGATTTTGGCTTTTATATTTAAGTTTAAAATCTATTTTGATTAAATTATTTTTATGTCTGAGAAAAGGGTCAAGGATTTTTTAGAACTTCTTTACTCTTGCTTAGAAGTGTTTTCTTATTTTCTTATACAGGAATTTTTTTGGTAGAAAGAAACACACACATACATACACATATAAAATTTATTCTTAAATGTTATCTTTTTCTCTTGCTATTATAAGTGATGTTTGATTCCATTTCCATTTGTTTATGCTAGAAAGACATCATTGATTTTTATGATATTTTACCCTAAGACATTGATAAACTTGTTTATTACTTCTGAGGTTTGTTTGTTCTCTCTTGCTCTCTTCCTCTCTCACCTCCTTAGGATTTTTAACTTAATCATGTTGACAATGAAAATGAGTTTTACTTCTTCCTTTTTTTAATCTATACACATTTTATTTCTTTTAATTGAATTATTTCACTGACTAGGACTTCCAGTACAATGCCGAATAGGAGTTGTGAAAAAGAACATCCTTTCCCTGTTCTTGATTTTGAGGTAAAGAATTTGTCATAGGACAAAATAAAAATATTTCATAAGCAAAATGTTCTAGCTTTGTGAGGAAATAAAGAGTTCCTCATTATAGATTTTATCTATTCAGCCTCAAGATTGCAAGTCTGATGAAGGAAACCAGGATCTGGGAAGTTAACATCAATATCACAAAACTACCCCTTTTTGCCTATGACACATAGATATGTGTTATAGATATATGACTGATTAATCCTATCCTTGAAATTATTAATAAAGCTTGAACTTGATACTTGGTAAGATTTCTGATCAATGTGACTTATTTTATAATCCAATACATTGTATTAGCTTAGTATGAAGTTTTGCCAAATAATTTTTCTAAATTTGCAGAAATGATTACATTTATTTTCTTGATTCTTTTAATGAGTTATAATAATTAACTTTGTCAGTGTTAAATCAACAGCATTTCTGGGGAGATCCAATTTGGCCTTGGTGTATTATTATTTTTATGCATTATTGAGCTGCACTAATTTATGTTTCATTATGGGTTTTGTATGTCTATGTGGGATGGTGTATTAGTTAGCCAAAGGGGTGCTGAAGCAAAATACCAGAAATTGGTTGGTTTTTATAAAGGGTATTTCTTTGGGGTAGAAGCTTATAGTTACCAGGTCATAAAGTTTAAGTTACTTCCTTTATTGATGTCTTTTGCCATGTGTTGGACCAAGATGGCTCCCGACATCTGTCAGGGTTCAGGCTTTCTGGGTTCCTCTCTTTCTAGGGCTTGCTTCTTTCTGGGCTCTGGGTTCTTCTCTTTCAGAGGTTTGCTTCTCTTTCTCACAACCAAGCTCCTCTGTATGCTTACTTCCTGGAGCTCCAGCTCAAGATTGCAGCACCAAAACTTCAACAGCAAAAACTCCAACTCTGTCCTTTGCCAAGTCTTTTATCTGTGAATCCCCACCCACCAAGGGTTAGGGATTCAGCAATCTACTGGCATGACCCAATCACAGCCTTAATTGTAATTTAATCATGCCCAAGTACAGATCAGTTTACAAACATAATCCAGTATCTATTTTTGGAATTCATGAACCTTAATAAACTGCTACAGATGGTGCTTTATGGTTTCCTTTTTTTGTAATATCTCTTGTTTTATTATCAGTGCAATGATGGTCTTACAAAATCATTTGTAAAATATTCATGCATCCTCTGTTTTCTGAAAGAGATTGTGCAGGTTTGATATAATTTCTCTCTCAAATGTTTGACAGAGATCACCAGAATAGACATGTAGGTCTGAAATTTTCTTTGTGGAGATGGTTTAATCACAAATTCAATTTCTTACTAGATAAAGGGTCACTCTGGTTTTGTATATCTTCTATTTTGGCAGTGTACATCTTCGAGATATTTGTGTAAGATGTTTTCATTAATATTATTTTAATGTTTCTAGTATATGTAGTGATAATCCTTTGTGGTAGTTTGAAAGTATTTTATGAATTCCAAAAAACTAATTTATTCCTCTAGACTCTCTTGGCTGTCCACTTTCTATTCCATTGATACCTGCTCTTAACTTTATTATTTTCTTTCTTCACTTAATTTGAGATACATTTTCTTTTCTTTTCTAGCTTCATACCCTATGAGATCTTTCTTATTTTCTAATATAAGATGTAGAACTAAAAATGTCCCTTTCATAAAGCACTGATTTAGCTACATCCAAAAGATATTGCTATGTATTATTTGTGACATAATTCAAGGAAAATAAGTTCTAATTTTACAAATTAATTTTGTCTCATGGGTTATTTAGAAATAATGTGTTTAATTTCCAAATGTTTGAGTATTTATTTCTTATTACTGATTTTAATCTAATTCCAATGTGATTAGTGAATACCCATTTTATGATTTCAAACTTTATTTATTTAGAAATAATTAATTTGTGATTCAGTATAAGGTCTATCTTGGAGAATTTTCTAAGTCTATTTGAAAATAATATGTATTCTTCTGTATGGGGACTGAGTGTTCTATACATATTAGTTAAATCAAGGTAGTTAATAGAGTGTTAAAGGCCTTTTGTCACCTTAAAGTTGTCTGAATATGTGTTGAGTATTTATTACTGAAAGAGGAGCATTGAAATTTTAAAATCTAATTATGATTTTTTTCTGTTTCTTCTATCAATTCTTTGAATTTCTGCTTCATGTATTTTGTATCTTTGTTATTAGTTGCATACATTTGGATTTTCATTGTACTCTTGATTTATTCATCAACTTGTATTTGAAGTATGCATAATTATCCTTGGATATAGTTCTTGTTCTGAAATTTATTTGATCAGATATTGATATAGCTACTCCATCTTTCTTAACAGTCAGGGTTCTCTACAGAAACATAACCAGTAGGCTCCATATATCAGACATACAAATACTTAAAGAAACTGGCCCATGTGAGTATGGAAGCTGATAAGTCCAAAATTTATGGACAAGACCAGCACACTGGAAGCTTTTGACAGTAGTTAATGTTGCAGTCCTAAGAATTTCTTCTTCTATGGAAAATGTCAGGTTTTGTTTTTAAGTCCTTACAAATGATTGGATGAAGCCCATCCACATTATTTCCTTTATTTAAAGTCAATTAATTGTAGGTTTTAACCACTTCTAAAAATACCTTCACAGCAACTCGAATATTACTGTTTTCTAGAATAACTGCACATTATAACCTAGCCAGCTTTACATGGAAAACTAACCATTACACATGCTAAATCATTTTGAATGCTTTTACTTAAATTCACCTGTGTATTTATATTTTAATGGAGTATTTCTTTTTTGGTTGAAATGATATAGTTGAATCATTCATTGTTATCTGACTTGACAATCTCTGCCTCATATGTGGAGTGTTAGATTATTTTATTTAATATAACTTTGATATATTTCAGTTTATATCTCTAATCAGTGAGAGCATATTGCATTTATTTTTTCTTTTTTTCCTTTTTGTAAATTCTTTTGGATAAATTGTACTTAAGGTTTTTTTTTTGTTGTTGCTGTTGTTTGTTTTTTACTTTTCCTCTACTATTGTTTTACTAACTAAAATTCTATTTTATGTTTTCATTTGTTGATTTAGAATTATAAAATATATGTTGAACTTATAATATAACATAATATTCTGCCTTCAAATTGTTGTATTTCACTTCATGTACTAAGGAACTTGTAATAAATTGTGCTCCCCTTTCCTAAACCTGTGCTATTTTTGCAACCCTTACAATACACACATTATAAGCCTCAAATTACATTCTCTTATTTTTTTGCTTTTTTTTAGTAAATTATTTGTTTTAATTAAACTGAGAAATTTTAAAACTATGTACTTTATAGAAAAATATGTTTACAGCCATATTTACTAGTTTTTCCACTCTTCATTCTTATATGTAGCTCTAAGTTTTCTTCTAGTGTCTTTATTATTTATTGGTTTGAAAAAATTCCTTTAACACTTTTGAAGAGCAGTTCTGTTGATGACAAATTCTTTCAACTTTTCTTTTTTTGAAAAAAGACTGTATTTTGTTTTTATTTTTGAGATATGCTCACTTGAGGTAGAATCTTAATTTAATAGTACTTTTTTTTGTTTTAAAATGAGTATTCAAATTTCTTGTATCTTTCATCATTTCTTCTGAGAAATGTAAAACAGTCTTATATTTCCTTCTTTATGTAATACATGAGTGAGCATATCTATTTACACATGCAAGTATATATTGATATATATAAACATACATATATGAATATATGCATACACACATAGGTTTCTTTTTTAACTTTAAGCTTTTAAAATGCTTAATTTAAGGTATCATACTGACATCTACTGACCTAGTACTAAACATGTACATTTGCCATACACAGCATTTTTTAAAAACCCTCAAAATTAAACATAAAAAAGTACTATTCTGGGAAAGCAGAGTGATTAATTGAATGCAGTAGCATTAACATTTTGCTTAATTTTTGCAAATGTTTTGAACTAAACTTTTTTTTTTACTTGCCACCAAAATTCCCCTATAATTATCAGGCTCTAAAAGCAATTACTCAAAATTCAATTTATTTGGTAGACAGTGTATCACATAAACTAAGAAAGCCAAAATGAATACCATCATTTTTTTATTTATTAGGGTCTATGCACTTTTCTTAAATGTTGTATCTTTCTCATGATTTTCTAGCAATCTGACTAGCATGTACTTCTACATAATTTTCTTTGTTTTTCCTACTAGGAGTTTGTTGTGCTTCTTAGATCTATGTGTTTATAGTTTTCACTATATTTGAAAAACTCTTTTCTGCCTCTTCCTCTCTCTTGCTTTCATTTTGTATGCCTATTGTTTGTATGTGACCTCTTGATATTGTTAAACTGATTACTGAGGTTTTGCTCATTTTTGTTTTTGAATTTTTTTGAATTTTTGTATTTTTTGTCTTCTCTTCTGGTTGTTTGTTTTTTACTTTACTTTTACTTTCATTGCTATATTTTCAAGTTTACAGCCTCTTTTTTCTTCAGTGTCAATTCTTCAGTTAATACCACCTGCTGTAGTTTTCATTTCAGATATTGTATTTTTCAGCTCTGTAATTTCCATTAAGGTTTTATCTTCCATTTTTTGTTCATGATATTCATATTTTATTTATAATTCTATGTTCTTATTTAGAGGAGCTATTTTAAAGTTCTTGCCTGCCATTCTGTCATCTCTTCCTTTTTTGAGATTGGTTCTGTTGACTGATTTTTAATCAGGTTATGTATCACACTTTTACTTTTTTGCAATTTTTGAATTTGTTATTGTCTTCCTAAAATTTTTCATTGTAACATCATTGTATGTTTGACTTTCATTGTCTTCTTTTAAGGAATGTTAAAATTTGTTTTGGCAGGCAATTGTGTTACTTGTAGATTGGCTTATATCATTTTGAGCTTTGATTTTAGGTTTGTTTTAAGGTTTATTAGAGAGGGCAAAAAGCTACAGAAATTGTAAGTATCATCTCATTAATGTCCCTTATCATAGAAATTATAGTTTATAACTATATTTATTTTATGTAGTTAAATTTTTTAGTTGTTTCCAGTGGCACAGTAATTCCTATACAAGTTATTCCTTAATTAGTGGTCTATATTCAGTCATTTTCCTAGAATAGCACCATGTTATTAAAATATTGACTATGGCTAAGATTACTGCATAAAACAGAAATAATTTTTATCACTTTGGTTTTTTTAGCTTAAATGAAATTCTGGAAAAGGTTTCTTGAAAATCCAGCATATTTTAATTATATCTAGGGACTCTTTTTTCTCACCAAGGAAATCCATCTCCCTTTTGTAATGTCAGTCAGTGAAAAAAGCTATGCCATCTGGCAAAATTATCTTTGTGACAAATTTTATAGATTATGACTCCATTTCACTAACTGGGGTTGCCTACTTTCTTTAGTATAATTTTCTTAACTTACTGATACTTCGTTGCATAGATGAGTTGCAGTGGAAAATCTTTGTCCTAGACTAGATTTTTGTCCCCCACAGTGTGGGCAGCAGACAAGCAATGTCAGCATTAACTAGAACTTCTTAGAAATGTAAAATCTCAGGCCAAGTTCTAGACTTACTGAATCAAAATATGCACTTTAGCAAGGATCCCAGGTGTTTTGTATGCACTTTAAAATCTGAGATGAACAACCATACTAGATTACAGTGCATGTGATTTTTCCCAACCTCTCTCACCTGACAGACATATATTAGGTTTTGTAGTGATAATAAAACCTGAAAGAAAAGCAATCTGTTTGCACACATATGTATAAATTCCCTGGCAATCCTGAGCCCTCCCCTACATCATTGCAGGACCTAAAAGTGATCCTATATAGCAGAGTCTGTCTTTTTTCCCATCAGAAACTCTGGCTGAGGGGTCTATATCTCACCTAGTTTAAATCTGAAACAGACTGTAACTTGATCTGTATGTTCTCATTTCAGGTGAAGCTCTTTTAAAATGAAATTTGATTTAAATCAGTTCATACACTGTGACTTAAGGATATATTTATTTTATACATTAGCTAATAGGGAAAATGGTAGAACTCAAAATATTTCTATTCTTTCCTGGGAAAACAGAGACATTTGTAGAAGCTAATTCATTCTGTTCTGGAATTTAGTAGCAAGGTGATTATAGAAAGGAGCAAAATAAGCCATTAAAATGTGAAAATTGGTAAATAGTTTAGTGGTACAACTAATACATTCTACTAGTAGTTCTGCATGAAATTATTCTTCTTTCACTCAGATCCCACCCAGATATCTCTCTCTTCTACTCCAGGTGCCTTTGTAGACCACAGTTATGGAGGTTGAAGCCTGTTCAAAAGTATTAGCTTCTGAGGAAGCAAATAGCTAATTTTATTCATATCTGAAGGCTTTACAGATATAGAATAGACAAAAATATGGAAAAAATGGAAAGTAATAACATAGAAAATTAATTGTGAATAGTAGGAGATCCTTTTTATCAGTCCTAGTTTTTATGTTCATATCATTCACCTGAGAACCAGTATGGAGTAACACAGAGAGAGGGAGAAATTTTGAAATAATGCAAACAGCTATATTTTACAGCGTGTAAAATCTTATCTCTAATATAGGCACAAATTTGTTTAGTAACAGATACAAAAAGGAGTAATTGCTTATGGGGAAAACATTTTTTATAGAAAAGGTAATTGAATATTTTCTGAGAATTGCACATCTACTTTGATATAAAGATAAGCCTGTTTTATGTAGACTTATGCATAGATCACTGTAGCATGAAGAAAAACACTAAAATACTAATAATGACTTGAGATTATCCAAGCAGAAGGTGGGCAGAAATCTCCTCCTCCCGCCATCCTTCCTCCCCTCTCTCTCTCCCTCCCTCCTCCCTTCCTTCCCTCCCTCCCTTCCTTTTCTCTTTTTTAAATTTCTTTCTCCCATTTGCTCTACTTCCTTTTTCTTTTCTTTTTCCTGTCACCATTTTTCTCTTTATAAATTTGCTTATTCAGTGACACTTTGAAGAACACTCTGAGAGTACAGTATTGAACAATGAGAATCACATTTCCTTGACAATTAGAATGTACAGTCTATTGAAAAATATAGACTTAATCAAGTAACCACATTGGTGATTGTAGATTTACTCACTGCGTTAAATACATGAGCTGCAATCTGAAGCGTAAGTAGGAGATAGTAGGTGAGGAGTCTGAAATGAGTCGAAAGCATCCTTGATTCAGGGGTGCCACATTACATGCTAAGGCCATTTTAAAAGGTCAGTATGACTAGACTGCATAGAAAATTAGGAAGGGATTGTGAGATAAATTTGAAGATGGGTCAGGAGGGTGCCATCCTCAAAGCAATGAAAGGCATTGAAAGATTGAGATCTATGTTTGTGAGAAACTGAATGCTTATGGCCGCCTGGTCTCATTGACATTTAGAGAAAGTCGTTTTGTTGCAGTAAATAAAAGAAAAATTTAAAGGGATCAGAGTAGTTGGGAGTAGGACAATTTGTGACATGTGTAATCTGGACAGGAGATAATTACAGTTTGGACTTGCCAATAGTAGTAAAGATGGAAAGAGGTGAATGGCTTAGAGCATTTTTAAATGATAGTATTACTTGGTGATAGAGTAACCATGGGAGGGGAAGTAAAGATAGCTGTCAATGAAGACTTAAAGCTTTCTGATGCATAATTAAATATATAGTGGCAACATTTGCCAAATACAGAGTTTTCACTAGAAAATCAGGTTGGAAAGATTATAAGTTTGGTCTTAAACATGTGGTGGGTGATCTCAGAGAGAAATGTCACAAAGCAATTGGTCAGGGAAGCAGATGTGGCTCAAGTGACAGGGCCTCCACCTACCATATGAGAGGACCCAGATTTGATCCCTGCGGCCTCCTGGTGAAACAGAAGAAGAGAAAGTGTGCCTTTATGATGAGCCAGTGCCCATGTGGCAAGCTGACTGCCTAAGTGGCCAGCCAAGTGTCCACACAAGTTCTCACATGGCAAGACAAGTACCCATGCAGTGAGCTGAGTTCTTGTGTGGTGAGCCAAGTGCCCACACAAGTGCCCACATGGTAAGCCAAGTGCCCATGTGAGTGCCCATATGGCAAACCAGTGCCTGCACAATGAGCCAGTTCCCATGTGGGAAGCCAAGTGCCTGTGCCATGAGCCAGTGCCCACACAAGTGAGTCACATAACAAGATGACGATGCAACAAAAGAGACAAGGGAGAGTCAAGGCGAAGTGCAGCAGAGACAAGGAACTGAGGTGGCACAATTGACAAAGAATCTCTCTCCACATCAGAAGTGCTCAGGATTGAATCCTGGTGAATCCTAGAGGAGAAGGAAGAGAAGAAAAGAGAAACAGATACTGAAGATCACACAGCAAATGGACACAGACAGCAAAAAAAGCAGGAGGGGGAGGGAAATGAGAGGAGGAGAGAGAGGGGCAGGGCAGGGGCAGAAGAGGTTGAAAAATTAGACAACTTGACTAGTGAGAAGAAATTAAACACCAGAATCACAATATAAGTTATGTTTGTAGGTTTGATATACATATAAGAATGTGTATGTGTATGTGTGTTTCTGTGTATGCATGTATGCACAAATTAACTCTTAATAAATTGTAGATTATTCTCTGCTGTTACTTAAATTTTAAGGAAAGACTAGGTCTTATCATATGGGTAGTATAGAAAATAAAGAGCACCTATTGTGAAGATGGATATGGGTGAGAATCCTAAGATTTTTGGCCTATTAACTGTGGGAATTTAAGTGTTTACATAATATTTGATAGCTTTAGATTCCTTTTGGGCCAAAATGGAGATGATTAACTCTTAGGGTGATGGTAAGAATTAAGTGAGTCAATGTATGTGCATAGTACCTGGCAGTTTTCTTCCAATTAGCAGTAGTTAATCTTTTTCACTATTCACTAATTTCTGATTAAGAAAAAGAAAAGTTGTTCCTCTGTAGACTGGATGGGCTTTTGCTGAACAAGCCCCATTCCTGTCCAGATGTTTTCCCTAATATGGTTCTCTAATGGCACAATCTTTCTAGAAGTGCCACAAAGATGTTTTCTTATAATTGAAGTTTTAGCTTATTACTAAAGTGGAATCAACAATATTTAAGTATAACTTATAGATATGTTGATTTGCACCAGAGACTTTGAGGGTTCAAATATTCCACCTAAATGGAACATTAAACCTAGAGATTGTTGTTCACTGAAACGCGAGTGTTCTATTGAACAATAAAATGGTAGATAAAATATTATGAATATATTAAAACACTATTGGGAGTAGATGTGACTCAAGTGGCTGAATGCCTGCTTCCCATAAAGGAGGTTCCAGGTTCAGTCCCTGGTGCCTCCTAAAAAATAAACAAACAAAAACAACAAACGAACGAATGAAAAAAAAACAACTCAGGAGAGCCAATATGGCTCAGTGGTTGATGCTGGTTTCCAACATACAAGGTCCCAGGTTCATTTCCTGGTCTGGTACCAAAAACAAACCCTAAAAGCCCCACTACATATTGAAATACACAATTCATTAATACAAGAAATCATAAACAAAGAAATGAACGTGTAACTAATAATGTTATAGAGGCAACAATTAGGTTTAGTATCATAGTATATGTATATTATTTTTCAGGGTATTTAACCTTTAAATGCCCGAAAATCCAAAATTAATGGATCTTTCAGATTTCTGAAATAATAGCCTTTATTAAGACTTTAATACAAGTGAATATGAATTTGTGCATTACCACTGTGATCAGCAAGACATGCATGTTACTCTGGGAAATAAATTCCCTCCATTATGCATGTTTCCCAATGACTAATTGGTGCACCTGCTTCTTTTCTCTTGTGATTTTCATAAGCAATTATATTTTCCAAAAACATGGAAAATGTAAAATATTTTACTTGTAGGTCAAAAGGATATTATGCCTAATCTTCACATGTGCTAAGTGTCAGTAAAGTAAGTATAGGAATAAACACTGAAGAAATAAGCTTTACTTAAGGCACAGTTTTTAATAGGAATACATATCCCAGACCTGATTAAAACCCTCTTCATTTGGGGACATATTGTAACAGAACTGCAAACTCTTTTACTGCTTGTTAGCTTCTGGGTAGAGTTTTAAATTGGAAAGCTATACTACAACTCTTGAATTCTTTGGCCCTTCATTACTGAAAAAATTCTCTTTCTTTTTCAAACACACACACACACACATACATACAGACAGACACATACTATTACCTTCACACTATTTTGGATGCTGTTAATATACCAGTGTCCTTCTCTTTATAATGGTCAACCCAAGTTGTAAGAAAGATGGATTTAATGCTGGCTCTAGCTGGCTCTCTTTGTTAGTACCTATGTGACTCGATTACTTTTCAAAATCTCTCTGAAGCTCAATTTATTTATGCATAAAATAAATAGTTAATACAGAAATGAGATTAATTTATGCATTCAAATGCAAGTAACTGTTCTGTGCCACCGGCTTTATTTTTATTTTTTTTAAGATTTATTTATTTATTTAATTCTGCCCCCCCCCCTGCCCCCCCACCGGTTGTCTGTTCTCTGTGTCTATTTGCTGCGTCTTGTTTCTTTGTCCGCTTCTGTTGTCGTCAGCGGCACGGGAAGTGTGGACGGTGCCATTCCTGGGCAGGCTGCACTTTCTTTCGCACTGGGCAGCTCTCCTTATGGAGCACACTCCTTGCGTGTGGGGCTCCCCTACGCGGGGGACACCCCTGCGTGGCACGGCACTCCTTGCACGCATCAGCACTGCGCATGGGCCAGCTGCACACGGGTCAAGGAGGCCCGGGGTTTGAACCGCAGACCTCCCATGTGGTAGACGGATGCCCTAACCACTGGGCCAAGTCTCTTTCCCCCACAGGCTTTATTTGGTGCTCTAAATATCTGTAAACCAAGATAGATATAAGTCTGTCATGTCTAGAACTTAATGGGGCAAATAAATAGGGAATTACAAAACAGTATGGTAAAGCAATAGGGGCCCATAACTTGGGTATAAGGAAAGTCTTCTTAAAGGTAGGCACTCTAACTTGAAATGGAAAATGAGTAAGCTAAAACTACAGAAGTAGAGCAAAAGAGAGAAAAGACAGAAGGGAGCTAGTAGATGATTGTTTAAATTTCCCATGTGAGTGATTGTGGTTTAAACCAAGAATACAGCAATGGGAATTAGAGGAAGTGGTGGAATACAGGGAGGATTAAATGAAACTTGGTGATTGATTAAATGCTGAAAGTGACTGGCAAGGAAGAGTGAAGAAAAATATTATCTCTGTATCCATATAGAGCTACTGGTTGTATGGGAATGCTATTCACTGACTAGAGGCACAACAGGAACACTTCAAAGATAAGATTTTATTCTAATCATGAGATAAACATTAGATAAATTTCAACCCAGGAACACTCACAAAATATCTCGTCAATACTCTTCAAAATCTGCCCAGGTCATTAAAAATAAGGAACAACTGGGAAACTGTCATGGTGAAGAGGAGTTGAAGGAGACATGACCACTAAATGTAATGTGGCATCCTGGGTGGATCCAGGACCAGAAACTAAACATGAGCGGAAAATGAAGGAAATAGGAATTAACTATGGATTTAGATGATAATAATGTACCAACATTATTTATTAATCAATACACACATTAGTATAAATAGACTATAGTAATTTAAGATGCTAATAATAGGGAGAACAGGGTGTAAGGTATATGGGAACTCTCTGTATTATTTTTTGTTATTTTTCTGTAAATGTGAAAATATTCAATAAAAAGATTATTTAAAAAAACAGGCTTAAAGTAGAAAGAGTTTTTATTACATTATGAGCAGGAGTTTTCTTGTAGATGGGGAGTCTACAATCTTCATGAGAATAAAAGCAATAGCTAATTTTCTCAAAGTTTTAGACTCCTTGGAGTGGGGGAGTGGGTGTATATCTTGCATCAACAGTGAAATGCCAAGGTGATGGTTTAGGAAGTGCTGATGCCAAGGATAAGTTCCTTCCTTAGCCTTTGTGGTAGGATAGGGCAGATTCAGAAATTTCTTTGGCAGAGGCCACAAGATAGTGTGTTCATTCATTTTCACTATTGTTTTCCCAGTACCTGGCAGATGAGCTGGCACATCATAGATGATTACAAATAAATAGAAATAAATAAATTTTGAAAGGATGAATGAATGAATTAGCCAAAATAACTTCTGATTTCAATCTAATTAAAACAAAATAACCATAATCTAGGGAAACAACAATAAATAAAATTAAAAGGAATTGAAGATGTTATTTAACATGATATTGGGGAAAACACTCAGTTGATAGGCCATTTTCTCTCTCTCTAATTGCATATTGAGCAGCTAACAGATATGGGCTGTTTCCCTAGAACACTAACCAGTGTTTGCTTCATGATCTGCAATAGTATAATGCATCTAAACCTTTAGCACTGATATTCTCATCCCAGCATCATTAGCACAAAGTAAATTTCCTTTCAAAATAGACTGTAACAAAAGAGGTTTTTTTCCCTCTTCAGAATGATGTGAAATAAAAAATACTATTTTGAAAGAAAGAGGATGCATGGTTAAGATTAAATGGCTTGAAATGTTGGCACTATTTTCAGGTAAGTGGACAGAAAAGCATTCTTGTGTGCAATTCCCTTTCTCTACAACATTTTTCTTCTATTTGCAATTGGCTGTCTATTACATATAAGTAAACAGAAGTGTCTACAACATGCCAGAGCCATTTCCTGCTGAAGCAAACAGTGCTCATTTTTTATATAGATGTTGGACTGCGTTTTAATGCTTCCTAAATTATAGTTTGCTGCAAAACTGCATGCCAAGATATGTTTTGGAATGACCCATAAGACACAGAAAAACCACAAGTCAAAGAACACTGATTCTGCAATAATTCAAATTCTTGCACTGAATTAGAGTAAAAATTGGGGGCAATGATAGAGAAGCACGACCTCATAAATGTGTTCAATGTTGCTAATGGAGAATAATTGACATGAATTTTTTTGTTATGTCATTATATAAAGACTCTACTTCATGTTTATTTGTTTATTTTAGTTAAAAATGCAGACATTTCTTAAAATGTAGCTGAAGAGAATTTCTTTAATGCAGGTCCTGAATTATATTCTCTGACCCATATTTTTGAAGAGCAGAGAAAGGAAGTCCTGCAGGGAGTATGCAGGAGAAAGGAAAGAAGAAAAGTGTTTATTTTCTATTCCTTGATCATCTACTCTACTCATACACTAAGCAAAGAAAGGAAGAATGGTTAGTACCGTGAAATGACTGTCTGTCGAGGCTGCAAATATCTTGAAGGTTTACCGATGTTACATACAACTGAAATCTTCTAACAGGGGACATTAGGCTCTCCTTCTTTCTAATTTCTTTTCTTAAATTATCAAAGTAAATATATTCTAAAATAACACACATATACTCAGATAATAGATGAAGAGTAGATATCCTCTTCTGAACTTGTCTCACTCTCAGATGTAATATGCAATGTAATATGCATTGTGTTAATTATATATTTCCAGAACTTTTCCATTATATATAAACAAATACATACACAGATACAGGTATGCAGGCATATGTCTATATACAAAGAGAGTGATATATTCAAATATAGTTTTAGCTGTATTCCTAGAAAGAAACAAATGGAACCCTCAAATTAGGATAATCTAAGGAGGACTTAATAAAGCTACTATTTATAAACATCTGGGTAAGATACAAATAAATAGAAGGAATAGTGTGGAACCCTGCAGCTGTCATCACCCCTAGGACCACAGAGCAGAGGGTGACGAAGTTGTTACCAGAACCTGAAAGAAAATTATAATTTAAAGAAAAGGTGACCTTGAGAGCAAGGATAAGTTGTTCCTGTGTATTGGAGCTGGAGATAAAAACACCCTTGCCTCCCTCCTCTTTCTCCTTCTTTCTTCTCATCTCTTACAGGAAATTCTCATTGACCAAAGCCAACTGGCAGCCAGAGGGCAAAGGAACTTATTGATTAGTTCGTACAACTCAGTCTTCCAGGCCCAAGAACAGGATGGAATGAGGTAAAGAGAGGATGTAGAAATATGTGCAGAGATTTCTCCAACCATTTGGAGTTATTTGGCATAGGACAGGGCCAAGTCATATTTCTTTTTTTTTTTTTTTCCAGTACAAATAATTTTATTCTTTAAATAGTGTTGTATAACTTGCTTTCACACTTGAGACTATGTGTAGGGCATGGTGCTTTATAAATACAGATTGGTTTACCTTATTAACTTAAATTATATCTCTTAAATAGAGTCAGTATAATTTATCTAACTAGTCCCGTGTTGATGGACATTTAGACTATTCGTGATCTCTTTCGATTATGATAAATCCACAATAAACATCTTTTAAAAGTATCCTTGTGAATGCAAATTCTAAGATAAATTCTAAGAGTTCAATTCTTAGGTAAAGGGGTTTGTGTATATTGTATTTTATAGTAATTTTCAAATTGACTTCCCCAAATGTTGTAATAATATATGCACCTAACTTTAGTGTAAGAAAGTGATTTTATCCCAGAATATTTATTGATAATGAAATCACAAAGCTTTGAAAGTTTCAGTTATCTTGTAGGTGACCTCTAATTCAAATGATTTTCTTTTGCAATTACCTTTACTTCCTGCTTTCAGGAAGTTTAGAGTCTGGGAACAGTGTGAGGTAGGGAAAGAAGGGTTTCCTAAAATCCCAAAACTTTGGCTCGGATCCCAGCTTTTATTTGCTGAGTCATCTAGCACAAGTCACTTCAACTTTCTGAGTTTTTATTTTCCTATATATAAAATGGGAAATATAAAATCTGCTTAATAGGATTGTGATAAAAATGAAATTATGTCTGGGGTAAACATTGTAAAATTATTTCTCATAAATGTACAAAATACTTGTCATTCTGTTGATTCTTAAAACATAGTTTAAGAACTATTATTCTGAAAAGTGATGGCTATCCAAGGAGTTTTTATTTATTTTTTTCTCAATACTTATCAAAATCACCATACTTCTTATGTATTACAACCTCAGTTTAAAAATAGATAGATCAAAACAAAAAATAACTTACAATAATTGATACCCATTGATGGCAAGTGATGACTATGTAATTAGAGCAGTATTCTGTTCTTACATTAACAAATTCATTTTCTTTTTTTTTTTTTTTTTTAATTACTGGAGCCTGGGGATTGAACCCAGGACTTTGTGTGTGGGAAGCAAGCACTCAATCAATCACTAAGACACATTGGCCTCCCTTAGTTGGTTTCTTCATTTGTTTTGCTTGTTGTTTGTTTTTGTTTTTTTCAGGAGGCACTGGGAACCGAACCTGGCCATGTGGGAGGCAGGCATTCAACTACTTGAGCCACATCTGCTCCCCCCAAGGTATACTTTTTGACTTAAATATATAAAGCTCATCAAAAGCATACTTACATTCATACTAGAAATAGAAAACTTGAACAATATTTTTGATATGTTCTGGACCACATTCTTCTCTTCAATAGAATAATTGACAGAGAGTAACCTTGAGTCTCAGTGCCCTCTTTTATAAAACGGGGTAATAAAAATCACCCAAAAAGTTTGCATCAGGATTACATGAGAAATGTAGAGGACCTCCTCTTTTTTTCTACTCTGTAGAGTAGAAATACAATCAAGTGCTTCAGAGGTGAGAGAAATAGACTGATATTTTACTAAGCCATTAAGCTATTACACAAAATGTTTAGACCTTGTGCATTCCTCAGTGTTTGCTGACTAGTCTGGTGTTAGATGCTGTGGCTACAGAGGCTGCTTCGTCTTGTAGGAATTCTGTCTTGCATGAGAGATCAGCCTGTAAACAGATCTATGGAGCAAAATGAGCCAAGGGGAGTAATTCAAGTTACACAAAAAGTAAGTTAGCAAGGTGGGTGAGAATAGTTATTTCTCTTTGGGCCCAGGCATTAAAGGTCAGAAAAGGCAAGATTTTGAACTCTTTATTATGAAAATTATCTAGAACCGCCATCATATTGAAAATGCATTTAAGTATAGTTCACATGGCAAAATATTTTGGAATCATTCAGAATTTTAAAGAAATTATATTGGAGGTTTTTCACCTGAACTTTAGAACATACATTTCAATTTTTACTCTTAGCCTAAAATTAACTCTGGAGACAACATACTGTTAAGTAAACATTGATTTAGGATAATATTATGATCTGCTCTAAAAAAAAAAAAAGAAATTAAATACATCACAATGAAAGTCACTTTCTCATAACTATTTCAGTTGAGAAAAGTGGTAGGCATATCTGGTTGTACTCCATTCTGGCTTCTTGGAGTTCTGCTAGTAAAAAATAATGATTTATTGTGCTTTATATGTTTTGTTAAATCACTACATTTTATAGTTTGTCTATTCTGTCACTGAACATAATACATGTTAAACAGATGTAATTCTACAGCAGAGTGCCAAAACTGGGCCTTCCTTGTGTCATAAATTATTTTTCCCCATACAGAAGGAAAACTTAACTTTTTTCTCAAGTCCTAAATTTATCTTTTCATTTATTTAGCCCCCAAATTTGTTCACATATTTCCCAAGAACATCTAATTTCACTGACTCATATTGTCCACCCATTTCTGAGAATTAGCATACAATAACACAGTCAACTAAAGTCTTACTGAAATAAATAAATTTCCCCTTTTCAAGTCTAATATCACATCAAATATTCAAAATTTCTGAGAATCACCACTTGATAATGTATAGTAATAAATATCCTTTTTAAAAGAAAGTTCCTGGTGGTATGATACTAGGTGAACTTACTCAAGGAAGCCCGTATAATATTTCTTTCTATTAGCATCTAGAAAAAGAAGGGTCTTGAAGGCAGGAGATGAGCTCTTTAGCAGTTTACCCACTCTGTTCTTCCATCACAATTTGTACATTTTCCCATATTTATATTTGCAAAAATATGCTATATTAATCATTTTGATTAAAGCACCAAGATGCAAACTGCCAAAATGAACTTTGAAAAAAGCCAAAGTAGAATGTCTAGGACAAAGAGTTCCCTAAAATGCACAGAGTATATGAAAAGTACAAGAGAGAATTTATTGAAGGCAATTTCTTTGATAAAATCCCACCTTGCCCTTCCTCACTTCCAAGGAGCAAGGGCAAGAGTTTCCTAATGCTCACTGTAGGCCTAATTAGATGGGTTATAATAGGACCACCCAGAGAGCAGGAGATGTGTCCTCTGGATGTGGTAGGACACCGGGGAATGGTGTCTGAATCATGCATTGGAATTCTGATGGAGAGAAATTGTGATGGGCTAGCTGCTCAAGGAACACCTGGAGCAGAGCTGCTGTTAGCATCGGGATTCTCCTCCATGTCAGGAGTTTGTTCAGTCAAAGAATAAGTGAGTGCCCCTAATGGAACATACGTGAGCCATGTAACAGTTACCTGGACCGTAGATCCTTTTCTATGGGCCCACCCAGAGGGGGAATAGCCTACAGCAAAGCAAGAACTAAAGTGAACTAGAAATGTAGTAGGAGTTGAAAAAGTTAGGGACAAAGAGAAGGAAAGAACGATCCATGTCAAGGTAAAAGGGGCCTTCCAGAGAACCCACAAAATGCTCACAAGAATTAGATTTAACACAAGCCAGCCTAGGGAGTGTAAAACAATTTAATAACATTATCAGTTGGTTGAAAGGTCTCTCTCCTTACTCCTACTCCTTCCCTGTGCAGAGTCAAGATTTTTGAAATGTGGTAAGCAGGGAAGGTTATGACAGAAAGCAGGAACTAACTAAAATGCCCTTCATAGTTAAAGGAATTCTGGTTTTAGCCGGAGATGTCAGACCAATGAAAGAAGGTTGGCATAGTGACAAATATATTGAAATCGACTTTCTAACTTCTGAATGAAGTGTGTGTTTTGTTTCTTAAAACGACTAAAACCTTTGAATTACAAAGAATGATTAGAAAATTCTTGGACCTACTGGAATTTCATTCAAGGATAAAATAGGAACTCCCCCACCCCCCAAACTACATCCCCAAATAAATTTCAAAGAGATCATGGGAGCCAAAATAAAAATAGCCTGTGTACACATCTTACTTGTCAATATTTTCTTTACATATTGCAATTATCAGTTTATCTACTTATGGTGTGCAAAACATTGTGAGGTTTTTAAACACTGTGATTCTACCTTTCCATCTATGGATTTTCAGTATAGCTCAATGCATTGCAAAAA
Source organism: Dasypus novemcinctus (assembly GCF_030445035.2). Taxonomy (NCBI): domain Eukaryota; kingdom Metazoa; phylum Chordata; class Mammalia; order Cingulata; family Dasypodidae; genus Dasypus; species Dasypus novemcinctus. The sequence continues at coordinate 39,761,099 of NC_080697.1, forward strand.
AATATCACTGGATGAATATTTTACATTTGTTGGATGAATAATTTAACATAAGCGCCATGTCTCCTGTATTTACGTTAGTGTGTGTGTGTGCACACGCCTGTGTGTGTACGTGTGTTGGCCCATTCTTAGCAATATTGTCAAGTTGCCTTTCACCTTACTCTATCTCCCCATTTCCTTTTAGGTCATTAAGCAAAGAGGAACTGTTTATTTGTGTTGTTAGTGAGGGTGGCCTGGAAGCAAAGAAAGATCTGAAGCTTCAAGGCAAGGGGGTGGGGGGAGGGTGGAAAACAATCAAGCAACAGGCCCAGGGTTTAATACACAGTAGAAGGAAACCTTTCACGGAGCTTCCTTCCTAAGTCCATGAGCAAAGGGAAAGCAGTAAAAAGAACTAATATGGTATAGAAATGAGAATAGTAAGCCTGAAATATATATCCAAAGCAAAAATAGGCTTGATAAGTGAGATAGGGCCATTTTAGGAAAGCTGGCCTGATCACGGTCTGTCATCAGGCTTCAGCCATCCTGCTAGCAGACTAAGCAGGACCTCACACTATTGAAGGCTCAAGAGACCAGACAGGCTGGAAAATGAGTGAGTCTGGCAAAACAAAGTCAATCAAACAAGAAGTCTGGTGTTTCTATGGGAGAATCCAGTAGGTGGTGACTAATGGAGCCATCTAAGAACCTGACTTTGCCCTTGTCATAGCCATGCCTTTAAGAATTCTTGTCATTTTCAGGACAAGGAATTCTGCCAAACGGTCCTAACTGACATTGGTTCAAGGCCAGACATCTAATGTCAGCTGGTTGTTCATTCTGAAAACCTGAGCCAGAACTAGTGCCAGGACAAAGATTAACAATACACCTGGTATGAACATATATGATTCTAATACAAGGGTTATATTAATATATTAAGCATTATTATAAACCTCATGTCTTGGTCATACTAAGTCACCCTAAGGCTAGATCCTTATTTCAGTTCAAAATTGGCCTGTATTATATTGCTTTGCATGGTTTAAGGAAATTTTCTTGAACACTTCCAAATATAATAATATTTTATTGATAAAGATACAGAAACATAAACACACACATACAGACATACACATATATAATATATATATCTATAGATTTTATATCTTTAAAATAAAGTCCTGCATATGTTTGACTGACCCAAGGTCATCATTCAGAAGGAATATTTTAAACATCATGAGGCCTGAAGTTTAAAAAAAAAAAGGCAAGACTGACATCTGCTGTATTAGTCAGTCAAAGGGGTGCTGATGCAAAATACCAGAAATGAGTTTGTTTCTATAAAGGGTATTTATTTGGGGTAGGAGCAATAAAGCATAAGTTACTTCCCTCACCAAAGTCTATTTCCATGTGTTAGAGCAAGATGGCTGCTGATGTCTGCCAGGGTTCAGGCTTCCTGCATTCCTCTCTTCCCACGTGTTGCTTCTCTCTGGGCTCAGGTCCTTTTTCTTTCTCCACAAGGTCAGCCATTGTATAAGGCTTTCTAGGCTTTGCCTCTCTCCACAAGATCAGCTATAGACTATCAGGTGAATGGCTCTGTTTCTCTCTCTGGGATTCCTGCCATGTCTAAGGAGCCATCTCTATTCCTCTGTGTTCTTCTTCTGGCTCAGGTCCTCTCTTCCTGGGGCTTGCTTCTCTTTCTTTTATGTGCTTACTTCCTGGGGCTGTAGCTCAACACTCCAGCATCAAACTCCAAATCAAAACTCCAACATCAAAAACTTCAACTCTCCTCTTTGGCCATCTTTTATCTATGAGTTTCCACCCATCAAGGGGCAGGGACTCAACACCCTACTGACAAGGCCCAATCAAAACCCAAATCATGCCCAGGTACAAAACAGTTTACAAACACAATCCAATAACTATTTTTGAAATTCATAACTATATCAAACTGCTACAAGAGCTAATAAAGTAAAATCTGGGGGCAAATAGCTTCTGGTCATCTTATTTCAGTTCTAGTACCCTAGTCCAGAAATAATTAATAATTAATATTAATACTGAAATCAGAAGACAAAATTCATTGGCAATATAGGGAAATGCCCAGTGTCAAGAATATGCATATCCACCCCATGTTATTTTTTTTGTCTCCCCTTTCTCCTCTGCCTGGATCCATGGATAGCCCCCACTCTGGATTAGTTCAATGCCAGCCTCTAACCAATTCTGACACTGGCAGGAAGCACATTAGCTGATATATCTCTACTCTCTAGTGATGTTCATAATTTCCCATAGACTTGATCTAGTGGTCAAGTCACAACTGTCAACTCCTAGAAGGGGCAGCTTCAGAGGACCTCACTATTCCAGGGTCAGAGCAGTCCACTTCCCAAGGTGTCTGATGTTGAGTCACTTCACATTGTTAAATACAATGTACCCAAATAACCATTTGATTGAACTTTTCCTCTTTAAGTGCCTTATTGTTATTTTGTTACAGTTGATATTAGCTATTATGGATTATTGGCATCAAGGAGAGAGATGGAGAAATAAAACAAGGAATTTAAATAAATCAGTCAGAGATCCAGAATTTTCTTTTTCCCAGAGAGTAGTCCATTCACTCTCTGCTCATAAATTGTTTGGCATGCTTCATTGTGCTAAGCACAGAAAAACATCTCGAAATGAGAAACAATTCTGTTGGCGTTGTAAGGCTCTGTCCATTTTGGCATTGGTCCAGAAGAACGCCATCCCATTTCATAGCTCACAGACATCTATTCTGCATGTGTGTCTTCCTAACACTAATCTAAGTAACTTCACTTTCAGTAAGACCCAGGTCTTCCTAAACTTACTGTAAAATAAATTGAGCTATAAGCCTGTCAATCTCACCATTGCTGACTGCTATTAGGAGGTCATGATTTCCAGAGTAATCTGGAGTTAATTACTTCACATTTTTGCTTTGCATTTCAGACAGGGGCAAGTGAGAGACCAGGACCTCAGAACAGAAATTGAACTTGGATGATATTTTAAATGTCAATGATCCACTGAGAATCTTTTATTTCTCTACATAGTTTAATAGGTAGTATTATTCTTGGTTAGATGCCCAGGAATATTGCAAAAAAATTGATAAACTTTCTGGGCTCCTTATGGACAAGGTCTCTTTTAAAAGAATTCATATCAGTTACTGAACTTGTAAATTATTCATCTTTTGATTAATATGCTAATTAAAGATTTGCTGTTAAAAAAGTATAAATATCTTTCATTGCCTAAAGTAATTAGAATAAGTAATTACTTAAACATTATGATTCTGATGTTAAATAATTACTATGAGAGAAAAAAGGAGAAGATACAAAAATATGCTGGATATAATTTCAACTGTTGAATCAAATGACAATATTTTATGTTGTTTATATAAATATATACATATGCTTTGGAAGACTTTAATATTTGTTTCCTTTTATACAAGTCATTTCAATTTTCATTTCACTGACAATCTAGAATAGTACTTTTGCTTTCTTTAAGACTCTTTTAAAGGAAAATAGAAATGATCTCAAAATATTTTTCATGTAACTATGTATTTTTAAAAGTATTTTTAAAAATAATTTTTGTGGTTATTGTTACTAGGCATGATGCAAAGTGCTAGAGATGCCAAGCTGAATAAAACTTCACAGTGACCTATACCATTTGCACGTTATTCTGGGGCATTGCTGAGATGAGAGTAAATAATTTTGCCCATCCCTTTAAGCAATAAGGCAATAATTTTCAAACATTTGATCATACAATATTACTTGTTCTAAGAGAATTAAATCTTTGGGCTGCCCAGGTGTCAGTAGGTCCCTGAATCTCAACAGAGCTTCACCACTTACTTTCCAGTCATTGTACTCACCCAGGGCAACAATAAGGAGATGATGATGGACAATGCCCATCCCAAGGGATAGAGAGAATCTGCAACTGCAAGCAAGATAGTCCCACCTATCTGCCCTGTGGGATCTAAGCCCCCTCAATTAGGGGTGGAGGGGGTATCACCGTCCCAGAATCCTCAGGACTGTATAATGAATGATGGGCTAGAGTAGACTTACTATTACTCTACTATAGACTTATTCTAGCAACTGAAGAATTTTTATCATTGATGTGGAAACGATGGCCACTGGAGGTTCTGAGGGGAGGGAGAGGGAAAAATAAGTTTAATATGTGGGCATTTTTGGGACATTGGAATTGTCCTGAATGACTTTGCAATTATGGATATAGGTCATTATATATATATATTTTTTTTTAACATTTTTTTTCCTCCTCCTCTTCCCCTCCTCTCCCCCTTCCCCTACCATTCCTTCTCCCTTCCCCTCCCTTCCCCTCCCCTGTCCTGCTGTTTTTGCCATCTGTGTCCATTTGCTGTGTGACCTTCTATATCTATTTTTCTTTTTGTCTTCTCATCTTTCTCCTCTAAGACTCACTGGGATTTGATCCTGGGGACTTTTGATATGGAGAGAGTTTCCCTGTCTAGTGTGCCACCTCAATTTCTGGTCTCTGTTGTGCTTCATCTTGACTGTCCCTTTGTCTCTCTTTTGTTGCATCATCATCTTGCTGCGTGACTCACTTGTGTGGGCACTGGCTCACCACACAGGCACTGGCTCGCCATGCAGGCACTAGGCTCACCATGCAGGCACGCTTTCTCTTCTTCTTTTTCACCAGGAGACCCCAGGGATCGAACCCGGGCCCTCCCATATGGTAGGTAGAGGTCCCATCACTTGAGACACATGTTTCTCCAGGCCATTATATACTTTGTCATAACTTACAAAATTGTGCAGGACAGAGTGTAAACTATAAAGTAAAATATAATTCATGCTTAGTGGCAATGCTCCAATATGTGTTCATCAATTGGAACAAATGCACCACATTAATGAAGGATGTTGTTGATGAGGGAAAGTATGGGAGGGGTAGAGAATGGGGCATATGGGAATCCCCTATATTTTTTATGTAACATTTATGTAATCTAAATTATCTTTAAAAGGATTTTTAAAATATATTAAAAAATTTTAGGTGCACACCTTATAGTACATGTATACCTATTCTTATAATGAATACATGTATTATGACTACGAGTTAATGATTTTAAATTAATTTGGGTATAAGTGTTTCATCCTTGCTATTTCCTAATTCACACTCCAACATTTGGATCTATATATAGGAAAATTTCAAAACCCATGTTTTTATCTTTAACATGTTTTGATCTATAGATCTGAATTATTTAATGATTAGTATTAGTTTTACTTAGGTACTAAACAAAATCATAATTGATAGGTTTTACTCTACCACTCGTCTATTCATCATTACCTTATATGTATATTAATTTATAAATTGAATATGCAAGAGCAAAGTATACATTTAAGGTGATGTTTATAATTAATAATTGTGGCTATAAATTCAAAATTAAATGATCTTCTTGATTTTTTTGGTTTTTAGGTTGGCATTGTCTGTAATGTGTTAGGAACTAAACTTACACAAGGAGTGGAAGAAGCATGAGTTGTACCATGTCTTATAGATTACTTATGAGTATCATCTTTAATCCATAGTTACTTGGTAAAATTTTCAAGCCACTTGGGCATTTCTCTCTATGTGTTATTTTATTAAAACTGAATAATATAATCTTTAAATCCTCTTAGCCAGGCACTTCATGATGTATACAAGTAAGACAAATGAGCTAATGGAGGCAAATTTGAGAACCACTGATCTATACACTTGACACATTTGAAATATGAGTTGCCACAATCACTTTCACACCACTCAGCGCTATAATTGAATAATGCTGGGAGCCAAAGACTCATTCTATAAATGTTCTATGAACACTCTTTCTTACTATCTGTCTGGAATGTTTAATTTTCAATAGGTATGATCAGTTAGATAGATAGATAGAAATGTAGATGTACATATATCGATATATAGAGATAAAGATATGTATCCCAGCTCCAAATACCATTTGTTATCATAGAAAATAGTACTTTGCTTGGGCTGCCAAAATGGAAATGGACTTGGAGCTACGTGGAATATAATTCTAATAAAGGTTGTTCTCTTATTTTTCCCCTCTGTCCTTGGCCTTCTTGAGTTTGTAGATTTTCTCTCCACCCTTCTAAGCTAATGATTATTTCATCCATGTGGTTTGTGAGATGAGGATGTGGATTAAAGAGTCTGACATGAAGGCATCTTTGATGTAATCTTGCCCAACCATTCATTTTACAAATAAGAAAACCAAGTCTGAGAGACATACACATTTGTGTGCCACATTGAACTATCTAGACAACTTTCTCTTTTCTGTTCAATAAGTCCTGGAAATCAATGGCATTCATCCAGGTAACTCTAAGCAAAGAAATGTTGTTTTGGCCAATCAACTCTGGTTGCAGTCCTGTTATTAATATAACAATGGACAGTAAAGTTAACAAATGATGAAATTTTAATTTTGTTTTCAATCTGCAAGCTGTTTAATTTTCATAATATCTGAATTGCTATCTGTATCTCAAAAAGAATGAGCCCTCTATGACTTTTTTAAATAAGACAGCTTTTACAGTAGTATTTGGAATTCTTCAAGTTGTGATATATCTTTCTGTTATCAAACTGCACAAAGGGAGTTTTTTGTTTTTGTTTTTTTCTTTTCTATTCTTTTTCTTTTTGGTTGTTTCTTCTGTTTGTTATTCATGGTTTAAATTCAGCTGTACTGGTAATTATGATTCCTGAGTGTTCACTACATTCTAGTTACTTGCTAGGTTCTGGCTACAGGAAGTTACGTGGGGAACAGTATCTGATGTCAGGGCCTTCATCAACTGGGTTCCCTGTACACAAATACTAGGAGGAATGCCGTAAACTCCTCAAAAGCAGCACAAGATAAGGCCTGCAAGGTAATGGAGGAGGAGCAATTAATCCTGCCTGCAAGTCCTAGAGAAAGACGGTAATTCTGACTTTAAACACCTTCCCTCTCCCATTTTACTGCTTTAGGTTATTATTTATTTAGTGAAGAGCCCTAATTGATGTTAAGATACAGGCATCAGGGGGGACTTAACAATTCATCAAAAGCAGAACAGTATATTTCTTTCTGAATCTTGTTTGGTTTATAAAATAAATAAAAATAGGAACAATTGTTTCTGTGTTATACCAAAAGTAAAAAGCAATATTTATTTTCCCATTCCTTGCCAGCTACATTAATTTCGAGCTACTACCTATCTGGGAGACAATAGGATTGTTAAGATTCTAAAGAATGAGTCTGAGTTGCACAAAATTGCTGACACTTGCCGAATAAAGAAGGTCTCTCTCAAATGTACTTTGTAAATGAACCTTCCCATGATTCTGTCCACATATGATTGCGGTTTTGCTTTCTGTGTGTCATCAAAGCTGACGCTTTCATTTTCAACACTGGGAAATTTAGCTTAGTGCAGGAACTTTTCCACCAGGAACATTCACAGCTGACAAACACCAGCACTGCAGCAATTGGGCTCCAACCGTAATCAAATGTCTTCCAGATGTTAATCATCCTGCAAGGAGGTGCTTTGTCGGAGCTCTTCTGTCTTCCCTTGAGGGAAAGATAGCAGTGAGAGAGATAACGGAGGAGATTTTCTTAGAGTAAAAGCTCTCAAAAGTAAACATTCCAAAGCATTGTATATATGCGTCTATTTTTCTTTAACCTAAGATTGCAAACAGGCAAACATTTCTTGGTGAGTCTTGATAGCACAAAGGAGGTTTGTAGAGTAGAAAGGATTTTTCATGTTTCCATGGGGACACCTGAGTGTAAAAAAATATAACCTTTCCTTCCCCTCTGCTCTTCAGATAAGTGCAGGGCTGAAGCCTTTTATGTGTGGCTATTTCTTTATTTTCATTTTCTAAAAAAAAAAAAAGTATAACTTGCCTCATTTCATCTCTTCATGATTTTATAGAAAGGCAGTATCTTTACAGAAGTGTAAGAAAGATTGTGGTGCGGGGTTTTCACAGGCTTTGGTATTGGGGGGACATGGGTTTTTCTCCCCACTCTGTCCCCTGGACCCACTACAGTTGTCAACTCGGGTTTTTTTTTTTTTTGCAGAGGCAGTAGATGAGTATGGGAAATAGGCTGATGGCTTGTGGTTAAGAATAGCCCTTACACAGATCAAGATCCAAATCCCGCTTCACCATTTAGTAGTGCGATTACAGCGCTACCTTTCTTGCAAATGGGAACATTTTAAGACAGTGACATGCAGAATGTTTGTTCTGTGATGATTGCTCTTATTATAAATGAAGCATTCTTGGAAACTATTTATAAATTTACTGACTTGTAAAGGAGGAAATGCTGGCACACCAGAAAAGAGAAAAATATGTAATTGGGAACCTCTATAAAAGTGTGGTTAGGGGAATGGATGTAGCTCAAGTAGTTGAACACCTACTTCCCATGTATGAGGCCCTGAGTTCAATCCCCGGTACTTCCTAAAAACAAACAAACAAATTTTTAAAGAAACAAAACAAAAAACTCTCATTGGGGAGCAGATGTTGCCCAGTGTTTGAGTGCCTGCTTCCCACGTATAAGGCCCTGGGTTCATTTACTAGTACTTCCTAAAGGAAAAAAATGTGTTTAAAAATATTTCAGATTTCATAGGGCAACTGAGGAAAGTCCATAACTCTCAGCAAAAAAAATCGGTCTTGATATATAGATTTGCTTAATAAAATGAATTTGAATGTATGAGTAAGTACTGAGGGAGAATTTCCTTCACAAACACCTAGGAAATTTCTGCTTCTGCTTTGGAGGTAGAAGCAGCAAGAAAACATCACTTCCATCCTACCAAAGAGAAAAAGCTGAAAAGTTATAAAATCATTACTTTCTAAAATCCAGTGTTTGGCTGACAAACTACACAGAGGAGAGATTGGGCACAGAAACCTTTCACCTTTGACAGAGATTGGGGGGGGGGGGCAGGGTACCAGCAACTGACATAAAGATGGTTAAAAAGAAAGCAGCTAAAATTTTATCAAATTCTTTAAGGCTGAGTGTGGGCTAACATAGCAATTAAGAATAACAGGGATACCCAGACAAAAACCTCACTTGCAAGTGCTTTTTTTTCCTAAATAAAAATTTTCTTGATGTATATAATTCATAAATGAACATACATAAAAAATAAGTGTATAGTAAAATTTGTGAATTTTAAAGCAAGCATCCATATCATCGTACAAGGCTCACGTACATCTTCCCACCACCAAGACCTTAAATTGTTGTGCAACTTTTGTTACAAACTATGAAAGCTCATCGTCAAAATATTACTACTAACTATAGCTCATACTCAATATTTAATGTATTTTTCCCACAACCCACCCAAGTATTAACACCCTATACTAATTTTATATATTTGTTATCATTCTTGAGAAAATGTTCTCATATTTATTCTATTAACCACAGACCATCATCTACCACTGGATTCCCTGTGTTTTGCATTGCCAGGCTTTTGTACAGTCCTTTCAAAGTGAACACTCAGTGGTTCTCATTTTCATCACAGAGTTGTGCTGTCATCACTTTAGTCAATTTTAGAACGTTTTCATTCCCCCCATTGTTACCCCTTGAATTGAATATCTTCTTGCAATTGCTGCAAAACATTACAATATTACTGTTAACATCATCCATAACTTACATGAATTGTAATTTTCTGTGTCATCATTCGCAGCACTTTGTAAGAGAAGAGCATACTAATATTTATACTATTAACCATAATCTTTATTCACCACCAAAATCACCATGTTATATATTCCCTAGGTTATACTCTAGCTTTCTTTCAGTGGACATTTATGTCCACAGACAACTCCTTTCAGACACAATCACGTCAATAAATCAGCAGTGGAAGTAAACTCTAGAGTACAGGTTACTAGGAAATAGAATTTGGATAGAAAATGGGAGCTGATTTTTAATGTATGAAGCATTATTAATTAGGTTAATTGTAAAAGTGTGGAAATGAATAGAGTCGAGGGTAACACATTATACTCAGTATAACACTGCAAACTCTTTCTTTATTATTTCTAATATTACTCTTTTACGCTTTGTTTTAATTAATTTCTTAAAAGCGCTTTTAAAGAATAGGCCCTGCAGAGGCCAGCGCGCCCCCTGGTGGCAGAGAGGCAGGTGTTGTTTGTTTGCGGAAGGGGGAAGCCACGCCCTCCTTCCCGTGGTCTTTCAGACTCAGCAAAAGCTTTGAGAGACCGGTGTATGCAAAATTTGTCTGTGCCTAGGGGAGGAGCAGGAAGTCTTCTTGGACTCAGGATCCTGCACTGGTAGAAAGCCGAGTATGCCACTGCTGAGGAACGGCAAGGAAACTCCTGCCTAAAACTTCCTCAGATTTGAGCTCAACACCAAATAACAAGCAAAATCAGTCGACTGCTGGTGGAAGGCAAAGAACACGGCCTTGGCGAAACATGCGGCTGGAGACGAAGGATAGAGCAGCAATACTGAGAAAAAAAATAAGGAAAGCACTGATTCCACTTCAGTGCCACCTTACCTTCCAGTGCTTCCAGTGCTAGTTTTCCTCTTAACTTGTTGACTTTTTTTAACAGGTATTTTTTTTTCTTTTCTTCACCTTCTCCTTAAATGTGGAAGTTCCCCGAATGGCCCTTAATCCCATCTTTCCTGGCTATATGTACTGACAAACCTGAGTCAAATTTGCTGATTAAGGCTGATAAATAAAATCCAGTAGTTTCAACATGGAGGTCCCCACGCTAAATCCCACATGAGTAAAACCCTAAACCTAAGCTAGTTTCTATTTCTGTAAATGCCCAGCTAGCCCAGAAAACCAAATGTAAATACAGCTGATTCGTTGTCGCAAACTGATTTCATTCCAAGGAACCACCTGCTCTCCACTTTGTAAGAACCCCCGCGGCCCCCTCCCCCGCCAGGTAAGATGGACACTTACTGTCAGCCAATCAGAACTTTCCCCACTTGCTTCCACCTGGCCCTGTGCAGCTTCCCCTTCACACCCCTTCCGTGGAGCTCCATTCTGCGTTCTCGGTGGAATGCTGCCTGATTCACGAATCCCTCAAAGAAGCTGTGAGAGCCTAAGTTTCCTGGTAAGTTTTTCTTTTATCTGTTTTGGTGATGAGAATGGTATCTGCAGGTGATTGCCCACAGCTCTGGAGATAAGAAGAAAGATGAGGGACGACACCCCTAAGCCTTTGGAGTTCTCAGCCCTCCTTGCTGTCTCCAAAGGTAGTGGGTTAGAGCCTCTCGAATTGGAGCTCCCAAATGAGGCCAAATGGGATGGCCTGTTTTAATTGGTGCTCAGAGTCTACTAAGAAATTTCAAGGTAGTAAAATGGCTTATATAAACTGATGAGTTTTGTATGTCAACATTTTCTGAGTTTCTGTGTTTTTATGTCTGACTTGTGGCTAATACTGCTCTTACCGTAGCCGAATCCCCCAGTGAGTGGAAGTTCCAGACAGGTGTCTTGAACTGACACAGGCAGTGTAGAAGGTAGAAAAGGAGGCTCATTGCACAGGAGCGAGAGGACTTGAAAACACTGACCATGGGAGCCGCTGGGAATTAGATTATAAATCCTCACTGATTCCCATACCCTGTGTTTCCAAGAGAGACAGACTGTTAGAGAACTGGAGGAAGAAATGAAATGAAGCAAGTGGCAGGTCTAAGAATAGAACTGAAACCAAATGGAAACTAAAGGTAACTAAACCAAAGTCTCAAATAAAAGGCAGTTGAAACTGATACAGATTGTGGGGTACAGATATAGGAAGAGATTACCTGGGAGCTACAGTGTCTCAGCTATCAGACAGCAGACTCCTCCCCTGCTCAGTGCATTTAGGTCAAGTGGGCTTTCTTTTATACTGGGCCAACCCCAATGAACTAGGGGCTTGGCTGATGTCTGGGTTTTGCTGTGTCGCCCGGGATTTCAAATTTCAACAGGTATCAAGAAGAAACTTAGGAAAGAGTTCAAAGATGAAATAGGGCATGGGTTTTTGTTTGTTTGTTTTGTTTTTGTTTTGTTTGGGGCTTTGAGGGATCCCTAAGGTTTTCTTTACATGATTTTATCAGCTCCATGCATTCTCATGGGTTTAGTGATCTAAGTAGCTGATTTTCTTCGACTGGTGTTCATACACAGGTTGTTCTATTCATATCTCTTTGTTTATTGCATTTCTGTCTTCTTTTCCTTGAAATATCTTAAGGATATATTATTAGGGACATATACAATTTAGATTATTATTCCAATAGTTTGAACAATGCACTATTAGAAAGTATGGTTCATGATAATTATTTGTCATAAATTATAGCTTGTCTGATATTATATTTTGTACACCAGCTTTTCCTAAGTTAAGATTTTCTCAATGCTTTTTTTTCTTTACTTATAAGTATCTTTTGTTAAAATCGCTTAGTCATATTTTAAAAATTAGGTCAGATTCTCTTATAATGACCATATTTAATCCATTTATATTTAGTGGAAAGACTTGAATTTACATCTGCAAACTTGTTTTGTATTATCCCTCACATCTCTTCTGCATTCCTTTTATTTTCTCTCTTGCCTTCTTGGATTTAGTGTTTTTTATCATTCTTTTCACTTCGTTCTTTGAATTTGGGAGCTATGTCTTCTATTGCTATTATTTTAGCAGTTAACCTAGGTCTAAAAAATTGTGTACTTAATTTATCAGAGTCTAAAATTGGTAGATATATTTACCCTCCATCCAGAAACAGAAAGACCCTATTTTAGCTCTTTTTATCCCTCTCCTGATTATATGTAATTGTTTTTTGTATTTATATAATATTTTTAACCTGATAGGATGTTGTTACTATTGTAGGTCAAAATTTGTTTACTCTTTACTCATTATCAATCATTTTCTTTACTCATTATTCCTTATAGCATCTCAGGACTTTGATCTGGAATGTCTGTACTTCTGCCTGAAATACAATCAATGCAACCATTAGAATTCCTTTTAAGGAAGATCTCCTGGTGGTAAATTCTCTCTCTCTCTCTCTCTCTCTTTCACTCTGTGTCTCTCTCTTTCTGTCCAGAAATATTTTTTCCTATTTGTCCTCACTTTTGAATAAAAACATAAAATTATACTCTTTCTTTGCACATAGATGATATCCCTCTGTCTTATGGCTTCCATTATTGATATTAAAAATTTGTCAATGTGCTAGGTTTTTTAAAAAGACATATGTCCTTGATGCCTGGATACTTTCAAGATTTTCCTTTTGTCTTTTGTATTCTGTATTTTAATAAGGATTCCTAAGTTGAGTCACATTATGGTGGAAAGAAGTTATTGTGTGTGACTTATGTGTTTGGGCCAGCCTTGAAATCTGTCTTCCATTGCTCACATCTCATATACTAATAAACCTAAACTCAGGTTCACTTGGTTTGGCCAATCACCATAGGCAATATACTGAATCTTTCTCTGAGTTCTCATCTTCTCTTAGATTTTGGTGTTGCAAATCCTTACTAAATTTGTTTGGGTTTTTAAAATTTTAATCATCATTTTCTACATTATTTTCAGTGGTAGGCTGTTAGGAAAACTAATATATCTTATAATCTAATAGAAAACTGTGATGATTACTTATACAAAATTTTCTAAGGTCTACACTTTATTTTTCATCATAAAGTAAGTCAGGTTTACTCACCACAATGTCCCAAGCAGTCCATTCTTTCTCTGTTGCTTTATGGCATTGCTATTTCATTTTTTCAAGTTCCCTTATACATATGGATTTATTTCTATACTAAAAATTGTGTTCCATCATTTTATTAATTAATTCTTGATCAGGATCAGATGTTTAAAAACCTTACCATGGCTCTATACTTTGTTATAGAAGATATAGAGTGAGTCTCTAATTTTGCTCTTCTTTTTGAAAGTCAAATTGTAATATTCATAGTTCAATGTATTACCCTTTAAATTTTAAAAGGGTTTGTGCAGTTTTAAAAATTCCCACTTATGTTATTTTGATTTTTGAGATATATTTTAAATACAATAAATAGCTCCTTTTTACGATGTACATTATTATGTATTTTCACAAACATGCACCGCTGCATGTCCCCACTACAATTAAGATATAGAGTATTTCCATTTAACACAGAAAGTTTTCTCATGCTTTTTTGTAATCAATTCCCTCCCTCCACACTTAGCATCTTCTGGAATTTTATAAAAAATGCATAATAATTTAGGAAAAAATTATCTTTACTATATATGAAATCATTGTCTAATTAATTAAAAATATATTCATTTTCTTTAGTAGTGCTTTAACACTTATTACCATACAAGTTAATTATATTTATATACTTTTGTTAGGTTAAAATTTAAAAAAAATTTTTGGTACTTTATGGATTTCTTGCTCTTTTGAATCATGTTTTTTAAAACAGTCTCATTTTCATGTATTTTTAAGGATATTTTCTGATTTTTATAAGTCAATTTTGTATTCAGCATCCTGAATCCTCTTATTTTAGATTTTCTTTTCCAAATTTTGTACTTCTTAGCTTTCCTTATTTTAGGCAGACATATAGGTAATATACTGAATTTATTCCCATTAATTGTGATTTTGTCAATATGCTTTTGGTATATATAGTTAACTAGTTTAATGACAGAATCTCTTATTCATGGTTTCCTGTGATATTTTAAGAAAAAATTTGAATTTCATGAAATGTTTTTTTCTTTATCATTGAGGTAATTGTATGTATTTTGCTCCATTAATGTGGTAAATTTCAGTGATTTTCCTGATGATAAAGATTTCTTGCTTTACTAAAATAAGACCTACTTAATAAAAGCATATTTTTTAATTGGCCATTTGTTTTTGTTATTTAATACGTATTTAAAATGTTTGCATCTATTATAATAAAAAATTATTCCTAAAGTTTATTTTCATGCACATTCATTATTCATTTTTCTAATCAAACTTGTATTAACATAACAGGATGAGTTGGAGAGCTTTTTCCAGAACAGCTTGAATAAAAATATGTTTGATCTGTTCTTGGAAAGTTTGATAAAACTAATCTGTAACACATTCTTAGGGCTTTTGTTTGATAGTTGGTGAGGGGTTGCATATGTAATTGTGTAGGGAGGTCTTGGAATACTGTTTCAATTCCAGTGACAGTGACTGGTCCATTCAGGACATTGAGGGAATTGTTTCTTGAGTCAATCTTAACAGTTTGCATTTCCTGGAAATTCAACCATTTCACCTAGGCCATCAGATTTATTCATGTATAGTTTTATTATTATTTTCCGTAATCTCTATTATGAGCCTAATTATTTATCTTTTTTTTTCCTATTCTGTGCTTTACTTATATTTTGTTTTTTTCTTTCAGTGTATTAATTATTCAAAAACAAATTTGCACTTGTTAAACTTCTCTATTGCTTTGTTTTTAACATTGTTTTCTATTTGCTATCTAGCCTTATATTTATTATGCCCTACTTTCCCATTCCCATAAGTAGGTTCATTTGCTCTTCTTACAACTACGTGTTTTGAAAGCCTGTCCCATTCATATTTCTGATAAATGTATTTAAAGGTATAAAATTATTTTTAGGTTCTGCTATAGCCTTGTCTCCCAAATTTTGATGCACAGTGTTTATATATTTGTTCACTTATAATTCTTTCTCTGTTGCCCTAATGTTATCTTCTTTAACTCAAGTTACTTAATATTATGTAATCTCCAAATACATGAGATTTCATTTTGCATTAATTTTTCTATTTTTCACTCATTTTATTGCATTCCATAAAGTATATATGGAGTTGGTTCTTGACAATTTATTTGGTTTGTGGGAGTGTGTGCATGTGTGTGGTATAGTGCCTAGTCAGTTTTCATAAATGTTTCATATGTTACCAAAAAAAGTAATGTATAGTCTCAATGTTGTGTAAATTTTATTTACATAGCAACATATTAAAATTATTATTCATATCTTATGTTTTTGCTTAGCTTTGATTTCCCTGTTGTACCTGACTCCAGTTCTATCTACTCTATGCCTCCATGTATAGCCTGCTTCTTTCTCAGTTTGGAATACCCTTATACACGTGCTTTTTCTGTGTTTTGCACATCTACTCATTTTGTGGGGAATTAACTCAAGAATTTTTTTCTTCTATATAAGGCTAGTTTTCTATTCTCAACTCTGCTCCCAAATAGACTTAATCTAACTCCCTTCATTTGAGTCCTTCTGTTTGTACATTTATATGCCATGATACTAAGGCATTTAAACTTGTTTTTTCTTGTATGGAACACTTCTCAACAAATATCTTCAGAATCGCCCTCTGCTCAAATACCACCTTTGGAGCAAGCCCTTTTTCACCATTCATAAAACATTAATTTTCTTCCCATATACACTCTTTCATTTCTACCCTCCTTTATTTTTTTCTTGATTTATAATCCCCATATACTTCATGGTCTCATTCTGCCCCTGTAGTCATCTCGGAGAATGGTAAGTGAATTGAAGTGAACTTAACTGTAGTATATTTGAAATCTCTCTTACTTTAGGTTGAAATCTAAATGAGAACAAATGCTTCATTGTGTCCCAAACAAAATGACCAATGGCAACACTTTCTTTCTAGTGTATCTATAATCAATTTATCAATTTATGTTATTTTTAATGCTTATGCACTTGTTATCATTCCACCTACAGAAATTTATTTCATGTACTTTTCCATAAATGCAGCATATACATTTACTTTTCTATAAACTCCATATAAATATTATTTTAACATTGCAAAACATTATCCCATAGCACAGAAACATCAAAATATACATATTCATTTCCACGGGGTTAGGTTCATAAGCTGTTTTCAATATGCTATTAATAAACATGAAAAATGAAATACGCATTAACAAAGGCTTAGAAAAGATTGAGAGAACCTCATACCTCACATTTTTTCCTTAATGTCTTCTTAATAGGAAGTCAGAACTCTGAAGGAGAGCATGAACCAATGCATGGTCAAATTTTAAATACTGTGAAAAGTTTGTTTTTGCATGTGTGTGATGGTTTGTGTGTTTTTTGTTAGCTCCTGCCCCTCAAAGAAATGACCATCATATTACTAGCTGGATGGCTAGTGGATGGCTTAAGGATGGCTAAGGATTAAATCGCAGAGTTCACACTTTAAAGTATTAAAATGTACACTGTACAACAAAAAATACAAGACAAACAAAGAAACAGCAAATGTGATCCATCCAAAGGCTCATGATAAAATTCCAGAAAACATCAAAGAAGAAGACCAGATATACTGGACAAAGACTTTAAAAATGTGATCCTCAATATGCTCAGTGAGATTTAAAAAAAAAAAAAAAGGGAGGGGGGGAAAGCTAAAGGATATCAGGAACACAATGAAGAACAATATGAGAATCTCAATAAAAGATAGAAAATTTAAAAGGAACCAAAGAGAAAAACTGTAAGCAAAGATTTCCCAGAGCATTTCAACAGTGCATTAAAGCTGGCAGAAGAAAGGGTTAGTGAGCTCAAAGACAAGACAATTTTAATTACTTAGGTTGATCAGCACAAAGAAGCAATAGGTTTAAAAAGTAAACAGAGCCTAAGAGACCTGAAGGATACCATCACATGAACCAAATCTGCATTATGGGAGTCCCAGAAGAAAGAGAGAAGGGCAGAAGGAATATTAAAAAATATAATGGCAGAAAATGTCCCCAATGTAACCCAAAAAGTTATGAACATGCAGATTCAAGAAGTCTAATGAACCTGAAACAGGATATACTTGAAGATAATCATACCCAGACATATGTTAGTCAGTCTGTCAAATGATAGGGAAAAGGAGACAGTTTTGCGAGCTACAAGAGAAAAAAAATTAACTGTATACAAGAGAGTCCCAATAAAATTGTGTCAATTTCTCATTAGAAACCATGGAGTCAAAAATGCAGTGGGACAAACTATTTAAAATACTGAAAGGAAACAACTAACAACCAAGACTTTTATAACCTGAAAGAATGCTTTTTAAAAATGAGGGTAGGATTAATACAGTCCCAGATAAACAAAAGCTAAGGGAATGATTCAACACTAGACTTACCCTACAAACAATGCTAAAGGTTGTTCTTCACATTGAAAGTAAAGGATGCCAGACTTTGTTTCAGAGATACATGAAGAAATAAAAGGTAGAAATGGGTAATTGTAACTTCCAGTATTGCACTTTTTGGAATGTGTAACAGTTTGAAATTATTTTATGAATTTGAAAAAGAGAAAGGTTATGTTTGTGGACTGGTCAACTCCTGTGGGTATGAGACCTGAAAAACTGGACTACCTCAGGGAGGTGTGACTCAGGTTGAATCTCCGCTCTCTTGCTGGGTCTGATCAAAAATGGAGACTCATAGGAAAAGAGCGCTCTGCCATTTTTGATCCTGCAATGAGAGCAAAAGGAGAAGCTCAAAGAGCTAAGGCCCAGGGAGAGAAAAGCCAAATGCCTGATTGATTGCAGCTGAATTTGAGATGAAAGCAGAGCAGCTGAGCCTGAGAGAGCAGGCCTGGTAAGAGGCCTATGCCTGGCTGCCCACAGCTGAGCTCTGGGAGGTGGTACAGCATGAAGGGGAAGGCAGAGACCGCCTGCCATCTTAAGTCAACCCATTTCTGGTAGTTCGCATCAGCAGTCTTTTGTCAAACTAAAGGAGTATATAAGCTCATTTTTTACTTTTTATAGGTTCTAAAATGCAAATGTATAAAAATTAAAGGTAACTCTATGGTTTTGGACATACAATGTTTAAAGTCATATTTTGCAAAAATTACAACCAAAAAGATGCAATAGAGGGATTTAAAACTGTAAGTATAAGCTATTAGGATTAAGTTTATATCAAATTAAATATGATTGTTGTAGATTTAGGATTTTAAATTTTAGCCCCATGGTGTAACCATAAAAAAATATGAGAAATATAGAAAGAAAGATATCAGAAGGGACACAGTGGTACAATGCAAAAAAAATCAAATAAATATGATAGCAGGCATTAACAGAAGAACTTGGGGACAAAAAAGGCTATCAGGCTTACAAATAGCAAATAATAAAGTGACAAAAGAAAGTCCTGCATTATGAGTAGTTACTTTAAATGTTGATGGAATTAAATTCTCCAATCAAATGGCAGAGATTGGCAGATTGGCTAAAAAAGGAATAACAAAAAGTTGTTTCATTTGTATGTATATAGGTGATGTTTTTGTATTGTTAGTTTATGTACATAAAAGGAAGAATTAAGAGAGATTTTGTTATTATTACACTGTCTCCTGCACTCTCTAAAATAATGATTCCTTGGGAAATAAATACTCCAAATTTCCTCATAAAGGTCAATATATTCACATTTTTAGGAATTTCTTCTTACTTTAGGGTTTTCTGTGTGAATCTTAATTTTTAACATCTTTTGATATCACAGAACCAGATGAATAAAGTTACTTTACAACATAATCAATGAGACTATATAGTTATTTTTTAAAAAAATAGATATGCATGATTAGTACAGCCTTATTTCTACAAAAGGATTTTGCTTTGTAGATGAACAAATTTCTGGAACTTGACCTGTGTGGAGAGAGTACAAGCTTCTTGGAGATATATTCTGCGCTTACAGAGATCACAGCTAAGTAGGCATTAGCTAATTAACATGTTTTATTATCAAGGCCATGATATATCACAAACAAGCATAATTAGTTCAGGTTAGCTGTTGCTTTCCCAGTAGTTCTTGAGAAGCATCTGTTTTTATCCCTTTACATTAGCTAAGTACAGTTGTAGAAGACATGACTCTGAATCATCACTAACTAAGTGTCCCAAGGCAAACTGGGCTGACAATCAATAGGAAATAAATAATAAGCGTTCTGGAAGCCATAAAATGGCTACATTTCTGTAAATTATGCCAGGATAAAAGGAATGGTGTATATTAGCTCAATTTTGGATAATGCACAGCCAAAGCTTGTTATGAAAAGGTGAATATGAATTAATCCTCACTTGATTTATATGTTTAATGGTGGTTTTTGCTTCATAGGATAATTTATGGGACGTTTTAAGAATATCTTTTATTGGATAAAAAAATAAATGTAAAGCAGTAAGTAGAAGTTCTAGAGTTACACATGAAAGAATTTTTAATCTGTAAATGTGGTTTTAAAAAGAGTTTAAAAAGAACTTCAATTAGAATTCATGAAGTAAATACCCTATCTGAACAGTCTGCATATAATAATATGATTTTAGATCCTATGGCTATTACCCCTTGTCCTCTTTAAAAAAGAAAGCCAGCATTTAAAAGTCTGAAAGAATTTGAAACATTCTCTCCAGTGTTGCAACATATATTGCCATGAGATTTTGAAACTAGTTTACATACTTTTACTAAAGAATATACGTGCTTGGAAAGGAAGGGATGTTCCTTCTTCTTGCCATTAACCGTCTGTTTTAGTGCTGTCAGCCAGTTCACTATGTTTCTTTGCTGTTGTAAACATAAAGGTCATTTTGTGCCAAAATGAAGATTGTTGTCTACAGAGCAGTATTAAAACAGAGTATAGGGAGCAGATATAGCTTAGTGGTTGAGCTCCTGTCACCCACATGCTGGGTCCCAGGTTCAATCCCCAGTACCTCCTGAAAACAACCAACCAACCAACAAAACAGAGTGTATGTGCCCTGGGGCTGTTGAACCTTGTAAGAAATAAGCCCTTCAGTTAATGCTGTTTTTCTATATGTAAATGTGGACTCCTGTTTAAGATGCATTGCTCCACTGTCAGTTAAATGGGCAGTAACTAATGTTTCCTCTCTCACACCAATATGTGCAGAATGTTGCCTTCCCAAAGCCCACAGGAAAAGAACAATGGGGAGGAATGTGCCCCTTGGGTCCTCCAAGAAACAGTTGCCAAGAGGTTATTAGAAGTGAAAAGAGAAATTATCGGGGATCTTGACCATGCAAATTAAAGGGGAGAGGGAGCAGGATGAGGCAGGAGAAGCCTTCAGTCCATGCTGCAGGCCTTGAGCTCTGGGAAAGGAGAGCATGAAGGAAAGCAGGTCCGTGAGAAAGCCTCAGACTGCATTGCCACTCTGAGGAAGTCTTAGCCAGCACACTAGCAGCCTGTAAGTGAGTCCGTCCTATTGTACAGAAAGTTCTAGCTTCTTGTACTCCTGTCTTGCTGAGCCTTGGGCCTGGAGCTGCCTGGGAAGAACATGGCCTCAGCTCAAGTGCCATGGTGGATACCAAATGTGCTGCAGATGAAGGCCATCACCTAACTCCCCTTCTGGCAACGGATGCACAGTTTGTTTCTTGAGGGAGCTGTGACATGGGATACTCCATGGCTGCCACAAGAGATAGCGAAGTGAATCATTTTTTAGATTCTGAAATCTTTACTTCAGAGAAAATATCAGGACTCTGCTGGGAAAGATAGTCCATCCAGTGGCATGACTGTACTGAATGTATTTTCTGAAACCAAAATTAAAATAAATAGTCTGACCATGTTTTTCTTTCTTTTTTTTTTTCTGGTTTAGGAAATTATATAGCCCTTATTTTAGACAGGTGGCCTAGAAATATTTCCTCTGCTGGGATAACTTTCCCACATCCAACTATTTGTAGCACTCTTAAGAATTCTGGACATATTGACAGGGCAGATCTTGTGTACAACATACTAACCTTCTTAATATAATGAAACAAGGAATCAGTTAACACTTGACAAATCTGAAATGAATGTATGGTATATGAAAATGTAAAGATCCTTCATGCCAGTAGAATCCCCCAAATTTTGATGGCCTTTACTTCTTTTTTTTCTCTCTCTCTTTATTTTTTTTTAAATGTTACAGTTGAAAAATATAAGAGGTCCCATTATACCCCCCATCCCCCTCACCCCACTCCTCCCACATCAACAACCTCTTTCATCATGGCACATTCACTGCATTTGGTGAATACATTTTGGAGCACTGCTGTACCACATGGATAATGAGGGCTTTCACTTACAGATTTCCCACTGGTTTTGATATTTGGGACAATAACAAACATCTAAAATTCTGGTCATATATAAAGTACTTGTGCATGTTAGTAAGATATCGTCACCCTGCTCTAAACCCAAGCTTCTCATCTTTCCTTTGTGACATTGGACTGGGTCTTAGCAAACCATGTTTCTGTTTGCTGGCTGATTCTTTCTATTTAGTTTTGCAAAAAGAAGGTACTAGAGTGAGACGGGCTGAAACAGGTAAGGAATTGTTTCTGCTTTTCGTTTCCTGCCTACTTCGTATTCCTGTGAGCATCAAACTAGAAGTATTTCCTCATCCCCACCGCAGCTTCTGTAGGTGCAGCTCAATAGAGTTTGCAGTTACTCAACCCTTAGAGAGCCAGGCCATTCTCTTCTTTTAGATGTCTGAGTGTCAGCTCCACTAGGCTCTGCCTTCAGGCTTCTAAATCCCTTCACCTATTCTAGTTCTTGGGTAGTAGCTCCTTCCTGTAGTTACTACCTTCACATTTCTTTAGTGTTCTTTCAGTTACTTTGTTAACAGTCCTTTATAAACTCACTTTACATATTTTGCACCTTATGCTCTCTATTAAAATAACTGGTATGATTTCTTTCTTCTGAGTGGACACTGACTAATACAGTGCTTTATACACAGTGTATAATTTAATTTTCACAACCCTTGTGATATTATCCCCATTTTTTTGTTTGTTAGAGAAGTTGTGGGTTTACAGAACACTCAAGCATAAAATACAAGATTCCCCTACACCACCCCATTATTAAAACCTTGCATTAGTGTGCAACATTTGTTTGCTTCAAAGAAAGCACATTTTGGGAAACGGACTTGGCCCAGTGGTTAGGGTGTCCGTCTACCACATGGGAGGTCCGCGGTTCAAACCCCGGGCCTCCTTGACCCGTGTGGAGTTGGCCCATGCGTAGTGCTGATGTGCGCAAGGAGTGCCGTGCCATGCAGCGGTGTCCCCGTGTAGGGGAGCCCCACGCACAAGGAGTGCGCCCGTAAGGAGAGCCGCCCAGCATGAAAGAAAGTGCAGCCTGCCCAGGAATGGTGCCGCACACACTTCCCATGCCACTGACGACAACAGAAGCGGACAAAAAACAAGATGCAGCAAACAGACACAGAGAACAGACACTGGGGGAGGGGGGAGGAATTAAATAAATAAAAATAAATCTTAAAAAAAAAGAAAGCACATTTTTATAATTGTGTTTATTAACGATAACCAGTGTTTGGCTTAGGCTTCACTGTTGGTGTGGCACTGTTCCACTGAAATTTTTTTTAAAATTTTTATTATGTTACCATATATACAACCTACCATTTTCCCTTTTAATCATATTCAGCTAGATATTTTGGTGCTGTTAATTATGTTCTACCATCACCACTGTATTAGTTAGCCAAAGGGGTTCTGATGCAAAGTACCAGAAATCTGTTGGCTTTTAGCTTTTATAAAGGGTATTTATAAAAGGTACTTCCTCACCCAAAGTCTTGGGTGAGTTAACAGTTTAACATCATCATGTTGAAGCAAGATGGTGGGCAATGTCGGAGAGGCGACAGCCTTCCTCTTTCTCTTAAGGCTTCGTTGTCCCAATCCCTTCAGATCTCAGCTGTAGGCTGGAGGGCTCATTTCTTTATGGGCTCAGCTGCTGTTTTCTCTTCAAAAGGTCAGCTGTAAGCTATCAGGCAAATGACTCATCTCTCTTCCCAGGGTCACAGGATCCTCTTCCATGTCTATGGATCTCGCTTCCTCTTTTCTAGCAGTTTTGCTTCTATATATCTCCTTGATTGAATGTCCATTTAAATAGCCCATAAAGGGGGCAGGGCCTCAAACTGAGTTGCCCTAATGATGTGGTTGAGTCAAAGCCCTCTTCTTAACATAATTTAATCAAAGTCCTCTCAGTTGAATCTAATACAATCAAAGGGTATCACATCCAGAGGAACAGACCAGTTTATAAAAATATTCAAATATATTTTTTAGAATTTATAAATAATATCAAACTGCTACAACTACCATCCATCCCCTGGTTTACAGATGAAGGATTAGATTCACAGTAGTGAAATCAGTTGCTTAGATCTTCATAACTAGGGAGTACAAGAGCAGTATTCAAAACCAACTGAAGGGTCTAGAGACTGTTCTTTTTTTAAAATTTTTTTAAATTTTATTTTATTTATTTCTCTCCCCCTCCCCCCACCAAGTTGTCTGTTCTCTGTGTCCATTTGCTGCAAGTTTGAGATTGTGTTCTTAATCGCCGTGATGGGGCATCGGCTGGGTTTCTGGACTTTCCCTAGAGACAGTAATCTGCTTCTCCTCTAGAACTTTTTGGAATCAAAAGAGCTCTCTCATTCTGCCCTTATCACAATGTGCTAGGCTTCATATATTATTCTGAAATCTGTTACTAACATTTTCAGTATTAGCGTACAGGGTGCAGAAAAAAAATACAATTCCCCTACCTTGAATGGCATCTTTTCTTTTCTTTTCTTTTTTCTTTTCTTTTCTTTTCTTTTCTTTTCTTTTCTTTTCTTTTCTTTTCTTTTCTTTTCTTTTCTTTTCTTTTCTTTTCTTTTCTTTTCTTTTCTTTTTTTTTTTTCAGTAATGCTAAGATTTTAACTTCTCCTAATCTTTACCTTTTTAAGGAGATGAGTTATTTCCATTTAGGGGCCTTGAGAAGTCTTACACATGAATATGCAGTGGACTTCCTCTCTGTCTTCTATTGCATAACCAGGACCCAACAAGTGAGAGTAGCCAATTTGCTAATACAGTCAAACTCACAAGCATTTTATGTTTATTTTAATATCTTTACAAAGCAAAAAATTAAGTCATCTTAAAACATGTAACTCGTTATTGAAAAACATTTGATATGCAAATAGGATTAGTTGGGAAGCAAATATTAGATGACATGAAGTATTGAGTGGTGTTTAAAAGTACTGACTTTGGATACTGCTTGGCCATAATATCTACCACTCATAACTGTAATTATGAATTGAACATGTGTGAATGTATGTAATATATGTAAGATGATTATTACAGTGCCTAAAATATGGTAAGTACACATGGATCTCTTGCTAGATAATGAGAAAGTGAAGAAGGTTGGTATTACTAAGTTTCGAAGAGCCAAAAAAATGCAGAGAAGGAGATTCCTCAAAAGACTTGCAATGGTGCAGATGTAGAATGAAATAAAGGCTCTAATTTATCTGAAGCATTCCACTAGAGCTGATGAGGGCCCCCAACAATGGAAGATATGCCCCTTAACTTCCAGGAAATTGCAAATTAATTTAGGAGACAAGATGCTGACTCTCCAAATATTTGAGTAGTTGGTCACTTAATGCAGTGCCCTCCTTTTATAAATGAGAAAACTCAGACTCAGAGATTAACTTTTCTAAGAATGCTTTAGTAGTAGTGATTTAATCTAGAATGTAAACCTCCTGATTTGACCCACAGCTCTTTCCATAAATAACTATATTGTGAGGCTGTCTGTGATTAGTGTTCATGAGAAGTGATTACTGGGGGAACTCAGAAGCAGGAGACCACATTAAGGTGCTGTGGTCAGGGAATGCTACCTCGAGTGGTGAAACTTAAGTTGTAAAGCAGTGGTTTCAACCTGGCTACACAATGAGACCACGTGGGAAGCTTTTAAATAATCCCAGTTCCCAAACTACATACTCAGCATAAGTAATTTTTAATGTCTCCCAGGCAATTTCACTGTTTGTCCCAGGCTAAGGAGCTGGAAGAAGAAGAGTGATAGCCAAAATTTGGAGGAAGGTATTTCAAAGAGGGAAGACTGGTGAATGTAAGGAAGTGGAAAAGGGTACATTGTTTGAAAGTCTGTAAGTAGCAAATTGAAAATATATTTATTTATTGAATAAATAAAGACTACCTGTGTGTATATACATATGTATTTTAAAGGGGTTAAAAAGTCTTTAAATGTTTTGAGAAATCATGAAATGTGAAAGGGCTAACACGGCCTTTTAGAAGATTAAAATGGGAAAGCCACATTCAACCTCCTCCTTAAGCAGCTATCCCTTTCTCTCCACCTTCTCTACAGTGCCTACAAGTCTCTGCACCACAGAATATATATATTCCTGCAGTTTAGTTCTTTCAGTGAGTGTATTTGAATCACTACCTATAGATTATATGCCGTCATTCTACTTGCCTTTATTTTGGACGAGGAAAATTAAAATGATGGAATGAGAACTAAGAACTAAGATAAACCATGTACCATGTGTTTCACATACATTATCTCATGTAGTTTAAGGAGTTGGTCATGTACAAGGAGTCAGTAGAGTAGTATCCTCAGTCACTGAGCAACCCAAAAACTGGCTCTACTGACCTAGTTATCATGTCTCTGGTGAAGGCTTCCTAAACTCCCTAGTTCTGGCCTTCCCTCCTTGATTCTTTCAGGATATCCTAGATATCCTTGTGCATTTCTTGAGATGTATTATCATTACATGATCAGATGTCTATCTTTTCTACTAAACTTGGACCATGCCTCCTGTTTTTTTTGTATTTCTAGTACCTGGAACATAATAAATATCCCCCAAGTATTTACATTATTATTCCCATTTTATAGGTGAGGAAACATAGGCTCAGGGGAATAATTTTCCCAGTGTCACAAAATAATTAGTGGCAGAGCTGGGATTAGACCCCAAGCTATCTGACTAAAAATAAACGCTCTTAAAAACTTCCTCCACTGCTGTATGTCAGGTCTTAGGTTGATAAGGCCTCTGCTTGTCAAGCCCTTACAGTTTTCTTGAGGTCTGGCATATCAGGAAAGTAATATTCACTGAGTAAATATCTATGTATTGAGTGAATTAGATCCCTTGCCAGCCTTGCTTACTTCTCTAGAACCTATGAAGAAAGGGTCGTCTGCCTGCCTCAGAAATTTCGGCCAGAGAAGAAGAGAACTATCCATGCGTGCATTATGATATGCCCTAAGGCAGAGTTTGAAGATTTAATGAATAGGCAGAAACAAGACCAATGAAAATGAATTGCTGTGAAGCAGATTTTGCCTAATTTCAAGAATGGTTTTCTACTATTACACCCTTGCACACTGAAAATGGACTTCAGTTTGAGGCCATGGATTCTCTATAACCAGAGGCAAAAAGAAGATGGCTGGCTACATCATGAAAAGTTCTGTGCATCAGAAAACGTGAGTGCATACAGTAATCAATAGGGAAGATTTTACTCACACCTCAAGTCTGTGTCAAATCAATCAAAAGAGAATCGCAGTGGGTAGGAACTATATCAGTAGACTTTTCAAGTTTATCTGGTGATTCTAATGGG
Source organism: Dasypus novemcinctus (assembly GCF_030445035.2). Classification (NCBI taxonomy): domain Eukaryota; kingdom Metazoa; phylum Chordata; class Mammalia; order Cingulata; family Dasypodidae; genus Dasypus; species Dasypus novemcinctus. Next base: position 39,788,179 of record NC_080697.1, read on the forward strand.
CAGCTAGGATTGAAAACCAATGAGGCAGAGGTTATGACAAGAATTGGGACTCCCCGATTCTGGTTGTTATATCATTATATTTTTAAAATATGAGCTTCTCATGTCATTCCTTGAAATATACTCATTCAGGATGCTGGGGATAGAGCAGTTAAAAAGAGATACCAGATGATTCAGATACAGCCAACCTGGCATTCTAAGCAGAGTATATCTGCACCTAAGACCTTCCCAGAGAATGCTTAGTAAGTAGATGGTTTCTCTGAACTGTCAAGATTATTTTGTACCACCTACTTCTAGAGTCTCCTCAGATTGCAGAACTCATCTGTATCGAACAGAAATTTCTGTCAGCTCCACCCAAATCTAGCCCATCTCATTGCTCTCTCACACGAGAATTGAGATTCTTCAAACCAAGTTCTTCCCAGGCCTGTGCTCTTGAGTTGTCCCACTATTTCCCAGGCTCCTAAGACCTAGATTGGCCTGGTGTCCTGCGGGTTGTCACTGTGCTGTGAGGGAGGCTCCGTTTCCTGGTTTCTACTCTCACAGTAAAGGCCCCATAACTCCTTCTGTGTTCATTTTAATTTGCCTTGTAATATCAGTCCTCACTGGGCACCTGGTAGGTCAATGCTGTGAAAGGGGATTTGAAAAAGATTAAGTTATTCCATGCCAAGCCTTTGTGAACTACAACAAAAAGCTGGGACTCATTTTTATAATTTCTTTCTCTAGGATGTGAAAGCTTAAAAGCGGGTCATTCTCTTCAACAAAACGAAGGCTTTAAGCAATGGGGAGGAAGAGTGTTTCCTTTGTGCCGGTTAGTGTCAACTATCACCCATAAAGTCACACAAATAGAAACGCATCCACTTATCACCAGCTAACTCTTGAGCATTTATACAGCTTTTCTTAGAACTTTTATTTCATCACATATAATTCCAGATGATTATAGAGCTCCATCGTGGAAACTTTGTTGGAATATGTTTCCTCCTTGATGTCATTTTTTCATGCAATTTAGTGTAACATATATGAGAGAAGTTCATGATGTTTATAAACCAGTTTATAGATAATATGTTTTCTAGACATACATAAAATAAAAAATGATGAATATATACAGAATGGAGATGATGGATTGATAATTGTTTGCTAATCACTGCATATTATGCTTTTACCTAATGTCAAAGAATTTTAAGTATGTATAAACTGAACTCATTTACATTTTTCTCTCTTTTTTCTTTCTTTCTCTCTCTAGCATCTAATACACAGAGATTCGGAATCACTAAAGGCAAACATCAAGTCATTATTTCTGGAATGCAGTGATCAAAACCAGTATCCCCCTGAGAGATACTAGTTACAGGCATGGAATTCCAAGAATAATCACATTTATTCAGACCTCTTGGATAGTTCACAGGGCCCAATTTACATGCTGATTATGTTTGTACATTTGGTTTTAGAGAAAGGTCTCTAATGGAAACTGCTGTTTTCTGACAGGATTCTGCTGTAGAAATAATGGCAAAGTTAAAAATTGATACTTTTACAAGGTAAATCACTCAGGGATAAGACTTAGTGTCATTTAAACTATATCTACAGCTGTATACTAAATTGACTTTTTGTGTTTTCTTTAAATTGGCTTCTGGGGATTAATCTGATGATTGGTTGCTCTGTAATGTGATACAATAGTCCAATTAGGATCAGTCTATTTTAAGATTAAGATAAATACTAGGTTTTCCCTTTTCTTAAATGTATTATTTTTATTCTTGGAAATTTGACACATGTTGAACCTGTTTCCATACTTGAGGGCTTGGCACTATCCTTTCATTGAATGGAGAGTGAGGAAGAGTATTGTGGGAACATGGCCGAGTACAAAGGTCGAGGAATCTGTTTTTCTACCCCAACGACTATTGAACTGGCAAGAACTAACTGAATCAACTATTTTGAAACTGGGGCATAGGGGAACACTGCAACATCCAAGGAAGAACTAGAAGAAAAGGCTAGTAAACTGCAGTAAATGCCAGTGAATTCCACCCTTCCTGCAGAGGCTGCTATTACCCAGTCTCCTGGCAGGCAGCAGTGGGGTCTGCAGCCTGGGCTTCTGTTGTAACTTGCTGGTGCCAGGGTGGGCTATAAAGACCTCATCTTCCAAACTCCAGGGGTATATGGTCTGATCATTATTACTGCTTTGATCAGATCTCTGAGGACTAGCTCTGGTGGTGGACATTGGTTCAAACATCCTCAGACAAAAACAGCAGAAGAATCTTAAAGACAGTGCCTTCCTCAAAGCTATGGAAAACACTTAAAGGGCTGCAGTCACTGGGTATGTGCCAAAGCAAGAAAACATCTTTTCAAAAGTGATAGGAGACATTCCTGGTGCTCGTGCTTTCCCTCCACCACCTTCTTGAGGGGTAATGTTGTGCAGGGATCTTTCACTCCATTTTGGTTACTGGCCCTTGTTGAGAGGGAGCAGAGTGATCCCTATTTGTATACTGAGGTGCAAGTGTGCTAGTGATAACCTGCTGAGTGGAAGTCTGAGAGACTGAGCTAGGAAATGTGTCTCAGGCTGGTTTCCCACTGTTTGTCCTGAGAGCACAGAGGCAGCTTCCACACAGCTCCAGTAGTGCCTGAAAAAATTAGGGCAAAATGACCTGAGGCAAAGGACTGCCTGCATTAAGCCACACAATAGAGCACCCAGGAAGGGGTGAAGGACTCTTTTAAAGGGATTAGAAGGTGGTACTCCAGTTCCTGTAAACTGTAAATTGGGGGATTCTTAAGGTCAAAAGCAAACACAGGCCTAGAAAAGGAAGTAGGCTCAACATCCACAAAGGTTCAATTAAGATAGAGAATACCCTGTGCTTTGCAATCACCTTGGACTGACCTTCATGGTCATGTTCTGAAGGAAATCACAAGCCAAAGCAGACCCAATTTGCAAAGTATGCAGAAGGTGAATTTGCTTTGGTTTGTTTGTTTTGGTTAGCTACTGGTACTCAAGAAAAAAACCTGTCATATCACTAGCTGTATACAAAGTTAATTAACAGAAGCACCAGGAATAAATCCCAGACTTAACAGTTTAAGATGTGCAGTGTACAACAAAATATTACAAGACAAACAAAGGAAGAGGAAATAATGACCCATCCAAGGAAACAAAATAACAATCTAGAAAACTCCAATGAAGAAAACCAGGGTTTGAATATACTAGGAAAGGACTTTAAAAAAATGATCTTCACTAAACTCAAGGAGATAAAGGAAAACACATGGGAAAAAAAGTAAAGAATATGAGGAAAACAATAAATGGAAAATATGGGAAACATTTTGAGATTCTCAATAGGAAACAAAAAGAAATACTGGGATTTAATACCACAATAACTGACTGGAAAAATTCCTGAGAGAGTTTCAACAAAACCTTGATAAGATATCTCAAAGACAACACAATTGAATTGATTCATACTGAGGAGCAGAAAGATAAAAAGAATTTTAAAGAGTGAACAGAGCTTAGAGAAACCTGTGGAATACCATTAAGTATACCAATAAATGCATTATATGACCCCAGGAGGAGAAGAAAGAAAAGGCCAAAGGAGTATTCAAAGAAATAATGTTAGAAAACTTTCCAAATTTAACAAAAGACATGAACATGCACATTCAAGAAGCACAGTAAACGTCAAACAGGATAAATTCAAAATGAACTACAAGACACAAAATAATCAAACTGTCCAATGTCAAGAACAAGGACTGTGTGATGAAAGCTGCAAGATAAAAGCAACATATTGTTTACAAAGGAATCCCAATAAGAGTAAGTGTCTATTTTACATCAGAAACTGTGAAAAGAGGGTCATGACATGAAATAAATTGTAAAAGAAAACAATTGCCAACCAAAGATTTTTTTTTTTGCCTGGTGAGATTTCATTTAAAAAATGAGGGAGCACTGTTGATGTGGGGAGGGGTGGGATGTGTGGGGAGTGGGCCATATGGGAATCCCTTGTTTTTTTATGTAACATTTTATATAATCTAAGTATCTTAAAAATAAATAAAAGGGAAATGATGGGAAGAAAATGAGGGAGAGATTAATCTGTTCCCTGGTAAAAAAAGCTGAGGGAATGCATCACCACTAAGACCTGCTCTAAAGTCAAGTAAAGTCAGTCTTCAGCCTGAAAAGAAATTGAATTGAAGTGGCATGAAGAAATAAAGATCTCTAATAAAGGTAAACATATGGGTTATTATAAATGTCAGTACTGTTTAATTGTATTTTCTGGAAATAACTCCACTTCATTCCTCTTAGACATTCTGAAATTCAAAGGCATTAAAAGTAATGATAAATCTATGGTTTATACATACAATGTATAAAGATATAATTTGTAACAAGTACAACAAAAAGATGGTGGGGTAGAAGAATAGTTTGTGTATGCTATTGAAGTTAAGTTGTTATCAAATCACATATGATTGCTATAGACTTTTAAATTTTAAATTTAAATTTAACTCCATAATAATCACAGAGATAATATTTGAAAATATATTAAAAAAGAAATGAGAAGGGATTCAAAAGTGTACAATACAAAATATAATAAATTTTAACAGTCATTAATATAAGAATAAAGAGTCAAAAAGGTATAAGACTTACAAAGACAAAATAACAAAATGGCAGAAGATAGTCCTACATTATCAGTAGTTACTTTAAATGTAAATGTATTAAACTCTCCAATAAAAAGGCAGAGATTGGGATAATGGATAAAAATGTATTACCTAACTATATGTTGTCTACAAGTGACTCGCCATTAATTCAAAGACACAAGTAGACTGAAGGGAAAGGAGAGAAAAAATATACCATTCAAAGAGCACTAAACAAGAGCTGGGGTAGCTGTACTGATATCAGATAAAAAAGACTTTAAGTCAAAAACAGTTATGAAAAACAAACAAGGTCACCATATTCTGATAAAGAAGTCAGTTTAAAAAAGGCATAAAAATTATAATTATCTATTCACCTAATGACAGAGCCCCAATGCATAAGATGCAAGTGTTGACAGATTTGAAGGGAGAAATAGACAGTCCTACATTAATAGTAGGAGGTTTCAGTGCACTATTTTCAATAATTGATAGAACATCTAGACAAAAGATCAATAAAGAAATAGAAGACTAGAATAACACTGTAAACCAACTTGACCTAAAAGACATATACAGAACTTTTCATCTAACAGTCATAGAAGACACATTCTTCTCAAGTACACATGGATCATTCTTCAGAATAGCTGTTATATTAGGTCACAAAATGAGTCTTAATAAATTGTTTAAAAATTGAAATAATGCAATGTATTTTCTTTGACCATAATGGAATGAATCTGGAAATAAATAACAGAGGGATAACTGAAAAATTCACAGGTAAGTGGAACTTAAACAGCATAATCTTAACCAATAGTTCATAGAAGAAATCACAAGGAAAATTTAGAAATATCCTTAGGCAAATGAAAACAAAATCACAATACACAAAAATGTATAGAGTACAGTACAGGCAGTACTGAGAGGGAAATTAATAGCAATATATGCTCATATTAAAAAAGAAGAAAGATCTCAAATCAGAGACCTAACTTCAATACTGGAGGTTCTAGAGAAAGAAGAGTTTAATAAACCCAAATTGAGCATAAGTAATGAAATAAGAAAGATTACAGTGGAGATAAATTATATAAAGTATAAAAATACAATAGAATCAACAAAACCCAAAGTTGGTTCTTGGAAAACATCAGTAAAACTGACAAAGTTTCACTTAGACTGACAACAAAAAAAAGAAAGAGGATGCAAATAAGGAAAATAAGAATTAAATGGGGGCACATCACTACTGAACCTACAGAAGAAAAATGGTTATAAGATGATATTGTGAGCGAATGTATGTATGTTTGAATGTATTAGATAACCTATATGAAATGAATTCCTAGAAACATGCAAACTGTCTACTCTTAATAAAAAATAGAAGATATAAACAGATCAATAACCAGTAAAGAAAAGAGATTGGATCATAATAAAAAACCTCCCAATTTAAAAAAAGCCCAGAATTAAATGGCTTCATAGGGAAATTTTACCAAATATTGTAAGAATTAATCCCAATTCTGCGCCAAACTCTTTCAAAAAATTAAAGAGGAGTGACCACTCCTAACAATTCTGTGATGGCAACACCACCCTAAAAACAAAATCACATGAAAATAGCACATGAATATTTCAAACTAATCTCCCTTATGTACATGTATGCAAAAATCCTAAACAACATACTAGGAAACCAAATCCAACAGTCCATTAAAAGAATTACACACCATGAGTGAGTGAGATTTTTTCCCCAGGTATGCAAGGGTTGTTCAATATAAGAAAATAAATTAATATAATTCACTACATTAGCAGAACAAAGGGAAAAAAACACATGATCATTTCAATTGTCCAAAAATAAGCATTTGACAAATCCAGGTCCCCTTCTTGATAAAAACACTTAGAAAACTAGGAAGAGAAGGAAACTTCTTCAACATGATCAGCAGCACATGTGAAAAACCCACTGCTATCATACTCATTAGTGAAAGTCTGAAAACTTTTCCTCGAACATCAGGAACAAGATAAGGATGCCAACTATCACCACTGCAAGTCATCATTGTTTTGGTAGTTCCAGCCAAACGACTTAGGCAAGAGAAATAAATAAGAAAAAAAGGCATCCAAACTGGAAAGGAAGGCTGAAACTCTCCCTATTTGCAGATGACCTGATCCTATATACAGACAATCTTGAAAAATCAACAAAAAGGTACTTGAAATAATAAACAAATGCAGAAAATGGCAGTGTAGAAAATCAACATGCAGAGATCAGTAATGTTTCTATAGACTAGTAGTAAGCAACTGAAGGAAATAATAAAAATTCTATAAACAGCCACTAGAAGAATCAAATATCTAGGAAACAATTCTAACTAAGGATGTAAAGGACTTGTTCACAGAAAATTGCAAAACACTATTAAAAAATATAAAAAGATATAAATAAGTGGAATGACATTACACATTCATGCATTGGAATACTAAATATTTTTTAAATGTGAGTTGAACCCAAAGCTATTTACAGATTCAATACAATCCCAATCAAAATTCCCACAGCCCTTCTCAGAAATGGGAAAGTCAATCATCAAATTTATATGGAAGGATAATAGGTCTCAAATATCCAAAACCATCTTGAGAAAGAGGAATGAAGTTGGAGAACTCATAATTCCTGATCTTAAAAATTACTATAAAACCGTAGTAATCAAAAGAGCATGCTAATGGCATGAGGAAGAATATACAGACCAATGGAGTTGAATTGAGAATTCAGGAAAAAACTCTTACATTTATGGCCAACTGATTTTCAATAAGCTTGCCAATTCCATTCAATTTGAAAAGAGGGAAACGGACTTGGCCCAGTGGTTAGGGTGTCTGTCTACCACAAGGGAGGCCCGCGGTTCAAACCCCGGGCCTCCTTGACCCGTGTGGAGCTGGCCCACGCGCAGTACTGATGTGTGCAAGGAGTGCAGTGCCACGCAAGGGTGTCCCCTGCGTAGGGGAGCCCCACGCGCAAGGAGTGCGCCCTGTAAGGAGAGCCACCCAGCGCAAAAGAAAATGCAGCCTGCCCAGGAATGGCACTGCCCACACTTCCCATGCTGCTGACCACAACAGAAGCGAACAAAGAAACAAGACGCAGCAAATAGACACAGAGAACAGACAATGGGGGGAGGGGGGGAGGTAAATAAATAAATCTTAAAAAAAAAAGTTGAAAAAGAAATTAATTTAAAAAAAAATTTAAAAGAATAGTCTATTTAAAAAATGGTGCTGGGAAAACTGGACACACATATGCAAAAGAATTAAAGTAGATACCTATATCTCACCATATTAAAAAATCAACTGAAACTGGCTTGAAGACCTAAATAAAAAAAACTGTAACTGTCGAACTCATAGGGAATCATCTTCAAGATCTGTATTAGGCAATGGTTTATCAGACTTAAAACATTAGCAACAAAAGAAATAAGATAAATGGGACTTCATGGAAATTAAAAACTTTGGGCATCAAAACACATATCATGAAAGTAAAATATAACATACAGAATGTGAGAAAATATTTGGAAACCACATTTCCAATAAAGTTTTAATATTCAAAACATATAAAGAAATCCTACAACTCAACTACAAAAATTAAAACAACCCAATTTTAAAAAATGAGTAAATTATTTGAATAGACCTTTCTCTGAAAAGGATGTACAACAGCCAAGAAGCACCTGAAAAGATGCTGAATGTCATTATCCACTAGGATAATGCAAATGCAAACCACAATAAGATGTCACTTCACACTCGCTAGAATGACCTCTATTAAGAAAATGAAAAATTACAATTGTTGGAGATGATGTGGAGTAATAAGAACACTCGTTCATTGTTGGTGGGAATATAAAATGGTGTAGCTGCTGTAGAAACCATTTGGTAGTTGCTCAGAAAATTAAATATACAATTACCATATGATCAGAAATCCCACTTCTAGGTATATACACCAAAGAATTGAAAGCAGAGACTTGAACAGATATTTTTGTACTGATGTTCATAGCACCATTATTATAGTTGCTGAAAGATGGAAGCAAGTAAGGTGTCCATCAACCAATAAATGGAAAAACAAAATGTGGTAGATACGTAAAATGAGACATTATTCAGCCATAAAAAGGAATGAGGTTTTAATATATGTGACAACATGGATGAACCTTGAAGACATCATGTTGAGTGAAATAAGCCAGACAGAAAATGAGAAATAGTATTTGACCTCACTGATACGAAATAATTAGAATGAGCAAATTCAGAGTTAGAAGCAAGAGTACAGGTTACCAGAGGCTGGGATGAAGATAGGGAATGGGGATTTAATACTTAAATTGTATATAATTTCTTTTTGAGGCTACAGGAAATTTCATAATGGATGGTTGTGTTAGTGTCAGAATTTTGAATATAATTTTTAACTGTTAGCATTGAGATATATATTTGAATATGGTTAAAAGCAGAAATTTTAGTTGCTTACTAGAATAAAAATTAAAAGCATAGGACTGTATTACACAAATCAATGAACTCTAATGTAAACCATGAACTATGGTTAACAACATAATTGTAATAATATTCTTTCATTAACTTTAACAAATGTATCATGTTAATGCATGGCTTTATTAATAGAAGGGGTAAATGGAAACTTAGTATTTTCTGTAAGATATTTCTGTAAACTGAAAATTTCTTCAATGAGAAAGAATTTTAGAAAAAGATTTAAGGGGAGTGGATGTGGCTCAAGCAATTGAGCATCTACCTCCCACATAGGAGGTCCCGGGTTTGGTTCCCAGTGCCTCCTAAAGAAAACAAACAAACAACAGTGAGCAGACAATGATCAAAAACAATGAACAGACAATGAGTAGAAAATGAGTAGGTAAGGAGCAGACAACAGGCAAACCATCCCCCCCCCCAAAAAAACATCAAAAACAATGAGCAAATTAAAAGGGAGCCGAGCCATCTGGAGGGAGGGGAAGATTTAAATCCATCACTATCAAATACCATATCAGTTCTTTTTATGGATTTTTCACTTACATATCTCTAAAACATAAAACAGTGCCTAGGACATAGTAGGTGCTCAATAAATATGTTTGAGTGTTAAACAAATGTTATTAATTTCAAATTTTTTCTCCAGTCAAATTTCAATTAACGTGATTTGAATGGAATATTTTTATTTTGGACACCTTGCTGTCTCCTCAAACACAATACTTCTTAAGCCAAAACTTAATTTATTTCTTATCATGCTACTTTCTTTGTCTAAAATGAACTAAACCCCTTAAGCCATATTTTCAAAGAAGGATTCTGATGAAATATTGCCCCTCCTATGAAGTTTTCTATTCTCCACTCCTATCAAGCTATAATTATCATTCTTTTTTCTATTCTGCCAAAGTACATTGTCCATTCCACAATTAGCTTTACCATGTTGCATTTCTTATTGCAGAAAGCATGGGTTTACAGAAAAATCATGCAGAAAGTACTATATACCATTTACTCCGTAAACATTTATTGGATGTCTTGGTATCTAGAATTCTGCTAAACCCCTTTCTTTCTTCAGATGGACAAGTCCTATCTCTTTTCTGGGAAAAGAGCTGTTCATTATAGATGGTTGAAAAATAGGTTACTTCAAGTAGAAACTGACATAGGAGTTATGTTTGTAAGGAAAGTTGCGGCCAGAATGTTAAGGGCCTGTATTTTGAAAACTTTAAGCTTAACCATGAGCAATAGGAATTAACAAGATTTTTAAGCAGAAAAGATGCTTGTGTACAATTTCATATTTTTAACCCCAATCCTGGTAGATAAAAGGGATTGGAAGCTGAGAATTTTGTTGGTTGACTGTTTAACAGATTAGGTAAAAAGTGATAAAGACCTTAACTAATTAGAGATGGGGATAGAATATTAATATTTTTATTTTATATTAAATATTACTAATATTTGAGAATTAGTTTGGTAGAAAATTACAATAAGTTGTATTGGAATATTGGATAAATTAGGACAGTTAAGAAAAATCAAGAATGGTTGAATCTTCTGTGAAGAGTTCCTTGGTACTTCACCTTGCATGTATACTTACTTCAATTATAACAATTACTTTGTGTACATCTTTATCCAAATTCTTAACTGTTTTTCTACCACAAGTTAAATGCTCAAAGAACAGTAGTTATGTTAACCTGCTCAAATTTATAACTACAATATTTAAGAAAGCACCCAGCACACAGAAGTGTTGGGAAATATTTGTGAAATTAAAGACTATTTCAGCAATGCACATCTCTTAACTATACTATACTGTACTTCACAAATTCACAGAACTGAGAAGTTTACAAGTCTGGCAAGATCATATTATTAACATATTCTCCAGTTGTGTTTTGCTTGCTTCCTAGTTGGTTCATTTCATTCCTGTTCTATTTAAGAGTTTGCATTTATTACGACTTCCAAATCCCAGGTAATTGGTGCATCAAACACTGGATCTTTCATATACCGAAGTTTTCTCCTGTATAATCAATATAAATAAATAATAAAAACTATAGAATTAGTTGGCATTGATTCTTATGAGAAGATTTATAGTGTACAGAGTAGTAGTTTATAAAGAAGCAAACTATCTCTGTATTTGATTTTCTCTCAAAATAAATGTTTCTATATCTCATTTCCTTGTGCAGTAGAGGTTATAAAGTAAAATATAAATGTTCAATATAATTTAAAGTAAATATGTAAAAACATCCATTAATTTACATATTAGGCAAATTGGGATTAGGAAACATCAGCTTGACCCCTTAATGTGGACTATAAAATATATTGTGTAAAGTGAGATATTATAGAATTAATCCACTTTCCTTTGTGTTGCCATGAGTCAATTTTAAGTGATGAAGTAGTGTAAATAAAAGCATCTGGCACATAGTCTGATTCATAGGTGTTCAGTTAAGCTTAGTTTCCATCTCTTCCTTTCTAACTTCAAGTTGGTCATCAAATATATGCCAAATAGAAGTGCTCTGGGAATTTGCTTTAGCTAAGAGATTAAAAATGAAATCAATGAAGAAAGTTATTTTCCATATCCATTTTTTTTCTTTCTTTTTTTGTAATTCAACTTTTTGGAAACTTCTAAGTGCACAGATTATAGTCAAGTTATAATGTAATTTACATTAATTTTTCACATTGAATAAAATGTACACATTCATTTACACTTCCACATTTCTTCTATGCCATTTTCAAAGTGAAGAATTGTAATGAATTGTCTTTAACATGCACCATCATTTTTTGAAAACGATACAGGGGAGAAGCTTAGGTCAGATAAACTCTAAGGCTCCTTTTATCTTCATGACACTCTAATATATTTTCTAAAGGCTTCTGTAAAAAGAGCAAAGCATTTAAAAGTAACCCCTGGGAATATTCTAAGAGATATATAAATGGTTGCATCCAAAGTTATCTTTCAAACATAACCTCTAGAGATTCCTGAAAAGAATGTGTAAAAGAATATGATCAAAATGCAGAAAAGGTCTGGTCTTTGTGTTTGTGATTTTCTGGACAACTCCCTCCTGATCTGTGTGTCAACATTAAAAACCACCACAACAAAATTCACATTAATCATGGGACACAAACTGCTCCTCTTTTATCTTTTTAATTATCCCAACGCAGACTATATATAACTCTTACTAAAAAACAACAAAGAACATTTTGTGGAGTGTTTTCCTTCCTGCTATATCATTTTTTTTTAAGCCATGAATTAATGGCATTAAAGGACAAGTGTATGGTGAGCTGACTGACTTAGAAGATAACCTGGACTCAAGGGCTAATTAGCTCTCACAGCTGGTCATCCTCTATTAGATAAGAATACCAACTCAAGGACTCAGGCTGCCAATTGATATTTATGGTTTTCATGTGGCTAACCAGATAAAGTCTGCCCTCTTATAGCTTTCTATGAGTCCTCAGAATTCTGGTCAAGTGAACATATGGCTTTAGGCTTACATTTTCTCATACCTAGAGACATTTATGCTTCATGTCAAAGGAAAAAAAAATCTGCTAAAGGCCAAATAAATTGAACAAGGGAGTGGGGTGAGTACTACTTCTCAGTACCAGCTAAGGTCAGATACAGGCATACCTCAGAGATATTACAGACTCAGCTTTACACCATGGCAATAAAGTGAATATCACAATAAAGCTAATCATACATTTTTTTTTGGTTTCCCAGTGCATATCAAAGTATTATTCACACTATATTGTAATCTATTAAGTGTGCAATAACATTATGTCTAAAAAACAATGTCTATACTTTAATTAAAATATTTTATTGCTAAAAATGGTAACCATCATCTAAGCCTTGAGCAAGTTGTAATCTTTGGCTGGTGGAGGGTCTTGTCAGTGGCTGCTGACTGATCAGGATGGTGGTTGTGAAAAGTTGGGGTGACTGGCAATTTCTTAAGATAACAAAGAAGTTTGCCACATTGATTACATTGCCCTTGCACAAAAGATTTCTCTGTAGCATGCAATGCTGTTTGATTGTATTTTAGCCACAGTAGCACTTCTTTTGGAATTGACATTAATCCTTTCAAACCCTGCTGCTGCTTTATTAACTTAGTTTATGTCATATTCTAAATTATTTGTTGTCATTTCAACAATGTTCACAGAATCTTCACCAGGAGTGGATCCCCTCTCAGGAGCATTTTGTTTCCTCATCGATAAAAAACAACTCATCATCCATTAAAGGTTTATCATGAGATTGCAGCAATTCAGTCATATCTTCAGGTTCCATTTCTGATTCTAGTTCTCTTGCTATTTCTACCATATCTGCGGTTACTTACTCTACTAAAGACTTGACCCCCTCAAAGTCATTTATGAAGGTTGGAATCAATTTTTTCCAAACACCTGATAATGTTGATATTTTTACCTCCTTCCCTGAACCATGGAAGTTCTGAATGGTACTAGAATGGGACATTCTTTCCAGAAGTTATTTCAATTTACTTTGTCCAGATCCATCAAAGGAAACAGTATTTATGGCACCTAGAGCCTTACAAAATATATTTCTTGATAAGACTTGAAAGTTGAAATTACTCCTTGATCCATGGGCTATAGAATGGGCATGGTATTAGCAGGTATGAAAACAAAATGAATCTCATTTTACATCTCTATCAGAGCTCTTGAGAGACCAGGTGCCTTGTCAAAGAGTAGTCATATTTAGAAATGAACAGTTTTTCTAAGTAGTACTCTCAACAGTGCACATAAAATATTCAGTAAACCGTGTTGTGAACTGATGTGTTGTCATCCAGGTTTTGTTGTTCCATTCATAGAGGACAGTCAGAGTAGATTTAGCACACAGACACACACATGCACACAAATGTGCAACTACAATGCAATTTATGCATTCATTAGGTAACAGATTCTAGACTGAAAACTTGGGAGAAGGGAGGAGGAAAATGTAGTATGAGCTTGTTTTAAAAGATGAGTAGAAAGTACCAGGCAGACAATGAGGGAGAGGTTTCAAGCAGAGGCGACCATGTGTGCAAAGCCATGATGGTAGGAAAGTTATGGGAAAGTATGAGAATGGTGTAGTGAACCTGAATGTGGAGAGGAGAGACTGTGGCAGGAGAAACCTCACAAGGTGTGTGAAGAGATGGAATTTTTTTTTAGGAGAAAACACAGAATATCTTCACTTATTTATTTATTTATTTATTTATTTAAATTTATTTCCCTCCCTCCCTGCCCCTCCCTCTGCCCCAGTTGCCTGCTCTCTCTGTCCATTTGCTGTGTGTTCCTCTGTGTCCACTTGGATTCTTGTCAGCAGCACTGGGAGTCTGTGTTTCTTTTTGTTGTGTCATCTTGCTGCATCAGTTCTCCGTGTGTGCAGCACCACTCCTGGGCAGGCTGCACTTTTTTCATGCAGGGCAGCTCTCCTTACGGGGCACACTCCTTGCACATGGAGCTTCCCTACGTGGGGGACACCCCTGAGGAACATGGCACTCCTTGCGTACATCAGTACGGTGCATGGGTCAGCTCACCACACGGGTCAGGGTTTGAACCCTGGACCTCTCATGTGGTAGGTGGATGCTCTATCAGTTGAGCCAAATCTGCTTCCCCAGAATATGTTTACAGTGATTTTCAGAAGTTTGAAACATTACTCAAATATTACATATTTATCTAGGGCTTTTTCTCCTTTCATCACCTTAGGATCATTTCCTTTTAATCTGTGCAATGACTTACAGATCTGAATAGATATACAAATCGGACAACTCTCAGTGGATCCTGGTAATATGAAGTCAAGCGTTTGTCTACAAAAAGTATGACTCCTATCTTCCATTTCCTCTATGACTCTTAATCTCCTTAATTTTTCCCAAAAAGTGCTACACCCCACTGCCTGTTATTAAAGTATGATATTTGCCTGAGCTAGAGTGAATGTGACATAACAGTTATTTTCCTCAAGTGGAAATATTGTACACTCAATAAACCTGATTATTTAAAAGAATTTTGTATACAGATTATTCCAAAATCAGGAGATATAGCCAAAACAAGTATTTGACAATGAGTTGTTTAATGAACCACTTAAAAATTTACCATTCCTGTCTTGGAAGTGGATTTACTCATCATTTAGATTTTTAAAAACTAATTTATTAGTGGAAGGATAATGGGAAAAAGGGAATGAAAGTCTTATTCGTAATTCAAAGATAATGAACAAAAATAGCATATTTTATAGTAATATTCATGGTCATGAAGACAGTCATGAAACAATTATGTATACAAAATATTATTTTGCAATGCACATATCAAATGAGATTTCTCCATGAAGGTAATGCTTTAAATAATTTGTTATCTATGTTCCTTATCCCATTCCATCCTGTTCATGGAAGATAAATGTCAATCCTGGAAACTTCCAACTGAATTTGGGTATTACTTCCTTGTTGAGGTCAAGAGGATCATAACTAGCCCATAGGTATTAGAGCAGGCAGAGATTTTTTATTAGGAGCTTTTTGTATAGAATTTTTATTAGGAACCTTAATAATATTACAGGATTCTAGAAATAGATATTAACTCTGATCCTATATAGGTCAATATTTCTTTACCATCAGTGAATAGACAGATAAGATTTATTTTTAACTTTTTCTTTTTGGACCTACCACTTCTTCAAATAACAGCTGTGAGGAAGAAGGCCCCACTTCCCTGTCCTTGTGTCTCTTCTTCATATGGTCTATAGTGGAGATTTTAGGTCTGATAATATAATACAGCAACATTTATATTGAGCATATTTACTTCTAAGGCAACCCCCTCATTCTACAATTGACCTCACGGAAAGCCAGAGTGGTTTGTCCCTGGCCATGGAGCCATTATGCCCTTCAGTGTCCCTTTTACTTCATGAATCTAGTACTTCCTACGGCCCCTCAACTCTCCACTGAAGCATCTGCTCTTGGCCTTTCTGTTCCCCAAGACCTCCCCACCCTTACCAGGCAGGCTGTGGAATTCTTTAATTTCCTTAATCTTCAACAAAATATACCAGACTTGGATACAGGCAAGGTCATTATCTATGTAATTAGTTAACTGAAAAGAAATATTCCTAGATTAAATTTGACAACAGTTAATCTTCAATTCACCTGGATCAAACAATGTGATATAAGAAATAGTCAGGGAGTTAGTAGACATTATCCTTTCTTGGGTATCCATTTACTGTGTGACCTCAGTTAAAGGATTTACTCTAAAGGGCACTTGTTTTCTTTTTGGTGAAATTCATAAGTGATAGGTATATGCTTTCCCTTTAATTTTTTCTAAAATATTTCAAAAATACAGAAAAGATGATTTTCTCTTCTATTTGTATCAATTTCCTTCTTGCTGGAAAACGTTCTTTCATATTTCTTCTTTTACATGCAAGAATGTTTTAAATTAAACTTTTTATTTTAAGATAATTGTAGATTTGCACTTAGTTCTAAGAAGGAATGCAGAGAGTGTCTCTCTTTTACTTTGCCCCTTGCACAACTTTTATATCATGTCACAGTCAGATGTTTCTATTGACACATTAAAGATACAGACATTTCCATCACCACAAGGATTCCTTCTGTTACCCTTTTATAATTACACCCACTTCCTCCCTGCTCCAAACTTCTTTTCAATACTGGCAATCAATAATCTTTTCTTTGTTCCTGTAATTTTGTCATTTCAAGAATGTTATACATACATCTATTCCCTTTGGGACTGGCTTTATTCGCTCAGCACAAGTCCCAGGTTGTACATACAAGTGTTGCATATGTAACTGGTCCATCTTTTGTCATTGCTGAGTAATATTCCATGGTATGAAAGTAGCACAGTTTGTGTAACCCACTGAAGGACAGCTGAGTTGTTCCAATTTTTTAGCTGTTATGGATAAAGGTATTATGAATATTTTTATGGGATTTTATGCACTCATAAAATTTCATTTATCTCTGGGATAAATGTTCAAGCATGCAATTATTGGGTAATGTAAGTTTAGTTTAGTTTTGTTTTTCCTGCCAAACTTTTCCAGAGTGACTCTACCATTTTACATTGCCAGCAGGAATATACGAGTGATCCAGTTTTTCTGCATTCTCACCAACCTTTGGAGGTTTTATTATTTCTTAAATTTTAATCAGTTTGGTAATTGTGCAGTGATAGGCCTCTGTGATTTCATTTTTATTATTTTTTTCTCTATTTCTAAAGAAGTTTTAGGTTATATAAAAGTTACATTGAAAATATTGGGGGTTCCCATATATCCCACCACCTGACCCTCTCACACTTTCCTCCATTAACATCTTTCATTAGTGTGGTACATTTGTTACAATTGATGAGCAAATATTGAAGGATTGCTACTACCCATGGCCTAAAGTTTACATTATGGCTTATACTTTGCACTGTACAATTTTATAGGTTTTGACAAAATGTATAATGGCCTGTATCCTTCATTGCATTATCATGCAGAACAATTCCAACGTCCCCAAAATGTTCCATGTTCCACCCATTTTTTCCTCTCCCTCCCCTCAGACTCTCTGGTGATTACTGTCATTCTATTAGTGTTACAAGTTTTTCCATAGTTGTATTTGCCCCTTATGTTTCTTCATTTCTGAATTTTGAGGATTTTGGGATGGTGATGCCCACTTTGCTTCCATTTGAGAGGATGCTTAGTTCTCCATGGGGCAGATGGAAGTAATTGTCTTGGTTGCAGTGATAGACACTCTGTTTTTTGGGATGGGCACTGTCCATCAACATCCTTTTGTTGTCTTAGGTGAGTCTGATAAACTGGAGAGTAGGTATTGGCTGCAACTCTACTGAGAATCAGGACTCGATCACCATATGAACAAACTGAAGATCTAAGTCTCTGAGACATTTACTTAACAGGAATTGTGCTAATTAAAGGTTCAAATAAAAGGGGCAGAAGAATCATATATAGGAAAATTATAAAGGACTTTAACTAATACATTGGAGAGATAGGTTATTGTATACTTCATGGTAAGGCCCATGGATGGGGTGCCAATTTCCTGAGGTTGTCTGCCCTGCCTATAGTGTCTGTATGTCTCTAGGAGCCCCTCTACTTGAGGTGTTGTTTACTGTGGCAGTCAATAAGATCTTCCTGAGATGTACATAAGTGTAATCTCTGGAATGACCTCCCTACTCACTTTGAAATCTCTTAGCCATAAAAACACATTTGTAGTATTTGTCCTTCAATGTCTGGCTTGCTTCACTCAACATAAGGTCTTCAGATTCGTCCATGTTATCCCATGTGTTTGTACTGTATTCCTTCTTACAGCTGAGTAGTATTCCACTGGATGTATATACCACATTTTATTTATTCATTCATCTGTTAATGGGCATTTGAGTTGATTCCAACTTGTGGCAATAGTGAATAATGCCGCTATGAACATTGGTGAGCATATATAGGTTCATGTCCTTGTTTTCAGTTCTTCTGGGTTTATAGCCAGCACTGGAATTGCTGGGTCATATGACTTATTAATACTAGCTTCTTTAGGAACCACCAAACTGTCCACCAGAATGACTGGATTCTTCTACATTCTCACAAGCAGTGGATAAGGGTTCCCTTTCCTCCACATCCTCTCCAACATTTGTAGTCTTCTGTTTTTTTAATAGCCACCAGACTAATGGGTGTAAGATGGTATCTCATTGTAGTTTTGATTTTCGTTTCCCTAATAGCTAGTGATGTTGAGCATCTTTTCATGTGCTTTTTAGCCATTTGTGTTTCTTCTTTGGAGAAGCGTGTGTTCAAATCTCTCGCCTATTTTTTAAATGGGTTGTTTTTTTTTTATTTTTGAGATATAGGATTTCTTTATATATGCTGGATATTAGTGTTCTATCAGATATATGGTTACCAGATATTTTCTCCCATTGGATAGGCCGTCTTTTCACTTTCTTGACAAACCCCTTTGAGGTACAAAAGGCTTTAATTTTGAGGAGCTTCCTTTTATTTGTTTTTTCTTTCATTGCTCATGCTTTGCATGTGAAGTTCATGAAGCCATTTCCTATTACAAGGTCCTGTAGATGCTTCTTACATTGTCTTCCAAGATCTTTATGGTCTTGGCTCTTATATTTAAGTCTTTGATCCATTTTGAGTTGATTTGTATTTACTCTTTTTTTTTTTTAAGATTTATTTTTATTTATTTATTTCACCTCCCATCCCCCAGTTGTCCGTTTTCTGTGTCTTTTTGCTGCGTCTTGTTTCTTTGTCCGCTTCTGTCGTCGTGGGCTGCACGGGAAGTGTGGGCGGCGCCATTCCTCCGCAGGCTGCTCCCTCCCTCGCGCTGGGCGGCTCTCCCCATGGGTGCACTCCTTGTGCATGGGGCTCCCCTACGCGGGGGACACCCCTGCGTGGCATGGCACTCCCTGCGCACATCAGCACTGCGCATGGGCCAGCTCCACATGGGTCAAGGAGGCCCGGGGTTTGAACCACAGACCTCCCACGTGGTAGACGGACGCCCTAACCACTGGGCCAAAGTCCGTTTCCCTGTATTTACTCTTTCCCCCTTTTGGTCAAGGTCTTTTTAAAAATGCATAACTAGTTGGCATTTAGGTAATATTCCCTTGATGCCAAGGATGCCCATCCCCAGGAGTCACGTCCCATGCAGGGGGTAAGGTAGTATGTTTATATGCTGAGTTTGGCTTGGAAGGAGGCCACATTTGAGTAACAAAGAAGTTCTCAGGAGATAACTCTTAAACAATAGATAGTATGAGGTTAAATTTCAGTTTTATAAGAATAAAATTCCTAAGACAAGCATTAATAAGGCTTGCCATATTGGTCTGTTTTCTTTTATTAGCCATTACTTGTGTCTCTAGAGATTCTTGCCACTCTATTTGAGAATATAGCAGGACTTTCAAGGATGGAAATTTAATATTTTGTTGGTTATTGTTTGGGTTTCCATCCACTGAGATACCAAATGACCACAGGAGCACATTCCTATTCCATACAGGCATGCCTCAGGCGTACTTTTCCCCACACATACCCCCACCACCAATACCCTGCACCAGTGACCCTCTCCTGCTATAGTTGCCTAAAGAACTTCAATGACACTTTTTGGTACATCTCTTGGGAGCCCAAATTGGTAAGACTTTTGAATACATTGGTGGCATTATTTGATAATTGTTCTATCTATTCTTCTTAGCAATTTCATTTTCTCTGGTGTTAAGAGTCCATCCATTTTAAAAGGAGATTTTTTGGTATCATCTTTTCCAGATTCATTCATGATTGTCCCAAATAATGACATACTCTGATTTGTAAAATTAATAAGATACCAGAACTTTCCCAGCAGATATTAAGCAGGTGGTTGGTAACTTACTAAGAAATATTTTGCATATTATACATTTTTCTTCAAGAGGTATGACATATTCCTAGAGTGTCTTCAAGATTTTTCATTCTCTCTCCTTTTTTGGGAATCATTGAGTTAGTAGACCAGGTTACTAAGGAGAATGTATTGTCAAATAAGTTGCAGTGGGAAACAAACTAAAAACTAATCTACTATTCTTTATAATTAGAAGTACAATTATACAATTCATGGATTTAAAAAGCTAAATGCAATTTTTTATAATTTTCCAATACACTAGATTATTCATATCTCTGAGACTATATTATGTCATGAATCCACTATGAAAATTTTGGTACAACGTTATGTGAGATATGTTAGCATCCTCTACTCTAATGTGAATGGAACAGGCAGGATGGTGGGATTTTGAACTTCAAAGGTTGGCCTAGAATAGAGTAAAATATTTCTCTCATTGAATGAGGGAAAACATGAATTTTTGTCGAAGCCTAAGTCTCAGATGAGAAGCCAGGACACAGGTCTTTGGGGGCCAGATCCGAACACCAAATCCCAAGGGAAGGAAAAAAAATCATGAGTAAGAGACAAATCCAAGAGTTATAAGTTGGCTTGTTCTTGGCTCAAAAGGGGATTAATAATAAAAGTGTATTATCCATGGCTCTTTTAGTTACATGAGACAAAAACCAACTCAATTTTTTATACACAAAAGAACATTTATTAAGTCATGAAATTGATATATCTGGGGTAGAAGCCCAGTGGATCCAGTTGCTCCACCATGGTCATTATTCATCTGCTTCTTCCAGATTAGCTTCTTTTCCCACAGACTATCCAACCAGAGCATTCACAGCCAACAGAAATGCAGGCTTATGTTGTATTAACTAATAACCCTCAGTACAAAAAGAATGGGTCTTTCCCAATTTCTCAACAAAAGTCAATGGATGCCTTGTTGGCCTGGCTTTGGTTATTTGACCTTCATTGAAGGAGTTCCTATGGCTATGGAAAGCAGCTCCTACACTGGAGTAATAGTCAGTTAACATACACTATTAAAAATTTACTGATTTCCAGTTCTGATTTAGGATCCAGTCCTAGAAACTAAAAATGTCATGATCCCTTTGATCGTATTTGCTGATATAGGAGAAGGGTATTCCTGTTAGGGAAGGAATGTGTGTTCTAAAACCAGAAGATAATCAGCTGAGCAGTGGGGAAAAAAAAAAACAACAGAAAATAAAACAATGAGAACTACAACAAAAACATATGTACAAAATAGAAAGTGTGTTTGATGTAATAGACATCCAAAAACAATAGCTGCCATTTAAAAATTCTTACTATGTTTTTTATCTTCTAGAGCCTCACAACAATTCTAGGAGATATGGTTATTAAGGCCATTTTATTGATGAAGAAAAGCTATTCAAAATAATTATGCAAATTATCCCTGATTCCACAGCCAGTGAGACAGAGCTAGTCTTTTTATCTGGTTCTTTATCTCCAGAGCTTATGTATTCAATCAATGTGCTATACTGTGTTGATATGCCCCATTGACTTACAAACAAAGTGCCAAGATTGATTAAAAACATATAGCGTCTTCGGGACATGGAGCTGCCCTGGATGGTGCTTCAGAGGTAATCACCGGACATTGTAAATCCTCACAGGGCCTACATGATGGAATAGAGGAGAGTATGGGCCATGATGTGAACCAATGTATATGAGGTGCAGAGGTGCCCAAAGATGTACTTACCAAATCCAATGGATGTGTCATGATGATGGGAACGAGTGTTGTTGGGGGGGGGGAGAGGGGGGGTGGGGGGGTGGGGTTGAATGGGACCTCACATATATATTTTTAATGTAATATTATTACAAAGTCAATAAAAAATAAAAAAATTAATAAAAAAAAAATAAATGTTACCTATAAAATAAAAAAAAAAAAAAAACATATATGCAAACGGTATATCTGGAAAGGCTGTCCTTTCTTGTCAGTGACACATACTAAAATATAGTTAATCTGAATATAGTAATCAGACTGACTTAAACACAGGGTGCCTGACACTAGCCTGATGTTCTTCTTCTATCCTTGGCTGTCTTATGACTTTTTTGGTAAAACCTAGGGTTCACATAGTTTGGAAGTTTATCTGATAGGTGTATATTTCAGACCTTTAAAATCTGTGACATAATAATACGGAGACAGCATTAAATACATTGGTCCATACATTAGCTGCACAGATTCTGCTCTTCCAAATCATATTTTCCCACCTTTTCTGAGGACAGTGAAGTGTTCCTGCCTTATCATCCTACTCTATCAAACTATGTGCACACGTTCTGAGCTGCCCTGCATTGACACAGATCAGAAGTTAATACAAATATTTTTGGTTTTCTTTTGTCTAGGCCCTATCTCATCTCTCTGCACAGTAGTGATATAATTAAATAGAGAAGGAAAAGATGTCCTAGCAAGGAACAGAAAAGGAATATTGTTTTGCTCAATACAAGCTAGAAGTCTCCATCATTTTAAATCATGTTTTATGTATACATGATTGTAGCAGAGAAGCTAAGAAATGAGTTTTCTACGTCTAAGCAGATAGAATTCCAGGCCCATACAATCTTCAGCCCAGTTAAGTCTCATGTAAAGAAAGCACCAAGAGCTATTAAGAACCTCCATGGATTCTCTGTGAATCCACATCAACATGCTCAGAGTAAGCTAAACAGCAAGCAAAGTGATAAGCCATCAACTACCAAAAAACTTAAAGCACTCTCTCTGAGTTACAATATGCAGAGCTTTATAAAAGAGAGAACACTAGATCTTCAAAGGCACAACATACAACATTATGAAATGGAAACAAAGCTAATATCTATACGAAATTCTTCCCAGGAAAATGTCATATTGCAAATTTTCAAGCTGCCCTTCATAACTTGCAAGAATGCAGTATTCAGAACATTAGAGGAAGTATTTGCAAGAGGAAGTCTACATGTAGAAATTATCATGGTGAACAAAACTATCCTGTGAAGGGGATACAGTAGCTAAGAAAATTGAAGAAACAAAGAAAGCCATAAAAACATCCAAATTGCTGAAGTCAACAAAATACATTCCTCATCTCCCCCATGGTCTCCAACATTCATCCTTCAACAAAACATGGCAGGAAAAGTACTGCAGGTAAGTGGAGGCCTTGGGATTAGTACTAGCACTAGACCTTAGAAATAGATCCTTTGCTTGAATGCACTGATGAAATTTCCCCGTTTAAAAACAAAACAAAACAAGGACGATACTTAGAGGGTTGTTTGAAAGAATGAATGACATATTCTATTTGTGATCTACGCATGACATAAAGTAACATTGCTGTTTTAAAATAAATTATAATACATTTTATTCAACATACTTTGGGCATCTGAAATGTTGAGGCCCTTTGCTTGGCACTGGGGATCTAGAGATGAAAAAGGCAGTCTCTGCCATCTAAAGAGCCAAATCTGAGAGTGCAAGACAGACATAGGAACTGAGATTTTAGGGCAGTGTGGTAGCTGAAGGACAGATGAAGAATGGAAGCCCTCAAGGGGCACAGTGGATGCTACCAAAAGAGGACTGGGAGGACTTACTTTGGAGAAGGTAACTCAAGCTGACACTTAATGAAGAATAGAGACTTCCAGGCAGTGAGATAAGAATGGTGGAAAGGAAGGCTTGGATAAGGGAAACGTTAGTAGGTGGCCATAGTCACAAGGGATCTTTGAATAGATCCAGAAATGCACCTTTATTTTTCAGCCCGAAAACAAATTGGTTCTGAGTTTCCATGCCTCAGTCAGCTGGAAATTAGATAAAGGGAGCTTTGTTTTCCTTTACTCCCATTTCTTTTCCCCTTTCTTCACAAGAAGTATTTGCATGATAACCTATTTGGAGATTAAAAAAAAATAAAAACAAAACCTCATTTCAAGCACCAGTGAAAGGTGATGGGGAAGGAATCGTTGGGTCAGGGCTCAGAGCCACTCTTTCCAACAGATCTCCATGTCCTCGGACAATCGTGGTGCTTAGCTTTGTTAAAGAATAATCCAAGGAGGATGCAGCAGTCAGCAATATTTAACACCACAAATAATTTACATTATCACTCTCACACCAAAAATTTTGACCTGCCAAATATATTTAATGAATCTCCAGTTGCTTGGGTTTGGTTTGGTTTTCCTAATGAAACTCGCAAGAACACACTAATGGGCACTGATTGCAATGGTCTTTTGGAGACTGGCCACAACCACTAATGCAAACTCTGACCTCAATTTCTGACATTTGGATACCCCACTGTCCTATCTTCTCAGATGTTTCATCATGTGGCAGATTGCTTCAATTTCCTCCTTATTCCTGGAATAAAACAAAGTCTGGTCACAAATCATTCAGACTCTTCCATAGCTATGACCTAGGATTGTCCTTGAATCTCTAAAACTTAAAAAAAAAAAAGCTAGACTTCTTAATTCACTAATAGTCAAAAGGCAGAAATGAGGGCACAGAGGCCTGGTGAAAATTAGAATTGCTTACATCTTCCTTCTAAAAGATATTCTTTGGTCGCTCTTAAAACAGAGCTCTTGAAGAAAATATTTAAAGTTACCCATTTCCCAAATTTTCCTGCTTCATACCATACATTTGATGGATAAGCAGAGGTGAATGTGGACACAATGTATTAAGTCAATGATGGAGATGTTGTGTGCCTCTTCAGCATTTAAAAATTATGTAAAAATCAAGAGTAAAGGTAATGAACCACAAAGTTAGGAAGAGACCAGCATCTGATTTTAAAACAAGGTTTGTATAGTAATGCTTTCATTGCCCTGATGTCTATTTTTAAAGTTTATTTTTAATTACGTTGCTGTTGTAATTATGGGGAACTTTTTGGGATATTGCTGAGGACTTTATTTATTACTCCAAACTGCATTCTGAGCAGCAATGCACAGTCGTACTGGTGATCAGCTCATGCTGGTGCAATGGGTTGAACTGAATGCCTCTTTCTTTTTAAATAATCATTTTTATCCTGTATCAAAAGTGAAGATAAGTACAGTAACTTACAGAGAGTATGTGCCTAAATCATTTTTTCCTTACTAGTATAGTCTCAATTTTTCATAATATGTTAGACCAGGAGAGTACAGATTCATTTTACCTTTACTGTATAAGCCATGGACAGAATTCACTGGTATTTCATCTCAAATTGAACATAAATGGAACTTTTCTGATAATGAAAACCTTTGCAGATGTTCATCAGATAGAAAATGGCAGTGAGAAAAAGGGCACTTCCTGAATTCTGCCTTGTGTGGGCATGACCCTCTTAATGAAACATGATTTTCATCCATTTGACTTTCCACCAATTGTCCAGGCTTAGTTATTAATTTTAGATATGATCTTTTGTATATATTATACTATTAATAATTACATTAATTTGTTAACAGATATGCATTGCATTAATTACAGAATGCTAAATTATACAATTATTAGTTGTATAATATATCCTAATTGTTATTTTAAATTATTATATATGTAATATATATCACTAGTCAAATATCAACAAATACCCTCTCACTAGATCACTTGAAATCTGAAGGCCTTAAGAGTGGGCCTCGATGCCGGCTGTACATTTTAATCACCTGGAAGCTTTTACAAACCTTATCCTTGGTCAATTACCTCAGCATCTCTGGGGTGGCAACTGGGTATCAGGACTCTGAAATGTCCCTGTGTGCTTCCAACATGCAGTAAAGGTTGAGAACTATTGCCTTAAGCAATGAAGTTGGAGGACAGTTAGTTTTACTTAAGAGAGAACTATATTAGCTTAATTAATAAATTTATAGTACATTTAAAAGCAATGTGGTGAACAGTAGTAGAAATAATGATGATAATTAGGATGGTGACGCTATGGTATCCATTCAGTGCTTATTCTCAAGGTTCCAAGTCTTCTGATAAGATCTGTGAAGGTCGTCCCGGCCCGCAGGACACTGACGGGGGCTGGAGTACCAGTCAGGGAGGAATGTTATGGGACAAGAGACACGAAGGACGACAGCCAGACAGAGTTCAGATCAAGCTGCAAGCTGCTGCTGCCACAAAATTTTATTGAAGGGGCTGAGCATATATACTCTAGGGAGGAGGGGGGGTGGTGGGTAAGGACAGGTGGCGGTCTGGGATTGGCAGCTGCTGTTGCTGGGGGACGTGGCAGAGGTAAGGTGATTGGTTCTGGCTGTTACTGAGGGAAATAGCAGAAGTAAGGTTAGGAGGCAATTACTGATTGGTGGTCGCACTGACTGCCTGAGGCATTGGCTGGGCGGTAACTGCGAGAACCTTCTTCTGTGAAGGAGGCTGAGTATACTGTAGACCGCTACTGTATCAGCTCTGGCAGCCATTATGTGCTCCTTGGTATTGCTGAAGGCAAGCGCTGTCCTGAATGTCCCCAACAAAGATCTTTATATTTATTCTACCACTGACTCCCCAAAGCAACCTAATGAATTAGATATTTTTGTGATCTCCATTTCATAGATGAAGGAATTTGGATTCAGATAATGTAAGTAACTTGTGCAAGATTTACATAATCATTCAAGTTAAAGCTAAGCTAGTATTTAAATCCAGGTCTGTATAATTCCAGAATCATAGATCTTGACCATTGAGGCTCAATTTATTTAAAAAAAAAAAAAAAAGTAAAAACTGCAACTATATAATATTCCGCCATCACTCTTTATGATGCATACTTAATTCAGCACTACTTTTGCCATTTTTCACCATGGAGGTATATGCAATGATTCCAAATATACTCCAACAAATGTTATTCCCAATCCTTTCTGATATCAATATAAATGTGACAAATATGAGAAATAAACACGTCTTTTTTTAAAGATTTATTCATTTTTATTTCACACATACCCCCTTTGTTGTTTGTGCTTGCTGTCTGTTCTCTGTATCTGTTCATGTGTGCTCTCTGTGTCTGCTCTCTTCTTTTTAAAAGGCACTGGAAACTGAACCAGGGCCCTCCTGTGTGGGAGGGAGATGCCCAGTCGCTTGAGCCACATCCGCGCCCTGCTTGTTGTTCTCTCAAATGTTTCCTCGTTGTTTCTCTTCATTGCATCTTCTTGCTGTGTCAACTTGCCATGCCAGTCCATTGTGTCAGCTCACTGTCTTGTCTTTTTTAGGAGGCAACAGGAACCAAACCCAGGACTTCCCATGTGGTAGATATGCACCCAACTACTTGAGCCACATCCACTACCCAGTCTTTTGATATACAACAGCTGCATTCTTTCATTAACACACACACACACACATACATGCACATGATTCATGGATAAATATAGAATGCCTGCTCTGTGACAAGTACTTTGTTAAATATATACAAAGAACCTGAACATTGATAGCTTCTGATCAAGTGAGGAAGACCGACATAAAAATATTTAACTGCAAAATACTGTGCTTAAAAAGTTGCAAATAGAAATATTATTAAAATTGGTATGATCAAGGTGGCTGAAGGGATCCAGAACCATGAAAATGCTGTATATACTGTTAAAAATCAAAAAGAAAAAAAACCTAAAAATAAGAAACAAACAAACAAATGAACCTAAGGTATATGAAATAGATGGTGGAGGCAGCCTGATAATCATTCAAAGTGATTTTAATACCCAGTATATTTAAGGGCAGAGGCAACCACAAAGAAATCTTATATCACACTGTAGTTTTATGATAATATTGATATCGTTATTCTCCCACTTTGAAACTATTGCATATACTCACAAGAGTTTCAGTATGATAAAGAAAATGAATAATTGTATTAACATAATTAGGAATGAAGAGTATTGTCTTGAAAGAAAAGAAATACAAAAATGAAATCAGAAAACAAATGAAAGTCAAATCATATAATTTTCACTATTCTAAATATATATGTAATGACCATTCAGTACCTAAATACCACTTCCCATTAAAGGGAATAACTGTTACTTGGAGAAATTGCTGACCCATGCAGAGGAAAAAATGTATTAGTTTGAATTGTAAAAAGTTGCCCTTTTGTAGGCTGGGAAAGGCTGAATATTGGCAATTTCAAAGGATTCACCCAATACAAAGTGAACCTGGGCTGTTCGGTCAAGTTAAAAGCAAAGAAGTTAACACAGACTAATTAGGTGCCTGTCTATATGAAAGGCAATGGGAATGGATCCCCTTTGGCCCATGATGAGAAAATTTCAGCATACAGAAGCAGTAGATTTAAATGTATCATTCACATGCACACATATTAGTGTTCATATTGACACTTAAAAAATGTGATAAACTCATTGGACAAGTTTGGAGTTGTTTGCCACTGACTTATTATTCTAAATATTAATAAATTAAAGAAAAAAATATTCAGTCTGTCTCTCTACTATGGATTGTATTTCAGGGAAGGAAATAGTTGACTGGGGGAAATTTTCTTATGGAAAAATTATAGCTAATAAATGTATGAGAATTATAGAATTTAAAAATACCATTTTACTGCTCCTTATGAAATAATGGATCTAGACAACACGTACTTGTATGTGGAAAAATCCACTAACTAAAGATAGATTGGGAAATTTGACTAATAACTAGTGAATTACTCAATTTGGCTATATCTAAACTCAATTATTAATCTCATTTTCCCTAACGGTGAGACAAGATAATTTGTGCCTTTTGATATGATGGAATAGGAATTCTTATTTTTTCAAAATGAGACTATTTATAATCAAGTCTCTAGACCGGATTACCTGTAGAGGAAATAGGATAAAGGCACATGTTAAATAACACAAAATGCAAAAAGTCAAAGCCAGACTGTGAAATTCTACAGGTTTTTAAGAAATAAAAAGTATGGGGGTGGGGTTAAGTGTGGAGGCAGGCAGGTTACAGATAAAATCTGTTACCGATTAAATGAGAATTAAGTATCAATTCAATCAATTGCAGTATGAGAACCTTGTTTGTATACTCATATGAACGAATCAACAGTAAACACATTTTTAGAAATCTGGAACAATTGATTACAAACTAATCAGGGAATATGATACCAAGGGCAATGTAGAACTACGTAGAATTTTGTAGGATCAATAGGAGCTCAACTGGTCACTGGAACAAGTATCCAAGCAAAGGAAGCAGCTTGATAAAGGACTGGATATATGAAATTACATGGCATGGTCTGGTAACCAATAGCATTTCACTATTACTGAGGCATTAACAATAAGATCATTGGAATGGCAAAAGAGAAGTTATGTTATTAAAGGATGGAGAAATAATATAAAATGGAAAAGAAGACAATCTTTGAAGTCAGAATTCTTATTTAGCACAGTTTTGATGCATCTCCTTGGGAGAGTTGCTTAACCTTTCTGTGCCTCTAAGCCAGGAGTTCTTAACAAGGGATTTATGAGCTTGAACTGAAATTAAAAAACAAAAAAAAACAAAGCACTATTCTTGTGGGGATGTGCTGGTGCAGGTGTGATGTATTTATTAAAAAATACACAGTATAGTGTGGACTTAGTAAAGGGTCTGTGGTTTGCACCTGAATGGCAAAGGAGTCCATGGAACAAAAAGGTTAAGATGCACTGCTCTAAGCCATCAATTGGAAAATGGACGGGGGTATATCTGCCTCTCGGCAATGTTAGGATGACTAAAGGAGAGAATGCATGAGAAATGTTTTTCAAACTCCAAAGTCATATTCATATGCTAATTCTCATCTCTATCTTTCCTGGTTATGTACCCTGCTGACACACAAACTCTGAGCACAGAAAATTGGTTTCCGTTAGCTAATATCTAACTTACATCAATTTAGTTTTTTAAAAAGTGGAATCATGGTAAAATTCCTGCGGAACATACTTTGATGAATTATACTCATGAAATTGGAATGTCCAAATAATGTTACTTTTTTCTTTCACTAAATATCAAAAGCAAATATAGGTCATGTAATTGAACATATTCCGGGATTGAAAATCTAATTATTAGAAGTTGAATTTCATCATTGTGCCTTGAAAAAATTCAATATTTGATACCTCTATTGAAAAGTAAACACTTGTCATTAATTTATGGAACAGTTAACTGGATTTTCGCATTATACCATATCCTTATTACAAGGGGTTATAGGGGACACATAGAAAGCAATTGAGGAGACTCCTAAGGAGAAAATTAAATACCTTTATCTTTTATTGCTTTTTTACACTACACTGATCTGTAATCTTTTTAATGCATAAATTTGTGTATGTGTGTGTGTGTGTGCATGCTCTGTGTATGCATCTGTGTGTCACCACAAGCTCCTTGGTTTTGGTCACAGCACAGTGACATCTGGTGAGTTGTGATATTCAGCTGTGATGACTGTCATAGTACAGATGTCTTCAGCTTCCTAGCATTCTCTGCAGCTCATATACAGCCCCATTAATTCAGCCTCCCCTCTTCTTTTCATGTGTCATATAATCATGATAATGAACCAGGAAGTGGCTATTTGAGAAATGCACAGTAGACAGAACCAATTTATCATGTTCTGTTAAATGAAAGAGTAACAATAAAAACAAAATTGCCCATGACAGTGTGAAACATTCTGAAGGATTTATGATGAGTAGATGGCAGCACAACCAGCTGACCAGCAGTGGCCTCTGCCCAGAGCACCAGATGACTCTTTAAAATTTACAGCATGCACCACTAGCCTTTAAGAACTCCATGTACAAGGCATGCACACTTATTATATATGTGCAAACACTCTTGATTGAATTCTGTGACATTGGGAATTTTTGTAAATATGTCGGAGAGGTTTTATAGGTAAATAATAAAGGAGTGTTGGTTTTTCCATGGAAAGTAAGTTCACAAGTTGCAGATTAGAGAGTAGATTGGCATAAATATCATAGAAACAATATTCACAGGTTTATAAAATCAATGAGTTGGAAAGAAACTTGAAGATTTCGTCATCTCTACTAGACATCTCAACTAGATATTGCCTGGCATATTTGGATGGTTCTAATTATTAAAAGTTCTTTTTGTACAGAGAGGCTGCTTCTCTATAATTTTACTAATTGGTACTAGTTTTGTATTCTGGGATCAAACAGAACAATTCTATATACTCCTCAGTCATTTGAAAACATGGAACCAAGTTTTTTATTCTCCTAGATAAATGTTCAGCCACTTTTTCCTTCAAAGGACTTGCTTTCGTACCAATTTATTATTCTGGCAAGTTCATCTTGACTTACTCTAGCTTGTCACAATAGCCACATAATTTCTTTAATAGAAGTTGGCTATATGCTTCTGGGTAGGTGAAGTAAAATAAAAAATACAGTATTTCCCTTTGATAATTAAGTTCATTTTTCCACAGGGCCAGTTTATGTTGTCCAGTTTTTTGGTTAAGCAAACACTGGCCTGATTGTTAGTGTGAGGATATGTCATAGATTAAAATCATCAGTAAGATGATTGCATCTATGGCAAATTACATCAACAGCCAACTGAGGAGATTACCTTCAACAATGAGAGAAGTCTTATCCCATCAGTTGAAGGCCTTAAAAGGAGAAGTGATGATTTCAGCAGTCAGAAAAGAGCATTTCCATCTCTACTTCAGCCAATCAGTTTCTCCTTGGGGAATTCATTGGAAAGCTTCCACACCATTCCTAGCTTGCAGCCAGTCCTATAGAATTTGAACTTGCCAATTATGACATTTGTATGAGACAATCCCTATTAAAATTTTTACTAATATTTACATTATATAAATATATATATATCCAGTCAGATCTGTTTCTTTAGATAACACTGACTAACACAATCCCTCATTGTCTTTGAGGAAAATGTACACTAGGTATACTTGACACCTGGCTTCGAAATAATGTTCTCATGTGGGGATTTATATCTGGCACAATGTATCTGGTAGAATAAAGGATTTCTACAAAAAAATATTACTAATATAAACTTAGTAACAGATTTCTGAGGCTTGGTAAGCCAAATTACATGGATAAGCTCAGCTTTGACTTTGCTGTTCACTTAAATTGTATCTCATCTATCTCTAAGGTTTTGTCAATATATTCTAGGAACAAAGCTCTCCAATCTTGTGCTCTGGACCTATTACCATTCCATTACGTGAAATTTCATTCTTTGGAATCGTCTATGTCTGCCCATCTTAAGCTACCTTGCTGGCTGCAGAGCTGTGGTTTCACTCTATGGGACTGGTAAGGTAATCATAAGATACTAACATTAGCACATTATGAAAGCATGTCAATTTTTTTTTTCTTTTTGGTAGGTCTTCTTCTTGAAAACTTGAGACAGAACTCCAAATACAACTGAAAGAATGCATTCTGGTAGAAAGATACAAAAGTGAATATAAATTAATATGATCTATATAAATGGTTTTCTGGACATGCATGATATTCCAAATTTGTTCACAGAAAATAATAATCACTGCATTGAAAACTGTGTTCCAAACTTCCTGGAAAATGGTGCAGAAGTAGGCAGGCAGAGACTGACCCTTTTACAAAAAAAGAGAGAAGGCAGGGACCTATCTAAAAGGAGCTGCTTTTGATATATAAAGAACAGGAAGGTGCTCTGACTCATCTAGGAAGGTACTGGAAAGATAAAGAAGCCAAGGGAAAACCGTAAATTGCTTGCCCCTGTGATTGGAGATGGCATATATACTCCACCCTCAGGGCAAGTAGCCTTGGTGGAGCTCTAGTTCGCTAGTTGCCGATGGATGGGAGGGGGCATTCCCTGGGAGGAAGAGGGGTCTGACAGAGGGTGAAGAGTGGGTTTTTTTTTTTTTTCAGTGAATTTGGCCAGCTGAGACCCCTTTGAATCTCGTAAGGGACCCTGACTCTATGGGGAGAGGGAAGGGGTATCTGCTCAGGCAGACTGCCACATCCAGCTGCCCACAGAGAAAGGAACTAGATTAGAAAGGGGATGTGGGACAGGTGTCTAATCAGCAGGACTCTAGCAAACTGTAGTCTAAAATGCCTGGGGGAAAGGGCTCAGATAGCTTTCTGAAGTCTAACCAAACTAAGGAAACCATTTGGCTCAGTGGAGAAATTCCCACCTAGCATATACAAGGCCCCTAATTTAATACCTCAGTCTGGATTAGTAGTCATCCAGCTGATAACTTATGACAGGGAACATAGACATTCTTTTTATTAGTTTTCTTGGATCTCTTGCTTCCTTTTTTTTCTTTTTAAGAGGGAAGGCTGTGTTTTCTTCTTCTGTTTTGCTTTAGTTGCTGCTATTTTGTTTCTTGTTTGTTGTGTTTCCCCTATATTTGTTTCCCCTTCTTTTTTCTTTTACCAATTTCTGTTGTTGTTGTTGACTTAACAGGAATTTATTGGCTCACAGTTTCAGAGGCTAGAATGCTTGTTTATTCCCAGGGTCAGTATTTTCTGGCTGGCAGGCAATCTTCAGGGTTCCTTGGCTTTTCTGCACATGGAAATGCATCTTCTTCTTTCTCTTTTGGGTACCTTGGCTTCCAGTTTCTGATTGATCCCCATGACTTCTCTCTCTTTTTGACTTTTTGACTATCACTCTGCTTATAAAGGATTCCAATTATCTAGATTAAAACCCAACCAGATTAAGTTGGGCTACACCTCAAAGCTGTATACCTATGTTATTTTTTTTTCTTTCCTTCGTTTTTCCATCTTCTGTTTTCTGTTGTTTTTCTTTCATCCCATCTCTTTTTGTTTGGTGTTCAATTTTTTTTTCTTATATTTCTCTCACTCTATTTTGTTTTCTTTCTTATTTTACTTTCTCTTTTTTTCTTTTCTTTTTTCTTTTCCTCTCTCCTCATTATTCTGACCTTTTAATTCATTATATATATTGTTCTGTATTTTGTTTCTTGTTTTATTTTTTCTATTCCACTTTTCTTATTCCTTTGTACTTCTTATGATTTTTTACAAGTGTTAATTATTTATTTTCCTAGTTCTCCAAGCAGCCTACTTTGACAGCCTACACTGACAGAAGAAGAAATTGATGAACTCAATAGATCAATCACAAGTGATGAGATTGAATTAATCATCAAAAACCTCCCAATTAAGAAGACCCCAGGACCAGATAGCTTCACCAAACATTCCAAAAAGAATTGACACCAATCTTGCTTAAAATCTTTCAAAAAATAAGTGGAGGGAACATTGCCTAACACATTCTATGATGTCAGCATCACCCTAATACCAAAGCCAAAGATGCCACAAGAAAGGAAAAATAGAGACTAATCTCTCTAAAGAAACTTGATGCTAAAATCCTCAACAAAATACTTGCTAATCATTTTCAATGACACATCAAATGAATTATAGAACAAGCCCAAGTGTGTTTCAGCTCTGATATGCAAGGATGGTTCAACATAAGAAAAGCAATCAATGTAATAAACCACACAAACAGATCTAAAGAAAAATATTGTGTGATCATCTCTATAGATGTGAAAAAGCATTCAACAAATACAGCACCCTTTTCTGATAAAAACACTGAAAAAGATAGGAATATAAGTAAATTCCCCTCAACATGATAAAGGATATATATGAAAAACCCACAGTTAACATCATATTCAATGGTGAAATCCTAAAAGCTTTCCCTCTAAGATTTGGAAAAGACAAGGATGCCCACTGTCACTGCTCTTATTTAACATTGTGTTAGAAGTACTAACTCATCACCTAAGCAAGAAAAAGATACAAAATGCATCAAAATTGGAAAGGAAGAAGTCAAAATTGATTTACAGATGACATGATCCTATATATAGAAAACACTGAGAAATCTACAACAAAGCTTCTAGAGCTTATACATAAGTTCAGTAAAGTGACAGGTTATAAGATTGATGTGCAAAAATCAGTAGCATCTGTACAACAATAATAAGCAATCTGAGGAGGAAATCAAGAAAAACTTCCATTTACAATAGCAGCTAAAATAATCAAATACATAGGAATAAATTTAACTAAAGATGTAAATGACTTGTTTGCAGAAAACTACAAACACTATTAAAGGAAATCAAAGAAGACCTAAATAAATGGAAGAATATTCCTTGTTTATGGATAGGAAGAATAAATATCACTAAGATGTCTATCCTAACCAAACCAAACTGATTTACAGATTCAATGCATTCCCAATAAAAATTACAATAGCATTTTTCACTGACTTGGTAAAGCTAACTATGAAATTATATGGAAGGGCAGGAGGCCCCAAATAGCCAAAGATATACTAAAAAAGAAAAATGAAATCTGAGAAATAACAGTACCTGACTTTAAAACACTTCAAAGTTACAGTGGTCAAAATTGCATGGTATTGACACAAGGATAGCATACTGACCAATGGAAACAAATTGAGAGTTCTGATATAGATCCTCACATATATAGTCAGCTGATACTCAACAAGGCCACCAAGCCCTTTCACTGGGGAGAGAATGGCCTTTTCAACAACTGGTGCTTAGAGAACTGGATATCCATACCCAAAAGAATGAGAGAGGAGTACTATCTCACACCTTGTACAAAAATTAACTCAAGATAGATGAAAGATTTAAATATAAGAGCAAAGAGCATAAAGATCTTGGAAGATAATATAAGGAAGCATCTCCAGGATCTTGTATTAGGAAATGGTATTATGACATTTATACCCAAAGCAGCATGGACAAAGAAAGAAAAATAGATAAATGGTATCTCCTCAAATTTAAAAACCTTTGCACCTCAAAGGAGTTTGTCAAGAAACTGAAAAGACAGCCTACTCAATGGGAGAAAATATTTGGTAACCATATATTTGATAGGAGTCTAATACCTAGCATATATAAAGAAATCCTACTCTCCAAAAATAAAAAGAAAACCCATTTAAAAAGTGAGCATGGGATTTGAATAGACACTTCTCCAAAGAAGAAATACAAGTAGCGAAAAAGTGCATGAAAAGATGTTCAACATCGCTAGCTTTTAGGGAAATGAAAATCAAAACTGCAATGAGATATCATCTTAAACCCATTAGACTGGTGGCTATTTAAAAAAGAGGACTGCAAGTATTGGAGAAGATGTGAACGAATGGAAACCCTTATCCACTGCTGGTGGGAATGTAGAAATGGCTATGGAAGACAGTTTGGTGGATCCTCAGGAAGCTAACTATAGAACTGCCATAAGATCCAGTAATCCCTTTGCTGGGTATATACCCAGAAGAATTGAAAGCAGGGACATGAACAGATATATGCACATGAATATTTATAGTGGCATTATTCACTATTACCAAAAGTTGGAAATAACCCAAATGTCTATCAACATATGAATGGATAAACAAAATGTGGCATATACATACACTGGAATATTACTTAGCTGTAAGAAGGAATGTAGTATTAACAGATGGGATAACATGGATGAATCCTAAGAGCTTACGTTGAGTGAAGCAAGTCAAGCACTGAAAGACAAATATTACGTGACCTCACAGATATGAATTAAGCAAATTGAGCAGACTCAGAGAGCTTTGTCTGGAAATAGGTTTACAGGAGACAGAAAGTGAGAAGAGGGTTGTGAGCTAATTTCCATATGGGCAAAATCTATGATAGGATGGAAGGGTGTAGTAGTTCAGTGGATGGGCATGACAGTGGTATAGTGATGCTATTGAGTTGGGTAGTGCTGGTCTGTGAAGGGGGCAGGATGAGAAGGATGGGTTGGACTGTCCATGGAACTGGGAGGAGGGTTGGGTGAGGGAGCAGTTGAACTCTCGGAATTTGTGGGTATGTGGTTAAAATTACAATGATGGGAATGTCCTTTTGGCAAATATATAGAGGAGGTTATTGTGGTTGGATGTAAGGGGCATGCAGGACAGGGCATGCCTGGGGCAGGCTTCAAGGGAGTGTGTGAGTTTTCATCTTGTTATAGGGTATTATATCAGTGGGTGGAGATCCACACAATGAGTGGGAAGGTGTTGGATTCCCATCTTGGGCAATCCTGTGATGTTCTCAGATAGAGGGATGGGAGTCTCTCAAGGGTGTAGGCAGTGCCTAATAGAAGAAGTTAGGCCAGTATGTCAAGCCCTCAAGGTTGTTGCAAGTAACTGTGAATCTTGTTCTTCAATGAGTGAAGCTTGGTGGTTGCCTTGGGTCCCAAGGTTAGGGAGAGGGAGGAATAGAATAGATGCAACATGGAGTATTTTGGGACAGTGGAATTGTTCTACATGATCTTTCAATGATGGATATAGGTCATGTTAAATTACATTATAAATTTGTACAAGTTTATGATCCAAAATGTAACCATAATGTAAATCATTGACCATGGTTTATAACAATGTTTCACTATGTGTACATCAATTGTAACAAATGTACCATCCTCATGTAAAATGTTATTAAAAGGGGAAAATGGTGGGTATATAGGAATCCCCTATATTCTGTACATGTCTTTTCTGTAACTTAAAGCCTCTTTGAAGGCAAAATGAAAAACATAAGAAACTTGGGGGAATAAACAGGAAAATGTCACTGTACATACAAAAGAACAGATCTTACAGTGATGAAAGACATAATGTCAAAAACTATTTTTTATTTTTAAAATTTTACATTTTAATTATTTTATTATTTCAAAATTTTTTTTCTATTTTTAAAGCTACCATTAATATTTCATTTTCTTATTAATTGCATTTGGTTATTTTGTTGGCTGAATTTTTGAAGAAGTTTTGGATCACAAAAGGGTTACAACTATGACAGGGGAGGATCATTTGTGTGGGATGTCAGAGATGGGGGATGCATGGGAGGAGATTCACCTGGGGTGTAATTACAAAGCATATGAATGTGTTCAAGTGTTCATGGGACATTGTCACAGAAGGTGGAGATTTACACACTAACCAAAAGACTATCAAATCCCCATCCTGGGAGCTCTACCACGTACTCTAATAGATCAGCAAGAATTCCCTGAGTACAGGGGAAGTGACTAGTGAAGGAGAATGGACCATCAATGGGCCCTTGATATTGATGTCTGTACTTATGAAATTTTTCTTTCGAAATGGAAACTTAGTCTAGTATTTTAGGTTACCTAAGAGCTACCTCCTGAGAGCCTCCTTGTTGCTCAAATGTGGTCTGTCCCTAAGCCAAACTCAGAATATAAATGCATTATCTTCTCTCCCGTGTGGGGTATGACTCCCAGGGATGAGCCTCCTGGCACTGATTACTACCAAGCACCAAATAGCAACTGGAAAAAGACCTTGACCAAAAGGAGAAAAAGGTAAGGACAACTGAGTTTATATGGCTAAGAGACTTCAAATGAGATAGGAGGTCATCCCAGACCTTATCCTTATACAAGACTCAACAGGATCTCATTGTTATGTTATGTTATGTTATATTATGTTATGTTATGTTATGTTATGTTATGTTATGTTATGTTTATGTTATGTACCTCTATTTCATAATAATACTTGCAGTAGTTTACAAGGCCATACTCCTGTGTTTCCCAGTTAAGTCTCTGGCCTCATCTCTGTATTAGTCAGTCAAAAGAGGTGCTGATGCAAAGTACCAGAACTCTGTTGGTTTTTATAAAGTGTGTTTATTTAGGGTAGAAGCTTACAGTCACAATGCCATAAAGAGTCCAACTCAAGGTACCATAAGAGGTATTTTCTCACCCAAAGTCATTGGCCACATGTGAAGCAAGATGGTGGGCAATGTCTGTGAGGGTTCAGCCTTCTTTTCTCTCTTAAGACTCCATGGTCCCAGCTTCTTCTGATCTCAGCTGTAGGCTGCCATCAGGCTCATCTCTCTTCCTGGGGCCACTGCTGAGTCTAATGGGCCTTCTCTTTTCCTCTGTGTTCTTTGTCTACTTCATTGTGAAAATCTGTCTTGTCAGCCCTCCAAGGGGGTGGGCACTCAAAGCTGCATTGCACTCTGAACATGGTTGAATCAAGGCCCTAATCTTAACATAATTTAATCAAATGTCTCAGCTCACTAAAATACAATAAAAGGATTAACATGCCCAATCTCCTCCCAATCACCTTCCATCCTTGTTCTTTCACTCCAGTCTCACTAGCTTCCTTGCTGTTTTTGGAACACACCAGACAAGTTCTCACCTTCAGGTCTTTGCATGGTTTCTCTTTTGCTTAGAATTCTCTTCCCCCAGATATCCACATGACTCACTTCAGTACTTCCTTTAGGTTTTTTTATTTTTTAAGGAAGCATTAGATTACACAAATGATACACCAAAAATATAGGGTGATTCCCATATACCCCACTCCTTTCCACTCCTACACTTTTCCCCATTAACAACATCTTTGATTAGTGTGGTATATTTGTTACAATTGATGAACATATATTGAAGCATTGCTACTAACTATGATCAATAGTTTACATTATAGTTTACATTTTCAACCACACATTTTTATAGGTTTTGACAAAATTGTTTAATGGCTTGTACCAGTCATTGCAATGTCATTCAGAACAATTCCAGTGTCCCCAAAATGCCCCATGTTACACCTATTCTTCTGTCTCCCTTCCCTCAGAGCCTCTGGTGACCATTGCCTTTGTATCAAATGTTACAAGTTCTTTCATTGCTAAAATGATAATAAGTCTACCTTATTCCACAGTTACATTCGCCACTGACTGGAATGTTACCCTTTCAGTCAGTTGTCCCCTGGCCATCACCTTCCTTCCTTGCTTTATTTTTCTCCAAAACATTAATAATCACTTAGTAAAACATTCATTCTTTCATGAATTCATCTTATCTGTTGTCTTTGCCCCTACTAGCATATGACATACCTGTGGGCTAAGTTGCCTTTAACTTCTCTAGTCCCAGTTCTTGAATTAGTGCCTATCATATAGTTGAGTTAAATAGGTGCTGGTTGTTTGAATGACAGAATGAATGGGTTAAAAATCACACTTCCCTTCCAGAAAAGTCATTTGTACTGGGGATAGGAGTTAGGATAGGATGAGATATTGATCACTTCACTTCCAGAAAAGTGATTAATACTGAGGATATGCATTAGAACAGGATGAGATATTGGTGGTTTAGGTATCTTATTCCATTTTTTTTTTCTTTTGAAACAGTTAATAGTATGAAGCACATAATGGAAAATATTAACAGTACTTTAACATCAGTTATGTGCACATGGATTTCTATTAAATTATTTTCTTTAACTTCTTATATGTTTGAAATATTTAACATTTTTAATGGAGAGGTAAAAGAACTTTAGAAACATGACATAGTAAATTCTATTGGGATATAGTATGATATTTTTTAAACACAGTGTTTCCAAAAGATAGTTGACTATGGGCTATGGGACACACTTACCTTTTTCTTTTTTTGAAATTGTTCTATATTCTAATTAATAAATGTGAACTCAGTTGGCATTTTTAAAAAATCCACACTGGCTACTAATACGTTCTTTGGGGCCATGCCTTTTTCAATGAATATTACATTTTGAGGAACATTTGTATTGTTGCAGATAACTGTAGATATTTTTAAAATTTTCCTTTTTGCATAGTATAATTTATATGAACATATCATAATATATGTCTCCATATGTTTTCGTTTCCTAAGCTGCTCAAGCAAATACCTTGAAATGGGTTGGATTAAACATGGGAATTTATTGGTTCATGTTTTTAAGGTCATTAGAAAGTCCAAATCAAGGCATCAAGGTGATGCTTTCTCCCCAAGACTGGTGTTGTTGGGCTGGCTGCTGGCCAGTTTATCACATGGCAAGGCACATGGAAGCACCTTCTGATTTCTTCTCTACTGAGTTCTGTTGAATTTCAACTTCTTGCTTCCTGTGGCTTTCCCTCTGTCTTTCTGAATTTCACTCTGCTTATGAAGGACTCCAGTAATAGGACTTGGCCAATGGATAGGGTGTCTGCCTACCACATGGGAGGTCCATGGTTCAAACCCCGAGCCTCCTTGACCTGTGTGGAGCTGGCCCATGTGCAATACTGATGTACGCAAGGAGTGCTGTGCCACGCAGGGTTGTCCCCTTCATAGGGGAGCCCCACGTGCAAGGAGTGTGCCCTGTAATGAGAGCGCGCAGCACGAAAGAAAGTGCAGCCTGCCCAGGAATGGCGCCGCACACATGGAGAGCTGACACAAGATGACGCAACAAAAAGAAACGCAGATTCCCAGTGCCGCTGATAAGGATAGAAGCAGTCACAGAAGAACACACAGTGAATGGACACAGAAAGCAGACAACTGGGGCGGGGGAGGAGAGAAACAATTAAAAAAATAAATCTTAAAAAAAAAAAAAGACCCATTATGAATAGGTGGGCTGTATCTTCTTAATTTAAGGGACCTCATCAAAAGGTCTTACTTAAAATGGGTTCATACCCACAGGTTTTGATTACATTTAAGAACATCTTCTGTGGTACACGTAGCTTCAAACCATCATGCTGTTCTATAATCGATAGCATTTTTTTTCTATTTTCAGAGTATTTTTAAAAATGCAGCTATTAACAATCTTGAATATGTGGCCTGGCATTCATGAGCAAGACTTTATCTAAAATAAATACCTTGGAGGGGAGTTACCATAGGTCAACATAAATTCAGGTTTACTGGATAATAACAATTTTCTAAAGTGTTTGTTCCCATTTTTATTCTCCCCAGCAGTAAAGGAGAGGTTCCATTGCTCCATACCATCACAGCAATTTGCTGCTGTCAATCTTTTAAAGCCATTCCCTGTCTATTGACTGTTTAATGATGTCTTATGGTTTTAATTGGGTTTTCCCAATTATGAGAAGGTTGATCATTTCATGCATTTAATGGGAATATAGTTTATTTTTATGTGCGCTAAATTTGTTAAATATTTTACCATATTTCTATTTGTCTGTCTTTATTGTTATTGACATGTTGTAATTTTTTATGTAGTCTGATTATTAGTTCTTTGTTTGCTATATGTTTTGCAATTTTTTTCTCCCATCTGTGGCTATTTTTTTTCATTTTCCTTATGGTGACTTTTATTGAAGAGAATATCTTAATTTTAATGCAGTAAAATCCATCCATCTTTTTACGCTTAATGATTTTTAATTATTTAAAAATTATTTCCTCCAATGAGATCATAATACTCTTCTGTATTTTTTTAATGGCTTTATAGTTTTGTCATTATATCTATTTATATAACCTATGAGGGATAGATAATTTCTGTTAGTATTAAGTAGGGATCTAATTTTTTTATTTTTTCATCTGGACACCTAACTGTTCCAACAATATTTGTTAAAAATGCTGTCCTCTTCCTTCTGGTCTGTGATTCCACAAATAAATATCAGCAATAATTCAAATGAGATTAAAGAGATAAAAAGAACAGAGATTATACAACTTTATGTGAGTCAATCTGAATATTCATATCAAATGGCAAAATCCTAGAAAGATATAAATTAACAAAAGTAGCCTCCATAAAACAGAAAAACCTAAACAATCCTTAGTCCAATAACTTAATTAAATCTACAGTAAAGTATTCTAACAAAGAAAACTCAAAACCCAGAAGATTTTACCAACAACTTTTACCAATTATACAATAAGTAATTCTAAAATTTTAAGAACTTTTCCAGAGGCTAGAGAATGAGGGAAAAAAACTCAAATTCATTTTATAAGGCTATCATATAATTTTAATAGTAGAAAAATAACATAACAGCACAGCATGATAAAAGCACATTACAGGCATGTCTTACTCATGATGAATGACATGAATAGAAAAATATAAACAAAATATTGACAATAAATTCAGCACTATCTAATATGAACCAGTTATATTTTCCCCAGGAATGAAAATCTGATTTGACTTTTGAAAATCATTAAATGTAAAGAAACAAATCAACCAATAAAAGGGGAAATGTCATATAAGAATGCTTCAATAAATACAGACCAAGTTTTCAATAAAAATTAAAATGCATTAACGATATACACACTGATCTTCTTAATGTAAGGACAGAACAGTCCTTCTTTGACCTAATAAAGTGCATCTACAAAAAATCTACAACAAGCCTTCCTCTTCCCCTGTTCTTCCTTTACTCTTTTCCTATCTGCTTTCCCCTTTCCGCCTTCCCTTTTTCCCCTTATTTTTCTGAATAACAATGGTAACCACTAGGTAGCACCAAGCAGGATTGGTTTCCACACCATTTTGGGGTGGAGGGAGCAATGGTTCAGAGAAAGTTGTGGACAAGAGTCAGGCATGGGTCCATGCATGGGGTAACGGTTTACATGAGGTGTAAATAACGGAGTTAGGCAAAGAAGGAGGATAGCCTGGTATGAGTTATCAGAGCCTGAATGGTACGAAGAGGGTGTTATCACAGATGGCATCTGGTGCAGGATATAGGAACCCAGGCAGGGGAGGAGGATATCCAGCCAGAAGATCAGCTGGGTGTGGAGTCCCTGTCAGAGACTGAATGGGTTGATGAGGCCTTTAAGTAGGGGAGCATGCATGGTGATGAGGGGAGATTGGTTACAGACGAGGTGACTCATCAAATAAATATGTGTAAAACGAAAATTAGGGGTCAGTTTTTAAGTGATGGAGAAGAGGGTTACAAAAATAGAAATAGGGATAACTAGAATGAACCATGAGTGTTGGACTGAAATTGGAGTGTGAGCAGGCTGACAGATAGATACAAAAATTCATGGATGTATGTTTGGTCTCAACTAATGAAGTCCTCAGTTGTTCAAATGGATGGAGAATATGACTCACTACTGTGTTCTCTGTAGACCAATGCAATCCTTTTTACTGTGCTAATTCTGGGCATCATATGTGTATGCCAGCTGTACCTGGAGGGAGGAATAATTCACAGACAGAATGAAATGGCATATTCTACAGTTTTATTTTGTTCTGTTTCTTCTTTGGGACTAAAGGTAAAAGAAAGACTATAACAGGTATGTCACTCTTGTTCATGATATCAGTCAATCATAGGTCAACAATTTCCATGAACCTTGAACCTATTTTTTACACCCACAAATGAAAATGTATTCTTAAAATTGGTTCCAAAATGTAGTCCAATATGCGGTACACTCTTAAGGAACACCATATTATTTGTAATGTGCCATGATCTTCTCTTCTCTCTACTCTCCACAAGCAAATGGCAGTATTACAAATGAACGTCCCACATCTGGATGGGAAGCTTTCAATTTTCTGCTCTTTTCAAATGCTCAGGCTTAGTTTAATCTGTTGCCTGTTGGTAGTTCACCTTTTTCTAGGA
This sequence comes from Dasypus novemcinctus, assembly GCF_030445035.2. Classification (NCBI taxonomy): domain Eukaryota; kingdom Metazoa; phylum Chordata; class Mammalia; order Cingulata; family Dasypodidae; genus Dasypus; species Dasypus novemcinctus. Next base: position 39,832,466 of record NC_080697.1, read on the forward strand.
AGGTCCTGCTAATCTGTTGCAGTATTCACTAGAAAGTGCTAAAACTAGCAGATACTTCTCTTTCAGCTGCTGGCCTAAACCTCAAATGTACATATTGGTTGTTTTCCAACAAAGGGGAAATTTCTCAGCAAAACACCTCATTAACGGAAAATCCTTTCCTTTTGTTTCACTTAATTATTCTGCTAATGCTTTCTCTCTTGGGTAATAAGTCCCCAAAATATGACTCCTTTGAAAATTTATGTTTAGATTTCTCAATTATATCGCTTTTGTTGGCCAATGCCTTTCTTTCATCCCATTTTCAAATAAAATTTTGATAATATTTAACTGTCAGTCTCCAGAGCCAGTTCCATCCTTCAAATCAAATTTCTTGGTAATCATCAGCTAACCATCAACATTGGCAGGCATCAGCAACACATTTACCAGTGTCTCTACCTAGTAAAATTTTATGTATGCAATTAATTGCATATGCTACTGGATAATAAACTAATTGTAAACTAAACCAGCAAATGGTACTCTCAAAAATGAAGGTAAATTGTGGCCATATTTAGTAAATTATGGTATAATTCTCCAAGGGTATAAATTGATTCCCCAAATTAAAGGTGGGCACAAAATAAGAGCAGCAGAAATGAAAATATGTGTCCTTTTATTTTTTGGCTTATTAAATACTTTCATGAAGTCACGATTTTTTATCTCCTTAATCTATGCTTTTGATTTGTAATTAATAGCCACAGACAGAAAAAGCACCCCTTCTTTAATTTTAATATTTTTTGTTTTCAGGATGGAATCAAGATATCAATTTTAATGTAGATGAGCCACAACTGCTTTATGTTGTCTAAAGTTGAAAGTATTTTTGATGTTAAAAGTACTTAAATGTCCAGTAAATAATAAGATATTTGTTTTAATGTACCTCTCACTTAGCTGAATCAATTGCTCCTTTTGACCTTGAGGAAAACAGTTGAGAAACTGGAAATAGCTAAAAAAGAAGGAGGGAGGGAAATTCTATGAGATCAAAATAGATATTACAAATTGCATATAAAAGCTATGTCATAATCCATTCTTTCTACATTTAAGAATCTGTTCAGTGCCTCTTTTGATTACTTAGTTTTCATTCACGGAAGATTAAGTTCAACAAGTTACAGCAAGGATGACTAGAAATAGAAAGACAAATAAAAAATACAAATAGAGCTGGCAATCTGACAATGAGAAGAGAAAAGACAAGAATAATAGGAACAAGGGACAACCAGCAAGATGGCAGCAGAGTAAGTAGCTCCTAGAGTCAGCTCCCACTACAGGGCAAGTAGTGAACACCCAGAACTATCTGAGCTATCTGAAGCACCTGTTTGGGGGCTTTAGGAGTCCAGAGAAGCATCCTGCCACATCCTTGAAGGAACGGAAGGAAGAGACTGCCCATCTGCAGAGAACACTCGTAAGACTCCATGCCCCGGAGGCTGGTGCCCAGCCTCCACTGGAGGCACAAGCTACCTTGGGAGCTGTTCCCTGGCTGGGATTGAAAGCTCTACTTCCCAAAAATGGGGAAGGAAGAGGCGGTTGGGCACCAATTTCAGCTATTGATGAGTAAATTCAGCGGGCTAAAGTATAATCCTGAGAATAGCTGAAGTTGGAGCCTGTCCAAGCCAGAAACAGGCAGGGAACTGCCACCTTAATTCCACGCCTGGCATGAAGGGAAGCAGGTCATACTGAGAATCTCCGTGCTGGTGGGGACCAGCTTCTTTCCATCTAGGTCAGATTGCAGCTCTATCCTAGGTTCCAGTGCCACCTCCAGCAGGGAGGAAGCTGTGGCAACCTGTGCCAGCCTCTCTGGGAAATTGCCCGCCAAGCTGTGGAGGCTGGAGATTGTCCTACTCTGGTAGCACAAGTCGCCCCAGGAGCTATTCTGTGATTGGAATTGGAAGTTCCATTTCCCAAAATAGGGGAGGAGGAGACTCTTTGCTGCGATTTCAACTACAGATTGGTAGACTTGGACGACTAACAAATAACCCAAGGAACAGCTGGAGTGTGAATCTGTCCAAGTTAGAAAGGAAACAGGCCAGTGGTCACCATTTTGACTCTACCCCCAGCCTGAGGGGAAGCCAGGCTGACCAAATAGCACAGTGATGGGAGGAACTGGTTACTTTCACCCAGATCAGCCTGCAGCCCTAGCCTATGCTTCAGTCCCTCCTCTGTTAGGGAGGAGGCTAGCTACCTCTTCCCCAGCCTATCCAGGTAACGTTGGGTATCTTTAGCTGCCACAAACTGAATAAGTTGAAGTCTACTGGGGCAACTGTGGTCATCTTGGACCCACACTGCATAGATTGCTGCCCAGCCTGCAGCTCCATCCCCGCCACAGGCAGGGGAGAAAAGGGTGTGAAGCTTCATCAGTCTCTCTGGGCAACTACAGTCTAGGCCTGCACGATTTGGATTATTCCACACAACTGTGACTCTGTCTCTACCTCTGGGAAAGGAGAAAGTTGAGAGAAGCTTCATGGTCCCTGGGGCAATGAGAGCAGCTTGAGCCTCTGTAGTTTATAGCACCAGTCACATACTTGGCTCCTACTGCACAACAAGCAAGAGAGAAAGGGCAGGAAGCCCTAAACTAAAGAGAAAAACTACACCCAGAATAAATACTCTAGTAAGCCAGATACCAAGATACCAACCAAAAATTACAGTCCACACCAACAAACAGGAAGATATGGCCCAGTTAAAGGAACAAGAGAAACCTCCAGATGACTTAAAGGAGTTGAGACAACTAATCATAGATGTTCAAACAAATCTCCTTAATAAATTCAATGAGCTGGCTAAAAAGATTAAGGATATTAAGAAGACATTGGATGAGTACAAAGAAGAATTCGAAAGCATACATAGAAAAATAGCAAATCTTATGGGAATGAAAGGCACAATAACTGAAATTAAAAATCATTATCATATAATAGCAGATTTGAGGAGGCAGAAGAAAGGATTCATGAGCTTGAAGAAATGGCCTCTGAAAGTGAACACACAAAAGAACAGATGAAGAAAAGAATAGAAAAAAATGGAACAAGGTCTCAGGGAACTAAATGACAGGAAAAGGTGTACAATATGTGTCATGGGTGTGCCAGAAGGAGAAGAGAAGAAAAAAGGGGAAGAAGGAATATTTAAAGAAATAATGGTAGAAAATTTCCCAACCCTATTGAAGGACATAGATATCCATGTCCAAGAAGCACAATGTATTCCCATCCTAAAACCTCTGAATAGACCAACTCTGAGACACACACTACTCAGAATGAAAAATGCCAAAGACAAGGACAGAATTCTGATAACAACAAGAGAAAAGCAATGCATAACATATAAGGGATATCCAATAAGATTAAGTGCTGATTTCTCACCAGAAACCATGGAGGCAAGAAGACAGTGGTCTGATATATTTAAGATACTACAAGAGAAAAACTTCAGCCAAGAATTTTATATCCAACAAGACTGTCTTTCAAAAATGAGGACAAGTTTAGAATATTCACAGATAAACAGAAACTGAGAGAATTTCTAAGCAAGAGACCAGATTTTCAGGAAATACTAAAGTGTGTGCTAGAGCCTGAAAAGAAAAGACAGGAGAGAGAGGCTGTAAAGAGAGTCTAGAAATGAAGATTATATCAATAAAAGTAACTAAAAGTGTCAAAAGAGTGATGAAAATAAAATATGATAGTTAAAACTCAAATAGGAATAAATTCAACCAATGATGTAAAGCACTTGTATTCAGAAAACTGCAACCCAATGTTAAAATAAATAAAAAAAGTCCTAAAGAACAGGAAGAACATTCCATGCTCATGGATTGGAAGACTAAATATCATTAAGATGGCAGTTCTGCTCAAATTGCTATACAGATCTAATGCAACCCTGATGAAAATTCCACCAGCATTTAAAAAAAAAAATTGAAAACACAATTATCAAATTTATTTGGAAGGGTAAAGGGTCCTGAATGCCAGAAATATCATAAAACAAAAAGTGAATCCTCATCTCTGGACTTTATATCATACTACCAAGCTATAATGGCAAAAACAACATGGTACTGGCATGAAGACAGACACATAGACCAATGGAACCAAATTGATGGCTCAGAAACAGACCCTTATATGTATGGTCAAGTGATTTTTGACTAGCCTGTCAAACCCACACAGCTAGGGCAGAACGGTCCATTCAGCAAATGGTACTGAAAGAACTGGATATCCATAGCCAAAAGGAAAGAGTACCTCTATCTCACACCTTATTCAAACATTAACTCAAAATGGATCAAAGACCTAAAAATAAAAACAAGAACAATAAAACTTCTAGAAGAAATTATAGGAAAATATCTTCATGACCTAGTGGTAGGTTGTGGATTATTAACAGAGATAAGAGAAGGACTGAGATGGACTAATGATGTTTAATGTACGTAAAATTTTTAATTGGCTTTACTGTAAAGGTAGTGAATGGTAACAAATAGTGAGTAATAGCTAGGTTATAAATGGGGATGTGGCTGAAAATGGTAGTCAGGGATGTAAATGTCAATTGACAGAATACTAGAGAATAATCTAGGAACTGAATAGCACAGTAAACCAAGAGATGGATGAGAATTGTGGTTGATCATACAGATGCAAGAGTGTCCTATGTGAGCTAGAGTAAATGTATATCACTACTGCAGGGTGTTGGGAATGCATGGGAAAAATACAGCTGGAGTGACCTGTGAACTGTGTTTAGCAGTAATAATATTCTTGCATCTATGCAAAGATGTACTGTGTTGATAATGGGGCAATATGGAAAATGTGAGCCAAATGTATACTATGACATGGTAACAATCAGATGATATTATCTTATCTGTAACAAATGTTCCACCACAGTGTGGTATGTTGATAGAGGGGTGTTGTTTGGGAATTCTGGATATATGCATGATTGTTTTATAAGTTCATAACTTCTGCCATAAAAAAATATATTTAAAAAATAATAGGATGGGTTGGGAGAAAAACACACTAAATATTAGATAAAGACTATGATTAGTAGTAAGATTTTGAAAATATTTTTTCATACTTTGTAACAAATATCTCACAACAATGCAAGGTGTTGGTGGAGGTTGATGTATGAGACCCCTGTATGATGTTATGCATGTATGCTTTGTAAGTTCACAACTTTTACTATTCACTTAATTGTTTATGTATGTTTACATATAAATGATATGAAGATAATAACAATAGGAGAAGTTGGGGAAAAATACTTTGGTTAGTAGTAATATTTTGGCAATGCTCTTTAATCATTAGTTAAAAAGGTTTAACAACAATGTAAGGTGTTGGTGGTAGGGTGAGTTATGAGACTCCTGTATGATGTTATATATGTTTGTTTTGTAAGTTCACAACTATTACCATACACTTATTATTTATGTATGTCTGTGTGTGGGTTATATATTTCAATAAATTAATTAAAATATAATAGGAACAAAACCAATACGAAAACATTTCCAAATCTGAGAAACTGATAAATATTCTATATAGCAACAGCCTCAGAAGACGAACTATTATCACAGTAAAAAAACTTTGGTATTTGTAGCACTTTACAGTTTAGAGCTAGCTGTTTACAGATTGCTTTCCTATACATGACTTGATTTGATCCTGTGATGTAAGCAGAACAGATATTTGACATTCCCTTTGAGTAACACTTACTTAGGATGACATTTAATTGCATGGGCTTTAGAATATGCTTGGCCTAGGTAATGTTGTGGGGTCGTCTCTTGCTTGAAGTGTGACCATAGACAAGTCATTGAATATTTTTGAGACTATGAGAATGGCACAGGTAATGCTTAACTAAAATGGCTGTTGAAAAGACTAAGCAAAGCCAATGCATATTTAGAAACACTTGGTAAATGGAAGCTTTGTCATTACTGGTTGAAAAAAGGAAGCTCAGAGACAGTAGGTGATTTTTCTGGAGTTGCATAGTAAAAAGCAATGTGAGCTCTTTAATTCTCTGTCCAGTTTCTGTTGCACTTAGTGTGTTCATTGCTGTGCACCCTCCTATCGTTAGTTTAGAAGCTGACCTTTGGTTTACACGACAGAAGGTTAAATCACATCACTTATCCTCTGTATCCAAAAAAATATATATATATATTTTAAAAAAACTAAACTTCAGAAATTTCTTCCTACAATCATGGGACCAAATAAATTGGAGCCAGCTGAAAGAAGTACTTACCTCAGTGACCTTCATTGTTAGTTCCAGAGGGTAGTTGAAAAAGCATATCTGAAGAGAATACAAAGGTTAAATGAGCTATAACTTACAGGATAAACACCCTCCAGAAGAAGAGAAATGCCTGACTATGCTAGTCAATCCTTCCTTCTCACTCACCTCCCTCCCTTCTTTCCTTCTCTCTTTCCTTCCTTACTTTCTCTTTCTATACAAAAAGAAAATATTGATGTAAAATTTATCATACGCCAGGCCTTATACTAGACACATATGCTATTCTAACTAGAATCTCTAGGCTAAATGGATTTATATTTATTTATGAAGACAAAGAAATAAATAGACAATTAGAATATGTGGATATAATACAATAAGAAAAAATATGATATTAAAGTAACAGAAGACAAGCACTTAGCCTTGACTTGGAGAACTCAGGAATGGTGTAAGGTTTTTCATTTTTGTTTCTTTAGAGGGGGGAATAGCCTTTGATTCTGAAGTCTATGAGTTCTAAAAAATAAGGTATGGCAACTAGGGAGCAAGCAGTCCCAGAAGAAAGAGGACTTGGTTCTTGGCTCTGCTTCATTTTCTTTTCCAAAAATCAAAATAGGTCAATACAGCAAGAGAGAGAAATGTTGAAAGATGCAACTGAAGAGTTAATAAGTTAACAGACAATAAATGAATAAATGGGTTTATGTGTGAAATGATTGTTCCATTTTCACATTGGCTATGCTGGAAACTGGAATTCCTGGGATCCCCTTCTCTCTATATTTCTAGCTTATAATTGTACCAAAGTGAAGTTGCTCTTAACTGGAAGATGGAAGTGAAACATCTAGTGCCATGCTCTGAAGGTCATGCTCCTTTGAGGTAGTAAGAGACAGACACAGAGGTGCTGGTCAATTCCAGTGTTTTCTTTAGCTTTTCTGTTCTGCATGCAGTTCTTCTTGGCATTCCCAGGCTCAAAACCAGAGTCTTTACTGTAAACTCACAGAAGGGCTAGTTGCCAAGAACCAAAAATTTCCATAGACTCATATCAGCCTCCCATCATGGTCCGGCTCCAGAATCTGGGCAGATCTAATTTCCAGCTTTACCTGTAAGCTCCAATTCATTCACTTCTCCAGAGCTGGCTAGTGACCTTTGCTATGGTTTTTAAATTCCTGTTTTCAGGCTTTTACTTGTCATTTCTTCCCATAATTCTATATGGCCTCATTCCTTAATCCCCATTATTCTGTAATTCGATTCTGATTCCAGTAATATAATTCTTAATGCTAAAAGTGGTTCTAGGACAACAGAACCTTAAGGATGGGAATTTGGAACTATTTCTTCCGATTAGATAAAATGGTATGGTCATCTTGATGCCAGTGGTAAAAGGGATCAAAACAGTTGCTTAAATTGTCATCTATGGATACCTATCACCAAGTACCTGTAAAAGGCAACCTTGTCATAGTAATCTTAGAGAAAATAAGAATACAATGAGGTTGACTGGCTCTGTGCAAGCATGATAATGACCTTAGAGAAAAAAAAAATTGATGCACTCAAGGATTTAAATTCATGGTTCAAAGTCCCTAAGGGACAAGAAAGCATCTCTGATTGCTCTAGCCACAAATCTGAGATTTTTGAAAACCAAACCTAAATTCTAAAATAGTGGCAGATGAATTACAGTGCAAACTGAATTAACAATGTAAATTGAAAGCAACTAGATATGGCAGCATATGGTGGATTACCAAAAGACTAAGGACCTTGAACTCCTAAATTCTCCTGGACCTTCTGTGCTCAGAGGAGCAGCCATTTATACCCTATCTATCTGAGAATATTAGTCTACCCTTGCCTTAAGAACCTATGTAGGCCTCCCCTGAGGTGATAGCCTTACAAGAAACTCATGATCGTTCCTAGAACTCACCCTAACCAAATCTCATTTCTTCTAGTTCAAAAGTTTCCAAATTTTCTTGATAAATGGAGACCTTAGTGTCTCCATAATTTACCATGGTATTCTAAAGCAAAAGTAATTTACTCAATAGTTCCATTTACTAAAGAGTTTGGTCCTTAATATTTATTATTTATTTATTTATGTATTTCTTTTAACAATCTAGTAACTATATGCTCACAAATGGCATGAGTGCATCTGTTAGGCAGGGCACAAGTTCTTAAACTTTGGAATCACATTGGGCACTGGCACCCTCATTTCCTATTGTACATTAATTTTCTAATGGTACTTCTTTATAAGCAACATAAAAATGGTATCAAAAGATATAATGTCATGGAAAACATTACAGCATGATCTAATATTGAAACTGTGACCTACATAAAACTAGAGTCTGACAGAAGTTAAGTACCTCTGTTCCCCTTGAAATTCTAAAATATTTTGCAGGACACTTGCGAGTATATTGTTCTGCCCTAGGTACCTCAGAGCACCTTTTGGGCATTGGAATTTTAAACAAATAACCAGAATCAAGTCTGTGCAGATCCCAAGAAACAGAAACAAAGTGTCAGCCAAGAAGAGATGCAAAATATACTGAAATAATTGCAAAATTTTCCTAATCTACATTCATGGGAGTAGAGCTTATGTGTTAAATAAAGTTTGAAGAAATATAGTATGGCTTATATAATTGCACTAAGCAAAATTTTGTAACCAATCTGTTAGCTTGAAAAGCTGAGAGTAGCTTTAAGGGTTGTATGTTTGCTTGACAAAAACCTGGACCTAAATGTAATCTTTTCTAAATGAAACTGAAAAGCAAGAACTTCTTTAGTACACTGGAGAACATTTCTTTTCAAATTAGAGCATTCACTGGAAATATCGTGAAAGGCTTTAAAACACAGACTGCTAGATTCTATCCACAGAGTTTCTGATTCAGGATGTTTGGGATGATACCTAAAACTTGCACTTCTAAAAGTTTCCAGATGATGCTAATACTGCTGGTCCAGGGACCACATTTTGGGAATCATTGCTATAGAAAGAGATATCCAAAGACTTTGAGAAATTGCAATGCGAGAGTGGGTTTTTTATGCAAGAGATACTCACTCACTATGTCCCTTGGAAGAGTACTGAGGGAAATTCATCAATAGGTTTTGAGAAATTCATTATTGCGGTGATGCCTGACTTCCTTGAAGAACTATGTTGTGGTGACTATTTAGTACAGAAACGGAATGATCTGATAAATTGCTGCCATCGAACTAGTTTCTTTGAATTTAATGAAAATGATGGGATCTTTGGGTATCAAAAGCCAGGTGGTGGTACTAAGTCATTAAACACAGTTATCATTATTGACAGAGGAACCAAATCAATAATGTGATTATTCTGACATACAGAGGTATTTGGCATAGGTTAGCCTACCACGTTGCCTCTAGGACTGCATATTTGTGCAGTTTATTAATGCTATACTTCTTTTTTTTTTTAAAGTGGAAATGCTCTAAGTCTGGAAAACAGGAGTCTGATTTAAATTGCTGAAGTCAAATCATGGTCTGTCAATAAAATCTAAGACTTGAACCCATTCACAGACTCAAAATCCCTTGAATGAATGGGAGCCTAATCTCCTTGGGGAAAGACCCTGTAACATGGCCAAAATTTATACAATAAAAATCCCTACTAGCTTTCCTCAAGTTCCTTTGGCCATTTTCCAAGGTGGTTGTACATCAGAAAGAGGAAATAATCAGACTTTCAAGGATTATTGTATACTGACCATAAACTTTCACTAATTCTTTAAGACCCAAATGTCCCTGTGGTCCATCAGTTAGAGTAGGGGATTTGCAGTTTATGGAGGTCAGGAGACTAATAACTTTTTTGGATCAGGTCTACCGCTCAGTGGGTTAGGTCTGTTTCACATTCTCAAAGCTCACCCTGTGGTTATTTCAATGTTCTGGAATACATGGTTGGAATAGACATACTAGGCAACCTGCATAACCCTATTTTGGTTCCTTGAATTGTGAAATGAAGGGTAGTAAGATAGGAAAGGCCAAGTGGCAATAACCAGATTTCCTTCTACCTACAGAAATACCTCATTATTGGAAAGATTGCAAAAATAAATGTTCTCATGAAAGACTTGAAAGATACAGGACTGGTGTTGTTACCACATCCTCATTTAACCCGCTTCTCTCACCCATGCAGTAGAGAGTTCTATTTTGAAGGATGCCTGGATTGTTGTTACTGGGTTAAGACTCCAATTACATGTTCTATTCCAAATGTGGTTTTGTTGCTGGAACAAAACAATACATCACCAAGTACTTGATTTGCAGCTATGGATGTGATAAGTGTTTTTTATCTCTGTAGCTATTAGCAATGATCACTAAAAGCACTTTGGCTTTAGCTGGCAGGCCAAAAATACATCCTTACTGTTCTTCCTCAGAGATGCATCAACTCTAGTCTCTTTTGTATTAATTGGTCTTTAGGGCACAGAATCTGCTTATGAAAGGGCCCAAATCTTACTTCAAAAAAGTCATTATGAATATGTTCAAAGGGCCAAGGGGAACAATGTTCCAACAATAAAACAAATGAAAATGTCTCATCAAAAAGAAAATATCAATAAAGAGATAGAAACTATAAAACACAAATGGAAAATCTGGAGTTGAAAAATACAATAAATAAAATGAAAAATCACTAGATTGGATCAAATGTAGATTTGAACTGACAGAAGAAGAATCAGCAAGCTTGAAGATACAGTGATAAACATTATGAAAAACAAAGAAGGGAGATTAAAAAAAGCATGAAAACATAATGAACAGGGCCTCAGAGAAACACCATTGAGTGCACCAATATATGCATCATTGAAGTACCAGAAGGAAAGAAAAGAGAATTAGAAGATGAAAAAGTATTCAGTCATCATAACTAAGTATTTCCCAAATTTTATGAAAAACATTGATCGACACATTGGGAGCTCAGCAATATTCAAAGAGGATAAATAAAAGAGATTTGCACTCAGAACCATCTCAGTAAAAATACTGAAAGGCAAAGACAAGGAAAAAGTTTCAAAGTGGTAAATAAAAAACAGTTCATCATATGAAAGGGGCTACAGTAAAATTAACAGCTAACTCCTCATCAGAAACACAGAGGTCAAAATGTAGTGGGATCGTATAGTCAAAGTGCTCAAAGAAAAAACTGTCAATGGAGAAACTTACATCTAAAAAAGCTATCTTTAAAAAATCAAATAAAGACATTTCCAGATAAATAAAAAATGGGAAAATTAAATACTAGCAGATCTACCCTTAAAGAAACACTAAAAACAGGAAACTACCAAAACTGACTCAAGAAGAAACAGGATATCCCATCAGACCTGTAAAATGTAAAGATATTGAATCAATAATAATAATAATTACACTTCCAGCAATGAACAAGATAATTTCACTGGTGAATTCTATCAAAATTTTAAAGAATTAACACCAATCCTTCTTAAAATCTTTCAGAAATAGAGGTGGAGGAACACTGCCTAACTCATTCTATGAAGCCGGCATTACCCTCACACCAAAGCAGGCAAAGACATTTCATGAAAAGTAATTACTAAACTAATATTTCTTGTGAATAAAGATGGATAAAGTTCAACAAAATAATAGCAAATTGAATTTAGCAGCTTATTATAATGATTACACACCATGACCACGTGGGATTTATCCCAAGAATGCAATGATGGTTCAGCGTATGAAAAGCAATCGATGCAATATGCCACATTAATGGAATGAAATGACAACAAACAGACACGATGATCTCAATTGAAACAAACAAAAAAAAATCATTTGGCAAAATCCAGCAAATTTCCACGATAAAAACAGTCAACAATGAATAGATTGGAAGTTCCTCAACCTGATATTTATGAAAATCCTACAGCTAACATTATACTTAAAGGTGAAAGACTGAAAACTTTTCCCTGATATTAAGCATAGGACAAAAATACTCCCTTTCACCACTTCTATTAAACATTGCACAGAAAGTTCTAGCTGAGCAATAAGGTGAAAAATAAAAAAAGAAATAAAATGCATCCAAATTGGAACATAAGAAATAACAGTGCCTCTACTCTCAGATGGCATGATGTTGTATCTTTTTTTTTAAGATTTATTTTATTTCTACCCCCTACTCCCACCATTCCGCCTGTCATCTGCTCTCTGTATCTATTCACTGTGTGTTCTTCTGAGTCTGCTTGTATTCTCATTAGGCAGTTCTGGGATACAATCTTGGGACCTTCCAGAGTGCAAGAGAAGTGATTACTCTCTTGCACCACCTCAACTCCCTATTCTGCTACATCTTCTTATTTTGTCTCCTCTGTGCCTCTTGTTGCATAATCTTGCTGCCCCGGCTCTCTGCGTCAGCTGGCATGCCTGTCTGGGGTGACTTTCCTGTGATGGGTGGCACTCTGCATGGGCCAGCTCACCACATGGGCCAGCTTGCCTTCACCAGGAGACCCTGGGTGTCGAACCCTGGACCTCCTATACAGTAGATGGGAGCCCAGTTGGTTGAGCCACATCCATTTTCCATGATGTTGTATTTTTAAAATCCCTTGAAATTCACCAAAAAAATCCTGTAAGTGTTAATAAACAAATTTAACAAACTTTACATAAATCTGACATATTTCTGTATATTCACTACAGATAACCTGAAAAGGAAATTTTAAAAAAGAATTTCATTTACATGAAAATGAATAAAATATTTAGAAATAAATTTAACCAAGAAGGTGCAACTTGTACACTGATAGCTGTAAAACATTGCAGAAAAAATTTAATGAAGACCAAAACAAATGGAAAGATACCTCATGTTAATGGATTGGAATACTTAATGTAGTTAAGATGCCAGTACCACCAAAATCCATGTACAAATTTAGGTAAATCCCTAGCAAAATCCCGATGGCCTTTTTGCATCAATGGAAAAGCAAATCCAAATTCATATGAAATTACAAGGGGCTCCAAATAGCAAAAACAATTTTGAAAAAAAGGAAAAATGTTGGAGGTTTCATATTTCCAAATTTAAAAGCTTACTAAAAAGTTACAGTAATCAAAATAGTGTGGTTCTTGCAGAAGAATAGACATAGATAAAAAATAAAACAGAATTTAAGATCCAGAAATATACCCTTATATTTTCAGTCAATTGATTTCAGAAGTTGATTGCAACCAGGGCAATTCAGTGCAGGAAAGAATAATCACTTCAACACATGATGCCAGAGAAACAGCACAGTCACAGACAAAAGAATTAATTTGTCTTCACACCTCACACCATATTTTTAAAAAAAGAAAAAGAAAGCTATCTAAACATAAGAGTTAAAACTTTAGAAGAAAACATATATTTAAATCTTTGTGTCCTTAGACTAGGCAATGGTTTCCTAGATATGAGATGAAAGGCACAGTAACAAAAGAAAAATAATAGATAAATTATATTTCATCAAAATTATAACTTTTATTTATCAAAGAAGATCATCAATATAGTGAAAAATGCGGTTTTCAACATGGAAGACTATATGTGCAAATCATATATTTCAAAGGGACTTGCAGCTAAATATATAAAAAACACACCTCAAAATCCATCAACCTATGAAAGTATAAAGTGTAATATATCCATAAAATAGAATATTCTTTGTTAATAAAAAATTAAAGTACTGATACTGCTATCATATGGATGAATATTGAAATCATATTAAGTGAACAAAGCCAGTTCCAAAATATTAAATATTTTTAAATTCCACTTATATGAAGTGTCCAGAATAGGCAAAGCTATAAGCACAGAGAGTACATTATATCAGGGATTGTCCAGAATTAGGAGTGGGATAGGGGTGGAAAAGGGATGAAGGGGTATTAAAGGATAATGAGAAGTGACAGCTAATGGTTACAGATTTTCTTTTTGAACTGGTGAAAATGTTCTAAATTTACAGTGATACTTGCAAAACTATGTAAATATGACATACTCAAAACCACTGAATTGCATACTTCTAATGGGTGAATTATATGGGATACAAATTATATTCCAATAAAGCTGAAAAATAACTATATTGGGAAGAGAAAGCAAATGTTCCATTATACTAGAAATTGAAAATTCCAAATGGCCACGTTAAGCGTCCCATGCCAGGCAAATAAGGGAATACTTTGTGGGCTAGAGCTATAATGTTGGTTATCAAGGAGAAATTGGGTTAATACTATAAAATAAAGTCAGGCAAAAGGAAGCCCAGAATGCAGGAGATTCTCTGGGACACCTCTTTGTACTCCCACATTCTAAAATAAAACTGCAGCAACTCAAATCAGTTGGGCTATTAATAGCACATAGCCTTCAGGAATGAAGTTTTGGATCTTCCTAATAGACAAGAACCAGAATCAGTGGAAGTGCTTGCTGAGAGGAAAAGCTATATAGAATGAGGGGTGGATGGAAGAGATTAAAAATACCAGCTACAATCATGTGATTACTGTAGGAAAAGGAGCATGAATAGTTATGAGTTCTTCTTTCTTATGTTAATGTGGACATGTTTGTAAATTAAATTAATTTTTGTTTATTCTTTTCTTCTCTCAATCACCTTTTATCTAACATGGGGTGCCTTAATAGTTCATCTTATATGTTACTATTTGAGATAGGAGGTAAAAGGAAACGTGATTCAACTAGAAGAGAAACAGACATTCAAAAGTGGATAAAATGGTTCTTAGTATATCCCTTTTTGGGAAAAAGGGTTTGAATGTTTAAAAATATGTAGGGGATAATTGAATTATTACATATTTGATGGAGGCATGGTTTTCCTGTTACCCTTGTTTGAATGTTAAATTATGATTAAAAAAAGAAGGCATATACGGATGCCAACTTGAGAAAGAATATACTGTGTTGGATCATTTTATTCTCAAGTTGGTTACACTAGAATTATGTTTCCTAGAATTCACTTCCCTCTATGCTTCTGAATTAGAGTTAGACAAATGAAGTTGCATAAAATTTGGGAGGTGGAAGTGAAGTAGCAGGCATTTCTCTCTGAAAATTATTGCTATTTATCAGCAGTAAAAGTCATAAGCAATGGTGCCAGTATGTTCCAATTTATTTTCCTTCTTTTACTTCTTCCTGGTTCCTAGCCCTGGTGACCAAAAGCAACCCAATCTCCACAAGCAAAAGTTTTGCTGAAAACTCACAGACTTTACAGCCAAGAGGAGCCAATGATCTTCCATTAGACTTAGGCACCAGCCCTCCTGCCCACCCTCACATCTCCCTCACCCTTGTTCTAGGTCCTACTACAGCATATGAAGATGCCCTGCTTCCAGATTCACTTGCCAGCTCTGACTCCTTCAGCCTTGTCACCAAGGCCAGTTAGTGCTCCTATCTTTCAACGACCCTTTTTAGATCTCTGCTTCTTTCAGTTTCTCCTCAAATTGTGTAAAATGTAATTTTTACAATAAAGTTCTTATTTCATAAGATTTACCATAACTGATAAAGTTTACCTTGCTAAAAAGATGGAATTTAGTCCTGGGAGCATTACTGAGCTCTTAAGAGGAGAGTGGCTGACTGTATTACAACATACCCACACATTGTTTGACACATTCCACAGTGAGATTCGTGTTCTATACAGCCCCTTCTTATATTTGAACCTCTGTGTCAATAGAATGTGTGTGAATATAATGGAAGTAATAGCATTCTAGGCTTTAGACTTAGGCCTTAAGAAACAGGCAGTTTCCATTTTCTGACTCTTGGGGTACCCAATCTTCACCAGAATTACCATGTACCAGGCTCATGAAGAGGTACACACAGAGAAGAAAAAGCGTCCTCATCCCTCTGTGACCTCCCAAATAAGATCTAGCACAAACTTGTTAGACTCGTGTTAGCCATCTTAGAAGTGGTCCAATAGCCTGCAGTCAAGCTACCCCAGCTGATTTCCCACCAAGTGCTGTCCCAATGGCATATCCATATGCAAAATAAATGAATGCTCTTGGTTTAAGCCAGTAAGTGGTGGAGTTGTGGAATTTGTTATATATCAATAGATAAACAGAAATATTATTAGAACCAGTAATATTAATTTTTATTTTAAAAGGTCACATTGACTTCAATATGGAAAATATATTGAAATGAGAGGTCAACAGCAGACACGGGAGAACTGGTTTAGTCTTGGACAAAAATAATGAAGTACATACATAACTCAGAAAGTTCAACAAATACCCACCAAGGTATTCTGCTACACATTGACAGTATAGACTTCACAGAATAGTCTTAGGGCCTGTTCTCTCAGAGTTAATATTTAACTAGCAAAATTGGTACTAGACAAGCAATTAAATGTGGTATTAATATTTGGCAAATACAGGGATCTAACTAATCTAAAAATCAGTGTTAGGATTATTGATTTTTCAACAAGGACGTAGCATTTAATCCAAGTTCTTAAGGCTTGGAACAATTGGCCCAATGAAATATGATGGGGGTTGGGGTGGAAGTGTGTTTAATCTTGGGAAAGAGCACAGTGTCCATGTGGTGTGTAAATGGGTCAACCAGGTTAGAAGTACAAGGAAAGAGTGTACATCCATTTGTGAAACTCACCTGTGTAGAATTCTCCTTTTCACAAACATGGCAAATGAGTGAAGCTTAGAACTCTAGTTGTTCTTCCTCCATTTGAAATGCTGCTTAATAGTATATGGACACAGAATTTGGGGAGTAGAATTTATAGTAGCTTTTCTTTCTATCTAAGGGGGAAAAGAGCATCACCTGTGCCCTTATCCTTATGCATCTCGTCATATTAACAATACTGGCAGTCGTTTGTATATCTCATCAATCCCCCCACCCCCCACCGCCAGTCATTCACTCAGAGCTAGTGCTAGACAGCAGATGGACAAAAATGTGCTCCAATCAGTCAGCCTCTCCCCAAAGACTCTGGCTGTTATCTTCCCAAGCCCAAGTGCTATTAATTTCTTGGTACTGCTAGTAAATAACAACCTTCTTAGAAAAGGAAGGATTTTTTGTTTTGTTTAGTTTTGTTTTTAAATCTCAAGTTTTACAGGTTTACCAAGGCAGTGAGTTGCTTCTTGGGGACCTTTCTCACCTTACACAGTTTCTGTCAGCTTCTATTCCTTTCTCTATTCTTACTGAGGGCCGGTTCATGATTTATCATGCATAGTGACAGGGAAGCTCAACTAGATGTTCAGTGACTCCCAGGTCTCTTTCCTACTCACTGCTCAGAGAGGGTAGATTCATGGTCTCTTAGCACTTACTGAATAGGCTTTGAAATTAAACAGAGGAGGCAGTGTAGGGGCAGGTCCCCCTGGTCCTCTCTGCTTTGGAAAACCAAAGATAGGGCAGAGATGCAAAATTCTCACAGAGTTGTTAAGCAGAACTTCAGGACGTACAGATTAACTTGCTGCAAGGAGAAGGTTTCACTTTGGAGGCAACAGTTGCTGGACACATCATGGGAAAGACATTGATTTTGCTGGAAACTAAGAGGGAGTTTGACCAAGAAAGGACGTTTATTCTATTCATTTAAAATACCCCTTGAGCTGAGCTGAGTGCAGTATTAAATAGCATCATCTCTCGTTTTCCCCACAAGTCCCCCCAAAACACCTCAATTATCTTTTCAGAGTCAATCACAAGAAGACTGCTTGAATAAACCAATTAAATCAAGAGGTATCATGAATTCTGGTTATTATGACTAGAATTCCGTCAGTTATGCTGTCATTTTATCCTCACTCTTTTTCTTGCAGCAAGTATTAGTAGGAAAGTTATTAGCTGCAGAGGATCCAAAGATAAATAGAATGGCTTGAGGACACCGTAGCCTAAATAGAGATACAGACAGCAAAAGCCAGTGATTCCTGCCTTGTGGAAAGTATTGCAATTAAGAACTGAACGAGGAACCCAGAGGGTGCAGCATTGTAATTAGAGGTAATTCCTAGGGAATCCGGTGTCTGAACTGAGTAGTGAGGAGTGTGTAAGCATCTTGCCAGGGAATAAGAAAGAGCTTCATCAGAGACATGGATGTGTAAAGACCCTTGGCTTATTATAAGCCACAATGAATTTTGTAGGAAATGAGCATCTGGTATGGACAGGAAAGAGGCAGGAGATGAGACGGAAGTGTTACGGTGGCTGGCCAGGTTGTGAGGGCTGACCACTCAAACTTTATCCTGTAGGCAATAGGGAATCTCCTAAGGAATTTAAGCAGTGGGAAGATGTAAATACATTTCCCTTTATGACCCCTGGGGTAACATTGTCACACTTATCTGAGATAAGTCCTGGTCTAATGGTAAAATATTAAAATGATAACCAAGCTAAACTGTAGGATCTCTGCTGGTCAAGGGTTTTGTGAAGAGACCGGAAGAATCCTTCTCATGTTGAAAGCTTATCTGGGGCTATTTATTTACAGGGTTCTTACAGGTTACTTGCTCTCAGTCTCCAGTACCCTCACACCTCATGTAAATAATCTCCTATTGTGTTATACTCACTGTGTACTAAGCAAAGAAAGAGAAGGTGGTATCTTTCATGTACCTTAACAATTAAGTGAGAGGGAACAGCCAATCTAAGGCATTATATATCTGATCTGCAATAATACTGACTGCACTTAGAGAAACTTTTAGTTCTGTGTCTGGGGGACTTTGAGAAGCTCATTAAATGCTCAATGCTCTTATATTCTATTTCTTTAGCTATAAATAATGGAGAAAAAATAACCCTTGTTTCATAGATTTGTGGTGTGACATGAACGAGATTATGCACACAAAGTATTTCTAACAGTGCCCAGCAAATATAAAATGTGTGATAAACACTAGAGGTTGCCGTGAAACATACGAAGGCAAAACAAATACAAATAACATTGTATATTCTCACTTCACCTTTAAACTGAATTGAATTCTTCCGCATCCATCTGTCAAGCTCATAATATCGTCCATCAGTGGATA
Organism: Dasypus novemcinctus; assembly: GCF_030445035.2. Classification (NCBI taxonomy): domain Eukaryota; kingdom Metazoa; phylum Chordata; class Mammalia; order Cingulata; family Dasypodidae; genus Dasypus; species Dasypus novemcinctus. The sequence continues at coordinate 39,851,432 of NC_080697.1, forward strand.
GATTCTAACCACTAGATTCCAGAGACATCTTTTTTTTTTAAAATTTATTTTTTATTTATTTCTCTCCCCTTCTCCCTCTCCCTGCCCCCCAGTTGTCTGTTCTCTCTGTCCATTCACTGTGTGTTCTTCTGTGACTGCTTCTATCCTTATCAGCGGCACCAGGAATCTGTGTTTCCTTTTGTTGCATCATCTTGTTGTGTCAGCTCTTCGTGTGTAATGCCATTCTTGGGCAGGCTGCACTCTCGTGCTGGGCGACTCTCCTTACGGGGCGCACTCCTTGCGTGTGGGACTCCCCTATGTGGGGGACACCCCTACGCGGGGGACACCCCTATGCAGGGGACACCCCTGTGTGGCAGGGCACTCCTTGCGTGCATCAGCACTGCACATGGACCAACTCCACACGGGTCAAGGAGGCCTGGGGTTTAAACTGCGAACCTCCCCTGTGGTAGGCAAACACCCTATCCAATGGGGCAAGTCTGCATTCAAGAGATATCTTAAAGAGTCTCACTGAAAGAGAAAATAGTAAGAAGTAGCAATCAGGTAAATGAATCCTAAAATATATAATCTTTAAAAGGGTATTTTGAAAACACGTGATTGATCCACAGTTCTCCAGGGTTTTCTTTTTGGTCCCCATGATAAGGAAGGTGGAAAATGTTGTGCTAAACAATTGGGCATAGTTCCATCACTGAAATTAGGTTCGTGAAATGTCCAAAAAGAACATGCTCACTCCAAAGTTTATTTTCCTCCCTTCCTCCCTTTGCTATTTCTTTTTTCTTATTTTCTTTTTTTATTTACCTTTTTCTTTTCTATTTTATTTCTTTTCCCTTTCCAGGAATTCTGAAAGGGCTGTCAGCTTGCTGTTAGATTGTTCTCTTACCAGCCTGTCAAGCTGCCTTGAATTAACACCAGTCTATCTAAGTGTGAGCCATAGAGAATGAGAGGAAGTTTAGATATTAATCCATTAGTTGCAATTATAACTCTATACTAATAGTCTGGTCCAGAAACTATTAGACTATAAATGCAATCAATTTTAAGACTAGATGGGAGTGGGACATAGATTAAAGTCATGGTATATTTTATTCTGGGATGAAGTTCTGATTCATGCTACAACATTAAGTGAAATAAGCCAGAAACAAAAAGACAAGTATTGTGTGATCTTGCTTATATCAAATACTTAGAATAATATTTCATAGAGAAAGATAGATTAGAGTTACTAGGGATGGGAAGGAGGGGAATGGGAAGTTACTGCTTAATGGGAGACAAAAAAAATTGAAGTAAAAGGTGGTGGTAAAACAATATTATGAATGTAATTAATAACACTAAATTGTACACCTGAAAGTGGCTAAAATGGGAAATTTCAAGTTTTATCTATGTTACTACAATAAAACTTTTAAAGTAATCACACAGTGTACAGGTTACCAGCCTTCTAGTTCAGTTTCTTCTCCACTCTCGTTTGTGCTCTTATGCTCATAATCCATTTGGTTTGTTTAACCTAGATCACCTATGCCAACTCAACACTTCAAATTTTGGTTAGCACTCTGGCTTTCCTATTCTGCGGAATGTCATATGGAGGCAAAGTGCCTGAGCTTGAAGAAATGGGATGGAACAGGCAAGCATGGGGATCTTCATAGGTGGAAGTCCCTGAGAAGATTGGAATAAAAGGAGGGCACTAGAATAGCTACCAAAGGTCATAAGTTTGAAATAGAGAGAGAGAGAGAGAGAAAAGTATCATCTACTTTACCATTTGACTTTGCCTGCTCAACTAAGGGGAAAGTCAACCTTTTGCAGGCCAAAGACATCTCCCATGAAGGCAGGGAGGCAGGAGCAGCCTGAGCTAAGCTCATCTCCATGGGTTCCCACAGTCCAAAACAAGAACCTGAGAGATAGTGTCGTCATCTTAGGTATAATCCAGATGGGAGCCATAAAAGTGTCTCCTATACCTTAGTGGTATAATAAAAATAAACAAGAGTGAAAAAATAAACATTTATTGTGCTAAACCAGCAGGAGTCTGAGGTTTGTTTATAACCACAATCCAGGCTATCTTGTCTTATTACAAATACTTAGGAATTATATTCCTGTTTTATAGGTACAAAAGCTATGGTGCAGAGAGGGTAAAGAACTTATCTTAGGTCACAAAGTTAGAAAACAATGCGACCAGAGCTTGAAATCAGATTAGGTTGGCAGCATAACCAAATGCTTAATCTGTATGCTAGTCTGGCTTTGGTCAGAAGTAGAACAAGCTCAGACTTTAGGACCTAGATAAGAGCAAGATCTCCCCAATGTGCAGGGCTACAAATATAAGCAGATGCTTCTCATGCATTCATATGCAAAACCCTTTGGGAGGAAACTGTTCCAACATATTTTTCCCTCTAGTTTTGTGACTTCTGGCTTTTATTTAAGGCTTTGGTGTCTCATGTGTGCCTTAGAAATTATTTTTAAATATGATTCCACAACCCCGGCTAAACTAATTATGAATACTTTTTTTGCTTATTTATACTAGTTTATAAGAAGCAATGATAGTCACAATATTTAAAAATCAGCGAATCAGGACTTCAAAACAATCAGAATAGACCCTGGTTTGATATTATAAGTGCAGAATAACTGATTTGATCTTAGACATACATTCTGGTTGAATATAAGTACTCCATTGAAAACTTCACTATCATGATTCTGATATTATATTTATTAATACCTAGGAATAAGGATGTACTTACTAAATGTAGATTAAAATAAAAGGTTACCCACTTGATGATAAACTTTATTTTTTACAATTTATTGCTTTTTTATTTTTTAAAATTAATATCTAATAAGAATGTCTTATTATTTTTCTTATTTTACATGTCTATTTCAATTAAAACATTCTATAAAAAACAATTTTGTCTTTTTGGACTCCTGTTAATTACAGAGTTGCTCTTTTGGGAAATATCTTGGAAATTCTTTACTCAATTTTTATTCATGTTGTTTATAGAAATTTTCAGGAAAAGTGTTTTCTTTATATCATTTTCTTTATTAACAAGTAAATTATTAGCTTCTTTTAATTATTCTTTAGAATATTTGCTGGCTATCAAACTTTATTTGATGAATGAAAAAATGTGTCAAATGCATGAACTTTTAAAACTTGAAGATAATACATATATAGGAAATATATACATACACACATAAGTAATATAGGATCTTATGATTCAATATTCTAAGCATGCATTAGTTTACCTTTGCCATTTCAGAATGAAGTTTGAATTATCAAAATGATTAACATTTCAATCCAACAATTACGGAATAGTCTGGGTCTTTCTGAATGGAGAAATGTGTTCCAGGAGGCTTAAAATCAGATTGCTACTGCCCTTCACAGCAGCAAAATCACCAGATAATTCTATGGAATATGCTGGTGTTGTCTCTGACTAACCATCTGATCTTTGCCATGTACTTTATTAGACTGGTCAAGAGACAAAGTCAGGAAGGTGGCAAAGGTTGAGTGTCGTTTTCTCGATGGACTTGGTGCTCACCAGGGAAGGTGAGGGAAGCCTGTACTTTCACCTTCCCCAGATCACATTACGTAAACAGAATTTGGCCGCCTTCTATCACAGGAGCATCTGCTCCATTGATGGTCCCTCGTGTACCCATTTTGTTTTGTCCAAGGCAGTGATCATGAGTAATGGAGCTGGCTGAGCCTGCTAATGTATGATGTAATTGTCAGAGGGGTTTAATTATCAGCACATTACATGTGGGATTATTGTGTAGTGTTGTCTTGAGTTCACTCTCAGGCAATTTAGAATCAGCATGAACCACAAGAGTTGGAGTCTTCTGAAAAGTTATTAGTAATGCATTTGCTCCACTCTTACCTGGCCAAGATCTTAGAACAACCATATCGTATTTCATTTGTTAATGTCAATAGAAATCTATAACAGATTATGGCTCCTCATGCATCTTCTCACCACTGCAAAAAAAAAATCCACCCATTGTGCAAAGCTTTTTGAAAAACACTCAATGTTGAGGACATTTCAAATCCACCAACCACTTAAGCATGAACTCAAAGACAGTTTACATGAAATGAGTAATTATCAGACACAGTCTCATTTCTCTAGAACCAGACCATTTAAATATTGAAGTATGACCCTATCTGGTTTCAGAGATGGACTAAGGAAAGACATAGTGAAATACACAGGTATATATTATATGTAACAAACTAAGTATTGGAAAGTTCACTTACAAAGCATAATGGACTCTTATTATAATCAAAGTTTTTTTTTATTGGAGTATTATATACTTTGCTAGCTATAATATATAGGCATATGGATATGTTTTATATATATACACACACACATTTACATTCATAATTATCTCCATTATATGGATGAGGGAGCATATTCAGTGATGTTAAGTAACTTGCAAGGGAAAGGAGAAAAGAAAAATTTAGCTGACAGATAAACAAAGGTCAGGAATTCAAACTTAAGGCTTTAGTTAAGGAAATAAACATTTTAAAAACGTAGAAACATTGTTTTTTAATCTAGCTGACTAACAATTATTGATCTAAAATGGGATCCAAAGTGTCTGTGTTGGGGTCCAAAGAGATTTCAGTCATTTTCATGGTCCAGTAACACAAACATGGCTATCAACAAAGCAGCCTGGTCATTCTCTAGTGTCTTACTCTCTGACTCTCCTGTGACTACATTCCTCTCCTATCTTAACACGTCGTCATTCCTGTGTCATACGCACTCTTCCATCCAAGGGTTCCAAGTTACCCTTTCCTTGTTCCCTTAGGGTTTTTCTTTTTGTTAGTAATAGTGAAACAGTGACAATAACACCATTAGCCGATAGTAGAAATTTAGGTATAAACATTTTGGTTCATAAATCATAAAACTTGTTTCCAAAATGATATCTAAATATGTGGAGATAAAATAATATACATACAGAAATGAAAAAAATTTAAAGTAAACATAAATATAGATGAAATATTGTGATCTCAATTTTTTATAAAATAGTACACACATATTCATACATACATATGCAGAGAAATAAGTTGATATTTAAAGTTATTCTTTTCAGTATTAGCTAAAATATAATAATGGATATGAACTATTTTATTAAAAACCTACAATATGTAGTAGAATTAGAAAATAGCTTATTTGAAGCTTCACTCATTTCTTAATGATAAGTCATCTGATAATTCTTATAACCCTCTGATACTTATATCTAAATCTGAATAAATTCTGAAATCTGATAAACCAAGTTTTTTATCTTAAATCAGAAATTATTATATCTGACCCTTATTTGTAAAATATCAGTATGATTCATGAGTCAAATATATCTTTCAGATAATTAACTTAGATTCATGTAAAATTAACTCTTTGCTCTTAAAATAGTTTAATTTCTTTAAAAAGTCAGATTGAAAGATGATTAATATTTTATTAGCAGACCAATATTTCACTATGTCTTTTAACTATTTAATCAGACCTAACAATCCTTTTTGCCTAATTGAAGGTATATACTATTAAAATCTCTCTTCTTAGATATCGTATTCTAAGATTCATATTATATTGGATTGGAAATTCAGTTTCAAATCTGTGAACACTAGAGATGTAAGCCTGTGTTTTAATCAATTTTGTTTTCTGAGCATTAAGTTGAGGTCCTGATATATAGCAATTGTTGGTTGATTTGAATTTTGTTTCCCCTTTACAAAACCAAAATATTGTGAACAAATTAAGATAGTTTCTATTCATCTTATTATTACTGTTATTCAGCGCCCATTTTCACAATAATTTATTTTGTACTTTTTTCTCACATTTTTGCATGTCATAATTCCTGGAATCCTGTCTTCTATCTTGATACTTCAGGGACCATTGAGATCTTGTAGAAAGAATGCTGGACTAAAATCTGGAAGACCTGAATCCTTACCACTTACTTGCTATGAGACTATGAGTACATAACTTATCCTCTCTGAACTACAACTTCCTTCTCTGGAAAAAAGTGAAAGTAACATATGTTTTTCCTAAGTCCCAGAGTTCCTATATGTATCCAGTAAATTAATGTTTATGAACCATATTATAATCTGGAACCAGCTCTATAAATGCAGATTTTGTGTCTTTTCCTTTTTGAATATAGGAAATATTAATTAATAAATGCATTATATTTTCCATTTTATCTCATCTGTGCAAAATCATGTTAATTTTATTATATACAAAATTGTATAATCTTTTCCTTATGTAACTTTTTTACTATATGATTGAAAACTCTTATATGTTCAATGCTATCAATCAACTTACTGAACATGTCCCAATATCCTTTTATCTTCTGTCCTGGAAGAAAATCTTGGGAACGATTGCTTTTATATTTTATGTTAAAGGAATGATTTTCATCCATTCAATCACAAAATTGAATTTTTCTGAGACTACAAAATTATTCTCTTTTCACAGTGAAATTCTTAATAAAGCAAATGTATATATTCACACATATTTCCTGCTTCATCCTTTTCCAACATTAAAGGTGATTTTCTTATGAAAACTATAGCTAGGAAACATGAGTATTTTAAAGGAATCACTTCTCCAACTCCCACAAAGAAATAATATTTTGGGGGAGGGAAGTGGAAGATATTGTTCTGTTCTACATTTGCAAAACTCTAGTTATAGAGAATTGTTCATGACTAAGTATACCCTCAATAGCAGCATTAAAAATAAGAAAGAGAAGTTAGGAAATAGCTAAAAAGAAAGACACATTTTGATAATGCCAAATAGCTAGCTCCTTTTTTGGACAACTACCAAAGTCATGTAAAAATAACCAGTGTTTTAATTTGCTAAAGGCTGCCAAAAGCAACATGCCAGAAATTGATTGATTTTTATTGCCTTGCAGTGTACAGTTCTGAGGTTGAGAAAAGTGTCCCAATCAAGGCATAATGAGATAATGCTTTCTCCCCAAAGACTACCTGTTGGTGATCCTGGACTCCTCTGTCACATGGCAAGGCACATGGTGGCATCTGCCAATCTCTGCCTTCTCCTCCGGGCTCCATTGCCCACAGCTTCTGGCTTCCTCTACTAATCTATCAACTTCTGTGGGTTTCTTGCAGTCTGACTCTATCTCCATAATCATCCCATTTATAAAGGACTTCAGTAGGAGGATTAAGACCCACCCTGGATCATGTCCTACTAGAATAATTTAATCAAAACTCCCAACTACAATAGGTTGACACCTCCAGGAATGGATTAACTCTAAGGACATGATTTTCTAGGGTCCATCCAGCATCAAACCATCACAATCAGTAAGAGCTGAAGATGTTTTATTAATAAGACATTGTGCTATATTAGAAAGTGTACTAAGTCAGAAGCCTGGAGTCCCTTTCCTGCTCTTTCATTAATTAACTGTGAGACCATAGGTATAATATGTTTAACTTTCCTGGATTTTGATTGATATAACAACTAAATGAGAATACTGGGCTAGGCAATTTTACAAGTCTCTTTCAATCCTTACAATGTATAACTCTATGAGTACTTTAGGGAACAAAATGAAAACAAGAGTTATAATAATCCACTATAGCCAGTAAGTCCCCAAATAGTTCTCTGAAGCAGGCCAATTGTTAACTGATATCTTTGAATATTTCTATTGAGATGAGATCACACAGTAACTTTTCACTATCTTAAGGTCAGTCAAAGATAGATAAGGGTCTAGAATGAGCTGATAATTCCATTTCATGGGCCCAATTCATTCTACTTTTTAAAATAATACTTATCTTTATAATAATAGATTGTCACATATAATAAAGGCAATATGCTTGAAATATTTTCTATTTTATACTAAAGTACTAAGTTTTGAAAATCCCACAGAATAAAACAGGGTAGTTTCACCATCAAAATTTTCACATTTGACTTTGGTGAATGGATTCTTTCTCAGTGGTTTATTTTTTATTTGCTCATGAAACAGAAAGTAAAGCCCTCTTCCATCATAAGTCTTTCTAGAGTCAGTCATCTAAATAAAAAAATAATATAGTATGGAGAAACACAGTGCGGATGATAAGGGTGGATCATTTCCCTCAGATATCCATGTTCTCAGCTCTGCACTACTATTTTCAAGGTTAATACAAATCATCTGATGCTTTCCTTGCCAGTTCAACAAACATTTAATTGAACACTTGCTCCAGACCAGGTGCTATGTTGGGAGATGGAATTAGTGGTCCATCCCGTGGAAGGTCACAAGCATATATATATATAAAACTATCATCTTCATGTCCAGTTTCTTGGTCCCAAGAAAGCTCTTAGAGATGATAAAGACTACTTCCCAAAGCACTGATCTCTTGGTAGGTGCCTCTGAGATGTGCAAATTATTTGGATATAAACATCCAGGAATAAAGAAAAAAGGAAAGGAGATATACTTTCTAAAATACATTCAATGTCAACAGAATTCAAGAAAAGAAATAAGAATGAGATATAAGAAGAAAGAAGTTTGCTAATCAGTGATGAACAAGACATCCCTCTAGATTCAATCGTTCCTTGCCATTTTTTTTGTTCTTTCAGACTTCAAGAAATGTTAAAGCATGCAATACCACTGACCTTGTTGACAGAAGTATCTGTTGGGTATGAACAATATTTACAAACTCAATCCTCAATGGGTGGCAAGTTAGGGAAGGGAAGCTAATATTTATTTGTCTTATTTTTAAATTATTATTGGATGAGAATATCATTATTTATTAAATATTAATACATTTCATGGAAAATTTATTTAGTCAAAGATGATGACAACAAATGTGTATTCAATATTGTAGAGTTACAAATGGACTGTATAATTTATACTCAAAAAATTCTATGAGATAAGAACCCAACTTTATCACCATTACAATCACTATTTTCACAAACCATGTTTCTGGGGATGAGAAGTAACTTGTGCAGAATCTAAGAGTAAGCGGTAAGTAGTAGAATAAGGTTTCAAACCCAGAGTTGCCTTCAGTTCCTACTTTTAGCCATTATGCTATGCTGCCATGTCTCATCTGCTTTTAAATTTAATTCACTCAGTCTGATATTAATATGCACTTTATTACAGCTTCCTCATCTTTCAAGTCACATTTGGAGTTCAGATTTTTTTTAAGTCACAGTGGTGTTGTCATCTCTTGAACTGTAGAAGCACAAGACATCAGAACCGGTACAATCCCCAATAACAGTAAAGTCCGTGGATGAGTTAGATCCTGAGAGAATATTAGGACATTAAATATTTGAAGAAGATGACTATGTCATAGATTAAAAAAACTGAACAAAAAAGAAACCCCAAAAAACAAAATTACAAACTCTCAGCTGCCTGGACAAGTGTGGGGGTGAACTTCTTTGAAGGTACTCTATGGTCAAAACTACCAAGCATCAACAAGAAGACAAAGGAAGAATCTATGGTCAGCAAATGACCCAGATGAATTTTCTGACTGTATATTTACTTCTGTAATTACTTCTTCATGTTAATTTCCAAGATAGTGTCACACCTAATCACTCATTCCAATGCTTACACTTAGGAAATATATAAAACATGTAAGTCAATTTACATATTGATCTAGGGCAAAGTTTCTAAAGTCATAGAGGTTATGGCTCAAGTCCCAGCCCTGTCTCTTACTATCTGTGTGACTTTGATGATTTAACCCTCTCAGATAATTTACCTTCAAAGAACAGTCATAGTCCCTGATTTAATTTTGCAAAGGATCACCTAAGGTAATCCACTAAAAAACACTTATCAAATGTCCAGGCTCTAATTGAAAGTTGTTATTATTGAGTAGGTGGTGTTTGACTTTTATATCTCCAACTTCTCTGCTTATCTTCATTTTATCTTCCCCTGATCCCATCTCAGTATCAAAGATCCCGAGTATTCACTCTTTCAAAATGATATTTCCTAAAAAATTCAGAAAAAAAAATTAATTTACTTTCTAAATATGTACTAAGAGTCTGCTCTGTGCCAGGAACTGTGCTTAGTAAAACGTGTTCAGTGATGAATATGTCTGATAAGATTCTAAACTCATGGTTTCTGCCAATATTCTAATGGAATAAAGTGAAGATGACCAAATTTCTTCTTGGAGTGTAGTTGGAGACACTCTGTCTTCAATATGTCAACTCTTATCCCTGTGTCAAATATCAATTCAGACACTCCTGGAAGTCTTCCTTGAAACTCACTCAAACCACAGCTATCTCATGTTGTAACTGCACACTATTACCATATATTCGTTCGCCTATCAGGCTATATGGTTTTTGAAATCAGACTGACCTGTCCAAACTTATAACTACTGCTTCTCTTCATAGAAGTTATTCCTCAAATAAGCTATAAGCTAAACATACCCTTTGCTCCAAAAATGGATTGATGAATGATTGAAAGAAAGAATGGGAATGAAGGAAGAAGAGAGGAAGAGAGGAAGGGGTAAAGTGATAGATTTTGGCCAATGTCCTATCTACTTCTTTAAAATATGTGGACAGTTTGCAAAAGTTTGGGAAAGGACTCTTTTCACTTGCTTGGTAAAATCAAAGAGTGTCTTTTGTTGTTTGTTTTTGGCGTTGTTAAAAATTCAGGACTTTGTTAATTGCAAGATCATAAATTCTCCTAGGGGAGGTAATTTTCTTTCTTATTTTCTTCCTTCACTTACTCCTCTTGTTTCTTTCCATTTTTACACACTTCTCCATTTTTTCACTTCATTAACATTTATTAAAGTATATAAATGTGTGGAGTTTGGAAACAGTATATAAGAAATCCACCTTATACTCGTTATAAAACTTTTGGTAAGTTATTTACCTAAGATTCGTTTTTAATTTCATATAATTGGCATGTATTTTAACTCAGTGTTTTGGTAAAGGCTAAAGCATATAATTTGTGAAGGATTAGCAGATGTTGCATGTACAGTAGATAGTAGACTATTGCTCATAATAGGATCTACCATCACTGTTGTTATTAATATCAATAAGATATTGACTTTGTCTTCCAGCAATACACAGGGACAGCTACAGAGAGATAAATCATACCTAACTATATTTATAGAGTGCCAATGGGACCATGGGAGCTAGTACCGTAGACTATAGATTGATTTAAAGGAAGGTAGGTGGAATAAGTGTGGATCTATACATATCTCCCAAGTTATATATACGAGCACCAGGAAATAGGTGTGAAGTGTCCTAGTCTACAATACCAAGAACATGAAGTGCAGATTTCCCAGTAGCCATGCAGCCTTTCTTCTCCTATCATAGGCTCCTTCATTTTTTCTTACGGTGATGGAGTCAAGTTCACAGACTTGATTTTTTGCAGGTGCTCAATATCTTCTTCCCTCATTTCTGTAATATGCTGTTTCAGTTGCTTCAGTGCTTGTGTATATCAACCTAATTGAGTGTTAACTGATGCAATACAGCTAGAGTTGCTAGAGGCTTAATTTGTACTCTAAGTACTTCCCTTGAGCTTTGGACGCCTTGCTGCTTTAATAACAGAATGGATGGATTAGGTAACACTTCTTCCTCCATTTTGGATCATCTTGCTTTCCTATGAATTACAATGTTTCCTTTGAGGCCCCTTACTGTATTTGACTTTCTAGTTTTGGGTCTAAGTTCATTATTTTAGCATTTAAATTTAGGAAATATTTCATGTGAGACTGATGAACATACTACTTTGTAAACCAGGCTACTTAGAAGTTAATAAAATCCTTTTCAGCTCATCAAACTACATCATTCTGTGTCTCCTTTGCACCCTAATTTTTCCTTGCCTCCAAAATATGACTAGCAGACTGAAAATTTGTGTTAGAAAATCAAATCAATCTTAATATTTACAAATTCAGTAGTTATATAGTACTAGGCAAGTCCTGGTATAATGAATTTATCAAGCTAGCTGAAAACATAGGCTTTTGTTCCATTATCTCATATGAGAAATGTTGGAAGAGACATTATTTTCACAATATTCAAATGTATTTAGCGTCTATCAGGCAATATACTATTAATAGAATGACTGTCCACTCATAATTACATCATAACTTAATTCTCCAAAGAAAATTTTATTTTCAATTACCACTTTCTTTGAGGCTTCAAATGCACTTACATGTCATTCCTTCAACATAAATGTGTTTTGAACTTCCGTTTAACAGGTAAGTAACTGCACACAGCATTTGGATGTGTGGAGAAAAGTATGGATAATTTATAGATACTGTATGAATTGAATGTCTAAATTCCATCCCCACATTTTCTTCTTGACTTAAGGGTTATAATTTTTCAGCAAAGTTTCCAATCCCTAGCTGTTATTTCTTAGCTCTTTTACATTCATCTACCATTTCCTTCATTCAATAAATATTTATTCAATACTTCTTGTACACAGACCTTCTGGGAAATAAAGAGCAAAGCTAAGTTTAAGGAAAGACTTAAGGAAAGTGTGTAGTTTGTATTATCTGTTGACATGGACAAAGAGATGATAAGGAGTCTGGGAAAGGATGGCTGAGTAATTGTAAAGACCCAACTCAAGTATGTGTTCTTGCTAAATCTCATAGATTTACCTTTCACAAATTTGGAATGTGATATCTCACAGAGCAAGTAAGTAGAAGAAATATTTGTCTTCTTTATAAAAATATTTTCAAGTCTTAAATGAGTAACATTTACATGAACTAACACGAGCCTCTGTTTTGTTGGGCTAATTACAAATTTACTCACCTCATCAAAAGTCAGCACAAAAAGTCAGCTGCTCTAAAAACTCTCGAAAGAAATAGCATACATGTTTAAAAAATTACATCCTTTGGACTTTTCATTCATTTCAGCCAGTTCACACCACGCTGATCTGGTATTCAGAGCAAGTTATATGTATACAAAGGAAATGAAAATCTGGAGCCAAAATTTACTGAATTGACTTTGAGAACATCATTTTTCAAATGGTTTTCTGAAGGTGTCCTCGTGAGCCTACTCTCAATTGCCCTTTCCCAGTTTTCTCATTAGTTTTAAACTCGGATGACTACCAACGGCTATTTAATTCAAGATCTCAACTCACTTAACTTGCAGGTTAAGTATTAGTCACACTTTTAAATTGCTCAGGAATCTTTTCATATCACCCTACGAATATGCAATGATGTGTGGTGAAATTAGCTTGCATGTGTGACACTCTCAAAACTGTATCTGGCACGTGGTACTAGCTGTTATTACCGTTGCTGCGGGTTGTTGCTGTTGGGTTGTTACTAATATTATCATCGTCTACAAGGGGTGGGGGCGAGTTGTCCACATCATAGGATTCTTCTAAGGAAGAAATATCCTTTGAAAATCAAAACTGAGGGTTTCCGAGGCTAACCAATTATATCATGCTCCCCGGGAACTAGTCACCACGCTCCCACCTCCTGTGGGGTATTTACCAGGGCAGCAAATCCTGCCCTGGGAGGTGGGGAGAGGGCAAGAAGCTGCCTCACTTGACACCATCCAAAATCGGGTTGTCTCTGAAGAAGCCTAACATCTGCCACTCTCCATGACGCTAAACCTGGGATTCATTTATTTTGTACTTATTTATTTGTGTTAATTTTTTTTGTAGTTTTCCTCATCCACGCTGCCTTCAGGGCCCCGTTGTGGAGTGAGCAGGGTTAGTGGTGGCTGACGGGCGGAGGCCCGGGAGCTTGGCTCCACGGGTCTGAGCCGGAGCCAAGTAGCAGGGTTTCCTAGAGAGCAGACCTGGAGATTACTTGCTCTTGGCAGGCTCCAGCTGTGGCTGCGCCGTCCTCCGGGGACCCGCGCCCTGCTCACTCCTGGCGCCAACCCGGCCAGCGCCGCAGGCCCAGCTGCTCTCTGGAGGGCCCTGCTCCCCAGCTGGCCGGGCAGGAGGAGGAAAGGAAAGAGGGCCCTGGATTCCCAGGTGGCGGGAGCCTTTCTGTGAAAGCAGTTTGATGGAATCAAATTGATTTGTGTGGCTTTTTTTTTGTTCCCCTGAACGCCAGCCCCAGGCTAGAAACGGCCCTGAAGGTGGGCTAAGGATGGGGAAGGCTGAGGTCCGGATGCCAGCGCTGAGGGGAGCGCGGCTGCCCGCCAGTCGCCCCGTTCCCCGGATCAGGCGCTGGGTTTGCCTGAGATCAGCCCTTCACAGCAGTAGCTCTTGCTGATGTTTGGGACCGGAGCATAATGCCCTGTTGTGGGGTGCTATCGCGCGCATTTTAGGATGTTTAGCAGCTTCCCTGACCTCTACCCACTAGATGCCAGTAACATCCCCAGCTGCGATGACCAAAGAATATCACCAGACATTGCAAAGTGCCAATCACCCCTGGTTAAGATCCATGGCATTAGATAGTCAGATTTCATCCTGTGCGTTAGACGGCCTTTCCTCCGGTTTACACATTGTGATTATAATAGTAACGGCAGTAGTAGTAATAATAATAAAAGCAGTATCGTTAACAGTAACTGTGTGCCTGGAAGAATTTGGAAAGTGTTTCCTATATCAACTGACTTAATCATGACAATGACTCTGAGCCAAATGTACTGAGCGGTAAGGCCACATAATTAGGGGGTGGGGGGGCCGATCCTTTTCTTAGTCTGACTTAATTATATTGATCCAACCCCAAATGGGGGCCTCCTTTTTTTTTTAATTAGCAGGGCGAATGAGTGAAGAGGTAATTTCTAAGTTCATCTCTTTAAGAATATGATGGTATGCATGCTTGTTTTATAAATTCACACCTTTCTATGTTCCATACCTCCTCTGCAGTTATAAAATATTCTTGACTGACTGAATAATGATTGAATCCATGCGGGATATTGGAAGGTTTCCACTTGTTTCCAAAGCATTCTTACTAGGCATTGCATCAGTGAAGAAGGTATTTAAATTTTCTGTTCATGCCATATAACCCAGAAATGGTCAGGATTCCATCTTCTCTCCCTCCTCCCTCTTTCTTGATTAATAAGCACCGTTTCTACATAGAAATTTAATATGTGAATACAATAATAATTACTATTCTCTTAAGAGATCTGTGATGGGTTTCAGAGAAAAACTGCATGTAAGCCAACCTACTGATTCATTCTTCCTGGGAGGTCACTAGTCCTTCAGAAACCAAGCAGTATTTTTTTCCTTGTGTTGGGTAGGCACCTACATGGGGAAGGCCACGTTTGCTGAAGCAGACTTGTCATTCGGTGAGGTGTTAATGGCACTAACCTATGACTCTCACAACCCCAAGTAGATGGGCTGGACCATGCAATGATTTAATGGGAAAAAGGTGGACGAATGTGGTGGGTCTCCAAGGTCAAGGCTGTGTACCTTCCTACACAGAATTCCTGAGTACACATACTAGACCTGGTTTTACATTATTACTCATACACAACAATGCTTACATTTATATTTTCTGTCAAAGCATTTATCCAAATGTGTACTCGATGCCCTCCCTTGGATGTCTAATTGGATCTGGGAGGTCTGACAGGCATTTTAAACCTTGCATGTTCTAAATGAGCTTCCGATAGCCTTTCTCCTCCAAACATCCTGCCCCTGCTGTTTCCTTGTAACCATTAATGGAAAAATCCATTCTTGTAATCCATTCTCGTAGTTGCTCAGACCACCACTTTGGATGTGCTTTGTTTCCCTCACACTCCACATCTGTTCTAACAGCAAATGCTGTCAGTATTACCTCAAGATATCCACAATTTGACCACTCTTTTATTATCTACAGAGCCTCCAGTCTGGAATAAGCTTCCATTGTCTCTCACCTAGATTTCTGCTCTCCACAGTTTCTAGAAAATCTGATACACTCTTCCACCTCAGGGCCTTTGAATTTTGTCCCTGGAAAGCTCTTCTCCCAAATGTCCATGGGATAGTTCCCTCACATGTTCTATTTTCAATGAAACCTTCTCTGGGCAGCTAATAGAAAATGTCCCTCTTCTCTCATGTGTCCCTTTTCTCTTTTCCCCATGCCTTAGCACTTACCACTATCTGGTGTATTGGATATTTTAATTGATGGCTTTTTGTTTGTCTTTCTCATTAGAATGTAACTCTCTAAGACCAAGGATTTTTCCTGTTTATTCATTAGTTGGTCTCCAGCATGGGGATAGAATAGGATAGAACACTGTAAGGCATATCATAGCCGTTCAATAAAGTTTGTTGGTTGAAATGAATGATTGAATTGTATGCAAAGAAAAGAAGAGGAGGCTATTGAATTTGGTTAGTTTAAGATCCCTGTTTGGAATGCTGAGTGGATGAAAGTACTATTATCTGGAAGGTGGAACAAGGAGAAGAAATAGGATTGTCATAAGAGGTCAGGAATCATTTCTGGAGACACTGCCTTGGAGGAGCAGTAGAACACCCAGGTGGAGAGGTCTAGTATGCCATTGTGTATATATGACAAAATTAAATTTCAGAGCTAAAGGTAAAGGATTGAAAACTGTCAGTAGATGGCATAGGTTGAGACTGTGGGTTTGGATGAAATCTCTAAGGTAGAGTTTATGGTGGGAAAATAGAATCTTAAAGATCCCTCTTATCTTAAATTTCTTTGACTTTATAATGTCCTTATAATGGTTCGTCACTACTAGTGGGGACAAGTCAGGCAATATTAAGGAACTACACTTTCAACTATAACTGATATAAAAATAAAATGTGGCCTTGTCTCCATTCCTGTGCCCTTTCCTTCAGTGACAGAGGCTGCAGTATTCAAGGGACTGAGGGTTGGGAGTTTCCAGGGCTCATTAAGATGGTCCCAGGGGAGAGATTTCTGAGTCTCTGTATCACGTGAGCCAATATAGAAAGGACAAAGATGATTTCACTGATTAGATTTTCAGGTACAGCCTCTACCATGGCTATTCATTTTGACACCAAAGGCAGAGCCTGTAAGGTTGCTTAACTATTTAATACTTTGTAAAAATTTAAATTTGATATAATTCAATTGTCTTTTATATGTATCTGTACCAGCATATATGAGTGCTATAAGAAATAAAAGGAATTGAGTCTCTTCCTTTGATAATTTTTTTTGCTAATAATTTGTCAGCAAGCATATCAAATTGGATCACAGAATATTAGGGTTGAAAGGGATCTTTGACATTTTATATTCCAGGGCTTCCCTTCACAGATGATGCATTTGCCAGAAGGAATAAACTGAATTGTATAAGGACCCATTGTCAAATAGAGACTGAGCCAGGCTAAATCTCTGGTCCCTGGTACTTCCACATTTCATTTGGAGAGTACTGGAAATTTTGTAGAGCTGTATTTGGGATTTTGGAGAGATAAATATACTATTTAGAGATATAGACCTTGAATTTCATACAATAAGTTTACCTTAGGAATTTAAAAGTGACCATGAAAGAAGTATCCAAAATAGAGCCTGGAAATTAGTAGGCATCCAAAATATTAGTATTTTAATGATGGAAGCACTTAACTATTCTGGGCCTATGTAGAAACACTGCCTAGAGTGGGGGACAAGAGGAGAAGGTTTTATCAAAAGCTGGTAACCATTGCCAATTCAGATTGTTTCTCTGGGCCTCAGTTAACTGCTATGGGATTTCAAGAGCAATAGGGTTTTATGAATCTTTGGCTTTTTAGCATGATGTGATATAAAAAATTTTAATATATAAAATTAGTCCATCAGTGTCTCATGTTTTAGTTGTCAAGTACAGAAGGATCAAATTCAACTATAATCTTTTCCCTTCCTGTCATCAAGCTCAGCCTGTGCCCAGCAAACCCTCTTTTATTACTGATGATATGTCAGGATTATCACGTGGGCTGCTTATCTCATGATGAATATCACTGCCATCAGGAACCCATAGTATTTTGTGGAGACATATTCCTCTATTTTGCTTATAAACAAAGTATAATCTAATAAATGCTAGAAGTATGTGTCTGGTACTCTAGGGTCATGGGTGGTTTATCAGTTATCAAATGCCACATAAAAACGATCATGCAAAACCTTGTGGTTTAAAGGATATTGATTTAATAGTCTTCAAGATTCTGTGAGTTAGCCATCTGGGTGGTTTTTCTGCAGATGCCATTGGGTTCAGTCATGCAACTGCAGTCCTGTGACAGCTTGAATGAAGCTGGGCAGTCCAAGCAGGTCCCACTCATTTATTTGCCCATCCCTGCTGGCTGTCTGCTGGGGGCCCTCAGTTCTCCCCTCGTGAATGCTCATTTACCAGTAAACAAAACTGGGCTCATTCTCCATAAAGGAGACTGAGTGTGTGGTCTCAGCGGCTCTAAAAGGCAACAATGGAAACAGCCTTGTCTCTTAATGCCTGGGCTCCAGGACCTCAATGATGCCACTTCCTTCCATATGGCATTGGTCAAAGCAAGTCAGAATGCCATCAAGATTCACGGGCAGCAGGCGTATGGACTGCACCTCTTGATGGAAGGACCAGCCATGTCACATTGCAAAGGAATGTGGACATAAAGAGGTGTCATTCATTTGGAGCCATTACTGTCATGATCTACAAAAATGGGGGTGACTAACTCCATTTGAATGAGACAGGAAAGTCTTCTCAGAAGAGGTGAGATGTGAGTTGTGTCTGAGATATCAGTACTAATTAGCCAGGCAGACAAATCGGGAAGAGCACCAGGCCAGGGGAAGTCACACACACAGGAGTACATGGAAAAGCACAAGGTTGAAAGAGAATGGGACTTGATGTGGTTGAAGCATGAGTGGAAGGGATTTGAGTGGGGAGAGTGTTTTAGTTTCCTAAGCTGCTCAGGCAAATACTGTGAAATGGGTTGCCTTAAACAATGGGAATTTATTAACGCATGGTTTTGAGGATTGGAAAATGCCCAAATCAAGGCAGCATCAAGGTGATGCTTTCTCCCAAAGACCGTGGTGTTCTGGGGCTGGCTGCCACTATCCGTGACTCCTCTGACATGTGGCAAGGCACATGGCAGCATCTCCTACTTGGCTTTCTCTTCCAGACTATTTCTGCTTTCTCTTGCATCCTGTGGCTTTGTCTCTCATTGGATGTGGATGTCTGAATTCATTTTGCTAATAAAGAACTCCACTCTGAATATGTTTTGTTTATAAAGGATTCCAGAAATAGGATTAAGACCCATCCTGATTGGGGTGGGACATACATACCTTAACTGAAATAAACTCATACAAAAAATCTTATAATGGATTCATACGCACGGGAATGGCTTAGATTTAAGAACATGTTTTTCTGGGGTATATGCAGCTTCAAACACCACAGGGAGATAAAAACCGTCTAAAAGGTGGTCTTGTCTCACTGTGAGAAGGAAATTGTCTGCCAAAGAAAGGACTCTGGATTTCATCCTAAAGACTGTGTCAGCCTTTGAGATATTTTAAAGATGATTTACATTTAGCAATATCACTCAGTAGAAACACAGAAGATGGGTTAGATTAGGCCTGTAACCAGGCACCTGAAATAAGCCAGATTAGACAGTAAGACAATTCATTTTTATTGAACGGCTCCTGGTTGCCAGGAAGTTTTAGATAATGAAGAAAAGAGATGTGCCAAATTAAATGCTGGGAGGGAAGAATGCAGTCAGGAACAACTAGGAAAATTTTAAAGTGGTCTTCTTCAGAGAATGCCTCATATGTTTTAGTGCTGTCTATCAAATTAGAACTCAACTAAGGTTCTAGTAGATAGTATAAGATTATAATGTTCTATCTCTAAGCCATTGTGGCAGTTTGAGAATATTTTATGAAGCCCAAAAAGAGAAAGTTTATGTTTGTAAACTAGTCTATTCCTCTGGGTGTGATACACTTTGATTGCATTCAATTCAGTTGATGGACCTTTGATTAGATTACCTGTTAGGATTGATTTAGGGCTTTTGATTTGACTATGTCAGTGGGCATGACTCAGGTTGAGTCCCTACCACTGTGCTGGGTCTGATATTAATGGACACTTACTAAGAGAGACATCAAGAAGGGAGAGATCTGTCATTTCTGATCCTACCATGTGACAGAAAGGAGAAGGCTTAGACAGCTGAGTCCGCAGGGTGAGATGAGCCATTTGCCGGATAGCTCACAGCTGATATTGGGAAAAGAGCAAAACTGCTGAGACTGATACTGGAGGCCTGGAAAGAAACAAGCTCTATACCAGTGCGGCGGCTTGCTCGGTCGGTAGAGGTGGGGTCTGGCTGCGGACGAGGGGTCGGTCCAGCTCTGGACGAGGGGTCGGTCCCGCTTGGGACGAAGGGTCGGTCCCACCTGGGACGAGGGGTCGGTCCGGCAGCAGACGAGGGATCGGTCTCACAAGGGGTTGCGCGGTTCGGCTGACGGGGTCGCCCGGCGAAGCTGGCGACGAAGGGGTCGCCCGGAGAAGCAGGCGACGAACTGGGGACAAGGGAGGCCAGGCCCTTGTCGGGGGCTCTCAGGACTGGAGGGCGCACGGCAGAAAAACTACCGCAGAGACAAGGTAAACACGCAAGTCCACTTTACTGAGGGAGAGGCAACAGTTTTATAGGGGCTGGGGAAGGCTGATTGGTCGAAGCCATGCCCTGTTCTGATTGGTTGCCGGCGAAAGGTCAGTGGGCGGTACTGGATGGGGGAGGGGTGGTGGTTAGGGATTGGCTGTCGCTATTGCTGGGGGAAGGGGCAGGGTTTAGGGATTGGTGGCTGCTGTTGCTGGGGTGGAGGGCAGACTTGAGTTTCCCGCCCACGCCTGGCTGTTGCTGCTGTCGGGGGGGAGGGAAAAGGGCAGACTGGATTTTTCTGCCCACACCTGGCTGTTGCTGCTGTCGGGGGAGGGGAAAAGGGCAGACTGGAATTTTCCACCCTGCGCCTGCGCAGGGAGAAAGAAGAAGAAGGGTGCCGCCCCACAGGCATCGTGTGGCGCTATCTGGGAGGAGGGGCGGCCGCGGAAGCATGGCTGCCGAGAAGGGGAGACCCGAGGGCACTCTGCGCCCATGCCGAGCTTCCTTCAGGGGTGGTGGTGAGTCCGACCAGCCACCCTATTATGGGGGCAGCGGCTTGGCCTGCCGCGGCTGCTCCCCCGCCGGGCCAGCAAACCACTCTTCAGCCCAAGGGGTGACCGCATACCAGGAGAAAGAGGACTACAGGATCATTTAAGCACAAAGCCTTGATAGGCTGGGCCAAGGGAACACAAAAGGAAAGGATGAGCCTGGATGGAAGACAGAGGCCAGCTAGAGATTGGTGGCTATCTTTCTTCAAATGGTGCAACTGACTTTGGTGAGAAAGCACCTCTTATGGTACCGTGAGTTGGACTTTTTATGCCTTGGAAATGTAAGCTTTAGTCCCCATTAAAACTCCTTTATAAAAGCCAACATATTTCTGGTACTTTGTATCAGCACCACTTCAGCAGACTAAAACAGCCATCATTTCCAATTTTACAAGGGCCTTCAAGGTGCTAGTCAGCATGAGTTGTTTCCCTAGCATGGCAGGGTCAGTGGTAGAGGCCCTTCAGGACAGAAAGGCTCTGTGGAGTTTTCTGATTTTCCTAAGAAAACATTCACTGCTTATCTATGTTTAAAAGTTCGTGTTAAGTGATATGGAGTTACAGAGATCACATAAACAGTCTCTGTCCTCTAGGAATTTACAAGAGTTGGGGAGATATGCAGAAAATTACCATATATCCTGTTGAAGACTTTAAGAGCTCATCTTAAGATATAATAATACAGATTTAAAAATAGGATTAGATGTGTTTTTCAAACTTGGCACTGTTGGTACTTAGGGTTGGATAAATTATTCATTTGGGGGATGGTCCTTTGCTTTGTAGGATGTTTTCCTATACCTCTGGCCTCTAATATTAGATGCCAGTATCTCTTCCCGACCTCCTAAGTCATGACAGCAAAATGTCTCCAGATATTATCAAATGTCCCCTAGGATGAGGAGGGCAAAATGGTCCCTGGCTAATAACCATTGACATATGATTTAGATACAGACTGTATTAGTCAGCCAAAGGGTGCTCATACAAAATACCAGAAATTGGTTAGTTTTATAAAGGGTATTTATTTGGGGTAGGAGCTTACAGATACCAGGCCACAAAGCATAAGTTACTTTCCTTACCAAAGTCTATTTGGAGCAAGATGGCTGCCAACATCTGCGAGGGTTCAGGCTTCCTGGGTTCCTACATTCCTGGGGCTTGCTTTTCTCTGGGTTCGAGGTTCCTTTCTTCCTGGGGCTGGCTTCACTTTCCTCTGCATGCTGACTTCCTGGGGCTCCAGTTTAAGTCTTCAATATCAAACTCCAACATCAAAACTCCAGTATCAGAAACCCTTAACTCTGTTCTTTGCCATGCCTTTTATCTGTGAGTCCCCACCCACCAAGAGACGGGGACTCAATGCCCTAATCATAACTCAATCATGCCCAGGTACAGATCAGATTACAAACATAATCCAATATTTCTTTTTGGAATTCATCGATAATATCAAACTGCTACACAGACTGACATATAGACAGATATGTATGACTGATATAAACCCCAATGGTTGTATCCAGCTACTCTTCTATTGAAACCCAGGCAGAGAATGTTAGAGGACAGCAAGACAGGATTTCCTCTCCTCTCCAGACCTAAGGAAATGCATGTTTCCAAGTGCACAGGGGAGAATGGAATGATTGTTCATTTTAAAGCAATCAAAGCAGAACAAATTGCAGTAAGCAAAAGCCCTTCTATCTCATTGGATTCAGTGTTAATTGTCATTGAGAAAATCAAGAGCACAAAATAGGAAGAGATAAGGCACATGGGAAAAGCAGACTGAGAGAAAACAGGTCTGATTCTTTCATAATTGGTAGTGAATGTGAAGAATACGATACATATTATTTACCAGATAAACCACAGGGGCTGCAAGCATACTCAAATATTACAACATTCAGGCTCCCAATCAATTGTATCCTGAGAATGAAAACTGTGTATTTGGAATATATTTATTCTTATAATTGTGGAATAATTATTTGCGCCTATGAGGAAAATGACTTTTGTTTTGTTTTATTTTTACATTTGAGAAGGTTTTACCTTATCTACCCCTAAAATATTTTAACTTCTTTTAGATATGTCAATATCTGTTATATACCTCTTTCTAAAATAGTTATTCCTAAAAGCCTTACCCTGTAGTTCCACCTGGAAACTTGATATCTAATGCACACTTAAAAAAAACATAAACAGGGCACTAGACTGCCCTTAAAAGACAGAAACTGTCCACACGATAAAATTTGTATGAAAGGGAAAGGCTTAATAAAAAAATGTTTCCTCCACCTGCTTACCACAGCAGGAGGTATTTCTCTGGGTTAAGTCATTGTCTGCAGATGGTCCCTGTAGAAATGCAAATATGTTACTCAGAACAAGATAATGCATTAATCAACACATCATCACCAAGTTATGAATGAGGTAACTCAATTAGGGCATTCACTCAAAATTTATTACAGGATTACCATATGCCAACCACAGGGCTAAGTACTGGGGATACAAAAGCCCAAGCAGACAGAAGCTCTTGTCTAAGAGGAGATAGTTTATTGAGAAAAATGGACTTAAAAACATGAAACTGCAGTTGTGATGCTACATGTTTTGGCTGAAAATGTTTATTTTCCTTTGGTTCCGTTGTCAATTTCCTCCTTGGTATACACAACATCAGTGGTTCCCAATCCTGGCTTCATATTAGAATCTCCTGGGACACTTTCTGAACCTACGAATGCCCGGGCTTCCCCAATCCATGTAAATTAAACCAGAATCTATGAGGTGGCTATGAAGCCCTAGAAAGATTTAAACTATCTCAGGTGATTCTGTTGTATGGTAGAGTTTGAAACCACTGTTCTACTAGCTCTCCCTTAGATAATTACACCCCAACTCAAGGCCTCAAATTCAGTGTTTCCCCAAATGGGCTGATCAGTGGAATCTCAGGTGCAATTGATGGGAGATTATTTGTCAAGGCTCTCTTTAGAAGTCTCATTCAGTAGATGGTTTAGTTTGCTAAAGCCTGCCAAGGCAATGTAACATAAACAGGTTGGCTTTTACAATAGGGATTAATTAATTTATAAGCTTACAGTTCTGAGGCTGTGACAATGCCCAAATCAAGGCTTCCTCAGGCCATGCTCTTCTCCCCAAGCTGTAGCTGTGGGCAGGCAGGCCCATGGTGGCATCCGCTGGCCTCTGCTGTCTCCTCTGGGCCTTTGTTGCTTTCAGCTTCTGACTTTAGTGGCTTCTTCTCGGCTTCTGTGTTCTACTGCTTTCAGCTTCTGCATCATGGGGCCTTCTCAGTTTCTGGGGGTTTCTCTCTGTGCTCCTGGGTCCTTTCTCTCTGCTCTGCCTCTCTGTATCCATCCCATTTTTACAGGTCTCAAGTACAAAGTTTAAGACCCACCCTGGGTCACACCTTCCTGAAATAATTGACCAAAGGCCCTTGAGAGAAATAATTTAATCAAAAGGGCCCACCTGCAATAGATTCACACCCACAGGACTGGATTAGCTATAAGGACGTAACTTCTAGGTCCTACCAGCTTCACACTGTCATAGTAGGTTTGTGTTAAAATCCTGATATCTGCACATTTCAGAAGAGTTCTATGTGACCCCTATGATACGGAAGGTTTGAAAATAACTGTGAAGCACGCTTATGGTCTCAAACGTAACTTTAACTTCTCAGTATGCTTAGTGGCCTCTTCTCACGCCTGCAGCCAATCCCTAACTAGCATACTCTGAGTGTTCCACAGAGTCTGAAAATCATCCTTTATTTTACCCAAACACCTCCCCTATCTACACTGGCCTCCAAACATATAAGTGGAGAGAGTCCCCTTTTCCTCTGCCTGAGCATCTCATATTATATAACTTTTGACACTAATAGGAAATCCAACAACCCCCAGCGGCCCTGAAGAAGCCAGTTGGGTCTCACCAGCTCGCAATGTGTGCCTTTTCTCTCTGCTCTGAGTTCAGTGCTCAAGCTGATGACTTTAATTCAGTTACTGAGGGAGTTTTTACACCACAGAAATCATGACTTTTCTGGAGTGTTTTCTGGAGAGCCGGTGATTAAACGTATACTGCCTCACCATTGGCATCCAACCATTTTTGCAAGGGAGAAGAAAGATCTGATGAAGTGCAGTGGAGGGGAATCTGGAAACACTTAAGAAGTAGTAAATGCACAGAAAGGTCAGGAAAACTGGGTATTCGAGGAGGTGTGGTGAAGACAGGCAAACTTCCTGGCCCTAGAGGCAGGGAAAGAATCCCAAAGAGCTATAACCACACACAAAAGCTACTTCCTAGTTTTTTCCTAGGCTTACTCCTGAATAACATCAATTCATTTTAAATCATTTTAATCTTCTACCTTGTAACAAAATCTTATAGACTAAGTTTTACTGTTAGTTTGGCTTAAATCTAAAAAGCCTCTACGTTGTGAATAAGGCTGTGAATTTTTCAGGTCTCAAAGCCTTGTGTTTGGGATTCCCTTGGCAATATAATTTATATTAACTATCTTTAGACTCACATTTCCTTTGCATCTTTACAGGTTTTTCTTTTTTTTATGCTTTTTCATCCTTATTCAGCCATGACAGCTACTTTGTTACTGGACTACTTTGTGATTTGTGATTTTATTCGTTTTGAGGTTTTAAATACTGAAAATGTTATTTTATTTTATTAAAAGAAAATCTAATTTGGAGACTAGTCAAGCTCACCCTTGGGATTCAAAGCTATGTGGTGTGGCTGATGTGTGATGGAACCAGAGGAGGAATAGTGTGTTTGGCTCCTGCTTATCTCATTCCAATCTGCCCTCAATTCCCGTGCTATTACCCTACTAGTGATCTCTGTATTTTGCCAATAAATCCATGCCAATATATAAATCAGTATTATGACTTTTATAAAACTCATAATGAATATTAGTGCTAGAGATTTTCAACACAAAATAAAATGAATAATAGCTAAGATGCAACATGGAAAATTTTATTATACACAAAAAACTGCCTAAGGATTTACATCTTTTTAGTAATATTAAGAACGGCAAAAATGGACTTAGAAAAAATCAGACATTTGAAATTACACAAAGTAAAAACTGTTAAAAGGGCAAAACAATTAAATTTTCTTGGTAGGCATGAAATCAGCAAACTGTTCCTGAGAAATTAAACTTGGGCAAATAATGTCTACAATAAATCTATAAAAGTTAAATTAGATATGTATGAAAAAGAGGAATACATTATCATTTTAAATATATTTTACAAGTATTTCAGTAAGAGCGACAAAATTTTACGTGTGTTTCAGTAAAAGCACAATAGATGAAAAATAGAAAAGATTGAATTTTTGCTATATGGAAACTAAACTTAAAGTAGTCACTCCAGAAAATACTTAAAAACAAAATTAATCAATGTCAGAATAAATCTAACCATTTGTCTTTATAAATATAGTGTCAAAAATATCTAAAATTTATCTAAACTCACAGGGTGAAAATATCCCTCCTTATCTTTTTAAGGGAAGGACGTCAAAATATTTGGGTAAAATGATCAGATCCAAACAATGTAAAACTTTAAAAATAAAAGTCTTTCTCAATACCCAGGCTGAAGTTAGCCCAATGACAACTGAGAAGTCTGCATACTGATAGTAACGTCCTTCTGGTTTTAATGTCAGCCATGCCACAGATGGCGGTGGCATGTAGAGATCAAGTGACCTGTGATACCACCACATCCACAAGGCAAATGGAGAAGAAAATCCGGAAAGACTGATTCATGAGCAAGGTGAGACACTCCTGGGTAAGCTAGGAATTCTTGAGGGGACTATGTAATAGAAGGTGACTAAGTTTACCTTAGTGTGGTTAAAATATATTATAGCAGGTGTGAGCTGGAGCCTATCCTGGTGAAATTTGATTTGCTATTGCTGAAGTGACCTGCGAGTACTAAGAGCTGGGAGAAACTTGGTGACAAATGTGAAAAACAGAAACAGGTTGTTAAATTATGATAAGTTCCAAAAATTCCTTAAGTGAGAAACAGAATTAATTTGGAAGCAGAGCTTCAAAATGCTTTGTAGTGGGAGATAGGAAACTGAAGGATCTGAGTGAACTATGAACTGAAGAGAGTGAGTAAAAGTCAGGAATTTTCCAGTGAGGAGAGGGAGAGAGACACAGATCAAGGAAAGAATGAAAGGTGTGGGCAGGAGATCCAACAAAATGAGGAAATTCAGACAGTAGCTTCCCAAAAGGTACCTCCACCACACCCCACCATAACCAAAAGTAAACAAATTAACATACCACAAATTATTGGACCCTCTGGGTGGATGTATAGCTGTATGTATCTGTGTATGCATGTATCTATATATTGTGAAAACCTGCAAGTGATCTGAGCTACTTACCTAGCTTCTATTTCTCAGTAAGGAAACATAGGAACTTGTAGAAATTATAAGGCAGTATTTTATCTTCAAAAGTCCAAAAAGGTGAGCTTTAATCCAAGTTAAATCAGATTGCAAAGGGAGAGGTGTCTTCAGTCAATGTCTGTTTAGCTACATTATAGTGGCTTCTTGGGGTTAGGGCTGAATGAAACACAAAGGAGAAAATTTCATCTTTCCCACTTATGATAATTCATCTTTGCAGGTCTCATCTGTTCAACCACAAGAAACACTTATTAAGTACCTGCAATATATAAGGTTCTGTACTAAGCACTGAACATATGATATCTCCCAAACAAGTCCCTACCTTCAAGAATGAAATACTAGTGGAATTAACTAGAAAATTAATTCTATTTTTACATGGAGAAGATGAAAATTATATCACTGTGTGCTCAGTGCTTTCAGTCTTGAAAGAGTAGGTCCAGATCCTAACAAACATTTCTTCATGAGGCCAAAAAAGGACATGCATCACCTGTGCTCACTAACCCTCCACCACATTTTTGGGCCACTCTCCCTCCTTCATCCTTCATTCTTCCTTCTCTTCCAGGGCTTTCACTATTGAAGTCCTGTACTTTTTATCACCATTGCACAGATCCAGTTTATGGTCAGTTTTGGTTATCTATCTCCCTGCTGGAATTTCATTTAATTGAGAACAGAGGTTGAACCTTTCCCCCAGTACTAGCATTCGTCATGTTATTCCATAATAGGGTAAAGAAAACAATACAAATTGGATGACTGACTGATAAAGAAATAAATGCTTATACCTTTCTTTCAGCCTAGCATGCACCCCAGTAACTCCTGGCTTTATGCAACCTCTTTCTTCTTAGCTTTAACCTCTTCTCTTGGTTTCAGACTTTGGCAGGTACTAACTACTGTCAGGCCATCTGGAATCTGAGCCCTTCCTTCTTTGCTATTTGCTTCCTCTCCTATCCCACATTGGTGGTCTGTGCAATCCTTATATACCCTTTTTTTTAATTTAATCATGTAGTTGAAGTTGAGGAGGGCTATGATGCCTAAATATCAGTATTTCTCTGTGTCTCAATCACTTTGAGTTTGATCTCAAAAGTGTTCATAAACAGTTACAAATGTCTTGTTTTCCTAAAGAGAAGTGAAAACAAGACAGGCATTTATGTTAAACTACATGTTTTCCTCATATTTTATGATTACTATATTTATTAGAATTAAAAATTATGTAATTTACCCACAGTCACTGAACAAATGGCAAGTTGAAATTATGAAATGCGCAACTCACATTTCATTTGATTAATCTTTACCTTCAGTATAAAAGGAATGAATATACTGTTTGATGAGTTTGCAGAGATTCTTCAGTAGATTTTTCTCAATTTACCATATTCAAGGCATTAAATATCAGAAGGTCATCTAAATCTTGTATTTGAAATTCATTTCTTAATTCAATAGCAATGCCAAGTGAATATTAAATGAATTAAAGTGTCCTTTCCCTCTCCAGATTTGTATAGTCTTTGCACCAGGGCCCTCGGCATGACAATGATTTGTGGAGTGAGTTGTGATTGTTACTTTGTATTTACATTTGTGGACTAATTCGCTCCACTCTTCCAATAAGAATGAGCATAAGAAAGAGTTGACTGGTTTAGACTGGACATCATTATTAAGCTTGGTTGTATTTTTTGTTGTTATTTTTTAAGAGGTGCCAGGGATTCAGCCCAGGACCCCATACATGGGAAGCAGGCGCTCAACCAACCACCGAGCTAATCAGCTCCCTAAAGCTCGTTCTTTAAGAGTTTTAAAACTTTGAAATGTTACCTACTTAGAAATAAACAGGTTAGAAATGTTTTTATACTCACAAACAAATTTGCTACTTAATTATTTTTTGACTCTTAGCCATTCAATGCACAAGCACAAATGATTATATAAGGTAAGGAAGGATAAATATCTTATGACTCAAACTCTACTTAATAAGAGTTTAAATTCTGTTCACCTTTTCTGAGAAAATGCATACCTCTTTATTTTTTTAGACAATAGGAGTCAGAAGTGTTAGGCCTGTGAAATTCTTCCCTTTAGAGTACTTATCCAAATGTGTGTGTGCATACACACGCATACATACACACACAAATGCCGCATATGTATTCCCTTGTTTGGTTCTTTTCTCAATTCCTTTCTCCTTACAACATCTTAGGTTGAACAAAGGCACAAGTTTCTACAGACTTAGTTATCGCTTGACATCCATCACTTATCATAGCACAAAGATGCTCAATAAAGACATTTTGGCTTTGTGACCCCCTAACTGACCAGCTAATAAATAACTCCATGAGTGTATGAACAACTGAATAAATACCATGGAAATAAGCTTAAGGTAGTAAAGAGATTCTTCCTAACACTTTATTTTTATTATATGATATCTATGCTTAAATTAACAAAGAAAACTAAGAGTGCTTACAAGCAAGAAACATTTATTAACGCAGTCGTTAATTAAGGTCATCTTGTTTCCATTCTAAAAAAACAATCATTCTTTTAGTTTGAGATTCTAGTCTTATTGAAATCTGTCCTTAAGTAAAAATGTTGAGGTAAGCCTGTCCCCTTCTGGGAAATTTCACACATAATTGTGAAATCCAAGAACTTTAACTCTTACTGACAGGCTGTAATGACTGTAATAAACTAAGGACTTGGAGTCTTAGAATCCAGTTTAAACAAATAAAAAAACATGTTTAATAAAGCAAGTGTGAATATGACTAATCAAGGTACTTACTGGGAGTTTTCACCTTTTTACCCAACAAGTACCTATTGAGTGACTACCAAGTGTTAGGCATGCTTTGAGTAATGGAAACATAGGAAACATTTCCTGCCATAGGAACGTAGGAAGTTATATTATATAAACTCAGTTGTACCACTTACTAGTTATGTGGCTTTGGGCATGGTACTTAGCAATTTTTCTGTATGTAAAATGGACATAATTATAGTACCTATCTCATATGGTTGCTGAGAGTATAAGATTGGATAATTCTTATAAAAGTGGTTAGCATTATGATTCATACATTGGGAAATCTCAATAAAGTTTAGCTATTATTCTGAAATAATAATAATAGAAGGTTCTACATAGCAGGAATAAACACCGTATTTTCTGTAATAACCTTTTAATGCTCTAGACCAGGGGTTCTAAATAAGGGGTCCATGAACTTGAATTGAAATTCCATAAACATTATTCTTGTGGAGACATGTTGGTACAGGTATGATACATTTATTTAATAATACACAGTATAGTGTGGACTTAATAAGGGGTCTGTGGTTTTTACCTCACTGGCAAAAGGGTCCGTCAAACAAACAAGTTTAAGGACCCCTGCTCTAGATGTTGCAAGAAGAGTATAATTACAGTGGGCTAGAATTGTCTGGGAAACTTTTATTTGACAACTTGAATCCCAAATATAGGAAGTATGGAGAACTGACTGATATCCTGGTGAGGGTAAATCCAATATTAGATTCCTAGGGGAATGTAAGAACATTTTTGAGAGGAAAGACATATAGGAATCCCAGGGGAAGAAAATAATAGAAACAATGAAGTTATTCAAAACTAA
The DNA here is from genome assembly GCF_030445035.2 of Dasypus novemcinctus. Lineage (NCBI taxonomy): Eukaryota > Metazoa > Chordata > Mammalia > Cingulata > Dasypodidae > Dasypus > Dasypus novemcinctus. The sequence continues at coordinate 39,882,135 of NC_080697.1, forward strand.
CCCAATAGAAAAGGCAGGTAAGTTTCATAGCCAAGTATATATAATGATAAGTGATAGAGCCAACTATATGAGTTAGAGCTATCCAGCTCAAAAAGCAATTTTCCTTCTAGTGGGACAAGCATTTTACCTGCAGGTAAAATGATAAATATTTGTCAAATTTAAGACAAAAATTGGATAACCAGGATGTGGTGAGATGCTGAAGTCCTTCAAAGTAGAGAAAATGCTTTTCCAGAAATGGAATCACATAACCAGGTACTCCAACTTACAGCACTCACACTGGCTTCCCTATATATCTCTTAGTAAATGCCGTAAGATCCACCCAGTAACAAGACAGCTATTCAGTAGAGGTAGGTCATTCTGAATTCAATTCTCACTTTCTCACAGGTGCTAACTTCTAAATCCCTGATCAAACATAACTGTTAATTAAGAATACTCAATATAATTCTCGCCTCCCACATGTGTTAACTCCAACCCCCCTGATCGAACTGAAACCTGGTATGATCCCCCAAAACACTGTTTACACACTCAGATCACACTCACTTGCAGGGAAGGAGACAAGTACTACACTTTCTTCATTTGGGTGTAATTGTGTTAGTTGATGTGAAATTCACCATAAAGGCCTACATGTGAATCAATTTTATGAAAAGAACAAAAATTACAAAGCCCAAACAGATTTGAGTCAAATGTACTGCAAGATAAGATTTTGTTGTTCCCTCAGTTGTTCTTCTAATATTCTTGATGGCATGTCTAAAAACAATAGCCATGGGAATTTAACAACATTGGACTTGGTTCAACTATGGAAAAGTAATGATATAATTATGAGATTGCCATAGGTTTTTTTGGTTGATGTTTTAAGGTTCAAAGAAATAAAGACAATAAAACATGACACAAAATAATTTTTGAGAAGCAAAGATGATTCTGAGAAAGTACAAGTGAGAAACCACATTTGGCATTAGATAATTGACAAATCTTAATATTCTTATCAGTCTCTCATATTCTATTCTAGACATACTTATTTTTAACTTGGAGCTGTATATATTATTCTATAAAGGGTGTTATAAATAACTTAAAAATGTAGGTGTGAACATGCAAAATTATTTTGAAGTTTGGAGGCTCAGTCCACAGCCTGAGTCATCTGGAACATAATTCCACTATGGCAATAACCAGTGGAATAATGGAAATATTTCCTCTGACTGAGAACCAGGGCAAGAATCAACATTCCTTCCTGTTCTACATTGTCTTTTTTTTTTTTTTTTGGCTTTAATTATTCACTTAACTATCTATTTGGATCAATTATTCCATTATAATACATAGTTATTAATGAATTAATTATATATAAATTACAATAATTTGATTCATTTCAGTCACATAGTTTTGGTAAGAGCCATAGATTAAGAAAAATCTAGGTCATCAAGGATACATTGTATTTCTGGGTACCTGGAAACAGTCATAACTAAAGAAATATTAACTGTTATCCAAATGTAGATATCGAAGACTCAAATTGATTTCAATTTTCAGGAATCAATTAATGTATTTCACCACTTACTAAATTGAAAATTTAGCAATATATTTACCCATAATCAAAGTATGTATGATGTAGAACAGTGAGAATGACACGTATTCAACTAAAATTTATAAAGAAATTATATTTGTTATTCAATATTAGAATGCATATGTTGTTAAAATTAGCTATGTGACAAAAATATGAGATTTGAAAATTAAAAGAGGCAAATTGCCCTTTTCCTTATGTGATTATGATTGCATACATGGAAAACTGAAGTAAACTATTAACATAAGGACGTAATTCAATAATTGACTCTACATTGTCTGTTAGAGTAATTTTTTCCCAGACTTTCTGTAGGACCCTGGGAAGCAAAGATGTATCTTGGCAGAGAGGACAAGGAGTCAGAATCAAAACACTCTTGCTCCCAGTACTCCTTGTCTTATATCTGCCTCACTGGTTTCAATGAATGCTCATGACACTTCTGAGCCTCTTTCTGCCTCCTATAAACTGTGTGTCTTTATCCTCTCAGATCCTTGAATTCTTTGTTGTTAAATGACATATAACACTTATGAATATTAAACAAAATAACATTTATTAAGCTCTTGGAATATTCTTGGCATTCAATAGGGAAGCAACAAAACTTAGAGAGTTCCTTCCCTTGTCCTATCCACTTATGATTTATCTCTACCTCTTGTATTACCTACCTGCCAGGTGTTTGGGAGTCACTCTTAACTTCTCTAGATTCACATGTGTGCGAGGCTTTCCACTTGGCTGCTTGGTTTATGACTCACTAACTTGTCCCAACTTTTCGACTTATTCCTGGTTAAGGTAGTTTGAATTTTTACACCAAGTTAGACAGGCTCTTAATCATAATTTGTATCCCTGTGGGTGAGAGCCCACTGTAAGTAGGACCTTGGAAAATGAAGCAGGGTGGGTGTTAATCTGGATTACAGAGGCCTGACATAGAAAAGAAACTGGAAAATAGAATCAGAGAAACCACAGGGTGAAGCCAGAGTTCAGTGGGAACCCAGAAGAGGATATCACCATGCAGTGAGAAAGCCCAGAAACCCCAAAGATTGCCTGCACTAGACTGCTGCAGTCTTCAGGATGAAAGCCAGCCTTCCTGATATCTAAATTTTGGACTTCTAACCGCAAAACCATGAGCCAATATTTTCCCACTGAGAAAGCCAACCCATTGTGGTATTTGTGATAGCTGCTCTGAAAAACTAAGATACTAGTATTCGTTCTTGGCTACACAGCCACAGCTCATAAAGACCCTTATTTTAGTGCCCTCTTTTGCATTAGACCTGTCTGCCTGCTTTATCTATATATTTTGCCAATGCAGCCTCCCAAAGTCCAGGCCCTGGCAAGAACTGTAAGCGCCTTTCCTAGGCAAGGAGAGAAATATGACAAATACATGAGTAAGGTAGAAGGTTTAAACTTGTAACAAAACTTCTCTAGTCTATGTTTAATTTTTTTTTTTTTTTTTTAGTTTTCAATTGATAATTTCTTTTGTTCTAGAAGAGTCCCTGGACATCATACCTGGTGCTGTGGTGCTATAAAATATAAGTGTTACTTCAGAGGAGAGATGGGCAGAATATCAGGACAAATACTAATGACAACATCAAATCTCATGGGAACCAACTGCCACTTGTCATTGAGAGAGATGACTCAGCATTTTTATTCTAGAAAAGTGATTAAGTGAGCCAGCATATACACTAACTCATAATTTACCTTTTTAAAGCTTTTATTTCTACTCTTCTAGTCTGATTGGAAATCTCAGTCTTTGGGCCAAGAAAGGAATGGGGAAGGGGCTAAAATTGAGGGCACAGGGGAAAAAGAGAAGCCAAGTCCAATGTAGATGCAGTGATCTCAAAAAGCAAGAACTGGATTCAAAACTGCAGATCTGGCTTGAGAAGCAGAGCCTGAATATTCAGGAGAAAGCAGTAAGTCTTTGAAGAAATGTTTTGGTCAAGTTTATAGAACACACCTTGCTCTTAAAACTTTTGAGGTATTTAGATGATTATGGCATGGAAAGCATGTATGTGATTCTAGGATAATAAGATTAAGAAAATGAAGTAAGGATTTAAATAAGTTAAAGGCAGAGAAATAAAGGAGATAAGCCCAAGAGCCTGGATCTGCTAAAATAATCAGACCTTGCCTGAGGTTTGCTTTCAAGTCTGACAGCACTATGGGTAGCCTGACCCAACTTAAAGAATCAAAGATGGTCTAATAGCTACATCCATCTCATCCCTCACCAAGCTCAGTGTTTTTCTTGAATTAATACAATATAGTATAATTTTTCTATACTTGGCACTCTTTAAAATTCTTCTAGTTCAATTTTGTGATCCTAAAAATGATTACTTCTGGTTTGTCCATCACTTCCTCTATGTCCCCATTCTCCTTCAATTCTCCTATCCTGAAGGTTTCCCCAATACTAACCTAGGAGCTTCCTATTGCATTTAACTATTTTTGGCTATCGTAGTATCAGTGAAAATTGACAAACCTATGGAATTGGGAGTTGTGTTCCCTCTCCTTGAGAATGAAGTATCTGAATGAAATATTTGACATTTTTATACATGGAAGATGAATCTTTCATTATTTAATTATGTATTTATCTATTTATTCTTTATATCACTATGGACACATTTTTTAAATACTTTGTGTTTCATTGTTTTATATTTAGCACAGGTCCCTTATGGCATTATAATCAATTCCTTCTTTCCATCTTTTATGACATTGCTGCATTAATTTTACCTGTATACACTTATAATTACCCACAAACATTGTTACTACTATGATATTGGACCAACAATAATCTTTTAGCTTAATTAGAAATAAGAAACATTTTAAAAAATATTTATCTTCATTTATTACTTCTCTGAAACATTTCCTTTTTTAAATGTAGATCCACATTTCTACCTATATTATTTTCTCTATCTGAATACTTTCTTTTAATATTTTTTGTAGGGTGGGTCTTCTGGCAATGAATTCCTTCAGTTTTTGTTTGTCCGAGAAAGTCTATTTCTTTTCCACTTTTGAAAATTAATTTTTCTTGCTATAGAATTCTAGGTAGGTGTTCATGTCTTTTTCTTCCAAAGCAGTAAATATTGTATTCCACTCTTTTTTTTTTACTGAGGTGAAATTATGTAACATAAAATTAAACATTTAAAGTGTACAATTCAGTGGCATTTAGCATAATCATGATATTGTACAATCACCACCTTTATCAAGTTCCAAAAATTTTTTATTACTGTACATTTTAAGTCATTACTCCCCACTCCTTTCTGCCTGTCAGGCCCTGGCAACCACCTATCTGCCTGCCTCTATAGATTTACCTTTTCTTATTCTGTATAACTGATTTAAATGGAACTGTATACCATGTGATAGTTTGTGTCTGGTTTCTTTTATATAGTTCAATATTTTTGAGGTTTATCTACTTTGTAGCAATTGTAGCATCTATCAGTAACTCATTTCTCTTTATGGCTTAATAATAGTCAATTATATGGATATTCATATATACATTTTTTACCCATTCACCTGTTTATGACATTTTGGTTGTTCCCATCTTATTGGTGTTTACAGTCTAGGAGTTATGATAATATTGTGCTCATCTTTTAAGGAATTGCTAAATTGTTTTGCATAGCAACTGAAACATTTTACATTACCACCAGCAAAACACAAGTGCTCCAATTTCTCCACATCCTCACCAACATTTGTTATTTTCCGTATTTTTATGCTATCCTGGTGGGTGTGAAGTTGTATCTCCTTGTAATTTTAATTTGCATTTCCCTAGTGAATAATAATGTTGAGCATTATTTCATTTGCCTTTTAATCTTTGTATAACATTTTTGGAGAAATATATATTCAAGTCCTTTACCCATTTTTTAATTAGGTTGTTCATTTTTATTGTTGTTGAGTTATAGCAGTTCTTTGTATATTCTGGATACTTGAGATCCTTATCAGATATACGATTTTCAAATATTTTCTCTCATTCTGGTGGTACTTATCCACTTTCTTGATAACATCCTTTGAGGCATAAAAGTTTTTAATGTTGATGAAATTCAATTAGTCAACTTTTTACTTATTGTTGGTCATGAATTTGTTGTCATATCTAAGAATTCATTGCCAAATTCAAGGTCATCAATATTTACCCCTTTGTTTTCATCCAAGAATTTTATAGTTTTGGCTCTTATATTTAGATAATTGATCTATTTGTGTTAAATTTAATATATGGTATGTGGTAGGAGTCCATCTTCATTATTTGAATGTGGATATCCAGTTTTCCCAGTACCATTTGTTGAAGAGAATATTCTTTCCCCTTTTAACAATGTGAACACCCTTGTCAAAATCAATTGGCCATATATATTCTGGTTTATTTTGGTATTCTGAGATCTATTTCGTCCTTATGACAATACCATACTGTTTTGAATGCTATAGTCTTATAGTAAGTTTTGGAATTGGGAAGTTCTCCAACTGTGTGGGTTTATTTTGTTTGTTTATTTGTTTTTGGCTTTAGGGACCCTGACAATTACTTTTCTGATTGTTCCTTGATAGTGTATAGAAATACAAATCATTTCTATGTTTTCACATTATACTCATTATCTTTGTTCAGTTTATTAGCACTAATAGTTTTCTGTGTATGTGTAGATTTTCTAGGATCTTTATATATTAGATCATATTATGTGCAAATAGGAATACTTTAACTTATTCCTCTCCCATTTAATACCATTATCTTTCTTCCCTAATTATACTGTTGAGAACTTTGAGTGCAATGTTGAACGGAAGTGGAAAAAGTAGGCATCATTGCCTCATTCCTTCAGAGACAGGTTTCTGTCTTTCATTATTGAGTGTGAGGTTAGCTTTGGGTTTTTCATTAATTTCCTTTATCATGTTGAGGAAAGTCTTTCCTATTACTGGTTTGTGAAGTGATTTTATCATGAAAGGATTTTGATTTTGTCATATGCATTCCTTCATCATTCAAAATGATTCTTCCCCCCTGCTACTTATGCACCATATTGCACTGACTGATTTTTGTATATTGAGCCACACTTCATTACTGGAATAAATCCCATTTTAATATGTTGCTAGATTTAGTTTATTAGATTACTTTGGATCTATATTCATAAGGGATATTGCTCTGTAGTTGTTTTTTTCTTGTTTTTTTGCTTATTGCTATGTCTAGTTTTGGTATTAGACTGTTGCTGACATCATAGAATGAGTTAGGATCTCTTCCTCCTCTATTTTGGAAAAGTTTGAGAAGAGTTGGTGTTAATTTTTTTCAGTAATTGATAGAATTTACCAGTGAAGCCATCTGGTATTGGACCTTTCTTTGTTGGGAAGTTTTTGGTTTCTGATTCAATCTCTTTAATTATTATAGGCCTTTTCATATTTCCTTTCTTATTAAGTTTGATGGTTTGCTCACTTCATCTTGGTTATCTAATTTGTTGGCATACAATTATTACTAGCATTCCCCCACAATCCTTTTTATTTCTGTAAGGTTGTTAGTAGTGTCACCACTTTACTTCTGACATTAGTTATTTGAGGCTTCTCTCTTTTTTCTTGGAATAACAAAAGATATTTATAGCTATAAATATCCCTCTGAGTACTGCTTTTGCTACATCCCCTAAAGTTTGCTATGTTTTATGTTAATTTGGCTTAATGTTGAGCTGTGTTTAATATAGTTATCTGTAAGTGCCAGAGACTTCAAATACCTCTTATATCCTTGTTTTTGTCTCCCCTTTTAAATTGGTGCTTCTCTAAGACTGCCTCCTTAGAGAGATGCTGTGTATTGCAATATTTTCTGCTGTAATCCACTGTTATTGTACTGGAGCCCTGTTGATGTGCTAGTAAAGTGTGGGGGAAGTAAGATGTTCTATATCATACAAATAAATCTCGGGCTTTTAGTGAGCTTGTGTCCCTGGGCTGTGACCTTAACAGTGTTTCTTCCCCCTGCATCCATTAGTGAGACAGGAAGTCTAGTGCAGTCCAGAAGAGGGAAAATGCCCATCTTCTGGTCAGATAGGACTGATAAAATCTTTTCCCCTGGAGAGTAGGCCTGTGTTATGAGAATACTCTGGCATACTTCACAAGAGTTACTCTTCTCCTATGCTTGCAAGAACTCCAAAGGGATCGATCTTCCCCCACAAGTATGCGGTGAGTTTTCTGAAGGTAAAATCCCTGAAATTGTGAAGGATTTCCTAAGACTGAGGCCTCCAAGAGTTTTTCACTCTCATGTTAGTTCACACTCAGACTGAAACAATTCATCAAAATTGCCTTTTTTAAATTAATTTTTTAAGTTTTTACAGAAGCTTTAGATTATGTAAATGTTACATAAAAAATATAAGGGATTCCTATATGCCCATTCCCTCTGCCTCTCATATTTCCCACATCAACAACATCCCACTTATTACAACTGGTGAACACATATTGAAGAATTGCTATGAACTATGGATTACAGTTTACATTATAGTTTACACTCTGTCCTGTACAATTTTGTAGGTTATAACAAAATATACAATGACCTTGTTCCTATCAATTTATGTCTCCAAGAACTACAATTTCAAGTAAACAGATCTTACCTGTGATTCCTTGTATTTCCCTGTCTCTACAGATTTCAGGGCAATATTTTGCCCATGACCTCATGTGGTAGTTTGAGGCTTTTGTGGAACCCAGAAAATTATGTTCTTAGATTAGTCCATTCTTATGGGTATGAACTGACTATAGGAGACCCTTAGATTAGATCCCTTCAGTTAAGGACCTTTGATTGGGTCATTCCAGTAGGGCATGTGCCAGCATGCGTCTTAATTCTCTTATTGTAGTCCTTTATAAATGGGATTATATGGGGAAAGGGAGTCACAGAGACAGAGTGAAACCCCCAGAAGCTGAAAGTGAAAGTCTCGGAAGCCAGAAGTTGAAATTAATGGCACCCAGAAGAGAGCAAGCCACAGAAGCTGAGAAAGAATACCACAGATGGAGCAGCCAGAAACTGAAAGAAATGGAACCCAGAGGAGAAGGCTAAGGTTTGTAGATGTTGCCATATGCAGAGGAGCCTAAGATTGCTAACAGTGGATCTTCAGAGAGAAAGCTTTGCCTGATGCCTTGATTTGGACATTATTCCAACCCCAGAACTATTCGCTTATAAATTGATAAATCCCCTTTCTTAAGGCCAAACCATTTCTGGTATATTTCCTTGACAAAGTTTAGTGAACTAAAACATCTCGATTCAAAAATAAAGACATTTGTTGAGTGTTAGAAGCATCTTTGTAATTCATTGTAGTTCTCTCATAACACATCCAATAGTTTTAGAGTTGTGGTTGGCCATGACACAAAGACTGTCCATATGATTCAGAGTCAGGTTTTTGAATCAGGTAGTATCAGGAGGACTAGAGACTGAATTCAGACACATGGGTAATCTATCAATTAATTATGCCTACATAAAGAACACTCAGTAAATACTCTGGACACTCAGGTTTAAGTGAGCTTCCTAGATTGACAATACTCTAAGAATATTGTCACAGATCTACACCAGGGGGCTAACACACCCCTGAGGACAATGGAAGCTTCACATTTGGAACCTGCCAGACTTTGCCTATGCACCTCTTCTTTTGGCTTGTTCTTTTCCTGTAATAAATATAATTGTTAGTGTAATAGGTTTCAGAAGCTTCTTTCAATCTTTCAAAGCTCTCAGCGGTTCTGTGAATTTACAAACTTATAATTGGTGTCAGAAGTGAGGGCTGTCTTATGTTGTCTCTTCCCTCTAACTTTGTAATTGACTCTTACACCTTGGCATCAGATGAGAAGTCTTGAGTAGACTTGGCAGTATGGATGTCTGTGCTCTTTAACTCACAGTTTAACCCTGTGTACAATTGTTCACTTTTTTTTCTTGCTGTAATGACTTTCAGGCTCTACTCCTGTTGGAACTCAAAACTGGAAATGATACCCTCTGTTTTAATGCTTTATCATTTCCCTGTGTTTATCAACAATAATATGTTTTCAATTCATTTTGTAAAAATTGTGAAGAGAGAATTAAATGATATCTTCATGAAATTTTTCCATGACAAGGGGTATTAATTTAACAATAATTAAATTTATAATTACAAATGGTTATAAATGATGCTATGTTAAATTCCAACCTTGGCTTTAAGAAGGTATATTTTATCACAGAGAATGATCATTGCCTAAATATATAAAGGATTTATTGATAACACATGAAAATAAAATCAATTTTAGAGCAAATTATGCTTATTCCTGTACAAGATTCATGCCTCAGATCCTTAAATATTGAGTGTCCACTGTATGCCCAGAACTGGCTAAGCATTTTATAAACTTATTTTCATTTCATCTTTAACAGTATTATGCTAGGTGATTATGGTTATTTTCGTTTTGTAGATGCAAGCCCATACATAAGTATGTGAAATAATTTGGTCAAAATCACAGAGGTAATAAGATCCAGTGTCAGTATTTAAATGTCCATATATTAATTGTCCTCCCAACCACCCTTTGAAAGCAATACTTAATTTTGTTTCATATCGTTTCATTTCAGCCTAATTCAATTCAATGCATCAAATATGTCTTGAACAACTAGTATCATTTTGACATATCATGTTGGGAATAAAGCCATAAGTAAGATATTACTATGACATCCAGGAGCCCCTACAGAGAAGGGAAGACAAGCTTATCTGATCATGTTTTTCATCTTCTCTTTGTATGCTAAAATAAAAATAGTGAGCAACCCACAATTATAAAAATCTAGTATTTGAACTATTAGAATATTGAACTAATAGAATGTGAACTAATAGAATATTTGAACTAATAGAATATTTGAACTAAGGGCTTCAGCAAAGACCTGGAAACATTAAGTAACATACCATGCTCTAGTAAGACACACTAGAATAAAGGCAGAAGTGGAAAATGACAGGAAATGCTAACAAGGACTACGAACTGGTATAACATTAGGGGTTTCATGTGCCATGCATTCATGTTTGGAAAGGTTTGACCCAAGCTGGTTTACTAGTATCAGATTTGAATTTTAGAAAGTTTATACTCTTCTAAATAGAGTTGCATAACTGAAGCTAAAAAGGATGGAGTGAGGTATTCAATTTAAATATACATTTTAGAAGGTTTTGGGTGTAAGTACTAAACTACGTGTACAGATAACAATGAAATAGCTTAGTGAACAAGTTTTACTGATATTACTTTCACTTCATGTTGAATTTAATTAAAATATATTGCATATTTTAAAGAAATTGACATTATTTAACAGACATGAAAAATAAAATATCATAATTTAACAGCCATATATTAATACAAGGAGGGTTTTTTGATTATTTATTTAAAATTCCAAAAATGAATCAAAAGATCTATTTTGCCCAGATAAATTATGACATTTGGATGATTGATGTTCTGATATGTGTTTATGAAGTGTTGAGCGTTTGAAGAGGAATTTCAGTAATTATCACTATTGTTTTTGCTCTAAATTAGATTTTAACGCATGCAATTATCACAAACACAAATTGTGGAAGCTGCACTTGCAAAATCTTTGAGAGAAAATATATTAATATTCTCACATTTTCTTATACTAATAGAACTATTACCATTTAGTCACAGATATTATCGATATGCTAATAGAAAGAATTCTAGTGAAACTGATGATCAGGAACTCTTTGGGATGAGTGTCTAATAATTCTAAAATTACACCTCTGCTATCACATTTACATTATTTTTTTTGGCATGGGAAAGTTAGTAAAGTCTTTAGAAAAGAAAAATAAATATATAAAATCAGCATCTATTCCCAGTGTTTCATATTAAGGCTTCATTTTGTTGCCAATCTTTTACTGATAATATATCCATCTTTTCAGCTAACAGTATCTATAACTTACATCACAAATTTCTGGTTTTTCAGTGGATTTATAACTATAGGGCTTATTCTAAATTCAAAATGAATTGAAGTTTGAAAATTGGAATTCTGCAATGCAATCATTTCACTTTACAAATAAATATTTTGCTGCAGGTGTCTAAGTATCAAGGCTAAGAGAAGGGCCCAAGACCAGAAACAGATTGTCTGGGGGCTAAATCTGTTCTACCGCTTTCTAGATATGTGATCTTTATTGAACTTACAATATTTTAGTTTCCTCATTTGAAAAACAGAGATACTAAAAATACTAACTCCTGGAACTATTGTGAAAACTACCTTGAGAAAAATAATTTTAAAATTTTACAGCAGCACCTGCCACTTATTACATGCTCAACACAGAGTAACTGTTTTTATTATTATTATTATTATTATTCAGTTAGTGATATTGAGATCTACAATTAATCTGTATCTCTGCTGTACTGGTTCTCAACAGTCTTGAACTTCAGAGGATATTTTGAAATGCCTGAATAAATATTTAGTTGTCACAACTGGGTGAGGATGTACGCTACTGATACTTTTAGTGGGTAGAGGCCAGTCATGTTGCTAAACGATCCCCCATAAAAAAAGGAATGATCTGGCGCATAATGTCAACAGTGTGAAAGTTAAGAAGCACTGCTTGGTTGTAAGCTTTAGCACTAAACCTTGCTACCTTGAGAATAAATTAAACATCATCTCTTAAAATCTTTAAATCCTTTTCGTTGATCACGAGGAATATGTTTCACAAAGGAATGAATCTTATTCCTTTCTTTATTCATTCATTTCCTTATTTAACAAACAATTTTATTAAACCTGGATTCATACCATGTGCTTTTCTCTTAATAAGCTCATAGTGTAATAGGCTGTACAGGGAAACTAATAATTCATACCAAGTATACAGTCAATAGTATTTGGTATGATCACATACTTGTACATTCATCACTTCAGTCATTATTAGAGCATTTTCATTATTTCAATAATAATAATAAACAAAAAATAAACAAGAAAATTCCTTACCCTCCAATCTCTCTATGTCTCCCCTGCTGTACATAGCTGCTCTCTCTGGCTATTCTTGCACAATTATTTATTTACTTATTTAACAGTTTCACTGTGATATATTCACATACCATGCCATCTACCTAAAGTGTATAGCCAATGGTTTTTAGTATATTCCCAATGTTGTGCATTCATCATTACAAACAATTCTAGAATTAGTTCATACACTTGTCATTTAGTCCTCTTTACTCGTAAGTAGAATTTAATTTATGGTGCTTGTTATACAGAAGACTATGACCTTGCTGTAACCTTCACAAGTTATGTAAGTTCCTTAGAAAATAAACAAACAAAAAGAGCCCTTATGCTTGGGAATTTAGGAGAAAATATATAAGTCTTGAATTCCATTTACATGTCAAAGGGTTGTATTGATTGAAGGCCTAGATTTTTCACTCTCACATTTAATTCTTGATAGCAATCTTCTAACATATGATCTCCTCTCCCCAGTATCCTTTGCAGGGACAATGATTAAGAAGTCAACACAAAGAGGGTCCCTGTGAGGTCACCCTGAAGAAAAATGCCATGGCAGGCATGGACGCTCTCTCCTCCAGGCTGTATGAGTCTTAGACCTTAGACTACAGTGTGAAACACCTTGCATTCATTTTCTTTTGATTTGCTTCTATGAACTTTTGGGGTTTTGTTTGTGTATAGTGGACTGTGTGTGTGTGCCTGCACCTGCCTTTGCATGTGCATCGTCCTATGAGGAAAAAGAATGTACTGCATTTCCTGTGATGATGAAGGACAGTTCAAAGGAAGTTATCAAAATGCATTTAGCAATGTGAAATGCTCTGCTCCATCCCTTCACTAGAATGTAATGTTTTGCATAATTTTAGCTATATTTTGATGTTAAACATGTTATAAATTTGCATTGTAAGATATATGATAAATATTTATTAAGTACCAGTCATATGTTTGTATATGTACATACGTATGTGTGGACATTATATATTTATGTATATATTCACATACACATATATATATATGCTTTAATTTTTTAAAAGACAATTTTTATTTTCTCTAATTTACAATATTTAAGCAGAAAAGTTACATAATTTGAGATTATTTTAAATTCATAATGCTTATTAAATTAATATGAACATGTTTGAATGGAGTATTATGCTTACATAGATATACATATATACATTTTACAAATTATATTATACACACATAAACAAATTCTTTAAGAACACACTTATGTGTATTCCTGCATCATGTATTCAGATGCTCCAGAGAATGTTGTTTATCACATAAGAGATCATTGAACCTTAATATTTCAAGGACGAGAATTTAATTTTAAATATTTAGAGAGGAAATCTTGCAGAGTTCACTTCCTTGAATTCTTAGATAATATTGATCATCACCATAATAATGGTAATAAAAGCTAGAATGTTATGTAGACCAAGAGTGCTTAACCTTTTTTGTTCCACAGACCCCTTTTGCCAGCTAAGTGAAAACCTCAGACCCCTTACTAAGTCCACACTATACTGTGCTATACTGTGTGTTATTTAATAACTGTATCACACCTGCACCAACACGGCCCCACAAGAATAATGTTTTTTGAATATTCAATTCAAGCTCGCAGACCCTCTGAAATCTTTCCACAGACCCCTGGCTAAGAACCCATGCCAGTCACTGTACACATACTTACTATTTTAGGTAATCCTTGGTGCTATGCTAGCTGGGTGCTATCATTCATATTTTACTGTTGAGAAAAGTGAGGAGAATTTAAATAATGAGAAACAAGTTGTAGAGCTAGCAGGTATAGCTAGTATCTCCCAATGTAACTTACTTGTTTGAGTGAGCTACTACTCTAGCACCCATGCTTTCTATACTTTGCCACACAACATAGTCTGCATCTGTGTTTTAATTTTTCTGTAGCTTCCTTTCCTATAACATTATCCACTGTCAAGTCTTTTGCTGTTTCTTTATCATATCAATCCCAGCTCTCCTCAATGTTCTTTTAATATAATTTGAGCTGCTTAATCAGAAAAATGGGTTTGATAAAAATCGTAAGTGAAATTAAGCTTATTTGGGTGAGCAAGAACATTTGTTAGTTTTTAGATTTTATTTTTAAGTATCTTTTAAATCAGTTTCTGTTTTCCTAAAAATATTCCCAATATTTTCCTTTGTATGTATATTCACTCATTAGCTATATTTTTATTGTAAAGAAATATTTAGAATGAAATACATGTAAAAATGTGGCTAAAATCTCAGTAGAACGTACATTTTGAAACACTCAGTAAATATTGTAGTTAAGTGTGAGTTCTTCCAAGAGATGTTGCTTTAACAGCTTTCCAAATTGAGAGCTTTAACAAATGAAACATGTTAATGAAAGTGGCAGTCTTTCTTCTTCAATATCCTATTTTAAGAGATTTGCGCAAACTGCTATAGATAATATAAAGGTTTTATTCTACCTGTTTCTATAATAGTTTTGGCTTTTTCTAAATTGCATGAGACAGAAAGCAAATCTCTAGTTTCTTTGTAGCACGTAATTGCACAAAATGGTCAAAGAAAAGAGAAGGATTTCAGAGTGGAAAGTCATTCCTTAAAGTTGAAGGATTTAGTAGATTATGAGAGAAAACTAGTCCTGGTTCAAAGGGTTATTAGAGAAAAATCTAAGAGGCCCAAGTGGTGAAACTTCTGTGAAGGTATTAGTACACAGACTTCAATCGGCCATGTGAAATATGAAATAAGATATACAGGCACGGATTATCCACAGCACTCATTTTAATTAGAGGTGGTATTTTGATTGATGGAGATGTTTAAGTTTCATGCTTTTTCTCAAGAATTTCATTTTTGAAATATAAATATCTTAGTCCTTGAATAATGTATTGAAATAATAAAGGTAGACAGATACCACTTCCTTTTTATCTTTTAATTGATTCCAAAAACGGTTTTTCGTTACTAGAATGTACTCTGACCTAAGCACAATTTTACAAATCAGTGAGGAAAAATCAAATTTCTAGCCAATTTGTGAGTGAACATATTTACAATGTCTAATTCCACACGTATTTGTTTTCAGCACATCTGAAAAGAATCACTACGTTATTTTCCAGATCATAAATCAAGTAGGAAAACAGTATCAAAGGTTTTTTTTTTGTTCGTTTGCTTTTGGTTTTTTTTTGGCTTTGTCCCTATCCTGTTTTTCAGGAATGCCAAACCTCTTCAACTTCCTCTAAAACCGGTTCAACCTGTTGGGAGGTCATGTTCATGTGGATTTGGGGCCACAATGTGGTAGCTACCTGATATGCTCTCCATCCTCTTCTCTGGCTTGCTGCTGTGGTGTTAACTTGCCAAGGCCACCAAGGCAGATGTGTTCCACCAGATTCCTACATCAGAAGTGCTAAGTCATTATCAACAAAATAGTATATCCATCAATGGGGAAGAGTTTGTCATGGCCCTACCCAAATCCCCTCTGCCGACAGAATTATGTTGCCCTCCCCTATTTCTTTTGCAGTACAGATGTGAGCTGCCAGACCCTCCTGCACAGTCCATTCTGTGACCTTCTCCCCTCCCCACTTCCACACTCCACTGACTCTACTCTTATTTCATGGGCTACAAAGCAAGCCAGGTGTCTTGTGCTGCAGATGACTTGCAGGAAAGGAGTTAACCAGCTTTAATTTTTACTTTTTCCTGCAGCCCCCTTGCTTTAGAACTTACAATTGATCGAAGAATATCTTGGTTTGGTGTTTCCTCTGCTCACAGTCACTCCTCCCTCTGTCCTGGGAGTTTTGAGTCAAGTGTGTGAATTTTTCTCTCTTTCCTATGAGTTATTTTTCGGGAGTTCTTAGTTTCTTCATGTAAATATTTGGATGCCTGATGGTTTGTTCATCTAAAAATGTGGGAGCATAGTGGGTTATTTGCAGAAATACATGCATGCTGGTCTTCCAAATATGCGCTAAATATGCACTAAATGAGCTAGTGATAACTCTTACTTAGAAAGTTCTCTATATTTTGTGAGAAAAATAAAAGAATATAGAGAGCATTTGCAAGGAGTAATGCTAAGAATTCAGTTCAAATATCAGAGTGGGTTTGAAACTAAGCTCTGCCTCTTACAACCTAGTGACTTTGACAAGTGTTTTGACCCCTCAATGCCCTTTTTCTCACCTGAAAAATGGAGATAAAGATAATTTCTACTGCATAGAGCTGTTTATGAAGTCCAGATAAAATAACAATATGCAAATTACTCAGCACATTTAATATAAAATTAATATCATTACTTAGGCAATATACATGGTTCTTATAAATGTACTGAAATAAGAAGTGCATTCCAGTGCTCACATTGCTCTCTTTTGTTTTAGCAGACATTCTTAAGTGAATCTGTGGGATTTAAATGACACTGATTTTTCCCATTTTTCAGATATTCAGTAAAAACAGGTACTATCCAACCCCTAATTAATACTTCTGTAATTTATTTTTATTAATAGTGATTAGAACATGGCAGAAGTATAGCATTGGAGTTGAGTCAGTGATCAATGACTAAGATCTAAAAATTGTTCTTTTAAAGTATAGTCTTTTTAATTAATTTTATTGATATATGTTAATAAAGCATAAATCTGTCCAAAGTGTACAATCAGTGGTATTCAGTGTAATCATATATTTGTGCATTCATCAATTCAATCATTATTAGAGCACTTTCCTTATTCCAATAATAATAGTTATAAACAAGAAACAAACAAAACTCATCACCTCTAAATCTATTCTTCCCCTGCTGTACATAGCTGCTATTCTTTTTCCTTCTCTCTAGTATATTGGTATTTATATTTTGTAAAATCTTATATGTGCAATATCACCCATATTCATATTTTACATGAGATCTTACTATCTTAGACAGTCCCATTTTACAGTTTTTAGTTTTCCTTCTAGTAATATACATGATCTTAGACTTTCCCTTTCAACCCTGTCATACCCATATAATAGCTCTGCTAGTTACAAACACCATGATATTCTTTCACCATTTCTATTCATTTCCAAAGCTTTACGAACAGCCTTTTAAACAATTATGAACAGATTAAGCCTCAGCTTTCCATTCTCTACCTTCCTTCTATTTCCTGATGACCTATATTCTAATAAATCCATGAGTTGACACAATATATTTAGTTCATAATAGCACAACCATACAGTATTTGTCCTTTTGTGTCCAGCTTGCTTCACTCAATGTAATGTTCTCCAGGTTTATCCATGTTGTCATATGTTTCATGTCTTTATTTCTTCTTACCATGCATAATATTCCATTGTGTGTATATACCACAATTTGTTTATCCATTCATCAGTTATGGATACCTGGGTTGTTTCCAAATTTTGGTTATCATAAATAACATTGCTATGAACATCCATGTACAAATGTCTGTTTGCGTCACTGCTCTCAGTTCTTCTGGCTATATACCTAGTAATGGTATTGCCAGGTCACATGGCAAGTCCATATTTATCTTCTTTAGAAACTGCCAAAAAGTCCTCCACAAGGACTGTACCATTCTCCATTCCCACAAACAATGAATACGTGTTCCTCTCTCCACATCCTAACATTTCGTTTTCTGAGATTTTAATAGCAGCCAGTCTAATAGGTGTTGAAATGATATCTCATTGTAGTTTTGATTTGCATTTCCCTAGTCAACAGTGATGTTGGACAATTTTTCATGTCTTTCTTCATCATTTGTATTTCTTCTTTGGACAATTGTCTTTTCAAGTCTTTTGCCCATTTTTTAATCAGGTAGTTTGTCTTTTGATTGATGAGTTGTATGATTTCTTTGTACATCATGGATATTAAACCTTTATCAGATATGTGCTTGCCAAGTATTTTCTCCATTGAGTTAGCTGCCTTTTCACCCTTTTGACAAAGTTCTTTGAGGTGCAAAAGTTTTTAATTTTGAAGAGATCCCCTTGGGTATAAGGCTTAAGAAACTACTTCCTACTACAAGATTTTAAAGATTATTCCTACATTTTCTTCTAGGAGTTTTCTGGTTGTCACTTATATATTTAGGTCCTTGATCCATTTTGAGTTAATTTTTATATAAGGTAAAAGTTAGGGGTCTCCTTTCTTTCTAATGGATATGAATATCCAGTTCTCCCAGCACCATTTGTTGAATAGATTGTTCTGGCCCAGCTGGGAGGACTTGATTGCCTTCTCAAAATCTCTTGACTGTAGATGTGAGTGTCAATGTCTGAGTTCTCTGATTCAGTTCCATTAGTCAATGTGTCTGTCTGTATGCCAGTACCATGTTGTTTTACCACTATATCTAAGTAATATGCTTTAAAAATCCAGAAGTGAGAGTCTTCCAACTTTGTTCTTCTTTTTAAACAACTTTTTGGTTATTCAGTATCCCTTACCCTTCCAAATAAATTTGATAATTGGTTTTACCATTTCTGCAAAAAAAAAAGGACATTGGGATTTTTAAAAAATTAATTTATTAAAGTGTATCACTCATGCATAAGCATACATATACAATAAGTGTATAATAATAATTGTGAACTTACAAAACAAACATGTATAACATCATACAGGACTCTCATAACTCACCTGATCACCAATAATTTACATTGTTGTTAAACCTTTTTAACTAATGATTAAAGAGCATTGTCAAAATATTACTACTGACCAAAGTAATTTTCCCCAACCAAACCAATGATTATCTTTATATCATTTATATATGAACATACATAAACAATTAAGTTTATAGTGAAAGTTGTGAACCCACAAAGCAAACATGCATAACATCATACAGGGGTCTCACACATCAACCCTCCACCAACACTCTGCATTGTCATGAGGTGTCTGTTAGAAATTATGAAAGAATATTGTCAAAATCTTACCACTAATCATAGTCCTCATCATACATTTTGTGTGTTTCTCCCCCAACCCACCCCATTATTATTTTTAAAATATATTTTTTATGACAGAAGTTGTAAACTTATAAAACAATCAGGCACGTATGCAGAATTCCCAATCAGCACCCCTCCATCAATACACCACACTGTGGTGGAACATTTGCTACAGATAAGATAATATCTGATTGTTACCATATCCATGGTGTACATTTGGCTCACATTTTTCATACTGCCTCATTACCAGCCTAGTACCTCTTTTGCATAGATGCAAGAATATTATATTATTACTACTAACCATAGGTCCATAATCCATAGGTCACTCCAGCTGTATTTTTCCCATGCTTCTCCACATTCCCAACACCCTGCACTAGCGATATACATTTGCTCTAGCTTACAAAGTACACTCTTGAATCTGCACCATCAACCACAATTCTCTTCCATCTCTTGGTTTACTGTGCTATTCAATTGCTAGATTATTCTCTAGCATTTTGTCAATTGGCATTTACATACCTAGACTACCATTTTCAGTGACATCCCCATTTATAAACTAGTTGTTACTCACTGTGTGTTACCATCCACTCTATTCCTTTCCACACTTTTACAGTAAAGCTAATTAAAACTTCTACATACATTAAACATCAGTAGTCCATTCAGTCCTCCTCTTATCTCCTTTAAGAATCCACCACCTACCACCAGGTCTTGAAGATATTTTCCCCAAATTTCTTCTAGAAGTTTTATGGTTCTTGCTTTTATTTTTCAGTTTTTGATCCATTTTGAAATAATTTTTGGATACAGTGTGAGATAGAGGTCCTCTTTCCTCCTTTTAGCTATGGATATCCAATTTTTTCAGCTCCATTTGCTGAATGGATTGTTGTACCTGAGCTGTGTGAGTTTGACAGGGTAGGAAAAAATCACTTGGGAAACGGACTTGGCCCAGTGGTTAGGGCATCCATCTACCACATGGGAGGTCCACAGTTCAAACCCAAGGCCTCCTTGACCTGTGTGGAGCTGGCCCATGCGCAGTGCTGATGCGCACAAGGAGTGCCGTGCCACGCAGTCCCCCACGTAGGGGAACCCCACTGCGCAAGGTGTGCGCCCATAAGGAGAGCTGCCCAGCACGAAAGAAAATGCAGTCTGCCTAAGAATGGTGCCACCCACACGGAGAGCTGACACAACAAGATGATGCAACAAAAAGAGACACAGATTCCCGTGCCGCTGACAACAACAGAAGCGGACAAAGAAACAAGTTCCAGCAAATAGACACAGAGAACAGACAACCAGCGTGGGGCGGGGGGGAGGTGAGAGAAAAAAAAAAAAAATTCAAAAAAAAATCACTTGACCATACCTGTGAGGGTCTATTTCAGAATTATAAATTTGGTTCCATTGATCTATTGTGTCTGTCTTTAAGCCACTTCCATGCTGTTTTTACCACTATAGCTAGGTAATAAGATTTAAAGTCTGGAGATGAGGGTTCGCTTTTCACTTTGATGGTATTTCTAGCTATTCAGGAACACTTACACTTCCAAATAAATTTGATGATCATGTTTTCAATTTTTTCTTTAATGTTGATGGAATTTTTATCTGGGTTGCATTGAATCTATATATCAATTTGAGTAGAATTTACATCTTAATGATATTTAGTTTTCCAATCCATGAGCATAGAATGTTCTTCCAGTTATTTAGACATTTTTAGATTTATTTTAACATTGGGTTGCAGTTTTCTGAATGCAAATGCTTTACATCATTGGTTAAGTTTATTCCTATTTGAGTTTTAGCTGTCATTTTATTTTCACCACTCTTTTGACACTTTTAGTTACTTTTATTGATATAATCTTCATTTTTACACTCTCTTCAGGCCTCTCTCTCCAGTCTTTTCTTTTCAGGGTCTAGCACACCCATTAGTATTTCCTGAAAATCTGGTCTCTTGCTTAGAAATTCTCTCAGTTTCTGTTTATCTGTGAATATTCTAGTCTCGCCCTCATTTTTGAATGTCAGTCTTGCTGGATTTAAGATTCTTGGCTGGAAGTTTTTCTCTTGTAGTATCTTAAATATATCAGACCACTGTCTTCTTGCCTCCATGGTTTCTGGTGAGAAATCAGCACTTAATCTTATTGGATATTCCTTATATGTTATGCATTGCTTTTCTCTTGCTGTTCTCAGAATTCTCTTTGTCTTTGGCATTCGACATTCTGATGAGTATGTGTCTTGGAATTGGCCTATTTGGATTTTTTCTGATGGGAGTACACTGTGCTTCTTGGACATGGATATCTATGTCCTTCAATAGGGTTGGGAAATTTTCTACCATTATTTCTTCAAATATTCCTTCTTCTCCTTTTCCCTTCTCTTCTTCTTCTGGGACACCCATGACAAGTATGTTTGCATGTCTTTTGCTGTCTTTAAGTTCCTTGAGACCTTGTTCAATTTTTTCCATTCTTATCTTCATCTGTTCTTTTGTATGTTCACTTTCAGAGGCCATTTCTTTAAGCTTACCAATCCTTTCTTTTGCCTTCTCAAATCTGCTATTATATGACTCCAATACATTTTTAATTTCATTTATCACACCTTCCATTCTCATTAGATCCACTATTTTTCTATGTATGCTTTCAAATTCTTATTTGTGCCCATCCAGTGTCTTCTTAATATCCTTAATCTCTTTAGCCATCTCATTGAATTTTTTAAGGAGAATTGTTTGAACATCTATGATTAGTTGTCTCAACTCCTTTATGTTATCTGGAGGCTTATCTTGTTCCTTTAACTAGGCCATAGCTTCCTATTTCTTGGTGTGGATTGTAATTTTTTGTTGATATCTTTGCATCTGACTTACTAGAGTATTTATCCTGGGTGTAGTTTTTCTCTTTAGTTTAGGGCTTCTTGTCCTTTCTCCCTTGCTTGTTGTGCAGTAGGAGCCAAGTATGTAGTTGGTGCTGAAAGCTGTGAAGGCTCAAGTTGCCTTCATTGCACCTGGGAACAATGAAGCTTCTTCCAACTTTCTCCTTTGCCAGGAGTAGGGACAGAGTCACAGCTGTGTGGAATAATCCAAGTCATGCAGGCCTAGACTGTAGTTGCCCAGAGAGACTGATGAAGCTTCACTCCCCTTTCTTCCCTGCCTGGGGTGGGGATGGAGCTGCAGGTGTGGGCAGCAATCTATGTAGTGCAGGTCCAAGATGACTGCAGTTGCCCTGGTACTCTTCTGATTTTCAATCTGTGCCAGCCAAAGTTAACTGCATTTACCTGGATAGGTGGGTGCAGGGCCCACCAGTCTACTCCCTGCCTAGGCTAGGGCTGCAGGCCAATCTGGGTGAAAGAAACTTGTTCCTACACTCACTTGATTTTCGGTCAGCCCAACTTCCCCTCAGGCTGGGGGCAGAGTCAAAAGGGTAGCCACTGGCCTCTTTCGACTTGGGCTGATTCACACTCTAGCTATTCCCAGGATTTTTTTAATCTTAGCCAGCCAAGTCTACCAATCAGTAGCTGAAATTAGCAGCCAACCGTCTCTTCCTCCCCTGTTTTTGGGAAATGGAGCTTCCAATTCCAACCACAGAAAAGCTCTTGGGGTGGCTTGTGCCACTAGAGTGGGATAATCACAGGCCTCTGCGGCTTGGCTGGCAATTTTCCAGAGAGGCTGGCGCAAGTCCCTGGAGTTTCCTCCCTACTGGACGTGGCATTTGGGCCTAGGCTGGATCTGCAATCTGACCTGGATGGAAAGAAGCCAGTCCCCACCAGCACTAGGATTTTCAGTCCACCACACTTCCCCTTGTGCCAGGCACAGAGTTAAGATGGCAATTTTCCAGCCTCTTTCTGACTTGGACAGGCTCAAACTGTAGTTGTTCTGAGGATTATACTTTAGCCCGCTGAATTTACTCATCAGTAGCTGAAATTTTTGCCCAACCACCTCTTCCTCCCCTGTTTTAGGAAGTGGAGTTTTCAATTCAGTCGCAGAACAGCTCCTGAGGTGGCTTGTGCCTCCAGTGGAGGATGGACACTGACCTCTGTGATGTGGAGCTCTCTACTTATGAGTCTTCTCTGCAGGTGAGCAGTCTCCTCCTTCCTTTCCTTCAAGAATGTTGCAGGATGCTCTTCTGGTCTCCTGGAGCCCCCAAACAGCTGCTTCAGCTAACTTCAGAGAGCTCTGGGTGTTTACTAACTTCCCTGTAGTAGGAGCTGACTCTACATGCTCCTTACTCCACCGCCATCTTGCTCCATTTGCCATTGGGATTTTTATTGCCATTGCATTGAATCTGTAAATCAGTGGGTGGAATTGACATCTTAACAATATTTAGTCTTCCAATCCATAAACACAGAATGTCCTTCCATTTATTTAAGTCTTCTTCAGTTTCTTTTAGCAATGTTTTATAGTTTTTCTGAATACAGGTCTTTTAGGATTTTGGTTAAATTTATTCCCAAATATTTGATGGTTTTAGCTGCTACTATAAATGGATTTTTCTTTCTGATTTCCTCTTCAGAATGTATATCAGTAATGTATAGAAACGCAATTAATTTTTGCATATTAATCTTCTATCCTACCACTTTGCTGAACTCATCTATTAGGTCTAGTAACTTTGTTGTAGATTCTCGATATAGGATTGTATCATCAGCAAATAGTGAAAGTTTTAATTCTTTCTTTTCTATTTGGGTTATTTTATTTCTTTATCTAGCCTAATTGCTCTAGCTAGAAACTCTAGCTCAATATTGTATAACAATGGTGACAGTGGGCCTCCTTTTCTTATTCCTGATCTCAGCAGAAGGGTTTTCAGCCTTTCACTATTTCACTGTTGAGTACAATGCTAGATGTAGGTTTTTCATATATGCTCTTTATAATACTGTGAAACTTCCTTCTATTCCTATATTTTGGAGTGTTTTTATCAAAAAGGATGCTGTATTTTTCCAAATGCCTTCTCTGTATCAATTGAGAGGATAATGCAATTTTTCTTTTTCAATTTATCAAGGTGGTTTGTTACACTAATTGATTTTCTCATGTTGAACCACCTGCGTTAGATAGCCAAGGAGGTGCTGATGTAAAGTATCAGAAAACTGTTGGTTTTTATACAGTACATTTATTTGGGGTAAAAGCTTACTGTTACAAGGCCCTGAAGAGTCTATCCTGCCATAAGAGGTAGTTTCTCACCCAAGTCAGTTGTCATATGTTGAAGTAAGATGGTGGGCCTGGTCTCTCCTTCCTTCTGCCTGCTAAGGCTCAGTGGATTCAGCTTCTTCTGTTCTTAGTTGTAGGCTACCATAGTGTTTGTTTCTTTCTGGGCTTCCTCAGCTCAGTTGCTCTGTTCTCTTCAGCTGCAGACTATCAGGTAAATGGTTCATCTCTCTTCCTAGAGCCACAGGATCAATGTTCTTGCTTCTGCATTATCTATGGAGCTCTCTTTCTTCCTGTACCTTCTTCTGTGTCTTCTTGAGTGAGTGCCCATTTTTATCAGCCACCAAGGGAGAGGGGGCTTAACCTACTGATATAGTCCAATCAAAGCCCTAATCTTAACAATTTAATCAAAGACATCACAGTTGAATCTAATACAATCAAAGGGTATCATGCCCAGAGTAGCAGACCAATTTACAAACATAATCTCTCTTTATGGAATCCATAAATAATCTCAAACTGCCACATCACCCTTGCATACAAGAGATAAAACCCACTTGATCATGCTGTATAATTCTTTTAACGTGCTTTTGGATTCTGACTGCAAGTATTTTGTTGATGATTTTTGGATCTATATTCATTAGAGATATTGGTCTGCATATTTTTTTATCGTGTTATCTTTATTTGGTTTTGGTATTAGGGTGATATTAGCTTCATAGAATGAATTTGGTATTGTTCTTTCTTGTTCAATTTTTTGGAAGAACTTGAGCAAAATTGGTATTAAATCATCTTAGAATGATTGGTAAAATTCACTCATGAAGCCATCCAGTCTGGACTTTTAATCTTTGGGGGGATTCATTCTCTTCACTTGTGATTGGATTGTTGAGATTTTCTATTTCTTCTAGGGTCAGT
Organism: Dasypus novemcinctus; assembly: GCF_030445035.2. NCBI lineage: Eukaryota > Metazoa > Chordata > Mammalia > Cingulata > Dasypodidae > Dasypus > Dasypus novemcinctus. The sequence goes on from NC_080697.1 coordinate 39,907,407, forward strand.
GTAGGTGGTTCATGTGTTTCTAGGAATTTGTCCATCTCCTCTACATTGTCTAGCCTTTTGGCAGTTGTTCATAGTATCTTCTTATGATCTCTCTTACTTCTGTGGGGTCAGTGGTAATGTCATCCCTCTCATTCCTGATTTTATTTATTTGCATCTTCTCTCCTTTTTCTTTGTCAGTCTAGCTAAGGGCTTGTCAATTTTGTTGATCTTCTTGAAGTACCAAATTTTGGTTTTGCTGACTCTATTTTTGTTGTTATTGTTCTCAATTTTATTTATTTCTGCTCTGATCTTTACTATTTCTTTCCTTTGGCTTGGTTTGGGATTAGTTTGCTGTTCTTTTTCTTGTTCCTCCTGGTTTGCAGTTAGATCTTCAAGTTTAGCTCTTTCTTCCTTTTTAAGTAAGCATTGACGGCTATAAATTTCCCTCTTGGCACCTCCTTTGCAGTGTCCCATAGGTTTTGATATGTTGTATTTTTGTTTTCTTCTGTTTCAAGATATTTGCTGAATTCTCTTGCAATTTCCTTTTTGACCCATTGATTAATTTAGAGTTTGTTTTTTCATCTCCATATTTTTATGAATTTTCTCTTTTTCCATCTGTTATTAATTTCCAGCTTCATTCCATTATGATCAGAGAAAGTGTTTTGCATAATTTCAGTCTTTTAAAATTTATTTAAACTTGTCTTGTGACCCAGCATATGGTCTACCTTGGCAAAGGATCCATGAGTACTTGAAAAGAATGTATATCCTGCTGCTTTCAGGTCCAAAACTCTATTGATGTCTGTTAGGGCTAGTTCATTTATCGTATTATTCAAGTTCTCTGTTTCTTTATTTATCCTCTGTTGAGATGTTCTATCCAATACTGAGAGTGGTGTACTGAAGTCTCCAACTGTTATATTAGTGTAGAGACATCTATTTCTCTCTTCAGTTTTGTTAGTTTGTGCCTCATGTACCTTGGGGGCACTTAGGTTAGGTGCATTGTGGCAGTTTGATATTATTTATGAATTCCAAAGTTATTTGCTTATGTGTGTAAACTTGTCTTTGATTATATTAGATTCAGCTGATATGTCTTTGATTAAATTATGTTAAGATTAGGGCTTTTTGATCACATCATTAGCGTATGTAGGGTTGCGTCCCCACCCCCTTGGTGGGCTGATAAAACAGATTCTCAGAAGTAGACACACAGAGCAGATACATAGAGGATCCTGCTGTCCCAGGAAGAGGGATGAGCCTGATAATTTACAGCTGACTTCACGAAGAGAACAGAACAACTGAGCCTGGAAAGAAAGGAGCCTTAGAGGAAAAGAGAGAGTCCTATGCCACCCTACAGGTGAGATTAGAAGAATCAATCTGGGACCATAGAGCCTTAAGAGGAAAGAGGAAGACTGAATCCTCAGAGACATCATGAGCCATCTTGTGGCAACAGATTTTGGATGACAAAGTACCTCTTATGGTACCTTGAGTTGGATTCTTTAAGGCCTTGTAACTGTAAGCTTTTACCCCAAATAAATACCCTTTATAAATTCCAACAGTTTTCTTATACTTTTTATCAGCACCCCTTTGGCTGACTAATACATGCATAAATATTTATTATAGTTATTTCTTCTTGGTGAATTGCCCCTTTTATTAATATATAATGATCTTCTTCTTCCCTTATAACAGTTTTGCATTTGAAATCTGCTTTGTGTGGTATTAGTATCACTACTCCAGTTCTTTTTTGATTACTATTTGCATGGAATATCTTTTCTCAACCTTTCACTTTTAAACTGGTTGAGTCCTTACATCTGAGGTGAGTCTTTTATAGACAACATATAGATGGCTCATATTTTTTTTTTGTCCATTCTGTTAGTCTATGTCTTTTTATTGGGGAGTTCAAGCCATTTCAGTGTTATTACTGTAAAGGCATTACTTACTTCACCCAATTTGTCCTTTGACTCTCTGTTTTAACATTCTACAATCTGTCTTCTACTTTTAGTTTCTCCTTCCTAATAATCTTTATTTCTACACTCTTTTCCAAATAGCTTGCCCCCCCCCCGCCCCTTTTTTTTTCCTTTCAGCCTCCAGCACTCCCTTTAGTATCTCTTATAATTCTTGTCTTTCCATAACATATTCTCAGTTTTTGCTTGTCTGGGAAGACTTTGAACTCACCCTTATTTTTGAAGGACAGTTTTGCCAGGTACAGAATTCTTGGCTGGCAGTTTTTCTCTTTCAGTACCTTGAATACATCATACCACTTTCTTCTTGCCACCATGGTTTCTGGTGAGGGGTTGGCACTTAACCTTATCAAATTTTCCTTGTATGTGATTCTTTGCTTTTATCTTGCTGATTTCAGAGTCCTCTATTTATCTCTGATATTTGGCATTCTGATTAGTAGATGTCTGGGATAGGTCTATTTGTATGTATTCTGTTTGGTGTATATTGTCCTTCTTGGACATTGATACTTCTGTCTTTCATAAGGATTGGGAAGTTTTTGGTCATTATTTTTTCAAACATACTCTCTTCCCCTTTTCCATTCTCTTCTCCTAGGACACCGATAATGTGAATCTTTGTGTGTTTCATGTGGCAATTCAATTCCCTGAGACTCTGTTCCATTTTTCCCATTCTTTTCTCCCATTCTTCTCATGTCTTTTCCATTTCAGGTGTTCTGATTTGAAATCTCTAATTCAGTCTTCAAGCAATTAAAATCTGCTCTTATGTGCCTCTAGTGTAGATTTAATCTCATCTATCATGTCTTTCAGTGTCATATGGCATAAGGTCTATTATTTTTCTTTGCAAGCTTTCAAATTGTTCTTTATGCTCGCCCACTGTCTTCTTAATATCCTCTTTTTCTTTAGTCATGTTTTCTTTCAATTCTTGGAAGTGATTTAGGAGAGTTATGTGATTATCATTGATCGTCATAAATCCTGTATCCCTCAGGATATTTGGCTTTTGCTTTGGTGCAGCCATCTCTTCCTGTTTTCTAGTATGACTTGTAAATTTTTCTTGGTGTCTAGGCATCTGAATATACTACTGAATGTACTCTGATGGGAAATTTCTCTCTCTTGCCTATTGTTTTATGTTTCATAACTTTTTTTTTTTTGATACTTGGTTCTACTTATTCTAAATATTTAAAATTGTCCAGCTTAAGTTATAAAAATTGGGCCAGGGACTCACTAATGGGGTGCAGATTTTCTCCCAGGAGTTAAGATACAGAGAGAATTGAAAATAGTTTTTGTCCATGCAATTTTTAGACCTGCCAGCAGATGGCACTCATCAGTGCACCTTTCCACAGAGCTGTTTCAGTCTCAGCTTTCCTGTGTTCCTGTGTTCCTGAGTGGAGGTTCAAATCAGGCTTTGCTGGTCAAAGTCACTGAAGAAAACCCTCTGGCTCCCCCTCCCTGACCCCTTGAATCAGCTGAGAGTCTGGAAGATGTTTTTTCCCCTCTTAGCTGCAGTGAGCCATGGCTTTTCTCTAGCTTAATATCTTGGGAGTGTGTGGGGGGAGTTCTTCCCAGCTGCTATGGGGGCTTGGTAACTCACATTTGTTCTTTTAGGTTCTTCATCTCTCTGTTCTTTACCCTCCTTGGAGTTGTGTATCACTGTCCTAGTCTGTTGACCTCCAAAGCAGGCTCTTTGAACAGCTCTTATCTCTTTCTTCATTGTTTTTGTGATAGCATTGAGTCCTGCTTATTAGTCCAGTGCCATTTTCCCACAATCCTCAAAATTGTTTTTGACAAATATTATTTCGATAATATTGATTTTGTGGACAATGACCTAGAGTGCACCTACTTGTGTTTTGTTCTCCAAGTGACTCACAGAGACATAGTGAAATAGAAAGATAAAATTCAGTTAAAGGAAGGATAAGTTGCTCAACAATGCATAGCAGTTAGACGCAGAGCATGTACTCCTAGGACTTCTTACCATAAGTTTATTTCTTTTGATGACACCTTATCTTATTATTAGATATTTCAGTATGACTTTAATACATACATTCTTCCATGCATTTTTATTACAAATATTCACTGATTTTTATACCAATATAAGATGTTTTGCTCCTTAGCCAACCTCTTCTTGTTTTCTCCTCACCAATTAACAAGTTGATGAAAGAACAATCCATTTCACATCAACATCCTAGGAGAAAAATAGTGTTTCACTCAATAAAGAACCTACCCTGAACTAGTTTCTGTCTCTTCTAGCTATTTAGTTCTCCTGGAAACAGAATCCTGTAGATGAGTATTCACTCTCTGATTGAAAAGAAAAGACTAAATATCACAGCTTTATTTGACTCTGAAAATATGTTTGTCTATGAATCCAAGCGCCTATGAAGTTTCAACAGCATTCTTCTTCAAGAACTCCTTGAGAAGAATCTGCAAATTCTTTTTGACTCTACTGAAGAGCTTCTTGGAACTTTTCATTGATTTTATTCATATAAACTAGTTGTCTGCTCTAATTAATTAAGAAGTTTGAAGAGAATGCTAAGGTAACAAACTCAATGGAAAGTTGATATGGAAAACACCTCAAATTTTTGAGAAATTTACAAGAATTTCTTACTATGTATTTTGTGAATTCAACCTGAAAAAGACTGGTTATTCAATATGGTCATCTTAATTAATTCTCAAAGGTATATTTATTTTGAATAATCTTCAGGGTATTTGGTGTAGTTTTAATTATGTATGGGTTACTTGAGTCTATTTTTTAATGTGTATTTTGCAAAAGTCTACATTATTCAAATAGCCTGCCTAGGATTGTGCAATATTGTGTAATACTGCCTTAATTTTCTCATTTACAGAGTTGCAAGTAAAACACTATATTATGATCCTTAAATGTGCAAATGCTGAAGTCACACCCTGGCTATTCAATTTCTACTACTCTATTTTGACAACAACTTAACCTCTTTTTGCCTCAGTTTTCCCATCGTAAATTTTTATTACCCTTTTGGATAATAAAAACAACATCCTTACAAGATTTCTGTAAAGCAAAATGTGGCATTGCTTTTAACACATTTGGCACAGTGTCTGGCACACAATTATGTTTTTTAAAATGTTAGCTGTCATCATCATTGTTTTCATTATCATTGTCATTATCTTCAACATCATCAAGCATTGCTTGACTTTAACGTTTAAATACATAAATTTTATTATTTGCTATGTCTACTTTATTAAATTAAATTTTGGAAAGTTTTGTTCAACTTTTAGTATATGAAAATATTTTTATTGATGAAAGTATCAAAGTTAAAGTGACGATCATGGCAATGTTGACTTGGATATTTTTAGCTGCTTTGAACTTATGGGACACAAAAATATTGGATTAAACTGGAATATTATTGTGATTCTCTTTCAGATAGCGTTGCTGTCTTTTTGATCAGTGAAATGTTCATACAAATGTGCACTATCTGTAAAGCATGCTTGACAGTAGCAGGAAGGAACAAGGTTCTCTGAATGGCTTCTATTTTGATTTAATTCCTTTTGTATTAGAAAGTAAGCTAATCCTTAATAATGAATGATTCAAAATGTCATTCTCATTTTGCCAAGAATTCTTAGCTTAAATCCTTTTTATGCCGTTCACAAAAAGTGAGATTATTGAACAATATTTCAATTTGTTCTTATTAGTAGTGAAAGGATTATTTTAATAATTGAAATATTCTAGTTTTAAGAGATCATGGTTTCACATAACTGTAAGAGCTGATGGCAGACATACTAAGCAGAAGTCCGAATGTATCATTTGATAAATGTACTAAAAATATACAAATTATTATATATTTGTGTCTGTGTAGGTGTGTGTGCACATTAAGAAGAGTCAAGATTTCATGTAAGAGAAATCATAAAAGAAATATAGAAAACAATGAGATAGATATTGATGCATAACTATGAAAATGTAAAGCTCAAGAATGATAGAAGAAAATTAATGTTTAAATTACATAATATTTAAAAAGTCTTCTTTCAAAAATAAAAAACAAGCAAGAGGTAATTGAAGAGTATATATTTGCCAGAACGTAAGACAGAAAAATGTTTTAAAGGATTAACATATAACACACCTCATAGAGATCAAAACACTATAGCCCCAATTTAGGGGGAAAATATGTACAGGAACTAGATATAGAAGAAAAAATAAAAACAGGTCAATGGCCCAGCCTCCTATAGTTCCAGTTCACTTTCTGTTGGGACCTGACACAAACCATCTTCAATACCTCCCCCCAGATCCATTGAGCTTACTACTTTTCCACCTAATCTATATCATGTCTCATTTCCTTCCTCACCCACTTCTGAGCCCATGACCAAGCCTTATAATCAATCCCTTGTATATTTCTTCAATTTTCCTGCCCTCTCTTGCTCCATCATGCTCTGGACAAAACTTTAACTCTGCTGAAATTTAGGTCTCCACATATGTACAATCAGACAGCCAAAATAAACACTCCAGACTGACTGATTTTAATATCAGTGTATCATCACTAACATCAGGTGGGGCCTTGATTCAGGACCACCCTATCATATTTCTTTGTGATATAACTCTCTGCTACTCATAAGTGATTACTTTACACTCCTGTCTTATTTAACTTCCAGAATCTGCCCTGTATTCCTCATTCTCAGTTGATATCCTTTCTTTCTATTTCTTGACAATCTAAAGGGCTTCCATATGTTCCCACCACCTTGTCACAGCTCGCTCCTGGTCAATAGGATTCTAGTTCCTTTTGAAAACCAAACTCTTTATTTGTATAATAAATCTCACCACTTCGCAGACCTCTCAGCTATTTGGTGATTTGCTCTTTCAATTATGCCATCATCAAAAAATCATTTTTGCGTCTGTATTTCACACTGTTTCTTCCAATGTTTAAAAAAACAAAAGAACAACTTTCATTTGACTTCACAAACCTCTTTAGCTACTTGCACAATTTCTTAGCCCCATTTTATGTCAAAACTCCTGAAAACTGTTCTAGTTGTTTTGCTGCCTGCACTTTCTCCTTTACGATTCTCTCTTGATTCCAATCAGGCTTTCCACTCCACTATATTAAAAATAGCTCTTATCCATGTAAGAGTCACCTCCAGGTTGCAAAATAAAATGGTCAAATTTCAGCCTTATCCTAGTTGACTGTAAGTAGTTTTTGCAATTGATCCTGACAACTTCTTGAAATATTATTTTCTTTAGTTTCAGTCAAAGCACCATCATGATTCTCTTTCTTCCTCAGTGGTCACATCTTCCCAGATTTATTTTCCTAATACTACTTTTCTTCCTGATCTTTAAATATTGAATTATGTAATTTTCAGTCCTCAGCTCTTTTATTTCCTCTCTCCTTGTGATCTCATTCATTCATACAGATCTAAATTCCACCAATATGAGTAGGCTCCCAAATATGTGTCTCTTACCCTAAAGTTTTACTCTAACTTCCATACTCATATATTGAAACTGCCTACTCAACTTCTCCAGTTGGTTGTCTCATGGGTACTGTGAACTATTTCTAAAAACAGACATTTGAGTTTCTTTGCATATCCCAAAGCCTTCCCCTACTTCTGTATTCTCCATCTCAAACAAAACAAAACAAAAAAAACCAAATGCATCTTTTCAGTAACTCAGGTCAGAGACTTTAGAATGATTTCTGATTCTCCTCTCAACTTATCTCCCACCTCTATGAGGTCAACCTCATTGAATCTGCTTTCTGACATCTGAGAGCTGAGGGAATCAGATCTCTTCATGTTATTTTCAATGCCATGTCCCCCACAGGTCTAATCTCACCTCTCTTACTGAGATTCTTATAGGAGCTTTCTAGAAGATCTGTGTGCTGCTACAATTGGTCCCACTTTCCCCACCCTGGTCTAATAAAGCACAACACCTGAGCCAAAGATGCTGTATTAGTTTCCATTGCTGTGTAAAGCATTGCCTGAAAATGTAACAGCTTAACACAACAAATATTTATTATTTCATAGTGTTTCTGAGAGTCAAGAAGCCAGGAGTGGCTTCACTGGGTGGCTCTGGCTCAGGGTATCCCATGAGGTAACAGTCAAGGTATCTCCCAGGACTATTGACATCTGAAAGCTGAAGGATCCACTTTCAAGCTCACGCAAGGAGATATTGTCAGGCCTCAGTTTCTCATAGGCTATTGGACTGATGGTCTAGTTTCTCACAGACAGGAGCCTCTCCCTGGGCTGCTTAAGTGCCCTTAAGGAAAAACAGCTGGTTTCCCTCAGAGTGAGTGATTCAAGAAAGAGAGTGAACTCAAGAAAGAAGCCATATATCCTCATAACACATAAATCCTCATAACACAATCTTGCAAGTGTAATACCATCACTTTTGCTGCATCCTATTTCTTAAGAAGCTCATCCCTTCAAAAATGTTGGTCCATATAAGTGCATGAATACTAGGAGGCAGAGGTCACTGGGGCATATTGAAGGTTATCACAGATGCCTTCCAAAATTGTAAGTCAGGTAATTTCTTCCTCTGCTCGAATACTTTCAATGGTTTCCTCTGCCAAACAATAAAAATTAATAATCTTCACAATGGCACTGAATGTTCTAACCCCTGTTATAATCCCTGGTTTATTTTCTGCCACTCTCCCTCTCTTTCACTCAACAACAACTTGCCAGACTCCTTTCTATTTCTCAAAATCCTCAACCCTATTAGCTCCAGAGTTTTTTGTTTCTGCTCTTCCCTCTTAACAGAACTCTATCCCCCAAGATATGTATGTAAGCCCTTGCTTCTCTCTCACTTTATTCTGTCTGAGTATCTTGTAATCAGAAGGCTTTCCCTTAACCTACCCTTTATAAAGTAAGATACTTTAGCTTTGTCAATCACTCTCAGTGATTGTTTTTCTTTTGAGCACTAATTCCTGATTTATATACAGACTTCTTGGTTTATTGTCAGTTTCCTTCGATACGATTTAACTGTGCAAGAATGGGAATGTTGTCTGCTATTGTTCCCTGGAATAATTACAGTCCCCCCAAAAGTGCCAGGGACATACTAAATGCCCAGCAAAATGAATGAATGAGTAGCTGATGAATGCAATGAAGGAGACACTGAAAGGGAACCAGATTATTAGGAAAGGTATTGGTGTCAAAGAAGTTTCGAGACTCTAAGAGGTTATTGCAGATAGGTAGGTGGATATAAGCATCTGGAGGAGAGAGAGGAAATGTGTACTAAAGACATGCGGGTTTCTTAAAGGTAGTAATTGACTTTATGTATGTGAATGAGAAGCAGAGTGGCAATTAATAGCTGGATAGAGGAGATTACAAAACAGGTGTACTAGGAGATGCCAGAGAGGTCAGAGGAAAATCAGGAAGGTTTGTGTCATGTCAGTAAGACAAAAAGAGGGAGGAATCAACTGAGCGAAATTTGAATGAAAGGTTTTCTAAGATGAGAAATGGAAAAAATGTTGATTGGTTGCAGTGATCTGGAAGTCATTTATGGTGTTAAGTAGAATTGTTTGTGCTCTGGTAAAGAGAGTGGTTATTCAGCTTTCAGAAATTCATCCCTGGGAAGATATCTAAACTATGAGTAAGGACTTAAGTGCAAATATAAATTATCATTATGTTATTTATCATTCTTTCAAACCGTAAATAAACCTAACCTTCAATTATGAATATTGAATGAGTTGGAGTATATTCATATTATGAAATATAATGTTGCCATTAAAAGTGAGGTATAGCAGAAGGCCTGGAAAAGAATTTAGGGGAAAATGTCAAAAGGGATTATCTCTGTGTTGTGGGATTATAGTAAATTTATATTTTATGTATTTATACTCTTGGATAGAAAACTTGTGGAAAAAAGAAATAATTATAAATTTTTTAAAAATATGCACATTGTACTGTTTCCATAAAAGCCCAACAACTTCATCAACCATGTTATAAAAGAAAAAAAAGTAAAAACATAAAAAAAGAACACAAAATTCCTCACAGTCAGGGTGGCAGAACACGTGCTATGCAGTCAGATAAACTTGCAATGGGTAGCAAATTCCTGCAGTTTCTAGCATTGTGGTCTAGGGAAAAGTTCTTCACCTCTCTCTGTTTCATATTTAAAATGGAAATTTTGAGAAACAGGGACAATGATGACAAAGCAGCGCTTATAAAACCTAACACAATGCTATGCTCCATGATGCTGAAATTCAGGAAAATACACAGATGCACTGACATTTGGAGAAGGAGCCAACCCCTAAGATGTCCATCTGTCAAGCCTCAGCTTCCGATAACCGGAAAGACTCTTCTGACCTTTCTAACTTCAGACACATCTCCTTCCTCTGAAATTCCTAGAACACCAACTCCCTACCTTTTATGAATATAGAATTATGTAAAAATTATGAATATAGAATTATGTAAAAAATGCACCTCAAATTTTATCACAGGGGTTTTTTTTCTTTATTTTCTTTTTGATTATTCCATCCTTCCTTTCATTCCCTGAGAATACCTAGGATATAGACAAGTAAAATTTTATAAACATAAATAAAAGATTTTGCATTTCCATGATGTAGCAGAGTTGTGCAAATATTCATGAGGGCAAGTAGATTTTTGTACTTACTGATGGGGCTATTTAACTAATGATATTCTTTAGTGTCTGTGGCTAAATGTTAACTTAAAATTATAACCTCTTGGAAAACCTAACAAACATATCATTTTTATCCTTTAAAATCATTCATTATGTCATTCTGCCTCTTGATAACGACTTGGTATTCTGCTGCTTAACACAATACACTATGTCAATATCAAATGCATTCCCAAAGGTTTCTGGTTGTACTACATATTTTAAGTAGGTTTATTGTTCAATATTACTATTCCTTTTGCCTTTATTTCCCTCTTGAAAATACTTAATAAATGCCAATTCTATGGGACTCTTCTTGAAAAGAATATACAAAAAGTGTCCATAACTTAATATGTCCATTAGTTTAGCTCCATTTGTATGTCTCCTTGAAAGTGATCATCTTGGGAAACTATTTGTATTTATATTTTTCCTATGGTTATTATTACTCAAAATACTTTGGTTTATTTTTTTTTTTCAGTTCTAAAATTCTTTCAAAGGAGTTAATGAAAAGATTATAGGCTCTGAAGACAGAGAACTATGTTTCAGTCCTAATCCTAGAAAACATAGGGAAGTTACTTATCTTACTGGATCACAGTTGCTTATCCATAAAAACGGACAGTACGTAGGTACTTTAGGAATGCTAAAAGAATTAGAGATCTTATATGTTATATGTATAATACTGTTCCTTGCAATAATGCCATAGATGGTATCAACACTAATTTAAAGTTTTCCCTCCTACCTTTGTGCCAGAAATTCAAGCTTAAAATGCTAACTGACTCTTGTGGGACTACAAAAGAACTCACAATTTATTTGATTTCAGTTTGCTGTTTTGTAATTCTTCTTCCTAATTCTGAACTCTGTATCTGACTTCTATTCCTTTCTGTAGCCTTTCTCTAGTTTGTTGTTGTTTCAGACTTTTCTTTCTGAATTTAGATGTTGGCTTCCATGTTTTCCTTCTCACTTGGTTCCCCATTCTGGCTTCAGTACATCCTATTAACCAAGATGAGACCTTTGCACTCCAGAATTTGCTATTATCCCTGTCCTTAAGTCTAGTCTGGCTCAAACAACCCACATTATTTCCAAGGAAAGGTGAAAGTTAAAAAACAATACTTTACGGAAATGCAAAGTTTTTTTACAAAATTTGTTTGCATTAGCTTAAAATCACAGTTATATAACAATATTGACAAATTCTTTAGAGAAAATATATAGACTCCATATGTTTTTAATATATTTTATGTTAAACCTCATACAAAACCTATTTTTGAGATTGATGAATTTGAGAAGTGTCAGTTAAACCCAAGAAGGACAAAATCCTTCATTTCTCCTTAGAACACCAATATGTCTTTACCATACATGTACTGGTTACAAAAAATAACAAAAACAACACAACGCCCATGTGCCTTCTCAACATAAGGGTGGCCACATGGTGTTGGCTCACACATAATGCCTTATTTTAAAACTGCTATTTATTTGCTCAAATATGTGGGCTCTGAACACCTGTCCTTTTTTTTACGATGACTCTTTTTCATTTTTTAATGATTCTACAAGATTGTGATTAAAAGTTCCATAGTATATAGCAAGGTATTTTTTATTTGCTTATGTTGATGTCTTACTGTTGAAACCGCAAAAGGTATTTTCAATAATCAAAGAATAGTGACCCATACTTAATCTAATACCAGAGATTATTGATTTTCAGAGGAGATGGGGAAGTTATTACAATTTTATAGGAATTTGGCAATTTAGATGGTATTAAGTTGACATTTCAGACCTCTAATAGTAACATACACATGTTCATTTCACAACAATCACAGGGATAATTAATACTAATTCATTGGATTATTGTTCACAATAAAAATGCCAGGATTTAAATAGTCTATACAGGCAGTATGAACTCCTTTTGGTCTCCTCATCAGCAAGGAGGAAAATATTTGGAAATGGGATTTGGAGAACAATCAGTGAGATTTTACTTTTTAAAAATCTCTATTAAACTGACACAAATTATAGTACTGCAGGTTCATTCCTTAGCAGACATAGAATGTTATTTCTAGTTTTCCTACATCAGGTTTGGTCCATGATGAAGGGCGTGATTGGAAATGCCAGAGGAAATGAATCTGTGTTCCCACTTCTTTTATACTCGTGGTCACAATCAGAAAAAAGAGGTAGGATGAAGACATGGAGAGGGACAATGTACTGCTCTTTTTCTGTGCTTCCTTTTTGGAAAGTCAAATAAAGGTCTCTTGCATCCTGAAATTTGTAAATACTATGAAAATAATTTTTTTAGAAAATAAAACCCATCTTTATATTTTAAGTAAACATTTTTAGTTTTACATCTAATTATGAATTTTGTAAACTTTGTTTACTGATTTCCAGACCTCTTTTTAAAAGAAAGATTGTTTTTTTTTTTTCATAAACAGGATAGATTACTCTCAACCATAAATCTCAAGGTCAATAATATTCTTGACTAAAAATATCTTCATCTCACCCTTTCCACGGTTGTTTGATTTCCTCCAATTAGAAACATTCTTATGGGTTTAAATTTTCTTGCAGAAAGTCATTGATCATCACCATTAATGATCTGTAACACTTTAATATATAATAATTGATGTTTTATTGACTACTTATTATATTCTATGAAATTCCTGGAACTTTATTTCTCACAACAACATAAAAAAATAGTCTTAGCCCTATTTTGTAGAGGAGAGCTCTGAGGATAGCTAGCTAGTGAATGAAGGAGTCAGGATAGCTGATTCTCTTTTAACAGTCTCAATGTCAAGTTAGTAGAAAATCTAAGTGGGCCCTTGGAATAGGAGACAGAGATATGCAGTTGTACAGCAAAGAAGAGAAAGGGAGAGTCAAAAAGGTGCTTTAGAAGGGCAGGTCATAATATTGTGGTAGAAGGAGGAGAAGTGTTGAATTAACTGAGGGACTTTTAGGAAGGGATTGAGAAGGGAAGGACAACATAAATATTAGATGCTGGAATTATATAGAGCTGATGTGAAGTTTGAAATATCCTAAATCCCTTCAGTCTCTTGGATTAAGTATACCTTCTTCTGTAAAACGTTCTCTGAAGACCCTGTTGAGAGCTGTCCACTGTTAGATGATGCTTAACTTCTTTTCTTTCACAGTCCTTATTGTAATTGCCAATTTATTTGTCTTTAGCTATCAATATACTGTTTATTCCATGAGAGTGCAATCACCATATATCTTGCTAATCTGTGTATTCCAGGCATTACCTAGAGTATTTGTCTTATACACACACACACACACACACAATTTGAATGAATAAATGATGCAGAAACTGGAACACAAGTAGTCACTCTATAATAATAATAAATTATGCTTCAAATATCAATTCCCTTGTCTATTAGTAATTGTTGGCACTCCATTTAAGGAACATTCCAATGAATTCATTTTGATATAAATAATTTTTATTTATTTATAAATAAAAAATATTTTTTATAAATATAATTTATAAAATTATATTTATAGTTGGGGAAGATGGGGAGAAAATTTTTCATCCAAAAGAATTTCAATTAATTTATTCAGATATTCCCTCCTCAATGAGGTGGTGCTTAAGTCCTCACTCCTTAGCATGTGCTGCATTTAGCAATTTGCTTCCAGAAAATAGGGACTGAAAAGAGGGGAAAACTACCTTTATAATGGAGAAACCTGGCAAACACTATCTCAGTCAGCTGATCAAGGTAATCAATGATAGAGCATGTGGATAACAGGATAACATGGCATGATATCATGATATGAAGGCTAGACAACTTATTTGGTGTTCCTCTCAAAATCTCAATTTGATGGTCATTCAGAAAAAATTTTTTTAAAAACTTGACCAATACTCATCAAAACTGTCAAAGTCATCAAAAACAAGGAATTTTGTGTCATCTATACATCTTTAAGAAAAAGATAATAAAAATTAAAAAAAAAACACAAGGAAAAGTCTGAGAAACTGTCAGACGTGAAGGAGGATAAAGAGATAGGACAACCAGATGTAATATGATATCCTGGATCAAATGCTGAAACAGAAAAGGGACATTAGAAAATAACTAGTCTAATATAAATAAAGTGAAGTTTAGTTAATAGTAAAAAATGAAACAAAATAAACATTGCCTGTTAAATAAATAAAAATTTTCTATTTATTCAGCAGATTTTAGTTATGAGTAACAAGTAGGTGTAAAATCCTGTGGCAGATAGGCTTAATAATCTGATACAGCAGCAGGTTACAAAAGTTCATTGTTTCAGGGCGATGAGCCATGGCCATATATAAGAATGATATAACTCTGTGGAGGAGGGGATTTCCATGTTGATCTAAAAAGTTGAGCTTAAGGTGGGGTGAGAGAGACAATAAAAACCTTAGGAAGAAAAATGTAAGCAATAGAAAAGTAAACAGAAATTTCATGGAACATTCTGGAAATGACAAATAGTCCTATAATATGAGGTCATGGAGGGTGAGTGCAGACCTTTGTGATTGGTGATAATTGTTTTAAATCTTCTTTCCATACTAAAATAAAATCTTCAGGAAAGCTAAAATTATGTGTTTTTGAATACCATTGTTTCCTCAATTTGTAAGTTAGTTTATAAGTGCACAGTTGGACTCAAAAATATGTGTTGAAATAAAGTCGGGGTGAACAGAAGAGAAGAAAAGAGTGGGGGAGGAAGGTTAAGAGGGAAAGAGATAAGAAGGAAGGAAAGAAAATGCAGTGGTCCAAAGTCAAGTATTTTGGAAGCTTATGGGTCCTCCAAGCTATGACATATGTACTTTATCATATTAACCTAGAGAAAAAAGGTAGTCCTTAAACAAAAGTAAATGATCACTCTCTATAATTAAATATTGAATATATTCATTATTTTTTAAAAATGGATTAACTGGTAAAGTTTTGTTTCGATTAATTCAATTTAACTTTTTATCATCTGCTGCTACTTGTTTGTTAGTGAGCACCAGCAGATTATAAAACAAATGAACAAGTTGCGAATGAATATTAATGGAAAGCATGAAAATGTTATTTTAAGATATTTTCTTGTATTTTTTCATATTCTGAGACCAGCGTGATTTTCTTATAGCCATATTTTCTGTTAGCAAGATTTCTGTTTTGAGCAATGGAATAAAATGTGTCCAAATATTAACAGAATTTCACAAAGAAAACTATTACTTCCCCACAAATAAGTTTGAGAGCCACTACTGAAGTAGAAATCAAGAGTTCTAAGTCTTGGAACAGGTTAGTGATTGGAGATGGAGAGGGAATAAAGTGGGAGGAAAAGTCAGTGTGAAAAGTCCATCAGCTTTGACACAGGCCAGGTGACAGTGCAGTGTCAGTGGAAAGAGAGGAAGGAGACTGGGGAAAAACAGAAAATATTACACTCAAAATATTGGGTAAGAGTGTAGAAATGGATTGTGAGATAAAGTCCAAATCAAAGTTAGGAATTGAATATGTTCTAATTTGGTTTTAAAAAAAGATATAAGACCTTCAATTTCTAGGAATAGGGTAGCTAAATTCCAGAGACACTTTAATTTATTTATTTACTCAATAAAATTTTTTTCTAAATTACTACGGATGTCTAAAAGTTAAGGATGCATCTGTGAGGGCAACAAATACAAATCCTTTTCGTCCTGAAGCTTTCTATCTATCAGGGGAAGACATAAAATAAAATATAACAAAATATATAAGTGAATTACGTAGCACTTAAGAAACTGATCAATGCTACACAAAGGAAAGAGAATATTGTAAAGGGAATTGAGGGAGCTGGCTTTTGGAGTAGGGGATTTACAATTTAAATGGGTTGACAAAGTAGGATCCACTGAGGTGGTGATTTTTTAATTAAAAAATCTGAGGGAGGTCAAAGAATGAGTCATGAATATCTGAAGGAAAAAGGCCTGAAAACATGTATGATATACTTGAGGAATGATGAAGAGCCAAAATGAGGCTGACCACTTTACAACAGAAAGACTACTAGGGGAAGAGGTTCGTTGGTTATTGTTTTATTTCAACTTAGCTAGGCCAAAGTAAATAGTTATTTAATCAAACACTAGCCTTGGTGTCATTGTGAAGGTATTTTGTAGATGTGGTTAACATCTAAAATCAGTTAACACCAAGGAAAGGAGATTACCCTAAAAATGTAGGCGAATCTCCTCCAATGAGTTGAAAACCTGAAGAGAAAAACTGAAGTTTTCTAGAGAAGAAAAAAATTCTGACTGGAGACTGTAGCATAAAAACATGCCTAAGTTTCCAATATGTTGACCCACCCTATGAATTTCAGACTTGGCATCTCCCACAATCACATGAGCCAATCCCTTAGAATAAATACTCTTCATATCTACACAGATATGTCTTATTAGTTCTGTTTCCCTGGAGAACCCTGAGTGTTACATGGAGGATCTATGTTAGATAGGATTGTGGAGAAAAAAAGAGTTGCAAGCAGTAGGCTATGCTAAAGAGTATCAAATGTTGCAGAGCTCTAGCAAGGTGATACTTTCTAAATAGTCCATTGGATTTGGTTATGAGAATGAAATAGAGTGTAGTTTCAGTGGAATTCTTGAAGGCCAGGTGAGTTGAAGGGAAGTAGAGAAAAAGATAAACAATTATAGATAGCTCAAGGGACATGGCTACCAAGGTGAACAGGGAGTCAAAGAAATAACGTGATCTGAAAGCAGATTCAGGATCCTTTTATAAGGAGAGATTCTTAGGTGTAAATGTAATCATAGGGGAAGCAGAATCAACAGAGTTTGGAAATGAGAAAGAAATTGAGAAAGAAAAAGAAAGAGATTGGCTGATTGGATATGGTGTTAAGGAACACTTTGGTAAGTAGGGTGGGATTCAAACATTAAGGCAGAGATTGACATGCAAATGGAAAGAAGAAATTAATATTTTCAAATCAGCTACTGCTTAGGCATATTATATTATCTAATATACTCCTCATAACAACCATGTGCAGTAGTTATTATTGTACATTTTTACAAATGAGGAAAGTAAAGCTGAGAACATTTAAGAATTTGACCTGAGTACAAAGCTAATAAGTATTATAGTGTGGGTTTGAGTATATATATATTTAATTCCAAGCCTCATAAGGAGATTTTATCCAAAATATCATTTATTCATTTGCCCATCCAGTAAACATAACGAACATCTTCTGTCCTCGGACTTTTAGTAAGTTGCTGAAAATTCAAAGACAAATAGGATCCTAGGCTTTATTTTTTTTCTACTTTAGGCTTGTTTACATTAGCCATATCAGCTTATGTCATAAATTATCAGTTGCCTAAAATTGGCATCTGAATTCATCTGTTCAATTCATCCATTGAATCCATTGATTAAGTCACTCACTCATTTGCTCATATATTTATTCCACAAATATTCATTAATTCCAGTAAATATTTTTATTGAGTGTATACTTTGTGCCAGGCATTTTTCTATGCATGAGGAATAGGACAGTGATGGAGATCAGTATGTTTCCTATTGGTGTGGCATTGAATATTATCCATGCTTTGAGTTCTTACAAGAGCGTAGAGAAAGATGAAGCCATGGCAGGGAAATAGACCTGCAAAAGGTAGTATGATCCTTTCTTCATGTAGGAATGTCATCTTTCCATCCCAGATAATGGATCTAAAGGGATCAGGCAAACTTAAACCCTCTCTATGCCAGGATAATATATAAAGGGTCTGATCTGAAGTTTCTCAGCCAGATGATTTCTGTGTAATGGTGGTTCTTTGTGTCAGGTGTAAATCCAAGAAATTAATCCAAAAAGTCTAAAACTTTTTTACAGCTCCTGATAAAAAGAGCTAACCTTGAGAAAGGTATCAAATAAGAACTGGGTGAGAGAAGTTGGCCGTTTGGTCTATGGTAGGACTAAATTCTTGTCTCAATGGGAGGGAAATGTAGCAGTACCTAAAGGTCAGAGTATAGAGCCTCTTTAGTACAAGGGCCCCATGTAGAAAATTCTAAATCAATAAAGGTGAAGGTAGTGCTCTCCAGGATGCAATCTACCCTGAAGGCAGGGGATCCATTGCAAAATGCCTTGTGGTTAGTGGAGAAGAGAATGAATGGTGTTTTAATAGGTGATTCCTATAGCCCAAGATTCTGTCTGTTTGAACCCAAAAGTAGCCACAATCAGTTTAGAAAACTCAGAGCTGGGGATCAAGAAGAATTGGTAAGACTGATGTACAACAACACAACATGAAGTACAATAAGAAGTAATCATTTACTCAAGAGAATGCCAACTGCCTTTTCAGGGACCTGCCTTATTAATGTCCCTTTTATGACTTTTCTAATGGAACCCCCTAGAAAGGTACATGCATGCATGCATACATACCTACATACATACCTACATACACACATATATATATATATATCAAACTGTATTCATAAAAAAATGCTCAAAAGAGAATACCAACATATGTATCGGTCCAGGGCCTCGAGAAACAAATGCCAAATCAGGATGAAATATGCAAGAAATTTATTCAAGGAAATGACTGTAAGAGAAAACGAGGAAGGAGCCAAAAAAGGCTGTGAAAGCTGCCAGACCACAGTGTGGTTCAAACCCTGTGTGAAACAGAGAGGGAAGGATGGAATGTTGGGTGGAAGCAGCAGCTTAGCCTGCAGTGCAGTTCTAAGAAAAATATGACAGGCAGTCAGGAGTCCTTGAGCCAAAATTTCCTGTCGGTGGAACCATATATCTCTCAGGAATGGGCCAACCAGCTAATCCCTGCCACACTCAGCCATTGCCCTGGCAGCCTGGGGAAAGTATGGCCTTGGGACCAATGCTAGGATGGATTTCAGCCCATAGCAGCTGGGGCCAAAGACCAATGGCTTTCCCTCCAAGCAGAGGTCTAGAAGACAAATTTTCATGGCCACCGCAGAAAATGAAGTTAAAATGCACTAATATTCTATCTTCTTTTAATAGCCATCCCACCCTTCTCTAAATCCTTCTCTAGCTATCACAACCTACGTCTGCTCCCCTGT
Organism: Dasypus novemcinctus; assembly: GCF_030445035.2. Classification (NCBI taxonomy): domain Eukaryota; kingdom Metazoa; phylum Chordata; class Mammalia; order Cingulata; family Dasypodidae; genus Dasypus; species Dasypus novemcinctus. Next base: position 39,926,840 of record NC_080697.1, read on the forward strand.
GCTTTAAGATAAAGAAGAAAAAGCCTCATTCCTTTGTACTTGAATGAATAAACATATTGTTGAGTGGCATGACTCAATCAATACTTATCCTAGAGAAGAAGACAACTTGAATCTACTCCATATTTCTTATTTCTAAAATAAAAGTTTTATGTCTTAAATTTTTTTATTTAAAAATACCAGCAAATTGGAAATTTTATCCTTAGTAAAATAAACCTATTATAAACTTTTCAGCCAAGTACTTTAAAAAGAAGAATCCAAATTTAATATTGTTAATACAAAGTCTACATGCCTAATGCACTATTAGACATGTTGTTTAGCTATTAGTCTTAAGTAGAATGTGGCAGGTATTTATAAATGAATATAGAGACACATATTTTTCCCATGTAGAATGATCTTTTTAAATGCATTGCTATTGGAATACACTAGAGTAGTCCATTAAATACAATGGGGATCTCAGTAGGGACATTTTTTTCATAACAATTCAACAAATACAGGAAGTGGAGGCTATGACTATAGATGCGTATGTTTCCAGAACATTTACCAGATGCCAAAATGACTTTTAAATTTGCTCACGTCCACATAGCTGGTGAACAAACATGGTCAATAGAAAAAGGAAGCAGCAGGAGGGCTATTATATGGAAGAATCAAATCATGGCTTTTTTATTTTCTTTAAAGTCAGCTCTAGATGATGTAATCTAGCGTTCTGCCTAATGGATAATGATGGGGAAGCAAAGCCAAGCCCCTGCCACACCAGCTGAGCTATCTATGCCCTCGTTCCCCAATCTGTGCTTATTAGCTGGCATGCTACAGAATATCATTGTTTTGCTTTACATATGAGAAGTCAAAGATAGAGCCCATTTTTCGCACATAAGAAAAAATAACTATAATTGGCAGTATTTGCAATAATAAGGATTATAGAAATACATAACTCCCTACTATATGTCTAAGAGTTAATTTGTGAATTCTTCTTGGCTTTAGATGTAGTTTCGTGTCTTTCAGTTGGGCATGATTAAAGACAAATTGCCTTGTGATGAACCAGCTTTGTGTTCATTTTCACAGAATAAAGCCCACAAGCACCCAGAAAGATAAAGTAGGGGTGTGACAGGAGATGCATTTGCATATCGTTGTTTAGAAGGGTGGCAAACACACCATAATTAATGGACAGTTTACTCTGGCAATTTGTGAAAAAAAAATGCTCAGTCTTATGCAGTTATTATTATTTTTTTGCATTCAACAAATGTTCATAAATAAATTACTTGCCCATTTTCAATTGTAGTCTTTTCAAACTTGGAGGGCATTTTTTAGGAAAGCTGATTTAATTAAGTAGGAAGGTATGGGATGCTTGGACTGTTGGAAACAAATATTAATTTGTAAAGATCCATGTGTCCTTAACTTGGTTGCCAAAGTACTGATTAGGAAAGTATTAACACACATAATTTCTTAGTTTTAAAATGGAGGAATAAAAAGTACAGTGATGAAGTCAACTACACTTACCTGCCCCGAAAGAATCTTATTTTCACTTCAGAGATTACACATTTCACTTGGAGTGGATGCCATGTGGTTAGTGTATACATGAGTTCTGATTATCTAATTAGAAGCAGAAAAGTCTATCCAACTTTTTTTAAAAAATCTTAAATGGAAGCTAAGAATATGTAAAGCAATTAAACCAGACTGATTATAAGTGGATGTCGGTTTCTAATAAGTAAATGGAATGTTTCCAAGGAAAGTCTGTTTTCAGACGATGAGGTTCTCTGTGGCCCTGGCTTCTCCTTTAAATGGATGAAGCAGCGACCAAAACAAGATTACTCTTGAATTAAAAAGACCCTATGGCATCTGGCTCAGTGGTCGGCAATCTGTCATGTTTGTATGAATACATAAGAGACGGGCTGAGTTTATCTTTGTGCGTCTCCTGCACAGGTGGTCAGCCGTAGCATTTAAAGGCACCACTTAATATGCGTTCTACCCCGCCAGGAGGGGTCCTTTCACCTCCCATTAGTGTACAGACACGGTGAGCAGGCTCGGAGCACAGCCCGGGAATCTGCCTCCTGAGTTTGGAACATTGGCTTTTACTTTCTCCCTGAGCTTTGTACTGCAGCTGTCATATGGCGCTGCATTTTAAATTTCGTTGTCTGTCAATCATTGGCAAACGAAGGGAAAGAAGTCACCCATGAAACTCCGGTGTTCCGTGCAACAGGAGTGCGTGCATTTTACAGAGGACGCTCCCACCCGAGGGGTGGGATCTTTGGTGGAGCTTATTCTTTATTTGCCCTCGCTTTAGAGAGATCTTTTTGGTTTTGAAGTGTGTTTTAAAGACTTTGGGTATAGAATAAAATCAAAAGTTAAAAAAAAAAAAATTTACTGAACAGAGCCAATTCTAGCATCTATGAGGCAGCAGGAGGTAGTCCTGATTCACTAGAGAGCAAAGAACCATTCCAAAGTGCCTGTGTCATAGCATGCCAAGACTTTATTATTCCCGGGAGGCTTCAACCTCTAGAATATATTTTTAAATGGAGAAAAAATCTATAGGACACAGATCATTTGAAATGGACTCGGTGTTCCTCTTAGACTTAGAGAGAAAACTAAGAGACCACTGTTTTTGCCACACACTTGTTGAGTAGTTTTGATGACACATCTGCTCTTAGGCTGGAGGGAATAGGCAAGGACAGTAGGTCTTTGTAAAAGCTTTTCTTCAGAACCAGATCTCTGTTACATGATACCTCAGACTCCAAATACATTCTGCTGGCATTCACAGAGAGAAGAGGTAAAACATTTTAAAGCCACTCAAAGCCCAATTAGATATTTTAAATCTCCATTATGACTTAAAACTATGCACTCATTACATTTATTTTAAATAATATTTTGAAAGATATAATGTGGGAAATTTTCTTCTTTCCCCAGGACCCGTGATATTGTATTAATATTTACTGACCTTCAAATGCAATAATCTGTTTCAGCATTGAAATAACACTTTAATTCTATGACCCCTTTTACTAAAAAATGTCTAGCAAAAAAATTCCCATAGAACGTATCAGCTGGGTAAAGCTAACACTAAGATATCATGCTTAGGAAGTATGTGGTGCAGGATTGGCTTTTTCTTAAATGAAAGTAATTCTGTTTCTTATAGTAAAAATATACTTCTAGAAAAACTGAAAAAAGGTAAAAGAGCATTATTTTGGATTACATTAATGCTATCACACACAGCAACTCCAATTAATTATGTGATATTTTCCTATAAGACATTTTTAATTTAATGCATAAGAAAGCTTTTCTGTACTGAAATATATTGTCAAATTGCTATTAAAAAAGGACTAATTTTGTACTTCCTCAAGTAGTGCATGGGTGCATCTATTTTATTGCTTGGCACTTTTATCATGTGTGTGTGTGTGTTGTATGTTATCAATGTATTTGATAAGCACAAATGTATTTCTTTGATTTCTAGTGGAAACGAACTTCTGTTTTAACCATTTCTGCATTTTGGGAATCATCTGTTCATGGCCTTTGTCCATTTATTTAGGCTTTAGTGGTTTTTATAGAGTTTCCCTGGCTCTTTATATACTAAACATATTGATCTTCATCTGCCTTAATGTTTTATTATTTTTGGTCAATTTTATGTAAAGCTTCACATATGCATAAATTTTAAGTAATTTTTACCTTTCTTGTTACTTTTGGAGCTTTGAAGTTTAGACAGAGGTAGTTCTTCTGATAGTTCCAGTTGTTGGAATTCTAATGGAAACCTGCATTTGAACCAATAGCAGTCTATTTTATGTCAGGGCTCCAATCTATTATATAATTTTCCATATAATCTCATTCAATTGGCATCTGGATTTGTGTTTATGTTCTGACACATGATCACTCCTCACATCAAACTATCAATTTGATCTTACCTCTTATCTAAATACCCTGAACATTCCTGTGTTATACATGTCTAGTCTTGGGGCGGTTTTTAGTTTTCCCAACCAATGCCTATGAAAACATAAGGTGGGTTAAGGTAATTTGCTTGGATGAATCTGAGGTATAGGTTTTTTTTAATCTGATTTTATTTCATTTGCAGGCAAATACATTCTTAGCTGAGATAGCTAATTTTTCTCAACCAACATATAGAATTCTAATTTTTTAGAGTGGAAACTGTGAAGTATACAAATTAATAGCTTTTCTTTTATTAATGGGTAGGCTATGGCTATTATTATTTTTTTATATTTTTATTTTTAATGTGGAAACTAAGACTGAGAGGTATTCAATGGATTGCTCCAGTCTGCCAGTAAGATAGTCAGCAGTTTGGAGGGAAAACAAAACAAAGCAAAAATTTTTAACCCAATGTCTTGGAGTTCCATGTTCTTTTGATTCTACCTTAGATAAGTCATGACCTTGGTCAAGCCAGAATTGCAATTTGATGAGTTTGAACTTATCTAATTTCCCCAATTAGAGAAAGTCAATCCATCAGTCTCCCTATGCTTCGGGGAACAATAGAGACTTTTCTTGATCATAATGAGCTGTAACTGTGAATAGCAAATAAAAGTTAAGGTGAAGTGGAAAGCAAAATAGCTTTGTCATACTTGAATAGGAATGCTTTTCATCCCAAGTCCTTGTTTCTTTATTTGAATTTGGTACCCATATAATCTGTTTCCTAAGAATTTTGTACTCCACAAAATGACTGTTTACATGAATTAAAGCAAGTAGCTACAGAAAAAAAAAAGAATTCATCAAAATGAGGTGTTGTGCAACATTTTAAAATTACCTCTAATATTTCACTGTAAATTAATATAAAATACATTCATTATAAAAGGGGGAGATAGTTTAATTTAGCAAGTCTAAGAAAATCAAATTATTCATAAATCATTTGGAATTCAAAAAATTGTAGTGGTTACCAAGCCAAATATATCTTTCTAACAATTCTTGATATCCAAGAAAGATCTAATTTATTTATAATTAATTCAATTTGGTCATTAAAAATATAAAAAGAAAGACTTGCTTTGGAGTCCCTGAAACCTTAGGAGTCATTTTATACTTAATCATTCCTAAGACAGCTGTCATCAAAGTAGAAAAACATAATTTAGAAATAGCTTGCCAGTAACAAAATCTTCCAAGCCATCATTGTAAGGGATCTCTCAAGTTGGCCACTGGTCCCTACTCTCAGGAACAAAACATACTGGAGGGAGCTGAAACCCAGTCTGTTAGTTCCATATCTGCAGAGGCCAATCAAAACCACATAATTGTGACTGAGATTGACTCTGCCAGAAATGTGCAGCTGTTTCTCTGCCTTGCAAAATCCATTGTCAGATCTTATTTGGGTTTAATTATCTAATTCCAATATGCACTCATCTTGTTTTATTGAAAGACTCTTCCTTCTCCTTCTCTATGTTTTCAATGTTTCATATTGGATGTCTCCTTCTGGATATATTTGGGTAATTTAGTGCCAGAAAAGCAAGCCTGGCATCAGTTATGATACTCATGAGAGCTTTGCACTGTAGTAACAGCCCTTGCCTAACACAAAAGAGAGTAGGACTGCCTGAATAAATAGTTGGCTTGAAGGTAAAGCTTTAGAGTAATCAACCTGTTGTTCTGCTGAGGGTAGCTGGAAAAGACTGGGAAAGAGGATCCAGACAATTGCCTAATACCTATACTGCAGGTTTCCCCAAGAAAAGCACGTAGGATACAGTTTTTTGGTGGATTTGCTGGCTGAGGAGAGAGAGGATTTGACCCGAGGATAATTTTTGAATACATCAGTGTACTTCCCCATCATGTAAATTTCACTCTTTCACAAGGTTCTTTTATCAGGACCAAAAGTTCTAGTCATAAACATGTGCCAAGGAGCAATTTGGGCAAAGAGGATGAAGGTACTTTCTAGAAACATTTCCCTAAGCAATTTCAACCTTAATTGACAATACCCCAAAACATGATTAATATGAAGTAAGCAAAAGCAGAATAGTGCAATGATGACAAATTCACTGGACTCCAGGAACTTCTTGCTTTAAACCTCATTATCTTGAATAACAAGGAAAGGTAGTTTAGTACAGCTTCATGCCATTCATTTGTTTCCTCATTCTGAAGCTGATGAATAAAAATGCAAGGAAATGAGAATTTATAAGACATTACCTAATATGATATCTCATTTTGCTTTTTATAACATCTCTGTGAGCACCTAGGGCTCATGTTGTTTCTTGTGTTTTAAGATGAGACAGCTCAGGTCCAAAGGGCATAATGAGTTTGGCAAGGATACTGGAGCCAGATAGGGTCAGAGCTGACTTTGAAAACCAAGTCTTCAGACTTCGCCCAGTGCTCTTCGTAGTACACCATACTGGGTCTCTCAAATATCCTCATTTTAATTTTCAAAATACCCCCAACCTACCCCCTATTGCACTGTGCTCATTGAGTATCCAGTTGGCACAGTGCCGGGCATATGGTTTTCATCCATAAATATATTATATTATTTTCTGAATATCAGGTAAGGTTCCTAGTCTCTTCCAGTGGGTTAAAAATTAATTTCTCTATTGTTATATTGGATTGGAGCAAATTTTTTGGTTTCAGATTATTTGTTTTGGGATTAATGGACTTGTGTGGTTAGAAAGGCCCTCTTTATATTCTGTCTTTATCTTTGAATTTAAAAAGTAAATTGTTTTTCAGGGAAAATTTCTCCTTGTATCCCTTTTTAAAAAATAAATGTTACTTGATTCTAAAAGCACTATGGGAAACCTAATGCAATGAAAAGCAGAAGTGGGACTGCGGTCAGATGCTTTGAGTTCTTTGGTGCCTTCACTAGTGGTTAGATATGGGACCTGGGAAAATTACAGTATTCATTCTGTTTAATCATTTGTAGAAGGCCAGCAGGTGGGGGAAGTGGTGAGGAAGTGGGTGAAGCTAAACAATTTTGTAGGTGTCTTTTGCTATTAATTATCTATGTGTCTCTAAGAATGTGTTTTTCTTTCCCATCACTTCAGCTACTTTAGGTCACTCACTTGACGCCTATCCATCAAGTTCCCACCCTCTTCTTCTTCCCTTGTCTCTGCACAGTTCACCAGCTTTAGGTCTGTTCTGTCAATACCTTATGCTTTGAGAAACTGATTTTGGAATCACTTCTTGAAAGGGTGGATTCTAGGGTCCCCATGCTAGAAGCATTAATTTCAGTTCTCCATAGGCAAGGCTTGGGAATCTATATATGATATATTTTATATGTTTATTTATCTGCTTTCTGTAATTTACCTTAATCTAAAAGAGGGTATATGTGAGATTTTGGGAACCTCAAGCAGAGTGCTTCCATGGCTTTAAAGTGACTAAAATAACCTGGAGATCTTGATAATTGCAGATTCCCATTCAGTGGGTCTGCGGTGGGATGTGGGGCTCTGCATTTCTAACCAGTGCCCAGATTATGCCAATGCTGTTTAGTTTAAGTACACCCTTTGAATAGAAAGAATAGAAAAGAGTAGCTGTGACTTTAGGTAAAAACGCTACTTCACTACTTACATTTTAACCTTTCCAAGACAGTTAAACATTTCTAGCCTCCCCTTCCATTTCTATAAAGTATTAATCCTAGTACTTTAATAAAGTGTTAATCATAGTACCTACCTCCAGTGTTCTACAGGAAGTAAATAATGCACTCAAAACCTTACTCAGTCTGAACCATATAAATCCTCAAATTTTATTATTTTGGTGGATAGATTGATGTTTGAACCCAGAAAGGTAACTTTACTTTCTACTTGCAGTGTTTTGATCTAGAGTCTTAAAAACAGTCATCTCTGGTACTCCTTTACCAGATTTTCCAGAGTTTCACATTGTTGACAAGTTGGTATTCTTCCTTCAAAAGTCTGTGTATGTAGCAGTAACAGACTCCAATGAGTCTACATAAAACATTTAGATAAATCCAGGTTACAGGGATTGCCGTTACTTCAAAATCCTAGATAAATTCTATAAATGGAAACAAATTTCACCCATGCCCATTTTGCAATATTCCTGAGGATGGTAAGGCAGTCTCAAAGTGTTAGTGAATTCTCTGGAGCATCTAGGTTTGCTTTACATTTTAAATGAAGAAAGTAATGCAGCTCAAATGGCTTAAACCTTGCTTGGTTCCATTAGCAGGACTGTCAGAAGAGCTGAACTGGGAAATATCATCATCCTGAGGTACATTACACAAAGTCTCTCAGCTTTCTGAATCTTATAAGGTGTGGGGAAATATATTTTCATTGCCCCTGAAGTTCTAAAATGCCAATGTAATTTTGCATAAGAATTGGGACAGTTTGAAGCTTTTTTTGGATCCTGGAAAAATCTCGTTCTTGGAGGTAATCCATTCCTGTGGGTGTGGGACCCTTTGATTGGATTGGATTCAGTTGGGGGGCCTTTGTTTGGCCTGCGTAAGGGAGGCATGACCCAGGGTGAGTCTTGGTCCTCTTGCTGGAGTCCTGTATAAAAGAACAGAAAGCAACAGACACACAGAAAAAGCAGCAGAGATGGAGAGAAGGAACCCAGGAGCTGGGAGAGGAGCCTGGGGGAAAGGAAACCACAGATGGAGCAGTCAGTGGCTGAAGCAACAAGACAGAGAAGAGAAGCAGATGCCTCCATGTGCCTCGCCATGTGAAAGAGGAATCAAGTTTGCCAGCCGCCGACCTTTGGTGAGACAACATCTCTGATGATGGCTCCATTTTGACATTTTCACAGCCTCGGACCTGTAAGCTTTTAACCCAGTAAATTCCCATTATAAAAGCCAAACCATTTTGTTAGATTGCTCCTAGCAGCTTAAAGCAAACTGAAACAAGGATGAAGACATATCTTCAACTAAGAATTGTTGAGAATGTAATGAACAGTTCTGAGAGCATTTTTGTTACTACCAGAATTTGTACTCTCTATGGCCAGTACAGAAATTTTTAGTGACTCCCCACCCTGAATATACCTAGATTTGAGGCTATTCCATGTAAAATAATTTTTTGTATTATGAGTTTTGGAATAAAGTCCTTACACCTGCCCCCAACTCCATTGTCATTTATAAATTTGGGTGCTTACGAAAGCCTCCTCACTTTTAAAAACAAACATTTTATTGGTAGCATCTATGCTATGCAGGAGTCGAGGAAAGAGGTGAAAATAATTAGGTAAGCCATTCTAAGCTGTTAATAACATAACCATTTCCTGAGAGTTTACTATAATGTTAGTGTTTTCGGTTATTTATCTGATAGAAATACTATCATTCCCTTTTTATAGATGGGGAAACTGAATTGTAGGAAGGTTGAAAATTTTCCCCATTCACATAACCAATCAGGCATGCAAATGTATTTGAATCAAGGTAGAACTGACTCCAGAGTACGTGCTCTTAATCCTACCCAGGGGAGCTTAAACTGGAGTGTGCATTTGAATCACACAGTTTGTAAAACAGTTTGCTGGGTCCCAACCCCAGAGTCTCTGATTCCGTAGGTTTGGTTGAAGGCCTGTAAAATTGTACTTCTAATAAGTTTCCAAGAGATGCTGATGCTACTACACAGGAAACACTTTCTTTAAAGCTCTACCGTATATCACCTTTTAATATATGGACCCTGGGTTTGAAGTCATTCTCTCTAGGATTATAACTTTGTTATTCTCTTTAGGTGAGGTGGGACAACTGATGGCTGCACACACTGTAGCTGCTTCTTTAAAGGTCCTTCATTTTATTCTTAGAAAAAAGGTTTATTCTTGCTTTTTATCAACTGTTCTATCAAACAAACAAGCAAGCCAACAAACAAACGAAAAACAATGTTAGAGCAACTCTTACTGTTTCATATGCAAGGGAATAACATTGATGTAAAGAATTCTTTCCTTCTGATTGAATGATGGTGTAAAGGTTGCAGAAATTGTGTTTGTAAAGGCAAATTTCTAAGTAAGGGTACTACTGATGTCTTGACTAGTACATTGAAACCTTAATAAAGGCTATTCGGGGGTTCCTAGGATTTGGGGTGAGATTTTTCCCATATTTTATTGATACCTTGTTACTCCTTGTTAGATATTAAAATGAACCAAACTGTTCATTTTACAAGAATTTTCCTGACTTCCGCTTACTGATATTCTAACCAAAAGGTGTATGTCATTGTATGATTTCATTAAGCAGCAAAATCAATATTGGTGGCAAAATCTGTAGTTGAAAAGAAGACAGATTATTTATTAATAACAGCAGAACTTGCTTCCCAAAATGTGATACAATCAGATTTGATTTAGCAATTATTTATCAAGTTTTAGTTTCACTTAAAAACATAAAAAGATTAGTAACTTTCTTTGAGCAAGAAGCTTTTAAGCTCCTTTTAAGGATCTAATTAATATATTTTGAAAAGAGTCATTTCTTAATGTATGTACAAAGATCTCTTTGAAGATATTTTTAATGTGCTTGAATAGATTTCTATCATGCAATTTGAACTTAATTTGAGTCAGGATTTGTGATTTCTGTGTGTGTGAAAATCATTTGTTGTCTAAAACAAAAAAGCTATAGAGAGCATAACTTAGAACTTAATATATGGCAGGTAAAATTCATTGACTGAAAGGGAAAATTTTAGATATTTTACACTTTTGAATATTTTTATGATTTTTATATTTAGATAATTGTTTACCTTATTCACTTCTGTAGCTTTAACTTTTGTGTAGGCTTTGTATCATGCTGAGTTGGAGTATATATGTAAAATTTTTTATTGTGTAATTTTTATTTAAGCAAATTAATCGCTTTTAATCATTTCTGTCATGTGGAAATGTTGGTGTGTTAAGTTCTCCTTAGTGAAACAGATTGTTTATCAGTTATCTAAGAGTTTCCGGATCAGAATGTATAACAGATATATAAATACTCAAATAAGACAAATGAATACAATTAGAAAGTCTCAAATATTTGAATTTTTTTCCAAACTGCCACTAAATGTTTTGGATGGGATTAGCCAGGAGAAAGACTGTCAATATTAAGTGAAAAATGCAATTTCAACTCCGAGTTTCACCAGGGATCTGAATTATTTTGTTGTAAGTTACATGTTAAGGAAGGTTTGCACCTTTTATTTCTACAGGAGAATTCTTTCCTTTTGAAAGAGAACCCTCGAATATTAAATACGTTCAAATCAGCAGGGAGGCTAGCTGCATTATCCAAAACTGTTCTCAGATATGATGGAATTTGTGTCCTAGCACACACAAAACACTTGCAGTCTGGTGAACTACAAATTTTATTTCAAAGGATAATACATCATTCACAACTCAGAAAATCAGTGGATAAACTTTTTGAATATGCTCCCATTTAAGGTTGTGGCTCTTGTCATCAAAACATAAATTTTAGAAAGTTTGAATTCAAAATTGGAGGATTTCCAAAAAGAATGCATTTATCATCTATCATATTGAAATATGAGGAAAGTAAGTCTTAAACATAACTCTTGGGGGCAGAAGGTCCAGGAGCTTTTCCATTTATTTTCTCAGAAAAAGACTTTATCTTATGTTTATGTATGTATATGGAGGAGAACATCCTTCTGTGGTCCTAAAACTAATCAGGACTTCCTCTGTCCATTCAAGGACAAGTCTACCACATGCCTAGTGGGGCACACATGGGTGGACAAAATAGAGTTGGCTCCAGTCCATAGTAAAGCACATCTGGTGAATGAGAAAGACGCTAAACAAATAAACATCAAATAAATAGATAAACATAAACAGTGACAAGCACCAGGAATAAAAACAGCAGCTTTTGACCACATTGTTGATTAGTCATGTATCCCAAAGTAAGCAGTCTCTATAGGTAATAAAGGTCTTCCTACATGGTTAAATGGTTAAACTCTACATATAGGTTTAGACCTTAGCCCACAAACAAAACTAACGTTTTCTTTATTTTCATACAACCTCTTCATATTTTCTTTATTTTTGTCTTTATTTTTTTAATATTGCATTCAAAATATATGAGGTCCCCATATACCCCCCATCCCCCTCTTCATATCTTCTTTTAGCCCTATCTTACCATTTCTTCTGGAAAATTCACCTCAGTATTTTCAGATGCCTTCATCATGTCTGGATTTGGGGGTTGGAGTCCCTGAATATCATTGGTCTGCTGTTCACCCAGATTACAATAGTAAGTTCGTACCTAGTCACTGTGGCACCTAAGAAAGCATCACAGCAGAGTGATTCTTCCCCATCCAGAAGAGCAGACCCTTTTATCTACCACAGATTTACTGGTGAGGCCATGTGTGCAAACATATATCCTTAAGTTTGCTTGCTTGCTTACTTGCTTTCTTGATTGATTGAGTTTTTTGATATTGGGGAGGTACTTTAGAGCCTCTCAAGAAAGTACAGTGTGCAACATTTGTTCCTAACAGAGATTAGACTCTGTTCATGCCCCCTCTTCTACCCAAAAGTATAGATTTGGTGAGGGGACAAAAAAGAATGTGGCTAGAGGTTTGGGTGAAAGAACCAACCCATAGCATTTGCTACAATTTAATCCAAACCTTGGCTAACTATAGGAACCAGTCTCTGTACTCTACCCCAAACCAACGGAATTGGGATCTCTATCCAGGGTTGCCAGTATTGTTCACACAGATAAATGAGATCACAATTTGAAATTAAAACTTTGATTTATTCACAATGTGGGGGACATTCCTGAGTAACAAGTATACTTTTGGGGAATGGAATATTTATCAAGTTGTGAATGTGGATGTGATTATATTTTGTGTAGCCATTGGAACAAATTAGGTAGCTCTGTGAAGAATGAACTGGAGGCGAGACTAGTACCTCATTTGATTAATGACTTGAGCCTGAACTAAGATTTGAGTGGAGATGATTCAAGAGACAGATTTAGAGGACTCTTTTTAAGAGTCATTAAGGCCTAAATCTTGATTCAGTTGATGTGAACGCTGGAAGGGAGAAATACAAAAGAGACAGGTGTAGATTGATTATGTGCCTCTTTTCAGGGTAACTGGACCATATCAGTAGTCTTGTTCACCAAAATAGGTTGTTCTCTTCATCTTGTTCAATAAAGAAAGAAAAGATTAAGGGAATGAAAATGGATTCCGTTTGGGCAGAATGTATTTGATCTATTTAAGGTTTAAACCAAAGTATGTGAGATATACCGTATCTAGAAGCTAAGAGAAATCTGAAATAGAAAGTCTCCAAAACCATTTTGTAAAAAGATGGTATTAAAGCTTCAGTAATTGATGAGATCATTGGAGGTTGATGCAAAATATGAGGAGCAAGGAAGCTAAAGGCTACAAGGCAAGGAAACACCATGTAATGAACAGAGGACAATAATTAAAAGAAAATTGTAAGTAATATTTTGAGCATCAAGATCATTTTGTGATTTAAATCCATGTAATAGGAATACTGATTTAGTTTTATAAGAGAAAGGAAGGAAAGACTGTTAATTTTAAAATAACTAGAGAACCAATTGAAAGTTTTATTAGAGGATTTATTCCATTTTTTTTAAGTTCACATTTTTGGATGATCAAAGAAGGAACTCAAAATGTGATTGCACCTTTTTACTCCATGAGTAAATGAATATCTACAGTGATTAAATATCCTTATGACATATGTGTTTCTCTGAGCTTTAACTTAAAGAACATAAGCTGATTCATAAAACCTCCTTACAACCACAATCCAGAACCAACTGTTAGTAACACTGAAGTGAAAGCCAGAATTCAAGCTTTCTCATAACCAGATCTCTCCCTAGTGTAGTTTGAAATCCCCTAGGAATGCATGATTTGACAGCATGCTGGGGTGGGAACAAGGTGGGGAGGATCCCAGCATGAAAGATTGATTTTTTGGTGGTTTATATAGAAAAATATATAAACTGCTGCAGGCAAGGTTCCTCATGACAGATTTTTCAGGACGGGTAAATTATATGAGACACTTGATTTTATAAGCAATCATTGACAACACATTTTCATTCCAGAATGGACATAGGTCCCTTGGATTTAAATGTAAACCCTTATAATTTTCTCTCATTTGTTAAATACTTTTCCCCATTCCTGCAATGTTATACCATTATAACTATAAATAGTGGATTGGGGAAAAGTGATGAAGATACAACCCTGTCATCCAAGACCTTATCCAACTTTTGCATGTTTCAACTTTAATACTTATTTATATACTCCTTTTTCTTATTTTATTTTCTAGAAATTATTCTACACTAAAACAAAACTGGAATATAGACATTTCTTACTTTGTCATTGATACATATTTCTTATATCTGCTTTTTATTCATTCTGAATTTGTCTTATTTGAAAATTCAGATAAATTCTGTGTACTATTAAATAGTGAAATTCTAAATTTCAATATTTGTAGAACTTATTCTTCATTTCTTTCTTTAATCTATTTTAAGTTACTTTTTGTTGCATCATTTTTCTTTAATAGGCATTTTAAATGATTTTTTCTTAGAATGTAATAATGAAAGTTTTATCTAAACAATTTAGATTATTTATATAAGTATAAAATAAGCTTTAAATATGCTTCCAAGGGAGTGCTGAGTTCCTAGCCAGGGGAGCTCTATCACATTCCCTAAAGGAGCAGCAACAATCCCCACAAGTGCAATGGCAAACACCAAAAAAGAAGGATGGTCCAACAGTGAGCCCTCGATACTAATGACTATGCTTGTGAGCCTGTGCACCTGAAATAAGAACAAGGCCTAGAGCTGCAGGGTGCCTAAGAGTTACTTTGTGAGAGCCTCTGTGTTGCTCAAATGTGGCCAGTCTCAAAGCCAAACTCAGCATGTAAATGCATTGCATTCCCCCCAGTGTGGGACATGACTCCCAGGGATAAGCCTCCCTGGCACCAAGGGATTACTACCAAGTACCAGCTGATGATGTAACTAGAAAATGACCTTGAAAGAAGGGTCAACTCATACCAGCAGAATATCTCAATCTACATATAATATAAGGAGTTAAAAATGCTTTTTGACCTGAATCAAAGGGGGAAATAGAAAGGACAAATGACTTTATATGCCTATGAGTCTCTAAAAAGAGCTGGGAGGTTATCAGAGGGGTTGCCCTTATGCACACCTCAGCAGAGTCCCAGAGACAGATAAAGTAGATACAACCCCAGGTATTGGTTCTTCTGAGAGCTACAGAGACCCACAGGTTCTATGGTCATGGCAGATGGAGTTCAGTGCCATGTCAGTTGGCCCTATATTGGAGTTTGTGTTTCTGTGTGATGGAGCTGGACTCAGATGTGATCTTTGTTCACAAGCTTCTCCTGTTACTTTTACCAGACCTGTGTTTGGTGCAGGGGTTTAGTGTATACCCAAGGGACCTGAATCTCTGGACTGTCCATATGATAGCTGGGCCCTGAGCCTCAACAGGCTTCCAACTCCTATACTCTGGTTTATTGGACTTACCCCACTCAGCTAACATGGAGGTGAAGAAGGTCAAGCACCACACCAGAGAGCCAAGAGTGCCTACAACTGAAAGCAGAAGAATTGCATCCAGCATCCATGTGGAATCTAAGCCCTTCTTGATATAGATGTGGAGTGGACACAACTGTTCTAAGGTCCACAGGATGGAGGAATAGAGTATGGATTAGAGTGGATTTACTGATATTCTATTCATGAACTATTGTGATTAGTAATCGAAGAAAATGTAGCATTGATTTGGAGAAAGTGGCCATGATAGCTGCTGAAGGTGCGGAGTGGGAGGAAGAGATGAGATGTGGTGGCATTTTCAGGACTTGGAGCTGTCCTGGGTGGTACTTCAGGGACAGTTACCAGACATACAGTGCCCACTGGGTGGACTGGGGGAGAGTGTAAATTATAATGTGGACCACTGACCATGAGGTGCAGCAGTGCTCAGAGATGTATTCACCAAGCACAATGAATGTCCCATGATGATAGAGGAGGTTGTTGTTATGGGAAGAGTGGTGTGAGGGGGGTGGGGGGTATATAGGGACCTCATATTTTTTTAATATAACATTAAAAAATAAAAATAAAACAAAATAAATAAATAAATACATATGCCTCCTATAATCTCCAGTGGCTTTTGTTAAATGCTAATGCAAACTTCAGTTTTTCCTGTTTTAATGCATATATTCTATTTTTCCCACAAAGTGATTATAGTATATATATATACAAATATATACACAGATCTTTCTTTTTACACGTGTCATATGCAGTCTCTCATATCATTGAGTTTTGTTCTCCATGAGTTCAATGGCTGAATATCATTCCATACCATCATATGTTACCATGATACCTTTTTATTTATTATACATTAGGAAGTTTTTCTCCTTTTTGCTCTCACAAACAGTCCTGCATTAAAAACTTGCTACATATCTTATTTCCTTAGTATAGGAGGATTTCTGAGTTAGAAAATATGATTATTTTCCTAAGGGTTTTGAGCTTAATATTTACCTCATTTTCAGAAAAATTTTACCTGCTTATTCCAGATTGTTTTCTGCTGCGATTCAAAACTATAGTTTATCAGCCAATCAAGACTTTGAATTTAATTTAGAAATAGAGCTTCTACCTGCCTGTGTTGGGAGACTTACTGGGAACTAGAATGATTGATAGACACTAGAACTTTGTGAATATTGGATCAAACAGAACATAAGCCTAAATTTGTCACTAAATATTTATTAAACCTTGATGATTTTGGGAAGGGTGAGTGGAATTCATACATAATAAAAGACCCTCTCCTTCAGAATTTACAATCTAAATGGGGAAGAAGAGGAAAAGGCAAAATATTCTAAATAAGCTTCTGGAATATTAGGTCCTCCAGGACGGGGCTCCTTGTTTCTTTTTTATCACTATTAGGCAGCACAGAACCCAGTGTACAATAGGGGCAATGATATTGTTAGTCAGATAGGTTTGCCAGTTAATTAGGGGTCAGGCCTCATAGATGATATAAAAAGTAAGAGGAATGGAAAGAAAAAGAGAGGTTGCAGACTTAGAAGCTCCTGGAGACAGTAGGTCAAAAAGGAAGAATGGGGTTTCCTAGGCAGAACCTGTAGAGGGGTCACCTTGAATCCCTCGTTTTGCAGTGCTTCCCAGTCCTTTAGCTTTGAGATTCTTGTGTTGAATGGGATGATTCCAGGAGACATGAACACAAGAGATGCAGAGTTGGGATGGTTTTCTCCTATTTGCTTTTGTCCTCTCACACAAAACTCACATCTTCATGCACCCAAGCAGCCATTATATCAACTGTTGTAGACTATGGCACACACTTTTGATATTAATCTCTCCTGAACTCATCATCTCCCCTACAGAACTCCCCAGAAGTGAATTTTTCTCCCCTACAATTCTCATTGCCTTTGAACCCAGAGATTAAGCAGAATACCTGCTCTCATTTTCCCCATTTCCACTTTCTGGCCATTCTTCCTTTCTTCTCCCGAAAAACCCCCATCTCTGAATCTCATATTATAACATTTTTATTTTCTACCAATGACCTGGTCATTTTAGTCTCTTCCATTTTACACTGTCTTAATTCCTGACACTTTTAATATATTTGTAGATGATCCTTCCAATACCTTGGCCTCACGATTTCTAGGACTCTTATTTTCTAATAAATTTGCCCTCCAGCTTACCAAAGTCACTTATTCCTAAGAACAGACCTTGATAAATACTTCCTATTTTTCCAGTTTGCTCTGTTTTACAATCTGAACCCAACAAGTGTTTAACCCCATCAAGACTGTCTACATATTGATCTTAAAACATTTTCTCTAACCTTCATCTCCTTGATATTTGCTCTCCTCCTTACCTAGTCCTCATTCTTTGGTTACTCAATCTTGTTCACACTCTTCACTCTCTTCCCCCTCTCTATCCTCAACATAATTGAACGACAAAATTACAGCTCCATTTAAATCCAAATCTCTGCTAAGTCTATTACTGTATTTTTATAATTGAATATAGTTGAAGAAAATATTAAAGCACAATGTCCTGCTCTTACTTGAAATTCATGATCATAAGCCTTTATCTTGTCAGGTAATTGTACATGCATACATCTCTGCATTTCTAGATTATGCAATTTTTCTATGTCCTGGACAACTATTTCTCACCTTCTCCTCTCTCCCCAAACTTTTAGCACATCCTTCCCACTCCTCACTTTTTGCTGAAGACCTTGATGTCTACTTCACTGAGAAGACTGAGTCCCTTAGAAGGGAAATTCTACAAACTCCCACCATACCAGTCTTTCTACCAGTATCTGTATCAGCAAACTCTACACTTCTCATGTGTAACCACAGAAGAACTATGTCCTTATATAAAAACAGACTATTCAATCATACTGAAGATCCTATCTCTTACCTATTTCAAACCACTACTCTAGTCATTGTTCTTCTCTCTCTTACATTATCAGTGTTTCTCTTTTAATGCTTTGTCATTCCAAATGACTTTCTGTTTTGTCTGAAAAAAACATTTAATGTAATTTTCTCTGCCTTTTTATTTGTTCTCGTTAACAGCAAAACTTGGCCAAAGAGTTTTATATATACCTATGCACAATTCTTCTCCTAATCTCTCAAATATTCTTTTATCAGTTTTTCATTCCCACAACAATATCTGTCTCTCTCAAGATCTCTCGATATCACCAAAGATCTGCACAGCCCTAAATTCAATGATGCACTTTCAGATCTCTTCTTCCTTGATTTCCCAGCAGTATGTGACACTATTTATCATTCCACCTCAAGGTACCACATTATTTAGTTTGTATGTAAGAGTAGAATATTTTTTTCCCCTTCCTGTCTAACGCACTACATTTTCTCAATACTTTACTTTGGTTCCACCTCTTTTTCCTGTATTCTTAATGTTGGTTTGTTCTAGGACTCAGTTCTTGGTTGTCTTCACTAGGTGCATGTATACTGTTGATGTTTTCATTTACTTTCATAGCTTTAAATACTATCTCTGGGCTCCTGAATCCCAAATTTATGTGTCCAGTCAGACTCCTCTTCTGAATTCTACATCTGTATTTTCAATTGCATGCTTTGGCATCTCCACTTGTCTAAAAGACACCTAAATCAACATTACACAAAAGGGACAGAACTCATGTTCTCCCTTCAATCAGGCAAACTTATTTCTCTTGCCACATTCCTTCTCTTGTTTGAAGGCAACTTAATGCTTCCAGTTATCTTAGGGCAAAAGTTAAACTTAGAGTTATCCTTGACCTTGACTCTTCTCTTTTTTTACATATTATTCCCTGAGGAAATATTGCAGGCTCTATTTTCTAAGTATATTCAGAATTTGACTACTTTTCTCTATCTCTTCTCCCAAGACATCTCAAGCCACATCCATTTTTGGTTGCAGTAGTCTATGAACTGAACTCTCTGCTACTTCTTCTGTCCCTTCTAGTCTAATCAGCATAGCAAAGTATCTTTTAAGACATTATTCATATCATTTTGGATTCCCTTGGCTCAAAACCCCTATTATTGCTCCCCATTTCACTTAGATAATGACACAACCATTCATTATGTAGTGTCTATTACCTTCCCAACCTCAACTTGTACTACTCTTTCACATCATTCATTCTACTCAAGCTTCAGCAACCATCTTGCTATTTCTGGAGCACACCTGTTTAAATACAGTTTTAAGACATTTTCATTAGCTGTTCTCTCTACCTGGAACACTGTTCTCTTTCTTTATCACCTTCCTGATTTTTCTCAAATATCTTGCTTTTTATTTTTTTGATTTAATACCATGTTTCCTAAACTTATTCAGCATGAGAATAACTGCTTATTTTCCCTCGGAACACATATTTTAAAAATGTTTACAAACACTCCTCTCATCCCTCTATACTCCCCTTTCTCTAATAAACACTCATTTGCTTTCTGTCTGAAAATTGCTATCAAGCCATCTAATAAGTGATATAAACAATTTTTTGTCCTATGTGCTTGCTTACTTCTTTGAACATAATGTTTTCAAGGTTCTTCCATGCTGCAGCATTTCTCATAACTTCAGTTTTTATTGCTGAATAATTTTCCATTGCATGTATGTACTACATTTTGTTTATTCATTCCTTTGTTGATATATACTTACCAGCTTTTGTATATTGTAAATAAGACTGTTTAAAAGTATTAGTTTATGACCATGTTTTCACTCTCTTTGACTGGATGTCTAGAAATTGGATTGCTGGGTCATATGGTAGTTATATATTTAGCTTTTTGAGGAACTAATACCATAATTTTTTAGTGCTGCCTGATATGCTCACTTATTTTAATATTGAAAGCTGTTTCCAACTCATTCTGTATGCTCAATTACTCTCACTTTCTTTTAAGCATTTTTTCATAGTTTGTATCAATTTATAGACATGTTTGTATATCATGTCTTCTGCTAACTGTCTCTATCTTCTTGTTAAAATTTAAGCTTAGCCAGGGCACAGATTCTTTTCAATAACATATACCAAGTAGTCAGAATAGTGTCTGGAGCATTGTTTTCCCTCAGTAAATATTTGTTAAGACAACAGAATAAACCCATGCTCTGAGTTTATTCTGGAGTAGGAGGGTAATTCAAAACCCAGACAACATCATCCTTTCTGTTGATTCAGAACAAAAGTCTTAGAACCAACCTTAATTCCCTCATGCAAATCACTTGGAGACCTTTAAAAGTATCTCTGAACATGGCCTTTCAAGCAATGAAGATTGACTGTCACTGTGGACCCTAGGGGAGGGGGAGAGAGGTATTGAATAGATGGAACCAATGTACCTCTGTGGGCAATAGAAGTGTTCCACAAGAGTAGGTAAGGATGGATATAAGACATGTAAAATTACAACAAATATATAGGGGCTAATATGCTAAAATGTAAATCATAAGGTAAAACATAAGATAATTAAAAATTTAGAAAATTGTATAGTCTAAAATATAAACCACAATGTAAACACAAATGTTAACTTGTTTGAAAGCTATTGTCTTAAGATCTGTACATCAGTTAGAATAAATATAGTATGAATATGTAAAAAGATTATTGCTGTGGAAGGGAAAAAGGTTTTATGTTGGATATGTGGGAGTACTATATATAGTATATATGAATTACTGTGATCTAAAACTTTTGTGAAGATAAGCTTAATAATTAGAAAAAAAGAAAAGAAAAAGATAGGACATAGACACTGAGGAAAAGAAGGAAGTAGTTGCCTTGCCAATTTTCATATAGGGCAATACTTATTGCAGTGATGGAAGGCAAAATATCAAAAACAAAGCTTTTGCATTTTTAAATTTTTTGATACCCCAATTTATTTTTACCTTAATTTTTCTAAATTAATATGTATTCTATATCTAACCTTTAAACTCATCACTATATTCCATTTTACTATTAATGGAACCTGGCAATATATTGGGCTTCACTTTTGAAAAAGTTTTGGATCACAGAGAGGTTCAACAATGGCAGGGGAGGAATACTGATGTGGGATGTTATTGACAGGGGACACATGGTTGGCAGGGAGTTCTACAGGGCATATATCTAGGGTTCATAAAAATGTTTGGGTATTTTCATAGTGAGTACAATTAAAAACAACAACTGAAGGTGTGCTGAGTTCCTAGCCAGGGGAGCCCTATCACAGTCCCAAAAGGAACAGCAACAATCCCCCAAGTGCAATGGTAAAGACCAAAAAAGAATGAAGATCCAACAATGAGCCCTTGATACTAATGACTATGCCTGTGAGCCTGTGCACCTGAAATAAGAACAAGGCCTAGAACTGCAGGGTGCCTGAGAGTTACCTCCTGAGGGCCTCTGTGTTGCTCAAATGTGGCCAGTCTCAAAGCCAAACTCAGCATGTAAATGCATTGCATTCCCCACAGCATGGGACATGACTCCCAGGGATGAGCCTCCCTGGCACCGAGGGATTAGGTTGTAACATATAAATGACCTTGAATAAAAGGTTAACTCGGACCAGCAGAATATCTCAATCTACATATAATACCATGAATTAAAAATGCTTTTTGACCTGAATCAAAGGAGGAAATGGAAAGGACAAATGAGTTTATATGGCTATGAGTCTCCAAAAAGAGCTGGGAGGTTATCAGAGGGGTTGCCCTTATGCACACTTCAGCAGAGTCCCAGAGACAGATAAAGTAGATACAACCCCAGGTATTGGTTCTTCTGAGAGCTACAGAGACCCACAGGTTCTATGGTCATGGCAGATGGAGTTCAGTGCCATGTCAATTGGCCCTACTTTGGAGTTTGTGTTTCTGTGTGATGGAGCTGGACTCAGATGTGATCTTTGTCCACAAGCCTCTCCTGTTACTTTTAACAGATCTGTAGTTGGTGCTGGGGTTTAGTGTATACCCGGGGGACTTGAATCTCTGGACTGTCCATGTGATAGCTGAGCCCTGAGCCTCAACAGACTTCCAACTCCTATACTCTTCTTTATTGAACTTACCCCAATCAGCTAACATGGAGGTGAAGAAGGACAACCACTACACCAGGGAACCAAGAGTGCCTACAACTGAAAGCAGGAGAAATGCATCCAGCATCCATGTGGAATTCAAGCCCCCTCTTTATATAGATGTGAAGTGGACACAACCATTCTAAGGTCCACAGGATAGAGGAATAGAGTATGGGTTAGAGTGGACTTACCGATATTCTGTTCATGAACTATTGTGATTAGTAATCGAAGAATATGTGGCATTGGTGTGGAGAAAGTGGCCAGGGTGGCTGTGGGGGCATTTTTGGAAGTGGAGCTGTCCTGGATGATGCTGCAGGGACAGTTACCGGACATTGTATGTCCTCCCATGGCCCACTGGGTGGACTGTGGGAGAGTGTGGGCTATGATGTGGACCATTGACCATGAGGTGCAGCAATGCTCAGAGATGTATTCACCAAATGCAACGAATGTCTCATGATGATGGAGGAGATTGTTGTTATGGGGGGAGGAGTGGGGTGAAAGGGGTGGGGAGTATATGGGGACCTCATATTTTTTTAATGTAATATTAAAAAAATAAATAAAGAAAAAATATATAAGTGTGAATATCTGGGCCTTAGCCCAGAGGAATTGAACCTGAGTCTCTGGGCCCAGGGTCCAGGAATAGGTATTCTCAAGAAGATCTTCAGGTGACTTCAACGGATAGAAGTCACCTGCAGGTCTAGGCTCACAGTTCTTGGTTCATGGGACCAAGAAGTTAAGTGCTCTAGGTTCTCGGGGACCAAGTCCTACTACTGTCTATTTGTTCCCATCACTCTGCCTCTCATATCCCACTGAATTTAGGGAAAAGCAGTTGGTCACTTCAGTGTGGTACAAAATGATTCTTTAACCCTGGTGGTTAAGATCAGTGCCCTGGGAGTACCCACAGTAACGAGGCTTCAGAGACTCATTCAAATTCATTGAAGTAGTCCTTTGTTTCTTTTCCACCTCTAAGATGTTTTGAAACTGTGAGTCTCACTTTTTCACTCTTTTAAAATTCCCTTATTCTAATCAACTTGTTTAACACTGATGAAACAAGAAGCTTTTCCTTAGGGAAATTTCGCTTGAGATTTGAATATACATGCTAACAGGTATACAAGCACAACGTTGGTTTGTTCCCTGAATTCTAGCCACATAATTTACTCTGAATTTTTTTTCCATTTCCTGACATATGGAGGTAATAAAAACACATACGTTCAAGTAATCTGCTTCAGTTTACTGAAACACACTTTAAGTTTTATATCCTTAAGTTTCCTAAAACTCCTGGCTTCCTTCCTTTTCTCCCACTTACTCTCCCTTCTTCACTATCAATTACTACCCACCTGAATATCAAAAGGATCTGAGCAATTACATGTATTTATTTTAAACATTTATTTGGCCATGACTTAATCATATTTAGATATTTCCTCCTACTGCACCGATTGTTGGTGGTCGAATCACCCATCCTAACTTGAGTCTTCAAATTTATGACATCAGGCTCCAAAGTGACTTACTCTCTGAGTTAGAGCTATTTGTTGGCAAAATCAGGACTAGGTCTCAACCCCTTGATCCCTGTAAATGGGAGAAGTGTGTACGGACCTCAGATTCATCCCAGTTTCATTGCATTAGCAGAAGAGTAGAGTGTGCCAAATCTTTCTGCTTTCATATCTAAACTAGACAGTGGAAGTTTTGATTGTATTGAATCAGAAAAGCTATTTGATGTCTTCTACTTTAATCTCATGGCAAAATGTACTAGATTTAAAACTGAGGGCATGTAACTTCATATTCTGAAAATGTCTTATTATATTTGATATTCTAGCTGGCATTTCTCTTGAGCTTGTCTACCCTGATAGGAAAGGAAAGCTTTTCAAATGGCATTTATGTATAGGAATTTTAATGTAAAGGTGAGAGGCAAAGGCATGCATTTCATTCAGCAAGTATTCTGTTTTCATAGAAATGATCGTGCAATCATATGCAACACCTTAAAGAGATGTCCAGTCCTGCTAAAGTGGAAGGTTGAGTGTAATATTTTCCATTTTGGTATGAGTGTGTGTTTGTGTGAATGTGTTGTGAAATAAGTCATTTCTTACTTCGCTTTGTGTTCAAGCTTTTAATAACTTCTTTGGAGATGATCAGTCAAAGGTTTCATTTGCTCCTGGTGACAGAATGCTCTTGTTAGAACTCTCCTTGAGGACTGATACTCTTGCCATTTCCTTTGAATGATTCATGGTCTCTCAAAGCTTCAGTTACATTTCTGTCTGTCTGTCCTACAAGCTGTATTTTCAACTGAAATTTAGTGTTGATTCCCACCCACTCAAAGTGCACAACTTCTCTAATAAAAAAAATTTTTTAATGGATTAATGAAATATTATTTTATGAATTAAAAAAAATGTCTTAAAGCCCTGTGCAATCTCTGAACCAACAATTTCAAAACCAAAAATGTGTTCTAAGAAAATCATTAAGTATGTGTTCAAAGTTTAAGTTATAAAGATTGTTAACATCAATATATTCTAGTAGGGAACTGGTTAAATAAATTGTAGTGCATCTAGTAAACAAATACTCTAAAATCATTAAACATGCTAACATAAATTTTACTAAAGAAGAGATGAAAAAATGTAAGGCTATTAGTGTTGTTTTCTATAACAGTAGCACACTTGTCTGGTAGAAGTGGGAGCATTGCTTTATTTGACCAGTTAACAAACAGATTTGGTTCAATCATAGCATGATAATAAATTATAACTATGTGATGCTTTAAAACATATATTGCAGACTCATTCTCTTTATCTATATATCCTAAGCCTTTTATTCAAGTATGAGTTTGGAACTCCATCTTTTTCATTATTTTATGGTATAAATCATAGTTTATTAGTTGATCTATAATTTTTAGTTGTTGATTTGTCTAAAGCAGAGTAGCAATATACATAATTGTGAAGTAAACAGAGCGCAGATTCATATTAACTTTTAACTTTTTTTCCAATCATTAAAAGTCTCTTGCTTACACATTTTTAACAGTAATTTTTTTTCTTTTTCTTTCTTTTTTCTTTTGTTATCAAGTCACCTGTATGGAATCAGGGAATCTTTCTAAAGAATTCTACAGTTTTCATATTTCATGAAAACAACTGACTTTTAATGAAATCATGAAATTATAATAAAAGATATAAATGTCATGAAAATATTAGTAACAACAAAAACTGATTTTCAGTAAGCCTAAATTAACTGGTAAAAGCCAAAGTGCATATTCACCCTGGTGAGTAGCTGGGTAGCTTTGGGGGAAGCTGTAGCCTGTCATGAGAGCATGCCAGGGTTTTGGCTCAAAGTAAGGAGAGTATCTCCCCAAGGTCGTCATAGCAGGTCCATCACATTTTTGATAAGACATCAGCTGACGGTAAAAAGAAAAAAAGTTTCTTTATTGGCAGAGGACACAGAAACCTACAGGGAGTGTTAAATAAAAAGAGAGTTAATGATAACATGGCACGCTCACAGATGGAGGTGTGGTTTCCAGTTCCATAGAGCTGTGTGGGATTCCAACAACCTGGTGCGAGCATTTCACCAGTTGGGAGTGAGAATTCCAGGGGGATTGATAAATTCTCTCTTGACCTTCTGGAGACGTTTGGCTACATGCCTGCCCACTCATCAAGTGGAAGTGAGAGGTTTCTGATGATTATTAGGAGAATGGCTAAAGTAACTGTGGCCCAATAAACCAAGGTTCAGGCCCATCTGACGCCCTTTCCCACATTTTATCCACCTATTGAATCAATTGGATGGTTTTCCTTTTGTCTATATCTACTTTCTAAATTTTAGAAACCAAACACAATAAGGGGAGAAAGTTATTTTTAGTAAAATAGCAGAATATTCTTCTTTTTCTAATATCTGTCAGATAATGGGATTCTCCCAGAAGACTGGAAAATTGGTTGGATTGGTTGCAATTGTCTTCTGTCAATCTGTTATTGAGAACTAACTGAGGGTTCATAGTTAAAGGTGCTTAACAAACAAAATGTTGGTATCCATGACTCAGCTTAATCCTCTTCCCTCCCCAGGCCAGGGGCTGGTCCTATATTTTAGTATCTATAACTTGAAGGAAAAAGAGAATGCTTTTATTTATTTATTTTTATCTTTTTTTAAAAAGATACATAGATCACACAAAATGTTACATTAAAAAATTTAAGAGGTTCCCATATACCCTGCTCTCCAACCCCACCCCCACTTCTCCCACATCAGCAATCTCTTTCACCAGTGTGGCATGTTCATTGCATTTGACGAATATATTTTGGAACACAGCACTCTCTCTCAGTCCATTCAGCGGGTTATGGCAGGATATATAATGTCCCGCATCTGTCCCTGCAATATCATTCAGGACAACTCCAAGTCCCGAAAATGCCCATTAGGAGCTGGACCACAGCAGACAACACAGATAGACTCAGAAGCTTCTACACTCCAATGCTAGCTCTTTGGTTCAGTAACTGTGACCTTAAACAAGCCACATACTCCATCTTCTTTACTTCTTGACTTTTTCCCAGGGTTCATTTCCTACTGCTCACCAAAATGCCTTAAGACATCTCCACAATACCTCAAGGACTGGTTTTGGTGACAATTGACTCAAGCCTGTGACAAATCACTACCTAATCTCAACAAGCCATTTCTCTCCTGGGTAGGAAAAGAGATGGAGCACTTTAAAATGGAAAAAGAAAAAAAAAAAAAAAATCCAGGAGGACATTGTTCTAATCCTCTGCCTTCAGGACTGATTTGTATTTGGATATATCCCTTTTCCCAGCCAGTCTGAAGAAGGGATAAAGGAGAAAATAAAGAGAAGAATAAAATTAAGAAGCTGAGAAATATATGGATTTGGACAGTATGAAGATTTCTGTGTTGTAACAATACATTAAATGCACTTATTAGACTGCTGGAGCCCAAAGGGACCTGAGAAATCAGAGATAAGTGCCAGGCAATTAATGCAGAAATCTAATATTCATGTGAAGACTGGTAATCAATGTTTTTATTAGATACAGTTTTATCAGATGAACCTGAGCTCCATGCTCTGCAGCTTGCAACTGGTAAGAATTTGAGAAATGTAATTAAGTGTCCTTTCCTTGATTTTCTCATCTGTTAAATGGTGTTATATCTGCCCCTGGAATTGTCATCAGTAGAAGGATTTATGCTTGTCACATAGTAGTTACTCAATGAATATTAGTTGCCAACATAAATGTATTATCTCAGCCACCAATAGGCACTTAATATTTTGGGTCCTTGGAAAATCTCAGAGCTCCAAGGATGAGCAACACTTGCAAGGTTTGTAACAGGAAAGTTGGGCTGTGTTCCTCCTGTTTTAGTCCACTAGGCAGCCAAATGATATATACCATAAATGGGTTGGCTTTTACATTGGGATTTATTGACTCACAAACTTATAATTCTGAGACTGAGAGGAATGTCCAAATCAAGTCACGGCAATGCTTTCTCCCAGGTGATCCTGGGCTCCTCTGTCACATGAAAAGGCACTTGGAAGCTTCCAGGCCCTTCAGCTTCCTGATTCTGTGACTCTCTCTTTCTCTGTCATCATCACTTTTATAAAGGAATCCAGTAAGAGGATTAAGACACAGCCTGGGTCGTGCCTTAACTGAAGTAACCTAATCAAAAGGTCCCACCCACAATAGGTTCAGGCCACAGGAATGGATTAACTTTATTTTTATTTTTTTGTTGCAATAAATTTTTGTAAATTGTATTTTTTGAAGATACATACATCACAAAAAATGTTACATTAAAAAAACATAAGAGGTTCCTGTATACCCCCACCCCTCCACCCCACTCCTCCCACACCAACAACCTCCCCCATCATTGTGGCACACTCACCAAACTTGGCAAACACATTTTGCAGCACTGCTGCACCACATGGATAATAGTTTACCCTGTAGTTCACACTCTCCCCAAGTACATTCAGTGGGTTAAGGCAGGATATATAATGTCCAGCATTTGACCCTGCAATATCATTTAGAACAACTCCAAGTACCAAAAATGCCCCCACATAACATCTCTTCTTCCCTCTCCCTGCTCTCAGGAACTATTATGGCCACTTTCTCCACATCAATGCAACATTTTTTTATATTACTAGTCACAATAGTTTTATAGTAGAATATCAGTAAGTCCACTCTAATCCATATTTTCTTCCTCCATTCTGTGGACCTTGGGATGGTGATGTTCACTCCACCTCTATATCAAGAGGGGGCTTAGATTCCACATGGATGATGAATGAAATTCTTCTGCTTGCAGTTGTAGGCACTCTTGGTTTCCTGTTGTGGTAGTTGACCATCTTCACCTCCCTGTTAGCTGACCTGGTTAAGTCCAATGAACCAGAGAGAAGGAGTTGTAACTCTGCTAAGGATCAGGACCCAGCTGGCACATAGGCAGTCCAGAGATTGAAGTCCCCTGAGTATACACCATCCTTAGCACCAATCACTTTTCAGTAAAAGTGACTGAACAGGCATGTGTAGAAAGGTCACATCTGAGTCCAGCTCCATCACTCTCAGGAGCACAAATTCCAAAGAAGGGCCCACTGACATGGCACAGAACTCCAAATCCATTTGCTATAACCATATACCCTGTGGCCCTCCATAGCATACAGGAGAACCAGTACCTAGGGTTATATCTACTTTGGCTGTTTCTGGGGTCCTGCTGAGGCGTATGTAAGCGTGACCCCTCTCATGACCTCCCGACTCTTTTTTGAAGATTCTTAGCCATATAAACTTATTTGTCTTTGCCATTTCCCCTTTTTATTCAAGGTCAAAAAGCAGTTTTTAACACATGATCATACATGTAGGCTGAGATATTCCGTTGGTCTGAGTTGACCCTTTTATTCAGTGTCTCTTTCTAGTTGCATTACCAGTTAGTGATTCGTAGTAATCCCTCAGCACCTGGGAGACTCATCCCCAGGATTCATGTCCCACACTGGGGGGAAGGTAATGCATTTACATGCTGAGTTTGACTTAGAGAGTGACCACATTTGAGCACCATGGAGGCTCTCAGGAGGTAACTCTTAGGCACCCTGCAGCTCTTGGTTTAGTTCATATTTCAGACACACAGGCACATAAGCATAGTCATTAGTATTAAGGGCTCATCATTGGACGATCCTTCCTTGTTGGTCTTTGTCATAGCACTTGGGAAATTATTGCTAATCCAATGGGAATGTGATAGAGCTCCCCTTAGTAGGAACTCAGCACTCCTTCAGTTGTCATTTGTAACTGTAACTGCTGTGATAATACCCATCATATAGCAGAACATTTCTTCTAAGATTTATTTATTTATTTATTTTGCTCTCCTTCTTCCCCCCCTCCTGCCCTGGTTGTCTGTTCTCTGTGTCTATTTGCTGTGTATTCTTCTTTGTCTGATTCTGTTGTTGTCAGTGGCACGGGAATCTGTGTTTCCTTTTTTGTTGAGTCATCTTGTTTTGTCAGCTCTCCATGTGGGTGGTGCCATTCTTAGGCAGGCTGAACTTTCTTTTGCTCTGGGTGGCTCTCCTTATGGGGTGCACTCCTTGCACGTGGGGCTCCCCTACACGTGGGACACCTCTGTGTGGCATGGCACTCCTTGCGCGCATCAGTACTGTGCATGGGCCAGCTCCACACGGGTCAAGGAGGCCTGGGGTTTGAGCCGCAGACCTCCCATGTGGTAGATGGATGCCCTAACCACTGGGCCAAGTCTGCTTCCTGTATCAGAACATTTTTATGTCCCCTACATACATGCCCTGAGGAATTCCCTCCTAACCATGTGCCCCCCATCAATAACATCCCACACCAGTGTTCCTCCCCTGCCATTGTTGAACCTTTCTGTGGTCCAAAACTTAAAAACTGAAGCCTAATATATTGATAAATTCAATTAATAGGAAAATGAAATATAGTGATGTGTTTAAAGATTAAAAATATATCTACTAATTTAGAAATACTAAAATAAAAATAAATTGATGTATTAAAAATGAAAAATATTATAAAACTTTGTTTTTAACATTTTGCCTTTCATCATTGTAATAGATGTTGCCCTCTAAGTACAGTGGCAAGGCACTTTCTTTAATTTCTTCCTCAGTGTCCACATACTTTCTTTTTAGTTTCTAATTTTTAATTTTGTCTTCAAAAAAGTTTTAGATCACAGTAATTCACATATAAAATATAAGGGACTCCAATATATCCAACATCAAACCATTTTTCTCCATCCTCAGCAATGAAATGATGTTTTTACATGTTCATGTTATATTTACACAACTGATGTACAGATTTTGAAACATAGCTATCAAACATGGTTCCATTTGGATTTACATTATGGTTTATAATTTTAGACTGTAAAAATTTCTAAATTTTTAGTTTCCTTATGTTTTACATAATGGTTTACATTTTAGCTTATAAACTTTTATACATTTTTGGTGTAAGTTAACCTGCCCATCATTACATGATCTTGAGGAGCACTTCCATTGCCACCCAGTTACCCTGCTTCCTTCTATTCTATACCTTTCTCCCCCTCCCTTCAGGGTCCCCAGTGACAATCAGTCTTCACTAGTTGAGGGACCAGGTTTACAGATACTTGCAACAATGCTGAGGGCTTAACATATTAGACTGCCCTGACCCATTGGAGACACCGATTCTCTTGAGGGAAACAATTCTCTCTGTTTGAGAACATCAAGTCTCCCCAGGATGTGGGTATACCTTTGCACTTTTTATATGGTCTCCACCCAATGATTTAACACACCATGAAAAAATGAGCACTCGCACACTTCCTAGAAGCCTGCCCCTGTGCCAGATGACCCCCTTAAGCACCTTAAACATGTAATCCTACTTACTATATTTTCTAAAGAGTTTTCTCAACATTATAGTTTCAACCGTATACCTGACAGTCTCCCATATTTAACTGTTCCTCCCAGCCTTCCCCCCTCTTTGGGCCATCTGACCCACCCTCACACCCTAGTCCTCCTCAAGTCCACAAAGCTCCACCCAAAGTATAACTTTGGTTATAGGTATAACCCCCATCTTATCCCTTCCCTGTATAAATACTTACCTCCAGCTTATCATAGACTTCACCCATGTAGGCCTCAGCTCACAACCTTCCTCTCCCCCTCAAAATCCTTTAAGCCTATCTTCCAATCTCTAGGTCTCTGTGACATCTTGGTTTGCTTATTTCATATCAGAGGGATCATGTAGCATTTGTTCTTCAATGCCTGGCTTGCTTCACTCAACATAAAGTCCTCAAGATTCATTCATATTATCACATGTGCTTGTACTATATTTCTTCTTATAGCTGAATAGTATTCCATTGTATGTATATACCATATTTTATTTATCCATTCATCTGTTGATGGGCATTTGGACTGATTCCAACTTTTGGCAATAGTGAATAATACTACTATGAACATTGGTGTGCATATATTGGTTTGTGTCCTTATTTTCAGTTTTTCTGGGTATATACCCAGGAGTGGAATTGCTGGGTCATATGGAAAATCAAAAGCTAACTTTTTGAGAAGCTACCAAACTGTCCTCCAGAATGGCTGGATCCTTCTGTATTCCCACCAGCAGTGGATGAGTGTTCCCTATCCTCCACATCCTCTCCAGCACTTGTAGTCTTCTGTTTTTTGATAGCTGTCAGTCTTATGGGAGTAAGATGGTATCTCATTGTAGTTTTGATTTGTATTTCCCTCATAGCTAGTGCTTTTGAGCATTTTTTCATGTGCTTTTTAGCTATTTGTATTTCTTCTTTGGAGAAGTGTTTGTTTAAATCTTTTTCCCATTTTTTAAATGGGTTGTTTGTCTTTTTATTTTTGAGATATAGGAGTTCTTTATATGTACAGGATATGTCTCCTATCAGATATATGGTTACCAAATATTTGCTCCCATTTGGTAGGCTCTCTTTTCACTTTCTTGCCAAACTCCTTTGATATGCAAAAGGCTTTTGAGGAAGTCCCGTTTATCTATTCTTTTGCTGTTGTGCTTTGGGTGTGAAATTCATGAAGCCATTTCCTATTACAAGGTCCTGTAGATGCTTCACTATGTTCTTTTCCAAGATCTTTATGGTCTTGGCTCTTATATTTAGGTCTTTGATCTATCTTGAATTGATTTTTGTATAAGGTATGAGATGGTAATCCTCTTTCCTTCTTTTGCACATGGATATCCAGTTCTCTAGACTCCATTTGTTGAAGAGGCCATTCTCTCCCAGCTGAGTGAGCTTGGTGGCCTTGTTGAATATTAGATGTTTGTATATATGGGGATCTATATCAGAACTCTCAATTTGGTTCCATTGGTCAGTGAGTCTATCCTTGGTCAATATCAAGCTGTTTTTACTACTGTAGCTTTGTAGTATATTTTGAAGTCAGGTAGTATGATTCTTCTAATTTCATTTTTTTTTCTTTATTTCTTTGGCTATTTGGGGCCTCTTTCCTTTCCAAATAAATTTCATAGTCAATTTTTCTAGATCATTAAAAAATGCTGTGTTGATTTTTATTGGGTTTGCATTGAATCTGTAGTCAGTTTTGTAGGATAGACATCTTAATAATATTGAGCCTTCCTATCCATGAACAGGGAAAATTCTTCCATTTATTTAGGTCTTTGATTTCCTTGAACAGTGTTGTGTAGTTTTCTATGTATAAGTCTTTTACATCTTTAGTTAAACTTATTCCTAGATATTTGATTTTTTAATTTACTATTGTAAATGGTATTTGTTTCTTGATTTCCTTCTCAGATTGCTCATCATTAGTGTACAGAAATGCTACTGATTTTTGTGCATTGGTCTTATAACCTGTGACTTTATGGAATTCATTATAAATTCTAGAAGCTTTGTTGTAGACTTCTCACGGCTCTCTTTGTAAAGGATCATGTCATGTGCAAATAGTGAAATTTTGACTTCTTCCCTTTCTATTTGGATCCTTTTTATATCTGATTCTTGCCTCAGTGCTCGAGCAAGTACTTCTAACACAATGTTAAATAGAAGGGGTGATGGTGGGCATCCTTATCTTGTTCCTGATCTTAGAGTGAAAGATTTTAGGATTTCACCATTGCAAATGATGTAGCTGTAGGTTTTTCATATATATCTTTGATCCTGTTCAGAAAGTTTCCTTCTCTTCCCATCTTTTGCAGTGTTTTTATCAAGAAAGATTGCTGTATTTCGTCAAATGCTTTTTCTGCATCTATAGATATGATCATGTGATTTTTTTCCTTCAATCTGTTTATGTGGTGTATTACATTAATTGATTTTCTTATGTTGAACCATCCTTGCATACCAGGAATGAAACCCACTTGGTCATGGTGTATAATTCATTTAATGTGTTGTTGATTATGATTAGCAAGTATTTTACTGAGGATTTTCACATCTTGGTTCATTAGAAAGATTGGTCTGTAATTTTCCTTTCTTGTGGTGTCTTTTTTGGCTTTGGTATTAGGGTAATGTTGGCATCATAAAATGAGTTAGGCAATGTTCCTTCTATTTCAATTTTTTGGGGAAGTTTAAGCAAGATTGGTGTTAGTTCTCTCTGGAATGTTTGGTAGAATTCACTTGTGAAATCATTTGGACCAGGACTTTTCTTAGTCGGGAGATTTTTAATGACTGATTCTATCTCTTTACTTGTGATTGGTTTGTGGAGATCATCAATTTCTTCTTTTGTCAATGTAGGCTGCTTATGTATTTCTAGGAATTTGTCCATTTCCTCTAAGTAGTTTTTTTTCTTGGAATATAGTCTTTCAAAGTATCCTTTTATGATGGTCTTTACTTCAGTTGGGTCAGTGTTGATATCTCCTTTCTCATTTCTTATTTTGTGTACTTGCATCATCTCTCTTTTATTCTTTGTTAGTCTAGCTAAGGGTTTTTCAATTTTATTGATCTTCTCAAAGAACCAGCTCTTTGTTTTGTTTATTTTTTTGAGGGCTTCCTTATTTTTTATTTTATTTAGTTCTGCTCTGATCTTTGTTACTTCTTTCTTTCTTCTTTCTTCTTTCTTTGGGGTTAGTTTGTTGTTTTTTTTACTAATTCCTCCAATTGTGCAGATAGTTCTTCAATTTTAGCTCTTTCTTCTTTTTCAATGTAGGAATTTATGGCTATCAATCTCCCTCTCAGTACAGCTTTTGCTGCATCCCATCAGTTTTGATATGTTGTATTATCATTTTCAATAGTTTCAAGGTAGTTACTGATTTCTGTTGAGATTTCTTCCTAGACCCACTATTTTTAAAAGAATATGTTGTTTAACTTCCACATCTTGGTGCCAAATCTGGGTCTCTGGCCCTTGCAGATTTACAACTTCATTCCACTGTGGTCAGAGAAATTCTTTTGTATGATTTCAATCTTTCTGAACTCATTGAGACTTTCTTTGTGGCCTATCATGTGGTCAATCTTAGAGAATAATCCACATGCTCTTGAGAAGAATGTATATCCTGCTGTATTTGGGTGTAATGTTCTGTATATGTCTATTAGGTCCAGTTCCTCTAATATATTGCTCAAATTCTTTGTTTCTTGATTGATTCTCTTTCGAGATGTTCTGTCCAATGGTCATAGTGGTGTGTTAAAGCCCCCCACTATAATTGTAGAGGCATCTATTTCTTCACTTGGTTTTTCCAGTGTTTGCCTTTCATATTTGGAGGCGCCCTGGTTAGGAACATAAATGTTTATGATTGTTCTTTCTTCTTGAAGGATTATTCCTTTCACTAATATGTAGTGTCCATCTTTGTCTCTCACAATTGTTTTGCATTTAAAGTCTATTTTGTTTGGGACGGTGGACTTGGCCCAGTGGTTATGGCACCTGTCTACCACATGGGAGGTCCACAGTTCAAACCCCAGGCCTCCTTGACCCATGTGGAGCTGGCCCGTGCACAGTGCTGATGTGCACAAGGAGTGCCATGCCACACAGGGGTGTGCCCATGTAGGAGAACCCACATGCAAGGAGTGCACCCCATAAGGAGAGCTGCCCAGTGCGAAAGAAAGTGCAGCCTGTCCAGGAATGGTGCCATACTTACGGAGAGCTGACACAACAAGATGACACAACAAAAAGGAATACAGATTCCCATGCTGCTGACAATAACAGAAGCAGACAAAGAAGACACAGCAAATGGACACAGAGAACAGACAACTGGGGTGGGGGGAGAAGGGGAGAGAAACAAAACAAATAAATCTTAAAAAAAAATAAAGTCTATTTTGTTTGCTATTAATACAGCTTCTCCTGCCCCCCCCCTTTTTTTTGGTTATTATTTGCCTGTAAGATTGTTTTCCAACCATTCACTTTCAACCTCCTTGAATCCCTGGTCTAAGATGTGTTTCTTGTAAACAGCATATAGATGGGTCATATTTCCTTATCCAATCTTCCAATCTGTGTCTCTTAACAGGTGCCTTTAATCCATTGACATTCAGTGTTATTACTTTCAAGGAGTTACTTATATTAGCCATATTTTCTTTGGGTTTGTGTTTGTCATGTTTTTCCATTTTTTTTTCTCTTTTTGTCATTTTAATTGTTCTTACACTCTCCTCCAACTGTCTCTCCTGTTTTTTTTTCTTACCTCCTGCAGAACTCCCTTTAGTATTTCTTGAAGAGCAGGTTTCTTGTTGGCATACTCTCTTGGTTTCTGTTCATCTCTGAATATTTTAAACTCTCCATCATTTTTGAATGCTAGCTTTGCTGGATAGAGTAATCTTGGTTGGAAATTCTTTTCTTTTAGTACATTGACTATGTCATACCACTGCCTCTTGCCTCCATGGTTTCAGATCTGAGAAATCAGCACTTAATCTTATGGAGCCTCCCTTGTATGTGATGGTTCTCTTTTCTCTTGCTGCTTTTAATATTTTCTCTTTATTTTGTGCATTGGATAATTTGACAAGTATATATCTTGGGCTAGGCCTGTTGGGATTTATGCTGTTTGGGGTGCATTCTGCTTCCTGGATATGTACATGCATCTCCCTCAATAGGTTTAGGAAATTTTCAACCATTATTTCCTCCAACACCCATCTGTCCCCTTTCCCTTCTCTTCTCCTTCTGGGATGCCTATAATTCATATATTTTCCAGTTTGCATTGTCATTCAGGTGCCTAAGTCCCCACCAGGTTTTTGCTATGTTTTTATCAATCAATTCTACTGTCTGTTTGATTTCAGATGTACTGTCTTCCACATCACTAATTCTTTCCTCTGCCTCTTCAAATCTGCTGTTATTTGCTGAGAGTGTATTTTTTTTATTTCTTGGATTGTGCTGTTCATTCCCATCATATCCCTTATCTTTTTGTGTACGATTACAATTTCTTTTGTATGCTCTCCAAGTGTTTTCTTAATATCTTTAATCTCCTCCTTCACTTCATTAAATTGGTCCATGATATATGTTTTGAGAGCTTCAATTAGTTGTATGAAGTTCCACAACTTTTCCTGGTTTTCAGTTTGTTCATTGGATTAGGTCATATTTTCCTGATTATTGGTATAGTTTGCAGTTTTTGTTTCTGTCTGGTCATCATTTTATCTTGATGGGTTTATTCAGCTGATTATCTTCTTCATCTCAGGGTTTAATTAGTTGTTGTTTTTGTGTGGATATTAAGTTTTCTCTTTGTCGCTTTGTTCTTCTTATTCTATTTCCTTGTTGTTGACTAAGTTCCCTTAAAGGAAAATATTAGGGCCAGGGAAAGCAGAAGGGTAAAAAAAGAAAAATACAATAGTAGTATTGATAATGAATGTTAGCAGAAGAAACAGGTGGGATCTAGGAGAACGGATATTGAACTCATGTAAGCTGTGTAGAATTATAAAAGTAAAAAAGTGGAGTACATATAATGAGATAGTAAACTGAATATGGGGAGGAATATAGTATGAATTACTGTGTGGTCAGGAGAGAGGGGAAGAGAAAAGAAAGGACAATAATATAAAGAGTGAATAAAATATAGAAAACAGAATAGAGGTCTTAGAGATAAAAAGTCAGAAATATTGGGGGTAAACAGAGGTGGAATGTAAGAGGAACAATAAATGATGGAGGATAGAAAGATGTAAAGGCAATGGGATAGTGTTGGTAGCCAAAATCACTACATACAGGAAAGAGGAAATGGAGGATAAGAAAGCACAGCAAATAAGAAATGTTGCCTCCAGCACCTAATATAAAAAAAAGAAGGAAAAAAAAGCATGCAAGAAAAAGAGAAAGGAAAAAAAGAAGAAAAAAGGGCCATGGGGGATAAAAAAGGAAGGAAAAACAAGAAAACAAACCAACAAAAAAGACCAGACAAGGCCTCAAGCAAAGAATCCTCTTTGCCATTGAATAAACTGCTTAGAAGTCTGACCTTTCTCCTTTCTCCCTTCCTCACTTCCCTCTCTCCCAAGGCAGTAGGAAGCCTGTGTGAGGGCTTCCACAGGAGATTCAAATGGGTCCCTGGTGACCTTCTCAGGGCAGAAAATAATGTCTCTTAATTTCTTGAGAGAGAGTACCCACCCCTTGCCAGGAATCCTAAATATGCAAGTGGAAGCCTGCAAAGCACATTCTATTGTCACTCTTCCTTAGGTGTGCTACAAGGGGACTAATTGATTTTCTGACTCCACCTTCTCTCAGACCAAGTTTCCTATCCCAGGGCATTTAAGTAAATCGGGCTCTCTCACCAGATTCGCCTCTCCTCTCTTCCTAGGCTCTCACAAAGTCAGTTGGTATGCTCCTCCAAACTCAATAAAAGGGGGGGACCAGAACATTGAACCTGCACTCCTTGGGCCCCTCTGCACCTCCCACCTAAACCCTCCCACTCCCGGTTAGTCCAAGACTGGAGGGCTAGGGCAATGTTGGATTTCTGGGAGTGCTGGGTTAGGGAAACAGAGGCCTGGGAGAATGTGGATTCAGGGTATATGGATCTGTGAAATGTGGGTTGCAGGGGTTTAGGGAACATGGGCTTGGGGTTCACACATTTGGGAACATGGGGCTTGGGAACTCTGCGGCAGTTTTCAGGCAACACTGTAGCCCTTAGCCCTAGGGGGCAGGGATTTAACTTCCCACGGCTTCTGAGTTCAGTGTTAGAAACCTGCAGTTGTACCTTGAGCAAGCCCTAATTTTGTCACAGTATCTCCAGATTGACATCCAGACACCTCCTGCTTTGTAGTTTCCCGAAACAGCCCTCTCTGGCAGGATTCCGTCACTCAGCCGGTCCCACAAAACCAACATGTTCTTCTTTGGGCTGATTCATAGATCTTGGTTAAGCAATTCCATTTATTTCCAGGTCCTGCCTCTTTAAAACGGGCCGTTAGGTCAAACGATTCTCTCTCCTTTGTTCTCAGCTGTCCTCTCACGCCCACTTCAGTGCGTGGTGGTGATCCAAGCAGGAGAGAGGCAGCTGGAGTCCAGGACCAGAGGCAAGAGAGCACGAGAGCTGGATTAACTTTAAGAACATGATTTTCTGCATTTCATCCAGCTTCAAACTACCACTCCCCTCTCCTCACTCCCACATGGTGCACTGATGCAGACTATCACATTTTTTTTCCAGCCTCCACTCTTCTTCCTCGTCAACTTGGAGTATATAGTTCAACGCTCAATGAACCATAAATGATAAAATGTTAGAGCTTAAAAATGATCTTAAACATCATTTAATCCCTCCTTCTCGTTGTACAGAGGGAGAAACTGAGGGCCAGAGGTTGACTCTGAGATTCTAAAATGGCTTTTCTATGGCCTCTAACCTCACTTTAAATAGGATGCCCCAAAAAGGACTTCAAGATTTAATACTGAAGTAATGGAATATTGTCTTGTCCTTGCTTCTCCCTCATTCACTTTGAGACAGAATTTTCCAAAAGCCTCTTTATCTTACAGTAGAATTTCTTCTAAGTGATTATGCAGCCGTGAGAAGAGGAATGGGTGTGGGAGAGGGTGGCATGGTATGAAAAATCTATATAAAACAAATCAGGAAAATGAAGGGCTTTTCAAAAGGTCAAGCATTTTGCATTCAAAAGGCTTTCAGTGATGAGTCAGGGTAGAGATTTGCTAGAAAAGTGTTAACATCAAACACTTATTCAGAAGAAGCTGATTTATTCATATTAATGCTTCTCTTTCTGAAAACTGACATTGCTTTATATGTAATCCCATTAATTCACATTGCTACACAGGTTGTTAGCAGGTATTTTATCTGTTAACAGGATGGGAAATTGAAACTTAAAAATGTAAATGACTTAGGAATTCCAATTTTAAAATATTTACATCTGACCTTAATAGTGGAGAAGGCACTGCCTATGCGTCTCAAGGGACAAGTCATTTTTGCAATAATAAGATACCAGTGATGGTATCTGGATCTTGAAAATACTCTCAATGTAACGGTTTCCCTTGTTTGCCTTATTTAATGACTCCCCAGCCATCCATACTTTTTGTATAATAACTTTGGTGATTGGAATACATGTGAGCTAGGTCAGAACGCAGTGTCTGCTATGGGTACAAAGATTTACAAAAAATAGCCCTTCAGGCTCACCTTACTCACTGTCATCTCAGTGTACAACCAAACTGGGAAACAAACAACAAAAGGAGCATACAGGAAACACACGCATTTAAGGAGACACACACCTAAGATGGTATCAGCGCAGCCTTCAGGGAATGGGTCCAAGCCACACAAAGCCTGGCTCGCTGTCTTTCATGCCCCTAGCCCGGGGAGGGCACGCAGCAGCACCCAGGACTTCCCTCTGACGTGTCCTTGCCGCGCCGCAGGGACTGAGGACTATGTTTTCTTTTTTCTCTGTCATCGGGGCTACGGCAGGACGACCCTGAGCTATCACGACCCACGTCTTTGCAAAGCCCCTTCGCGTGTTTGCCGAGAGTTTACCAAAATACGTGAAGCTAGAATTGCCCTTTTCTCTAGGTTTTATTCGTGACTGACATAGGAGCTGAGGTCCTCATCCGCAGATGGCCGGGGAGCCGGATCTCGGGCTCTCACCTGCTGTAGCAGAAATGAAATCAAAGTTTGTCCATTGTGACCTGGATGTCTGCTGAAGCCCGCCTTCAGTTTTGACCGGTAAGGAGAGGGAAATTTGTCTTGTGGCTTTTTAAATAGTCTTTACTTTGAGTTTCCTCGATATACTTCTTGTCACTTAGAATAATTTTTTTAAAGAGTGAAAGAAGAATAACATTTTTTCAGTTTCTTCAATAGGCGTTCCCTTTATTGAGAGAGGGAAAATGAGCTCCAGTCATTCAGAAGTTTTCCTTAAAAAGGGAGAGCTGTGAAAAGGCTCCTATTTTCCCATTGGTTCTGTGGGAAAGTAATCCATTTTGGATCAATAGCTATTGGTTCATGATTAGCCATTGCTGTTCCCCATTAAAACAAAATTAGGCTGTCATCCAGAAAATAGTATTTGAACCATGTTTCAATTTCAGAGAAGTCTACAACAAGGGCAGAATATTAATCAGATTGTGCTTTCGGGAATTGAAGCCAAAGTTATAAATATTTCCTCAGGATATATTATATAAGACAATTCAGTTACTGATGAGGCATGAATGTTTCTAATGGCATATTCTGCGGGGTGATTTATTTTAATTGTCACTCTGGGACCTGTTATTACACAGTGTTAGGATGGGTCACTGCATTAGAAAATTAAAGCTGATGAAAGGCATTCATTTTTAGCCTGTTTGTAAATTCACGTTTTTGGGATGAAGAGATGCTGACTGTAGATAAATCCTGCATGGCCATTCATTTACCATTCGCAACACCTTCTAGTGAAAAAAACCATTCATGTGTTAATTGGTAGAGTTCAGCTCTGAGTGCTTTGGGGTCTCCTGTGTAAACCACACCCTGCCTGAAACCGGGGTGCTGAGACTGTGGTAGGACAAAATGCCACTCCCTTGGAAGAGGGCAGTTCTTTTGTTCCTGCCAGGTAGGTTTGAGGTCAGGTGTCCAGAATAGAAACAGAATTGGAGAAGGGAAGAAAACTAGTATTTATTGTATTCTAGAGCATGAGAGGTATATTGCATAGTATTTTACCACTGTCCTCTCATTTTACTTCAAAAGTCTCCAAAATTTGGTAGGATTTTCTTTAAACTTACAAATAGAGGCTCAGAGAGACTGATGAACGATTAGAAATTTGCACTGTTAGTAAAAGACCATTCCAGGAATAATTTATTTTGTAGTGAAAACTTTTTTTAAGAAATGCTTTTGTATGTTCTATTTTTTGCCTTTTAGGTGGTAAATAAATATTGCATCCCTAAGTATTTAAATGTAAGAATACAAATAGCACTAATACGATGGTTTCCCATTAATGTCTGTATTTATAGCCTTAGCTCCTAGAAAACCTGTATTTTTTCAGTGGTTCAGATAGGGCCTCTGGGTGATGTGGGGGAGAGCCTGGGGAGGCAAGAATGACAAAGGTCCAAGATTCAAGCCCCTGGTAGTGTTTTAACTGAACTCTCCTATTCTATAAAACCTTTGAGATACAAACACAGAGATATATTTTGGAGAACAGTCATGCCATTATTCCCTCTAATTTTTGCTTAAATGAATCCGTCTTTTGTGCATGTAAAAATAGCAAATTGTCTGCAATGTAATGTCTAGTCAGTTTCCAAAGGAGAATAAGAAAGTAAGATGTCAAAAATCTTGTCTGCTATTTACATAATTACCAGATTAAAAAGGAATTGTGTAAATGCAAATGAGGGTGCAGGTGCCTGCCACATGGAGATTACCCAAATTATAACGTTTGTCTAAGAGAATTATTCCTTTCGTGCCATGTTAAATGTCTAAAGCTTCAAGGTTTGAGAAACCAGCTCTTCAGTGTACACTGTGGGAAGCTAGTGGCCCAGTGCTCCATGCTAATGCTTCATCTACTACCTGCTGGCCTCTGGATCTCCAAATTGTGCATTTTAGTGGGCCTGATGGGACAGCTTCTCAATGGGGTTATTTTAGTTCCTTTTGCCTCTATGTAGGCACTACATTGTTTTAAGGCAACATATTTTTTTATTACACTTAACCAGCAAAATTGAATTGTTCAATCATCAATTTTAATTCACAAATCTAATCTAAACTGTTTCTTTACCACTGTAATTCCTTATGGTGGTAGCAAGTTTATAATTCCAGTATCTCAAGATCATTGAGCAAAGAAATTGAAAAGTAGCATGTCTGTTACCTTACAGTTAGAGTTTTGATGTCAAAGGAAACATTCAACGTGCTATTCCTTATATTCAAATGCAGTTTTATTTCATATTTAATTGACCAATTTTAGAAGGTCACATAGAATATTTCCCTACTTAATTACTACTCTAAGTATCTGAAGTACAAATATACTAGCCACGAATCTGGGATTTCCTTGGATACACCTAGTTTTGTGTGCTATGTTTATATTAAAAAATGGTGAATCATTAAATATCTAACTAAAGATGATTTGTTGCAGATACACTTGAAATTATTTCTAATAATTAAAAAAATAGGGATACTTTTATCAATTAAATAAATCATGACAGTGAGGAATGTGATTATCTGCATTAATAACTTGAGTGCATCACTATTGTTTTTTTCTAGCAAAGGTAATCGAGAGCTGACATCTTTTTCCCCAAACTCTCTCTTTCCCTTTACAAAGACTTCATTTCCATCTCTGGAAAGACTGCTCTTCTGTTCTCTCCTGTTCAAAGCAACTGTGTCATATTTGACAATTACTTTTCTCTTCCTCAGATGAGTTTCCTGATTATAAGTACTAATGATTCTCTCTTTGAAATATTTTGTGGATTCATGAAACTTCCTACATTTCTTCAACTCTAGATCCTTATCACTTCGTACCAAACACAATGTGTACACGACCTCTGAACCCCCAGTCTCCTCCCATCACTGATTTGTCCTGCCCCTGCTACAAAACTTCTTTGATTTTGCTGTTCCATATGTTGTTTTTTTGCTTCTCTGTTTACCAACACCCTGTTGTCTGCTTTTGGGCCTTTCCTCAAGGCTTCTGTTTTATTCTAAAACATCCCCAATCCATTTACTTTTCTCAGCACCTGCTTTTTATTTGCCTTGCTTTGCTCTTTCACACATTTGAATTCACACAAACTCCAAGGCCATATAAACTCCAAGGCTTTATCAAACATTAGTTTTTCTGCATGTTTTTTTTTTCACCCTAAGTAAATAATGCATGACTAACTCCCGGTACAGTTCTTCCGCCATTTTCTCTGCTGCTATTCAATGTGGTCCTTTCCCATCAGGAGTTTATAATCTAAGAGATAATCTGAAGAGCTGACATGTAAACAACTTTAATACCGTGTGTCCAGATTTATGATAGAGGTAAGAGTAAGTGTGATGGAAGTTGATAGGGAAATCAAGCAACCCAGATTGAAGGGCTGGGTTTGCAATTAACCAGTATAGACTTCTGCTGAGTATGAAAACTGAAGGGAGTCTTTAAAAATTGACATTAGTCAGATAGCTTTGTGCAGCCATTACTTCCTCAAATTTGCTGGACCGGTTGCTGAACTGAATTTTATTCAGTATTCAAAATACCTGGAAAATTTAGCAGTTAGCAAATATTTAGTATGAGTTCCTCTTTCCTTTCTAACTTTTTCTTTACCTACATAAAAATAAATTTGATCACTTAAACTTTATTCCTTGTTTCTTTACAAAGTCAGGCCTAAAATGGAAACTGTCTACGTTTTAGATACATTTAAAAACTACTATCACATTCAATGCCCTTTGGGGAATGCTGGATGCTGCATCATTATTATATTTGTGTGATTTTCTCTGGGAGCCTTGAACTTCTTTTATTTATCTTTAGGAAAATAAGATAGAAATTTGATACTTGAAATTCTCTTTTGGGCCTAGATTTCTACTCAGTCTGAGTCTTAATATCCTCCAAAGTTCCTTGCCCTGAGTATCCCCTCAGTATTCATATCAAACATACTAATATATTTTGTTGTTTTAGGGTTTGGATACATGCAGGCCTTAATGTGGAAAACCAGTCTTTCTGCTTCCTTCTTCTGAGTTGCCAGATTTAGCAAATAGAAATGTAGGATATAAAGTTAAATTTTAATTTCATGTAAGCAGTAAACACTTTTTCATTACAAGTATATACCAAATATTGCAAAATTTTAGCATATGTATTTGGGTTATCCTTATTCTAAAAATTATTCGTTATTTATCTTAAATTAGATTTATTTGCACATCCTGTGTCTTATCTGGCAGCCCTATTCTGTTTGCCTTCTTTTGTATTTGAAACTGAGTCTAAACCTTTTCCTATAATACCCCTAAACCTATGAATTACTTGCACCTAAAATCAGTGATCTAATAAATATGCCTCTAGGGTATTTTTCCTCATTTTATCTAACAGTCTTGCCAACAGTTTTCAACTTTCCTTCCATTCTGTGT
Organism: Dasypus novemcinctus; assembly: GCF_030445035.2. Lineage (NCBI taxonomy): Eukaryota > Metazoa > Chordata > Mammalia > Cingulata > Dasypodidae > Dasypus > Dasypus novemcinctus. The sequence goes on from NC_080697.1 coordinate 39,971,329, forward strand.
AAGCACACTCCAATAGTCCTGAACTTGGGGTCATGTTTCTATGCCTTTATTTATTTATTTTAGTCCATTTCTACTGTTTTCTTTTTATGATTGTTTCTTTGACATTTGTAATCTTCCAAGTTATTACTGACTCCTTGAAGATGTTATGTTATTCCACTATCTCCTTTCTGAGTTATAGATCGCCTCCATCTGAAGATCCCCTCTTTAATTTCCTCTGGAGTATCTAAGATCTGCTGATAGAGACAATTCAGCATTCTATTCTGACTCTCTACCCAATTGCTGTCTATTTTATAGATATCCAACAGACTTTTTCCCCTTGTCTAAGCCAGGTCAGCAGATTGGGTCAATCTATTTCTATTCTAAAGGAGCTGCTCTGATGGGTCATTCACAGCACTGACAGTCACATTTATACTTTTCTCTGCCTGAGCCTCCTTTTCTATTTTACTGTTCCTTTGATTGAACAACATATTTTCATAGAACACTGGCAATTTTCAACACTTTTTAAAAGTAACGATAAAAAGGTAATTCTTACTAGGTGACTGGTATAGGATATCTAATCTGCCTAATTAATATAACCATTATAAGGATGAATTGGTAAAAAAAGATTTCTAAATTTAGTCATCTTTACATTATTATTAAGAGGGTTTTATTTCTTCCATGATAATTGATTTAGGCTTTATACCCAAATTTGAGGGAAATTGAAATTTATCCTTTTTTCTTCTCAATTCCTACGTTTAACCATATGGCTAATCTTGCTCATGTTAATCTTCCATTTAATAGGAATGGCATTTATTAGAAGTTTTTATTCTAGTAACATATATACAACCAAACATTTCCCCTTTTAAACAATTAAACATGTAATTCAGTGGTAACTGCACTCACAATGTTGTGCTTTCATCAACACCATCCATTATTAAAAGTTAACCATCACCCCAAACAGATACTCTATAACAATCATGAATTCCCCATTCCTTACCCCTACCTTGGACCCTGGTAACTTGTGTTCTAGTTTCTGATGCTGAGTTTTACTTATTCTAGTTATTTCATATCAGTGAGATCATATGATATTTGTCCTTTTGTGACTGGCTCACTTCACTCAAAATGATGTCTTCAAGGATGGTCCATAATGAAGCAGGTATCAGAATTTCAGTCCTTTGTATGGATGAATAATATTCCATTATACCACATTTTGTTTATCCATTCATCTGTTGATGGACACTTGGGTTGCTTCCATCTTTTGATAATGTGAATAATGTTGGTATGAACCCTGGTGTGCAAATATTGGTTCATATTCTTGTTGTCAATTTTTTTGGGTATATTCCTTGAACTGGGATTGCTGGATCATAACAATAATTCTACAGTTACACTTATGAGGATCACCACAATGTTTTCCATAGTGGCTGCACCATTTTTCATCACTATTAATGAGTAAGTGTTGCTATTTTACCCATCCTCTTAAACACTTGCTATTTTCCCTTTTTTTTTTTTAATTGTAGCCATTCCAGTGGGAATGAAATGGTATCTCATTGTGGTTTTTATTTGCATTTCCCGAAGGGCTAATAATGATGAGCATCTTTTCATATGCTTATTGGACACTTGTATATCACCTGTTCTTTGGAGAAATGAATAAATTTTTTGCTTAGTTTTTGATTTCTTTGTCTCTTCATTGTTGATTTGCAAGATCTCTTTATATAGTCTAGATGTTAAACCCTTATTTGACATGTGTTTTCTAAATATTTCCTCCCATTCTGTAGGTTGTCTTTTTACTTTCATGATGAAGTCCTTTAATGCAAAAAAGTTTTTCATTATGGTGAAGTTCCATTTATCTATTCTTTTTTTTTTTATTCGTGCTTTTGTTAAGTCTAAGAAGCCATTGCCTAACACAAGGCTCTGAAGATGTTTCCCTATGCTCTCCCCTAGGAACTTAACAATTTTTGTACTTATATTTAGGTCTTTGATTGATTTTGAGGTTTTTTTTGTGTGTATATTGTATGAGATAAGTGTTCACCTTCATTATTTTGCATATGGATAACCATTTTATCAAAGTACCATTTTTTTAGGAGACTATCCTCTCTTCAATGGGTGGCCTTGGCAGCCCTGTGAAAAATTAATTGGCCATAGATTTTTGTCCTTGTGATAGTACCATGCTGTTGTGATTTCTAAAGCTTAGAAGTAAGTGTTAAAATTGGGGAGCGTGAGTCTTCTAATTTGGTCTTCTTTTCAAGATATTTTGGGCTATACATGGACCTTACCCTTCCATATAAATTTGATGTTGGGCTTTTGCATTTCTGCAAAGAAGGCTGTTGGCAGTTTGAGTGGGATTGTGTTGAATCTGAAAATTGTTTTGGGTGAAAATGAGCTCTTAACAATTGTCTTCCAATCCATGGGCATGCACTGTCCTTCCATTTCTTTTGATGTTCTATGGTTTATTTTAGTAATGTTTTGTAGTTTTCCATGTAAAAGTTCTTTCCATCCTGGGTTAAATTTATTCCTAGATATTTGATTCTTTACTTGTAATTGTAAATGGAAATTATTTTCTTTTCTTCCCCTTCAGATTGTTCATTAGTAGTGTATAGAAAGACTTCTGATATTTGCTTGGTAATCTTGTACCTGTCATTTTGCTGAATTCATTCATTATCTTTAGTAGCTTTGTTTTTGAATTTTTTAGATTTTCTATAGATGGGTGTGATGGTTAGGCTAATGTGACAACTCAGCCAGGTAATTGTGCCCAGTTGTTTGGTCAAGCAAGCACTGGGCTAATTGCAAAATAAGGACATTTATGGACTTTAGCCACCAGTGACTTTACTGTATAGATAGCTGATTACATCTGTATCAGTCAGGGAGATCTGTTTCCCTAGAGAACCCTGACTAATATAATAGGATCATGTCATTTGAAATTAGGGAAACTTTTAGTCCTTCCTTTTCAATTTGGGTGTCTTTTATTTGTCTTGCCCAATTGCTGTGGTTAGAACTTCCTGTACAATATTGAATATCAGTATTAAAGTGGGTATCTTTGTCTTGTTCCTCAACTTAGCAGGAAAATTTTCAGTCTTTCAAAATTGAGTATGATAATAGCTGTGGGCTTTTCATATAAGCCATTTGTCTTGCTAAAGAAGTGTCCTCCTTTCCCTAGTTTTCTGTGTATTTTAATCAAGCAGGAGTGTTTGATTTTTTGAATGTCATTTCTGGATCAATTGAGATGACCTTATGTTTTTCCCTTTGTTTTGAAATATTGTATATTATACTAGGTGATTTCCTTATTTTGACTATCCTTGCATAACTGAGTTAAATCCCATTTGATCATGGTTTGTAAATCTTTTAATGGGTTGGATTCGGTTTGCTAATATTTTGTTGAGGATATTTTTGTTATTTTCATAAGGTACATTGGTCTGCTATTTTCTTATATTTTCATTTGGCTTAGGTATTAAGGTAGTATTGACCTCATGGAATTAGTTAGGAATGTTTCCTTATCTTCAATTTTTTAGAAGAGATTGAGAAGATTGATGTTACTTCTACATGGAATTTTTGATAAAATTCACCAGCAAAGCCATCTTGTCCTGGCCTTTTCTTTGTTGGGAGGTTTGCATTCTGGTTCAATCTCTTACCTTGTTATTGAACTATTGAGCTCCTCTATTTCTTCTTTAGTCAAAGTAGGTAGTACGAGTGTTTCTTGGAAATTGTCTATTTCATCTTTATTATCTAATTTGTTGGTATACAGTTGTGCCTAGAATCCTATATAATCCTTTTTATTTCTGTGGATTTAGTAGTAACTTCACCTCAATTCTGATTTCAGTTATTTGTATCTTCTTTCTTTATTTCTGTGTTTCTAGCTAAAGTCTTATGATGCTATTAATCTTTTAAAAGGATCAATTTTTGGTTTCATTGATTCTGTTTTTTTATTCTCCATTTCATGTATCTCCATGCTATTTGCTTCCTTTTGCTCACTTTGTTTTTAGTTTCCTCTTCTTTTTTAGGTCCTCCTGATTTGAATTAAAGTCTCTGATTTGAGATCTTTCTTCTTTTTAATGAAAGCAAAAGATATTCACCTTTCCTTCCCAGCACTACCTTTGTTGCATCCCATAAGTTTTTCTTCGCTGTGTTTTCATTTTCATTTACCTCAAGATATTAACTAATTTCCCTATTAAATTCCCTATTAAATTTCCCTATTAAAAAGTCATATCTTTTTTTTTTTTAACCCAGGGATTGTTTAAGACTGTGCTGTTTAATTTCCATATATTTGTTAATTTTCCATTTCTCACTCTGTCTTTGATTTCTAGCTTCATTTGATTGTGTTCAGAGAAGATAAGTTGTATGATGTATAATGAGTGTGACGTAACATATATTCTATCTTAGAGAGAGACCTATGTGTACTAGAGAAGATTGTGCATTCTGCTGCTGTTGGATAAAGTGTTCTATATATGTCTGTAAGGTCTAGTTTAGTTGGATAATAGCATCACTAAGTCTTCTATTTCCTTATTGATCATCTGTCTCAATGTTCTATCCATTTTTGAAAGTGCTGTATTGAAGACTCATTCTATTAATGTAGAACCATTTATTTCTCCCTTCAAATCTGACAGTATTCACTTCATATATTTGGGGATTCTGCTGTTATGTGCATATGTATTTAAAATTGTTTTGTCTTGCTGAATCGACCCCTTTATCAGTGGCTTTTTTTGCCTCTCATAGCGGTTTTTTACTTAAAGTCTATTTTATCTGATATTAGCACAGCTAGCAGAGCCCAAATTTGTTTTTCATTTGCATGGTATATATATTTTGCTCTATCTGTTCACTTTCAAATATCTATTGTCTTTGAATTTAAGGTGAGCCTCTTCTAAACATCATGTAGTTGTGTCATTCTTTTTAAATTCATTCTGACAATCTCTGTCTTTTTATTGGAGGGCTTATGCATTTACATTTAAATTAACTAGTGATAATGCAAGACTTTATTCCACTTTTATTCTCTTTGGTCTTCATAATACTTATGTTTGTTTCCCTCCAATTTTTCTGTTAATGCCTACTTTCTTGTTTTTTAGCTTTTGTAGTATAACATTTTGCCCACCTTCTCTTTTCTTTCTATATATATTTTTCAGATATTTTCTTTGTGATTACCATGGTGCTTAAATTTAACATTCTAAACCTTTAACAGTCAAATGTGATTTGCTACCAACTTTGCCTCCATAGCATACATATACACTCTTCCTATACCACCTTTTTTTGTTTCACTTGTTACAAATTTCATCTTTATACATTGTGTATCCCAAGCCATAGATATATCATTGCTGTTTATGCATTCACATTTTATAACTTGTAAGAAATAAAAGCTGGAGATATGTACCAAAATTACAATACAATAGTACTGGAATTTATAATTATCCATATGATATTAATTTATTGAAGTTCTTTATTTTTTATGCCTCTTTAATCCACTGACTAGTGTCCTTCCCTTTCAGTCTGAAGAACTTGTTTTAGCATTGCTTTTTGGACAGGTCTATGGTGGCAAATTTCCCCAGCTTTTATTTATCTGGGATGTCCTTATTTCTCACTCTTTTTTTTTTTACCTTTTTAAATTTTTATTTTATTTTATTTTTAAGTAGCAATATGATTTTTTCTTTATTTCAACAGACATTTAAATGATTTTTAGAAATCCTTTGAAATCCTTTGAAGCTCGATATTATTGTTTTTATAAAAAGAAATGTGTGTAAATAGTCATATAGTATGCACTAGAATAATTGGTAAAACTTTATACCTCCTGGAGAATGTCTCTTATCCAATACCAGTTCCCCCATTAACTTGTTTCTAAGATATTTTTTAAAGAGTCAAAAGCAGAGCATCTTTGAATTGATGCAGTAAGAATTTTATTCCAATTCTATTATAGTTTCATTTCCTACAAGACAACTAACGTACAAATCAACATTTCCTTTGCAGAATGCAAGCTCCAAATATAATTCCTTAAATCATGGTCTGCCACTGAATCTGGCTTTAAAACCTTAACTTTCCCTGAATGACCTATAGCTTTTCCAATTGAGAATGGAATTCAAAATACTGAATCAACACAGGAAAAGAGAAAAATTGGGAATGAAGAAAACAGCTAGAGTTCCAATAGGAAGGAGAGATTTTATAGTTTTAATTTTTAAGAACTGAATTTTTAAAAGATTTCCCACTGTCAAAATCCCTAATTTTTGAAAGACAGTCACACTGGATGTACAATTCTTGGTTGGCAATTTTTTTTCTGGGCTTTAAATATTTTGTCCCACTGCCTTCTTGTCCTTACGGTTTCTGATGAGAAATAGACACTTAATATTGTTGGAATTCCCTTTTATAGGACATGCTGCTTTTCTCTTGTAACTTTCAGACCTTCTTCCTTGTCCTTCACATTTGATAGTTTGACTACTAAGTATCTGAGCATTCTGAGCATGGTTCTCTTTGAGTTTTTCCTGTTTGGCTTTGTTAGGCTTCTTGAGTGTATACATTCATGTCTTTCCTTAAATTTGGAAAGTTTTCTGCCATTATTTTTTATTTATTCCTTCTTCCCCTTTCTTTCTTCTTCTTCTGGGATACCAATGATGCATATATTGGTAGATTTGATGATGTCTTAAAGGTCACTTAGAGACTCCTTTTTTTTCCCCATTCTTCTTTATTTCTGCTCCTCAGCCTCAATCATTTCAATTGTCTTGTCTTTGTGTGCACTAATTCTTTTCTCTGCCAGCTCTAATCTGTTGTAGAAACCCATTAAGGAATATTTCTTTTAAATTATTGTGGTCTTCAACCCCAGTATTTATGCTTGGCTCCTTTTTAAAGTTTCTCTCTCTTTATTGAGATCTCATATTGTTCATTCATAGTTTTCCTGATCTTTTTCATTTTTATGTGTTTTCCTTTATCTCTTTGAGCATATTGAAGACTTTTTAAAAATTTCTTAATCTAGTATTTCCAAAGTCTAGTCTTCTTTGTTGATGGTTTCTGGGTTTTTATCTTGTTTCTATTGAAGGGCCAATATTTCCTGTTTCTTCATTTGTCATGTAACCATTTGTTGCACACTGTATATTTTGATATTTTAAAATGTGAGCTCTGGGATTTCGTTCCTTAACTGTCTGTTCCTTAAGTTCATATCCAGATAGTGATAGGACAGAGATTTCATTGAGTGCCAGTAGCTAACAAAAACAAACCCATGCAATAAACACCTTTCACGATCTTTGCAAATTCACTCTGCACTGGTTGGTGCTCTCCATCAGATTTTAGCTCCCCTATCAATATGATTAGCCAAGGTGAAAGTGAAGTGAAGGTTCCTCTCTGTCTCTTCTGAGCATGTACCTTATTTGTGGCCTTAGATACTCCTCCATTTTCAGGAATTCAAATGTCCCTTCTACTCCCTATGAAATAGTGTCTCCCCTGTCAGGGTGCTTTATTGTATATCTCAAAGTAGGTAATCCTTTTCTCTAGCCATTTTGACTTGATTGTTTCTTATATTGCTTTAGTTGTCAGCAGTCTGAAAACCAGAAACAGGTTTCCTGGTTCAGTCTTGCAGGCTGATATTCAATAGTTTGTCACTGATATACCAATATACCAGTATGCAAATAGTGGTTACTGTGTTCCCTTGGGAACAGGTCAGGAACTCACAATGGGGTCTCAGATGGGCTTCATACTACGTCAGTTTGGGGTTGGGGAAAAGGCCAGCAAGGGCACAAGGAGCTTCTCCTACCACTTTTATTTTTTTATTATTTTTATTTTTTTCAGTTAGTTAACATTCTTTATTATCATTCCTGCCTTCCATGTTCTCTCCTCTATTTAAATTTTAAGAGCTGGTACAATATAAGATTTATTTATTTTTTTAATTGATTTTGTAAAAATATTACATTAAAAAAAAAATATGAGGACCCATTCAACCCCACCACCCCGGCCCCACCACTCCCCACCCAGCAACACTTATTCCCATCATCATGACACATCCATTGCATTTGGTAAGTACATCTTTGGGCACCTCTGCACCTCATGGTCAATGGTCCACATCATGGCCCATACTCTCCCCCATTCCATCCAGTGGGCCCTGTGAGGATTTACAATGTCCAGTGATTGCCCCTGAAGCACCATCCAGGGCAGCTCCAAGTCCCAAAGACGCCTCCACATCTCGTCTCTTCCTGCCATTCCCCATACCCATTAGCCACCATGTCCACTTTTCCCACTCCAATGCCACCTTTTCTCTGTGGACATTAGATTTGTTGTGTCCATTGCACCTCTATGTCAAGAGGAGGATCAGATTGCACATGGATACTGGATGCAATCCTCCCGCTTTCAGTTGTAGGTGCTCTAGGCTCCATGGTGTGGTGGTTGTCCTTCTTCAACTCCATCTTAGCTGAGTGAGGTGAGTCCAATAAATCAGATTGTAGGTGCTGGAGTCTGTTGAGGCTCAGGGCCTGGCTATCACATTGTCAGTCCAGAGATTCAGATCCCCTAAATATATCTTAAACCCCAACACCAACTACAACTCCAGCACAGTAGCATGAAAGTCTTATGAAGAGAGATCCCATCTGAGTCCAGATTCATCACGCATAAACACCAGCTCCAAAGAAGGGCCATCTGACCTGGCAGTTAACCCCATCTGCCATGACCATAGCACCCATGGGTCTCTTTAGCCCTCAAAGGAACCAATACCTGGTGGTTGTATCTACTTTATCTGTCTCTTAGACTCTGCTCAGTTGTGCATAAGGGCAATCCTTCTGACAGCCTCCAGACTCTTTTTCAGAGACTCGTAGCCATATAAACTCATTTCTCCTTTCCATTTCCCCCTTACATTAGGTCAAACAGCATTTTAAAGTCATGTTATTTTATGTACACAGGGATATTCTGCTGATCCACATTGAACCTTCCATTCAAGGTCATTTTCCAGTTGCATCATCAGTTGGTAGTTGATAGTGATCCCTCGGTACCAGGGAGGCTCATCCCCGGGTGTCATGTCCCACTCTGGGGGGAAGGCATTGCATTTACATGCTGAGTTTGGCTTCGAGACTGGCCACATTTGAGTAACATGAAGGCTGTCAGGAGGAAATTCCCAGGCACAATGCTGCTCTAGGCCTTGTTCTTATTTCAGGCATATCAGCTCACAAGCATAGTCATTAGCGTCAGGGGCTCACTGTTGGACCCTCATTCCTTCCCGGTCCTTGCTGCTGCACCTGGGAGACTGTCGCTGCTCCCCTAGGGACCACGACAGAGCACCACCGGCCAGGAACCCAGTACCCCCCCAGCTGTAGTTTTTAATTGTTGCCACTATGAGTATATCCAAACATTACCATGCACCCTGGAATCTGTGTTTTCTTGATTCAGCATTTGATCTTTTACCACAAACCTTTAACATTTGTGAAGAAGGTGTCTATGCCAGTTTTTGCTAATTGTTCAAAAGTTCTGTGGGGAATGGCATCCCGGGGTTTCTTATATCATCATCTTGGTCCACCTGTAGTCAGAATTACCCTTTGTAAATTGACTTATGGTTTACAAAGCATGCCCAAATATACAAGATCCATATATAATTCCAATATATAGAAAACATATGCATATTGAAGGAGGTAGGGTAAAAGCTAAATTGCCATACAATGAAGGCTCCAAAATAGTGGCTTCAATGAACTCTAAACCCTAAGGTGAATGCTTCAAAGTGGTGGGTTGATCTGCTCCAGAGTCATTTAGAGGCATGGTGGCTTCTAAAACATTGCCTCTGTATATGTCTCAGGTATTTTCCTTTTTCACAGGTTCATAGCTTGTTCTCCACAATTTCCATATTTTCATGTTTCATTTCTCAAGAAAGGGAAATAAATATTTAGAAGGAATGCCTTTTCACAGGTTCAAAGTTTGTTCTCCACAATTTCCATATTTTTGTTTCATTTCTCAAGAAAGGGAAATAAATATTTAGAAGGAATGCCTCATGTCTCTAGGCCCAGAATATGAAGCAGCACATGTCATTTCTGCTCTCCTCTGCACATCTAAGAGAAGCTGAGAAATGTAGTTAGCTGGCAACTGGGTCCTCAGCTGTAAATGTTACATTGGAGGAAAGGGGGAGTTTTTCCCTTTTTCCTAGTCTATATTACTCTAAATCCTACTAATAATATGCCTAATAAGTTCTAGCTCCAGTTCTATATCTTTTGTAAATTCCTATATAACGATTTCATTTTCCTTCCAAAGAATCACTTACTGTCTGGCATTTTCGTATCTTGAAATTACCGCTTGCTTTTTTTCTGTCTAGATATCTATTTCTTTAGGTGCAATGTAAACACTTATATTAGAGAAATGTTACTGTATAGTTTTGCATAGGTATATTTTGAAGTCTTATATGGCATGTTTCACAAAGTAGACTAAAATATGGAGCTTCCTGTTGGTAGTTGACTCTTTTGTCACCCAGACCACAGTTGTAATTGTGTCAGAAAAAGAAGGGGCACAGAATGGGCTATGGTGAACCTGTGAGACACAAATACAAGACACACACATACATACACAAAAACATACAGAGCTCAAATCAGTCATGTGTTTGTTTCCTCTATGCTGTAAATTCCCCATTGATAACATTTCAGAGATTGCTCAGAATTTTGTAGAAAAGGAACCTCTCATCTCATATATAACCACTCCACGGTTGGATATTCCTACGAGCTCAGAACTGTATAAAGTATCAGAGAAACCCTATGGTCAAAATATCCTGCTTTGAGATTCAATTAATTAAAATTCCTTGTTTATTAATTTTCCTGTGCCATATTGCTTATATATACCCTAAACTCAATTGGATTAGGTCCTTTGTATAATAATGGCCTCTTTCTGGCCTCATGCAGAGTGTTTCCATTTTAAATTATTTTCCTAATAGCCATTTCACCTTGACAAATTAGACAGGAAGAATATAATTACAATCTTTTAGGACTCTCTAATTCCTCTAATCCTGCTGAAATATCTTTCCTGAGATTCCTGTAAACTTGCCACCCCCACCCCCCAGCAAGATTCTCTTTCTAAAGCATGTAAATACATGCACATTTATGCAGCTAAATACTCCTGCAGTGTCTTTCAGCAATATCAGAGTACTGCCTCCCTTACATAATGAAGTCAGAAAAAGATAAACACCGTAAGTAGGTAAGGCATTTTCATAATTATTCAGGATAATTGTTGTTCTTGTTTTAATCTACTTTGTTCTCTATTTTTTAAATCAATCCTTGGACATAGAGAATTTTAAATTAAATTTATTGAGAGCTAATATGCATGCAGTAAAATTCACCATTTTTAGTGTACAGCTTAATGCGTTTTGATGAATGCACAGTGTTGTATAACTACCTACCAAAATCAAGACATAAGAACAGTTCCAACACCCTCCAAAGCTCACCTTTGGCTCTTTATAATCAACTATTTCCTACCTCCAGCCCCTGGCAAAGTCTGATCTGTTTTCTGTCTCAATAGTTTTGTTATTTCCAAAATATGATAGAAATGGAATCATACAATTTGGAGTTTTTGAGTCTGGATTTTTCATTTAGTATAGAGCATTCGATATTCATCTATGTTGTTAAAAGCACCAGTATTTTGTTCCTTTTAATAAATGATACTATGGCTATGCCACCATTTGTTTACCCATTCACCAGTTGCAGAACATTGGGTTGTTGCCAGTATTGTAAGAAACTGCCAAATTGTTTGCCAGAATAAATGTACCTTTTTTATTCTTACCAACAATATACGAGAGTTCCAGTTGTCCCACATCTTTGCCAGAATTTAGTATTTTTTGATGTTTGAGTTTTTTGTTTTTAAATGTTAATCTATCTAGTAAGTATGCAGGCTATCTCATTGTGATTTTATTCTTTTAACTCTCTGATAATAATGAAGTTGATCATTTTTTTACATGCCTATAGGCCAGCTATATGTATTCGTTTTGTTTTGTTCATTTAGACTGTTCTATTTACCTTTTTTGTTTGATTTCTTATTATGGAGATTTTGAAGTTTTCTATGTATTTTGGGTAGAAGCCTTTTATCAGATATGTGCTTTGCAATTATATTTTCCCTACTCTAGCTATGCTTTTCATTTTCATAGCAATGTATTTCAAAGAACAATAGTTTTTAATTTTGATGATGCTTAGTGTATCAATTATTACTTTTAGTGATTGCAATTTTTGCATCATATCTAAGAAATCTTTAATACAAAGTTATGTTATCTTCTAGAAGTTTTGTAGGTTGGATTTTATATTTTGTTCAAACAACTATATTAATTTAATTGTTGTTTGTGGTATAAGGTTTGAAATATTATTATTTTTTTAAAATTAGGATCCTATTATTCCACTACAATTTATAAAAAGTATTAGCCTTTAAACATCAATTATTGTTGCGCCTTTGTAAAAAAACAATTGACTATTGATTTTTAATACTGATCTATTCCTAAGCTTTCTGTTCTTATTCCATTCATCTGTGTGTCTAAACTTAAGCCAGTATCACACGGTCTTTATTACTGTACCTTTATAATAAATCCTGAAGGCAGGATATGTGAGTCCTGCAACCTAATTCCTCGTTTTTTGTTTTTTTTTTCCCAAAATTGCTCTAGGTATTTGAGTTCCTTTGCTTTTCAAAAAAAAAGAACAGCTTGTCTATTTTTTTTTTACCATGCAACAAAACTTTATTAACATCTTGAAAGGTTCAGCTATTACTGAACGTGGTCACTTCTAAACTTAAATTGGAGCAAATGGCTATAGCCCAGAGGAAGGCCATCATTGCACCTCTGTGAACGCACGATTGCAGAATTGACAGCCACGCCTCAGGCGCAGCACAGGAGCAGGGCGGACTCTTCCGGAAGTTGCAGTCGGAAAGAGGGCGGCCACCTTCCAGTTGCTCCTCAGCGAAGACGAGCCTCTGCGGGTCAGGGGATGCCTTCCTCATCCCGGATCTTGGCCTTCACCTTCTCGATGGTGTCGCCGGGCTCCACCTCCAGGGTAATGGTCTTGCCGGTCAGGTTTATACAAAGATCTGTGTTTTGAGCTTTTGGTGAAGAGAGGGATACCGCGAACCTCGTCAAGCCATCTGAGCACCTCGGCTCCATCTCTCCGCAGCGCCACTCGCCGCTAACTTGTCTGTTTTGCAAATGAAAATTGTGCTAGAAATTTTTATTGAGATTGCTTTGAAGTCATACTTTAATTTGGAGAAAACTGATATCCTAACAATGTTAACTTTCTCAAGCTATGAAATACTTTCTCCATTTATTTAATAACGACTGACTTCATCATTGTTTTGTAATTTTTAGTGTATAAATCTTACATATGTTTTAGATATACCTTTATAAAAAATAACTAAAAATAATTATTTTTTGGATATTCTTTTCTTGGTTCTGAACAAACGGCTCTCTATTATCTAAAAGTGACCAGAAATAGCATGAAATTTCTTATAATTTTACATCAGTGGCAAGGACATTGAGAGACAGAAATAAAGTTTCATTTGTGCTTTATCTCATGAATTGTGCTTATTCAATGTATCAGCTATGCTGCACCTCAAATTTTTACATGCAGTTTTAATTAATGACTGTCTTTGTAATGTTTAACTTAAATGTGTATAAAATTCACTTTTTCATTTAATTAGGGTGTTTCTGAAAAAAGCTTTGCAATTTCTTGATACAGATGATTGGGTGTAACAATGGAATACTGGACTCTTAATTTTTCCATCTATTCATTTGAACACTTTCCGTACACTGCAAGATACTATGCACTTGAAGTTATTTTTCACCCAAGGATGTTCTACCCAGAACTTGATTACTTGTGCTTCCAAAGCATAAAGAGCTAACAATGAGATGCAAAATGCTTTTGCATCTATGGAGAAATTGGACTAGCAACAGAGTTAGTCAGTCCAGGATTTGGAGCAATTTTGTGCTGAATACTTGATCGCAATTTTCTTATGGATTTTTCTATGAAAGTAATGGAAATTGCCAGCCTTATAACATAGCCATTATACATATTATACATATTAATTACTAAGAAAATGGACACAAAATGAAATTGGCTGCTGCTTACACTGCTCTTGATATACTTTAAATCTATGCCATTTGATGTGAAAAACTACACTTAATAGAAATAATGACCCACATCATGTATTGCACAATGACAGAGGTTATGATCCATATGTGAGATGAATATGAAACACATATATACATGGTATTTTACCATAAAATTTGCTCAGAAAAAATAATTCTGTAGGAAAAGGTACTCTCAAAAATAAAAAGTAAAAGATATAAAAATTGAACGTTTTCATTGTGCACTATATGTAAGGAATCAAATAATTAAACAGACTTTATTGTGATTGGCTATGAAAAAACACTGCCCCCCAAAATCCAACAAATTTGTTACCCAAAACTATCTCCAGCTCTCAATCTCATGTTCAATCAGCTGCATAGAACAAACGTTAGCATGTTGTGATTGTTGTGGTGGTGCGTATTGAAGTGGAGATGCCAGGGAAAGATAAGTTTTGACTTCAGTGGGTGGGTGTGGGTACAGGCGGGGGTGATAAGTTTTTTCTGGACACATTAAATTAGATGTCTGAGAACCATCTAAGTAAAGGTGATGAGTAAGAAGTAAGAAATATAATTGTTTTATCTATGTTACTTTATAATAATTTGGTATAGGTAGCAACTCCATGGATGTTTCTTTACTCATGCCATAGTCAGAAAGCTGAAATTTTATGAAATTTATTAAATATGGTCATTCAACAAATGTTTGTCTAGTTCTTACTACATTCCAGGCCCCGTGCTAGGGACTGGTGGTCCCTAGATGCTGCCTGTCCCCAAGAGCTGTAGTGCCCAGGAGAGGGAGACAGAGGCTGTGTTAGTTTTTCAGGGCTGCTGTGACAAATTGCCACACATGGGTGTTAATATTTGGAGTCAACTTTAAGAATCAATGTTTGGGAAGCAGATGTGGCTCAAACAACTGGACTCCCATCTACCGTATAGGAGGTCCAAGGTTCAATACCCAGTGCCTCCTGGTGAAGGCAAGCTGGCCCATGTGGAAAGCTAGCCCATGTGGCAAGCTGGCCCATGTGGAGTGCTGACCTGCTTGGAGAGTTGGCCTGTGGAGTGCTGGCCCTGGCCCACTGGGAGAGTTGGCCCAGCAAGATGACACAACAAAAAGAGAAACAGAGGAGAGACAATAAGAGAAGCACAAGACCAGGGAGCTGAGGTGGCACAAGAGAATGATCACCTCTCTCGCACTCCAGAAAAGTTCCAAGATCAGGTCCTGGACCTGCCTAACAAGAATCCAAGAAGACACAGAAGAACACACAGCAAATGGACACAGAGAGCAGACAATGGAGGGAGAGGGGAGAAGGAAGGAAGGAAGGGAGGGAGGGAGGGAAGGAGGAAAAGGAAGGAAGGAAGGAAGGAAGGAAGGAAGGAAGGAAGGAAGGAAGGGAGGGAGGGAGGGAGGGAGGGAGGGAGGAGGGAAAGAAGAGAAGGAAAAGCTGATTTTGCAAAACAGTCTATCTAATTTGTTATGTATGTCTGCTCATGCTGGGACACAGCTGTCATTATAAAATGAACCTCAAATTGCTTAGAAATGGGAACCAAACAAACAATTCATAAATATATTTCAGGTTCAGGAGAAATCCAAAGAAATAGGGAAGTGAATGTAACTCACATGGTTTAGTGCCAGCTTTCCATGTAGAAGGTCCTGGGTTCAATCGCTGGTACCTCCTAAGAAACAAAACAAAACAAAAACATGTAATACCAATGGTTTTTTTTTTTGGTTATCTATAACCTGAGAATTATATATAAAACATATTGGTGTTTCTAATTCTAGAAGATAATGTCATTGAGAGCCATCTGATTAATGAATAAATATTCTTTAATGAAAATGTAAGATGTGGAATAAAGTATAATCTTGCCTTTAAAAATTTATGAACTTTTTTTTTTTAATTTTATGAGCTGTCAGGGATTGAACCCAGAACCTTGCACTTGGGAATCAGGCACTCAACCTGAGCTATACCTGCTCCCCAAGTTTATGAATTTTTGTGGCAGAGAGAAGTTAGAAAGGCCATATAAGATGATGTCAAAATAATTTTTTATAGTAGGTTCTACAGGTTTTCAAAGACAATGATTAGTATAGACTGGAGTGGCCAGGAAGGACTTCAGAAAAGAAAAAACTAATGTACATTTTAAAAAAATGTTTCTTGGGATCTGGGATGGGATGAATGCATTCAGTGATGTAGGAAATGCATAGCACAAGCACACACAAAATTAATCAAATGGTAGGAACACTGGAAGGGAAGACAGTTCAATCAAAAAAAAAAGAGTCTTTTCTGTGTTCAGGTACTTCACTCCATACTAAGGATATAACAATGAACAAGCCTAAAATTTCTGCCCCCCAGAAGTTTATTGTCTAGTGGGGAAAGAAACAACAGGTTAACATGCAATTTGACTGTTGCACAAATGTTATGGTAAAATGATGAGCAGATGCTCTGGCACAACATAAATGGGGCGTTTAATTTAGCCTGGTATGGTCAAAGAAATCTTCTTGGAGAAAATTATCTCTAAGGGGGTAGCTAAAGGATGCTTGAGAGTTGCACAGGGCTGGGGGTATGTGACTGGGTTGTTTCAGGCCTAGGAAGAAAAAATATATGAAGGCCTTGGGTCAAAAGACAAAAAATTGAAGAATTTCACTATAACTGGAGCTTAGGGTTGGGAGGTAGCTGGTGGAGAGCACATCACTTTGGAAAACTCCATATCATACAAGGACTTGCAAATCTCATTTGGACATTTAAGCTATTATTTCAATTGTGAGATCAGATTTGCATTAGGAAACTACTACTCTGACTGGTACAGGGTAGAATAATTGGGATGTTGGCTACATTGTGAGCCAATTAGGAGTCTCTTTCTATCCCAGAAGAGGATGTTGGTGGTAGAGGGGAAAAAAAAGATAGTTTAGTTGGAATATAGAGCAATAAAGATAATAGAGAGGGATTAAATATGGGGAACCACAGGGTATGGTGAGTCTATGGATATTGAGATATAGAAAAAATAAAGCAATCAAGTGTGACACTTGATTTCTGGATTGGACTAATTGATTGATATTTGCATCATCTTCTAAGTTGTAAAATACAGGATAAAGGGTGGGTTTGAGTATAAAATCATAAGAAATTTATAACTATATTCTTTGTAGTTCTTTATAGAACACCTACATTGGACAGTACATATATGTGTATACACACACATATCTATAAAAATAGATATATGCATGTATGTATATGAAACAAGAGAACAGTCCAGGCTTATGATTATTGGAGTTATAAGCACATAGTTGTTATCAAAAGCCTGAACGACAGATGCCCTGATATAATTATACACATTGAGGATATTGAAAGACGAGGCTGCGTAGGTAGTATGGATTTATTTTGATAGAGCTTTAAGTATCAGGCCACAGAATTCCAATCAATTGTATATTTAGTGAAAAAAAGAAACACTGTAGCTCTCTCCCTTCCTACTGCTCCTCCTCCCAAAATAGTAAGATGCCCAACTTACATTATGCTGTAGGGATAGTTACAGAACATTGTATGTCCTCCCACGGCCCACTGGGTGGAATGTGGTAGAATGTGGACTATGATGTGGACCATGGTCTGAGATGTATTCACCAAATGCAATGAATGTCTCATGATGATGGAGGAGATTGTTGTTATGGGGGGAGGAGTGGGGTGAGGGGGTGGGGAGTATATGGGGACCTCATATTTTTTTAATATAATATTAAAAAAATAAACAAAGACAAAAAAATGCCAAAAAAAAAAAAAAAAGAAACTAAAATTAAGGCAGCTATACCACATGCCTCATTGTGGAAACTTTAGAAGTAGGCTACTGCAGATGTCCAAAAGGAACTAAATTGGAATGACGGCAGAGGGTACAGAAAAGAGCAAAAAGATACATGGAAGGTGTAAGTGATGTTTCATGATCTACATGACAAAAGCAACAATTGTCCCTAGGAATTTTTCTCAGGAAAGAACAGGCAGGATAAAATTAATTCAATCACAATGAGAATTGAGAGGCTGGTCTCTCTCATAAATCAGCATTTTATTGATTCTCTAGATTGGGAATGTCATAATAAACCAAAAAACGTGTCTATTACCTGTTCTTGTAAATATTGCTATAACAGCTCAGACTAATTTGTAGTATGCACATTAAAATCGCTGAAACAATTTTTGACATATGTTAAGTGCTCTTTCTTTGATAATGTTTAAATAGTGAAACATTTCTTGTTCTGATGTAATTATTTATTGTTTGTGGATAAGTACTCTTCGGGAGCAGAGAACTCAGATTTCAAGTGCAGAAGGTACAATCATATCAATTTCTGGTTTAGGTTGCATGATTCTCTAGGGCAATGAGTCATCTCTTTGGGACCTTCTTGGTCTTAATGTGAAACTGTACAAAACAGGAATAGATTTTTTTTGAAGTCTCTGTACTTCCTTAATCTCTCTCTTACATCAGTTCTCATCTCTCATAGGAGGACCAATCAACCATAAAACCACATCCTTTTTAATTTGAAGAAGGTTTTTAGAGGTCACCACATTCAAATTCCTTTAAGACAGGTACTCCTT
This sequence comes from Dasypus novemcinctus, assembly GCF_030445035.2. Taxonomy (NCBI): domain Eukaryota; kingdom Metazoa; phylum Chordata; class Mammalia; order Cingulata; family Dasypodidae; genus Dasypus; species Dasypus novemcinctus. The sequence continues at coordinate 39,989,881 of NC_080697.1, forward strand.
CCATATCATTTAAGATATATACCTCTGTTTAAAATTTCTAGAAGTCGGCTTGTATGTAGATTTGGGGGTCAGACATATATTGATTCAAATTTCAGTTAGGGTAATTATCTGTGCTGTATCTTAAAGTTTTAGTTCTATTTTTTTTTAAACAAAGTTGATAATTGCTATAAAACAATATTTGAATAGATTATGCACTACGCTTGCTACACATAGGCGGTCACCGATTTTTATCATCCTTCCTTCAGTCCTTCTCATCCCACTATATTATTTTCTGCCAGTGTCTGGTAACTTCCACCACAGATTCCTAATGCTAGCAGTAGATTTTACTCACTTGTGATTTTATGCATTTTCAAAAGTAAAAATAATCATAACCAAAAGGATATGATGATTTCATTGTCAAACCCTAGGATGTGACTGGGGAGGAGACTGTGGATAGAGAGTACAAATTGCCTCTGAAACAAATGGTACTGTGGGAACACATCTGCCTGGACCCAACTCATTTAAGGCTGCAGCTCTTCTTACTAAATTGAAGGCAGGACTTGTTTACTGGAATATGTTTGATCATTACTGTACATCCTGGATTGCCATCAACCCTTGGAGAACAGTTTGGGAAATTTCCACCTGCTAAGCCAGTTGTTTATTTCATCTTCATGACAGCATTTCCTAGTGTTTCCACTGGATTTCTTAAAACTTTACCTAGAAAGTACAGAAAAGAGCGAACCTATATGAAGGTGAAATTGCTTCACCAAAGTGCTCTGGAACTGGGATAGTAGATATGAAAAGACAAATCATGACCCTGTGTACTGAATTGTTCTGAAGCCACAGTGGCTGTCATGCCATTATTGAAGACAGAGGCTACTGCATAGTAGCCTGTGACTCCACATGGACAGTGAATCAATATTTTCTGAGTTTATATATGAACTCACCTAGGGAGAAAAGCGTCACAACATTTATGAGAGCTAATGCAATATACATGTGAAATACCATAAAAGGAAATTAAAATCTAATTTCAGACTTTGATATCCAGTGGCTGTCTAAAAAAGCAAAGGCACAACAAATTAAGCTGAAATAATCAACTGCTGCCTGAAATCATTGATTTGAATCACACAGAACACATAATTGTCTCAATTGAATAAAGTTGCTATCCAAAACAATCCAGTTTTAATAACGAGGCATTTTAAATGAGTCACAATTATAAAGGCCCAGCTGCGACTGTATTCACCCTAAGACGAAAATGTAATCTTCTGTCTCTGGCAAAAAACAATTCCATTTAATCCTTTTCTGCTGCAAAGGAAACAAATTGGGATTTTAACAGGACCAACCTATAGTAACTTTTATTGACTGTAAAGCATCTTCATAAGTACAGTGATTTAATAGCTGTAGCTACTAGTTTGTGACTCTGGTGCTCTCATTTACTTGACAGTGAGTGAGTATAATGCTGAAAAAAATTGGGAATTTTATATACAACACCCAACTTTGCTGTCTGAAGAGGTAGAGAAAGTGTTCTATAAAGTCACAGACTTTCATATGCACTCTAGAAGCGCTCTCATTTTAGAGTATGGTTCAGTGGAAATGGCAAATATTTTGTGTCCAGACAAACTTGAGTATAAATCCAGGAACAACCAATTACTTAATAGCTAGCTGAGGAATCTTGGAAAAGTTTCCTAATCTCAAGGAATTGGTTAACTTAGCTGAAAAAGCTGGAAATAATATCTGCAAAACAGCACCAAGCCTACAACTAAGTATAATACTAGGCACATAAATGTGTGCAATATGTTCTTCCTTCTATAAAAATTATTAGCCTATATGCTCTCTTTCTCTGTCTCATTGATACTTAGCCATACCTGGCAGAGAATGTGCTCTTTACTTAATTGTAAAAATAAATTATACAAATGGGAAAACAAGGGTTATGGATATCAAACATCCAATCCCAAATCACAGGAGCCTGAACTTAGTGTTCTAATTCTGGCTTTGCACCATGGTCTGAATGACAAATTCAGGGGCTCATCCAACCAATGGCCTTATGAAACACTAATATAATAACTTTTGGTTTGGAAAATAGTAGACCAGCTGTCAGACTTCATGCAGTCAATGTACAAACAATGGACTCAAAATGATACTTGAGAAACCCTTACCAGAATTCAAGAATATGGTTTCTAGAGTATAGTTTTGAACAGCACTATTATCACAAGACATTATACAATTATTATCTATTATTAATTAAGCACTATTATCTACAAGGAATTATCACAATTCCTTATAGACTCTTAATTTTGATAGCTGATTTGGAGAAATGATATATATAAAAGGTAGCCACAGTGTCTTAGTTTGCCAAAGGGCTCCTGATGCAAAGCACAAGAAATGGGTTGGCTTTTATAATGGGAAATTTTTCAGGTCAAAACCTTACAATTCCAAGGCCATAAAATGTCCATATCAAGCTATCAGCAGAGATGCTTTCTCACCAAAGTCAGCTACTGGTGATCCTGGGGTATTGCCACATGGTGAAGCAAGATGGCCACCCATCTCTGCAGAGGTCCCTGCCTTCCCTTCCAGAGTCTACTGTCTCTCAGAGCTCAGCTGTGGGAAACCAGGCATAAGACTTGTCTCTTTCTGGACCTAATGAATGCCCCACTTTCTTCCCAAATTCAGCTGTGGGTGATCAAGCATATGACTCACTTCTTCAACCTTGAACTGCTCTGCAGTACTAACCTCTTGAGAGCTTCCTGCTTAAGCGTTGATTGCTAATGAATTCCCGGGGCCTCTTTCACATAGCAGGATCAAAATCAGCAGAGCTCCCTTTTCCTGTGTCTTTCTCTCTCTGTGTCTCCGTTTCTATGAGACCCAGCTGGAGGGCAAAGACTCAACCTGAATCATGCTTTAATGAGATAGTCTAATCAAAATGGTCTCACACTCACAGGAATGGATTAGTTAAAAAATATAATCTTTTTCCTTTGGGAATTTACAAAAGAATACCTAGTTAGGCTAGGCCCATCCTGCCCTTTGCTTTCAAAATGAAGCCTTCTGCTGCACGTCCCTACCCATGCAAGAATGATGTCTTAGCTTTCAGAGACATTATCCCAGAGAATGTCTCACCAGCTTTTGGTTTAGAAAATAGTAGAACATCATTGGCCGAGTAGGAAATTCACAACCAAATGAAATTTCCATAGTTGAATGAAAAAGTCAATGAATTCACAAGAGAGTTTCACAACTGCAGACTCTCACTGTATTAAATGTGGTTTGTTTTCGACTAGTTTTCTCATTCACATTTTCAAGATTTTAGTTAGCAACTGCAAAAACCCCCATGACCTTCACATTTGAATTTTCAGAAATGAGGAAGGAGAGGGAGCAACAGGTGAAGATAAATCCTTCATAGGAAAGATTAGCAACTTTAATTTTAGGTTGCCAGGAAAGAGCTTGTGTGGAGACACTTGATAGTCTAGATCAGTCAACAAATATGTCAAGAACCAACCCCCTTGTAAAGGTAGCTCTTTAAAAACATTATTTTGTTTTTCTTCCTGGGTTACTTGAGTCATAAGTGGAAAAATGGAAAAACAGTCAGTTTGTGCTGAGCCTCAGAAAGGAAAATCACCTGTGATTTTTCCAAGAGCTCATTAGATATCCACCCTGTTTTAAAAGCAGTTTTATTCACATGCTATACAATCCATCCAAAGTGTATAGTCAGTGGCTCTCAGTATAATCACTGAGAGTTGTGCATTCCTCACCACAATTTTAAAAACTTTTCATTACCTCAAAAAGAAAAACCTCTACCCCTTCTATGATGCACTTTATTTATTTTTATTTTTTTGTCTTTTTTTAAAATGTTAACATTAAAAAAATATGAGGTCCCCATATACCCCCCCACCCCCCCTCACACCACTCTTCCCATAACAACAACCTCCTCCATCATCATGGGACATTCATTGCACTTAGTGAATATATCTCTGAGCACTGCTGTACCACATGGTCAGTGGCCCACATTATAGTTTACACTCTCCTCCAGTCCACCCAGTAGGCCATGGGAGGACATACAATGTCCAGTAACAGTCCCTACATTACCACCCAGGACAACCGCAAGTCCTGAAAATGCCCCCACATCACATCTCTTCTTCCCACTCCCTACCCTCAGCAGCTACCATGGTTACTTTCTCCATGTCAATGCTACATTTTCTTTGATTACTAATATGATGCACTTCAGTTCATTTTTCAATGTGGTGCAAGGTTTTGATCAAAGTTTGTTTTGTTTTGTTTTGGCAGTTTTGAGGGTCTATTTTTGTTTGTTTCTTGTTTTGCATCTAGATAGTCAATTGTTCTAGCACCATTTGTTGAAAAGACTATCTCTTTTCCACCAAAGTGCCTTTACAGTTTTGTAAAAAAAAAAAAAAAATGGATTGCCCATATGTGATTCCACTTGTGTGTTTTAATTTCTCCAGCTTCGTATTATTCTTCTATTATAGACTTTTTATTATAATAACAATGGAAGACTTTTTATCATTGATGTCTACCTATTTAAATAGAACCCATTTCTCCATTTGTTTAATAGACCGCTACCTACATTTAGGGAAGTGTGAAGGTGAGGGAAGTAGAAAGGTCTCTATTTCAAAAAATCATAGATTCCCCCTTTGGTACCTGAAATGAGAGGAATAATATTTACCTTCCTGAGAGGGTGGTTGCCTCTTTCTGTACTTAGCTGCTTTATCCAGTGAGAACAAACTCTGTTATGAATCAAAAAATACTGTGAGGAAATTGCAGAAAAACGTTAAATCAGTGGTTTGCTTTTTGAGAAAAAGGTTGCAGTTAAATTTGTGTTTGTATTTTTAGTATTCTGAATTAGTGTTTGGGCCATGGTAGTGTACTAACCATATGTTTGGCATTTGGCAGAAAAGGCAACTTTGTGACCTGCAATAAACACAGATTCTCACCTACAAATGTTAAGAATCGGTGTTGACACTTTCTATTCTTAGTGTTGAGTCTGAAGTGTAGCAGGACAGCATTCTGGAAATTCAGCTGTCCCCATAGCCATTATTTGCTCTCACCTTTTAGCATCCAGTAGCTATCCGTTCTAGTGGAGCCCCAGTATATTCTCTCATCCACTCAGATTGAATGGGATGGTGCTCAGATGTCAGACAAGCTGCCCTATCGATTTATAGTCCTTGCATACACCTGCAAAGTCCAGCAACTCCATTATCTACAAATTTACAGATCAGAGAATGCAGTTAAGTGGCCCTGGCTAGGATGATGAATCATTCTTGCCGGGCATTTGTTTAAAACAAACAAATAAACAATCAAAAAACAAAAACACATAGATTCTTTGCACCCATTGTTATATACCACCCTCTCTGCACAGACGAGTAAATAACAATTTTCCTTATACTGCTATAATAAGTGTAAGAAATATAAAATATTCCTGGCATGTTGGTGGCAGTATATACTCTAGATCAAATGTCAGGTGTTTGGCTTTGGAAAGGTCATTTTGCTTTTGGAACTCTTCAGCTTTTCAAATATAAAATGACCCCATTGTTTGTGTAAGCTTCCACTTCTGCTCTAAAAAGCAATGGCTCTCTTTTTTATTCCTGGATAGTTTGTGAAGCGATTTCTTTATTTCTGCTACCTCCAAATCTGTAGAAGAAGATGAAATATGTAAAATGAAGAGATACCTTTTGTGGATAAAAGTTTCTTTAGCATAATTATAAACTTTATCCATTATTTGGACTAAATAAGACCTATTGATTTTTTAATAGACGTTTTTATGTTTTTAAAGATACATAGATCATACAAAATGTTACACTAAAAAAACATAAGAGGATTCAATATACCCCTACTTCCCACCCCCAGACACACTCCTCCCATATCACCAAATTCTTTCATCAGTGTGGCACATTCATTGCATTTGATGAATATATCTTGGAGCATTGCTACACAGCATGAATTATAGTTTACATTGTAGTTTACACTCTCTCCCAGTCTATTCGTGGGTTATGGCAGGATATATAATGTCCTGCATCTGTCCCTGCAAAATCATTCAGGACAACTCCAATTGCTGAAAATGCTCCCACATCACATCTCTTCTTCCCTCTCCTGCCCTCAGCGACTCCTGTGTCCACTGTCTCCACATCAATGATATAGTTTCATCCATTGCTAGAGTCACAATAATTCTTTAGTAGAATATCAGTATTAAAAATTACTTAAAAATTAGACTGTCTTTCAATTATTTATATATTGCAAGAATCTCCTGATGGACAATCTGAGCCTCGAAAAGTTATTGTTCACGTAAACGCACAATATTTGAAAGTTTTGCATATTTCTACATGTTAGTGGAAAGAGACTCTATGGATCTCACTGAGATCTTCCAGCGTGTCTAAAGCTGCTGCTCTAGAATGGTCCAGAGACAGTGCCTGAAAAGGGCCGATCCTGTGCCTGGGGTACATGCTCATGCTCCACAGGCCAGCATCTCCACTCGTGGCAGCCACTTGATAAATATGTGCAGAATTATCTACACGGTAGCCCTCCTAGAATGATGATTCTTAGTAAAGGGACCATTTTTCACAGTCTACTGAATGCTGCATAACACTCTCATATTCTGCTGAGATACAGGCATTTTCAGAGCATCATGAAAATGGTTTACTCTAGTCCTGGTGGAACGAGAGCTCCAGTGTAATTTTTATGTTACAAAAAGATACTTTCATATCTAGTAAATCACCAACCACAAACATTATAAAATGCATCCTAAAGCTGGCGGTTGGAATAATATTTTATAGGTTTTTCATCAGAGAATCATACTTCACCATTATGTCATAGTTATGAAATTGCTTTTCCAAACAGTTAAACTCAGAAGTATTTTGCTTATCATCATTTGAAAGCTGTTTCTCCCTTCTCTGGGGTCCACTTTATCTCAGTGGAGATCTCTAGGCTCCATTTCATGTTTCTAGCCACCAATCTCCCCGTGGTGATTTGGCTGAGAATCACTAGAGTAGGTTGTCACTGACTAAGAAAAGATGGGAATTTCAAATCATTGAGCCAGCAGCTCACATTCTGATTCTGTTAATTTGTTGAGGGCCTGCTGCGTGGCACAAACAGTGTGCAGCAGTGGATTAGGGCCCTTCATGCACATTTTGCCATTTCATTTAGTTGATTCCTCATGGGTTCCTTGAGCTGGTGTGATGGCTTGAAATGTGTCAGCCAAAAATATATGTTCAAGTCCTAGCCTCCAGGCCTGTGAATATAATATTATTTGGAAACAATCTTTGAAGATGTTATTAGTTAAGACAAGGTCAAACTAGATTAGGGTGGTTCCTAATCCAATAGGACAGGTGCCTATATAAGGAAAGGAATTTGGACATAGCCATTCGGAGACAGATAAAAAAGTCAGCCTCATGACACAGGCAGAGATTGAGTCATGCCACACGCTACCAGCAAACCGTCTCAAGAACCCTCCGGATGGCAGAGGAACCCCGCCAGGCCAGTACCTCAATCCAGACCTCCAGACTCCATTTATCTCTAAGAGATGATAAATTTCTATTAGCCCCCCAGTTGATGATCCTTTGCTACGATAGCTCTAGGAAACTAAGACAGTTGGGCAGTAGAATGTCTGTTTTTACAAGTGGGGAAACTGAGCTTTAGGCAGATGAAGTGACAGACCTAAGTTAGCCTAACAAGCAAGAAGCAGGGCCAGGATTTAAATCAGGAACATATACTAAGATATACAGATATCTTCCCTCTGGTAATTTTCTCTTCCAAAATAAGAGGGAAGGACGTTTTCTGCATATATATATATATATATATATATATATATATATATATATATATATATATTCATTTCTATTGAGGACCCAGAAGCTATACTTTTTTATTTCTTTCTTGTTTTGTTTCAGTCTGTTTTTCAGTCAGGAGAATTTATTTGAAACAACAGATAACCAGGTATCGAAGAAGGATAAAAAGTGAAAAGGAAATACTGAGGTGTGTTGAGCTTGTAGCTGCAGGAAAGAACTACCACTGTAGAGCTGGGGAAATGTAATAGGTTACTGGAGGAACTCGGTGGAGCTAGAACAAGAGCTGTGGAGAAGGTCACTTACTCCCAGTGAGAGTGCTACAGGTTCTCAGGGGAGAGACCGGGAAGGTCTGGCATTCAAGCCCCCAAGAGGAAGGGCCTCCAGTTTTTGGAACTTCAGTGTCCTCAACCATGGGTGGAAGTTACAAAGTGAAAACATATGAAAACAAATAGCAAGATTTGGTTTATGATTCATCTTAATTGCATGTTTATTTTTATTATCCATTTTAGATAATGAGGAAAATAAGAATCTCTTGCACTTCCTTTCATATTCCATTTCTGCAAACTCTGGACATTTTATATTTAAATCTTCATGATATTTAAAAACAACTATATCTCATCAATGCCCAGTATTTATATATCTGGGAGTAAGCGTCTGAATCATGTGGATCAATTATTTTTGAATCTTTGAATATTTAAATGGAATAAATTATGTTACCAAGATCATTAATAGTTCTAATTTTGAATATTACTAATGTGAGGTTCTACCCATTTTTCTTAAGTGATAATACTAATTTTTAACTTAGCATACTGTTGTAAAACTATATATCTATTATAGGGTATACATGTTCTCCAACCCCAAATCCACAAACTTAGTTCAAAATATGAATTCATATTTAAAATTGGCTAATTTAGTAGATATGACAAAAGAGTAAATATTTTAGTTTCTGTATATATATACAAAATGGGGTAATAGAACCTATCTTTCAGGATCAATGTGAAGGTTATAAATAATGCATGTGAAGTTCTTGGTATGTTTTAGAAGTCAAGATGCTTTAATCCTTATTTTACTTAGGAAATAGAGTACTGTAACTATAAAGTGCAAATAGAAACAAGAGAATTTTCCTTGACCATAATGAAACAAGAATAATTTCCTTGATCTTTTGATAAACATGTAAGTACAATGAAGGTTTAGGGAGAAAAATAAGGGGCAAAAGAGAGAAGGGAATCAGATAAAAGGAAAGAAGAGAAGGTTAACTATTGATTTCCAGTCGCAAGAAAATTAGATTGCAAACAACAAAGGGTGCCATTATTTTCCTGTCTCCATGAAAGGTTTTGAAATTCAGTGAGTTCTTCCTTTCCCACCATTCACACATGTTTCTGGAGTGCTGTCTATAAAATGAAAGTTGTGATAAGGTGACATTTCTGAAATTGTGAACATGGTATTGGATAACCAAACCACAAAGTAGAACTTCTTCTGCTGCCGTGACAGTGCTCTGCAATTTAATTTTGTGTTTGTTCATAGTCTTTTAAAAGGGGAGAATTAATTATATGACCTTTAAAAGTTAATATTGTGAAATTATTTGATAATACTAATAGCCTTAGCATGATGTTTTTTGGTTCTGGTTGGTGCAAACTAAAGATATTGAAACACTTGTAGGGTCCAGTTACTCATTGCACTGGTCATTTGAAGATCACCCACAATCATTCCTTCCAAAACAAAATTAATACTGCATGACCACACACAGGTCTTAGAGGTAAAACTGGGGTCAGATTTCAAATCTACCCTTGAAGAAAACCACACATTTTATAAATTAAATTAGTGTCTTTGATTCTCTTCTTCATCTATGAAATGAGATTAACATAGCAGGCCTGCATAGTAGTAGTAAGAATTAAATTAGATAATGAAATGTGAACAATTTAACTAGCACCTGGATGCTTAAGGTACTATGTTAATTTCTATGGGGGAAAGCGTAACTGAAATATATTCTATGTCCCTGGTTATGGGCAGGGGTGATAATACTGGCAATTCTACACACACTCTCTCTTTCTCTCTCTCTCTCCCTCTCTCTGTCTTATGTAAAATTAATAGATTTGGCTATTCTATTTGGTTTGGATAAAGGGACAACTTTTTGGAGCTTTTGAAAGAAGTTTTAATTGGATCTTGGTGTGTAACAGTATTTTGAGGGAAAATGATGGGAGGGATGTGTGTTTTAAAACAGAGAAAATATTTGAAGCTGGATTTTTCCTGTGCATGGTAGAATTTGTTTGAATAATTGATACATATGGGTAATGAGATATGAGACTAGTATAAATGGAGTGATATTTTCAAGGAATACAAATACCAACTGAGAAATCTGGGCTATTTTTGTTAGAGAATATGGAATTACTATAAAATTTTGAATGGAGGTAGAGGAACATTAAATTATTTAACTGGAATCATACTTTAGGAAGAATAATAAGATGGCTTCTCAAAAATAGATTCCGAAAAGAGAGAATGAGGGAAGTAGGCAATAAATTCCATGAAGGAGGCAATTCAGATTCCTATGATATTTGAATACTTCCTAGTGTTTCCCAAGAAACATTTACTCCCTGTGATGATTTGAAGCTGTATATACTCCAGAAAATTATGTTCTTAAAGTAAATCCATTCCTGTGGGTGTGGACCAATCGTAAGTAAAATCTTTTGGTGAGTAGTTAAGATGTGACCTGCTTCATCAGTACGTGTCTTATTGTTCTTACTGGAGTCCTTTATCAGAGAATGAAATTCACAAAGAAAGAGAGAAAACCACAGAAGCAGGAAGCTGAAAGCAACAAAACCTGGAAGAGAAGGGAAAGACCAATAGACATAGCTATGTGCCGTGCCATGTGTGGCAGTTTGAGATTATTTTTGTGAACCCCACAAAAGAGAAAAATTATATTTGTAAATTGGCCTGTTTCTCTGGATGTAATATCCTTTTGATTGTATTGAATTAAAAAGTTTCTAGTTTTACTTGATTAGATGGTTTTAGGGCTTTGATTCCACCATCTCAGTAGGATGACTCAGGATTGGGTCTCCACCCCCTTGGTGGGCTGATATAAATGGACAGTCCTCAAGAAGACACACAGAAGACACAGAACTAGAGAGAGACCTCCACAGACAAAGAAGGTGAGAGTACTTGGTCATTTTGGTCCTGACATCTGACAGAAAGGAGAAGACTCAGAAGGAGAGACCAGGCAGAGATGGCCTGCCATCTTGCTTCAACATGTGGCACAGACTTAGGTGAGAAAACAGTCTTGAGTTGGACTCTTTAGGGCCTTGTAACTGTCAGTTTTTACCCCAAATAAATACTCTTTATAAAACCCAACAGATTTCTGGTACTTTGCATTGGCACCCCTTTTGCTGACTAATACACCACATGACAGAGGAGTTCAGGATTACCAGCAAACAGGTGTTGGGCAGGAAGCATCACCTGATGATAACTTCATTTGGACATTTTTCTCAGCCTCAAAACTGTAAGCTTGTAAGTTAATAAATTTTAATTGTTAAAAGCCACCCCATTTCATGGTATCTACATTTCAGTAGCCAGACAAATTAAAAGAGTCCCTTCTCCCTGCACAAAGGTAGGTAATATTTTACAAGTCAACAGTCAAATACTGATTTGCTCTGACAAAGGAAATATTTGATATTGTTCTTAATATCAGAGAATATTTTTTGAATGAATTTTGAATCCAATGGCAAAGTAGTAGATGAGGAAAAATCCCCTCTAGAAATCTTCAAAAGTAAATGTGAACTGAAGAAAAACAAAAGCACAGAGATGTAGGTATAAAGTGGTCCATGTTATAAAAGTCTTTAAATTTTAGACTGTGTAAAATACTTGAATACTCTATGTAAGGGCTAATCTTTATCACCATTTGAGAATTCCCCGCAACTTTTTTGTTTGTTTGGTTCCCCTAGAACATCTTCCCTTATCTTTCCCTTTAAAGAATAATAAATGCATATGAAGTTATCATCAGAGGTGTTGTCAAGTTGTATTTTCAGAGCCCAGCACATGTTTCTCTTGTTTGAGTAGCAGAATGAGAAAAGACTGGGTGTCATTTAACCTTCTTGGGGACAACGGTAGGACGTTATTTGGAACTGCAGAGGTGACTTGTCTCTTCCATGGGGTATCACTTCTGAATATCACCCATATTTTAAAAGGAATCAAGGATCCTGGACAGAATGCAACAGTTGTTGTTCTTGCTCTGTCATAAGTTGACATCCACTTAATTAGACAACCTCCATCAATAGATTGTGAGGTCAATACAATAAGATCACTTTCATTTAATGCCTTTAAACAGTGTCACTTGAGTTTCAGATGTGTTTTTTCTAATATCTTTAATGGTTACATGATGCTGGTCTCAAATGCAAGATATGATTCTCTTTCTCACTATACCTAAATTTGAGGGCAAGCATTTCACTTGGGGTGTGTTTTTCTAGACATTAATTGGCAAACTCTGCAACCATAGATATTCGCACCTGTAATCCAGATGTTGCTGAACATACAGTTGCCTCCACAGTAGTTTGCACATTGCTACCACACTGTAAGTTAGTAATTCATTATGCTCTAATTTTTTTTTAAGTAGGATAATAATAGAAAATCTTTCAGCAGCTGTCAAGGCGGCAGCAACAACACACCATTGCTAGACAGCATTAACCATGTTCAGTCTTCATGTTCTGGAGTCATGCCAGCTAAATTTGCATCACTGCCTTTGCAGGGCTTTGTTTCTAAGTCTCAGTATTAGAATGACTTGGTTTAAAACTCATTAGTATACAGCTTAAGAAAGATAATGATAAGTTGCTCAGTGTCTGTGATCTAACGTAAAAGATCTTTTGTACACCAGAACAACATGGCAAGTTAGAAACAGATGGTTTAAATAGGTACAGCCAGGCTGGGTGTGTTCTCCAAAACTACATTTTCCCTTGAAAATAAAGGTGATCATACATTCATATCATGGGCAAACTCAATATCAAGTGCAAATTTGAACTGTCAGTCTGATATATTTTGAATCACTCCTGAGTAGTTCTGCTTTCCATATTTTATTTTTTCCATCCTGTGTTTTCCTGATTACTTGGCCATTTTGGCTTAGTGAGGAATTAATTATTTGGGAAGTGTTTGGGAACTATCAGTTGACATTAGTTACATTAACCACCCACTCAAAAGAGAAAAACCATGCATTTCGAGAGAGAGCTTGAAACAGTGGTTATAGCCATCAGCAACACAAAAGTGAAAAGAAAAGGGATTTAGCTGCTGGATGACATCCAGTAAAATTGTAGTTTAAGATTCTATTAGGAATTCACACTTCCATTTTATTTAGGGAGAAGCTTAATATGTAATATTGCAAAATCAATATGTGGTTTTGCAGAGTTCTGTCCCAAGTGTCTCTAGAGGACAGAAATTTAACAAAAAGAAGAAAAAGTCCAATATAAAAACTCAAACCAGCAATACATCTGAAAAGAAAGTGTGTAGTTTGTGCTTGCTATTTGGAGTTGTTTGAAGGATATGACATTTTTAGCAAGTTTGTAAGGCTGAGGGATACAAAATTTAAATATTGAATATTAAAGTTCTTTGGAATTTAAATTGACAAAAAGCTTGAGGAATTGGTCAATTGGAAGTCGAGTTGCTTCGTGGTCCTTAGTCAAGGACAAATCAAACTGGTGGTAATTAATTTCTTTCATAGCTACCTTCCTGACTAAATGGGAGAATGCCAGATGCTGGCAGCTAGTGCAGTGGAGCTGGGATTCTCCTAGATTAACCCCTTCTACCTACTATGACAAATCCTCTTTCCTATGGTTTCTCTGGTTTCCATCTTAACTTGTTTCTGAACTATTATTCCCCTAACCCATCATGCAAGTTGACAGTTCTTTGCCAATGTATTTGGTTTTCACTTGGTTTCTCCACAGCAAGTCTTCCATGGACCAAGGCAAGCATTCTGAACTCAGTCTCCCAAAGTTCCCTATGTCTTCCAACACCTAGGCAGGGAAATCTCATCTTGGTACTCTGTTCTGCTGTTGAATATGTGAATAGAGATCAAAATTGTGTTAGTTCAATCTCACTCTCTGAACATCGTGCATCACTACCTCCCACTCTCAACATATACACCCATAAACTTGGGGTCTTGATGAGTATGGTAAGCCTGGGCTGGCATAGAAATTTCCTCTCAATAAAGAGAGTGTTGCTGCTCAGTCCTACCCTAATACCAAATATTTTTCCATAGGTATTCTAGGGAAATCTGACTTAGGGTTTTAAATATGAAAATCTAGTACCTACAAAGATATAGCTTAAAAAGCTCATGATAAGAAGGTGACAAAGCAACCAGTTTTGTATCTACTTTTGACCATGCTTCAATTCTATAACTTTCATTATCTCCCTATATCTTCAAGTCTTATGTTCCTTATATATAAAATAAGACCCAGGACTGTTCTCCCTCTACAAGCATGACTTGAATGTGTTTATTTGTAGAACCACATTTTGACTGAACAAGTCCTCTAATTTTCCCTTCATGGAAATTATATTTGACTGTGGATTCTAAGCTCTGATCGGTAGGGAACAAGTCTGAGGTTCTCTGGAAGGCCTGTTGTGTTTAACATAGTTCTGAGTATGTGTATGGAAACAGTGTGCTAAATATATACAGACTGCCAGTCTCCTTCAGTGCAGAGGTATTGCCTGCACAAGCTTCCAGTAGAAAGAGCAAATTATTTGCAACAAGCATCTACCCTCAGAGGCATTTACGCTCTTTTTCCCTTGTGACACTACAGGAAAGTCTTCACTTAAGAAAATATAAGTCTAAATCTCTTTCTTAATTTGTACCCTAAGTCCTGGCAACCTGTGTTTCCCCACAACCTCACCCTGATTAGCATTTGGGAAAGGGAAGAGAGAGTCTTCTTTCCAGAACAGGGACTCCAAAGTAAACATGGAGCCTTAGAGCAGTGAGTCCCCCACCCTTCTTTTAGTTTTAGGTATTTAATTCTTTCCTATAGCACATTGGTTATAAGAGAGGCTGTGAGCTGTCATTATGGAAGGAGGGGGATGTACAAAGAATCTCAAATTATTGAAATGAAACCAAAAAGGCAGATGTTCCATTGTTACCATCTAAAGCTACAAATCCAATTCCTTTTCTGTGGTAGGGAAAACAGTATTTAAGACTGCCTGGGTTTGAGAAAATGTTCATCCTTGCCCCACCCCCCACCCCACCACCCCCAATATTTGGGTTCTGCTACTGGTTCCTTTCTAGACAGATCTGCAAAGGCAAGACTTCTAGGGCTAGACAAATGGACAGCAAGCCCTGACAGCTCTCCTGGCTGCCTGCCACCCTGGACAGTGGCTGATAAAAATGCTTAATCGAACACCTATCACAGGCCTTTATCTGGCACCGCTGCATGCCTGCAGTTACTTGATATTTGGATCACGTCTCTTAGTTCCTAGTACCAATTTGAAAATGATAACATTCACAGCAATTTTTATTTCTCTCCAATGGAACAGCAAGATTTCTTCTTCCCTGTTCCTTTGCCTTCCTCACATATATTTGAATATTGGCCTCTGGTTGAACTCCTTTGCTCTGAAAAAATGCTTTTCTCTGTGGATTAGCACAGCTGCAGTAATGCATCCAGTTTATGAAAACTGTGAATTCATACCGGCAGATAAAGGTGTCTTCAGGTAAAGCTGAATATTCAAGTGAAATCCTGAATTGCCAATTAATGAACAGTGAAAGAGTTAAGCTTCCAATTATCCATCCTGGAAACCCTTAAGCTTTGGGTTAGGTCATTTAAGATAAAAGGAGAGAAGCCTACTGTCTATTTGAGGCAAGAAATATGATTTTAAAATTTTATGTGTATGTGTATGTGTGAGAGAGGGTGTTAAGATGCATTCAACGCAGGCATAATAGAGAGATTTTAAACCATGTTTCTAACAGTATGCAAAGCATGTGTTTAGTATTATAGGAAAAGGTGCATTTGCATTTGCTTTTGGTATGGTCACAATCCGCTCCCACTCCCCTCCAAATTAGTTAATGCCCTTCTCATGAATTTCATTAGATATTTATCTTCCCCAAAGCTGGAGGCAGTAGAAGCTTGCTTGCTAGCCATTCCTGGTTAGTCTGTAAATCACAGCCAGGCCAGGCTTGATTTAGGCAAACTTCAAAATAATTTATGCATTTTTAAAATGGATTCATTTTTAATGCCAGTTTGACAACGATTATAGCATTTTCCTAGAAGCAGGAAAAAAGCTTTTTTGCTCTTGATGAGATGAGAGTGCACTCAGAGGATGATGGGACGGATAGACAAAAGGATTGTTTATCAGGAGAAATTTGGAAGGAAATTTTTAACCTAGAAGAGACATGGAAGGGGGCACTATAATAATTATATTTAATATTTGAAAAGCTAAAGTGAAAAAGAACAATTTGTCTTACTCTGTATGCCAACCTCCACACCCCACCCCACCAAACTGAAGTAAGGTTCTTAAGGAGTCCATTTTCAAGGAAAAAGAAAACATTTCAGCTCAAAGTAAGGAACAACTTTCCGAGTGAACTGCCATCAATGAAACGGACTTCTCAAAACACTCTGAGCTTTAAGGAAGAGGCAAGAATGCTTTCGTTTAAATTTGTGGTTCTCTACTTCACAACTGTTACCACCCTATGGGGATGGAGAACATGAAAATTTTAACAGAGAAAGGCAAGACAACTGTGAGTCCCTAAGGGCCACCAAGGGAAGACAGGTCCAAATAGAACATTATCAGGGTGCACTTAGTAGGTAGCAGGATATAGATAAAGTCATAGATAGTACTTTCCCCTTTTTGTGCATCTTTCAAGGTCAGTGACAATGTAGGTATTAATTGTAAGAAATTTTTAAATTAAAATGAGTTTTATAGGAATAATCATCAGGTTTTAAAATTATGATGAAAGAGTCTTGCCAAATGACACAACCCCCAAAAAAATTTGTTTAAAAAAACATACAAAGTTGAAAAGTCAGCAAACTATTTTTATTGATCCCTATATTATGTAAAAATTCATATGGGATAAAGCAGGTAAAAGGTTTCCTAAAGTACATGTATGACTACAACTTCACAAATCGTTTTTAATTCACATGATATGCATTTATTTTGATGTTTTTCAGTAAAAAACTACCATATTAAACTTGTTTCACAGGTTTTTTTGTAGAAATTGAGATTAATGGTGGAAATGCAAAGCCTAGCAACTACATTTTAAATGAATAATAATACTGTGATACAAAGACACAAAAAAGAGGATGTATTAGTGCTCAAATTAGCATTGCTTCTCCAAGAGTTAAAATATCATAGCTCTTACAAAAGTTATTATAAAATACATGTATAATTTTATATAGAGTGCCTTGTACAGCAGGTCTCATATTGCATGTAATAAGTTAATACATATTTCTTCACTTACTGTGCACTTCCCTTAATTCAGAGCTCATTTTTATAATTGATTCAATCCTGAACTGTCTTTGCTCATTAACAGCTTTGTGTTGGTATTTATTTTTGTGCTGATAAAGTCTGTATCTTTTACTTGGGAAGCTCACCACATTTTGCTGTTCTTTTCAGATGTACTGAATTTTTCTTTTCTTAATCATTATCAATAACTATGTTTTCCTGGTGTCTGGGTAGATTAGAAAAACTCATTTCAAATTTTTCTCTTCTAGAAAAATGACTGTGGAACTAAGTCTTAAGTACCCTGCTGATATGATACTTGGAGTGAACTAAAAGTCCTAGAGACACTCCTTCCAATAGCCTGAAAAGGGCAAATTATATTTTCTCTACATTTTTGACTAAATATTCAGTCAGCTCAAATTCTGGGGATTGCCTGAATCTAGAGAAGGCAGCAGAGTCTTGTTTTTTGATTTGTTGTTTTTAATTCCACTCTCATGGATTTTTGAAAAGTGCAAAAGTCTTATTTTAAGCATGTATTTCTTGGTGGAGACAATCTTCATCATAATGACTTGTAGAATGAGTACCACATAAGCTATTGGTCCATTTGCTTAAGTTGCCAGAGGATATTTAACAGTGCTATACAGCAAGTGTCATGATGCAGCAAACCAAAGAATTCAATTTGCTACAAACCATAAGCAGGAAGTCACTCATTTTTAAAAAGCATTTAAAATTAATAAACACAGAGAAGAAGTTATGGTATTTAAGAAAAACTCACTAAATTATGACATCAGTTTGAAGGCTGGTTTATAAAGGGATTTTTATACAGGAATACTGATATTCTAAAGACCACAGAAAGAAAACAAAAAACATAAACTGACTAATTATTGTGAAATAAATTACAAAGGAAGCCAAAGACTTACATTCTTCAAAACACTATCTTGAGAGCCTTACAGGTAAATTATTTCAAATATTCAAAGATAGATAATGCCAAATCATTCAGAGCGTGATGAAAATGATTTTTAATACAAACACACAACTACACAAATATGTGTGTATTTTACAAAACTACTATTGGACAGGTTGAAAAAAATCTGACCTAGATTTCACACAAAAGAAAACAATATTAACATAACAATACCAAAAGCATGTTGAAAAGAATAGTATAATGTAAATAAGTGTCTTTCAGTCTCTGTAAAGAAGGATCATATATTAATAAATAAAAGCTTAATAAAACAATATTCCCCCTTTTTTAACATTACAGTTGGTTCAGTTGGTGGACAGCTCTTCCTCAAGAGGTCACATAAGGGTCCAAGTTTCTTCCCTCTTGTTGCTGCTCATCCTTAGTTTCTGTGCCCTACCTGTAGGTTGACAATGTCACCACTACATCTAGCTTCAGGCCTAGGGAAGTGGGAAACATTTTTTTTTTAACATGAGCAGAAGAAATTTCATACATACCTTCTGTTCTTATCCCATTAGCAAAAACCAAGTCGCATGGCCACACATACTAGTTGGTGCTGGGGCTTAAGATATATCTAGGGGATTTGAATCTCTGGACTGACAATATGATAGCCAGGCCCTGACCTCAACAGACTTCAGCTCCTACACTCTGATTTATTGGACTTACTCCACTCAGCTAACATGGAGTTGAAGAATGTCAACCACCACACCATGGAGCCTAGAGTGCCTACAACTGAAAGCAGGAGGATTGCATCCAATATCCATGTGGAATCTAAACCCCCTCTTGACATAGATGTGGAATGGACACAACCAAGCCAAGGTCCACAGGAAGGAGGAATACAGTAAGGATCAGAGTGGATGTAATGATATTCTATTCATGAACTATTGTGGTTAATAATCGAGAAAATGTGGCATTGATGTGGAAAAAGTGGCCATGGTAGCTGCTGGGTGCGGGGAAGGGGAAGAAGAGAAGAGATGTGGAGGCATTCTCGGGACTTGGAGTTGTCCTGGGTGGTGCCCCAGGGACAATTGCAGGATGTTGTATGTCCTCCCATGGCCCACTGGATGGAACGTGGGAAAGTGTGGGCTATGGTGTGGAACACGTGACATGGGGTGCAGCGATGCCCGGAGATGTACTCACCAGACGCAATGGATGTGACATGATGATGGGGGAGAGTGCTATTGGGGGGGAGTGGTGGGGGCGAATGGGGACCTCATATTTTTTTAATGTAATATCTTTTTTAAAAAATGAATATATTGAGTAGAATTTGGTAAAAAAAGAAAAGAAAGCAGAAAAATGTGGTCTTAGCTGGGTGACCATATGTTTAAGAGGAAGGAAAAACTTGCAGCTACTATATAACTGCAAACTCTTCCTCCTGTACATAATACACACACTGTCCCCAAGGCATACACAAAATTTCATCCAATTATGATATATAGATCAAAATTTATGACTTGTGGAAGTATAGAACATTCTTTGTAACTTGTGACTATAGCTTCGTTGTCTGATAATTTTTTGATTAAGAGATAGATGATCTGACCAAAGAAACAAATAATACATACTGATATTCTGGCCCCTATTAATTTCTGTTTCTGCAGTTATATTCTCTTTAAGCATGTTGTCTGCCTTCCTGGTTATTGCAGAATACAAATTTGAGTAAACATTTTTTCCCTGATATAGCAAAGTTTACAAGGCTATAATAGTTGTTTCCTCACTTCTTACATTTATTTATTTATTTATTTTTCATGTATTTTTTTATTACAGAAGTTACTAACTTACAAAACTGTCATGCACATGTGTAGAATTCCCATATGGCAACCCTTCAACAACACATCATACCATAGTGGAATATTTGTTATAGATTATAAGGTAGTATCATATGACCATTACCACTAATGTGATCTATAGGGTATTTTTGGGCTTATTTTTTCCATATCACCCTATTATTAACACAGTACATCTCTAGCATTGATGCAAGAATATTACAGTATTGCTGTTAATTATAGTCCATAAATTAGTATACTTGCATTTTCCCATGCTTTTCCATATTCCTACCACACTGCAATAGTGATGTACATCTATTCTAGTTCACAGAAGGACCTTCTTGAATTTGTACTGTTAACCACAATTATCATTCACCTCTGAGCTCACTGTTTTATTCGGTTCCTATATTATTCTCTAGCTTTCTTTCAATTGGAATTTGTTTCCCTGGAATACCCTTTCCAGGTAAAATCACATTTATAAACCAGCTGCTATTCATTATAATATGTTATCATTAGCCCTATATATTTCTACAGTTGAGTTAATTAAACCTTCTACATGCTTTAAGCATTTGTACACCTTCTCAGTCCCTCTTATTTCCTAATAACCTATAGTCTAGGTTTTAATTCCATGTGTCATGTGTCCAGTCTTCATATTCAGTTCATATTAGTGAGACCGTGCAATATTTGCCCTTTTGGATCTCAATTGTTCCATTTATCATAATGTCTTCAAGATTCATCCATATTATCACAAATGTCCTAGTTTCATTTCTTCTTACTGCAGCATAGTATTCCATCATATGTATATACCACATTTTGTTTATCCAATCATTGATTGATGGACACTTGGGCTCTTTCATCTTTTGGCAACTGAATAACACTCTATGAACACCAGGATGCAAATCTCTGTTTGTGTCACAGTTTTCATTTTTTCTGGATACATTCCTAGTAGAGGAATTCCTGAATCACATGGTAGTTCTATATTTAACTTCTTTGCCTATTTGCCTTCCACAGAGACTTCACCATTTTACAATCCCAACAGTGAAGGAGTTTTCCTATTTCTCCATATCCTCTCCAGAACTTATTATTCTCTTTTTTCTTTTTTTAAATAATGGACATTCTATGTGGTGTGAGATAATATCTCATTGTTGTCTTGATTTGCATTTCCCTAATAACTAGTGATATTGAATATTTTTTCAATGTGCTTTTGGCCATTTGAACTTCCTCTTTGGAGAAACGTCTTACCCAAGTCCTTTGCCAGTTTTTTTATTGGGGTGCTTGCTTTTTGATTAATTGTTGAGTTGTATGATCTCTTTATATGGAATGGAAATCAAAATCTTTTTGAATATGTGGTTTCCAAATATTTTCTCCCAATGAGTGGGCTGCTTTTTAACCTTCTTGATGAAGTCTGTTGAATCACAGAAGTTTTTAAGCTTGAGGAGGTTCCCTTTTTTCATATTTCCTTTCATTACTTGGGGTTTCAGTATAAGCTTTAAGAATTCACTATCTACTACCAGACCTTAAAAGATGTTTCCTACATTTTCATCTAGGAGATTTATGATTCTAATATTTATATTTAGACCTTAGATTCATTTTGAGTTAATTTTGTATAAGGTGTGAGATAGGGGTCCTTTCTCTTTCTTTCTTTTTTTTCTCTCTTTATTTCTTGTGGCTATAGATATCCAGTTCTCCCAGCACCGTTTGTTGAATAGACTGCTCTTACCCAACTGATTGATTTTAACTGCTTCTCAAAAATCATCTGGCCATTGATATCAGAGTCTTTTTCTTAACCATCACTTCAGTTCCATTGGTTTATGTGTCTATCTTTATGCCAGTATCATGCTGTTTTTACCACTATAGCTAGGTAATATGATTTGAAGTCCAGAAGTGAAAGTCCTCTAACTTCACTTTTCCTTTTTAATATATTTCTGGCTATTTAGAGTCCTTTAGGTCTTTTAAAATTTCTTTTAGCAATGCATTGCAGTTTTCTGAATACAAGTGCTTTACATTCTTGGTCAAGCATATTACTAAACACTTAATTTCTTTAGTTGCTATTGTAAATGGAATTTTTTCTCACTTCCTCCTCAGATTGTGCTTTACTAATGTATAGAAACACACTAATTTTGCATATTGATCTGTGTCCTGACACTACAAAATCTTTTATGAAATTTAGCAGCTTTGTTGTAGATTTTTCCAGACTTTCTAGCTATAGGATCATGTCATCTGCGAATAGTAAAAGTTTACTTCTCCCTTTCTGATTTGGATGACTTTTCTTTCTTCTCTTGCCTGATTGCTCTAGAGAGAAGCTCTAGCACTATATTGAACAACAGTTGTGACAGTGGGCATCCTTGTCTTGCTCCTGATCTCACTAGGAAAGTTTTCAGTCTTTTACTATTGAGTATAATGTTAACTGTGGGATTTTCATATATGGCCTTCATCATGTTGAGAATGTTTCCTTCAATTCCAATCTTTTATACTATTTTAATTAAAAAAGGATGCTGCATTTTGCCAAAAAGTTTTCTTTGACAATTGATAAGATCATGTGGTTTTTCTACTTTGATTCATTACTGTGGAGTATTATACTGATTGATTTTCTTGTGTTGAACCACTCTTGCAGACCTGGTATAAAATCTGCTTGATCATGATGAATAATCCTTTTAATGTGTTGTTGGATTCAATTAGTAAGTATTTTGTTGAGGAATTTTGCAGCCATATTCATTAGGGAAATGAGGCTGTAATTTTCTTTTTTTTTAATATCTTTGTCTGGCTTTGGTATTAGGGCAATATTGGCCTAATAGATTTAGCTTGGTATCATTTCTTTTTGTTCAAGTTTTTGTAAGAGCTTGAGTAATATTGGTATTAAATCTTCTTTGGATGCTGGATAAAATTCACCTGTCAACCTTCTGTTCCTGGGCTTTTCCTGTTTTGGGGAGTTGTTTGATGACTATTTCAATCTCTTTACATGTGCTTGGTTTGTTGAGGTCATCTATTTCTTTTGGGGTCAGTGATTGTTCATACATTCCTAGGAATTCTTCCATTTTGTCTACATTTTCTGGTTTGTTGGTGTGCAGTTGTTCATAGTATCCTCTTTTGATCTAATTCATTTCTGTGGATTCAGTAGTAAAGTCCCCATTTCCATTTTTTATTTTACTTATTTGCATCTTCTTTCTTCTTTTCTTTGTCAGTCTAGATAAGGGTTTTTGTTAATATTTTCAATAACTAACTTTTGATTTTTTATAATTCTCTCTATTGCTTTTCTTTTTGTTCTCAATTTCATTAATTTCTACTCTGATATTTCTTTTTCATTTCTTCTATTTGCTTTGGGAATATATTGCTGTTCTTTTTCTAGTTCCTCCAGCTGTGTAATTAGTTCATTGATTTTGCTTTTCCTTGTTTTTTAACATAAGCATTAAGGGCTATAAATTTCCCTCTCAGCACTGCCTTTGCTGCATTCCATAGATTCTGATATGTTGTGATCTCATTGTCATTCACCTTGAGATACTGTAGCTTTTTTGATATTATTGATGAATTCCAAAAAGAAATATTGGATTATGTTTGTAATCTGATCTGTACCTGGGCATGATTGAGTTATGATTAGGGCATAGAGTCGCCACCCCTTGGTGGGTGGGGACTAACATATAAAAGGCATGGCAAAGAACAGAGTTGAGAGATTTCTGATGTTGGAGTTTTGATGTTGGAGTTTGATGCTAAAGGCTTTGGCTGGAGCCCTAGGAAGTCAGCATGCAGAGGAAAGAGAAGCCAGTCCCAGGAAGGAAGGAACATTGAACCCAGAGAAAAGCAAGCCCCAGGAACATAGGAACCCAGGAAGCCTGAACACTCACAGACATCAGAGCCATCTTGCTCCAAATAGACCTTTGTGTGGGAAGTAACTTATGCTTTATGGCCTGAAATCTGTAAGCTCCTACCACAAATAAATATCCTTAAAAAAAACAGCATATTTCTGGTATTTTGCATCAGCGCTCCTTTGGCTAACTAATACAGATACTTACTGATTTATCTTGCAGTTTTTTCTATGACACACTGATTATTTAAGAGTGTGTTGTTTAATCTCCATATATTTGTGAATTTTCCCTTTCTCTGCTTTTTGTTGATTTCCAACTTAGTTCCACTATGATCAGAGAACTTGCTTTGTATCATTTTGATCTTGTTGAATTCATTGGGATCCAAGACCATATCTTTGTGAACCCAAAGTATGGTTAATCCTGGAGAAAGATCCATGAGAACTTGAGAAGAAGATATATCTGTATATGTCTATTAGGTTTAGTCCATTTATTATATTATTCAATCTCTGTTTTTTTATTGAACCTCTTCCCAAATATTCTATACAGTGCTGAGAATGGTGTATTGACTTCTCCAACTATTATTGTAGGGATATGTATTCTCCGTTCAGTTTTGCCAGTGTTTGTCTCATATAATTTGAGGCATCCTTGTCAGGTGCATATAACAATTTAGGATTGTTATTTCTTTCTCGTGAATTGCCCCTTTTATTAATATATTAAGTCCCCTCTTGTCTCTAATAACAGTTTTGCTTTTAAAGTCTATTTTACCCAATATAATTATGGCTATTCCAGGTTTTTGTTTTTGTTTTTGGTTACTACAAGAAGAAATATCTTTTTCTACCCTTTCCCTTACAATATATCCAGTCTGAGTGAGTTTCTTGTAGACAGTACATAAATGGCTCATATTTTCTTATCCACTCTGCTAGTTTGTGCCTTTTGTTTGGGGAGTTTATTCTATTAACATCCATTGCTATTACTGTAAAAGCAGTTCTTACTTCACTCATGTTGACATTTAGGTTTTGTTTGTCATATTTCATTTTTGCCACTCTTTTAACTTTTTTTAGTTACTTTTACTGATGTAATCTTCATTTCTAGACTCTTCCAAGCCTTAATGTCTTTTTTGTTTTTTTTCAAGCTGAAGCACTCCCTTTAGTATTTCCTACAAAGCTGGTCTCTTGGTTACAAATTCTCCCAATTTCTGTTTATCTGGATATTCTAAATGCCCTTATTTTGAAAGACAATCTTTCCAGATATAAGATTCTTGGCTGGCAGTTTTGCTCTTGTAGTATCTTAAGTATATCCCACCACTGCCTTCTTGCTTCCTTGGTTTCTACTGCGAAATTGGCACTTAATCTTATTGGGTATCTCTTGTAAGTTTTGTGTTGCTTTTGTCTTGCTGCTCTCAGAATTTTCTCTTTGACTTGGCATTTGACATTCTTATTAGTATGTAACTTGAAGTTGGTCTGTTAGGATTTATTCAGAAGAGAGAATACTGTGCTTCCTGGGCATGGATATCTATGTCTTTCACTAGGTTTGGGAAATTTTCTACTAAAATTTCTTCCAATATATTCCTTCTGCCACTTTCCTTTCTCTTCTCCTTCTGGGACACCCATGTCACATATGTTTGTATGTCTCTTGCCATCCTTTAGTTCCCTGAGGCCCTGTTCAATTTTTCCATTCTTTTATTCATCTGTTATTTTGTATTTTTGCTTTCAGAGACCATGTCTTCAGGCTCACAGATTCTTTCATCTGCCTCCTCAAGTCTGCTGTTATATGCCCCCAGTATATTTTTAACTTCATTTATTGTGCCTTTCTCTCCCATAAAATCTGCTATTTTTCTCTAAAATTCTCTGTGCTCATGAAGTGCTGGCTTAACATCCTTAATCTTTTTAGCATCTCATTGAATTTATTAAGGAGATTTGTTTGAACATCTTTGATTAGTTCTCTCAACTCCTTTAAGTCATCTGGAGAGTTATCTTGTTTCTGTGGGTCATATCTTCCTGTTTCTTGGTATGGATTGTAATTCTTTGTGAGTATCTTGGCATCTTGCTTACTGGATGTATTTATTCTAAGCACAATTACTTTCTTTTGTTCAGAGTTTCTTGCCCTTTCTCCCTTGCTTGTTGTGTAGTAAGAGCTGAAAATATAGTTGGTATGGTAAACTTTGGAAGCTGAATCTACCTGCATTGCCCCAGGAACCAGTGAAGCTTCTCTGAACTTTCTCTTTAAGTAGGGGTAAGGACAGAGCTGTAGCCATGTGTAACAATACAAGTTGTGCAGGCCAAGACCATCTGTAGTTGCCTGGAGACATTGATGAAGCTTCATGCCCTTTCTTGCCCTGCTTGAGGTGGGGATGGAGCCACAGGTATGGGCAGCAATCTATGCCATACAGGTCCAAAATGACTGCAGTTGCACAGGTTGACTAACATAGCATTGGCCTCCCTCTTCCTCTGCCAGGGGTTGGGATGGACCATGCAGGGTGCCAAAAAATCTAATCCAAGTTGCCTGAGTGAGCCTGCAGTTTCCCTGAGAGGCTGAGTACTGTCCTTTCTGCCCTTTTGGGGGTGAGGGTAGAGGCATAGGTGTCCAAAATTTTAGTTTCTGCTATTGCCCAGAGATGCTGAGGAATCACCAGGCCCCTCCTATCTTATTGGGGGTGTGTGTGGATACACAGGCACCCAAATATTCAGTCCCTCTTGGTCAAAAATGCCTGCTGTTGCCCTGAGAAGCTGAGGAAACACCAGTCCTTTCCTGTCCTATTAGGGGTAAGTATAGATCTACAGACACCAAACTATTCACTCCCTGTAGGCTGAAAGTACCTGTCATTGCCTGGAGGGGATGAGGAAACACCTGCCTCTTCCTAACCAATTGGGCTGTGGGTGGATCTGCAGGTACACAACACTCCAGTACCTATAGGTTGAAAGTACCTGTTGTTTCTCCAAAAGACTGAACAAGCACAACTCCCCTCCTGTATTAGTCTTCCAAAGGGTTGCCAATGCAAAGTACCAGAAATTGGTTGACTTTTATAAAGTATTTATTTGGGATAAAAGCTTATAGTTACAAGGCCTTAAAGAGTCCTACTCAAGGCTGCTTTCTTACCAAAGTCAGTTACTATGTGCTGAAGCAAGATGGTCTCTGATCTTTGCCTGTTCTCTCCTTTCTGGGCTTCCTCTTCTTCTTAAGGCTCCATGGGCCCAGCTTCTTCCCAATCTCATCTGTCAGCAAATGGCTTATCTCTCCCAGGAGCCCCAGGATCAAAAATGGCAGATTTCTCTCTCGCTACACTTCTTCTTGAATGAGTGTCTATTTATATCAGCCCACCAAGGGAACAGGGACTCAATCTGAGTCACACCTAACTGATGTGGTTGAATGAAAAGTCCTAAATTGATTTTACTGAGTAAACTTAACCAGAAGCCCCCCCACTAAATCCAATACAATCAAAGAGTATCAAGCCCAGGGGAACAGATTAGTTTAAAATGTAATCTTTCTCTTTTTGGGATTCATAAAAATAATCTCAAACTGCCAAACCTCCTATCCTACTTGGGAGTGGGAATGGAGCTACAGGTGTCTAACTATTCAGTCTGTGTGGGCCAAAAGCACCTGCAATTACCCAGAGAGGCTGGGGTAACTTGTCCTATTGCAGGGAGAGGTGGAGCCACTGGCACCCAACAGCTGAATTCTGCGGTTGCCCTGTGAAGCTGAGGAAACACCAATCACTCCTATCCTGTTGTGGGCAGGGCTAGAGATGGAATTAAAGGCATTCAACAAAAAAGTTTGTGCAGACAGAGAATGCCTGAAGTTGCCCAGTGAGGCCAAGGGAACACAGCTCCTCTACCATCCCACTGGGGTGCAGGGATGGATCTCCAGGTATCTGACTATCTAGTCTGCTTCTCTCAAAAGTGCCTACAGTTGTCTAGAGAGGCTGGTAGAGGTGCCTCCAGCTTCCTCCCTTCCAGAGGTGAGGCTAGAACCTATGCTAGAGCAGCAATCTGATCTGCATGAAAAGAAGCCAGTCCTGACCTTCACTGTGATATTCAATCAACCCTGCTTCCCCTCATGCTGGGGGCAGAATTAAAATGGTGTCTACTGGCTCATTCTGACTTGGGCAGGTTCAGACTTTAGCTGTTCTTAGAATTATAATTTAGCCAGCTGAATTTACTCATCAGTAGCTGAAGTCCAGTGCCAACCATCTCT
Organism: Dasypus novemcinctus; assembly: GCF_030445035.2. NCBI lineage: Eukaryota > Metazoa > Chordata > Mammalia > Cingulata > Dasypodidae > Dasypus > Dasypus novemcinctus. The sequence continues at coordinate 40,017,758 of NC_080697.1, forward strand.
TCCCTGTTTTGGGGAAATAGAGCTTCCAGCTCCAGCCACAGAATAACTCCCAACGTGGCTTGTGCCACCAGTGGAGGATGGGCACCAGCCTTCATGGTGTGGAATGCTACTTGCAAATCTTCACTGCAGATGGGCTATCTCCTTCTTACATTCTTTCAAGGATGTTTCAGGATGCTCTTCTGGTCTCCTGGGCCCCTCAAACAGGTGCTTTAAATAGTTCTGCTTAGATTACTAACTGCCTTGTAAAATGAGCTAATTCTTGGGATGCCTTATTTAGCTGCCATCTTGCCCCATCTGTCTCACATTGTATTTTATTTGTTAGAGAAGTTGTGGATTTATAGAACAATAATACATAAAAAACAGAGCATCTATATACCACCTCACCACCAATACCTTACATTGGTGTGGAACATTTGTTACAATTGATGAAGCATGTTTTTATAATTGTACTTTTAATTAAATTACGTGGTTTAACTTAGGATTCACTGTTTGTGTACTATAGTTTGATGTTTTTTTAAAATTTAGTCTAACATTTCCCCTTTTAATCTCACACACACACACATATCAGTGAAATTAATTGCATCATAAGGTTGTGCTACCATCACTTCCATCCACTACCAAAACATCTCCATGATTTCAAAAAGGAACCCTTACACTTTAAGCCTTATCTTCCCATTCCCTATCCCCAACCTGTGTGCTGATAACCTATATTTTAGATTCTAGTTCTATGACTTTACTTGCTCTAATTGTTTCAAAGCAGTGAGATCATACAACATTTATCCTTTTGTGTCTGGCTTATTTCACGCAACATGATATCTTTCAGGTTTTCCCATTTTATCACATATATCAGGACTTCATTCTTTTTACCACTGAATAATATTTCATTGTATTTATATACTACATTTTATTTATACATTCATCTGTTGATGGACACTTGAGTTGCTTCCATCTTTTGAAAATTGTGAATAATGTAGCTATGAACATTGGTGTGCAAATAAATGCTTGATTCCCTGTTTTCAATTCTTTTGGGTATATGCCAAAAATTTGAATTGCCAAATCACATGGTATTTCTATACTTTGCATTCTGAGGAGCTACCAAACTGTCTTCCACAGTGGTTGTACTATTTTACATTGCCATCAGCATTGAGTGAGTGTTTCTATTTCTCCACATCCTCTTCAACATTTGCTATTTTCCATTTAATTAATAGTAGTCAATGTGAAAAAGGTATCTCATTGTAGTTTTGACTTGTATTTTCCTGATGGCTAATGATAATGAACATCATTTTATGTACTTTCTGGTCATTCATATATCTTCTTGGATAGACTTGTGTTCAGCCATTTGCCCAATTTTCAATTGGGCTGTTTTTGTTAAGTTGAAAGAATTTTTTATATGTATTCTGGATATTAAAACTTTAATCAGATATATGGTTTCCAAATTTTTCCTGCAGAGTATAAATTGTTGCTTTATTTTCATGATAATGTCATTTGAAAGTGAAAAACCTTTTTTAATTTTGATGAGGTCCCATATATCTATTATTTCCTTTTTTTGCTGGTGCTTTGGGTGTAAAGTCTAAGAAACCATAGCATAACACAATGTCTTGAAGATACTTCCCTATGCATTCTTCTATGAATTTGATAAGTTTAACTCTTATATTTAGGTCTTGGATCACTTTGAGGTAACTTTTTATATAGTGTGAGGTAAGGGTCTTCTTTTTGCAAGCAGAGATCCAGATACCCAGCACCATTTCTTGAAGAGGCAATGCTTTCCAATTGAGTGGGTGTTATCCTTTGTCAAAACTCTTTTTCTATTTCAAGAGGGCTTTAGCTATTTGTGGCCCCTTAGTCTTCCATATAAATTTGATGGTTGTCTCCATTTCTGCAAAGAAGGTTGTTGGCATTTTAATTGGGATTGCTTTGAATCTATAAATTGCCTGGGGTAGTATTGACATGTTAATGATATTTGGTCTTCCAATCATGAGCATAGAATATCCTTCCATTTATTTAATTTTTTTTCCCATTTATTTTAGCAATGTATTGTAGTTTTTTTATGTAAAAAGCCATTACATCATTGGTTTAGCAGTTTGATATAGTTATGGATTCCAAAAATAGATATTGGATTATGTTTGTAAACTGGTCTGTCTGAAGTTTCACATTTACTTATTAAATTATGTTTAGGGCTTTGATTGGGCCACATTAGTAGGGAGTTGAGTCTCCACCCCTTACTGGGTGGGAACTCACAAATAAAAGACATGGCAAAAGAAGAGAGTTGAAGTTTTGATGCTGGAATCTTGAGCTGGAGCCCTGGGAAGTAAGCACCTAGAGGAACTTGGTTGTGAGGAAAGAGAAGCAAGCCCTGGGAAGATAGGCTACTTGAGTCCAGAGGGAAGCAAGAGCTGGGAAGAGAGGAATCCAAGAAGCCTGACCTCTTGGCAGACATCACCAGCCATCTTGTCCCAATATGTGACAATAGATTTTGGTGAGGGAAATAACATATGTTTTATGGCCTGGTAGCTGTAAGCTTTTACCCCAAATAAATACACTCTATAAAAACCAACCAATTTCTTGTATTTTGCATAAACACCCCTTTGGCTGACTAATACACTTGGTTAGATTTATTCATAGAAATTTGATTCTTTTAATTGTTATTGTGAATGGAATTCTTTTTATTGATTTCATCTTCCAATTATTTGTTGCTTTTGTACAGAAAAACTGCTGATTTTTGCAGGTTGATCTTGTACCTCACCACTTTCCTGAATTCCTTTATATTCTCTACCAGCTTTGTTGTGAATTTTTACAGAACTTTCTGTAATATAGAATCATATCAACTACAAATAGGGAACATTTTACTTCCTCCTTTCCAACTTGGATGCCTTTTATCTTTTTCTTCCATAATTGTTCTGGCTAGAACTTCTAGTACAATGTTGAATAACAGTGGTGAGAGCAGGTATCCTTTTCTTGTTCTTGATCTTTGAGGGAAAACTTTCAGTCTTTCACCACTAAGTAGAATGTTAGTTCTGACTTTTTCATACATCATGTTGATGTATTTTGCTTTTATAAAAAAGGGTACTCTATCCTGTCAAGTACCTTTTCTGCATCAATTGAGATGACTTTGAGTTTTTTCCCCTTTCATTGTGTTAATGAAGCATATTACATTAATTGATTTTCTTATATTGAACCATCTTACATACCAGTCATAAATCCTACTTTATCATGATGTATAATTCTTTTACTATGCTATTGGATTCATTTTGCTAGTACTTTGTTGAGGATTATTGTGACTATATTTATAAGAGTTATTGCTCTGTTATGTTCTTTTCTTGTGGTATCTTTATCTGGCTTGGTATGAGGATGATGTTGGCCTCATAGATTAAATTGGGGCATGTTGTTTCCTCTTCAATTTTTTTTTTTTTTTTTTTGAAGTGTATAAGCAGAATTGGTAGTATGTCTTCTTTCAATGTTTGGGTGAATTCACCCATGAAGCCATCTGCTCCTGGGCTTTTCTTAGTATGACAGTTTTTAGGTAACTAATTCAATTTTTAAAATTAATTAATTTTAATATTGTCTTTTTTTAAAGATAGATTATGCAAAGTAATTCAGTCATTATTTGTGATTGATCTATTGTGATCCTCAATTTCTTCTTTCCTCAATGAGGATTGCTTACGTATTTCTAGAAATTTGTCCATTTCATCTTATGATAATTTTTATTTCTTTCGATCAGTAGTGATACCCCTTTCCTCATTACTTATTTTATGTATTTGCATCTTCTCTCTTTTTTCCTTTGTTATTCTAGCTAAGGTTTGTCAATTTTATTCATCTTTTCAAAGAACCAGCTTTTGCTTTGTTAATTTTTCTAACATTTTCTTATTTTCAACTTCATTTAACTCCCCTCTAATCTTTGTTATTTCATTCATTCTGCTTGTTTGGATTTAGTTTGTTGTTCTTTTTCTAATTCTGCCAGCTGTGCACTTAGGTCTTTGATTTAGCTCTTTCTTCTTTTCTAATAAAGCTATAAATTTCCCTGTCAGCACTGCTTTTGCTGCATCCCATAGGATTTGACACATTGTATTCTCAATTTCATTCATTTCAAAGCAATTACTGATTTCTTTTGCTATTTCCTCCTTGACCCACTGATTGTCTAAGAGTGTGTGTTTAGCTTCTATATCTTTGTGCCTAATCAGGTTTTCTGCCCCTTATTGACCTCCAGCTTCATTCTATTGTGGTCAGAGAAATTACTTCGTAAAATTTTAATCTTTCTGTATTCACTGAGAGTTGTTCTGTGGCCTAGCATGTGATCTATTCTGGAGAATGATCTGTGTGCACTGGAGAAGAAGGTATATCCTTCTTTATTTGGGTATAATATTCTGTATATGTCTATTAGGTCTAGATCCTCTAACATATTATTCAAGATTTCTGTTTCTTTTTTGATCCTCTGTTGAGATGTCCTAATGGTGATAATAGTGTATTAAAGTCCTCCATTATAATTGTAGAGGCATCTATTTCTCCACTTAGTTTTTCCAGTACTTGCTCAGTATTTGAAGTGCCCTGGTTAAGTGCATAAATATTTATGCTCATTCTTTCTTCTTGATAGCTTATCCCTTTTATTAATATTTAGTGTCCTTGTTTGTCTCTTGCAATAGTTTTGCATTTAAAGTCTATTTTTTCCAATTTTAGTATAGATACTTCTGCCCTTTCTTGGTTATTGTTCACATGTAAAATCATTGTCCAACCATTCGCTTGCAAACTCCTGGCATCCTTGAGTCAAATGTAAGTTTCTTGTAGACAGCATATAAATGAGTCATATTTTCTCATCCATTCTGTCAATCTGTTTCTTGATTGGAAATTTTAATCTACTGCCATTCAATGTTATTACTGCCAAGGCATTACTTATATTAGCCATATTTCCTTTATGTTTATATATGTCATTTGTTGTTTTTATATTTCTTTTTATCTTTTTAGTTATTCTTACAAATAATCTCCCTTTCAACTCTCTCCTTTAACTCTCTCTTTCTCCTGTTTTGTCCTTTCCATCTGCAAATCTCCCTTTAGTATTTCTTTAAGGGCAGAAAATACTCTCTTAATTTCTGTTTATCTGTGAATATTTTGAACTCTCTCTTTTTTGAATGGCAGCTTTGCTGGACACAGAATTCTTGGTTGAGAGTTGTTTCTTTTTTTCTCTCTCTTTGAGCATTTAACATGCTGTACCACTGCCTTCCTGCCTCTATGGTTTCAGATGAGAAATCAGTGTTTAATTTTATCAAGCTTCACTTGTATATGATGGATCTTTTTTCTCTCACTGCTTTCAGTATTCTTTGTCCTGAACATTGGAAAATTTGATGAGTATAATATATGTTTTGGGGTAGACTGTTTAGGATTTATACTGCTTGGGGTGTGCTGTGCCTCCTAGACATGTATGTCCATGTCACTCAGGAGAGTTGGGAAAATTTAAGCCATTATTTCCTACATTCCTTCTGCCTCCTTTCCCCTCTTTTTTCCCTCTTGGGTGCCTGTAATGTGTATTTTTTTGAATTTTGTGTTGTTATTCAAACCCTGAGTCCATGCTAGATTTTTTTTATATTTTTATCTCTCTGTTTTATCTGTTTGATTTCAGATATACTGTCATTGGCATCACTAATTCTTTCTTCTGCTTGTTTAAATCTGCTGTTATGTTCTTCCAGCAAATTTTTAATTTCTTGCATTGTGCCATTCATCAATTTCAGATCCTTTATCTTTTTATGTATATTCACGATTTCTTCACTATATTTCCCCAGTGTCTTCTTAATATACTTTATTCTTCCTTCAACTAATTAAGTTGGTTCATGGTATTTGTTTGGGCATCTTTGATTAGTTGTTCCACATTATGCATATCCTCTGGGTTTTTAGTTTTTTTCATTAGAATGGGCCATGTCTTCCTGTTTCTTAGTATGACCTGTAATTTTTGTTGGCATCTAAGCATCTGTTTATCTTGATGGGCTTATTCAGTTGGCTTGCTACTCTTTCTGCTCTAGAGTTGTGTGTGTATGCATGTGTGTGTGTGCGTGGTAAGGTTCCTTTTTGACTTTTGATTCCTTTTATTCTATATCCTTGTAGCTGTTTATGTTCTCTTGAAAAAAATAATAGGACCAAAGAAACATAAGAGAGAAGAAGTGAAAAACAATAATTGTAATAATAAAGGAAAAAGGTAGAAGAGGAACCATACAAGAGCCAGGAAAATAAATAAATAAATAAATTATACAAGTAAAAAATCATAAAAAATATAAAGGTGTAAGAATAAAAAAGGCAGAATAAAAAATAAACTAGAAAATTGTAGAAGAAAATATAATAAATTAAAATGTGGAAATATGAGAAGAAAAGAAAATTAAGAGAAAAAGAAAAATGAAGTCCAAACAAGAAGAGGTAGAATGAAAGAAAAGCAACAGAAAACAGAAGATGGGAAAATGAAGTAAAATAAATAAGTTGAAAAAATAAGTAAAAGTCAAAAAGGAAACAAAGAAAGGGAAAAGACAAAGAGAAAACAAAACAAAGCAAAACAAAAACCCAGGATAAACAGACTTGCCTCTTAGGCCCCTTGGGACCATCTCAGGGTACCAGTGCTTATCAATCAATCACCTTGCAGTCTGCCTTCCCCAAGAGAGGTATCCAGTTCTAATGAATAAAATAATAATTAAGCAACAACAACAAAAAATAGATCATAAAAACCTAAAGCGAACAAACAAACAAAAATCAGCCTATACATTCCCTGTAATAAGGTGCCATTTGGGTGCTTGGTAACCCAGTGGATCTCTCACTGGATCCCTTCTCTTAAAAGGTACCAGGAATCAAACCAGGTACCTCATATATGAAAGGCAGGAATTCATAAAATGAGCTACTATACCCACTCCACAGATTAATTTGACTTCTGAAAGCTTATCTGGCTCTTCCTGCCCCCTTCCCAAAAGCTAATTGGGCTTCCAACAGTTTGTAGGAGCCAGGTTGGTTATACACAAGTCTCTGTCCCCTCACCTAGTTCTTCTGTCTCCCAGGATGGCTGGGTGTGATGGTCTACCTGATCAGATCCCACCTCCCCTTTCCCTGGGGCCCCTTCAGTGTTGGCTGAGATCTTTTTTGAGATTCAAAGGGGGTTCAACTGGCCAAATTCACTGAAAAGAAATCACTCTCCATCCTTCACCAGACTCTTCTTCCTCCCAGGGAACATTCTTTTCCACTCAGTTGGCTGCAATGAGCCAAGGGTTTTAATGCAGTTAATTGTTGTTTGCTAAGTTAGGGAAGTTCTCTGTCGTTATTTCTTTGACCATTCCTTCTGCTCCTTTCCCACTTTTTATTCTCCTTCTGGTACTCTCATTATGCAGATATTGGTGCACTTGATGGTGTCCCAGAAGTGTCTTAGGATACTATTGCTTTTAATAATTCTTTCTTATTTCTGTTTTTCAGTCTGCCTCTTTTCAAATGTCTTATCCTCTTTCTGCCAGTTCCAATCTGCTCTTGAAACCTCTTTGGCATTTTTCATCTCAGCTATTGTTGTCTTCAACTCCAGTATTTCTGTTTGGTTCTTCTAAACATTTGTATCTCTTTACTAAAACTCTCATATTGCTCAGTCATTGTATTCCTCATATCCTTTAGTTCTTCATACTTTCCTTCATCTCCTTGAGCATATTTAAGATAAATATTTAAAGACTTATTTGGTATATCCACATTTTCTACTCCATTGGTATTTTCTGAATTTTTATCCTCTTCCTTTGTATGTGCTATCACTTCCTTTTTCTTGGTCTTATGCTCTTTTGCTGCACGTTTTTACATTTTAATCCTTTAAAATATTAAATTTTGCATTTATTTCCTGAAATGTCTGGTTTTGTAATCAGCTGGTGATAAGACAGAGATTTACTTGAGCTTTAGCTTTCCTATGTCACTAGCAAGCTAGTAAAGGGCTGGATCTCACAGCCACCTGCCCCAAGAGTGGGGGGATGGTAATCAATGTTGCTCCTTAGAGAGAACAATTTACAGTTCTTCACTGTAATTTATCAGCCTCTTCCTCCTAATCTTCTCTGGATTCTGTAGAGCATTTTTCTGACATCCAGAGTTTCAAAATAGTTGTTCCAGACAGGTGCTGCATGTTTAATAGTTGTTTTGTTTGAAGGACTGAATTGTGGATCTCCCTAATCCAACATCATCCCACAATCCTCTCGTACTTTTTTCCCAGATTAATAAAATATATATATTGAAGTATATCATTCACACACAAACATATATAAATGATAAATGTACAGTAATAGTTCTGAACTTATAAAACAAACATACATAACATCATATTGGGCTCTCATACCTCACCCTACCTCCAATACCTTGCATTGTTGTGAAACATTTTTAACTAATGATTAAAGAGCATCCACAAAATATTACTACTAACCAAAGTATCTTACATTTTGTGTATTTTCCTCCAACCCAGCCTATTATTACTATTATTACTACATAATTTATACATGACCGTACATAAACAATAAGTGTATAGTAAAAATTGGAAACGTACAAAGCAAATATGCAAAACATCATACAAGGGTCCCATACATCAATCCACCACAAACACCTTGCATTGTTGTGAGACATTTGTTTACAAAATACGAAAGAATATTGTCAAAATCTTACTACTAACTATAGTCTTTATCTTATATTTGGTGTATTTTTCCCCAACCCACCCTATTATTATTTTTTAATATTTTTTTTATGACAGAAGTTGTAAACTTACAAGACAATCATGCACATTTGCAGAGTTCCCACACAGCACCTCTCTATCAACACAACACACCATGGTAGAACATTTGTTACAGATGTATTACCAGGTCTCCATACTCCCCCATTATCAAAACAGTACATCTTTGGCATAGATGTATCAATATTACATTATTATTCTTAGCCACAGTCCATAGGTCTCTCCAGTTGTACTTTTCCAATGCTTCTCCACATTCCCACCACCCTGCAATAGTGATGTACATCTGCTCTAGCTCACAAAGGACACTTTTGCATCTGTACCATCAACCACAATTCTCACCCACTTTTGGGTTTTCTGTGTTAGTCAATCCCTAACTTACTTTCATTTGGCATTTACGTCCCTAGACTATCCTTTTCATCCAATTTCTATTTATAAACCAGCTGTTACTCACTATACTGTGTTACCATCAGCTTTATATATTTCCACACTTACACAGTAAATTAATTAAAACTTGTACATACATTAAACATCAGTAGTCCATCTCAGTCCTCCTCTTATCTCTTTTAAGAATCCATCACCTACCACCAGGTCTTGAAGTTATTTTCCTACATTTTCTTCCAGAAACTTTAAGGTTCTTGCTTTTATATTTAGGTTTTTGATCCATTTTGAGTTAATTTTTGTATAAGGTGTGAGATAGGGGTCTTTTTCCTTCTTTTGGCTCTGGATATTCAGTTCCTTCAGCACCATGTGTGGAATGGACTGTTCTGCCCATTCTGAGTGGATTTGACAGGCTTGTCAAAAATCACTTGACCATATACTTGAGAGTCTTTTTCCAAACCATCAGTTTGGCTCCATTGACCTGTGTGTCTACCTTTATGCCAGTATCATGCTGTTTTTACCACTGTAGCTAGGTAATATGATTTGAAGTCTAGAAGTGAGAGTACCCCAACTTTGCTTTTCCTTTATAAGATATGTTTCACTATTCCAAATAAATTTGATAATCATGTTTTCCATTTATTTAAAAAATGCTGGTGGAATTTTTCATTGGGATTGCATTGAAGCTGTATATCAATCTGAGTAGAATTGACATCTTAATGATATTTAGTCTTTCAATCTGTTAGCAAGAAGTGTTCTTCCACTTTTTTAGATTTTTAAAAAATTTATTTTAACAATGAGTAGTAGTTTTCTAAATACAAGTGTTTCACCTCATTTGTTAAGTTTATTCCAAAATATTTGGGATTTATCTGTAATATTTTATTTTTACCACTCTTTTGACACTGTTAGTTACTTTTACTGACATAATCTTCATTTCTAGACTGTCTCCCAAGCCTCTCTCTCCTGTCTTTTCTTTTCAGAGTGTAGCACACCCTTTAGTATTTCCTGCAATGCTAGACTCTTGGTTACAAACTCTCAGTTTCTGTTTATCTGTGAATATTCCAAACTTGCCCTCATTTTTGAAAGACAATCTTGCTAGATGTAAGACTCTTGGCTAGAAGTTTTTTTCTTGCAGTTTCTTAAATATGTTATACCATTGTCTTCTTGCCTCCATGGTTTCTGATGAGAAATTGTCACTTAATCTTATTGGGTATCCCTTATATGTTATGCATTGTTTTTCTCTAGCTGCTCTCATAATTCTCTCTCTATCTTTGGCATTTGACAGTCTGATTAATATGTGTCTCAGAGTTGGTCTATTTGGGTTTATTTGGATGGGAATATGTTATGCTTTCTGGACAGGGATATCATGTCCTTCAATAGGAGTGGGAAATTTTCTACCATTATTTCTTCAGATATTCCTTCTGCTCCTTTTCCTGTCTTTTCTCCTTCTGGGACACCCATGACATGTATGTTTGCACAACTCTTAGTGTCATTTAGTTTTCAGAGAACTTGTTCAATTTGTTTTCCATTCTTTTCTTCATCTGTTCTTTTGTGTGTTTGCTTTCAGAGGCCATTTCTTTAATCTCACCAATCCTTTCTTCTGCCTCCTCAAATCTGCTATTATATGATGCCAGTGTATTCTTTACTTCAATTATTGCACCTTTCATTCCCATAAATCTGCTATTTTTCTATGTATGCTTTGAAATTCTTCTATGTGTTCATCCAATGGCTTTTTAATATCTTTAATCACTTTAGGCATCTCATTGGATTTATTAAGGAGATTTGTTTGAACATCTATGATTAGTTATCTCAAGTCCTTTATGTCATCTGGAAGCTTATTTGTTCCTTTAACTGGACCATATCTTCCTGTTTCTTGGTGTGGAGGGTAATTTTTGTTGATGTCTTGGCATCTGACTTACTAGATTTATTTATTCCGGATGCCATTTCAGTCTTTAATTTAGGGCTTTCTTGCCCTTTCTGTCTTGCTGGTTGTGTAGTAGGATCCAAGGATGTAGTTGGTGCTGCAAGCTCTGGAGGATCAAGCTGCCTTCATTCCCCCAGTGATGGATGATACTTCTCTCAACTTTCTTTTTTGCCAGGGGTAGGGACAGGGCCACTGCTGTGTGGAATAATCCAAGTCGTGCAGGCCTAAACTGTAGTTGCCCAGAGAGACTGATCAAGCTTCATGCCCCTTCCTCCCCCACCTGGGGCAGGGATGGAGCTTCAGGTGTGGGCAGCAATCTATGCCATGCAGGTCCAAAATGACCACAGTTGCTCCAGTAGATTTCCAACTATTCAGCCTGTGCCAGTCAAATGTTCCTGCAGTTACCCAGAGAAGCTGGTGCAGGGCTCACTAGCTTCCTCCATGCTAGAGGTGGGCTGAAGCCTAGGTTAGGGCTGCAGGCCGATCTGGGTGAAAGATGCATGTCTCTACCAGCACTGTAATTTTCAGTCAGCTGGGCTTCCTTTCATGCTGTGCATGGCGTTAAAGTGGCAGCTACTGGCTTCTTTCCAACTTGGACAAGTTCAAACTTTAGCTGTCCTTAGGATTGTAGTTTAGCTAGCTGAATTTACTTATCAGTAGCTAAAGTCGGTGGCTAACCATCTCTTCCTCCCTGTTTTTAGGAAGTGAAGTTTCCAATTCCAGCTACAGAACAGCTCCTGGGGCAGCTTACTCTACCAGAGTGGGATGATAACCAGCCTCTGCAGTGTGACCCGTATTTTCCTGGAAAGGCTAGCACAGGTCCTCCCAGCTTCCTCCCTGCTGGAGGTGGGGCTGGAGATTAGGCTAGAGCTGCAAGCTGATCTGGATGGAAAGAAGCCAGTTCCTACTAGCACTGTGATTTTCAGTCTGCTCTGCTTCCCCTTGTGCCAGGGGCAGAGTTAAGATGGCAGCTACCAACCTCTTTCTGACTTGGAAAGTTTCAAATTTTAGCTGTTCTGAGGATTATACTTTAGTCTGCTGAATTTACTAATCAGTAGCCAAAGTAGGTGCCCAAAAGTCTTCTCCGCCCCCAATTTTGGGAAGTGTAGCTTCCATTCCACCTGCAGAATAGCTCCCGAGGCAGCTTGTGCCTCGAGTGGAGGATGGGCACTGGTCTCCATTGCATGGAGTGTTATACTTATGAATCTTCTCTGCAGATGAGCAGTTTCCTCCTTCCAATCCTTCAAGGATGTTGCAAGATGCTTTTTTGGTCTCCTGGAGTCCCCAAACAGGTGCTTTAGACAGATGTGTGTGATTACTAACTGCCCTGTAGCATGAGCTGATTCTACGAGCTCCTTACTCTGTGGCCATCTTGCTGGTTATCTCTCACATTTTATTTCTAAGAAAATTTACATTAGATTTTATTTTTATTTTGAAAGCAGCCCCATTCTAAGTACCAATTGTTGGTATAGTCAACATAATCAAAATATATAAATATATTTCCATAGATGACAAAATATTTTTGATAAAAGTCACCAACTCTGTATAGTCACTGATTAAATAATGACAGTAATAATCTAGACAATGAGGAGTACATCAATAACATGATTGAAAACATATATTTCATATAAATACCATTATCATGCTTATTATTTTACATGATTCTGGCCATGCTAGCTGAAGAAATTAGATAAGACAAATAAATAGAATTCATTAATTTTAGAAAGAGCATGGGCAAAAATATTTCCAGTAAATATGGCTTTGTGCATGGTATACTCCTCTTCATTAATTTCTATTATAAAAGAGATATTATTTGTCCTCCTATATCCAGCCCCTTTATACTTTCACTGAATCTCATCTCCATTCTTTTTAGGAAATTTGGATTGTTAGTCATTTTCAATCATGTCCCCTCTTCCATTATCTTTAGCCTTGCTCACTTCCTTGGCTCTTGCCCATCATATTTTAAGCAAGTCTATCCCCCTTAGGAGCCTTTCTTTGATTCCACAATGCCCTCTAACTACTGCCATTAGATCCTTTCCCTTCATGGTTAAATGTCTTCAAAAGTGTTTTGTTTTGTTTTATTATTAAATCTTCCATTTTCTTACTTCCCTTTCATTCTTCAACCCCCCCCTTACTCTAAGATCAGCTTCCAACATTAAACCAAATCTATTCTAAGATTATTAAAACCAATGGCTACTTTCAACTTTCATATTTGTCAAATCCCCACTAGCAATAGAAGCAATTGATCATCCTGACTTTCAATATTCTGTCTTACCTCAAGTTCTGTGACTTGATTTCATGCTCTCAAATTTTTATTTCATTCCAGTAATTTTTAAAAATGAACCCACTTTTCAATATCACATTTTACCACCCCAGTTCAAGCCATTATCCTTTCTATCCAGTTTAATGGAACAACGGAATATTTGTTCTGAGAATGTGAAATCCAAGAGGGAGGAGTTTAGATTAAGATTTTAGGTGTATGAGACATGAATAACTGAGATGTAAATATAGCTTAAGGCCATATCCTAGAAATCCTTTACCTTGCTAATAGGTTTAAATATTATCCCATTGGCAGAAACACGTGCCCATATATTTTCTAAAATCATATTCTTTATATTGAAAGAGATCAATGCATGCTAGCTAAATAAAAATACAAAAATGCTGATGGCAAAATGGGTAAAAAGAACCCATGCATGGAGGAAAATGTACACCAAGACACAGGCTTTGTCATTTAAAGAGAAGGGAAATATGGATAATTTTTCAACCCTTTACATTTTAAAAATTAAGGGTACATATATTTATTTTGTTAAAATAAAGCAGAAGATTTATTTAAATGGAATATGCCACAATGCTTCTAGCTAAGGCCGTGATGCAGCATCCCATTTCTCTTCAATTCATAGTAAGAGGGTCTAAGAAAGTAGAAATTTAGAATATTTTCACACTTATCCAACCAAGGATCACTATTTACATTTAGTTTTACTATCTCTTTTACCTCCTTTATCCTAAAATAACATTTTTTTAAAATACTTTATGCCATATCTGTTTTAAAAGATCTAAGTAGTTGTTTTTGGACAATGTCTACAATATGGATTTGCTTATTTATCATTTATTCACTAGATTTATGTTAAATATGTGTATACATAGACAATGCTTTCTAATTTCCATTGCTCATATTCAAAGAACTATTGCATTAGATTGTTGCAATACTGAAGGTGCTAAATTTGACAACTTGATGAAGGTGTTGTCCATCAGATTTTTTCACTCTGAAATTCTTTTTTTTTTCCATTTCTAATTAATGTTTAGTCTGTGACAATGATACACAAGGATGGTTTTCATCCATTGTTGGCTCTTGCCTGAAACAGTTACTGCAGGGGGGCAAATTAGGGATTTTGTAGTTCTATTATTCCTTTTACATGTCAACATTTACTAACTGGCATTCTCCTGAAAAGTGGAGTTTTAACCATTTCCCACTCCTTTTTTAAAAAAAATCTCTATTGACATGTTTTTTTAAATCTACTGTCGGAAGCGTCTGTGGCTCAAGCAATTGAGCTCCTGTTTACCACATGGAGGACCTGGGTTCAATCCCTGGGACATTTTGGTAAAAGAAAGAAAGGGCGCCCAGACCTGTGTGGAGAGGCATAGGTCCCGCATGGCACAGTGAGGCACAGTCCCTGCGAGGTGAAGCGATGCACTGAAAAGGCGGTGATGCAACCAGATAGGAAGAAAAAATTGATTATAATCTGTGTTGTCAGTAATTTTTTAGGCCTAAATTGTTTCAGATTTGGCCAGAGTGAACCTCTTAAATTTGTCTTTTTGAGATTCTTATGAACATATAAACTTTCTATTCAAGTTCTCTACACGCACACATCCACATCCACATGCAAAAGTGAATTTATCTTAATTCTCTCCTGGCTCAATTAATTTTCACATTTGAGCACACCTGTGTAGCCAGCACACCTGTGTAATATTTGAGGAAACAGTATGTCAAACCCCTCCTGCTCCTTTTCAGTCATTACTGGATCCCATGAATTTTTTTAACATTTTCTTATTTTCTATCATGTGGTATCCTAGGCTCAACTTGTAATTTCCTGGCCTCAAATTGGCATATCATTTTTTCCAAGGAAAATAGGCTCTTTTTAGTGAAGAATGGTATTTAGAAACAAATATATAGACTTCAGGTAACCTGTTTAAAAGTCATCTTTTATTATAAAATTACTTTTATATTAGTATAAACATAAAATTTAAGCATTAAGATGTTAGAAACATAGTGAGAAAATTACAAAATGTTACCAACGGAACAAACACAAACAGAAGCAAATAAAAGGACATATTCCTTGAGACACAAACTAAGTACTATGAAAATTTTGATTCTCCCAAAATGGATTAATAGAACTAATGAATTCAAAAGACAAATCCCAATTTTTGGAAGATCATAATGAGTTTATTTGAATAGAAATATTTCTATTTCTTAATTCACAAAAAATCAGATATATAGTTAAAAAATGAAACATAAAACAATTAGAAGAAAATGTAAGTACTTGAACAATGGAATTAAATAATTTCCCGACATAAACACTTCATGATTTTTTACTTTTTAATTCATTTTTTTTCATTTGTGAAGCTAACTATTTCTAACTGTAAAAGAATGTAATTTTTAAAAATCTCCAATGAGACACCATAAGCAGAATTAAAAGGCAAATTATATATGAGAAAAAGCATTGGATTATTTTAGAAAATGTGCATTCATTACAATAAAAGCATACCAAACAGATAGCTCAAAAAATAGCAATGTATGCCACATTTGTCTAATATCCAAGTGATTAAAGATTCCAAAAAGTAAAAAAAAAAAATTCATATATCACATTTTTTTAAACTCCAAATCTGTCAAGGGGAATTCATACACTGCTTAAAATAGGGCAAACTGGCACAGGTTTTCAGGAGGACTACTTGTTAAAATGTTTGAAAAGCATTTAATATGCTTATACAAATCTACTCTGGAATTCCAGTCTGTAAATTTTTAGTGGAAGTTTTAAGATATAAGCACAGCTATTTTGAACAAGTGCACTATTTGAATGCTATTTATAAGAATACAATCTTAGAAAAATATCTACATATGGAAATGTTTTATATATGATAAGGTCATATGAGAGAATGCTGTGTGGCCACCTGTCATGGTTTAAGAAACACTTCCTAACTTCATGAAATATCCAAAATATTAAAAGGGAAAAGCATATAAAATTAAAAGGTGCATAATATTCATACACTACATATGCATTCCAAAATTCTATGCAATTTAAAATACATAATATACATATCCAGCATATATGTAGCTATAAAATGATACTATATCATATGTGTTACATTATGTATATTACCATATACATAATCATGCAAGTGTTTAAGAATATTTATCATAAATATTAATAGTAATCTTTGGGAGGTCGAATTATGTGTATTTTTAATATATTTTTGAATATCCTAATTTTTTAGAAATGATCTTATATTACAATTATCTGAAAAATATTATAAAAATAACCATTTTCCAAAAAAAAGAGGATTCTTCCTGTAACAGTTACATTGGGAGATATAAAACTTTTTAAAGATTCTTTCTGTTTTTGAAATTATTACTCTAAAATAGAGTAGTTCCTCTCCTCTACTCATTTGCACAAAAAATAAGGATTGTATATAAGCAATACAAAGTGATATTTACTTTTAAATTCATTTTTTAATCTGTGAAGAACCTAAAAATATTTCTAACTGTAAGAGTGTTATTAAAAAAAATATCTCCAGGGAAGCAGCTGTGACGCAATCAATTGGACTCCTGTCTACCATATGGGAGGCCCGGGGTTCGCGTCCCAAGACCTCTTTGTGAAGGCAGGCTGGCCCACGCCGGTGAAGAGCTGGCCCAGCAAGATGACACAACAAAGGGAGACAAGCAGACACAGAAGAATGAGCAGCGAATGGACCCAGAGAGCAGACAGCAAGCAAGCCACAAGTGGGGGGAATAAATAAATAAATAATAAATCTTAAAAAAAACTCTAATGAGTTTTGTTTGCCTCCTTTTTGTTTATTATTGTTATTGGAATCATGAAATGCTCTAGTAATGAAGTGATGAACGCAAAACTATGTGATTATACCAAATACCATTAACTCTATGCTTTTACACTTTGGATGGATTTATGCTTTATTAATATGTATCAATAAAATTAATCTTTAAAAATTTCCAAACCAATATGAAATATTAACTAATTTTAGTTATCCCACTGACTTCAGAGGTTGTAATTGTAAATCCCCCTTAGATAAAATGTCATAACACTTCCATTTTTATTGTCATTATTAGGTAATAAATGGTACGGTTCAATGCTACCAGGCCAAGGTTCTCTTTAAATTCCTGTACATTTTCCTAAATCTGACAAGTATACCCAGGAAATCTGAGCAGACCAGGGCACTCTGAAAGAAAAATGAGTGTTGGCTCTCAATTTTGAATGATGTTTTAAAATAAGCCCTCAGTATTGAAATCTGCAGTTCCTTTCATCTGACCTGTTTGGATGTGAGGAGAAAGCCAACCCAGAGAGTTGCCACCTTACCTCAGGGGCCCAGTGGTGACTTGAGGAAAGGGCCTCACCCCTGTGTCTGCACTGAGGCTCTTTGTCAACGCGATTACCTCAGCCTCCAAGAATGCCACTGGGCAACGCTGATCTGCATTCAGTTGCAAGTGACACCACAGTCGCCCTTTCCTGTTCTGAAATTACAGACTAGGTTGCTAGCTGGACTTTTCTTTCTGCTCAGCTTATGAAATCCATCACTTGAAGAAACTTGATTCGTCTCATCAGACAATGCACCATTAACTGGATGGCATATGCTCCTGAAGGTCCTGAGGCCTTGGATTTAGCTGCTACCTCTAGTGCTGGTTGTAACGTCTTGCTTATAGGGATTAGGGGCACGAGCAGAAAGGATTTGCCAGGAGTTTTATGATGACAATTTGGCCTTTTATTTTTACTTTGCATTCACGGGCTACCTACAAATCAGATTTAGATGATCCCAAGTGAGGGGAAGGCATATTTTATTCTTTCGCATACTGGCATCATATCCACAAAACAGAGAACTGAATCTATTAATCTAAAATACAACTTTTGGAGAAAAACAGTTTCTATAGTTCTTTCAGTTGGGTTTCTAAATGATACCTGTGGAAAATTAGTACTTTGGATGTGGAATATGGTAGCTATTGCTGCTCGGCTCCTCTCTTTTTCATATCTTTCTCTTTTGTCTTACAAGGGTAAATAAGAAAATGCCTGTTTCCAACCAATTGATCCATTAGTTTTTTTATTACTTCACTTGTAAATATACATGTTTTACTAGGCGGTGTCTCTTCTAACTAAAAAAATACCACTTGTTTCTACTTAGACAATATTTTATTGTGGGTGTGTTTATTATGTTTTTTAAATCTGCAGGTGTACTAGTGCAATGAAACCGCTGAAAAGACAGAAACTGTATATGATAATACCATAAAATATTAACACTGAATAAGCATATTAAAATTTTAAATCAAGCACATCTGCTAATTGCCAGTGTGTTCCTGTAATAACAAAACACACTTAATTTTCTAGGAAGCAGTAGTTGCTAATGGTGTAATAATACAGTTTAATTTGGCTCCGTTTAGAAACAATGCAGTAAACCTGTGTTATGTTATCATTGGCTGGAAGCCATTCTTACAACTCAGACCCAGGTAATAGTGTTCACATTCAGTCTGAAAGAGATCAAAATCTAACCAGATGAGAAGAAATGTCCCTTATACTTTTTTGTACACTTTTAGAATTCTAGGAACTTGAAAAATACAGCACCATGACTTTAAGATCATTTAAAATTTAGTTTTAAGATTTCCGACCTGACTTAAAGACAATATTATATTATGACAAATGCCCTATATAACTGACAGGGAAAAAAAGTTAAAATTTAAAGAAATATCAACTGAAAAAAAGGGGAAAAAATGTCCATTTTTGGTCAAAGGTTTAGTATTTTGTCCTACAAATCTATAAGAGAAGGCTGTGAACCAGTTCAGAGTACTTAATATATTCTTGAGTACTTTATCAATTCAGGAGTGTTTCCATTTTTTTCCTCTAAAGATTATTTCAAGTTGATAGTGGGATGGTATGCATATAGAAAATTGAATTTTATTGCCTCCTACTCACAATAAATGATCTATAATTACTATGATTTTATAAAAGTTTGAATCTTTGAATTGATATGTCATGAAACACTGTTTTTTTAATCTATGAATAAATAATTAAAAGCAATTTAATTTAGGGAAGAAATGCAAAACAAAAACAATATGGCTATACCCTATTTTAGACAGACGTCCTCAAGTTCTTAATGCTGAAGATAATCATCCAAATTCCCTGATCTGCATGATAATGGAAAAGGTAATACAGATGAGTAGAAATTGCCTCTTAGATATCATTGTTTGCTGGTAACATACAAGAATGAGTAAACTTAAGCAAAATAATAATAAAAACAATGGCAATTTACAAAGAAGGGGAATAAAATAAAATTTGTAAACTTCGGCTCTTGAGCTCTCCCATTACTCTATCTGAGATTCCAATTCCATATACCTATGTTTCTCAGGACAAACTGTAAAAAAAAAGGAATATGGCAGACTTTGGTCAATGGTGGTTAGTGTTTTGTTAACAAAGTATGATTTCCAGAGGCTCATACCTAGAATTGATTCAGTTTCAGGAAACAGGCTGGTAAGGGATTGCAGTGTGTACCCATTATATAAGGTCTACACCAGAATAGAAATTCTGAGCTCCTTTCTCAGATATAGAGAAGGAAATATCAAGTATTCGTGGTTTTCCTCATTTTGTAAGTCCTTATGGTGAGACTATTTATAAATACTTGATTTGATCTTCACAATGACCCCATTAAATGTTTAATAATCGCCCATTTTAATATGAAAAAAACGAAAACAACAACACTAAGAAAAGGTGAATGCCCGATATGAAAAAGCTAATGAAAGACAGGTCTCACATTTAAAACTCAGGTCCAAATGACTCCAAATCCTTCCCAAAAGAAATGTCATTTGTAAAAATTCCTTACCATTTTTATCATGCTGTACTCTGTAAGGTTGCAACAGGAACACAGGATCAATATCAAGAACAATACTAAGAACTATTGTCTCTTTATACCTTGGTTTTCTTTAGAATAAATCTAACACACAAGAAATAGCTTATTAAAATGGTCACAGACATGGCGTATGGAGTCAGACTGGCAGGATACTCTACCAGATGTGTGGCCTTGGACAAATTACTTTATGTCTTAGTTTCATAATATATAAAATGGGAATAATAGTTCTACTTGTAAGGTTTCTGTTTGGATTATATGAACTAATATCCAGAAAATGTTTACAACAGTGCTTGGCACTGGCACAGAGAGCTATATGTATTTTATATGATTATCCATACTAGTATTATTTTAACTTTAATTTAGGCATCAGACTGGAAAAATCTTTTTCTTCTTTATTCAATTGTCATTGGGATATGGATTTAAGGAAACCTTGTCAGCCTTTTTTTTATTTTCTATTAAGGCTTTGATTAGTTAAGGAGAGAGGACTAGCTGTATTGGTAAGAAATCTACTATCTCTGTCCTACATTGCAGAATGAGGAGACAGAATTATTATTGGTAATGAAATTAGAATAATCTTACATTCAAATAGAGTTTTACAATGATCAAATTCTCATTAAGCTTCAATTGGTTCTTATGCCAACTCATGCAAAGTAAATAGAGAAATAATTTTGATATCCATTTTGTAGTCAGTTCACTGAGGCTCAAAGAGTTTAAGAATCAGGCACAAGATAAAACAGTTTATTAAGAGTGGAACTGGGACTAGAATCTAAGTTACTTAAATTCTTCCCCATGCTTCAATTTCTCAATGATATTTCATTTAGAAAAGGAGTAACATTTACTTATTCTTAGACATTACATCCAGAAATTCTTCAAGAAACATTCTTTGGGTATACAGACTCCAACAAAAGAGAGCTTATACCCAAGGAATATCTCTTTCACAATTAATGTCTTTGCTGAAGTGAGGGCTGCTGAACAAGGTGAATAGAATGACAAGATATATAATTGAAAAAAAATTCATATATATGCAATATTAATACATTAAAATTTTCTGGCAAATGAAAGGAAAGGGTCCCAAGTGAAAACATTAGACTGAAAGTAACGTAACAGTTGTGAACTAGAACAGGTAGTGATACTTGAATTTTTCATGTCAACACTTGGCAATCTATTTGTTATTCAGGTAAAGCAGTAGATAGAGCACTTGATAAATTCAGTTAAATTTTCCAACAAAAATCACATTCTACAGATTGATTCCCTATTGTTTTACCAGGTTTATTTCCTAACACATTTGTTTGCTAGAAATATATACATATTGTCAAAAGATTGAGCTACATTACAATAAATAATTTTTAAAATAATTATGACCAGGTTCTGATGAAAATTACATATTAAAGAAAAGAGGAAAGCTTACAGAAATTTCAGTAAAGGTAAATAGCAGAATTCCTAATATGTAGGACAAAATACATTTATATACTCTTGTCATAACATCATGTATCAGTTGCAATTGTTTATAATAGAATATTTTTAAAATGTGCGTAAGTGAAATATAGACAAAAGCCACCTAAATTTTCTTCACCTCAAAGTCATTAGTAGAAGCTTGTAGTTGCAAAGTGAAGGGACATGACAAGGGTATGTCATGTTATTATGATGCATACTGCTGCTGATTGAATTGTCCCCACAGAAGACATGGCCAAGTCAATCTGCATTTGTGGGTGTCAACCCATTTGTAAATAGGACAGTTTTGAGGATAAGGCGAGGATTCATTTGTGAATAGGATCTCTAAAGATCCTATTTTGATGAGGCAAAATTCAAAGAAGATGGGCCTTTAACACCTAGGGCTGATGTTCTTATGAAAGGAAATCTGTAGAAATTCACAGATGACAGAGCAGGAGAAGGAGAAGCCAGAAAGAGAGCCATGTGACAGAACGAGAGTTGTAAATCAAGGAACTCCAAGGACTGTGGCAAACAAACTCTAGAATGCTACAGATTCTAGAAGAAAACGTAGCCTATAAAGAGCTTGATTTTGGACTTCTTTACTTCAAATCCAGTAAATAATAAATTCCATTGTTTAAGGCAACCCATCATGTGTGGTTTTTTTGTTTGTTTGTTTGTTTGTTTTGTCATAGCAGCCCTGACAAACTTGGACACATACAATTTGGGATCTCTATGCATTGGTTGTATAAATGAGATTATAGCTGATAACCTGTACTATAAGCCACCTATGCTTCATTCAATATCTTCAGTGTAACTACATATATAATATAATCTTAAGTGACTGCTTAATAGCCCATTTTAAATATGCAGTACTATTTACTTCATCAAACTTCTACTATTAAATGAGTATTTTGTTTTTAACCTCTCATTATTATAAATATCATTGCAGTGATTCTCCTTGTAAGTAAGTTCTTTGTAAATTCTTATTTATCCTTAGTTTAAAATCCCAGTACCAGAAAACCTCACCATGAATGTGCATAATTAATGCTTCCAGTAAATGTATCAAATGGCCTCCATAAGGACTTTTTAGCCATTTGCTTTCCTATCACTATCATCTGGAGGGCCTGCGTCCTCTATTCTCCTGCCAACCTTAGACATCATTTTGAAAAATCTGTCTATCTAATGGGTAAAACTGCAATCTTGTCTTAATTTCCATTTATTTATAATAATTTCAAGTGGTTAAAACTTGTGTGTGTATATGTGTACATGACTATAGATTAGTGTATATGTATATGTGTGTGTAAATATGTATATATGCATATGTGTGTATATACTTTGGCATTTTGAAGCCATGTACTTTAAAATGTGCAATACTTTGCTTTATACAGAAGCTTCATGTAACAAGACCTAGTGGGAATATACTTTCTATTTAATAATGTAAATATCTTTATAAAAATACCAAATGAGTAGGAAAGGAGTGTGGAGAAGAGCAGTACAATACTCATCCTATACTTCACTCTGACTGAGTTCTAAAATTCAGATATTTACGTTCGAGTACATTAAATATTTGAAAGACAAGGAATTTTCAAAAAAAAGCTGTCAAATTTAGTGTTTCTGTGTCCTAGAATTCATGAGAACTTTCCATTTTTCTCTTAAGGAAACTATTTCTTCTGTTACCTTTATTATAATTTTTAAAAAATGTAATCTCACATGTAACTTACGTCCAAGGTTCTCACCTTACTCCCATTCCTGAAACTGTTTTGAACACTTCGGTGTACAGCTCTCATGCCTTCACAAAGAGATCCACATTTGATAGTTTCCTAATAAAAATGTGAGTTTCATTTAAGATTTGAATGAAGAAGGGTGAGAAGAATTTACTTTGGAAACAAAGTTTAAAATTATAAAATCCCTTAAACATAACTCTTTTTTACAATAAATCTTTTCTAGGCTGCAATCACCTTTTGGGTCTCTTTTCTAAAGTCCCTAGTCAGCTATTACAGGGTTTTCTTTCTTTTCTCTTATTTTTCCCTATAACCTATCACTAATGAAGAGCAATTTACCTGCTTTTGTTTCTCCAGTTTTCATCCCCATGTTTATCCCAATGCTTAACAAAATTAGAAGACTTACCTAGGTGCTTAAAAACAGTGAGGTTACTATAAATTATAAATTTCTGTTACCACAAATATATTTCTTAAAAGCCTGTTGAAATTATTAAACTGTGACATTGTGGTGGATTGAAATTGTTTATCCCAGGTTGGAAACATTCCTGGTCTTTGTCTGCCTTCTGGTGTATATGGGCCCATTGTAAATAAGAGCTCTTCAAGACATTACATCAGTTAAGGTGTGGACCAGCTGACTCAGGATGGGATTCATTCCAGATTACTGGAGTCCTTTTTAAGGCATAGTGAAAGTCAGATGGAGACAGATGCCCCAGGGAGCTGTCAGAAGCTGGAAGTTAACAGAATCTGGAAGGGAAAGAAGAAAATGCCATGTGTGCATTTCCATGTGATGGAAAAGCCAAAGAATCCCAAAGATAGACCACCAGCCAGAAGAGAGATACCTACCTAGGAGGAAGCAAGCCTTCCAGACTATGAAACTGTGAGATAAGTAATCCCCACTGGTAAGCTAACCCGTTGTATACTTGTTTTAGGAGTTGCGAAATTAAAACACCATTGTATAAATGAACATTCTCTCTCCTTTTTTCTGACTGTAAATTTTGACTTGCCAGTACAGCTCGGATGATGAGGATAATAGATGCAAGAAATGCTTCTTCCCCAAAGCTAACCAAAGGGATATTTTCCCATAAGGGTTTGCACTTCGGGTCTTTTGCATAGACTAGATAATGGTCAAGTTCTAAAGATCTAGTTCTTTATTATTTGCGATCATTAGCATATAGTTGATTTAGGTGCATGTAACTGTGTGTGTGTATGTGTCTGTAGACGTCTCTAAAATATGTTGTCTACACTTAAGTTCTGTGCCTAAACCACATTAAGAATGAACCCACTTAGTACAAAATATGCACCTCTCCATTGGAGATGTCTAGCTCTTTCTTTTCCTGCCCTTTCTGTAGGATTTGCTTGGACAAAGTTCTTGTTTAGGAGGACATAAAAACAGCTTCAGAACTTTTCCATTTAATGCTGGCATAAGAATGTGGATTGAAGTCTTATCTGATTCCTGCAGCTCTCCACCATTCTTTTACCAGTCACATGAAATGTAGAAATGTTCTTGTGCTATTTTTGTGAATATGTGTATATTCAAGAGGGCAATACTATGGGCTCTTTGTGTACTTTATTTATAAAACTCCCTGCCATACCAGACTAAAGTCCTTAAGATCCATTTTTCCTCCGTGAAGTATATAACTCATGTAATCATTTGTGTTTACATCTTACTTTTCTTTGATCTTTTTCTTCCTTTTGTGAATTCCAAAGGCTTCCTTCCTTACAACTTTATGTAATCATAAATGTCTATGGGATATGAGTGTTTTATGTATAGCAGAATAATGCTGATTTAAAATTAGGCTAAACTTGTTTGTGTCACATTGACCCTAATGTCATTATCACATCATATGTACAGGTCAAATGATGGCTGTGACCAGTTATGGTAATTGAGTCATTGACAATTCAGATTGTATTGCAACTACATTTTTTATGGAAAATACTTATTTAATTACTAAGCAACACAGATAAAGAGATTTATTTTGCTGAAGCATAAATCTTACTGAGCTGCTACCCATCTCTAAACCCCGAACTCCTTAACTGTTGACCAAAGTCCTATATGATGAGAAAACAAGTTTCTTTGCAATTTTTTTCCTTTCTACTCTCTCCATTTGCCTTTTACAAAACTCCCACTCCATAATAATTTTTTGCCTTTGTATTTTTGCCCAGTAGTTTTTTTGTTTTTGTTTTGTTTTCTCCTTAGAAGGTCCTTCTCCTTCTAGATGTCCATGGTAGTTTCTATTTATGTATCAAAGTAGGATCTTCAAATGGCTGTATCCTTAAGAAACCTTCCATGATTATCAGTATTAGGATTTCTCCTCCCCTAATCTGCTACTGTTTCTTTGTAAAGCTCTTTTAAGCTTAATAATGGATAATATATAATGTACTTGTTTGCTCAGTTAGTAGACAATGCTGCAAAATGGAATGATGGTTGGTTTTGGGAGTGAGAAACAATATTTGACTCACAGATCCACTGCATATTTGCTATATAATATATTTGGTATATTTAAGTATGTAAGTTGCAAAAAATTTTGCAAATTCTGATACTAAATATGTAAAGTTCGGAAGTTCAGTATCTTCTGACCCCAATTGCAAAGACTGTGGTAGCTCAATTCAATTCAATTCATTTCAATTCTGTGTCTACCCAGATTTAGAACAGACTCCATAGGGTAAGGACAGTCCTTTACAAGATTGCCCTTCAGATACCAATTGCAAATTCGATTTTCCCACCATAAACTCTGTCTGACAATTCACTGGAATGACTCACAGAACTCACTGAAAGCATTATACCAATCACTATAGTTTTATTACAGTAGAAGGATACACATAAGAAGAAGCCAAAAGAAGAGACACACGAGTTGAGATATGGGGATCCATCAGTGCAAGCTTCCTTGTCCTCTATTATGTGGAGTCAGAAGCATTGCCCTACTGGCACAGTCATGTATCCTACCAATCACGGAAGACGTAATTGATGGAATCAATGACCATGTAGCTGAACTCACTCTCCAGTTCCTCTTTCCTCCCAGAGTTCAGGGAGTTGGGCTGATGTGGGCTAATAAGATGGGGCTTAAAGCTCCAAACTCCTCATCACATGGCGTATTAGTCTACCAAAGGGGTACTGATACAAAGTATCAGAAATCTTTTGGTTTTTATAAATAGTATTTATTTGGGATAAAAGCTTACAGATACAAGGCTCCAAAAAGTTCCACTCAAGGTTGCTTTTTCTCCAAAGTTAGTTGCCACATATTGACCTAAGATGCTCACTGATCTCTGCCTGGTCTCTTCTTTCTGGGCTTCCTCTTCCTCCTGCAGCTCCATGGGCCCAGCTTCTTCCCAATCTCAGCTGTAGGCTGTCATAAGCTTCCTGTATCAGTCTAGACTCTCTTCTCAATCTCAGCTGTAAACTATCAGGTGTATGGCTCATTTTTATCCCCAGGGCCCCAGGATAAAAAATAACAGAGCTTTCTCTCTTCTGGTATGTCTTCTTGATTGTCAATTTATACCATCCCACCAAGGGGGCAGGAATTCAACCCGCATTGCCTTACTGATGTAGCCCAATCAGAAGCCCTAAATTGATTTTATCAAGTACATTTAATAAGAGGTCCCTCAATTGAATCCAATATATTTAAAGGGTATCACACACAGAAGAATAGATTACTTTACAAACATTCTTCCTCCTTTTGGGATTCATAAATAATCTCAAACTGTCACACATGGTATATCTTTCTTTTGTGGCCAATCCCCCACCCTAAGACTACAGGTATGAATTGCCCCACCCTGAGATTTCAATAGTTTATACAGGACCGGATCTGTTTCTGCTCCCCAATACCAAGAAAAAACACTACTATCATAGAAGATTCCAAGGACGTAGAGGTTACCTACCCCAGAGACAGGACAAAGACCATACCTCTTTTTGGTTGCAGGTTCCTTCCTATACAGTAAGCCTCTCTTAATTTGGCTCCTCCTGGAGAATATGAGATAATGACCACGATGGTAGATACTATGTGTGGTTGATTCAATGCCCTTCTTGTATGTAGAGGCCAGAAAGTTAAAAATTGTATCATTCAAGCTCATTTGAAGAAAAGATTCTAGATGTGCTGTCAGCCCTATCTATCAGAATTGCTTGGGGTTTTAGATTTGGAAATGAATCCTCTGGTGTAGAGGTGGTGTGTGAGGCACCATTATGTTGACGTGCTTCTGGAGCTGCCAGCTGCACTCATGGCTTCACAAATCAGCCAAGGTGTCCTGATTATGGCAGAACCATCAGCCACCTTGAGCGCACAGGTTTGTATGTGGTCATGGGAGTCAACGATGGAACCTGACTCTAGGTAATTTTTCTTCAGTCCTTCCAACCATTAACAGTCTATAATAAATCCTTTATTGCTTAAATTAGCTAGAATCCATTCTGACCTGTGCAAGTGAAGCCAGAGCCATTAAAAGATCCCTCATATTTCTGATGTAACATTTATGTGTTCTAAAGCTTTTTTAAAAAATATAGAAAACAATCTTTCAGTATACTTATAGCATAATGCATAGAACTGCTTACAATAATCATTTATACATAGTAAACACATTATCACTTTTTTCAACTAAAAATCATCTTAGTTTAGTAACCCCAACTCTCTTGACTTTAAGATGGTTGCTGACATAAGCTCATTGAGAAAAGTTCCATGTCTAATTCAATTTTACACTCTTCTCTATATCCACCACAATATATTTCTACATAACAGATGTCTACTAAACATTTTGTACTAAGAGAAGTAAGAGAGTAATAAGGAATATTTTCCATGTGAATTTTGATGCGCTTTTATACCAATTAAACTGTCAAGACCATTACTGGTTTTGGAGATGTTAAAGAAGAAATAAAGAAAACCTTATTATTCTTGATTTTTCTTTTTTTAACCTCAATGACCAAATAAAATGCTAAAAATGAATGGTGTATATAGCTTGGTTTAAATTTACTGCCTGAATGCCTTTATCCAATCATAGGATATTTCATAACATAGGTAAACAAATATAATCATTGTCTGATTTTTTTTTTTTTTAGGTATTATGCTTAAAAGTCTTTTCTGAAGATGCTTTGTGCAGAATGCCAGGGAATATTCCTATAGAGAAAAGTGCATGCTTAATTTATATATGCTGCAAGCTAAGGAGAGGAAAAGAGATCCATCAATGGCCATGCCAGTGACAGTGGACATGTTTCTAGTGCAATTCTACCAAAGATATGCCAAACCTCATTTGCTTTTTTTTTCCCCACTCCCCCTCGAGGGCATAGTTTACCTGCTTATGTACAGTTTTTAGAAACTCTGTCTGGTGGAAAATAAGCCCAATTCCTATTTGTTTCTGACAGTTTGGAAAGAATTATTTATTGCCTTTTATGGGACTGTGCTTCTTCTCTCCCCTCATTCTGAACCTTAGCATTGTGCGCCTAGAATGATAATAATCTATTTCTTTCCTCACACTACTGAGCCTGGAGTGACCTCGTCTGACCCAATTGAAATTGATTTTGTTGTTGAACTCCTAGCTAGTGCAAATTAATCTTAGATCCATACAAGATCAGGGAAGCAAGACAGAGAGTACAAAGACCTCAAGTACTGAGGGAAAAAATTAGTTCTGGAGAACGTATTTTAAGTTTGGCAAGATAAATGATTACAATGACTTGCTTTGATAGAACATCTGTAGGAAGAGAGAGGAGAATGACAGGGCCTCTCAGAGAAAAGCTGTAATTTAATAGCCTAATTTCCTGCCTGGTCCTGCAAAAATATCTGCCCATTTCTGACAGCTGATGAAAATCACGCAGGGTTTGATTTGGTCCCTAGTGTGAGACAAGTTGAGACCCATCTTTCCCTTCGACTTTTGAGGCAATAGTACTTCAGCAGACGAGGAAGGTTTCTGCCTCCTCATTATACATTCAAAATCAGATCCTTTTGCTCCATTTACCCCAGGGTCCCAGGTGGTATTGGAAATACCTCTTTGCCATATGACACCAACATCACACTCCAGCTAATGAAGGGAAGCAATTTCATTCGGCTCTAGTCTTTGAAACTTACTGTCTCCCTTTTTAAACAAATGCATATGGGTTTTCCTAAAAACTAATTTAGGAGTCTTTCTCTTTAAGGTGCTCTCTTAGTCTGAATCTAAGCTCTTTGCTCATTTTTTTTCAGAGCTTCCCCACAGCACTGAAAACCCTGTTACACTCATTTTTCTGAATCTTTTAAGGAGACAATTCTAATCATTCCTCTAACACACTGACCTAATTTCCACTGTTTGAATGGTCCCTCTCCAAACAGTAAGCTCTTTGACGGGTCTTGGAGATATTGGATCTCTATAGGATTACTTCCCCTCTTTAATTCCTGAGTCACCAAGCTACATACAGTGGAACAGTCAAACAGATACGTGTGCTTCTGGTATTCACAGTCTTTGTAGCACTGACATGTCATGATGAGGATAATGAATTCTTTACCCAGTGGTCTATCAAAACAGAATCAGGGATCCACTGATTGCTCTCTTAATCACCCCAAATTTCATCTTCATAAAGACACCATTGTCCTTTTATTTTACTTTCTAGCTGACAATTTTTACCCAAATAAATTTTCAGAAAGTTTTGAATAACACTGTTGCCATGTTATAATTTAAAGAGAATGCTGTTGGGATTTTCTTAAAAGTGTTTTTGGTTTAACTGAAAAATACCAGTGTTATAACATTTACCTTCTTAGGATTAGGGAATGTAGTTAAACTGAAAACAAATTTGATTATTTTTTAAATGATTATTGTAATCTGACCAAAGATGAGAATTTTACATTCTGCATTTTGCTTTCTAGTTGAATTGAAATGGAATGTCTGCTCTTTTCTTGTAATCATGTTATATTTCCTATTCTTCTATATGGCTTCCATAAATGTAATGTTTTAATGAATGTGTAATAGTCCATATTCTCTTACAGTTTCTGTTACTTAGAAAACATATTCTTCACATTTCTATGTTTCTATTAAATGATTAGCTTTGAATAAATTGATAGAAGTACAATTTCTGAGCTATAAAAGTATAAAAATAGAAATAATTCTTGCTATTTTTTGACATTTTCTTTTCAAAAACATTATATCAATTTGCACAACCACCAACAAAACCAACAGCTTATGTATGTATGTATGTTTGTGTGCATTTGGCTGTGCATGACAAGATTGCATCTATTTATATTAATCCTAAAAAACAGAGATTTGCAATACCTTCCAGACTTATATGTAAAGGTCCCATAGATTATTACAGAGGATTATTGCTCAGTTCAATCTTCTACCAGTATAAAAATAAAGCATTTAAATGGAGAAGCTTATTGTAGTTGGAGAGGATGTGAAATAAAACCTACAATTTGTGGCAGGGGCAGCTCTACAATGCTCTTGTTCAAAGAAATGATGTCCCTTCTGCAAAACCAAACATGACCTCTGACCCTAGATGACTTGGGTGGATTCATTTAATCTTTTAAAAAGGTTGCATATTATGTTTATCCTAAGGGTATTTTTAAAGAATGAAGTGAAAATATGTGAACTTAAAAGACATATTAGAACTCTCAGGAAATTATTAGAGTGTGGAAAAGATGCTGTGATAGAACAATTTGAAGAAAATATTTCGCAATCCTGGGGATTCCATATAAAGGACTCTGAGTTATGGAAAGTACTTTCTAAGAAAGAGATAGTTGCTAGGCTGAATATCAAATACAACTCTTTATATGAGAGGATTGAGTTCACCTGAAGTGAAAGTCATTTTGAAACAACTAATGAATTGAGGCTCATTCTTTAACGCAGAAGAACAGAAGGACACAGATTAAACCAACTCCTCCAACTCACAATATTTATGAGAATTTCTTTGGCTTGATAATGCAAAATTCAATTTGGACTGTGATTCTCAATCTGCTTATCTTGTTGCTTTTTTTTTTTCCTTCTTCTTCTTCTTCTAAGAAGAAGAATCTATAACTTGAGCCCGATTTTTCTTGCAGTGAGAGTGTGGAAATCAAACTTTTGACTTGATGTTTCCCCAGAGGAAATTCTGGAGTGAAATACTAAATAAGATTTTGAAATTGCTTTAAAGCTCTAAGGTACTTATTAAGAGTAGGAGTGGAATATTAAAGCTCTTTCATTTTAAGATCTTCTGGGTTTTTTTTTCCTCAGCACACAAAAAAACCAAAATGTCTATAATGACCTCAACAAACTGTTAATCCAATGAAACATTCTACCTGCATTGGGAAAAATGAGTTTACACATTATGATGATGTAATTCTCATGAATTCAGAATACCTAAAGAAAAACGTGGAAGGTGTGATTGGTTATTCTCTACATACTAATTGGTACAAAATGTTAGAAATCAATAATGTGTAGTGTTTGCTGATTTAACCACTCTAAACAGGTTATGTTCACTTAGTCATGGACTAATCCTTCAGTGGTAATCAATACTGTAATTACAATATATAAAGTAACAACAAGGAAACAGAAATCATAATAATTTATTGCGAATGATGCCTTTCTGGCATCTCTGGAACCTTTCCCAAAACAATTATGGCTCATTTATCTACATTTTACCCTGTAGATTTAGCATATAAATCAGATGATTATCTAATTGCATTTTGATTCTTTCAAAGATTGTAACATTTTTAATTTTTTCTTCTCACCGTGTATTTGGGAGTTACAATACATGAGACAAATGGTTAGAAATGTAATTAGAACCAGAGAAAAGAACATATGTTACACTTAACCTTGAATATACAGAGGTTTCAGTGTTAGTTGAGTTCTGTTTAACCTTGATATTGGGATCAAATGAATAAAGTGCCTGCTAATAAAGAAAAAAGAAAAAGAAGATGAAGGCGGCATCACAATTTTTTAGAAGAGCCACAGAATTTCATTCCCATATCCTTAAAAATTTAGCTCTATATTATTTGGCAAACTAAAATTTTATTTTTAAAAATTGCATATCAAAATTGACAAGAAAATAAAGGTCTTTATGTGGATTTGAGAAATAATATATTTAGCTGAAGTTCACTTTTCTGCCACTGACTTACTGGTTTACCTTGAAGCAATCCATATTGGTATATCTCTTTATTTTCCCTCCAGTTGTTTAGTGAATCACATAACAGAAATATAAAAAGCAGTTATGGACTGTTTGGGACATTAAAGTATCCTGATAGTTCTCTCAGACATTCTCTATAGAACAGTATAGAACACACATCCCCTTCAGAGAAAATTCTGATACAATTATGTTTTAGTATTTCTTGGTCAGGGAATACATACAATATAACTTTAAATGAGCTTTTTCCCAAGCTATGATTCCATGATTGAAAGAAGACAAGTAAATTAAAGGTAAAAGAATCAAATAATTACTTCCAAAAGGCATAATTTACCTTGACACAGAAGGACACAGGAGACTGGGACTAGTGTGAGAAATAGCCACTCATCTTTGGTTCATATCACATTTTTCTCTCACACAATCCCCTCCTAACTCTATTAAATCACGTAATTGTCCACTATAGGAAATAGTTTTTAGTCTTTTTCCACTAACATTTTTCCTGTGAGAATGCAAGCATCTCTCAGCTTCTACCTCCCTAAAATGTGTTAAATAGCATAACAATTTTACAGGACTATTGTGAAAATTCAAATGAGATGCATGCTTCATATATAATAGTTTTTACCATAGTGCTCAGCATTTAGCCAGAACTCAATAAATGCAAATTATTATTATTGTCACCATTGGCTCTCATTGTCATAATAGCACTTCTAAATTACAATTGTTAAGTGTTACATGGAAGGCTATTAAGAGTCCCAAGCATAAAGTGTGTATTCAAAATCTCCACTAAGTTCTGATGTGAGGACATAGAAACTATTAAATTCGGTCCTTCAGAAATCTTTGTGTCATAGTCCTTCCTTTTTTAATAATTCTAAACTTATTTCAAAATTAAGGGAAATGGAAATAAATTTCTCTCTTTTGATTGCTTTGCTGTGTGGCAATTTGGCCCAACAACCTATATATAAGAATAACATGTCAATCCTAAGGTGAGAGAGAGAACGGGGAGATGACAGAAGAGGCATAATCATAGAAACATGGAGGGTTATATCATGTATATAGATACAGACATAATGCACATATATGTTACATCTAACTTTGAGTATATGGAGATTTAAGTGTTAGTCTAGTCCTGTTTAATCAGAATTTTTGATCAAGCAAATAAAGTACCTGCAAAGGAGGAAAAAGAATATGAAGGTGTCATTGCAATTTTCTAAATGATACATCTAAAATGTGCATATTTAAAAGATATGCATATATAAGTTGACGCTTTTTTATACTTTATCTTTTGTTCTTTCTCAGCCATCAGTCTTCTTGTTGTGTTGGGTTTCTTCTGCTCAGCTAACTCTTTACTCCCCTGACAAATGTTTTCTGAAAACCTGCTATTGTGCCAGTTGCTTTTCCAGGTGGTTGGTGAGCAAGTCAGAAAAGGCTCCTGTCTCAAGTTGCTTATACTTCTGGTCTCTTGCCTTGCTCTATGCCCCAGGTGCATGCAGAAGAAAGGAAAAAAATTAGGACAGAGAAGAAAAGAAGAAAGGGGGCGGGGAAGGGAGAATAAAATAAACTCTGTGGAAATTGCCAGAGGTGATCTTTCTGTTTTTCAAATCAGTTTGAACTCTGGGTGAATTCAATTCAACATCTCTGGGGCTCTGGGTGGTCTCTGTCTCTGTCTCTGTTTCTCTCTTTCTCTCTTTCTTACTCTTTCTCTCTGGATATACAGAAAGGAGCAAATTCCACCCTGTTGGTGCCTGAATTTCACCAGTCTAGGGAAGTGATAGATTTGTCCTTCCTGAGTTTGCAGCCTCATAGAGACAGTCAAGCACTTTTCAGTGCTACTACCAAATACTCGTATTTTAAACTTGGCTTCTGTTCTTCCTTCAAGCTGCATTCTTGAAGAGAGAGCCACAATGCTTAGCACAACATGGACAATTGTTTCTCTAGATTTCTAGATCTATGTGTTATGTTTTCTATATTTACTTTTCACCATGTGGGAACTTTTACTGCAAATGAAATTGTATTTGAAATTGCAATATATAGAACATAGTTTTTTTGTTAAATGAAAGAGGGCAAAGTTTCTACCTAAAATGTTCTCTTCTGGTCCAAACACTCATGGCAGCTTTTTGATAAAAGGGGTGATCAGCCCTGGCTGTCCAGAACTGTTATGATTTATTCATACAGTACCACTATAATTATTAATTGCACCCTTTTTAACTCTAATAAAATCACCAGAAAGTCAATAAAATCTATGGTCATACTAGTGATAAGCAAATTAAAATCCAGAGAACTGTTTAAAGTAATGCACCTAGTTAAGAAGAGAATCAAGATCTGAACCCAGATTTCTTGGATGCTTCCCTCTTAATTATCAGAATTATCTCTACTTTATCACCTTCTCTCCTTTAAAAATAAAGGTTTTACCAGCCAAGGTCTCAGTCTACAATAGTTAGGCTGATTACTTCCTAGATACTGTGGAAACCACAATATAACTATTTCTATATTAAAATAATAATAATAAAAAACCATCTGACTGCAGGTTAAGTTTTGACTAGAATGAGAAGACATGAATTGTGCTGAACTCAGAGGGCATCCACCTTTTAAACCAATACCCACATCTAACTAAGAATATATCTCAAAACCATTGAACCAGTCAAGTTTTATGAGGCCCTAGATGTTCCAAATGAAAAGAATTAATCAACTCTTCCGGTAAAATTCTTCACTGGCAGGTGCGGCTCCCAAAGCTGGTCACCTCAGCCAGACTGACTCCAAAGTGATCTGCTTTTGTCTGGGAACACATCCAGAGAAGCTTTACCAGAGAAGAGATTTCCCCAAATGAAGCTGTCATCATCTAATCCAATACAATTTGTTAAATGCTCACACTCATGTGATACTGGACCACATCTTCCATCCCTACTTATCTCTCTAATCCAACAGTCCCCAAACAGGTCAGGTGTTCTGGATAGGCTTGAAGGGCAGGTAAGCAGTGCTGAACCTCTGTCCCACTGTCCTAGAAATGTGTTGTCACTCCCTAGATACTCTCCTAATGAGACAACTTTAAAAATGCCACTGAAGCCCCTTCATTCATACACAATTATTAAACCCAGTGAAATAAAACTATTTGAATATTGCTAACAACTTTTTTTAAGATTCACACTTAATTATAAATTGACATTGTTAGATCCTCAGGGACAAGTGTAAAGGGAATTCCTTGTGAACACGGAATCAGACTTATCAAATGGGAACTTTATTTCTAACACGTCAGAACATTTCTTCAGCTACCTTCCCTCTCTTTGCCTCATCAGGTAATTTTTCATCCAGACAGGAAATCTCTGGCCTTGTAAAACAATAGCATATGACTCCTTTTCTCTGTTTCTCTATCCTCTTTGTCCTCAATCTGACTTCTGGTCACTCTTTAGGAGAGAGATAAGATTTGTCTTGACTAAATTTTATCATAATTAACATATTGCTATGCCCTCAACCAGGCCTTATCAATGCTTCTGGACAGCAAGGTAGCACACTGCCAGTGCCTGCTCTAGATTCTACGATGCTAGAGTTTTAGTCTATTACTGAGCTCACTTTTATTTCTGGGTTATATAGTTTCTACATTACATGGCTTTTATTACAGTGTGTCTTTAATTGTCACATAAACCTATTGAATTATCCTTTGTTTAATTGCCCCTCCTTTAGTGGCATCCAGGGCCTTTACCTTTCTGTACTTAACCTCAGTCTTCAAGGTGAAAAGAAGGAAATCCATATAAGCAATCGACCTTCCTAGTAATCCTCAATGCAAACAAAACTTCTTCATTTTATTATTGCACCATGCTGTTAGTATCCACATAGGTCTATAGGAACATGTTGAAGAATTTAAATAGTTTCTGGGATACAGAAGAGCATCATAACCAACCCATGACTACATTATGCCTATTTCTCACTTTAATGAGATCCTTGGGGGCAAAAGCAGTTAAAACTAAAAATAAATAAATAAAAATCTCTGGTGGGCCTACAGGAGGAACAGACACAAGAACTGTCTTCAGTATAAATTAGGTCCATTAAGTCTGTCTCTGAACAAATATGGGCAAATCACTAGGAAACCTTATTTTCCAAGGGCACATAAAAAAGTTTGCTTAATGTATCCTTTAACACTTCTTCTAGAATCCCACTAAGATTTCTAGGTTTATAAACTGGGTTTGTCCCTGCTTCCCCTATCCATTTATACAGTAAGAAGAAAGGCAGGTAAGAGGAAGATAAACACCTCTCTCTCTAGTCCTATACACTGGAAGAGTAGTAATATATTGGTGAGTGCCTGATAACTTGACAGGGTATTTGTGTGTCTCTATGTGTGTGTGAGTGATGGCTCTAGTTTTGTCATTTGTTGTTTATAATTAATTTCTTGGTTTCTTAATTTTTTTTTTTTTTTTGAGGAGTATACATCAGAAGGGAATTCCCAGTGAAACCACTTACAACTAGCACTTCAAGTATAGGGTTTGACAGTTTTGACAGTTTTATAATACAGTTCATAATACACAGAAAGAATATCACCCAGATTTTTTTTGAGTTTATGGAACTTTGGTTCAAAGAGGTTGCTTGCCTTGCCTAAAGTAAATTAAAATGCTCACCTTTTTAAGTAAGATTGTATTTTGTTTAAAAAATTAACTAGTGTGAAATGCAAACTGTAGCATATCAAGAAAAATTAAATGGTTTACCATTATTTCTCCATATCAAATGCAATGCCAAGTATTACACAGATGTTACTCAGGTAGCTTTGGAGCTTAACCTGAGGATAGATTCTTAAAATCTGAAGGTGCTGAGTCTGATCCTTTCCATGGCCCTGTCAGTGACAGGATTATGCTACCATAAGATACCTGCAAGGCAACCAAAACTCTGCCAGCATCACCTGCCATGCATTCTAGGAGAAGGGTGGAACTAGAAGCTTTCTCTCCTGTTACTGTGGACCATGCTGATACCCAAATGCAGTCTTCTTAACCAGGTTTGGGAATGAAGGGACATGCTTATTCCTAATTTTTATATACATAAGGATTCCTTCGCAAACATGGTTTTTAGACAAATGGGCTTTGGAAGTGGAGGTTTTTATTATGTGTCTGTTTGTTTGTTTGTTTTTTACTGTACATTTGTGCCTGTGTCTGAGAATATGCTCACAATTTTTTTGCTTTAATATCTTGCCTCAAGACTGTAGAATATAGTCAGGATATACATAATATTTGGTCCCCATAAAAGAGACTTTTTTAAACTTCTCTAGCTGCTTCAGAATTTCCTCCAGCACTAGTTTATTAAGCAGGTAATTTGGAGGAGCTGAGTTTAGGGAGCTACCATAAGAGGACTGATTCTGGAATGTATCTAGATTTTCCCCCCCAATTTCTTTTGTGAATTTGTTTAATAACTGTTTGCTTACCAGCTCTTTTCCAGGTTTTTGTTGTTGTTGTTTTTAACTCTCATGATATTTCCATTGTCTCTTCCTAGCCTTGTAAAATGTTTTTGGGAAACGGTGAGGTTATGGACCAAAAACCCCTTTGCGTCATTTGTGGACATGGGTTCTGTGTTGGAGTAGAGGGAAGGGAACTGATCATGGAGCAAGACTTTGGAATATAAGTAGACTAGGGGTCAGGGAAGAGCTAGGCTGTTCATGACTGGTAATCACAGGACATGGCTCATCCTGATTTGGAGCTTCATACTTCCTAAGAATATGGGAGTTGGTAAATTCAGATACTAGAGACTCTTTCAGCTAGTCAAATATAATATATTAATTTTAAACTTCATCACAGAAAAGCAGCTGCATTTTAAAATTATCCTTTTCAGGAGTCGGACTTGGTCCAGTGGTTAGGGCTTCCGTCTACCACATGGGAGGTCTGAGGTTCAAACCCTGGGCCTCCTTGACCCGTGTGCAGCTGGCCCATGCACAGCGCTGATGCACGCAAGGAGTTGCCCTGCCACGCAGGGGTGTCCCCTGCGTAGGGGAGCCCTATGCACGAGGAGTGCGCCCCATAAGGAAAGCCGCCTAGCGCAAAAGAACGTGCAGCCTGCCTAAGAATGGCGTCGCCCACATGGAGAGCTGATACAAGATGACGCAACAAAAAGAAACAGATTCCCGTGCCACTGACAACAACAGAAGTGGACAAAGAAGATGCAGCAAATAGACACAGAGAACAGACAACCAGGGTGGGGGTGGGGGGAAGGGGAGAGAAATAAATAAATCTTAAAAAAGAAAAAAAGAAAAGAAAAAAAATAAAATTATCCTTTAGAAATAATACCATAACTCATTTAACCACTCTGAGACTGATTGTCAATTTTCAAAAATCATTACACTTAGTTCTTTATCTTGAAAAGTGATTGAATTGTTTAGCTTTTTGTTTTGATAAAATTTCATACTAACATACTAACATAAAAGTTGTTATGAATACTACAAAGAATTCTCACACCACCAGATTCATTATTGGTAATTTTTATTTTCTCTCTTTCTCTCTCTCTCTATATATATACATATACGTACATATCTATACATAGCTTCTCTATATATTTTAAACTTATACACACATATACATGAATTATTTTTTCCTAAATATTTGAAAGTAAGTTGCCAGCACAATGCCCTTTACTGGTAAATATTCCAGAGTGTATTTTCTAAGAGTGAGAACATTTTCTTACATAACCATAATAAAATTATCTAAATTGGAAACATTAATACAGTATTATTATCCAAATTATAATTTTATCAATGGCCCCAAATAATGTCATTTATAACTATTTTCTTCTTAGTGCAAAAGCTAATCCAACATTGCATCTAATTGTCCTGACTCTTTAGTTTCCTTTAATCTGGAGCCATTTCTCAGGTTTTCCTAGTCCTTCGTGAACTTCACATTTTGCAAAAGTACAGGTCAGCTATTTTATAGAATGTGTTTCGAATTTGTCTGATGTTTGGAAGAAGCACTTCACAAATTATATTGTGTTTTTTTCTGTTGTATCAAGATTTGGGAGGGGGGTGGTTGGTGGGTAGAATAGTTTGAGACAATGCAAATATTTTGTTCCTCACCAAATTTTTACCCACTAGTCTTAGCATCCCTCTGAGATTTTTGACTAAATTAATTACAAAATGAATGAAATTTGCAAACTGATCCATTTCTAACTCAACCATTCCTTCTACATTTATTAGTTGATATTCTGCTATAAAGAAGAACATTCCTTTCTCTCCTAATCATGTATTAATTAACTCACTTATTTTTGCCAATATACACTTGCAGATTTTTAAAATTTTATTTCTTAAGTATTATTTTCCTATCATTATTTATTTTGATATTTTGATGCTCAAGTTGTCCCAGATTTGTCCAATGGGAGTCACCAAAATGGCTTCTATCCTCTTGACTATCTCTTTCACTTCTGATTCTGAGAAGTCTTTGCTATTTGGCACAAGAGAATGGTCGAAGATCATTGTTTTGCCCACAACCTAGAATAAGCTATTTCTCCCATGGGCCTTGGCTCTTTCTGTTAAGGAAAGGTATTTATAAACCAGTATCTGCGAATTAGTGGGAATTAAGAGCAAAAAAAGATCAACTTTATTACAAATGTTCTCCCTCGTTAAGTTTGTGAGCATTCCACATACATAACTTTGGTTAAATAGACTGGTCTTGCAAGTTAGTAAATCAAATAGACTAATGGGTATATGTCAGAATTTTTTTCTAAAGATTTATTTTTTTTTAATTTATTTCTTTCCCCTTCTCCCCCGAATCTCCGTTGTCTGCTCTCTGTGTCCATTTGCTGCATATTCTTCTTTGTCCGCTTCTGTTGTTGTCAGCGGCATGGGAATTTGTGTTTCTTTTTGTTGTGTCCTCTTGCTGTGTCACCTCTCCCTGTGTGCAGCGCCATTCCTGGGCAGGCTGAACTTTCTTTCACACTGGGCAGCTCTCCTTATGGGGTGCATTCCTTGTGCGTGGTGCTCCCCTACGCAGGGGACACCCCTGCATGGCACGGCACTCTTTGCGCGCATCAGCACTGCGCATGGTCCAGCTCCACATGGGTCAAGGAAGCCCGGGGTTTGAACCATGGACCTCCCATGTGGTAGACAGATGCCCTAACCACTGGGCCAAGTCTGCTTCCCATCAGTATTTTTTTAATCATAAAACAATTTCAAAAGGTTAATGATCTGTCTAAAATTCAGAATCCTGACTTTGAGCACTTAAAATGAATGTTTCCTGTTTCCTCTTACTAAACTGAATTAAGAATGAATATTTTTTATATAAAAGATCACTAAAGAGAATGACAAAGAATATGTGTTGTATTTTTGGGGCTACCACAAATACCCAAAGAGTCTGCCAATAGCTGTTCAGAATGTCTTAGTGTCCAGTTTATTTTAGGAAAACTTGCACCCAGAGGACTTCTGGGGAAGATGATGGAGTAGCAAGCTCCAGAATTCAGTCCTTCCACCAAAACAACTATTAAATAGGCAGGACAGTCTGAAACAACTATTTTGAAACTCCAGAGGCCAGAAGAATACTGCTCAGCATCCAGGGAAGAGCAGGAAGAAAAAGCTAATAAATTATGTTAAAGAACTACAAATTGACTAGATGCTGGTAACAGAAAAAATGTAAAAATCTTCTTCTCCAAGAACAGGGGTAGGCACAGCTGATTACTAATTATGGCTTTTGATTAGCAAATTTGGATTGCTGTGTCCAGGATCTGAGGGCAGTTATTGTTTTAACTCTGCCCCTGTCTAAGTTGGTAGAAGCCATGGTTTCCAGCCTCCACCAAAAAGGGTGGGTGTGGTGGAGATTTAAAGACACAGTGAAAAGTCAGGACTGTAGGGGACAGATAACTGAGGGGTTGCATTTCCCAATCAAACCAGGAAAACTTAGCTTTGGGAAGCCATTGGAGAAACTTTTGGTTCCCTTCCTGACAACCTCCCTTCTGGTTTTGGCTGGGTAAGACTGACTAAGGAAAGTCCTTTCTGGGTAACTCTCCTGCCAGAATTTGCCTTCCAGACAAAAGCAGCATTAGAAAATAAAAGGAGTGTAAAAAACTATAAAGGTAGATAGTCTGGGTCAAAGGCCTGTCACCTTCAATTACCTGAGAGTATTTCCCTTTCTGGGAAACAGAGAGGACAATAACATTCTTGTAAATGGGGTAACTCCAAAACATCTAACAAGCAAATGCCCAGGACAAGACAGAGACCTAGAAAGATAGGGAAAACCCTGCACCCAGAATTTGCCTTGGGCAGAACTTCCTGATAGGAGGGCTAAAACTCAAGAAAATCTTTGTCTTATCAGCAAACTGGTTACAAAACCTAGAAACAGACATCCAGGGTATAAATCCAGAGTTAACATTTTAAAATATTAAAATGTACAATGTACAAAGAGTATAACACACACGAAAAAGAACCAGGAAATGATGGCCCCTCCTAAACTACAGTAAACACTAATGAAGCAGACAAGAATGCAGATATACTGAATAAAGCCTTTAAAAATTGGTCTTAAAAATGCTCAAGGAGATGAAGGAAAGTACAAAGAACTAAAAGCTCTCCAGGAAACATTGAATGAACAATATCAGACTCTAAGTAAAGAGAGAAATTTTAAAAAAGAAACCAAACAAAACTACTGGAGCAGAAGACTACAATAACTGAAATGAAAAATGTCAAGGAGGGTTTCAAGAAGAGATTCGAGCTAGTAGAGGAAAGGTCCAATGAAGTCAAAGAAAAGACACTTGAAACAAATCATGTAAAGGAGCAAAAAGAAAAAAGAAACATTAAAAGTGGAAATAACCTAAGACAGCTATGGGACAACTTCAAGCACACCAATATATACATTGTAGGACTCCCAGAAGGAGAAGTGAAGAAAGCGGCAGAGGGGATATTCAAAGAAATTATGACAGAGAACTTCCCAAACTTAGCAAAAAAAAAACCATGACCATGAACATCAAAGACGCACAGAGAACACCAAATAGATAAAACATGAAGAAAAATACATCCTGTCAAATATCGATTATATTTGCAAAGGACAAAGAGAGAGTTCTGAAAGCTGCAAGAGAAAAACAACATGTCGCCTACAAAGGAGTCCCAATTAGACTGAGTGGGTTGAAATAGTTGAAGTGCTAAAAGAAAACAACTGCCAGTCAACAATTTGATATCCTTCTTTCAAAATGAGAGTGATTAAGACAGTATCAGATAAATAAAACCTGTGGGAGTTCATGACTACTAGATGTGCCCTACAAAAACTGCTAACAGGAGTCCTTCACACTAAAAGTAAAGGACACTAGACAGTGGTTCAAAGGTGCATAAAGAAATACAGATCTGCAGTAATAACCATTTGAGTAATTATAACTGACAGTATTAATATATATATTGTTTGGTATGTAACTCCACATCTTACATCCTACAGATATTAAAATACAAATTATTGAAGACAATGATAAATTTAGGTTTTGGACATACAATGTACAAATATATAAATGGTAGCAAGTACAAAAACGTGGTGGGTGACAGAAGTGTACAGGAAAAGTATATATGTGTGTTATCGAATTTTAAGTTGGTATCAAAACAAATGATTGTTACATATTTAAGATGTTAAATTATAATCCAATAGTAACCACAAAGAAAATAGATGAAAAATACATGCAGATAGAGTGAGAAATCATGCAACATGTTACAAAACAAAAAATCAAATAAATATTAAATTAGGTATTAATGGCAGAATTAGAGGATGAAAAAAGTATAAGACTAAGTAGGAGTAGCTAAGAGCCCAGTAGTTAAACAGCCTAAGCATCCTGGATACTTCTTTGCTATATCTGGGATGCAATGGCACAGCATAACTGCACTCAGCTTCTGGGGATGAACTTGATCCCGACCCACCCTTACGCTAGCCAATTAGTATAGGTAACATGATAGGCATGCCACTGTAAGAGCCAATCATATATTACGAAAGTAGCAATGGTAAAAGCAGTTCCCCTATAAACAGAAGAATGGAGAGAACAAAGAAAGTTTAAAGGAACAGGAGAAAGCAGAGAGAGAGCAGAGAAAGGTGGAAAAGAGCAAGGAACTCCCTGTGGCTTTATGTGCCTTTTTCTTTGCTAATGGCCCTGACTCCCCCAATCTGACTGAGGAGCTCAGATCTGACATTTGGTGTAGCTGGTAGGACCCTCCAAGCACAGTGAGAGGATCTCCAGC
This sequence comes from Dasypus novemcinctus, assembly GCF_030445035.2. Lineage (NCBI taxonomy): Eukaryota > Metazoa > Chordata > Mammalia > Cingulata > Dasypodidae > Dasypus > Dasypus novemcinctus. The sequence continues at coordinate 40,061,225 of NC_080697.1, forward strand.
CCTGGTGGACCCCACAGTGCATGATGTGGCCCCTTAAGGTCTTTGGTAGCCAGTGGCAGTGATACTTCTGCAAGGGGCCCCTCCAGGGAGCTGGGGTATGGTCCATCCCACTCCGGAGTTTATTGCCAAGGCGCTGAATCTTTAGGAGCTGCATTAACCCTTTCCCAGAAGGAATGGGCTGGGAAAGTGCCCTGGTTGTTCCTGACTATGCTGCGGGAACAGCACAAGGAAATTTTGGCTGCACAAGGCCACGTTCAGAGATTTACAGGGTGGCAAGAGGGACTGGAAGCCTGCCTGAGCTCATTGGAGGAAGACACGGCCCTCCGGGAGGTCGATGATGCTGTGAGTACTGCAATGAGTCCGATGGGATCCCCGCTACATCCTCAGGCTCTGGCCAGGCTCAGCCCATTGTGAAACAGAGGATAGAGCGTAATCAGCCACTTGCTCCAAGCAGAGAAGCAGCCGGGGATCCCAAGGTCCATCAACATCAGCAAACTACTCACATGCCGTATACCCCTGAAGGGCTGCGCAATTTGGCTAAGCAGTTTCGTCAGCGGCGTTCTGGGACTGTACCTGCTTGGTTGCTGTGCCTTTAGAAGATGGCACTGGCAGCATTTCCCTGTCTAATTGTGAGATGCAGCACTTGAGCTCTGTGGCCTCCCACTCTTCCTGGTGGCAGCATATTCAGTCATGCCGGTAGCTTAACATACAGGGTGATTACTCCCTTATAAACTGGCTGACAACTCTGTGGCGGATGATATGGCATGATGCTGGGGAGACTGTTAATAAATGGACCACTTATATGGATCTGGTTCAGATTGTGCACGAGATGGGAATGCACCAGATGATGTTCCAGGCAAATGATATGGGCCAGGACAGTAAGCCCTTCTCCACCCGTATGAAGGACATGTTTCTGGCTACAGCTCCACCAGGTACTTTTGGTTCCTTAGCAGCCTTCTTAGTTCTACATGGATAAAACAGGACCATTGAGTCCAAAAGTTGCCCCCTTTCTGGAGCAACACAAGGAGGGGACCATATGGAGGGAGGGGGCAAGGGACAGGCCCAACTCGGGCCCAGGGGAGAGAGTCCTTGAGGCTGCTGAAAGTGTCTCGACAGCAAATGTGGGCTGATCTCGTTGCTGCCAGTGTGAATCCAGGTAAAATAAAGCAGCAACCTGATGAAGTGCTACTAGTTTTCTGGAAGGAGCTAATGCCACAACAGTAGTACACAAAGTTGCAGGGGAAAATCCCCCACTAATGGGATGTCCACTCCATTTACAAGATGTTTTATGAGCAGAGCCATAGGACAATGACTATGAAAATTGACAAGTGGGCCAAGGAACTCAATTAGGGAGTCGGAGGACCAGGGACCGCACACAGTCCTTTCAACTCCCCATGTGTCCTGTCCAGAAGCCTGAAGGACTGTGGCACGTGACAGTAGGTTACCATGAACTGAATAAAGTGACTCCACCTTTACATGCAGCAGTCCCATCAGTGACGGAGACCATGGATCAGCCATCACATATGTTAGGACAATATCATTATGTGGTGGGTTTGGCTAATTTTTTTTTTTCTCTGTTAATATTGTACCAGAGAGTTGAGAACAATTTGCCTTTATATGGGAAGGATGCCAGTGGACCTTGTGGGTGCTTTCGCAAGGGTATATTTATAGCCTAACCATCTGTCATGGTTTGATTGAACAGGATCTCTCTACTTGGGTGCATAAATCCTCTGTTATGTTATGTTATGTTATCCTCTGATTCTCTTTCAGATTTAGAAGAAGGAGCCAAGGACCTATGAGATAGGCTGACAGCATGTGGTTGGGCAGTCAGTGAAGCAAAGGTCCAAGGGCCTGGAGTATCTGTTAAATTCTTGGGAGTTGTTTGGTTGGGTAAAACAAAAGTTATCCCTGAGGCAGTGATAGATACAGTAAAGCATATCCTGACCTATTATTGTAAAACAGCTACAGACATTTACTGGTCTATTAGGATATTGGAGGGTTTTGAGACCTCATTGGGCAGATACTCCATCCCTTGTTTGTCCTCTAAAAGCAGGCAAGTGTTTGGGATTGAACTGATACCCATGAACATGCTTTTCAAGTTGCCAAGCAGTCAGTTAGTTAGGCTCAGGCTTTGCAAGTTATTGATCATTCCTTGCCTTCCAACTTGATTTCACTTGTCTTGATGCCAGGTATGGCTGGGACCTCTGGCAAACACATGAGAAATGCAGGGTACCCATAGGGTTCTGGTCTCAATGATGGAAAGAGACAGAACCCCACTATTCTCTCATTCAGTACCAGTCAGAGGCAGTGTATGCCACCCTTCATGCATATGAAGTGCTTACAGGACCATAATGAGTCCTAGTACAAACCTCCCTCCCTGTGGCAGGATGGGTACATTCATAGCTGAATGCCCCCAGGACTTGGGTGGCTTAGATGCCCACATTGGCCAAATGGGGCATAGTTGAATGCCACCAGGACTGGGAAGCTCAGACGCCCACATGGGCTCATACCTATGCCCATGTTCACAACATAACCCAGTGCTGGGTATGCACTGACCTGCAAGCAGAAGGAGAAGAAGGCCTTCCAAGGACCATCACCCCAGCAACCAAGGCTAATTGGACGTGGCTTCAGATAACTGACCGGTCCATGCCAAAATGGGAGACAACATGAAAATAAGTAGAAACACTGCTCCACAGAGATATGGACAATATCCACCCCCGGTGGGTTATGCTATCTATAATGGGTGGGTGGGGCTTCCAGCTGAACATGTAACATTAAGGGAAATAGTACCTCAGTGCATTGAACAATGTGCCAATGATTCCTGGAGAGTAGCAGGATGGACCCCCTGGTTTCTGTGTAATCGTACTGTAGTCAATAGTCGAACCCGGTATTGGTGGGAACATCTGGGGTCCATTTGGAAACAGGTTGTGATAATCGACTTCAGTTTTGTAACTTTCTTAGTTATGTTTTGTTGTGCCTTATATTGTTTCTATGGCCTTTGGGCACAGGGTGTGGCCCTTTAGTGATGAGCCCCTAGGATGCTGGTTGTTTAAGGGGTGAAACATAGGGGGAGCTAGAGTCCCATAGTTAAATGGCCTAATAATCCTGGACACTTCTTGGCTACATTCAGGAAACAGTGACACAGCAAAACTGCACACAGCTTCCAGGGGATGAACTTGATTCCAACTGACCCATACACCAGCTAATCAGTATATGCAACATGATAGGTATGCCACTGTAAGAGTCAATCTTATATTCTGATAGTAGTAACATAAAAGCAGCTCCCATGTAAACAGAGGAGTGGAGAGAACAAAGGAAGCTTAAAGGAGCAAGAGAGAACTGGGAAAGGTGGAAAAAAGCATGGAATAAACTCAGAAGGCATAAACTCCCCATGGCTTCACATGACTTTTTCTTTGCTAACAGTCCTGACTCACCCACTCTGGCCAAAGTGCTCAGACCCAACAAACAGACTACCATTGCTTAATAGAAAAATAGAAGAAGAAAGTCACATAGTGACTTTTACATATAAATGGATTAAACTCTGTAGTCAAAAGGCAGAGATTGGCAGAATGGATTAAAAAAAAAACAAAAACAAACCTAATCCAAGTATATCCTGTCTGCAAGACACTCATTTTAACAGCAAAGATACGAGATACAAGTATAATAGTATGAGGGTGGAATGATGGAAAAAATATACCATGCAAATAGCAACCAAAAGAGAGCTGGGGTGACTATACTAATATTAGATAAAATAGACTTCAAGCCAAAAACAAAAAAGGGTTATTATATTCTACAGAGAAACAGGAACTCATTTATTACTGATGGCAATATAAAATTGTGTAATCATGTGGAAGGCATATTGGCAGTTCCCCTGAAAGCTAAGTATAGAACTACCAAATGACCCAGTAATTAGTATATCTCCAAGAGAATTTAAAGTAGGGACTCAAACAAATATATGCCTGTCAATGTTTATAGTGGCATTATTCACAATTGCCAAAAGATGGAAGCCTCCCAAGTGTCCATCAACTGATGAATGGATAAATAAAAGGGGTATACACATACAATGGACTATTATTCAGCTGTAAAAAGGAAAAAAGTTCTGAATCATGCAACATCATGGATGAGCTGGGAAGACATCGTGTTGAGAGAAATAAGCCAAACACAAAAGGACGTATATGGTATGAAGTCACTGTTTTGAAACAATTAGAATAAGCAAAATCCCCAGAATTTAGATTGTATGCTGCCAGGGAATGAGGTGGAGATAGGGAATGGGAAGTTAAGGCTTAAAATGTACAGCGTTCTTATTTGAAATGATGGAAATCATTATCAAATGATAATGATGGAAAATCATTATTATTTTGATAATGGATGGTGGTGATGGTAGGACAACATTGTGAATACTATTAATGGCACTGAAATACATATGAGAATGTGAATAAAAGGGAAAATGTCATATTGTAAATATGGTAAAAGAATAAAAATTTTTTAAAATCCATGGAATTATACTACGTAGTGAACCCTAGTTAAACTGTAGATTTATTTGGTAGTACAATTATAAAATTGTACTATCATCAATTTTAATAAATATTGAACACCAATACAAGTTGTTGTTGTTGGGGTGGTATTTGGGAATCCTGTATTTTAAGCATGATTTTTCTGTAAACTCACAACTTTTCTAATAAAGAAAAGGAAATATGTAAAAAAAAGAAAAGAAAATACACCTCTAACATACTTTACTTAAAACTGCAAATATTTGGCAGCAGACTTGGCCCAGTGGTTAGGGCATCCGCCTACCACATGGGAGGTCCGTGATTCAAACCCCGGGCCTCCTTGACCCGTGTGGAGCTGGCCCATGCGCAGTGCTGATGCGCACAAGGAGTGCCGTGCCAGGAGGGGTGTCCCCCGCGTAGGGGAGCCCCATACACAGGGAGTGCGCCCCGTAAGGAGAGCCGCCCAGCGTGAAAGAAAGTGCAGCCTGTCCAGGAATGGTGCTGCACACACGGAAAGCTTACACAACAAGATGATGCAACAAAAAGAAACACAGATTCCCATGCCGTTGACAACAACAGAAACGGACAAAGAACACGCAGCAAGTAGACACAGAGAACAGACAACTGGGGTGGGGTGAGGAAGGGAGGGGAGGGGAGGGAAGGGGAGGGGAGGGGAGGGGAGAGAAATAAATAAATAAATCTTAAAAAAAAAAAAACTGCAAATATATAACCTGGAAGTATAATATTCCACAGGTTATTATGTTAGGAAAACATGGTCAAATTTTCTATAAGATTGTTCTGTTGCGGTATAATTTGAAAAGAGAATTTTTGGGGATAATGTCCTGGCCCAAGTATGAAGGCCAGGTTGGGGATCACATAGCAGTTGGGATTTGGATACAGGACAATAAGAAAACTCAAGAACTTCTGTGAAATTTAGCAACTGAACCCAGGCTAAGTCAAGTGGAAATGGAACCCAGATATATTTCTCCCTTTTTCTCAGTTCACTGTAGGAAATGTAAAGTATATATCTTAAGTGTGAACAATGATCTCATCCCTCTATCCATAGCAGTAAAAATTAAATTTCTTCCCAGAGAATTAGATTTGTTTTTTATTATCATGTTTTCCTTTCTAGGAAATAACCCTTACTGCAAAGAGATTTTTGTATTAATCATGTGGAAATTGGGGATCAATTTGTTGATGAGGGGTGTGAAATAAAAGTTCTTAGCTTCATGGTTGGCTGATCATTAAAACTATGTCTGGAGCTGGCATATAGGTCCAGAGCAATTAAAATGGCAAGGATGTTTTCATTGTGTAATGATGGAGGGTACAAAGTTGCACTTCAATGCATTCACAATGCTCTATTGTAATATAGACACTATTTGCCCAGGTAAGTTTCATCACTTAAGACCAAAAATCACAATTTAAGAGTGCTATTAACTCTAGCAAAATGTGGTACAAGATCTTTTCTCAAAAATATAAACTACCATTTAGGAATATAATTTTAAGAAATTAGATATGATAAATACTTTCTACATGGTATATGTTTTCTCTTATTTTAAGATAAAGCCTAAAATGACCATAATTCCCTCCTATAGTGAAATAATAGATAAAAAATCATTTAAAAAAACCAGTTGCCTGTGAAATGTCACCAAATCCTCTTATAATTTCATACACTTGAAAAATTAATTCTTACGTCACTGATAACAAATGTCTTACCAGTGTCAGACATTTTTTTGAAGTCATAAATATTCTAAAGGCAGCAAGTTCTCAGTTTCTAATTTCTGCAAAGTTTTTGTTACTTTGAACCCAGAGATAATAAGAATTATTTTTTTAAATTTTATTTTTAAAGAAACTTTAAATTGCATCAATGATACATCAAAAATATAGGGGATTTCCCATTTACCCCATTCCCCTCCCTTTCACACATTTCTTCATTAACAACATCTTTGATTAGTGTGATACACTTATTACAATTAATGGACACATATTGAAGCATTGCTACTAAGCATTGTCAATAGTTTGCATTATAGCTTGCACTTTACACTACACATTTTATAGGTTTGGACAAAATGTATAACAGTCTGCATCCATCATCGCAATGTCATTCAGACCGATTCCAATGCCCCCAAAATGCCTATGTTACACCTATACTTCACTCTCCTTCCCCTCAGAACCTCTGGTGGCAACTGCCATTTTGTCAATGTTAAAAGTTCTTCCATTGCTATAATTAAAATTAGTGTACTTTAGTCCAAATTTGCATTTCCACCTTATGTTTGTTCATTCCCCAATCTTGAGGATTTTAGGATGGTGATGCCCACTGTTTCAGATTAAGAGGGGGCTTAGATTCTATCGGGCAGATGGATGGAACTGTCTTGCTTGCAGCTGTAGGTATTCTCTGCTTTTTGGGATGAGCACTGTCAATCATTATCATTTTGTTAGTTGTCCTGGGTGAGTCTGATGAGCTGGAGAGTGGGTGTTGGCTACAACTCCGGTGAGATTCAGGACTCAACCAGCACATGAACAGCCAGAAGATTTAAATTAAACACATATAATGCTAATTATAGGTTCAAATAAAAGTCCTGCTACATTCTTTAATAGAGCAGTAGGAATCTCTAGAGTACAAGGGCAGTGCCTAGTGAAGGAGGACAGACCAATATGCCAGGTCCTTGATATTAACGCTTATACTTATAAACCTCATTCTTACAAAATTTAAACTCAGCTTAGTATTATATATTGCCTAAGAGTTACCTCCTGAAACAATTATTTCTGACTTGCATTTTGCTTCTTAGGAAAAACACATTTATTGGGTCTTAAATCAAAATTAATTGATTTTGAGAATCTTATACTAAAACATCATTTCATATATATCCCCTGTAGTTAGTCTTCAAAACTAACACATTTATATCAGTAATACTGTACGATCATAACTGAGCATTGTGTTGAGGCAAAGGAGCTATAATATAACTATTTTTCATAGAAAGGCTCTACCATTCTCTCTAGATGCTACTTAACACGAAGGAAACTCTTGGTTATATTTTGGCCTGTTGAGAAACTGAGACCTAAAAGAGCCAACCCACTTTTGATGTAACTGCAGGTGTCTGAAGTTGGAAAGTTAATCATGACCCTCATCCTTGGTGCCAAATGGCATCACTGATTCTTCTTAATAGAAATTACAGAACTGAAGCTAGGGTGGTCTGGCGGGGACAGTCTGAAGTTTTGGAATCGCAGAGAAGATCATGTTCTTGTAATCGATCCATTCCTGTGGTGTGGGATCCTTGGATTGGATTGAATTCTGTTGGGGGGCTTTGGGGGGAGTACTTCAGTGAGGTGTGAGCCAGGGTGAGTCTCACTCAGCCTTATTGCTGGAACCCTTTATAGAAGGGGACTGAAGGCCCAGGTACAAACAGAGAAAGAGCCACAGAGAAAGAGAGCTGTAGGCCATTTTATGCTCCCAGTGTGAGGGAGGACTCCAGGATCGCCAATAGCCACAGAAAGATAGAGAAACCCATAGAGGCTGAGAAAGAGGCTGGAGACTGGACTCAACAGAATAGTCCACAAGTAAAGAGATGGAGCCTGGGGAGAGGCGAGCCTTGTGCCTGATCACCCACAGCTGAGTTTGGAGAGAAAGTGAGCCTGGAGGAGAAAACAGAGACCAACCACCATTGTGCCTTGCCGGGTGGCAGGAGTCCAGAATCTGCCAGCAGCTGGCCTTTGGTGAGACAGTATCTCTGATGATTTGGACATCTTCACAGCCTCAGTACGGTAAGAGTTTACCCTAATAGATTCCCATTATAAAAGCCAACCCTTTTCTAAGATGTTTGCTTTGGCAGCCTTTAGCAAACTAAAACAGTGGGATAATTTCATTGCCTCCATCCCATCAGTTAATTCTCCCAATATGCCAAAGTGGGGTCATTATTGTGCTCGTTTTACCAATGAGGTGATGGAGGCTTACAGAAGGTAAGTGATGTTAAATGGCCAGAGTCAGGACACACTGATTAGAAATGGTTGTGTCAAACTTAGCGTCCTTTGTGACTCCAAAGTTGGTGTTCTGAGCCATACTATTATACAAATGTGTTCACATCTGTCAGCCTCCATTTCCTTGGTTCTGTATCAGCAAGGTAAGAATCAAGTGCTTGTTAGACATATTGCTGCAAGTACCGAAGTACCATTGCGTGAATATCAAGCTCTAGTTCATCTGCGCTTACCTTTTCCCAAATTCCAGCCTCCAGGTGTCATCTAGTCACTTGTTTTTATTATTGCCACTATTGCTGGAGGTGTTTGTAACTGAGACCATGATTTATTTATTTTTTTCTGGTCATAAGTAGTTGAAACAATAAGACTATCTTTCAGTCTGTCTTTTTTTTTTTAACTAGGCACTTCTGGAAGCATTTTAAAGAAATGGCCCTAACTTCCTGGCCTCAGTTAAATGATCCAGTGTTGATCATTTAATCTTAACTGGGTCCATAAAAGCCCCAAACCCCAGAAATATGGGGAAAGGTGAATGAAGAGAAGCAAGTGTGGAGCTGAAAAATAAATGAGGTCAGATCATAGAGATATTTGGCAGTTATATTAAGCATCTTAGACTATAAATCTCATCGTAAACTTTGAAAACATGAAGGTTCTTCAGCATTCGATCTATCTATGATATTTATCTTATAAAATATCTGGACTTCTGTACATACACATTCAATGATTCCCGGACTGATATTTTCTTTTCTCCGATTCTCAGAGTTTTCTGACCTTTGAGTAACTGCTGAACAAGTGACGCTCATCTGCAACAGTCTATGTCTCTGAGAGGGAGGAATAATGGGCAGGATGTCAGGAAGTGGGATTTGAGGGGCTTTGTCTGTCTTAAATGCTTCTAATTTTGGCACAGAACATGAGTGGAAAGTGTGCCACGGTGGCCAATTAAGAGACGGCCAGCCCGACTCCAGGGACGTTTTGTTGAGAGCCATATTGTGACAGCATCAGCAGTGTCATTTCCACGCTGGCCTGTTTTTGTGCATCTTACTTCCCAGGGAGGGGTGCAAGGAGAGAAGATGAAGAAGGGAAGGAAATATCCTATGGGGAGAAAAGAAAGAGAATATTCTCTAAGTGTCATACTGCTTCAGACAGGCAGAGTGCTCAAGATGCTACGCCAAGGAAAGCTCTGTTCTTAAATACCTAAGGGTCTTGCTGTCAAAACAACAGGAAGCCTGTGTCTTCATAATGGCTATATGTGCAAGGACTTTCCTTTGTCACCTGAGAATATGACATACTCTTCTCATATACATTCAGCTACTCGATAAAATCGTCTCTCAGGAGAACTTTAAAGTGATGTAAAGGAGACAAACAGCATGTACACACTCAATCTCCACTATCCCCCAAATGAGTCAAAATCCTAAGATATTATAAGAAATTCATCTGGCCAAACTTCCTGAGTTATAAAGCTTTCAATGGTCCCAGGATGGTTAAGCTATTCATTATTATTACTGTTATTATTTTTGCTATGTTGAACTCAGAAGAAACTTCTCATTGATATTCACCTGTCTGCAAAAGGCACGTTAGGCAAAGCAGAAGCTTACTATTCCACAGTGGATCTAAAGCAGAGTGAGCTGATGAGGGGTGCTCAGATGGTGCTGATTTTGGAGACAAGTGTTAGAATTCTTGGCACAGACCTATTCTAGGGGCTGCCATTTGCTCCTTTTGAGGAGCAAGTCCTTGATTAAAAGGAAGGTCTTTCACGTGACTCTGTTAATATATCCTTGCTTGATTACTTGTACATGAAGTGTTTGCTCTTGGTGAACCTACTCTTGTTGAAACAAGCTCATTTTTTTGTTGTTGTTGTTTAGTATTTTTATTTGAGGGATTTCTGAGAGAATCCACTTCTCAGATTAGGTCAAAATGGAGGGCAGTGAGTAAGAGGACAAGTTGTTTCGTAAATTGCTAGATCCCCCAACTTTGGGGAATGTGAAGATCAATGTCAATGACTTCAGCTGTTGCCCAAAGTAAGATTCCTAATCATTATGAGCTTATCACTGGTGCTACCATTATAACCCAGTCTACATTTCATACAATGATTGAGACTTATGCTCCATTCAGGAAATTAGTGAAATACAAACATACATGCACAGTATTTCAGGCACTCTTTTCCCATTATAGGATGTTCATATGAACCAGAAACTTAGTGCTTATTAATTTCAAGGTCAGAAGTTTGAACCTTTTATGAATGAGTAATTGCTTTAATCGGAGGCTCTCTGGTTCATATGTATCAGGTCTTGATCATTTGGTGTGCCACAACACAGCATGAGATGATGCACTGTAACTAGTGCATGCTATAGCCAACTCCTTAGGCCCTAGGAAGAAAAAAAGAATGCCACCACTGTCCCATCTTCACCAAAACCAACCATCTTTTTTGTCTCAGCAATCCCATCAGTGCCATTATCATCGTCAACACTGCCATCTTCTATCAACAGCTACTAGGCACTCATTTTGCTAATATCTAACAACTTTTTGAGAAAAATATTGTATTTCATTTTTTAAAATGAGTAAAACAAAGTTTTGAAAGATTTGCTGTAAATTGAAGAGCAAGTCCTTGATAAAAGGAAGGTCAAAACAAAGTTTTGAAAGATGTACTGTAAGTTGAAGGTCATATAGCTATTTAACAATACAAACATATTTAAACAAAAAAAAAAATACTTCTCTCTCAAGGCCCATTCAAATTTCATCTTCCTTATACAATTCCCTTCTGTAACATCTCTTGTTTGCCTTGGGGTGACAATGGGTACATGTGTGTGCATGTGTGCATGTGCATGTGTAAATGATTCATCTTCTCTGTGTAGACAGAGCATCTGGTATATTCTGCTAAACTAACAAAGCAGAATACAGAATTTATTTTGCTTCTATCACCATAGCTCTCACATTCCTTGAAAGCATTATTTATACCTTAGAGTTCATTCCTGTCACAAAAATTTGCACACTTCCTAAGATCAAATCAAAATGCCATATAATTAAATTAAATTTATATTTAGTTTAATGTCTTTTCCTGACTTCAAATAACTTTCAGATCATCTCAGAGGGTAATATACATGAGAGGCAGTAGAGAATATTAAAAATGACAAGGAATGTAGATCAAGCTCTGAGGCGGATCTTGGCCATCCATTGGCTGTGTGATCTTTGACAACTCAGTTCACTTCTTTGAACCTAGTTTCAATCAATAGTTAGAGATGTTTTTATCTTACTAATTGAATCTTTGTTTTGTCGATGTTATTAACTATGTGAACTTGTCCCAATCTCTGTTTCTTTGGTTGCAATATTTGGTTAACAGTACTGCCTCCCTATTTGAGCCAGGGAATCTAATATAATATGTGTGAAAGGCAGTATACTTTATAAATATCGATTTGTTTTTATCTTTGTAAAGGCGAAGGCCTACTTTGATATTCTTGAGGTGTGTTTTTTATTTCTGGGGAATAACGCATCTTTATACAACCCTTTCTAATGGCAAGTAAAATTACCCCTATGGGAGTAGGAAAGATGTGAATTCCGCCAGGCTCTATTAGATGTATCTGAGTGTGGTTAAAATGAAATGAAACTTGCATGTTACATTATTATGTCTTTTAAAGCACTTAAAAAAAAAATCAATTTCTGCCATTGTAAATGATCAGTAGATTATCAATGTAGTTGATTATCAGATGAAGGCAGCATTATCTCTTTGAAAATTGCAAACAGGAGGGAAACATGAAAGAATAGTATGGAAATTAATATGCAATTCAAAACCAAGACATTCATGACACTATAAAGCAATCATCTGAGAATATTATGCATCAGAAAATTGTACCATTTGTCACTTAATGGTAGTTGTAAACCCTGTGGTAGGAACTGTTTCCCAGTAAATAGCAAATTACTGAAATAGATGAAGAGTCACAAAACAAGTTTCATCAGCCTTATTTTTATATCAATGTGAGTAGTTTATATGTAACCGCTTGGGCAAACATTTATCATGTTTAAAATATGGCTATCTATGCTTGTTTAATAAAATATTTTTAGGTAACAAGTTGTCAATTTATAGAAATACCTTTTAATGTATGCTTGATAACTTAAAATATCAGAAAGTGAAAATTAATAAAATACAAATATCAGCAGTAATTTTAAGACTTTATATATATTACCTTTTGAAAATGGACACATGCTCTATATAATTTTGAAACTGGTATTTTTCACTCTGCCATGTATTGTAACTATTTTTCATACCAAAGCATAAACCGTTAGAATGCAATTGTAATAGTTGTGCAGTAGTCCATCGTATGTTGTCCTCCACCCATGCCCAACTGTGGACAATTTGAGAGGCCTTTTCTAAGTTTTGCTTTTCATGCTATTAATGTATTTCTGGCTAAAATTTCTACATATTCTTAAGTTTTTTTTCCTTTAATTAAATTTTAACGTAGAATTGATACACCAAAGAACATGTACCTTTTTAAAAGATTTGCATACAGATTTCCAAGTGACTCTAAAGAAAGGGTGTACTAATACGAACTCTTACCAGCAAAGTATAACAGCTAAATTCTCTTTTCCATATATCTTACTAACTTATGGTAGTATTATTTTCTTTATGTTTGCCGGTTAGGTGTTGGGAAAAAATGTCTCTTTTATTATATGATTATTGATCACTTGCATGGCTGTAGTGAATTCTTTCTTTATATTCTGGAGAGCTTCAGGTGAATTAAGGATTGTGAAGAAAACAATAAAGTGATACTTAACATTTTTCTGATGACTTTCGTCAAGGTGAATGATCTTAGGGAAGCCAGCTGCTTACATAGCAGAGGCAAATGTAACATACCATTCAGGAAATTTTTCCTGCTCTCTTGGTACTTTAATGAAACTATGGCTGTTTGTGACACTCTTGAACAGGTATAAAGTTTCCAAAGTTGAGATGTGATAATTGTTTTATTTCCAGGATTTACACCCCATTCTAATGGCACCTGCACTAATAATGCATCTGCTTCCTTTTAAGGGAATCTAAAAGCACTCCTTTTCCTTGATCTTGAAGGGTAATGTACAGTAGCAGTGCCACATTATTTGACACTGGAGAAATCAGGTCTCAGGTGTCCCCAAGCAATACCTGTGCTACTTCCAGCCTTCCTGAAAGTGACTTCCTTAGGTATTTTTGGCCATTATATGTCAGTGTGCCCATATTTGTCTTACTGGTTTTAAAAAATTCTGTACATTTCAAAGATACATGTAAGTTGCTGATCACATATGATACAAATATTTTCTGGCCCATTTGCCTTTTAATTAAAAAGGTATGTTTTGCCATCAGAAGTTACTAATTTTACATTCACAAAAGTATGAATCTTTTCTTTTGTAGTTTCTGCTTGGGGATAATGTTTAGAAATTCTTTCCTAAGAGTAAATAAAGCTCCAGCTATATTTGCTTTTCATAATTTTGTGGCTTTATATTTTATCCATTTAACACTCTAATCCATCCAGAAATAATTTTTATATATGTTGTGAGTTCACGATCTAAATTGTTTTTCAAAGACTAGAGTCATTTATATTCTACTGACTAGAGATGCTGACTTTATCATGCATGAAATTCCTATGTATATGGGATGGCTTTGGGACATTCTAGCCATTTCTTTGATCTATCTTCCTACTGCTGTACCAATTTCACATAATGACATGCTTTTAATTAATATTACTTTGAATATTATCATGGCATATAGAGGGCAAATCCCATCACTCAAACTCTCAAACCATTACTTTGTTTTAATGTTTTTATTGAATGGCAGATGGACATTAGGACTTTTTCTCAACCTCTTAAAAACATTCATTGAAATTTCGAACGTCATTTCAGTAAATACACAGGTTAATTTCAAGAGAATTACAATATCTATTCTCCCCTTTCAGGATCATATATCTCTAGTGAATATTTAAAATATTTTGATATCATGTTGAAGTTTTCTCCATATGCTGTGTTCACTTTTATGTTTAGGCTAGTTTTTAGACATTTAAATATATTTCTTGAATATATTTAGAAAAAATAAATTTAATTATATTATTAACTTTTCTAAAAGCTAATGCTAGCACGTTGAAATCTGTTTTTATAGTCATTTTACAGCCAACCACCTTATTGAACTTTGATATTAATTCTGATAGGATTTTGGTTACATTCTTCTTTTTTACAGTAGAAACTATTTTATTATCAAACAATGCATCTAGTGTATTCATTTTTATTGAGCTCCTGTTAAGTGTCAGGAACCACTTGTGGCACTTGCAGAAGAGAAGGGAACAAAACAGGTAAAAGTACTTGTCCTCATGGAACTCATCTTTTAGTAGGAAAATACACAGTTGAAAATAATAAACTCAATAAAGCAAACATTTAATATATAGTACGGTTATGGTAAATATCAAGAAAAGAAAGCATGGCAAGAAACATAAAACAGGAATACTACAAGTGGAATAGGGGCAATGTTCTACTAATTTAAATTTTATTCCCCTCTCATTTTTTTAATGACCTTACCACATCAGCCAATCAACCCAGAGCAGTATTTTTAGAAAGTGGCACTGATCTTTTTTTTTCTTGCCATTATGTTTAGAAGGAGTGTTTATATTTTTTCATTGAAGAAGCATGAATTTGGCTATTAATTTAAGGGAGATATCTTTTATTGTGTAGTCTTTAATTCCAAGTTTATTATTTATTTTGGTAAAGAATGCCTCCTCTGCAGGAGACAAATTTTAATTCAAAGAAACAAATATGTTGAAATTTGCATCAAGAAAGATGATACAGGAAACGGACTTTGGCCCAGTGGTTAGGGCGTCCGTCCACCATATGGGAGGTCCGCGGTTCAAGCCCCGAGCCTCCCTGACCCGTGTGGAGCTGGCCATGCGCAGCGCTGATGCGTGCAAGGAGTGCCGCGCCACACAGGGGTGTCCCCCGTGTGGGGGAGCCCCACGCGCAAGGAGTGCGCCGGTGAGGAGAGCCGCCCAGCGTGAAAAGAAAGAGCAGCCTGCCCAGGAATGGCGCCGCCCACACTTCCCCTGCCGCTGACGACAACAGAAGCGGACAAAGAAACAAGACACAGCAAATAGACACCAAGAACAGATAACCACAGGGTGGGGGTGGGGGGGAATTAAATAAATAAATAAATCTTTGAAAAAAAAAAAAGAAAGATGATACAAACAGTAATCAGAAGAGACCAGGAGCAGCTATGTAAATGTTATACCTCATATACTATAAAACAAAACAAACAAATGTTTCTAGAAATAGAACAGCATTTAATAAAGAAATCAACATATCAGGAAGATAATAGGACAGTTAAAAATGTATAACATCTAACAACAGAGCTCCAAAACCCATAAATAAAAAAACGGGAGAATTGCAGGGAGAAACAAACAAAGCAAATAATAATTGGACATTTCAATATCTCACTTTCAATAATAGATAGGAGAATTAGGCAGAAGATAAAGGAGGATATAGAAGACATGAACACTGAAAGCCAACTACACCTAACAGACATTTATAAAACATTTCACCAAAAAGACAATACAAATTGTTCTTTAAGTCCCTAAAACATTTTCCAGGATAGAGTATATTCAAGTCATAAAATAAGTCCTCTGAAATTTAAAAAGATGGAAATTATAAAAAGTATGTTTTCCAACTGCAATGGAATTAAACTAGAAGTCAATATGAAAAGGAAATTTGAGAAGTTTCCAAATATGTGTAAATGACAACAGACTCCTGAACAACCTATTGTCAAATGAGATATTACAAAGGAAACTAGAAAATACTTTAAGATGTATGGAAATAAAAACAATGCAAGCCAAACGTATGAGGTGCTGTTAAAGTAGTGGAAAGTTTATAGCTGTAAGGCATTACGTCTTGTTTGATACTGTAGTAGGTTGAATAGTAGCCATGTGCCCCACTTCCAAATCAGGTACACCTGCAAATAAATTTGTGACCTCTTTTTGAAAACAGTATTTGTAGATGTAATTTGTTAAGGATGGAAATGATATAATACTGGATCAGTAAGGGCCCTGAATTAAGTGATGGGTATCTTTATTAAAAGAGGAGAAGACACAGGGACACATAGACAGAGATTGAAATGATGTATCTACAAACCAAGGAACCACAATGATTGCCAGGAGCCACCAAAACTAGCAGAGAGGCATGGAACTGTTTAACCCTCAGGGCCTCCAGAAAGAACCCACCCTGCTGGCATCTTGATTTCAGACTTCTGGCCTCCTGAATTGCAAGAGAACAAATTTCTGTTTTTTTTTAAACACAGTCTGGGATAATTTGTTATGTTAGTCCTAAGAAATCAACACAGATACCATGCCATACACAGCAGTGACCAAAGGAAAAAAGTAGATAAATTGGACTTTTAAATGACCATCAAGAAACTGAAAAGACAACACTTGGAATGGGAGAAAATATTTGCAAATTACAGATCCATCTCATTAGGGATTTGTACCCAGAATTATATAAAGAACTCTTACAATTCAATAAAAGTTAAATAACCCATTTAGGGAATTGGCAAAATATTTGAATAGACTTTTTTTCCAAAGAATACATTCAAATGGCCAATAAGCACATGAAAAGGAGCAAATTAAAATCAAAATTAGAAAGCAATCCACAGCCAGTAGGGTGGCTATAATAAAAAAGACAGAATAAAAGTATTGGAAAGGATGTGGAGAATCTGGAATCCTTACAGATTGCTAGTGGAAACATATAACATGGTGCAGCCATTTTGGAAAATAATTGACAAGTTCTTCAAAATGGTAAATATGATCCTTCAATTCCCCTCCTAAATATATAAACAAGAAACATTAAAACATATATCTGTATAAAGCCTTGTATAGGAATGTTCATAATAACATTAATTCATAACAGTCAAAATGTGAAAATGGACCCAATATCCATAACTGGCAAATGGATACATAAAATGAGTATATTAATAAAAATGGAATATAAGTCAGCAATAATGAAATACTGATAACACTGCAACATGAATAAAACATGAAAACATGTTGAAAAAAATTCCAGCCACAAAAGATCATGTCTTATTATGATTCCATTTATATAGAAGGGCAAACATAGAAACAACATGCAGATTTAAGACTGCCTAGGCCTGGGAGAGTTCGGAGGTATTGGGGTGCTAATGGGTAAAAGGTTTCCTTTTGGAATGATGAAAATATTCTAAAACTAGTTAATGGTGATGGTTGCACAACTCTATAAACATACTAAAAACTATTGAATTGTACACATTTCATAGGTGAATTGTAGGGTTTGTGAAACATATCTTGAATCTGTTAAAAAGAATGATTACTGATTTGTCAATAGACTTTGGCACTTCTTTGACATAAATCGTAATAATGAATTCTCTACATTGTATTAGTATGGTATTCTTGGAATAAATCTTGTTTGATAATACTGTAATAATCTTTTCTTCATTTGATATTTTTTTCAGGATTTTACAACCATAACCATAAGCATTATTATTATACTATTTGTTACATGTTTATTAGAGTTCATTAAAAAAACTTGAGATGTCCATTTTTTTTTTCACTGTTCCTGGTCATTATGAAATAGATTGTGAATTGTATGTTCTATAAAGGTAAATTGGAACTCACCCATAATTCTGTATATATTTTGCAGGTTTTAACAATAATTTCTATGCTTATTTTCACATTTTATATTTACCTTGTTTCTTCTGTCAAATTCCCTTAGTTTACATTTATATTTTAAAGAATCATTGTTTAAAGTGTACTAACATTTATCTGTGCATCTACTCTCCTCTCATTACACATTGCTTCTGCATCTTAAGGTACATATGCTTAATCAATTGCAATGTGGTATTTTTGTATTTTTGTTTATTTTTGCACTTGTTAGAGACTCATCTATTTTAACAAAAATGATAATTGGATTTGTTAGTTCTACTAATATTCTGTTTTATAACTTACTAATTTCTCTATCTACATTTAAAAAATCTCTTTAGTTTTTAAGACTTTATATATTTTTGTCTTAAACTCACTATTGATTTGTATTCATTTCTATTTTTTATTTTTAAAATCTTTATTGAAGAATACTTATGTATAATAATATGAATCCATTTTAAAGACACTTTGATAAGTAACCATCATCCCATTTGATTTAATAGAACGTTTCCAGCAAAACAAAAGTTTCTCCTGTTTCCTTCCCTAGAAGAACCTGTACTACCACAGTCTAGGAAATAACTGAATTTCTTTCTGTCGTTAAGAATGTGTTTATATTTCCTGATATTTTACATAAATTTAATCATTAAGAGATATTGCTCTTTTTGGTTCTCCCTTTTAGTGAGAATCCAGAAATTATATCAAGAACAAAAGCCAAAGCAATGTTTGGGATTTTCTTCATTTGTTTTCCTTTTCTCTGGAATCACAGATTTGTTGCCTGTTTTCCAATATCTGAAAATAGTTGCATCTGACATTTTGCCCAGTTTTCTAGTTGTTTGCTAGACACAGGGTAATTTTTAAACATCTTCATTCCTTGTAGTAGTAAATGCCCTTCCATTTTTATTTTGTAATAAGAAAGTTTATGTATTTCTTTCTAATATAAATTTGTAATCAATTGGTATTTTCATTATTGTTATTACAACAGCATATAAACATATATAAACTTAAATGTGTAATGACTTTTATAACAGAATGGATATGAAATTTATATGGTAAAACATGAACAATCTTTTCTATTAACAGCAAGGATATATTTGAAATATTTTATAAGTAAAAATGAATAATTAAAATAATGATATGAATTAATATGATAATTTGTCAGTAAGCATTTACCTTCCTTTTCCAGACTATTATCTCAGTATATTCCACCTAATGGCATTGGTATCATAGGACAAACCATCATAAATGGGAAAATAAAAATAAAAATTGAATGTATTCTGTCCCTTTCTAAAGTCCTGTAATTTATCTGAAAACTATAAATGTTTTTTTGTATATTATAGGGTCTATTTAATTAACTCAAAATTATCAATAAAGTATGTATTTTATTTTCGTGGAATCGATTCTATTATTTTTACAAGATAAAACTTCCTAAGTTACATATTTTAAAGTAATATCCTTTACCAATCAAGTTGATAGCTCAATTTTCACTCATGGTACATGAGTGTATGGAGAAAAAGCATTCTCAAGCATAACCCAATATATAAGTTAGTACAGTACTTCTAGCAGTTCTACCATGCAGTGCAAATTCAGTCACACCATTTACCAGTCACTGCTTTAGAGAATACAATTTGACAGTAAACAAAACAAGCTTTTATCAGCATTCATTTTTAAGACCATGTTCCAGGGAAATAATTGGGAAAATTTTATGCAAAAGTATTTTAATATAGCAATGTTTATAATTGCAATAAAATAAAGAGATTAAATTTCTATTTGTAGAATTAAAATACTTAATGCTATATATCTAAAATGAGATATTAGGCATCAGTTAAAACTTGTAAAAATACAAGGGTCTATTTAAGATCAACATTTGTAAAAATTGTAAAAAAATTTCAAAGTAGATTGCAAAAGTGAACCTTATTTCCATTTAGATTTTAAAAAATTTTTTGAAAAAGTCTATATACTACTATATCAGTAAGACTTTTCTTTGATGCTGGAGAGATACCTTATTTTTACATTATTTTAATGCTTTTCCACTTCTCATGATTTATTAAATGACAGTGTGATATCTTTAAAGTTAGAAAAATAAATTCACTTAGATTTTTGTGAAAACATTACCCAGCGTATTGTTTGTTTTGGATTATAAAATGCATATAAAAATATATAACCCAATACACTTTTTTTTGGCTCCAAAGTATATAATCATGCTTATCTAATGTTCATTATCCTTTTCATATCCCACCATTATTACAGATTGTTTTAATGTAATCTTTTCCTGTTCGTAACTTTATATAGTAACACAGCTTTAAGAGGACACCTGGCAGAGACCATTTTGAACATGATGTGCTGTCAGTTAATATTATTTAAAAATATACTTACAGTTGCCATCAAAGTGAATTTTCTGTTTTCTGTTCATTTTAGTATCCAAAATAACTTGCTTCATAACAGATGCCAGATACTGAAGGTTTTCCACAACTTTGGCTTTTACATATAAATCCAAAAATCACACCTAAACAACATAGGTCTTCAGTATCTATGATTTTAGGTAGTTTATTGAGGGACATAATTTTCTAACCACATTTCAAGTCCACCATATTTTTATTAACAATTATGATATAAAAGAAAAATTAAGCTATGAAGTCTATTCTGGGTGTTGGGTGCCATAATTCTCATTTCTAAAATTAAATCTCAATCCCTAAATTTATACATAAGTTCAAGCAGAATGGTCCTTTATGTTTTATAGTCCTTGACTTTTAATATCATTTCATATAGGAGTCATCAGAGTAAGTTTCATATAGAGGGATTCATCAGAGTAAGTTTATTAAAAATTAATATATCTGGAGACCTGAATCTCTGGACTGGCCATGTGCCAGCTGGGCCCTGAGCCTCAGCAGAGTTGCAACACCTACTCTCCAGTTCGTTGGACTTATCTGGGTCAGTTAACGGAGAGGTGAAGATGGTCAACCACCATACCAAGGAACTGAGAGTGTCTACAACTGCAAACAGGAGTATCGCATCCATCAGCAATGTGGGATCTAAGCCCTCTCTCGATATAGAGGTTGAGTGGGCATCACCATCCCAAGGTCCACAGAATGGAGGAATAAAATATGGATTAGAGTGGACTTACTGGTATTCTACTATAGAACTAGTGTGACTCTAGCAATGGAATAAATTGTATCATTGATGTGGAGCCAGTGGCCACGGTAGTTGCTGAGGGCAGGGAGAGGGAAGAAGAGGTTTGATATGGGGGCATTTTCAGGACTTGGAGTTGTCCTAAATGATAATGCAGGGACAGATGCTGGACATTAGATATCCTGCCTTAACCCACTGAATGGACTAGGGGAGAGTGTAAAGTACAATGCAAACTATAATCCATGCAGTGTAGCAGTGCTCCAAAAGGTATTCATCAAATGCAGTGAATGTGCCACATTGATGAAAGAGGATGTTGATATGGGAGGAGTGGGAGGGGAGAAGTGGGGTATATGGGAATCTCTTATATTTTCTAATGTAACATTTTTTGTGATATATGTATCTTTTTTAAAAAAGACAATCAAACAATTTAATATAATTAATATAATATGCTCATGGTAAATTAAATTATGTGCTGCAGTTTAAATAGGTTTTTAAACTTAATGTGCATTGCTGCGGATGTGAACATATTGTAAAATAGAACCTTTTGAAGACGCTATTTTAATTAGAGCAGGGTCCAGCTGAATGAGTGTGCGCTTTAATCTGGACCACTGGAATTCTTTATAGGCAGAAGAAATTCAGGTATAGACCAAGAAATCCCAGGGCAGTCCAAAAGCCAGAAGTTAAGGGGACTTGGAAGAGAAAGAAGAGGACATAGCCATGTGGCAGAGACAGAGCCAAGAACACCAAGGATCACTGTCAGCCAGCCCCAGAATGTGACAGACCTGGGAAGAAAGCACCATTTTGCTGACAACTTTATTTAGGACTTCTTCATTCCTCAAAACTGTGTGCCAATAAATTTCCATTGTTTAAGACAACCCATTGTGTGGCATTTGTCATAACAGCTGGCAAACTAAGACAATGCTAGTTTTAAAGTCTGGAAAGAAAAGGGGAAATTTTCAAACTATTTCACCCAACCAAATCTCCTCTTTTTGCTCATTGGCCTCTTGCCATTAAGTATTTAGTATACATAGATAGCAGCCAGAACTTATACAAATGAGACTCTTAATGTTCCCTGATGGAATCTTTTCCCCTTTGAGAATTAGCACCTTTAAACCTTGAAGAGACAAGAGTTGCAAGAAAGGAAATTACAAATTCCTTCAAGGAGGTGACTGAGAGTTGTTGAAGAGAGCTATTCCTAAGGCAACCTCTTGGTTACCAGACAATGTATTTTACTTCCCGGGTACTCAGCACCCAGTAATGATCATGATTTCAGATGATACATCTAAATGTGGTATGATGGTTTATTACATGTGTCAACTTGATTAAGTTATGGTGTCCAATCATTTGGCCCAGCAAACACTGGCCTAATTATTACTGTGAAGGAATTTTGCAATTGCATATGGCTCTGTAATTTGTCGATTGCTTCTATGGCTGATTGCATCCACAACCAACAAAGGAAATTGCCCTCAGCAATGAGGAAGTCCCCCCATCCAATCAGTTAGAGGCCTTTAAAAACAGAATGGAGGGTTTCAAATGCTCAAAAAGAAAATGTTCTGCCTCTACTTCAATCAGCCAACTTCTCCTGGGGAGTTCAGCTTCAACTTAATCAGAATTTCCATCTTGTAGCCTGCCATAAAAATCTCAAGTCCCCACAGCCAATTTACTTATCTGCAGAAAATCCTGACTAATATGATGGCATATGGAAAGTATAAATTGAATTGGTACAATCTTTCAAGCAGTACTACTATGCTCCACAATCCTAGTGAAATTGGCGCCAAATAATCAGTTATTATCTCAGAGATACAGCCTCTGTTGTGCCTTTTACAGTCTGACAACAGGTTTCATTGAGTGGTTGTATGTGGAAAAATCAGTGACTCCTACAGTCTGGTGCCTTTTGCCTCTGCTGTAAAGTGCACAACGTGGTCTGATGCATGTGAGACCCTGGGCTGTGGGGAAAATGTTCTTTAAGCCCTTGGATACTGTGCTGGTTGAAAGTATGAAAGCAGGAAAACTGAATCCCTGTCTTAATTTCTAGCATGTGCTTATTCTAATTAAAATGAAACACTTCTCCTTCCATGGTGGAAAGGGTCCATTGGAGTCAATTTGCCACTAAGTGACTGGTTGATATTCTGGAGGAGTGATGATGTATCAGGGATTCAGTGTTGTCCTCTGTGCTTGGCAGGTTGGACAATTAGCAGCAGTAGTAACTTTAGTAATTTTGTGTCCACTTCTATAGTAATTTTGTGTCTACTTCTATAGGTTCATCCTACCTCATTCCTTCTTTTCTTCAATCTTCCATTCTGTCCTTCTAGTTTGCTCAACAATTGGCCAAGCCATTTGCCATTGACCATATAAGTCTATGTGTATTCTAACCTTGGAGAACTCTTTTCGCATAGAGTTCATAACCAGATGAACTATCCTCCTGTTTGCCTATTGGAAACAACTTTCTCTCTTTACTGCCTTTCAAGGTTATCACTGAGTTGAGCTGTACTGCAGTTGTAGTCCAACTTTGTCTTGTTTTCTCATGCAGAGTCAATCGTCTATGAAGTAAGTTTGGCTTTTTCCTCCTGTGCTAGATATAAAACTTCCATATTGTGGTGGACTGCTTCTGAGTTCATCCAACCTTATGATTTTATCATTTGACAGAAACTGCCTGATTAGTTCTGGCACATAGTCCCTTCATGTGCCATGATTAGGTGCTCTATCTCAAATAGGGTACAATAACATGCCAGGAGTGAGTTCTTCTAAGGGATAGACTGCTCTACTACAAGTGGCATGCCTTTTCCCCATAAAACTAAGGTTCTATGTGGTGATTTTCCTATGTGGCTTACTACAAAATCCATTAGCACCTTTTCCCATCACAGATAGCTCCATGACCATAGAGTCTTCAGCTTGTATGACTCAAGTTGCAATGTCACTTGTTTCACAGCCTGGATTTGCTGAAGAGCTCAGTCCTTCCTTAAGCCTCACTCATTGTGTCAGTCTTCCATTTCTTCTGCTATATGGGACAGAGAAATATTCCTAGGTATGAAATATGCTATCTCTAAAACTTAAGAAGCCTACCTGTCATTGTACTTCCTTCATGGTGATATAATTTTGTTTTCACTTAGAAGAATATATTCTAGTATGCCCCAGATCAATAGAATCTTGGAAGTTTTCACTGTTATGAGGCTGCTGAAACTTGGTAGGCTTTTTCTTTCTTTTTTTTGAAGTACAATTGCCTTGCCAAATCTTTCAATGTACATGTCACTTCTAGATCATCCAGTCCAATTAGCAGGATGCATTAATAAAATGGAATAATGAGAAGCTCTGTGGGTTTTCCATATGATCCATTTCTCCTTGTACTATACTACAAAGAGTAGGAGACTTAACATAATACTAGTGCAAGTTTATGCATATATAATATTGTTTATTATAAGTTAATGTAAACAATTTCTAATTCTCTTTTTGGAAGAAATCAAAAGAATGCATATGTCACATCAGTGGTTACATACCATGTACCTCATTGAGCAGAGCTACCTCATGGAGTACAGCAGCTGTTGGTGGGGACTGTTATTTGGTTTGGTTGCAACAGGCCATTGTCATCCTTCAGGATACATGTTTTTTGTAGGAACAAGACTGGGAAATTAAATGAAAATATTATGGGGACCACACTTCTGTATCTTTTATGTCTTCAAACGAGGCAGTAAGCTCTACCATTCTCCCCAGAATGTGAAATTGTTTTGATCAACCCAAATGACAGGGAGTAAAGGAAAGGTAGTTACAGAGGCTTCCACTTCAGCCTTCCTCACAACAGGCCAAGGAAACAAAGTGGAGGTTATGCCAAATACCAAGAATGACATTTCCTTTTACATATTTGGGGAACAAAAGAATGGCCCTTAGGTAGGTTCATAGATGGAGTGAATCTACTGTAAGTCATACCTGGGCCCAGACCCATGTAAGTTTCCACTCTAACTGGGTAGCCATGAAAATGCTACAGATCTCCATGCCTAGCTATAAGCACAGATTATTTGTCCAACAGACCTCAAATCTCTCAGATTGTTTGGATATTCCTCCACCCTCAAAACACAGTTATTGAAGTCAATGGCCATAGTCACCTTTAGGAAGGACAGAGGTCATTATCATTGTGTGTGCTTGTTATAGTATTGCAGGGTTATTCCTCATGGGGACTCAATCTCTATTTTTGCCAGTAAGTTTTAAATGAGAAAACTGACTCAAGTTTGGAATTTGGGAAAGGGATTATGCCCTCAGTCTCCTGGTCATATCTCCTAGATTTATTTTGGTAGTATAATTCTATAATATTCTTGCTTTTTGCTTGTTTACCTTAGCCCTGGGCGTGCAATGTTCTATTAACAATCTTCATAGTTCTCTGCAGGTCAGATACTCGGGATGCCACTTGAAATTTAATGTCTTTTGCATATATTGCATCCACCTTATTTCTGATGGTTAAGTATATATTCTGGGCTTATATTTCAAGATTCTGTAATTTCCATTGCTGTCACTGAACCTCCTATTATAACCTCATCTTTTACCATCAGTCCAGACCTACAGAGGAGAACTACTACCAAGCTTTTCAGTATTAGTTCCCCTTTCCTTACCAGTGTATTCATCATTGCTTTGGTAAGCAAAAGTTCTTCCAGGTTCTCTTGCAAAACATGTGGTGAGATTTCTGGCAATGCATAGTATTTACACTCATCTCTAATATGCTTCTCCAAGTCTTTCACCCTTCTTCCATCTTCTGTTGTGGATTATGGCATGTCTACTCTGCTTAGTGTGGGTCATCCTCTTCTTTTAGCTTCTAACAGCTGCCCTAGCAGTGTGTTAGCACGGTCACCTGGGAGCCTCTTGTTTTCCAAGAGATTTCTTTCATGACAAAAATTCTTCCTTATCCACCTCAATTTTGTATCATCATTGATTCATCATCCTCAATATGCAGTCCAATCCTTAGTATTTCTGTTCTTGCTGTGACATCTTGGCGAAGTCCTGCAGCAAATGCAGGGTGTGGTCTCGTTCTTCCCTTTGCAAGCTCTACTTCTTCCAGTTACTGGTTTGCTGGTCAGGAGTGAATGCAGGGTCTGATGTCAATGAGGACAGATTTTGTCTTCTAGGGCAGAGATCTCTATATCATCTTCAAGCAAGGGGGTGGGTATTAGCCTCTAATGGGGAGAAGAGATCCTTTTCTGAGGTTACAAATGTTTAGGGAAATCTGGCATCTTAAATTTTCAAGTATGTCAACACTATAATCCCTTCTCATCTGTCAGGGACCCACTGTTTGTAATCAAGTTCTAACCTTACATAACAGACCTTCCTAGGTTAAAATGCCAACATACTCTGGGGTTCTGCCACTTTTATGATTTATTTCTGTGCCTGGTTGTAAGTTTGTGCATATGTGTTTGTGTTATTCAACTAAAGGAAATGAAAGCCCATATAGTGTGAAGGATGCTTCTGTCTTTCACACTTAGCCCTACATTGTGCATAACATTCTCTCATCTTTCATTATGTTTTACCAAGTAGTAATAGCCTCAGCAACATCTAAACAAAGCCAATATCCTTATAATCGCTATTAGCATCATATTTCTCAAATGTCTGATAAACTGAAATTTCTAGTGCAATTCCTACATTGATATGTTACCCCAGATCATCAGCAGTGAAAATTTTTAAAATCATGACTCTATCTTGTGCTCAAGGCTATCTATGTTCTGCCTGTTACCAGTAGGGGCTCTTTATTGCCAATCATCTGATTTTGGCACCTTTTTTTTTTTTTCATGCCATTGTCAGATCCAACTGTTGAAGAATGAGTTTTCTGGGAGGTAGACACTAAGACAAGAATTTTCATCAGGAGTACGCTTGGAATTAGCACAGGTCAGTGAAATGAAGAATTCAGGATTGCAGAAGGAGGGAGTATTTAGGCTGCAATGCAATTATAACAAAGGCCTTGGCCAATATGACTGGGAATTTTTAAGCTGTGGTGACCTTTCAGAACTCCCCAGAATCTGGATAGGGTACCTGGCAATTATACCACCTACACTGACCAGTCATTGGACTCAGGTTATTCCTAGAATTTGGGCTTAATCTTGGGAAAAATGGATCTTCTCTGTTGAGGGCTGTCAGCCAACAGCATTTTCAGTAGCTGGGAAAATAGATCAATCCCTCAGTATTCAAATATGTGTGTGTGGGAACATGCTTTCAATGACAACTACAATCTTTAATCAGATGTCTTTCACCTTCATATTATCTTCCTTGTGAGTAGCTGAATGATTTTTGTGTTCAGAGTGACTCATTCTAGAGAAAAGTTAGAAACAGGGACTTCCAAGAAGCAGCCCAAAGTTTTAAGAGTGCGGACTTCATTAGTAAAAGATCTTATAATTAATGCTGATTTTTGATTCATTGGTGTTTTGAAGAAATTAATAAACAAATTAGCTAATAAATGTACCTAAAATATTTCAGAACAAAGCCTTCATAAAGAGAATATAAAAATGTTTCTCTGGTAGAAAGAGTTTTGGAAACCATTGCCCTAGATATCTTGGAACCTACCCTTACCTGTACCCATGTGTACTTTTCATTCTTCCTCCAATCAAAGACCAGCTTTTCCACAAGGGCTGAAGATATCATTTCCTTGTTTTCTCTTTTTTTTTAAAATTAAATTAAATTTTTTAGTTACTTTTTAAAAAGTTAATAGATCATATTGTTTTCTTTTAAAACCCTCTTGCTCCTGCACTTTAACCTATCACTATCACCTGGTCCATTTCACAAACACACATATGTGCTAACATCTCCCAAGTAATTCTTTTGACCTCACATCCTATCAGACTAAATTTGTCTTTTTCCAATCATCCAAATTTTGACCTCCCTATTTCATGATTTTTGTCCTTTTTGCTGCAAGACTTTTCAAGTGGAATTGCCACTCAATTTTATTTCTTTATTTCTCTTTCACTATGGATTGATTCCAATCTGGATTCTGATGTTTCTCTGCAATAGCTCTGGTCAAGACTAGTAGATCTTCACATGTTGTTCAAATTCAGTATCATTTTAGACCATCCCATCTCATCTTACTTGTCTATTCTCTGGAGAATTTTTGATATAGATAGCCACTCCTTTCTTCTTGGCTCACTCTTCTTGGATTTAATAATTTCATATACTCCTGATTTTACTTCCTACTAATATTCCATCCCTTGGTTTTCTCTCCCCCTATTTTGCCTTGAAACTTTTGAAGCCTCAGAATTCCCAAATGTATATCGCATACCCAGACAAAACCTACATACTCTAGTCCCATATCCAGCTGCCATGTAGGCATTTTACTAAGATGTACCCCAAAGTTCCAACATATCTAAATTAATAAAACATCTGAAACTGAATCCTAATTTCTATCCTCCTAAACACATCAGTTCTTTTATCCCTTTATAAATCCTATTCTTTCAGTCTTTCTTGTCTCTATCATTTGTACAAGCTCAAATCATTTGTTCTAAATTTATTTCAGAACAAAGTCTTTCCTAAACAGTTCTTCTATTTCACTTCAACAAGTTCTTCCAATCATGTACTGCATTTTGAATTAATTTTTCTCCAAATATCACTAATCTAATTAAAAATATCATCTTTTGCCTAAAACAGCACAATAGTCTCTGTCAAGGATTGAATCATGTCTAAATTCAAACTCAAAGGATCCCTTCTGAATTCCCCATAAAAACATGAAACCAATTGAAAAATTTAAAAATATTGGCTGAAGTGTGGTTTCATTTCAGAATAGATCTTCTAGCAGAGACCAAATTGAGTTAAGATGTGTCTTAATCAAATGACCCTAGTCATCAGAAGACAGAGGAAATTTGAATGCAGTCAGTTGGTTAGAAGCTAAAAGTCCAAGGAAGCAAAGAAAGAAGTAAATCTTCAAGTCAAAGAACCCCAGGCAGCATCAGAACACTGCAGAGTGGGAGAAAGCATGACTTGTCCAGACATTGATTTTCAACTGCAGACTGAAAATTGTGAGGTAGTAAATTCCTGTTGTTGAAACCAATCAGTTTGTGGTATTTGTCATAGCAGCCCCAGCAAACTAAGACATTCTCCCAAGTAGTCTTTCATATTCCATTCTGTCTGTTTCAATTCATCTTTTTTATGGCCATCAGATTAATCTTTTAAAATTTAAATTTGATCATGTTACTCCTCTACTTAATATAATTAAATTGCCTTCCAGTTCATTTCCTTATAGAAACTTCTCACAGAGGCATTGTTTGGTGAAGCAAGCCCCTAAAATTCCTTTCTCACCAGTTTTTCTAGCCCACCCAAGTCTCAGCATTTTATTTCCTCAAAGAATGAGAAGTGCCTTCCTGCTCCAAGGTACATGCTATACCTTCCATTTCAAACGCTTCTCCCTTTTCTCTAGACCTTGCTCTTTCATTTAAGTTTTCAGACCATAGATTAAATGTTACTATCACAGTGATGACTTTCTAACCACTCGTCACCCATAAATCTATTTGTTTTTCTCATCACACCCTATTTTCTTCCTCAGAGGCTTGATCTCATATATTTGATTATTTTACTGATTTATTGTAGGCGTCCCCTGCAGGAATCATGTCCCTCCACTTTCGATTATGTAGTTAGCAAAAGCCTGCTACATAGCAATTACTTGATGCATATTTGTTCTATGAATAAATAAAGTATCTCCATATTTGTTTCAGTGGCCAATTAGATTATGCTGTGTCTTACCTTAGCCCTTTTGTCATTTTGCTTGACAAGGAAGAAGCTAGAAGGCCCATCACAAAGAGTTGTACATTCACTCTCCACCATCCCCAAACCACTTATGTTAGTTCAGTACCATAAGAGTCCAGGTTTCAATGGGCAGATGAAGAAAATCTACATCAGAAATACAGTAACCACAACATTTGATGGGTTATGAAGAGCAAAAGACTTTATCTGTTAGCTGCAGGGTCAGGTACTAAAACCCCTAAGGAATACGTGGGTGGGTATGCCTAGAGCTTTGAGAGCCTCCAAGTCCATGGCTATGTGAATGCCTCAAGGTGTGATATCTCTTTCTCCATATCTCAAGAGCACCCTGTTGAGCAAAGACTGATAGCAGTGCTCCCAGGTGGACTTAACTTTCACCAGCTGACACCCTTTAACCACAGAGCATAGCTTTCAATGTGAAAAGACAGCTTGTTAGAAACTGGATAGGAGTAGTAGTGGTAATTCTTCATCCTTGAATGCATTCAGTGTTTTATCCTACACATATATTATTGCAATTAATTGACCTCAGCTTGAAATATAGGTAGGGTTAATCTTATCACCATTTTACAGATTTTAAAAAATCTGAGTCAAAACCATTATTGCTGAGCATGCAACTATACCCTGGGTTTCTCATGGTTTCTCATGGACACCTAGGTGTCTCATATACAGACAACACAATGTGACAGGGTTGCTCTTGACTGAAGGTTCTGCAAACGCTTTGTTCACAATGACCTTTGTGAAACCCTTGCCATTTTATATCTAGAATTGGATTAAGATTAAAGAGATTTTCTTTGTCCTCCATTCTCATTTAAGATCTTGTGAAGCTAAGGACTGTGCCTCTAAAATATTCCCTGTAAAAAAAGAATGTAATACATTGAGAACTGCCCTCTGAAAAAGATTGCTTTTTCTCTTTTTCCACAATGCCCTTGATAAACAGCTCGGGGTGGTGTGAGACACGTGGTCTCAAAGGCAGGCTGCTGTTAGCACTTGGACCAACATAAATTAAGTGCACACATGCCAAGTGGGTCTCCTTTAAAAAGAATCCCAGAGATAACCAGTCTTTGTCATGCATATGAAAAGAAGGAGCATAAACAATATCAGTGATGAGCTCCTAAATTGGGGAGGCAGACAGAAATCAGAATAAAGAAGAAATGAGAAAATGTTGCAACGGTATAGCTTCACAGGGAAAAAAAGATGCACTTCATCCCAATTGTCTCCAAAATTATGCAACTAAAGGAAAGGATCCTGTCAAATTCCTCTCTAATTAAATTCATACATTTGTTCCTCTTCTAAAATGGCCACACACTCCATCTGCTAGTGCAAAATGCTTGTTTTTTTTCCAGCCAATATTCTCATGTTAAGCTGTTCATACTGAGTTGAAGGGCATGGGGGCCCAGGTCCTTACAGCATCTTTGTGAAGACAGTTAAAAGAATTTTCTGTTTGCACTTGAGTTATTTATCTTCACTTTTATGATAAAAAGATCAAATATTGCAGGAAAGTTAAATCATCACAGGGTTCAAGTTGCAGGCACGACACTGACAGGTTGATGAACATTTTTAGTGGTATGATAATTTGGTTGAAATGCGGTGATTCTTTTTAACAGCCCATATTAAATCAGAGGAGTCGTTAACTACAAAGCCACTCAAAAAAACTCAGACATTTCGTGTGCATTTGCCACAAACATGCACATTTAATCCATGTGTTAGGTGCTTGGCCTCATAGTGCTGTACAACACAGAGAAATCTGTTCTACTATGTGGAAGCTTTGCTTACCTTACTCCTTCTTCATTATGATCCTCCTCCAATTGCCTGTGTAAATTCTAAGGCATCCTTTATTTCCAGCCTCAGCTCAAGTAAAACCTCCTACATGAAGTCTTACCAAAGCACACCATTCTAAGATTTGATTCTTTCTGTCTTTCATATTCATCTCGTTTACTCATTCAGTCTACAAATGTTAATTGAGACATTTTTATTTTCTCAAGTCAATCCCTGTGCAAGAGTTAGGAAACCTTCTTCCTTTGGACTCTTAAGTGTTTATAACATTAATCATTTACCCTTTACTGGGTAATGTGTATTCTATGTGGTTTTATTATTTGTTTCTATATGAAGCTTGCATAGAATTGTGATTTTTAAAAATACCTGCCTCTCTAGAATCTCATCCAGTAAAATGTAATAATTTATGATTGCTATTATTGTTATTAGTAGTAGTTGTAGTAGTAAATAATAAAGTCCACAGGGAGTGTTCAATACCTTGGCTATAAGGGTGAAGTTTCAGGGAGTTTCCTCAGAGTGAATTATGTGTTATTCAGTTCAAAATATTCAAAGGCAGCAGAACATTACCTAAAAGTAACTAAAATAACCTCTGTATAAATTAATGGCAATGCCTTTACCACCCCTTTTAAAAATAAATACTGTTTATTCACTTGGAAAAGAAAAGGTTCTTGAGTAAGTCCCTAGTAATTCTGAGTTTTGATGGTTTCATTACATTAGTCATTTTTGGAAGAGGTAAAAATTTGCCTCAAGTTTTAGTCAGAAAGATAATGGATAGCAGTACAATCATAATTAGAACTTTTAGTTTTAAGAGAAACAAATATGTAAATTCAAAACTGGGGTGCTCTCACACTGTCCACTCTTTCTCCTGAGGCACATTCCAGAAAGTTCCTGACCATGTCTCTTTCTACTAGATACCTACCCTCTTAGTAATTTAATGTCAAAGCCCTTATGTTCTTTATTCAGACTCCTCTTGAAGCTGACCTCCAGGTTTGACTTTCTTGGTCCTCTTCTGCTATCAAAGAGTTCTACTTCTGGCTGCCCCCTTAGCATCTTCCCAGATCCTGTCTGAGATACGTCAAACATCTACTAAATAGTGGACCTGGGATTTGAACCCAGATTTATCAGAATTAGCTGTACAGACTCTTTCCAAAGAAAGTTTCTACACTGCTTGGCTTGAGGTTACATTTCCCTTTTTCAGTGATAAGTCCTTTCAAAATGCATTCTTTTCAATGAGGGAGGAAAGCCACAACATTAGAGCTTAGTAGGAACTTGTATCTTTTATAGGTTTATGGGACAAGCCGTTTGTTTTATGTTGATTAATTCTCTCTATACCACTGACCTGTATTCCAAAATTATTATCACATTTCCCAGAAGAAGAAACTCATGTAGGGCACATTAACTTCCTGTAGTCTCCAGAGAGTGCATGTCTCTTGGGAATTT
The DNA here is from genome assembly GCF_030445035.2 of Dasypus novemcinctus. Taxonomy (NCBI): domain Eukaryota; kingdom Metazoa; phylum Chordata; class Mammalia; order Cingulata; family Dasypodidae; genus Dasypus; species Dasypus novemcinctus. The sequence goes on from NC_080697.1 coordinate 40,094,400, forward strand.
CACAGGCCCTTACTCATTTCACTCTATTCAGTCCACTGAGAGGCAGAGCCCATATACCGAAAGAGAAGTGATGCACACAAAGAAATAGACTCCAGAGTTGCTCTGCTTCCTTAATTCACATGAAAAATATTTCTGTCTGGTCATTACCCACTGCTGCCTGAGGAGAGATGAAAGCCTTGTTGTTGACCTCTGGCTTCCATTGTCTGGAAGGAGAAGTGACTACTAAAAAGACATATCCACAAGTCTTGAGATTTAATAAAATAATAGTCTTTACTTCTTTATCAGGGAATTCTTAAGTGAAACTGGATTTCTTTTTTCTTTTCTAGTGCATGCAGGTGAAGAATACAATGGCTAATGGTGCACTTTGGTGCTCCTGAGTTGATCGGGTGCTAACACGCCAGCAGCTTCACCCATCATTTCTTTTGTATCCTCAGTGCAAATAGCGGCACAGTGAAAAAAGCAACTCACAGTTTAGTGTTATTATGAAAATAGTTTTTAACTCCCTTATCCTATGAAAGTGTCTTAGGAACCCCCAGGGCTATGCAAACCCCACTGTGCATATGTTGATATATACCCCCAATTTTACTTTAGGTGTAATCAAAAAAATGTTAAGTATTGTTATAAGGGTACAAGCTTTCCTTCCTAGGTTGCGTTGGTAATGTTTATTATCATGGTAAGAAACAAAGTTGGCTGATTTTAAAAATTGTATTCCTCCACCATTTTTTTTTGCAAGTCGACAGCTGAGCCTGCAGTCAAAAATAATTATCAAAATCATTAAAAGTAATGTGTAGTCATAAATTAGTTATACAAATTCATACAGCATGATATTTTTGTGTTTGTTATAATGTAAAGGCTTTTGTATATCAGCTGAAGGTGAGGTGTTTTTTTTAAGATTTTTTCTTTTACTTTATTTTTTATTTATTTCTCTTTATTTATCACCCCTCCCTCCCCCAGATGGTTCTCTCATCTGCTCATTGTTCGCTCACCTTTTCCAGGAGGCACTGGGAAATGAACCTGGGACCTCCCACATGAATGGAAAGTGCACAGTGGCCTGAGCCACAACTACTTCCCATGGGCTGCCATGTGAGGCGTCTGCCCATTTTTTTTAGGAGACACTGGGACCTGAATCCAGGACTTCCCATGTGATAGGTGGGTGCCCAAGGGATTGAGCCACATCCACTTCCCTCAAGGTGAGGTTTTTAACTAAGAAGACCTGTGGATTAAATTACTAAATAGTGCTCTAATTCCTTTGACACAATTCAATAGAATTGACTGATAAATAGAGGTAAACATTGATTAAAAGAGAAAACTTCCAAGAACTGTGGAAATTTACAGGTAGAAGAGGGGAAAAAGGACTTACATCGATATATGCTTGTTCTGGGAAAATGCTATTATTTTTCAGGTAAACAAGGGCATCGATGTGTTGCTTACAAAAGAGAAAAAAAATAACTAAATTTGGGGTCGGAAGATTCAAGTTTCTTCTCTACCATGTACAAATTGTATGAAGATAGGTGACTGTCTCAAACACTTTTATGTCATGTGCTAAAAAACATTAGTGAAGAAGCTGTGAAGATTAAATTTAATGAAATAGTTAATAAGCCATTTGATTATAATATACCAATTTTATTTATTATGGTAATTACTGTGGATATACCTATGGCTCAATGTCTATTGAATAATAATTGCACAGTATGTATTTTCCACTTTTCTTTCAATCAAATTGTGGTTATCCCTGTTCCTTCCATGCTCCTGTCTGATTTTCTTGTGAGTAATAAATCACATTCTCATGACCACTGGCTAGAACCAGGATGGAGGGTAAACTGTGGCCATGAAGCAGATTGATATTGGAAGCACTGGCAACCTTTGTACCATACTGAGCTAACCAGTCATAGCAAAGGAAAAAGAATTCCTCCAGATTCAAAAAGCAATGATGCATTCCTTTTGGGATGGCAGCAATTAAAATTTTCATGTAAATTAGTGAATATTTTAAAGAACACTTCATAAGAGATTAAATGAACCTTTATTTATATTTAAGTCAAAATGTCCTATCATGTTTTAAGCATCCATCTCTTTAAGTCTGCACCATGCTAGAAATATTAGTGTATTTGAAGAAATAGCCTTTAACTTTCATTTTTTTTTAATGCTACTCTTTCCTATATACTGCTACTTGTGTTCATGAGAGGTATGCAGAGTTCATAGTATTTTTCTTTTTATTAACATGAGGAGTTGTATATGTTCATGGCATTACCAGTGCTTCTAAAAGCAATGCTAATAAAGGGCTTCTTAGATCATTGACTTAAAATTGCTTGGAAAGGAATATGCAACATATTTTATTCTGGAATTATAAAATATTCACATATCTGCTGGATCTCTGTCAGCAAAATTGTTGCAACATTTCTGGAGCTTTCTCTTATCCATTATTTTTTAAAGTGAGGTTAGAATCACCTGCAGGAACTCCAGTTTAGTAGGGTTGGGTGGATTTAAAAAATAATTGATTTTGATTACATAAATAAAAATATATATACATTATATATATAAAAAGCATACATAAAACCCCAATTCATTCTCACTGTCACATCACTAGTGCTTTTTTGTGGTATTCTTTAAATGGTTGTTTTATAAAAGGAAATAAATTGTATTGGTGCTGATAATTTGATCCCTATAGTTAAGCTCTAATTTGATGGCCAATTCCTTCTATTAGAGAAAAAGTATTGCATAACTGGTTAAAGTACCAGATTCAAACTTCCAGGATTCAAGAGGTACTAGTTTAGGAAGATTCTTCAGGGGAATCCTTTCTGTTGAAGTAATACTTGAACAGAAAATAAACTGAGACAGTGAATTATATGCATATCTGAAGGAAAAGGATTCTGATTTTAAAAGTTGAGCAAATGCAAAGGCCCTGGAGTAACATATACTTGGCCATTTGAGGAATAGACACCACTTTAAATAGACTGGGTAGGACCCTCAGTCATGTTGAAGAGTAATTATTGTGGTAGTTAAGTTCATGTATCAACTTAGCCAGATTATGGCTGGCCAGGTAAGCATTTGCCTGACTGTCAATGTGTGGATATTTCCTGGACTTAAATCATCAGTAGGTTGATTACATCTATGCCTAATTACATCTGTGATCAACTGGGGAGATTTCCTTCATCAATTAAAGAAGTCTCATCCAATCAAACGAAGACTTTAAAGGAGACGTGATGATTTCAGTAGTCAGAAGAGAGAACTTCCATTTCTACTTCAGTCAACTAGCTTCTCCTGGGGAAGTCATCGAAAACCTTCATTGCCTTTCCCGGCTTGCAGCCTGCCCTAGGAAAACTGGACTTGCCTATCCCCACTGTGGGCTGAGACATTTCCTATTAAAAATCTCATAATATTTTCTCTATATATATTTATCGATCATCTATCTATCTATGTCTATCTATCTGTCTTATCTGTCTCTCTATCTACTTATCTGTCTATATCCTGTTGGTTCTGTTTCCCTAGAAGTCTTGACAAGTTAAATTATCTCTTAAATGCTTTAATTTTTAAAAATATTTTAATTCAAATTTAAATTAAATTTCTCTCATTAAAATATTTTAAATACATATATACATTTTTAAAAAGATTTATTTTATTTATTTCTCTTCCCTTCCCCTCCCCGACCCCAGCTGTCTGTTCTCTGTGTGTTCTTCTTTTTGTCCACTTCTGTTGTTGTCAGCGGCATGGGAATCTGTGTTTCTTTTTGTTGTTGTTGTTGTTGCATCATCTTGCTGTGTCAGCTCTCCGTGTGTGTGGCACCATTCCTGAGCAGGCTGCACTTTCTTTTGCGCTGGGCAGCACCCCTTATGGGGCGCCCTCCTTGCGTGTGGGGTTCCCCTATGTGGGGGACACCCCTTGCACGCATCAGCACTGCCCATGGGCCAGCTCCACATGAGTCAAGGAGGCCCAAGGTTTGAACCACAGACCTCCCGTGTGGTAGACGGATGCCCTATCCACTGGGCTAAGTCCGTTTCTCATATATACATTTTTAAAAGTTCTATTTAATTAAAAAGTTTTCATCAGGGAATAGGGACTGTTTAGACATTTTCAGTTTTAGATAGCAAATGGTTAGAAGAGCAAAATACCACTGAGATATAATGTATTAAGTATTGTGAGCATTAGTGTTTTAAGTTACTTATCTACAATTATATTAAAATATCACTGAAAAGCAAGCCTTATAGCTCAAATAACTCTAATTCCGGTGATGAAGATGTCTTCTTAAAGAAAAATAAAAGCAAAATAGTTTTCAAGTTAAAACTACTCTTAGGGTCCATATCATGAGAGCCTATTCTAGGAATGCTGTAATGAAGTCCCTTTGGAATTCTTGAACCTAGGATCGTTCCATGAAAATGACATGCTATAGTTGTTCACAAGCTGCAGAATGCCTCCATCTCATTCATCAAATCAGCACACTTGTGACAGCAAGATATCTCTGACATGTGTAGATAAATGGTAATGAACACATGTACAGGTTATTTGTATATTAATATTTGTCTCAGCAAATAGAAAATATCTTATGTTCAATATTATTAAAATCCACATTAAATGGAAAGTATTCTAAATGTTGAAAAATTAAAACAATATGTGAGTATACACATACAGACATCTCTTTGTAGAAAACTGCATATCAAAATGTACTTTGTGTTGATTTTATTTAAAGGCACATAAGGCTCGTTAGCAAAATTGAAAACGAGAGATTTGAAAATTCACTTAGACAATAGTAAATGCAACATTTTAATTATTTTATTTATTTTACTGAGACAACATGCACATCTCATACTTTGAATCTTTCCAAGTCCTTGGCAGCAAAATCCTGCAACATCTAAAGCAGATGGCCCACTAATTTTAAAGTCCCATGTTAACCAAAAATATTGGAATATGGTAAAAGTTGAATTAATAAAATTATATGCAAACATCCAACAAAAATTAGTGCTTGTGCCAAATTCAATAAATACTCAGTTGGAGTTCTCCACTGCTAGAGCCTGTACAAGCCATAATAAATATATTCTTTAAGGCTTCCTCAGGCCTCAGCGTGGAAGCCAGATGGAAGTTTTTATTTAATCTGGCCCTTTTATTAAGCTGAAGCATATTTCTTTCCCTGTTATTATATACCACACTCAAAGTTTAAAGTCTAATGGGGACACATATAAAATATTAACTCTATGTAGTAATTTGTCTATATCTTTATCTATCTATATCTAGCTTATGAATACTATTGACATTTTGACTAGATAATTCTTCATTGGGAGGTTCTCCAGTGCATTGTAGGATGACTAGTGGCATACCTGGCCTCTAGCCTCTAGATTACAGTAGTACATGATAACTTTAATTATGACAATCAAAAATGTCTCCAGACATTGCCAAATGACCAGGAAGGCAAAATTGCCTCTGGTTGAGAATTCTGTAAGAGAGTGTTTTTTCAAGATTGAATATTACTATATCTATGGAGACTGTACCCATCAATCACCATGTTACCATAGGCTAAGACCTTTAAAGGGAAATTTAACTCCTATTAGGAAAGAAAATATAAATATACATATTCGTATGTCCAACACAACTTTATATTTTGGAACTAAAATCAGAATCTCCATAAATGTTTGAAAGGGTCCCTGACACATCTCAATATTTTTTCCCATTTATTTCTACATTAAGGTCTCAATACATCTATTTAGCATGAATGACTACATGACTGAACAAAATGACAGTTTTTCTCTTGTCCTGCCTACTACTTCCCTACTCTGATTTCTGTTCAACATCTTATACGTTGTGCCACAGTCAAATTGGTATTGAAAGATGGAAAACTTTCAACAACTAAAAACTAATTTGTTATTTGCACAACAAAATGATTCTTAAGTATCCGCAGTAAAAGAAGGAAGATATAATCCTGTCATTGATAAAAGTAATCAAAGTTTTTAATCAATGAAACATCACAGATCTCTTAGAAATATTTTTTTTAGTTTATGCCCAACTAGATGCCTTAATTCTTTATTAGTAGAAATCAATTACTGTTGCAAGTTATATATTTTCAAATAAGAAATGGACTCACAGTTAAAATATTTCTTTTTTGAATTTTAATATGTAGACATCAGGACAAGATTGGCAACCTAGCCTGTTAACATTGAAAATGCAATGCCTCATCAGATAAGAAAATTAAGCTCTTATACTAACAATAGTTTCATCTACCCAGCAAAAACGTTTATGCAGGAAAAAAATCAAGTGTATATTTACAGCTTTTTATGCAATCCTTTAGAAACACTCTGATCTTAGCAACTCTTAAACTGATCTGAAACATTACAGAATTAGTCTATCAATAATTGGTGAAAGATTAATTCTCTATGCCACTTTATTTCTACTGTTCTCAAAAATGAAGTTAGTAAATTGAAGAAAATAAAATCATGTGAAATGATGTGTGCCAAGCTTTAGAATTAAAGAGCCCAAGTCATTAAATATTTATTTTTTCTTCCCTTTCACACAAACCTTGACCCCAACCCAAATATTCCCAGAGTCTTTGAGTCATATATGAATTTTTTATTTAAATTATTTTATATTAAGAAGTTTAACTTATGACCCATACATAGTAACTGAAAGGAAATATGGATTCTCATTTATAACTCACACTGTATAAAACTTACAGGGAAGCAACTATGGCAAGTGTAAAATGATTGGGATTAAGAGTGAGACAAAGTAGACTTGGGTTCTGTCTCTGTCAGGAGATTTGGGTATAAATTATTTGACTTTTATGACTTGGAAGTGGACTTTTACCATCATTTATATTACTTTATTAACAGCAAAGTCAAAAACATAATAATATATTTAATAACATTAATGAAAAGTGATCTACCAGATTAAAAAATAATTCAGCAATTCCAAGTCCTTCATAAAAATGTGATTTAGGCACCTAAAGAGCAATGGTAAATATTAAGTATTCTGAAGCTTCATTTAGCTCTTGTTTGGTAAAAATCAGTGGATATTGTGAATTGGTTTTGTTATTGTAAACCAATTTTTGTTGTAATTGGTCTTCAAAAAGTAAGATTTATTTAAATCCAATTGTGATCTTATCAAAGTTCATATCAGATAAACAGAATAAATCTGTATTAGGCATGCTTCACATTTCAGTTGTCTACTGAGCACTTGATAATCCCTTAATCTCTATTTGTAATCATACCTTTGTTGTCAGTTCCAGATCTGTGTATGCTATTGTTAGATCATCCTGTGCAACGGCTAACCTGTATGAGGAAAAGTGAGGTAATCACCCTTTCTTCCCTCCTGATTCTAAGATACAAGCACCAGCAGTTGGCCAAGTCAGAAACATGAACGTCATTCTTCATTACTTTCTTAGCTACCCTCCACAATTCACCTAACCATAGTACACAGGATATAGCTCCTTATTAACTCCACTTAACCTTTAGACCAGGGGTTCTTAACAAGGGTCTGTGAGCTTGAACTGAAATTCATAAAAAACATTATTTTTGTGAGGATGTGTTGGTGCATGTGATATATTTATTAACTAATACACAGTATGGTGTGGACTTAGTAAGGGGCTTGTGGTTTTCACCTGACTGGCAAAGCAGTCTGTGGAACAAAAAAGGTTAAGAACCCCTGCTTTAGATTACTCCTTCAGCATATCCCATGACTGCCTGATTGTTTTCCCCAGACTCCAGTTTCACCAACACCAACCATCCTCTACACTGGCCACCCAGGTCATCTTTCCCAAACATCAATCTGATCAAGCCACCCTCTTTTCCTCAACATCCTCTATAGTTACCTCACTGAATTCTGAATGATTTTCACTCTCTTTAGCAAGGCATACAGACTTCTCACCAGCTGGTTCCCACAGAATATTTCAGTTCAACTTCCACGCCCCCCTGCTGGATGTGGAATGCAGAAGAGTCACATGAAAATACCTGCCCTTTCCCTGAGAGGCTATTCTTTCTCCACATGTTTTTGCACAGTCTCTTACCTTTAAAATGTTCTCCCCTTCCCCCATGCCATCTACCTGTTAAACTCTTTTTATTAAAAGGGTTATTAATATTAATCCTGCTATGAAATACTGAGCACTTACTATGTGCTCACTACTTTGTTATCATACATTCAGATCATTTGATGGACACAGCAGCCCAGGGTTATGTATGTGTATTATCATCTGCATTGGCCAGGTGAGTAAAAGAGGATCAGAGAGATTCCCTTGCCAAGTGTCATATAGTACAAAATCCTGAAGTCTCATTGTACCAAACAGCCTCTTTCAAAATCCAACTAAAAGGCACCTCACCAAGAAGCCTTTCAAGATAAACTTCCTGTTCTATTTTCAAATAGGACCCTGGGCATATCTCTACTGATATTCTTTGGCAATTTCTTTTGATCATCTATACGCTTGTCTGTTTGTCCTTCTAATTGTTAGCTCCATGAGAAGAGGGGCAGTGCCATATTTATATTTCAAAACTTAATGAGTAGCATAGCACCACTAATACCAGAGATTTGAAAATATGTAATAGTTGAATTAATAGATGGATGGATAGAATGCAATTTAAATAATCTCAATTGTTAAAATAATGTGATTTCCTTACCTAAAGATACATCTATACATACGCACTCACACACACACCTATATAAGCAGGATATATTCCTTTTTGTAAGGCATTGGAGTCATGGAAATACAAAAAGAACATGTACTGATTATGTAATTTAATAATATATTAGAAAGACATTTGGTAGGTTAAAGTTGTTGAAAAATCAGACAGGGTCTGTATTAGCTTCCTGCTTTCGAAAGTAGCTCTAATTAAACCCTGTACATGTTGCTCTTTTTCTTAATAAAAGCTGTTCTTATTCTCCTCTTCTGTGTGTTGAATTCTATTATAGACTAAGGAAATATAATTCCAAATGCATCATCAAGTTTAAGTAGGTAAAACACTTGAGTCAGTGCTTTCAGACCAGGGTTTATTTTGTGGTTCCTACAAATCCTCTTGCCTGGTATGCAGGGTTCCAGTGTGATTTTTTTTCCCTTTATCTTAATGATGCTTACATGCTTACCAACAAACTGACACATTTTATCACATTCTTTAGTAAATGACACAATTTAGCACACCTGATGACCCTCAACTGTGGGTATTCCTTCATCTTTTTCTTTGTGGTACCCAGGAATGTCAATTAAAGAACTTCCAGGATGCTGACTCAGGGCCTATCTCCAATAATTGTCTTCCAAAATCAGAATTTGAAACGGTTGTCTGTCAGATCTGGAAATATCTCTACCATCATGAATTAGTTTGTTACAATTAATACTTCAAATCTGAAATTTTAGGGTGGTGAATGTCCTTCAAGGGAAACGTTTACTTCCTAAATGTGTTAGTGTAATTTAGTCACATGCCAGTATGAAATAAGAAATGCTATTTCTGGGGTCTCTGAGTTTAAGTTTGAAATTTCATTTGTATCTACCTGCTACAACATTCATTTGTATAGTGAAAGAGAAATATCAACCTGTTTTTCTCCCTAGGATCTATAAGTAATGATCTCCCAACTGGGCATAATTTTTTTAAAAAGATTTATTTATTGATTTATTTCTCTCCCCTTCTCCCCTCCACCCCAATTGTCTGTTCTCTGTATCTATTTGCTGCGTGTTCTTTGTCCGCTTCTGTTGTTGTCAGTGGCAAGGGAATCTGTGTTTCTTTTTGTTGAGTCTTCTTGCTGTGTCAGCTCTCCACTTTTCTTTATAATGGCCCAAATACCCCTCCAGGGCTATCTACTGGCCCCTTAATATATTAACATTAATGTTAAACCTCTCCCATTTCCCTTTTTTAGAAAGTCTAGCAGCCTCCATCCAGAGAATATTTCTAATGTTAATTTAAACAAGCAAACTCTTTTGTATTTAAAGGTACCACTCAGGGCTACAGTGACCCACACGTTCTATGGTCAAGGCAGATGGCTCTGGAGTTCAGGGCCATGTCAATTGGTCCTACTGTGGAGTTTGTGTTCCTGAGTATGATGGAGTTGGACTCAAATATAACCTTTGTACACATGCCTCTTCTGTTACTTTTACTGTACCTGTGGTTGGCGTTTGGGTTGGTGTATACTCAGGAGGCCTGAATCTTTGAACTATCCATGTGACGGCCAGGCCCTGGATCTCAGCAGACTTGCAGCTCCTACCCTCTGGTTTCTTGGACTTACCCTGGCCAACTAACAGGGAAGTGAAGAGGGTCAACCACCACACCAGGGAGCCAAGAGTACCTACAGCTACCAGCAGGAGAATTGCATCCATCATCCATGTGGAATCTAAATGCCCTCTTGATATAGAGGGGGACTGGACATAGCCATCTGAGGTCCACAAGTTGGAGGAATAGAGTATGGATTACAGTGGACTTACTGGTGTTCTGCTGGGGAAATATTGTGATTAGTAAAGGAAGAAAGTGTAGTAGTAATGTGGAGAGGGTGGGCATGGTGGCTGCTGATGGTCAGGAGAGGGAAGAAGAGATATGGTGTGGGGGCATTTTCAGGATTTGGAGTTGTCCTAGGTGGTGCTGCAGGGATGGATGCTGGACATTGTGTGTCCTGTCATGGCCCACTGGGTGGACTGGGGGAGAGTGTGGACTGCAATGTGGACCACTGTCCATGTGCTGCAGTGGTTCTCCAGAATGTATTCACCTGGTACAGTGGATGTGCCACAATGATGGAAGAGTTTGTTGATGTGGGAGAGGTGGCGTGGAAGGGGTGGGGGGTATATGAGGACCTTATTTTTTTAATGTAAAATGTAAAAGAAAATAAAGAAGAAGAAGAAGAAAAAATAAAGGTACCTCTCAGAAGCTACAAAAGGCTGGTCAATGAAGACACTGGTAATAGATTTAAACCATGGAAAGATAGCAAACTTACTCACTTGCAGAGATAATCAACATCAGGAATTGAGCACTGTCAACACATTTGCACATACATCTGAGTTTGGTGATTCAGGAGTGAAAGAGGAGTACCCTATTCAATTTGGGATAAATTAAGAGGATTCCAGAAATATTATACTCTACTATTAAGGGATGAACCCAGTCTACTCACAGAAACTCTGGGCTTCTGATTATTGATCTGCAAAATGGAGCCATTGAACCAGATACTCGTTTTTATCTTTATTTTGGAGGGTTTACAGATACAAACAGCTTACAGACTTCAAGGTTCTTTGTGCAAAAAGTTTTAAAAGAACACTGAATTCAAGAAACACACTCATTTCCACTTTTAATGTTAATTACATTGCCTAATTCAGATTGGCCATGTCTAATAACCAATGATTCATTTACATATAGCATGGCTAATTTTTAAAAATATAAATGGATTTTACAGAGAAGGGGGTTTGCTAAAATGAATAAAATAAAGAAGATAGTAGTGTGAAGAAAAAAAGTGTAAGTTTGATACACAAAATGAATACTATCAAGTCCCACAATGATACCAAAAATTGGGGCCAGAAATTTAACCCTCAAGTTTCCAGGAACTGAAACAAAAGAGATAAATAATGATAAAAATGTATCATTGCAAAATCTTTAGTGTCTATAGATATAGCTCACCAGACACACATTACTGGTTCTTTAACTTCCCCCAGTAACATCTTTTCAATAGGCACCATAAAGAGCTTTACACCTTCCTAAATTTGAATGCATGAGAGGGTTAATATCAAGAATCTTAACATGAATTTTCAGCAATAAAATGAACTTATCTTCTACTGTATATTTTAATCCCATACCCAAACCCAGTGTTTCATAGCCAACTCTGCTGCTTCCTTTTGTTCTCTTAGCACTTACCATTATCTAGCCCTGATTTATAAGTTATCTGTTTATTGTTTTTCCTACTAAAATGTGTGTTCCATGATAATCAGAGTTTCTTTTTTTTCCCCTTTCTTATTATTCTTTCATCCCCAAGACTCTGGTGCAAAGTGGGCACACAATGTCCATTTGTTGAATGAATGGAATCATGGATGGATGTTGTCAATAGTTTGAATGGCTGCGTCTGCCTCAGGTCTTTGTATCCAAGCCCACAGAGGAGCAGCCAGTGTATAAGGAATGAGTACTGGGGACAGGGCTGCTGAATCCTGGTTCTTTTTTCAGGTTCTGCCCTTGACTTTCCAGGAGATTCAGGGCAAGTCTGTGAACTCACCGTTGCAGGGCTCACCTTCACCATTTTTTGCAGGAGGGAATTGTGATTCAGTGTCTATATGGCTCCATCATCTCAACCTCTGAGTTAATAACATAGCATCTGTATAGTGGGCATTTATGCAAAACTTTCAGTCCTAATGTTCTGCATAGTATAGCCTTGGATGAAAGTCAAAGATGACTGTTTTCAGACCTCCCCTGTTCCTCTCCACTATTTTTCCCATTCCTCTTTCTACTCCTTGCTTGCTTTCTTCAGCTGTGGCTTCTCAGAGTCCATCCCACTGGGGCCTGCCCTATATCGCAGAAGGTTCTGTTCCTTCTCCTCTGACTCCAAAACTCAACTGCCTTCTGACAGAAACATTAGGGTTCTGTCTAGAGTTTCAAGATTTATTGGCAGTCATGGGACACATGTTCAAAAATTAGCTTAAATGATTCTTGGACTGATCTCCAAGAAAGCTCTCTGCTTTTTGTCTTCACTTCTCTGCATTTAATTAAGTCTATAGGATCAATTATCAATAAAAGGGGGCTAATTTACTGATAGGAATTATAAGTATTCCAGAAATCCAAAGGAAAGTAACTGAGGGGTGAAGTAGGTCTATGAATGCTGCTTGAGCCATTACACTGTGATAAGCAATTTCTCCTAAGCATTTGCTGGAATTACTCTAGGATGATTTATCAGTCCTGTCAGGATTATCCTAGATTATTTACCTGTGTGGCTAAAAAAACATTTATCCAAATGGCAGTGGAAGGGCACAATACAGGGTGAAGGGTAAGGAAGGCCAGGTTGTTGGTGTTTAAATACATGGGGAACAAAGAGACAGGAATATACTTGGATTTTCTCTTTTCCTTCCTGGCTGTTCATAAGGATGTGTTCTTTCATAAGCACGTTCCCTGAAATTATCCATTATCTTTTTGAAAGAAAACCTTGGGGACTTAGTTAAATCTTCCAGAGAGTAAAGATTAGCCCTTGCATTTAAGAAGCTTTTAGAGTCCTCAGTGCCTTGGGCATATTTTTTATCCTCCTCTGGGCTTTAAGTTCTCCAGCTGGACAAGGTCACCAACTGTCTGCCCCCTCTTTATTTCTCTATATTAAAAATCTAAAGTTCACCTGACCCTTGCTCCGAAAGACATAAAATCCCAGGATCCTGATTTTTAAAAATATGTAAAAGCACATGTGCAGTTTACTCTAGAAAAATAAATGCATAGAATTTGGGAGGCATTATTTACCACAGTAAAGTGTCTTGCAACTCCCTAAAGTGTGTGTTGCAATGTTGATATTTCAGGTCTGTCTTTCATACAACAGGAAACCAAGAAGTATAATTCTTTGGTATTTGCACACCCAACCATGAGGGATTTGAGTTTTCTAAATGTGTAAAAGTTGGATTATATTAGTCTTGCATCTTCAAAATTGTTATGGATTAATAAACCACTTAGTTATATTCTACCTAATTTTTTACCCAATCATTTTATATACTTAAAAATTCATTTCTTGTAGGGCCTAGAGACCAGCAGCTAGAACTATGAAGACCTTGATAGAATGCTATTTTTAAAAATTTGAATCAAATTTATAATGATGCTTATTTATAAAATTTCTACAAGCCATTGTAAGCAGTGAACTTTTAAGGTTATCAATCTATCAAATCCTAATTAACCAGTAGGAATATAAATATACTGGTAAAGCATTATGCCCATAAAACTATTTCCTTGGATTTTATGTTCATGGTGCTTGATACAAATATGCTTCTTGAAATGTGGTAGTAAAACCACAAAATAATTGCTTTTTATCAATGCAGATTTCTTCGTATCGTTGATAAAGGAAGTGACTTAGACTCTTACCCTTTGACATTTGTGAAGACTAGAACTGGGCAGAGTGTAATAAGGGGTCCTTGTTTCTAAAAGCTCCCATGGTTTTCATCACAGATCTCCTCAGATTGTTTTGATGACAGTGGTCAATGAGAATTGTAAAGAAAAGCCGGAGAGAGAAGAAATGTGTAACTATACAAAGAAAAGGAAGGAAGAATGAAAGGATCAAAGAAAGCTCTTTAAGATGGTAAATAATCCACTAACAATGTGTTTCTCTGAATTTATTCAGGACTCAAATAATAAGTGTGACAAAAATCCAATATGCAACTTCCTTTCTAAAAATAATTCCTAAATATCATTTGTGAGAGTTTGCACAGGAATCTAATTACTTAACTAATGTCTGTTCTCTGTTATTATTTAATTCCTGTTCTTTTAAAATTCATTGTCATTCAATCACCAAAAACAAACATGTATGAGTTAAAATATTTTTTTGCCATTTAACCATTTTAATCACTTGATGCCATGGAGAGTTTTAATATGTAAACTAAATAGTACTGAGGATTTCATGTTATTTTACTAAACACAATTTTACTGCACCCAACATAGGGAGAATATTTTTTACTGCAAACTACTATTTATGAACAGTGAGAGAGAACCATTTATTTTAAAAAGGCATTGACACTTAAATGGCTTGCTTCACAGAAAAGTTTAGTTTCCCATAAGTATGTTCTAAAAAGTTAAGAACCAGAGGGAACCAGTCTTAAGTTGATATTATTTGGAGTATGACTGATTTTCTGTCGCGACGGTTATTTAAAGCAATGAAAAAGTCAGGATGTTACAAAATAAGTTCACCTTATTCTCCATGGAAACAATTTTTCTGGTGTCCTTTAGTCAGAAAGTCTTTTTCTGTTTATATAATGGGGTTTCCAGAAGTAAAGGCATTAACCCTTCAACTCCTACAATTTGAACAGAGATAGATTGCAGTCTATACAGCTTTAAGAGATGGTAACAGTGGAAAGCTGCAAATGAGGGTGGGAGGTGGAGAGTTAGAGAACTGAGCAGTAGCATCATGACAGAGACCTACTTACAGGGTTGCAGCAGGTATTGAGTCAACAAAGTAAAATACATAGAATACAAGTTGCTGTGAGGCATGGAGGGTTTAAAATCTATAAGAGAAAGTATACCACAGAAAAAATGCAGACGATTAAAGAAGCACAAGAGACCAAACAGAAAGCAAAATATGCAGGTTTGCATCAAGAGATGGAAAATTCTAATAGTATTAACCCAACATTAAGTCACTAAAGGGGCAACCTGTGAGTTTCTGGCAAATGTCTTTTGTATTTATTCTCCAGTAATATAAAAATTCCAATTTTTCCTGATGTATCAGGCTGTTTCATATTTCCTTATTTTTGTACATTTTCTTTTTGTCGTACATGTAATCCCTCATGTCTCTAATAGCAACCAGAACATCCATAAGGCACACTGGGGGAGGTTTCCCAAAGCCTAGAGACTACTCTGGGGCCTACAAAAATGGTCAAGTCTTCAAAATTGGTGCTGGATCCAACAAATGAACAAAAAGCACCAGAATTAAAACCAATAAATTTTATATCAGCACCACACACACTCTGTCAATTTCATTTTCTTTATAATCTTTCTAATTTCTAATTTCTAAAAATTTCATATTTGTAACTAATTCAGGTGTTATATTTTCTTAATTTCATGTTTAGCATATTATCCACATCTACTGCTAAGTAAAAATAGCTAACCACACTAAATATCTCAATAACAAAATTATAAAATCTTTTTTAAAAATTAAAACAAGACAAATATTTTTCTAAGGGTATGGAATCACTGAAGGTATTTGATATAATCTGTGAGTTGTGTGTGTGAGAGTCGATTACACAGAGGCCCTGAAGGTGTGGAAACAGCCTTACCCACCTTGGGAACTTGGTCAACAACTCATTCTCCTACACTCTTCAGGTGTCAGGTCTTCAGAAAAGCTTCCCTAACCCCCTCAGACATTTAATTACTCTTTTCACTTCATCTTCTTAGTATCTGTCACAGTGTGCTATAATCATTATTTACTAGTGTGCCTCCCCTCCTGAACTGTGTCCTTCTTTAGTTTAAGATTGGCATTTTAGTCCTCTTTTTATCCCCAGAACCTGCTTAAGAACAAAATCACTAAGGCAAATATGAGAGCAAAAACAAAAACAAAAAAAAGAAAGAAAGAAAGAAAGAAAAATGGAGACAGCATTTCAAAACCTAAAATATGTGAGAATAAGACCAAAGCATAAATCTAATGTTTGAAGTATTGGTTAGAAAACAACTATTGCCATACCACCATGATCACCCTAATAAGGAAGGATTTATGACTCTCATTGATCAACTGACTTGTACTGACTACTTACTCCCTATCATGAACTGTGCTTTTTGATGGTAGTGAAGACACAAGCAAGATACAGTCAATTTGCTCAGAAAGTTCATATTCACTGGTGAAAATGGACATGAAAACTTAATGAAACACACAAAATATTTTGGGAGAACAGAGGAATTAATTATATTCTTTGAGAGGTATAGGGAAACTTCACAGAAGAAGCACAATTTGTACTCTATATCGAAGACTGTGTAGGACTTAGAATAGAGAGGGAATCTTTAATGGGCAAGAAGGAAATAAAATGAGCAAAGGTATGGTTTAGTGGGAGATCATAAGTAGGCTTGGAATAGAGGATGTAGTTAGCAATAACAAGATATAAAAGTAGTGTTTAGGTGGTCAGGAATCTTGAATATTAAGGTTCTACTTAATCCTATAACAAACCATCAATGTAATAATTTTCATGTAGGCATGTGCATGTTTGTATGTATATGTGTGTGTGTCTCATACAGGCACACAGAACTATCTAATCACATACCTCATACACACATAAAAATGAAACTAATGCTCGAATAAAGAGAGCAAGTTCTGAAGCAAGATGATCTGAGTTCAAATTCTGACTCTACCACTGACTGAGTAACCTTGGGCAGTTACTTAACTGATTAAGTCTTAGTTTACTAATATGATAGAAGGGAATAATAGTAATGACTTCATTGAATTATTATGAGCTATTTCACATAAATTATAGAGCAGAGACTTGACAATAACTTTTTAATAAGTGAAATTTATGTTTTCTTTATAGAAAATTTCGTGTATTGAAAGCAGGAATGGTTTCTTATAAGCATGTTTATATCACTTACAGAGCAAGGTAATCAGAAATTGAGTAAATATTTACTGGTTGTGTTATAATAAGAGTTTTTGGATAAAATCCAACCTTTTTTGATTGATCTGTCCCATTCCTACCTTTCCAATCTTCTTTATTACAATTTCAAACTATTTTCAATTTCCTAAGCCATTTATTCTTTTCTGGCTCTGTCATTTCCTATTTTCTTTGCCTACAATATTCTAATTTAAGCTTGCTTTTTCTTAGATCCATTAGCCCCTTCTGCTCAATTCTAAACACATCCCAGTGTAACATAATCATCTATCAGATATTCATTCCTCAGTTCTTAGATTACAAACTCATTGATCTAAAGAATATATTTTCCCTGTCTGAATTGCCAAAACCTAGCATAGAGTCTTTCACAAAGTGTCTGTTTCCCAAGTGTTTGTCAAAACTAGGCTAACTAAGATGTAATGGCTTTGGAAAGTTCACTAGTGACATAGTTCACTACTGTTTCTAAATTGGTGATTATTAAGTTTTATGCTCAACAGTAGTCTGTCTAGTCTAATTTAGGACTCTTGTGTAAAGAGTGACTTCCTGTTACTACCACTCCTGTTCTTCAATAGTTTAATTCTCAAGTTCCTTGTTAATTGACTTCCTTGGTACCTCTCCCTACTCCTGTCTTTGGTTCTCTCTCTAACCAAGGAAATATATGTGCCTTTTTCCAATCCCAGTCTTTCTTCACAAGAACCAGTTTGCAGAAATTCAGGCAACACCCTGATTAGAAATGCAGTAAACAAAACCAAATAACCTGTTTTTGTCAGGAAAGGAAGACAAAATGTGTCAATCCAGACTTTATTTAGTCTTTTCCTCTGGTATGTCAGAAGATGGTAACTAAGTATTCATGCATTTCTGGGCTCAGTCAGAGTATATCAAAAGAACAGATGATACTGTTTAAAAGACTTAAAAGACTTAGAACTACTTAAATACCTGTGGGAAATATTTTTATAAGAGGTGTTTCTAAGGCCAACTGCCTGATTTCTTTTAAGATGGAAATTGTCTTGAAGAACACCCAGAGGAGTTAAGATAAATATTTTTAAAGAAAAATTTATCCATAAACTAAAGAATCTGTGTCTGTTTTTCTCAAATTAATTTGTTTTGGCCATTTTCAGAGAGATTTTTTATTTTTAAAGGCTAATCCTCAAAGTCCAACTATGACATTGATGATTTATACTGAGCATAATTTAATGATTATACTTTTTTTACTCTTTATGATTCTTAATTATTTATTAAATTTGTTATTATATGTAAATTTGAGTAAACAAATAATGCAAAATAACACCTAACTAAAGCAATAAGGAAAATAAAATTTAAAAATAATGCCTGAATAGTAACTTGGAAATTTCATGGAATTATGCCTGTTCTATACACTTTAAATTTAGTCAAAGAATTTGAATGAAAAAAAGATTAGGGTAAAATCAACAGCTAGGTAGCACTATCTTAAACACCCATAGATACAGACAATGATTACTCTGGAAGACATTTAAGATCATTTTTGTGAGCATTTTTTTGTGAGGCAGTGTACAATGAAATCAGCAGTAAACAAATATCTCCCAAGGGTTTAAAATAATGTATGAAACAATCTGCCCCCAAGAGATTTGCATATGACAGGGCATTGAATTGAGTTAGTTCTTACGAAAAAGTCAGTAGCCATGGAAAGGCCTGAACTTGAGACCACACAAGTAAATTCTGGGGAGTGGATGTAGTTCAGGGGTTGAGCATCTGCTTCCCATGTACAAGGTCCTGGGTTCAATCCCCTGTACCATCTTGAAAAAAAAAGTAAATTTTACACAGTGACCTCTGGAAATCAAAAGTCAAAGCTGTAATAATCTCACAGCTACAGATGCTCCTTGTAACATGATGGATTGTAAAGGACATGGGTTTTCAGGTCAGACATTCTTGCTTGAGACTTCTGTATTATCATTTACTGAACACTTTAAAGCAAATCACCTTCTATGCCTCTGTCACCCCACCTGCCAAATGACGATAACACCTACCTTTAATTATTCAACCTGGTGCAATGTTTGTCACAAGATAAGTCTATTATTCAAAGTTCTTGTTAGTATTAGTGCATTTCCAAATATTTTTTGTCTCATTTAAGCTGTTGATCTAACATGGTTGTCATCTTTTCTCTCAATATTTCTCTCCAACTAGAAGACAGGTACTTGACAGCAAAGACAAATCAACCTTCCCTTCAATTCACCTCAGTCCTACATAGAATAAATAGGTGCATGTTTCAATAGATGAATTTATTTCACAATGTAAAGTGCTATATAAATAATTCACAGTAAATCTTAGAAAGTATTTAGCTTCAGGAGATTTTGAAACACCTACTTTATGCATCAATTTGGCCCATGCCCTGAAGATTTCAGATAGTACTAAGGTGCTCCAAGAGTCATGTTTAGATAGTCCACTTGATATTAGGACTTTCTGAACCGCTGGTGTCTTTCTGCAGGCCCTTTAATTCCCTCAACCACACAACACCTTTGATCCAATTACGGGTTCTCTTTCCCTCAAACTTCAACTTGATCCAGTGATCCTCTTGCAAAAGAATTCATTTATATTCAGGCCCATATACTTCCTGTAATCAAAAATGAAATGAAGTCATGTTTCTCTCTTTGGTTTCTTGTGAGTTGAGTGTTATGAGAATGAGCCACGTATTGTTAACAGCACATGGGTGGAACTGAGAGACAAATTGGATCAGAATTATTCTTCTGTCCTTTTCCCAGAGTTGGATTAATATAGTGCTTGATATTTCTGTCTCAAGTATCAAAAATCATTTAAATAATTTTGGAATTCTGGAATTTTCATCTTTTTTATGGTCAGTTGATAGTGGCCTTCTGTATTTCATCTTAAAAATTAAAACAGGGCTTTGTTTGACAATAAAGCACATTGCTCCAATGTATTAGTCAGCCAAATGGGGTGCTGATGAAAAATACCAGAAATTAGTTGGTTTTTATAAAGGGTATTTATTTGGGGTAGGAGCTTACAGATACCATGCCATAAAACATAAGTTACTTCCCTCAGCAAAGTCTACTTTCACTTGTTGGAGCAAGATGGCTGCCGAAGGCTGTGAGGGTTCAGGCTTCCTGGATTCCTGCCTTCCAGGGTCTTTCTTCTCTCTGGGTTCAAGGTTCCTTTCTTCCTGGGGCTGGCTTCTCTTTCCTCTGTGAGCTTACTTCCCAGGGTTCCAGCTTAAGTCTTCAGCATCAAATTCCAACATCAAAACTCCAACATCAGAAACACTCAACTCTGTTCTTTGCCACACCCTAATCATAAATCAATCATGCCCAGATACAGATCAAATTACATATTCCAATATCTAATTTTGGAATTCATAACCATATCAAGCTGCTACACCCAAACAAAACCACTTGCAAATGTTCTTCCAAGAAAATCTCTGAAATGGCACCAAAACCCTTAGAATTATCAAGAACCAATACCTATAGTTTTACCAAACATTTATCCATATACTCTCTTCATTACTGGGTTTTGAAATCCCTTACAAAAAAGAAATAGTCACTTGACTAGAGTATGGTAAAATGAAAAATCTATGAATTATAGTGTCCAATATCTGGGTTTGAACCCTGGCACTAACATTAATTAGCTTATAAAACAAGGCAATTTGGGGAAGGGGTCAAGATAGCAGCACAGTAAGAAGCGCCAAGAGTTAGCTTGTCCTACAGGGCAGTTAGTAATCACCCAAAGCTATCCTAAAGTACCTGCTTGGGGGGACCAGGAGACCAGAAGAGCATCTTGCAACATCCTTGAGAGAATGCAAATCTTCATTTGCAGTGAAGATTCATGAATAGAGCATCCCACGCCAGAGAGGCTGGTGCTCATCCTTCACTGATGTTAGAAGCTGCCTTGAGAGCTATTTCATGGCTGGAGATGAAAGCTCCATTTTCCAAAAATGGGGGAAAAAGAGACAGCAGACCACAGACTTGAGCTACTGATTAGAAAATTTGACTGGGCTTAAGTATAATCCTAAGAACAGCTAAAGTTTGTACCTGTCCAAGTCAGAAAAAGGCTGGTAGCCACTCTTTTAACTCCACCCTTGGCATGAGAGGAAGTGGGACTAATTGAAAATCATAATGACACTAAGAACTGCCCCTTTTCTGCCCATTTTAGACTAAAGCCCTAGCATAGGTTCCAGTCCCATCTCCAGCTGGGAGGAATATGGGAGGTGGAGACCTACACCAAGTTTTTCAGGTAACTGCAGGTGCTTTTGGCTGACACAGACTGAATAGTCAGACCCTGGGCATCTATCCCCACTACCCAATAGGACAGGAGAAGAGCTATGTTTCCTAGGCCTCTCTGGCTTGTTGAGCACCTTCAAATACATCTCCACTGTTGCCCTACCCCCATCCTTAGAATGGGGGGGAGTAAGTAAAATAGGGGGCTGATGTTTCTTTAGCCTCTCATGGCAACTCCAGGAACTTTTGGCCTGCACGATTGCTACTGCTGGGACAAGAGGAGGTCAGTGTTTCCCCAGCCTCTCTGGATAAATGCAGGTAACTTTTGGCTCAAACAGACTGAATAATTGGACACCTGTATCTCCATCACTGTCCCCAAGTAGGACAGGAGGGGAGCATGTTTCCTCAGCATTTCTGGACAAAAAGAAGCACCTTCTGCCCACATGGGCTGGACTAGTGGGTGCCAGTGGGTCTACTCTGACCCCCCAACAGGATCGGAGGAGGTTGGTATTTCCTCAACCTCTCCAGGCAATGGAAGATACTTTTGGCCTACAGAGACTTAACTGCTGGATACCTATGGATCCACCCTCATCACCCAATAGTATTTCCTCAGTCTCTTTGGGCAATGGCAGGCACTTTTGGCTTACATGGACTGAAATGTAGGGCTCCTGTGATTCTATCCCCACTCTGTTAAGGACAGAAGGAGAAGTACTCTCTCAACCTCTCAGGGCAAATGCAGACCCTTCGGCCCACATGGATTAGATTGTTAGACATTCTAGAGGGTCCATGCTCAAGATATCAGGCATGGAGTGGGAAGCAGTGCTACATCAGTCTTCCTGGGAAACTTCAGTCATTTTATTTTTTTTTTAAAGATTTATTTTATTTATTTCTGCGGCGGCTTGCTCGGTCGGTAGAGGTGGGGTCTGGCTGCGGACGAGGGGTCGGTCCAGCTCTGGATGAGGGGTCGGTCCCTCTTGGGACGAGGGGTCGGTCTGGCAGCAGACGAGGGATCGGTCTCACAGGGGTTGCGCGGTTCGGCTGACGGGGTCGCCCGGCGAAGCCAGCGACGAAGGGGTTGCCCGGCGAAGCCGGCGACGAAGGGGTCTCCCGGAGAAGCAGGCGACGAACTGGGGACAAGGGAGGCCAGGCCCTTGTCGGGGGCTCTCAGGACTGGAGGGCGCACGGCAGAAGAACTACCGCGGAGACAAGGTAAACACGCAAGTCCACTTTATTGAGGGAGAGGCAACAGTTTTATAGGGGCTGGGGAAGGCTGATTGGTCGAAGCCACGCCCTGTTCTGATTGGTTGCCGGCGAAAGGTCAGTGGGCGGTACTGGACGGAGGAGGGGTGGTGGTTAGGGACTGGCTGTCGCTGTTGCTGGGGGAAGGGGCAGGGTTTAGGGATTGGTGACTGCTGTTGCTGGGGTGGAGGGCAGACTTGAGTTTCCCACCCACGCCTGGCTGTTGCTGCTGTCAGGGGAGGGGAAAAGGGCAGACTGGAATTTTCCACCCTGCGCCTGCGCAGGGAGAAGGAAGAAGAAGGGTGCCGCCCCACAAGGCATCGTGTGGCGCCATCCGGGAGGAGGGGCGGCCGCGGAAGCATGGCTGCCGAGAAGGGGAGACCCGAGGGCACTCTGCGCCCATGCCGAGCTCCCTTCAGGGGTGGCAGTGAGTCCGACCAGCCACCCTATTATGGGGGCAGCGGCTTGGCCTACCGCGGCCGCTCCCCCGCCAGGCCAGCAAACCACGCTTCAGCCCGAGGGGTGACCGCATTTCCCCCTTCTTTTCAAATAAGGACCAGGATGGCAGCAGCAACAAGTAGCTGAGGCCCAAGAGGCAGTAAGCAATGAGGGAAGCGGGGCTGAAGAGGGAGGTGAGTATGACGGGGATATAAATGTCCAGTTTAGGGGGTGGTATCTTGCCGTTGCAAGCAAGGGTGGCCAATGTCCAATTCTTGTTGATCTCGGCGGCTATAAGATCCATCTGTTGTTAAAAGTCCAGGATGACAGCGCGTTGCAGGTAGTTGATCTCTCCTTGGCAGCGAAGACATTGTAGGAGAGGATTACTTTTTCCTGCCAGAGGCTTACTGTCCAATTAAAAGGCTGATGGCTGGGGTTGGTGAGTGCAATGGGGAGTGTGAGGAAAAGAAGGGTGATGGTTTTGGACAAGAGGAGGCTTGGTGAAGTCATTATGGGAGGAAGATAAGGAGTAAAGCATAAAAGAGGATAATAAACAGAAAGGCGATGGAGAGTAGAATTCGTTGGCCAAGGTTCCAATCTTCTGGTGCGGTAGCAGCTAGACAGATGGTGGAAAATATTATCAAGAAAGCAAAGGTTATGAGGAAGAAATAAAGTATTAAAGGCTGTGGGGGAAGTGAGAAGATCATTTAGAGGATAGGGTTGAGAATGGTATGTTTAAGACAGAAGCTTTGTGGTTTGTAGGAGACTGCTTTATAAAAGAAGGAGAATGAGGGCAGTAAATATAGTAACGATAGATAGGAAGATGACAGTGAGGAGGAGTCTTTGTTTAAGGTTCCAATCGTCCGGCGCAACAGTGGCTAGGCCGATAGCGAGGGGTGTTGCTAAATAGACAATGGCTGCAAAGACAAAATCATCTTCTGTTTCCTTAAGAATAACTTTTCTTTAAATACTTAGTAGCATGCAATATTAGAAACCGTTTCCTAAAAGGAAGTTGGCAGGGGAGCTTGGTTGCTGTTAATCTTTCCTGTTATAAAATTACCTTTTATTATTATTATCATCAATTTAGTTTTATATATATATATTTAAGAATGACCTTTTGGAATTAGCCATTTAATACCTTAATGTAAACTATTGAAGATAAATTTTATCTTTACAGAACACATTCCCTTACGTAAAGTTATCACAATACCTTTTACACTTGCCGCATGCAAATTAAATTTCAAGAGTTTATGAAAAATTAGCCATCTTACTTTAGGACAAAATACGTCTTTTTGCAAAACTTATTACATTTCCGTTAGCATTTTTACAAACTTTTAACCTTTTTAATATTCATATAAGTTTTACATTCTTTATATTATCCTGTGAAGAAAAATAAGTTATTCATTTTAATCTAGGCAAGAACAACTTTTTATGAAGACGTACAGTTAATTTTGTTAATTAAGACTTACAATTTTTTTTTAATTGTAGATATCTTATTAACACTTAAACTTATGTATTAATATAATAAACTTAAGTATTAATATAAGCGCTTATTTAATTTTTGGCCATTTGAATAGAGCTCTTTTAAAGATTTCTAGTAATTTATATTTACCATCCGGAGGTATCACAATATATGTTGACATTGAACGAACAGACAGACAAACACAGAACAATTACAACACATTAACAGAAATATATAATTTATTTACAGTTGACTCATAATTCTTACTTTCTTGGTATAGCTGCTTTTAAATCCTTTTTTATATAGCATATCATAGATTATACCCTTCAAGATTTCTTCTGGACTTCATGTTGCCTGTAATAAGCCAGGAGGGAATCTTTTACCTTCCTGCTCCACAGCAAAAGTGACCCTATCTATAAGGCGAGTATAGGTGTCCGGGTCCCAAAGCTGACACGTGGTAAGCCACGAATTAAAGGGGAGAAGAAGGTCCCAATATACTTGAAGCTGTTTGAAAGAGATCTTACACTGGTGAGTGTCTAGGAGACCGGCGAGGGCCCGAACTTGTGGGGCTTGCTTAGCAGATAGGGTGTTATCCATTGCTAATGGCCTTTTGGAGCCGATAAGAAAAGGGGCCCTTACCTTGAGAGCGCGGCGATGGGAGCCGAGGTGCGCGGTGAGACGAGGGGTCGGAGCCGGTGGGGCTCCGACGGTGGTCGCGGGCCAAGAGGAGGCCCCGATGAGGGGAGGGCAGGACGACGAGCAGTGGAGCAAGGCAAAGGGGAGCAAGCACGGAGGGGAGGAGGCAGAGGTGAAGGCAGGGGTGGAGGTGCTCAGGCACGCGCTCCTGAGAGTTTTATTGGCGCCTCTTAATCATAGCGGGTCGGTATAAGCCCCCGACATGGAAGGAGAAAGCCATCCAGCGATTCTCCCAGACCGCCGTGGATCATATGAGGTCACCAAGGTTCAGGAGCAGCAATGCAGAGCGAAAAGATAGGGGTGAGAAGAGAGGAGAGCGTAGGGCTATGGTAGGGTTACTTCAGACGTGCAAGCGCGCGCTCCCGAGAAATCCAAGGCTCCTCTTAATCATAGCAGGTCGGTATAAGCCCCCGACATGGAAGGAGAAAGCCATCCAGCGATTCTCCCAGACCGCCGTGGATCGTATGAGGTAGCCAAGGCTCAGGTAGCAGCAATGTTGCACGAGAGAAGTCCCAAGGTGAGAAGAGAGGAGGGGGGGGCTGCCAGGTTATGGAGTGAGGCTGTGGTGGAGTTGCCTTGCCCCAAGTTGGGCGCCAGCTGCGGTGGCTTGCTCGGTCGGTCTGGCTGCGGACGAGGGGTCGGTCCAGCTCTGGACGAGGGGTCGGTCCCGCTTGGGACGAGGGGTCGGTCCGGCAGCAGACGAGGGATCGGTCTCACAGGGGTTGCGCGGTTCGGCTGACGGGGTCGCCCGGCGAAGCCAGCGACGAAGGGGTCGCCCGGCAAAGCCGGCGACGAAGGGGTCCCCCGGAGAAGCAGGCGACGAAGGGATCGCCCGGAGAAGCAGGCGACGAACTGGGGACAAGGGAGGCCAGGCCCTTGTCGGGGGCTCTCAGGACTGGAGGGCGCACGGCAGAAGAACTACCACGGAGACAAGGTAAACATGCAAGTCCACTTTTTTGAGGGAGAGGGAACAGTTTTATAGAGGCTGGGGAAGGCTGATTGGTCGAAGCCACGCCCTGTTCTGATTGGTTGCGGGCGAAAGGTCAGTGGGCGGTACTGGACGGGGGAGGGGTGGTGGTTAGGGACTGGCTGTCGCTGTTGCTGGGGGAAGGGGCAGGGTTTAGGGATTGGTGACTGCTGTTGCTGGGGTGGAGGGCAGACTTGAGTTTCCCGCCCATGCCTGGCTGTTGCTGCTGTCGGGGGAGGGGAAAAGGGCAGACTGGATTTTTCCGCCCACGCCTGGGTGTTGCTGCTGTCGGGGGAGGGGAAAAGGGCAGACTGGAATTTTCCGCCCTGCGCCTGCGCAGGGAGAAAGAAGAAGAAGGGTGCCGCCCCACAAGGCATTGTGTGGCGCCATCCGGGAGGAGGGGCGGCCGCTGAAGCATGGCTGCTGAGAAGGGGAGACCCGAGGGCACTCTGCGCCCATGCTGAGCTCCCTTCAGGGGTGGCGGTGAGTCCGACCAGCCACCCTATTATGGGGGCAGCGGCTTGGCCTACCGCGGCTGCTCCCCCGCCAGGCCAGCAAACCACGCTTCAGCCCGAGGGGTGACCGCAATTTCTCTCCCCTTCCTCCCCCTCCCCAGTTGTCTGTTCTCTGCCCATTTGCTGCGTGTTCTTATTTGTCCTCTTCTGTTGTTGTCAGCGGCATGGGAATCTGTGTTTCTTTTTGTTGCATCATCTTGTTGTGTCAGCTCTCTGTGTATATGGTGCCATTCCTGGGCAGGCTAAACTTTCTTTAGCACTGGGAGGTTCTCCTTACAGGGCACACTCCTTGCACATGGGGCTCCCCTACGTGGGGGACACCCCTGCATGGCAGGGCACTCCTTGTGTGCATCAGCACTGCATGTGGACCAGCTCCACATGGGTCAAGGAGGCCTGGGGTTTAAACCGTGGGGTTTTAACTATGTGGTAGACAGATGCCCTAACCACTGGGCCAATTCTGCTTCCCTCCAATGATTTTTAATTTCATTTATTGTGCCTTTCATCCCCATAAGATCTGCTATTTTTCTCTCCAGTCATTTTAGACCTGCATGGAATAGATTGTTGTCCACACCAGCCACAGGCAAGGGAGAAAGGAGCATGATGCTTCATCAGTCTCTCTGGGTGATTACAGTCTTGGTCTATACAACTTGTATTATTACCCTTGGCTGCAGCTCTGTCCCTACCCCTTGCAGAAGATAAAGATGAAAGAAGCTTCATCAGTTCCTGGGGCAATGCAGGCAGCTTCAGTGTGCTTACAGCACCAATTACATCCTCAGATCCTACTACACAACCAGCAAGGGATAAAATGTGAGATAGCTCTAAACTAAAGAGAGAAACTGCACTCAGAATAAATACATCTAGTAAATCAGTTGCTAAGACACAAACAAAAAATTATAACCCATACCCAGAAACAGGAAGATATGTCCTAGTGAGAGGAACAAGATAAACCTCCAGATGACCTAAAGGAGTTGAGAAAACTAACCATAGATATTCAAACAAATCTCCAAAATAAATTCAATGAAATGGGTAATGAGATTAAGGATATTAAGAAAACACCAGATGAGTATAAAGAAGAATTTAAAAGCATACACAGAAAAATAACATATCTTAGCAGAGTGAAAAATCACAATAAATTAAATAAAAAATACACTGGAGTCATAGAGCAGCAGATTTGAGAAGGCAGAAGAAATGATTGGTGAACCTGAAGACATGACCTTTGAGCAACATACAAACGAAAAGATGAAGAAAAGGATAGAAAAAAAAACATGAACAAGGTCTTAGAAATTAAATGACAGCAAGAGACATGCAAATATATGTGTCATGGATATTCCAGAAGGAGAAATGAATGGAAAAGGGCTGAAGGAATATTGAAAAATAATAATAGAAAATTTCCCAACCATATTGAAGATATAGATATACAAGTCCAAGAAGCAAAATATATGCCCATCTGAGTAAATCTGAATCAACCAACTCCAAGACACATACTAATCAGAACGTCAAATGCCAAAGACAGAGAATTCTGAGAGCATCAAGAAAAAAAAACAATGCATAACATACAAGGGATACCAACTTAGATTATGTACCAATTTCTTATCAGAAGCCATGGAGGCAAGAAGGCACTGGTATGATATATTTAAGATACTGCAAGAGAAAAACCACCTGCCAAGAATCTTATTTCTGGCAAGAGTGTCTTTCCAAATTTTAGGGTGAGCTTAAAATATTCATGAATAAACAGAAACTGAGAGAGTCTGTAACCAAGAGATTGTTTTTGCACTAAATACTAAAGGGAGTGCTACAGCCTAAATGGAAAAGACAGGAGAGCGAGGCTTGGAAGATAGTCTAGAAATGAAGATTATATCAGTAAAAGTAAGTAAAAGTATATAAAGCGTGGTGTATTAGACAGCCAAAGGAGTGCTAATGCAAAATACCAGAAATCTGTTGACTTTTATACAGGGTGTTTATTTGGGGTAGAAGCTTATAGTTACCAGGCCATAAAGCATAAGTTACTTCCCTCACCAAAGTCAATTGCCATGTGTTGGGGCAAGATGGCTACCAACATCTGCCAGGGTTCAGGCTACCTAGGTTCCTCTGGAAGAAGGACTGCTGTAGATTATCAGGCAAATGGCTTGTTTCTCTTCCCTGGGCCTTTCTCTTTTCTTATGACCAAATTCCTCTGTGTGCTTACTTCCCAGGACTCCAGCTCAAAAACTCCAACTAACTCTTCTGCTGTGTCATTTTCTCTGTTATTCCACACCCATCAAGGGGGCAGGGATGTAATGTCCTACTGATGTGGCCCCATCAAAGCCATAATCAGTATTTAATCAAGTAGACCTCAGAATCCAATACAATTTAATATGCCAAGAGGAAAAAACCAGTTTATAAATATAATCCAATATTTCTTTGGGGAATTCATCAATAATATCAAACTGCTACTAGTGGCAAAATTAAAATATGACAGATAAAACCCAAAGGCCTAAATGGGTGAAATAAGAAATGCCTTTACAGTAATAACATTGAATTTTAATGGATTAAACTTCCCAATCAAAAGACACAGATTGGTAGAATGGATAAGAAAATCTATATGCTGTCTACAGAGATCTCAAGTCTATGACTACATGAAATGAGATTTTCTTTCAGAGCACACATAATAACTTTCACATCATTCATTCAGTATTTAAGTTGCAAATTTGAAGAGTTTAGCTCAGTACTTTCTTTTGTAACTATATCCAGAGTAGCATCATTGTATCTTTTGATTCCACAAAACTCCATTAGGGAGCTGAAAACAATCTCACCCAGATCTTTGCCTCTTATAAGCATGGAGGTAGGGGAATCTAGTGGTGATATTTTGCATATCTCCAATACCAACTCACACCATGGACTGTTAGTGGCCTTTTGATTATTGGAAAAGGATTCTTTAGTACCCTTGACTTCAATTAGAGTAGAGAGCCAATTGCAAAACTCCCATAACCACTTCAGAAATCTCACGTTTAAAATTCTGTTTCTCAAGAACCACTTTTAGTACCAAGTTTTTTAGTCCAGGTTCCTTAGGGAATCAGAATTGACAGGATATATCTGTAAATAATAGTGTGATATTTATAAAAATATCAAGTGACCATGGAAATGCAGAAGTCTATATTCCACAGCAGACTGCACACTTGGAGCTCTATGAAAGTCTTTGATGAATTCCAAGGAGATACTGTCTGTCCAGAGTCAAGCTAGAAAATTCTCTCTGAATGTCAACTGATTGGATAAAACATTACTCATTGCTGAAGGCAATCTTCTTGGTTGATTGTTAATGTAATTAGCCATCTATATAATGAAGTCACTGATGACTAAAGTTCATAAACATCCTTTATTACAATTAACCTAGTACTTGCTTGACCAAACAACTGGGCACAATTATCTGGCTGTGTTGACACGTTAGCCTGACCATGACAGACACCAATAAATTGAAAGTGAAAGGCTGGAAAAAGATATTCCATGCATGCAGTAACCAAAACAAAGCAAAACCAAAAAAAAAAAGCTGGAATATCTGTACTTATATTGAATGAAACAGATTTTAAAAGCAAAATTGTTACTA
Source organism: Dasypus novemcinctus (assembly GCF_030445035.2). NCBI lineage: Eukaryota > Metazoa > Chordata > Mammalia > Cingulata > Dasypodidae > Dasypus > Dasypus novemcinctus. The sequence goes on from NC_080697.1 coordinate 40,124,684, forward strand.
GAGACAAGGAAGGGCATTATATGTTTATAAAAGGATCAATTCACTAGGAAGGAATAACAATCATAAATGTATATACACCCAACCAGGATGCCATAAATTAAATGAGGCAAGCACTGGCAAAACTGAGGGAAGAAATCAATATCTCTACAATAATAAGGATTTCAAAACACCACTCTCAGCATTGGATAGAAAATCTGGGCAGAGGATCAATAAAGAAAGAGACAGTTGAATAATATGATAAATGGGGAAGCGGACTTGGCTCAGTGGTTAGGGCATCCATCTATCACATGGGAGGTCTGCGGTTTAAACCCTGGGCCTCCTTGACCCATGTGAAGCTGGCCCACATGCAGTGCTGATGCACGCAAGGAGTGCCATACTATGTAGGGGTGTCCCTGCATAGGGAAGCCCCATGCGCAAGGAGTGTGCCCTGTAAGGAGAGCTGCCCAGTGTGAAAGAAAGTTCAGCCTGCCCAGGAATGGTGCTGCACACATGGAGAGCTGACACAACAAGATGATGCAACAAAAAGAAACACAGATTCCCATGCTGCTGACAACAACAGAAGTTGACAAAGAACACACAGCAAAATAGACACAGAGAACAGAAAATGGGGGGTGTAGTGGAAGGGGAGAGAAATAAATAAAAATAAATAAATCTAAAAAAAAATATGATAAATGGATTAAATCTATTAGACATATATAAAACATTTTACCCCAAAACAGCAAATACGCATTCTTCTCAAGTACTTATGGGTCATTCTCTAAGATAGACCATATGTTGGGTCATAAAGCAGATCTCAATAAATTCAATAAGATCAAAATGGTACATCATAATGGAATAAAGATGGAAAACAAGAGGCAGAAAAAGGGAAAATTCATAAATATATGAGATTAAACAACACATTCTTAAATAACCAGTGAGTCAAATAAGAAATTTCAAGAGAAATCAATAAGTATCTCAAGATGAATGGAAATGAGAACAGAACAGAACAGAATTTAAGGGATGCAGCAAAGGCAATTCTGAGAGGAAAATTTATAGCCCTCAATGCTTACATTAAAAAAGAAGAAAGAGCAAAAATCAATGACTTAACTACACAGCTGGAGAAATTAGAAAACACAAACAACAACAACAAAAATAACACAATAGCAATCTAGTCCCAAAGCAAGTAGAAGGAATTAAATAATAAAGATCAGAGCAGAAATAAATGAAATTAGAAACAAAAACCAATAGAGAATTAGTGAAACCAAAAGTTGTTTCTTCAAGAAGATTAACAAAATCAACAAACTCTCAGTTAGACAAACAAAGAAAAAAAGAGAGAAGATGTACTTAAATAAAAAATGAAAATGATGTGCATTACTACTGAACCCACAGAAATAAAAGACATCATAAGAGGGTATGATGAATAACTGCAAGTCAACAAACTAGGCAACGTAGAGAAAATGGAAAAATTCCTAGGAATGTACGATGAACGTACACTGACGCCAGAAGACATAGAAGTCTCCAACAAATTAATCACAAGTAAAGAGATTGAAACAGTCATCAAACAACTCTGCAAAATGTAAAGCCAATGACCAGATGATTTCACAGATGAGGTCCACCAAGCATTCAAGAAGGTTTAATATCAACATTACTCAAGCTCTTTTAAAAAATTGAACAAGAAGGAATGCTACCAAACTCATTCTGTGAAGCCAATATCACCATAATATCAAAACCAGGTAAATATATTACCAAAAAAATTACAAATCCATTTCCCTATGAATATGGATACAAAAATCCTCAACAAAATGCTTGCTAATAGAATCCTACAACACATTAAAATGAATTATTTATCATGATCAACTGAGTTTTATAACGGACATGCAAGGGTGGTTTAAGACAAGAAAACCAATCAGTGGAATACACCACATTAATAAATCAAAGAAGAAAAATCATACAATCTTATCCATTGATGCAGAAAAGGTATCTGACAAAACACAGAATCCTTTCTTGATTAAAAAAAAAAAAAACACTACCAAAGAAAGGAATTGAAGGAAACTTTCTCAACATGAAAAAGTTCATATATGAAAAAACCACAGCTAAAATTGTACTCAGTGGTGAAAGATTAGAAACTTTCCCATTATATCAGGGACAAGACAAGGATGCCTACTGTCACCACTGTTGTTCAATATAGTGCTAGAGGTTCTATCAAGAGAATCAGGCAAGAAAAAGAAATAAAAGGCATCCAACTAGGAAGAGAAGAAATAAAACTTTTGCTACTTGCAAAAGATATGACCTTACACCTAGAAAGTCCCAAAAAATGTACAACAAAGTTGTTAGAACTAATAAAAATTTTCAGTAAAGTGTCAAGATGCAAGATCAATATCGATATACAAAAATCAGTTTCTGTACACTAGTAATGCACAGTCTGACAAGGAAGTAAAAAAAAATTTCATTTCCAATAGTGGCTAAGATATTCAAATATTTAGGAAAAAAATTTAACTGAGGATGTAACATACCTGTATTCAGAAATCTATGATGCATTACTACAAGAAATTTTAAAAGACCTAAATAATTGAATTTAAGACCTAAATAATTGAAATAATTCCATTTCGTATAGTGAAAGAGTAAATATCATTCAAGATGTCAATTCTACCCAAATAGACCTACAGAGTTCAGGCAATTCTGATAAAAATTCCACCAACATTTTTTAAAGACATAGAAAACATAATTATCAAATTTATTTGGAAGGGTAAGGGGCCCCAAATAGCCCAAAACATCTTAAATCGGAAAAGTAAAGTTCAAGGACTCTAATTTCTGGACTTAGATATTAACATGCTTCAGTGGTGAAAACAGCATAGTACCGAAATAAAGATAGACACATAGACCAATGGAACCAAACTGATGGTTCAGAAACAGACTTTCACATGTATGGTCAAGTGATTTTTTTTTTAAAGATTTATTTTTTATTTATTTCTCTCCCCTTCCTGCACACCCACCATCCCCCAGTTGTCTGCTCTCTGTGTCCATTCACTGTGTCTTCTTCTGTGGGAATCTGTGTTTCTTTTTGTTGTGTCATCTTGCTGCATCTGCTCTCCATGTGTGCGGCACCATTCCTGGGCAGGCTGCACTTCTTTTGCTCTCAGTGGCTCTCCTTATGGGGTGCATGGGGTTCCCCTACACGGGGGACACCCCTGTGTGGCACAGCACTCCTTGCATGCATCAGCACAGTGCATGGGCCAGCTCATCACATGGGTCAGGAGGCCCTGGGTTTGAATCTTGGACCTTCCAAGTCTGTCAAAAACCAATCAGTTGGGTAAAAGCAGTCTATCAACAAATGGTGCTGGAAGAATTGGATATCCATAGCCAAAAGAAAGAAGACCTCTATATCACACCCTATTAAAAAAATTAACTCAAAATGGATCAAAGACCTAAATATAAAAACTAGTACCATAAAGCTTCTAGAAGAAAATGTAGGAAAACATCTTCAAATCCTGGTGGTAGGTGGTGGATTCTTAAACCTTATACTGAAAGCATGAGCAATGAAGTAAAACATGGGTAAATGGGATCTCCTCAAACTTAAACACTTCTGTGAGTCAAAGAAATTCCTCAACAAAGTGAAAAGGCAGCCCATTGAATGGGAGAAAATATTTGGAAAACACAGATCCAATAAGGGTTTGATTTGATTTCCATTCTATAGAAATCATACAACTCAACAATAAAAGAGCAATCAATACAATTAAAAAATGAGCAAAAGACTAAACAGAAATTTCTCCAAAGAGGAAATGCAAATGGCTAAAACACACATGAGAAATGTTCCATATCACTATTAGGGAAATGCAAGTCAAAATGGCAATGAGATATCATCTCCCTGGCCATTATATTAAAAAAATAACTGAAAATAATAAATGCTGGAGAGGATGTGGAGAAATAGAATTACTCCTTCACTGTTGGTGGATTTGTGAAATGGAGCAGTGTCTGTGAAAAACAGTTTGATGATTCCGCAGGAGGCTAAAAATAGAATTGCCATATGATTCAGCAATTCCTCTACTAGGAATATATTCAGAAAAACTGAAAACTGGGCCACAAACAGACATCTGTACACTGTTTATAGTGCATTTTCACAACTGCCACAAATGGAAACAATCCAAGTATTCAACAACTAATGAAACAAAATGTCGTATATACATGTGATGGAATAATACGTTGCAGGAAGAAGAAGTGAAATTGGGACACGCATAACATGAATGAATCTTAAAGACATTATGCTAAGTGAAATAAGTAAGACAAAAAAGGATGAATATTGCATGGTCTCACTAATATGAACTAAACAAGAAGAATAAACACATAGAGTTAAAACCTAGAGCATAGATTATTAGGAGATGGAGGGCCCTGAAGGATTACTGATGCTTAATGTATGTAGACGTTTTAATTAACTTGACTGTAAATATGGGAAAATGGATAGTTGATGGTAATACCTTATAATGAGCAGAAGTTGGTTTATAAAAGGAATTGTGGTTGAAAAGGGTAGTCTAGGGATGTAAATGTCAATTGAAAGAAAACTAGAGAATAATCTAGGGACTGAATACTGCAGTGAACCCAGAGATGGATGAGAATTGTGGTTAATATTAATAGTACAAATGCAAGAATGTCCTTCTGTGAACTAGAACAAATGTACATAACTATTGCAAGGTGGTGGGAATGTGGAAAAGCTTGGGAAAAATACAATTTATGTAACCTATACCTAACAGCAATACCATAATAGTCTTGCATCAATGCCAAAGAGGAACTGTGCCAATAATAGGGGAGTATGGGAAAAATATGCTAAATGTACATTAGAGACCGTAGTTATTGGTAGTAGTCTGATGATATTATCTCATAATCTGTAACAAATGTTCCACAATGATGTGATGTGTTGGTGAAGGGGTGTTGTATGGGAATTCTACACATGTGCATGATTGGCTTGTAAGTTTGCAACTTCTATAATAAAAATTTATTAAAAAACAATAATAAGGCAATTTGCTTACCTTCTTTGAATCATTTTTATATTCTGAAAATTGAGAATAAAATTGCTTTCCTCATTTACACATTGTGAGAAAAAATATTTCCATTGCTTTTCCCATGACACTTAACTAAATTTTTTTCATTTTCTATTAACAGAAAAGTCAGTACCTTCTTACATCCCTGGACCACTTAGAATTTTGGATACTTAGGTGTATACAGAAATGAAAATTTTCCTACTATCTTCCATTTATTAGTCATGGTTTAGTTCCTTCTGGTTGGAGATAATAAGTCTAATTTTTTACTTCATTTGATTGTCCTTGACATATAAACCTATAAAGTTATTTTTCCATCTTCTTCTGAGTCTGAGTTTCATGAGCCAGGTCATCCAAATTTCTTCAACCAATTCTTAAAATACATGGTTTAAAATCTCCCACACTTTTCATTATTGCCTCAATACAACTTCTAGTTTGTTCAGATCCTTCCTACAAGTGTGGATCTGGACTAACTTACATATTTTGATTGGGGTCAAAAGGTACTAATTTATTAGGAATAGTCTTACCATCCCTCTCCCCATCCTAGGCATTGGGAACTTTGTGCATTGGTTAATGATAGAGACATAACTGGAGAGGAGAAAAACAATTTATATATTGAAGAAAGAATAATCAGTTAGATGAGTCCAAATCATCAGAATGTAACTTTGAAAGGCCTCTATTTATTCTGAACAGGGACTTCTAAATAGGAAAACTACAGGTTGAAAGCAATGCAGGAGGTAATGTTAACTTGCTTTGATAATTTCAAATATCAGTGAATTCTGAACAAAACTATCCATGGAACACTGAGTATAATTAAAATAGTTATGCTGGTTTTTTGTTTGTAGGTTTTGGTTTTTAATAAATAAATAATAACCTGAAAAATTATGTTATTTTAATTGATAAAAACATCCCATATTTGGAATATTTAATAGTTATCTGGACAGTCAAAACAAATGCAGTGGATGAATAAGTGCATGTGCATGAATAAATTCTTCTTTTGCTGTGGGCTTTGGTGAATGCATAGGGACTTGCCATACAGATATGAGAACTTGGTTGCTAGTCCTAGTGATACTGAAGGGGAGGTGATCCTCTAACCTAGAGAGGAGGATTGAAAAACCTTGCAGATATAAGGTTTGCATTCTGGAGGATCGAGACTATTTATAGACTCTTCACAGACAGGTGCACAAAAAAGGAAGGTAATTTTATGTTGATAGATTTAATGAAGAAATAAAAGCAGGGTATGATACATTAGATGAGTAGGCCAGAAGAGAAGGTAATGATTGAGCTGAGGTCTAAGTGACAATGAAACATTACCACAGTAAATATTGGCAAGAGGGTCCATGACTATGACATACAGTTCATGGGGCTCAGTTTATTGGAAAAAATGGCCAGGTTAAAGAACACTGGTTGCAATATATTCTAACTCTGCATGAATTTGACCTTCAATCATCGTATGCCCACAGATAGCATCTGTACCAAAGGGATCATATTTTCATAGCTATTAAAAGAGCTGTGCGTGGAGTGAGGAAGTAGAACTAACTCTACCTGGGACAAGAGGCAATGTCTTGATGGCTGAAAGCACAGACACTGAGTCAGTTCGAAAGAATGGATGACAATTTACTGTGCAAACACTGTGTGCATGTTTTCTATCCAAGCTTGTTTTTTCTAATCTGTATAATGGGAATATTCCATAACTCTCAATGTTGCTTTGTTGCAAAAGCTCTTTGAGATAATATTCATAAAACATTTTGTACAAATTTAATGATCAAATATTAGCTATTATCATTGCTTTTTCAAAGGCAGAAAATCATAATATATATACTCACATACATTCATATATTCACATACATATGCAAACTATTATATATATATTTTTTCCACTGGAGTGATTTAATATGTGAATAAAGATATAAGGTGAATGGGCTGAGAAAGTTTTTTAGTAAAGGAAGCAGATGTGGAGCCCAGCTTCCTAAATCCAAATTGAAACATTTTATCTTAGATATTCTACTGTTAAGCTACTACTGAAAGAAAGATAATTCCTGTTGCCTCAGGATGTAAGGATGATGCAGTTTTATTCTTATGTGACACTGATAAAACAGCACAACATTCTTTGTGATACTTTGTGATTATCATAATGCTTATGATAATTCCTATCTATCATTATATATGTCATGTATCTTTTTTTAAGAGTGAGCAACTTTGAATTCAAAGGAAAAAAAGAAATATTCTATGAAAAATGATCATGCCTCCCAATTATATAAAAAAATATTGAAAGCCTTTTGGATTCCCCAGGTGTTTTCCCCCCAGATGGTTTTATCATAGGCAAATTCATCATCCAACCTACACTAACATAAAATGGCCGGAATTATTTTCAGGACATAGTTAGGTTCTGATTGCAAGTATATATATTTTTAATGTAACTGAATTTGCTGGAGAATATAGTAAAAGAGAAAACAAGAGTGAATGATCAGATCTATAAAAGGATTAGGAGGTGGCAATTTCTATTTAACAAACCATATTCACTGTGCTCTTGAAACTGATTTCTAATAACAAGTAGTAGAGCTTTTAGTATGTGTATTCTAGGCTTCAGCTCAATACTGTGTAAACACATGAGATTTTCTTAGCCCTTAATGTTGAACCATTCAGATCATTCTAACCTGAAAATAAGCCATTTTAAACTGTAAAGGATCCTGCAAAAGGATTTCAGGCCAAACTGGTGGCCCTATAACATGATTATATCATTGATTTAGCTCAATGACTGCAGGCCTTTAAGAAAGAAACTACTATTGAATGGAATCTGCAAAACCCTTTAATTACTGATTAAAGATATAAACAAGTGACAAGGGCTACAATTTTAGCCTTAGGCCTCATCATTCCCTTTCCTTGCAATTGGTAGTGTTCTAACACAGATCTATATTTTAACTGGTCTTTTGGCTAAAAGAACAATGAAAGAAAAGAAAAAAGAAAGGCCCTTAGGCAATGATGACACTAGGTACATATATAAACATACATATATATAAATTGATATAATATATGCATGTAAAAGAGGGAGAGTGAGAGAGAAAGTGAAATATCTATAAAATACATTAAAGAGAGTTTTAAAATAACAGCTTTCTTTGGAGAATGAGCTTGAGTGATTTTTCTTTCTTCTCCATACGTTTGTGTTTTTTACCTTTCATAATAAATATATAATACTCTTGTAAGTAGAATAAAAGTAAATCCACTGCTACTAACTTCTTCGGATTTTCTTTACGCACAGACATTCTTCAGTGCTAACCACTTACAAAAAGCACAACTGATATAATTTCTTGCTTGCTATTAACAAAAGTGTCACATAATATTAATGTTTAAAAATGTATCATTGCTTCCTTTTTAGTCATAAATGAATGAAGTTTTGATGAATGGAACACACAGATGAACCTTGAGGACATTGTGTTGAGTGAGATAAGCCAGTCATAAAATAATGGACATTGTATGATCTCACTTACATGACATAATTAGAATAAGGCAATTGACAGAGTCAAAAATTAGAAGACAAATTACCAGGGGTAGGGTGGGGAATGGGGAGTTAATTCTCAATGGGCACAGAGCTGCTGTTTGCCTCGATGGAAAATTTGGGGGCATAGATAGTGGTGATATCAAGTAGCACAACAATGTGACAGTATTCAGCACCACAGAATCGTCTGTTTGAAAGTGGTTAAGTGATTAATTCTAGGCTATGTATGTTACCATAATAATTTTAAAAGACCATAGAACTGAACTCTAATACAAATGCAGAATATAGTTCATAATTTTATAATTATAAAATATATAATTATATATAATTATATATTATATATATTATATAATAATAATGTTTAATCAATTATAACCAAGGTATCTCACTACTACATAATATTAATAATGTGTGAAAACTGCCTCTATGAGGCTTGGGTATAAGATAACTCTGTACTTGCTGAATGATTTTCTGTAAACCTACAACTGGTCTAATAAAAAAATAATATACCATTCCATAGAAATCAGTGGTAAAATGAAGAATATTCTAACAATTAATAATTCTGCAGTTGTCTGCATTTCCAATGTGTCCACTTTTTATCTCCTCCACATTTAAACTTACACTGTTCAACATCTAATGGCATGTAGTAATTGTGATCTGAGCTTTAATATGGAGGTAAAAATGCCTTTTGTTTTCTTTTTAATATAAGGGGTTTTTGAAGTATGTTTAGTAGCAGTAATCTCTCTCATACGTATATGGAAAATAGTTTGGATTAGGACAATTCTAAAGGCAGAGGGACCATTTAGGATATAGGTGAATATTGGTTTTCTTTTACTTGGTAGTGCTGCATCTATTTCTCTCTTCGGCTGGTATTTAATACATGTGCTCTTGGTTATTTTTTCTGTGTATTTCTGGCTTTTCTCCTTGAGTATACTACAAGATCCTTGAGATCAGAAAACCCCTGATCTTGGGTATTCTGTACTCAGCACAGAGCCAAGGGCTTCTCTTTTTCTCCTAGAAGGAGATCAGAAGGTGATTTTAAAGGTACTACACAGTCTGGTGTAGTCTACTTATAGCCAAAGGTTTTAAATAATAACTTCAGTTTTGCATTTTCGTTCTGTAAATCTTCCTGCAGAGAAAATAATTAACTGAGCAGGTTTGAGACTGTTATCTGTAGAAAAGTCTGCTTGCAAGGTTGGCCCTTAGCTTGCATCTGATATAAACTCTCCCTAAATGATCAGAGTGGCTCACAGAGTCTATGCTGTTTGTACAGACAATGAGTTTATGCTGAACACCTGTTTTCCTTCTGAGACTCTTGAATTTTGGTATACACTAGGCAGAGGGTGCCTATGTGAGGAGAACCTGGAGGACTGAATCTTTGAGTTTCCTTTGTAAACATTACTTTCAACTGAGAGAAGATGCTCAGAAGTTTGCACCTTCATCCCTTGCCTCATGCATCTTAGTTGATTTTGTTTTGTATCATTTACCTATAGTAAATCTCAGCTATGAGTATGACATATGTTCAGTCCCTCAGTCCTTTTAGTGAGGCACTACATTTGGGGGCCCTCAAAACACTATATATCATGCAAGTTTTGGATTGAAGATTCAGCATATATCCATATCCAGTTGTAACAAAACTATTTCTCAGAAAGGCTATAATTTCTCCATTAAGTTGCCTTTGTACCTTTGTCAAAAATCTCACATGTATGGGTAGATCTATTTCTGATTTCCCTATTCTGTTCCATTCTTCTATTTGTCCACCTAATTGCCAGTTCCACAGAGCTTGGGAATCAGAAAATGTTAGTTCTCCATCTTTGTTATTATTTTTCAAGATGTTTTGACTTTTAGGTAGTTTGCATTTCTGTATGAATATTAGAATCAGCTTTTTAGTCTCTGACAAATCCTTGCTGGGATTTTGATTGTGACTGTTTCGAATCTATAGATCAATTTTCAGAAAATGAGTATTTTGATAATATTGAGTCTTCTGACATATGGAAAAGTTAGGTATTTCCCCATTTCTTTAGGTATTCTTTAATATAATTTCTTTCAATAATGTTCTATAATTTTTCCTTATTATCTTTGTAATATCTGTTGGCTCTGTACTGATGTCATATTTCATATTTGATGATAGTAATTTGTTTTTTCACACTTTGATCAGTCTGACTGGAGGTTTATCAATTTTATTGGTTTCTCCATAAACTAGCCTTTGGCTCATTTATTTTCTGGTTTGGGTTCTACTGCTTTTCTGTTATATATATATAGGTACCATTGAGTCTCTCTCTGATCTTTATTATTATATCAGTTACTATTTTCCAGAGAAGAAAATCAGTAGGAGACATCAATAGGAGAATATATATATATATATATATATATATATATATAAAACTGGCTAGCATGATTGTAGGCACTGGCAATTTGAAATCTGTAGAGCAGTGTAACAGACTGGAAACTCAAGCAGAAATTGATGCTACAAACTTGAGGCAGACTATCTTCTCGGTTTTTGTTCTTTAGACCTTCAACTGATTGGATGAGACCTACCCACATTATTAAAGGTAATCTCCTTTATTTAAACTCAACTCAATATAGATGTTAACCACGACTACAAAATACAGTCACAACTAAACCAAGATTAATCTTTAATTAAATATTTGAGTACCACAGGCAAGCTAAGTTGTCACATAAAACTATCACAAATATCAATTAGAACGAGACGGCTGATAGTGTTATGTTTTATACATCCTTACTGATTTTCTCTCTATGGATTCTCTCAACAGTTGGTTATTAAAATATCTGAGTAATTTTACAGATTTTTCTATATTTATTGCAGTTCTATAAGTATTTTCTACATGATTTTCAAAGATCTATTATTATGTACATAAAAAAGATTATTTCTCCTTTTGAATTGTTCCCCATATCAGCATGAAGTTGGTATTTTTATCTCTGGTAAGAGTTTGCATTCTGAAATTTACTTTGATATTTATATTGGTACTCCAAAATTTTGTTTGTTTTGATTAGATAAATCTTTTTCCATACCTTTATTTAACAATTTTTGACTTCTTAAAAAAATTAATCTCTATAGTCAACCTGTGGTTGAGATTTTTAGATTTTATTCAATCTGAATCTCTCTTCCTACTTTTTTTTTTTTTGGTGTTTTGATACCTTTAACATTTAATGTGATATTTATGTTTGTGTTTAAATCTACCATTTTGCTATTGTTTGCTATTTGTCCCATCTGTTCATTATTAGTTTTTTTCCTCTATGGTTTCATTATTTTGGATTTAGTACCATCACAATTCCATTTTATTTCTTTGCTATAATGTATTGTTGAAATAATTTTATATTTACTTTAGAGTTTATGTTTTTAATTTATTAATCTACTTCCCAGTGTAATTATACCACTTCACATAAATGTATAATTAAAATTTTAATCAGTTTATTTTCATTTCTTCCCTCAAAGTCTCTCCTCTACTGTTATCATATATTTTACTTCTATAAATTCATAAGACCCATAAGGTATTTCTTATTTTTGTTTTTCTTTTAAATATTCCATCATTGTTAAACAGATTTAAGTAATTAGAAAAAAAATTTGTATTTATACAAATGGTTATCATTTCCAGTTCTGTGCATTCATTTTTGAAGACCCAGATTTCTATCTATTATCATTTTCTTTCTGCTTCTTTTAACATTTCTTGTAATACAGGCTTTCTTGTATGACCTGCTTGACTAAAAATTATTTATTTTGTCTTCACTTTTGAAGGACTTATTTGCTGAATAAAGAATTCTAGATTGACAAATTTTAGTCTTTTTCTTTTAGTACCTAAGCATTGTTTGTTCAGTGTCTTTCAGCTTATATTATTTCTGATAAAAAATCTGCTGTCATCCTTATCTTCTTCCTCTGTATGTAATCTGCCATTATCCTGTTTGCATTGAAGATTTTCCTTTGCCACCAGTTTATTTATTACCTGCTTTGGTTTATTTCTTTTCTTGTTTCTTATGTTTAAATTTTTTTGAACTTCTTAGACCTGTGAGTTTTTAATTGTTATCAAAGTTAAAATTTTTTTAATGATCTCCTCTTTTCTCTCTTGAGGAGTCCAATTTCATATACTGTTCCCTAGTTCACTGATGCTCTGTTCCCCCTTTTTTGTCATTTTTATCACTGTGTCATTTTCATATAATTTCTATTACTGTATTTTAAGGTTGAATAATATTTTCTTCTGTGTTGATAAATCAGCTATTATTAACATTTTATGTATTTTTCATCTCAGACATTGGAGGTTTTAACTCTAGAATTTCAATTTTCATCTTCTTTATATTTTCCCTGTCTCATGTTCAGACTTTCTTCTGTCTTTTTAAGCAAAGAGAATACACTAATAATAAATGTTTTAATGCCCTTATTTATTTACTCTCTAATCTCTATCATTTCTAGGTCAGTTTGGATTGATTGAGATTATTGTTGTTGTTTTTAATATAGTTTTTGTTTATTTTTAGAAGATGCATAGATAACACAAAATGTTACATTGAAAAATATAGAAGGCTCCCCACAACACCTTGGATTGATCGAGTTTGGTCATCATTAAATGTTGTCTTTACTGTTTCTTTGCATTCCTGCCAAACTTTTATTGATGCTATACTTTGTGTATTTCCCTTTTATGCATACTAGATATTATTGCATTCTTATAAATAGTCTTCAAATTTGTTCTGGATTGAAGTTAAATTAGTCAGAAAGAGTTTTATCCTTTTGGGCCTTGTTTTTAAAATTTTCTAGTTGCAGACAGGATCACACTTAGTCTAAGGATAATTTTTTCTCCTTGCTGAGGCAAAACTCTTCTGAATCTTCTATATGATACCTCTTGAATTATGATGTTTTTCATTCTGCTTGATAAAAACAAGCAGAATTTCCAATCTTGAATGAGTTAGCACAGTTCAGCTGAATTCTGACTTTGAATCTATATTGACATATGTTCCATTGGCTCATTGGGCTTCTGCTGCAATAACAAACCCAAGGTTAATATTACTAAGAATTTCAAGATGGCTACTGCAAAGTATTAACATTCACACATGGGGCCCTTCTGAGTGCAGGACCTGGGGTGACTACTGGTGCACCCATGAAGCTGGTCCTGCATACAAGGTATATTATTTCTTGTTGAAGTTAAAAATAATAATTTTGTAATTACTTTCTCTATCCATAATAATACTTTCTCTCTTAAAATTTACTTTGTCTAATATAAATATAAATAACTAGCATTTTGTTGTTATTGGCCTGATATACCTTTGTCTATGCCCTGATTTTTTTTTCTTTTCTTTTTTTAGTTTTACTTGGCTTTTAAACAGTACATAACTTTGGTAATTTTTTATTAAAAGTGACATTTTTATCATATTAGAGTTTATTCCATTTATATTTATTGTGATTTTTGAATACTTTTTTCTCCAATTTTCCTTTGTGCTATCTATTATTTTACTTATTCAATGCAATTTTTAATTTTCTATTTTTTTAAAATATATTTTTATCATTCCAATTTTTGTTTACATAATATTAAATGGATAGCATCTATTTCTATACTTTTTTACTCTTCAAGTGTAAGCATGAAATATCAACCACATTTAAAGTTTATTTCTTTAGTTTCCTTATAAATAACAAGTATTTAGCAACTGTTATGCTGACCCTGGAGTATTTAGAAACTCCCCCAACCCTGAATCAGCACACACACATATACTGGTGGCATAAGGGTGTTGGTAGCAAATTCTTACAATTTATTTACATTAGAATACCATTATTTTGCACTTGTCTATGAACTAATTTTCTTTATACATAATTGAAAGTTGATACTTATTTTTTCTCATAATTTAAAGACATATTTTCCACTCTTCTGGATTCCATTATGAGATTGATGAGTGTAATATCAATCAAATTGCCTTTTTCCTTTCAAGGAATCTTTCTTTTCTCTATTTAAAACTTCTCTCTGATTTTGGGGTTCTGCAGTTTCACTACCATTGGTCTAGGTTTGGATTTCCTTTTATTTATTCTATTTGCTATATTTTGTACTTCCTCTAACTGTGCATGGATTCTTGTATTTTACTAGTCTAAACAAAATTCCTTTCTATTATCTCTTTAAATAATGCCTTTCTTCCATTATTTGTACACATCCTTATCTCTTGAATTCTTCATATTTGTTGCCTCCTATGCCTCTGGGTTGTATTATGTGTTAATTTTTGTTCATCTGTCTCTGATTCTGTTTTTTCTTGTAAACTAATTCAGTCATATAAGCATTGAGTTATTATATTAGATATATGTTGATTTAAAAAATTATTTATGGTAATTTTCAAACATGTCAGGCCAACATGGATAGTTTCTTATTGCTTTCTCTGTTCACTAATTCTGTTTAAAATATTATATATATATATATATATCCAATATGCACCATACTAAGTAATGTTGTTCTTATGATTCCAATACCAAGAAGTGTAGTAGTGATGCTTGCTTTTTCAGCTGACTTTCATGCATGAATATAGCTCTTCCATATATATGATAAACTTTGATCGCAGTCTCATATTTGGTTTATATTAATTTTTGGAAAATCAATCCCTAATTTGATATTTTTGTCAGAGGACATTTATATTTGTTTCTCCTGGGATCTTGGGATATTATCAACATAGGGCCACTTCAATCTGAGCCATTGGGGAAGTGGTGTGATTGAAAGGAGAGAGATAATTGGAAAGAGGTAGGAGAACAGGTCTCATTTTGAACTAGTTGAGTATGATGTGAAAGTGTCTTATAAGTAGTTTAAAAAAATGCAATATAAATACAGGTGGAGATTATAATTAGAGAAAGACTTAAGATTTGTTCATGTAAAAAGAAAAAGCTGAAGCCGTGAATGTGTGTGAGACCATGAAAAGACTGGGGAAAAAACACTTATAAAGCTATTTTAAAGGAAAGTGTTCAAATGAATTTAATTAACAGATAAGAATTGAAAAAAGCAAACATTATTTATGATACATATTATTCACAGTTTAAGTTCAGATACAATATGATAGAATGAGAGAAGAGGATTTGGTTTCAAGCTTCAGATATCTAACAGAATAACTACAGAGAGATTGCTAGTTATCATTCTTCCTTTGAAAGAGAATCTGGCTTGTATTTGGAATGGGAAAGCATACAGCAAAAGACTATAGTTCTCAGTCTCCCTTACAGTTATGTAGGGCCAACTATATGTAAGCAGAAATCATCATTCATATGACTTACAGAAAGTAGTCTTTAAAGTAGGTTAATCATCTGGAAAGTGAATGCTCTTTTGCTTTCTGCATTCACACTTCTTCCTTAGAAACTAAGATCAATGGCTAGACATACTATAGCTATCTTCCAACCTTAAGAAAAGAAACAGATATGTCAAGAGACAGGTCTGTCTAGACTATTATAATAGTAATATCTCCCTCACAGGAATGGGGTGATATATAAAAATGTAAGTGAAAGAGTATGTAAAAACTCTAGAATGCTACAAGACTTATTACTACATATGGATTTTAATAAATCAGGAAGGCTTTTAATATGGCTTATTTTCCAAAAACACAAAGGTTTGTCATGTATTTAAGAATTTTTAAATCATCACTAAATTCAAACTTTGCATGCTAAATTTCACTCATTATTTATTTATTAAGGCTGGTAAATTTTTTTCCCATTTTGATACCAGATATCCAATTTTGTGGCTTAGCAGAGGAAGGAAAATGGATTTAATGGGTGTCGGTGTAGGAAACTTAGTTTTCTGGTCTTGTTCCCTCCATTGTTTTGTTGTGAAAGTGTCATTGCATTTGGTGAAGGGTGGCATCCTGTCACTTTCTCCAAGTCTTGCCAGTGACAACTAATGTCACTTCCCAAGTTTTGGTTTCCTGAACCATAACACTCATCTTCCTTTTTGAAGACCCAAACCTGTTACATACAACTATTACCCCTGAAATGTTTAGTAAAAAGCTTCCATTTTGACACAAATGAATGGTTTCTGAAGTCTTAAAGTTGTAACAAATTAATTAAAGTGCCATTGGCTTTAGTGACTCTTGTTTCCATATCACTGATCACATAGCCTTTATGAAAATATAGCATAATGGTTGACAGCAATTGGTAGGATGCTCTTTTTAAATTTCAAGCACCCAGGTTTGCATATGAGGTCAACAGCAGCATATATATATATTTCTAAAGACTTCTAAATGAGAAAGGGTGATCCCATATGTGACATTACCTGAAATAAATGCAAAGAATACTCTGCAAATTCTCATAAAGATTTGAACAAGGTCTGCTGAAGTCACCCAAGGGAAATCTCTTTGAGCTCCAGCATAAAGGCAAGCTTGAATGGTAGTAAGTGTTAAGACTATAATTAGGCTTGTTTAAGCATTTCTATAAATTCATCCAATTATGACTTTTAAAGTTGGGATAACCGTGGTTTGAAATACTTTATATCAACTTCTAAAATGAAGTTTTTCTAAGAGTAAAATGAGGGAAAGACTCTTCAGGCTGAAAGATAGATATATAATATTTGCATGGAATGTCCCAGCAACTTAAAAAGAATTGAACAACTCAGAAAAGTGACTTTTTTTCCTAAGGAAAATTTTCAATTAAATTTAACAACTATATACCATCTTCTTGTGTTTCCTGGAAGGCAAAATCAATTAGATGTGGTTCCTACTTTCATTCTAGTAAGGCAGGTGAAGACATAGTCATAGATCATAGTTAAAAACAAAGTGAGGTTGAGAAACATTCTGTATTGGGGGTTTGGGGTGTTTCCAGGAGTGAGGAAAATCTGAGGAAGCAAAAATTGTGAGTAATGGCATGGTAATGGAAAAATGAAACTGTGTTCTTTACCAGGACACATTCTGGGGGTGGTGTGGGGTGGGAAGGAATGCTAGACTCTCTTAATATCCTCAGTGACATAGCAATTATCATTAATTTCATTAAATATCATCTTTTGAATACTAGTCCTTTTATAACCTGTAAAAAAATGAGAAGTGAGCTCTTCTGCTGCATACTTGAAATGTAGTGGCTTTCTTGAGGGAAAAACTTCTGTGATGGAGCTGTAAGATGAACTTGACAGTTTTTTCCCATAACAACATTTTTACTTGAAAGGTCTTATAGACAAACTATAGTTACTTAGACTGAGATATCTGGTAGATATTGTCTCAAAAATGAGTGAAGTAATCCTGTTACTTCAAGGTTCCCTATGATAAAGCTCAAACTTTAAAGCAAAATTTAGTATTTTGGGAAATTTATGTCTGTTACAATGAACCTAATAGCTTCCCAATGCTTAATAACGTTTCTGATGAGAACAGTGGTTATACTAATGAATGTGTTTTCTGGATGTGGTATAAGAAAGTATGTCCACATTTAGAAGATCTGCATAACTCAGTGAACCAATATTTTTCAGATAACCAATGCATGCTGTTACAAAATCATGGTAGGAAAATGAACCATTCAAAATGCAAGATAAATAAAATGAATCTAAAATAGTAGTGCAAAAACTTCATTGATATGGATGGTTTCAGATTTTACATTGCAACTAAACTTTAACTATCAGTTGTTTAATTTGGGTTAGTATTAAAGAGGATTATGCACAATCATCTGGAAGGTTATTAAAAATATTCCTCCCTTTTCCAACTACATATCTTTGTGAAGCTGGATTTTCTTTACATATTTTAAACAAAACAACGTATTATAATGGATTGGATCAAAAAGCATATTTGAAAAGCCAACTGCCATCTATGAAACCAGATGATAAAGATATTTGCTAAAACGGAAAATAATGTCACTTTTCTCACCAATTACTTTTTTTGGTTTAGATAATATAATATTTAAAAATATATACATTCATATGTAATGGGCTTGTTGTTACCTTTAAATGAAACAAAATATATATTTTTTTAAATTCTTATTTTTAATTTCTAAGTATCCATCCACACATATAGCAACTAATAATATAAGGGTAACTTTTTGTTGCCCTCAGTAATTTTCAAGAGGATAAATGAATCCTGAGATGAAAGTATTTGGTAATCTCTGCTGAACCTGGAAAATAATTGGACCTGGATAGGGGAATTTAAGCTAGCTCTGAACTATGAAAGTGAAGGATATCATTGTGAGGAGCCTGCACTTTATCTAGTGAGCAGTAACAATATCCAAAGGTTTTTAAGCCAAGGAATTAATGTTTTCCTAATTATACTGTACATAGTGTATAGCACTGATAAGGATATGAGTAGCCAAAAGCAAGAAGAGCAGTAAGAAGACCAGCTAAAACAAGTCTCAGTAAGTAGAATCTTAGAAGAGAAAATAGATGTCACTGAGAATTTGAAAAAATAGAATTGATTGACCTATTAAAGGTAGAAGAAGAGATTCTTAGTGCAATGTCTTGGAAAGTAGGGATGCAGATAAATGAGGTGCAGGTACAGGCAAATTCAAGTTTTAATTCAGGGCATATTGTATTTGTGTTTCCAGACAATCACAAGGTTGAATGGATATAGTTAGGGTAGAAAGGTTGACTCACAGATAGTTGCAGGAGTTGGAATTCAACTTAAGAACGATATCAGGGCTGGAGATATATGGTTGATTCCATCAGGATGGAAATGGCCATAAAAGCCCTGAAAATGGAAGGAGACCCCATTGCAAAGAATGTGTATAGGGATGAGAAATAGTGATCTGATATTTCCAATTACCGGGCCAGGATAAACAAAATGAGTGACAAGAAGTATAATCGGATATAGAATTTTAAAAGTGCTGCCATGTCAAGGAAGTCGAGATGGAAAATTATTGTAAAAAATGTATTTGCAATACTTTTCATAGTGCTACTTACATAATTGCTAAATATGTATATGCCAAATAGGTTTTCTTTCCCTCTTCTTGAGACAAGTGCACAAGTGGAAAATCTGTTACAAGCCACACAACTAGATTATTTTCACTCAAATATGGTTTGTGCATTTTCTTTGGTTTTACCTTTATAAAATTTCATAGTATTCAGATATACTTCAATTTTAAATCCAGTATTCATGCAACTTAGTGTATTCATTTCCTTTTTGTGCTGTAAAAATTTAGTAGCTTAAGAAATGCACAAATCTACTGTCTTACAAGCCTGGAGGCCAGAATTCCAAAATGAGTCTCATTGGACTAAAATCAAGGTTTCCATAGGGTGATGTTTCTTCTGGAGGCTTAGAGGGGAATCAGTTTCCTTTGCCTTTCCAGATTCTGGAGGTTACCTGCTTTCCTTGCTTTATGTTCTCTTGATACCTGTAAAACCAGCAATAGTCAGTTTAGTTTTTCTCATATCACGTCACTCTGACACTGACTCTTCTGCCTCATTCTTCAACATTTAAAGAGCTCACCTGTTTAATCTGGGAGAATATCCCTATGTTAAAGTCAGCTGACTAACACTTTTCACTGAATGTGCTAACTCCCGTTTGCTGTGTAAGGTGATATATTCACAGGTTTCAGGGATTAGGGCATGGGCATCTTTGAGAGGCCATTATTCTGTCTACCACACTCATATATATTTGCTGACTTAATAACTATTTATTATCTATTTATGAAGCCATAAGAAGCCAAACCATAAACAGGAAGATAGACTTTTTATTTTGCATAATATATTGTACTGCTGAATGCTATTTTTACCATAAATATATATGCATATTTCATAAAATCGATACATTGCTTGCTTGATTTAATAATAATATATGGTATTATATTTTACAAAACACTTCTAATATATGATTTGTTTCCTATACCAGTTTTTATGGGTTATTATTATTTTCTTGATGAAAAAAATTAAAGTGTATTTCAGAGATGTAAAGCAATTTTCCCAATATAGCACATTCACTAAAATAGTCACTAAAATATTAAATTTTATTCATTAAAATAGAATTTAAATACCTATCTTTTCACTAGAGAACTTTCTCTTTCCACTATGCTATTTTATTATTAAAATACATAATTCGGAGGTAATAGTTAAGATACTAGGTCTGTTGATGACTTGTTTTATTATATTGTTTAAGAGGCCCTGCAGACCTGGAGGTTGACTCTATTCACTTGTGACCCACAATTAAGGCTGAGGAGGGTACTGACTGATTTTGGAAAATTGTATATCCCAAGTGGGTCTGACAGCTGATGTAGACAGATGGGTTTCTGCCTGTTAAAGGGTGGCATCTATTGTTAGAAGCAGCTACAGGTACATCATATGGAGCAATAGTGAAATATGAATGCACAACCCCCTCCCTCTGTCCTTTACTGAGAAAATGTAAATCTGGCAGAAAAAAAAAAAAAAATATCCTGACTTCCAAAGGCAGGTAAGAGGAATGTTGTTTTGTTCCTGTCATGCTAAACAGAATATTTGAAAGTTGGGCATTAGGGGGAAGTTTCTCACTTTTGGGGCTACTCTGAAGCAGTATCAGTGCTTATGGTTTCTTTTTATGTGGAGAATCTCTACTTGGTTGTTTAGTGAAACATTTGAACATGGTCCAAATTAATATTTAAAAATACATATTTATTAATTTCTTCATTTATTCCCTTATTTATTCCTAATTTCATAGAGTATGTGTGGGACATAATTAAAATAAGAGAAATATAGAGGGCATCAAGAAAGAAACAAATTATTCTAAGGAAGTTGTTGATAATCTACCATAAATAAACCAGAATTACATTCCTTTTCTTCTTCAATTATAATCTAGTGGCCATGTTGCTCTCTCTTTCTCCCCGTCTTTCTCATTCTCTTTCTCTTTCTCTCTTTTTAACTTGACCAAATTAGCTGCTTAGGTTTCTGAAACAGAGCCTTGGACCATGTCTTTCTTATCTTCTACAGAGGAAAACTGAAAGGAGATTCAGGGAGTATAGAGGACTAGAATAAAAAACAAATCAAGGAAATTGCTGTTCAAATTAGCTTATAAGTGAAATCATGCCAGGCTTAAGTCCTTGACTTCAGTACCCTTCCTCAAATATAGTTATGATGAATATCATTTTCCCACTTGGAAAACCATGGTAATGGGTTGACAACAGCTTTCATCATTGAGGAAATGCCATGAATTCACATGAATGCGTTAATCATACTGCCTTATAATAGGCTTAGACACAAAGTTTGGGGTGGAGGCCAGAAGTAGTTGAAAAGCTTAAAACATCTGCCTTTGACAAAACGTTTTAACTGTACCCTCGGACTTCTCTAAGTTTGTTATTATATCACAGAACTTAATTTCCATGTTATACAAAATATAAGAATCATATGGGATATACAAGGAATGAGCAAACTTTTTCTGCAAAGGGCCAGAAATAAATATTTCAGGTTTTGTGGGCCAGAATCAATCTCTGCTGCAACTTCTCAGTTATGTTGCAGCTCTAAACCAGTCATACACAATAAGTACACAAACGGGCATAGCTGTTTTCAAATAAAACTTCGTTTCTAAAATCAGTTGGTGGATTAGATTTGGTGTGTAGGTTATAATTTGCCGAAGGCAGGTTTTACCCTGAGTACTACAAATACCTTAACTTTGCAATAAACTTTAACAGGAAATCATTTATCTAAAGGCATATAAAAAATGCTGTATTAGAACACTGATTCTAGGAGTCAGGAAGCTGGAAAGAAGTGTGATATAGTGGGGGAAATAGGTTCTGGAATTGGTCTTTAATAAGAAATCTAGTATGCAAAATGCTAACTTTATGACCTTGGCTAAATTATTTGATCTTCAGTTTCTTCATGTGAAAAATTGAGGTACTAATTCCTAATCATCATTATGAAATATTTGAGAGCACTCTATTGAACTAACTAGAAGGTCAGACCACTACTTTGGGCCTCAGTTTTCCATTATATCAATCAAATTTTCACTATAAACATATGGAACAAATTGGATATTGAGAAGAGTTTTTGGAAGATATTATTTGCTGAGTATAATCAAAGAAAGGAAAATCAAGAAAGCTGGTGCTTACCTCCTGATACCCTCCCTGTTGTTCAAATGTGGCCTCTCTCTAAGCCAAACTCAGCATAAAAATGCATTACCTTCCCCACAGTGTGGGACATGACTCCTGGGATGAGCCTCCCAGGCACCAAGGGATTACTACCAAGCACCAACTGGTAATACAAATGGAAAAAGACCTTAAATAAAAGGGAGAAAAGGTAAAGGCAATTGAGTTTATATGGCTAAGAGACTTCAAAGTGAGTCAGGAGTTTCATCAAAGAGGTAAAGCTTGTGCACATCTCAGCAGGATCTCATAGACTGCCAAAATAGATAATACCCCAAATAGTGGGGATCCTGAGGGCTCTGGAGACACCCAGGTCCTATGGTCATAGCAGAGAGCTACAGAGTTTGTTGCCTTGCCAGTGGACCCTACTTTGGAGTTTGTGCTCCCAAGGGTGACAGAATTGGACTCAGATGTGACTTCTTTACACATGCCTCTTCTGTCCCTTTTATTTGAACCTATGGTTGGAGGTGGGCTTAGTGTCAATGCTCCAAAATGTGTTCACCAATTGCAATGAATGTATCACACTAATGAAAGAAATTGTTAATGGGGGGAAAGTGGGAGGTGTGGGGATTGGGGCATATAGGAATCCCTTATATATTTTTATGAACATTTTATGTAATCTAAATATCTTTTATAAATAAGAAAGAAAGAAGGAAAGAAAGAAAGAAAGAAGGAAGAAGGAAGGAAGGAGGAAGGAAGGAAGGAAGGAAGGAAGGAAGGAAGGAAAGAAAGAAAGAAAGAAAGAAAGAAAGAAAGAAAGAAAGAAAGAAAGAAAGAAAGAAAGAAAGAAAGAAAGAAAGAAAGAAAGAAAGAAAGTTAAGAAAGCAACATAGAGATTGTAATAGTGGAGAGACATTTCCACCCCTAAACCTGAAGCGGAAAGATATAAAAGCTACTGCAAGAAAACAGAGAAAGAGAGGAGAGGTTAGACAGAGGGGGTGGGGGGAGAGGAAAGGAGAGAGCTAAAGCAATAAGAGAAGGTTGTCTGCCAGAAAGCAGAGGAACACAGTTACTATCAACCCAAGGGAAGAGAGAGGAAGCAAGGGAAACATCACAATCTCTCTCTTTTCTGTCTCTTTATTGTCAGAGTTCCCAATGGGAAACCCAATGGGAAACAAGATGCCAACATAACCCCTTAATATGGTCTATTAAAGTCAGACTTCCAAAGGCAGAGAACAGGGTAGAGTTGGATGGAGTGGATCTGAAGGAACAAAAAGAAAATATCTAGCATGTCATCTACAAAAAGAGAAAATTAGAAGAGATCATCACTAAATTCTCTTCCATTTGTCACTAGCTGTTTCAACTTTCAGTTTGCTCTAGCAAGGCCAAGATCATAGATGCTTTCTACTTTTGAGTTAGTACCCTTCCACGCAATCAAGCTGAGACTCTATATTTAGCAGCTATGACTTAAATATTCATCACAAATCTTAATAGGGACTGTAGAAAATTGTGACTAAAATTAAAAACTAAGAGTTAAGGGCTTAGTACGAAAAAGCCAACTGTGCTTCTTCACTAAAAAAAAGTGCATGTGATTTCCACATTTTGTGTGAGTTGACACACAGTTTCTTGATCTAAATTACATAAGAGCTTCCCTCTCCCCCACATACATCCCACTATATGCTCTTTGGGTTTGGAAATCTCTTGGGATTCCATACTCAGTCCAGAGCAGGCCTATAGCTGTTATAGTATGCCCTGGTGGCCCTTGAGCATCTTTCTTTCCTTGTATCTTACTTCAGTAAATTCCAGCTGCCAGAAACAAAAGGAAATAATAATGAGGATGTGCAGTGGCTACCGCTGTTCTTTCCTGGCATTCCTCATATATATCAATTACCAAGGATATCTAGAATGTTGATGTAAGATCATGGTTCAAATATTTCTTGAGTCTCTGCTGTGTGTCAGGTAATTAAGACAGAATCATAAATAAAACAGGCATAATTCCACTCTCACAAGACATTATGTTCTAGAATTCAGTAAGGAAACTTTCATTTTATCCCAGCAAGTAGATTTAGGGAAGTGTAAAACCAAAGATGAAATAAAACCAGTGGGGACAAAACTAAACTGGAGTTTCAGAAATTTCCTTTCAGAGGTGACATTAAGTTGAGGAATAAATATCCTTAAGAAGGCACATATAAGTAAGAGCTAACAGAAACAGGTTCCAGATAAAGAAAACTGCAAGTTTAATAACATTCAAAGATGGCTGCACAAATTCTTCCACTCCTGTAGGTATGTGTTGCTCTTCCCATCAAGAGGTGCAACTACTTTCTTGCCCTTGAATTTGGGCTGTCTTTGACCAATGGGGGATGTGATGCTGTGTCAGTTTTAACATAGCTTTTTAGAAGCAGAATAGTTTTCATGTTCATTCTTGGAAGCCAGTGGCCATGTAACAAGTGTATGTAGCCTGAATCCAGAGGGTTCCAAGTTAGCACAGGGAAAAATGTGAGGAAGCACTGAGTAATGCTAATGTAATGTGTAATGAAGACCAGCCTTCTTGGACCTTCCATGCCAGCCAAACAACTACCTGATGCATTCAAATGAATGAGCCCACCAATTTCTGTGATACCATCTCTGCTCAAATATCCCATCCTTGTTGTTTTATTAAGCTACTAAGCCTCTGGGTGGTCTTAAGCAACAAAAAGTAACTAAAAAAGCAAGATTGGATATATTACAAGAGAAAGAGCAATGGCATCTACAAGAAAAAGAAATTAGACTTATCATCTAAGTAGAGTGAGCAATGAGGGCTTGAAAGAAGATGTAGTCAAGGAATTATAGGATTCAGATTTTTGGGGGGTCTTATAAATAATATACATACAGTAGTCAGGCTTTTTGATTAAAAATAAATATACTATTTCAGTATGGTTAAGCAGAAAATGAAATAGATAGGTGTTTGGTGGCTGGTAAAATTACTGGAAAGGCTAAATAATCAGCTTAAACAATGGACTATGAAACCAAGGAGGCTAGACAGCAGAAAAATACCTGGCCACATGCTACAAATCTGAACGTTCGACTGGAGGTTAGTAAATATTGACACCATGGTACATAATATCCAAATTCTCTCTGCAGCTTTGAATTACCACACTTTCAATTTTCATATTATTGTACAGAGTCATCCAATTGATTGGGCCTAAGTAAATCTTCTTTCTGGGAGTGTAGAAAGGAAAAAACTGACCATTTCAAGTTAAGAAGGAAGAACAGGTGAAGAATTGATTTCACCCATTTTGAATCCACTGAGGGTCTTCCCTTAAAATAGGGTGTTCACATACTGGACAGCCAAAAGCACAGCAGTTGACCCCTGCAATATAGAAAGGATACTGGATTTTAGTATCACTGCAACAAGAGGAAGTCATTGTATGGTTTTAAGAAGTAAAGTGGAAGCATCTGACATTCATTTTTAAAAAGATCCCTTTAGCTACTGGATAAGAAGGAATTTGGGAGTAAAATCAGGAATATTAGTTAGGAACCAATTAGTGAGCCATATGAGAAAATATGGTGACTTGAAGTAAAGGGTTGGTATTGGAACTGGAAGGAAATGGGTAGAAGATATACATTAGCATGTGTGCCAATAAAATATTTTGATAGCTTGGATGTAAGGTAAAGATCCATCAAAGATTCTAATGATTTTGGATAAGGGACCTGGGCATATGTGAGCTATTTACTAAGATTGGGAAGTCTGGGGAAGGAACATTTCAGGTAAGGTGTGTGGAAGGGATTTAATCAAGAGATCTGTTTTTAAAACTTAGGTTTTGAGGTTGATGTGCCTTTTTCATCAAGAATATGTAGATATTAAAGGAGCAGTGATAAATACAGATCTCTAGTTCAGCAGTGAAGGTGAGGATAAAAATATAAACCTGAAAATGGTTAGTTTATTGACAATCTTGTCAAAGGACTGGATGCACTCATTTGGGGTGGGAAGGAGATAGAAAATAGAAGAAATGGAGTAAAAAAGAGCTCTGGCATAGGTCATCTTTTAGAGGTTGATTAGCTAAAGGAAATACAAGCATGGAGGCTAAGAAGAAATGGCATTGAGGTAGGGAGAACACCAGAAATGTTAGAATCATGAATTCTATGACTGAAAGCTACTCTAGTTGGGTGAGGAATGTCGAATGTGTTGAATACCCCTACAAGATCAATTATGAGAGGGACAGAGATGTGAATGTTGAATTTAATGCCATGTATGTCAATGGTGACCTTTAAGAGAGGAATTTTATTATGTGAATAGTGGGGATGGAAGCCGTAGGGAAGACTGAATGAGAGGAAAGAATCTGGAGAGAGGATATCTAAAAAAAAATTTTTTTAAGAATTTCTTCTGTGAATGAGGAGAAGAAAAAAAGGGATAGTGACTAAAGGGGAATATAGAATTAATTTAAAATATAGAGTTAATCTTATGCTAATGGGAAATCTGTAGAAAAGGAAAACCGATAAATGGGAAATAAGGTGTTTTCAGGGAAATAGGAAATAAAGTATTGATTTGCTTTTAGAAGAGCAGAGATACATCTTCCTTTGCAACAGGAGAGAAGAATGTTATGGATAGGGATGGAAATAAGGTTGTGGCTATTGAGATGATTAGAAGATATAAATTTATATCTGAGTTCTCCTATTTTCCCAAAAAAAGTGTGAGATGATGTTATCAGCTATGATGCATTAGACTAGGACATAGGTGGAAATTGGAAGAGACAGGGGATTTGGGACAGTTGTGAAAAGAACCAAGCTGAAGCATAGAAGGTGAACTTACCAATGGAATACATGAGGGAGTTACCCAGACCTGCGGTGTCCTCACCTGTACCTGTGATCAGTGTGGTTCACTAGTAGTCATCTTCAGATACTTCAGAACACACTCAGATAGAGTCTCAAAGGTCTGCAGGGTTTCGCAAACTGGTGGAGAGGAAGAGGAAGAGCAGAGAAATGAAGATTTTTGCAAGGAATGATTGATGAACAATTGGGGAACAAAGAAAGTAAGGAGATGACCTGAAGGAGGATCAAAGGGTAATGGAGAGTGAAAATTTTGGATACTTAAGGGTTTGGGAACCTTCATGAGGATACATTTTCAGTAAATGTAGAGTAAATGAAGTAAATGGAACAGAATGACAGGAGATGGCAGTGAGAGAAAATACTTCTTGAAATAGATTTTTGATGAGGTGCAGATATTGGTTATTAGAAGGTCAAGAGTACAAGCAAGGAAGTGGTAAATGAGGTCAGTTGGAGAAAAGGATGATTGAATAGAGGTAAGGAAAACTATTATTTATTAATTTATTGAACATCTATTATGCACAGACTTTTGGGAAAGCATAATAAAATGTATCTCATAGTCCTGCATTCATTCTAGAGTAAGAACTCCAGCCATCTAAGAATTTACACATTAAATTAAATGCTTGACATAAAAAGGGATATTAAAGTAGTGGGAAGGGATCTGAATATTTTTCTTAGCTCTTTTGATATTCCAGACCCTGCTGTGATGTGTGGAAATATATTTATTTACTCTTCTCTGCATTATGGGGAATACTAAATAATATGTTCAGTGTCTTGAAAATATTAAGAATAGTAGCCAGAATATATTTTCAGCTCCAGCACTCCAAATGGTTTAATGACTTAAACAATTTTGAATTTCCTCTACTGGACTACCTTCCATATATATTCAGTCTCAGAAGGAGTGGAATTTAGAGTCACACAATTTGCCACCCCTTCCCAGCTCTGTAATTATTAATGGAGAAACTAAGACTTGGGAAATCAAGCGACTTTCCCAGGGTATTCTACTGAGTCAGTGGCAGAGTCCAGAATTTAGCCCAAGTGCCGAGACTCAGCCTTGCATTCTAGCCACAGCAATGCATTTCTAAAGACAGAAAATGCCCTTTCATTCCTCTGTGATCTCCTCCAAGCTTGCTTAACCACAGCCAGAACTAGAAAATGAGAGTCATGAAAATGGTGGTCAGTGCCATAAGGGTTTCAAGTATCATTTAAAATATTTTGTGTAGGAACAAAATGATCATATACATGGGCAGGAAAATCAATGGTAAATTCATTTTCAGATCAGAAATAATGGTATTCATCCTGCCTAAACTTTACTCTAGGTGTGATTTACACATAAGCACTGGTTGTTTTCTCTAGACATAATTTCTCAAGATATCCAAAGCCCATATTGCATAATAAAATGGAAACTCTAGAAGGAACTCTAAAAAGGAACTCTAAAATGCCTTTAGAAAACCTAGTGAACAAAAGAGGTTTAAAACAATACATTTTATCTTATAGAGAGCTGAGAGTTGGAATTTTGTTGTTGTTGTAGAAAAATCTGAAGTCTCCCATTTAATGCAATAGTGTAATTTCAGACTAACCTGAGGTTGCCTGTAAAAATATTTTAATTTGCTAAGACTCTAACCTCATCCCTAAATTACATTTGAACTATAGACATCCTCTAGTTTATTATTTGCTAATATAAAGATGTTTTGTGACAGAAAGAAAAGTAAATTTCAATTATTTAATAAGTTGTCCATCTTAGATTTTGAGGAAATGTATTGACAACATATGCTAAATATTTTATATTTTCAAATTAAACTAGAAAATTCCTGTTAATTTATCTCTGTATATTTAGTTTGTAATTCTATGCACATACTGCCCTAAATCAGTCTGGGTAATCAGACTCAGGTGCCATTCAAATATAAAAACGCAATTAAAACATTTATCACACATATTCAGTTCAAAAGACAGTCACTTTGTATGTAAAATATTCTTAGGTAGGAGATTTTTTTCTCATGTTATATCAACATAGATGTTAAAAATAGCTAATGCTAATAGCTACACAGGAAAATTCTAGAAATTTTAAAGAGTCATATCTAAATCCTAAAAAGACAAATCCTTTTCTCACATCAAGGATATAGCTGTATCTTTGAGAGCTCTAAAATATCTGAGAGGCAGTGTATCTGTATTACCATTCCTTTTATAAAATTATTTATTGGGTTTTAAGACATTATGTAAGAAAAGATATGATATTCATTTGAACAGAAGTGCCTAAACTTCAGCTCTGAAAGCACTGAAGAGATAATATTTTCAAGGAATTTGGAAGCTCTTAATATACTGTAGAGAAATGGAGAATGGCCGTCAGAAGCACAAAAGAGAAATGAATACAGTTTTATATGGTAAGTTTGTTATGAAGCAAGTGGAAGTTTTCTATTATGTCTTTTTTAGAGAAAGACTATATAGTATTCACTGATTAGCTATATAAGTACTTACTCTGTATCAAGCACTATCATATATATTTCTTATTTAATGGGAATAACAGCTCTGTAATTTATTCTGCTAGGTTTATATATAAAGGATATAAGCCCAGAGATTTTATGTAACTTGCCCAAGTGAATATGTTCCTGATAGAATGCATTCCAGGGTCGAATTCAAAACCCTTATTTCCAAGTTCAACATTTTATTGTGACTTCTATCATGCCTCAGTGGAACTCATTATTTTTTTAAAAATTAAAGTGGTTTCATGTTTACAGAAGAATCATGAAGAAAATGCAGCATTCCTATATACCCACACTCATTCATGCAAGTTTCCTATTATTACCACTCTGTATTAGTATTGTACATGCCTTACAATTGTTGAAAACATATTATTATAATTATCCTATGAACTATAGTCCATAGTCCATATTAGAGTTTACTGTTTGTGCAGTAAAGCCCTATTTTTTTTTTTAAATTTTACTCTAATAACAGGTATACCATCTAAAATTTCCCATTTAACCATATTTAAATATATAATTCAGTGATGTTTATTGCATTAAAAACATTGCGCCACCAACACCACTATCTGTTACATCAGTGTGCAAATACCAGTTTCTGTCCCTAGTTTTGATTCTTTTGAATATACACCTAAAAATGGAATTGCCAGATTATATAGTAATTCTATACTTTCCATCACCAATAAATAGGGTTCCTACTTCTCCATATCCTTGCCAACACTTGTTATTTTCTGGTTGTTTTTAAATAGTAGCCATTGGGTGTGAAATGATAGCTCATTGTGGTTTTGACTCGAATTTCCCTAATAACTAATGATGTTAAACATCTTTTTATGTTCTTTTCAGCCATTTCTATTTCTTCTTTGTAGAAATGTCTGTTTAACTCTTTTGACCACTTTGTAATTGGACTGTTCATCATTTTGTTGAAGAGTTGTAGGATTTCTTTATATATTATGAATATTTGACTCTTAGAAAATATGTAGTTTCCAAATATCTTCTCCAATTCAGTAAAATAAGGTTGTTTTTTTACTTTCATAATGAAAACCTTTGATTTGGTAAAATCACATTTATCTATTTTATTTTCTTTTGTTGTTCAAGATATTGGCATAAATTGTAATAATCAATCACCTAACACAAGTTCTTGAAGATGCTTCCTTATGTTTTCTTCTGGGAGTTTCATAAGTTTGGTTTTTATGTTTAGGTTGTTATCCCAGTTTGAGATGATTTTTGTAGATATGAAGTAGGGATCAACCTTCATTCCTTTGCATATGAATATTCAGTTTTCCCAACATCATTTGATGGAGAAACTATTCTTTCCTCATAAAAGACTTGGCATCTTTGTCA
This sequence comes from Dasypus novemcinctus, assembly GCF_030445035.2. Taxonomy (NCBI): domain Eukaryota; kingdom Metazoa; phylum Chordata; class Mammalia; order Cingulata; family Dasypodidae; genus Dasypus; species Dasypus novemcinctus. The sequence continues at coordinate 40,155,716 of NC_080697.1, forward strand.
AAAATCAATTGGCCATAGATGTGAGGGTGTATTTCTGAACTCTCAATTCAATTCCATTGGTCTATATTTCTTCTTCTGTGCCAATACCATACTGTAATTATTTCCATAGCTTTGTAGTAAGTTTTAAAATTGGGAAATGTGAGTCCTCCAATTTTGTTCTTTTTCAAGATGGTTTGTGCTATTGGAGGTCATATAATTTGATGATTTGTTTTTCCATTACTGCAAGGATGTTGGAATTTGATTGGGATTGTGTTGAATCTGTAAATTGCTTTGGATAGAATTTACATCTTAATAATAATGAATCAATCTCTTTACTTGTTATTGCTCTGTCAGGACCTTCTATTACTTCTTGAGCCACTATAGGTAGCTTGTGTATGTCTAGGAATTTGTCCATTTAAACTAGTTTATTTAATGTATTGGCATACAATTGTTCTTAATATTATCTTAAAATTCTTTTTATTTCTCTGTTGTTGGTGCCCCACCTTTCATTTTTGGCTTTATGTATATGTCATCCTCTCTTCTCTTATCTTGGTCAGTTGCTAAAGATTTATTGATTTTATTGATATTTCCAAAGAACAAACTTTTGGTTTTGCTGATTCTCGCTATTGTTTTCTAATTCTGTATTGCATTTGTCTCCCCTATAAAGTTTATTTCCTTCCACCATTCACTTTGGACTTTTTTGCTCTTGTTTTTCAGATCTTCTAGTTGTAAGGATAGGTCTCTGATCTGAGATATTTCTTCATTTTTAATAGACATTTAAACCTATAAATTTCCCACTTAACACTACCTTTTCTGCATCCCATTAGTTTTGATATTTTGTATTTTCATTTCTTTTGCCTCAAGACATTTTCTATTTTCCTTTATGCTTTCTTTTTTGACCCATTCGATGTTCAAGATTGTGCTGTTTAATTTCCTCGTAGTTGTGAATTTTTAAGTTGTACCTCTGTTATTGATTTCTATCTTTATTTCATTGTGGTTATGGAAGATATATTAGTATAATTTCAATATTTTTACATTTATTGAGATTTGTTTTATAACCTAAAATATGGTCTATCCTTCTGCCATTTTGTTATTTGTTTCTTGTAAGTTCTATAATTTTTTGTCCCTCTATTCTGTTAATGTCTACTTTCATATTTATTTGATTTTTTGTATTGTATCATTTTCTGTATTTCTGATTTCTTTCTTTGTATATTTTTCATGTATTTTCTTTGTGGTTACCATCACACTTAAATTTAACATCTTAAATCTATAACATTATATTTGATTTGTTACAAACTTACCTTCAATAACATACACATACACTGCTCTAGTATCCATCCATCTTCCCACTTTGTTGTACTTGTTACAAATTATATCTTTTTACAGGTATGTATAAAACCATGGATTTAACATTACTTTTAATGCATTTGCAGTTTAGAACCTATGGTAAATAAAAGTGAACTTATGAAACAAAAATTGCAATAAAATAATACTGGCATTTAGAATTACCCACACAGTTACTTTTACTGGAAATCTTTATGACTTTTCAATCCACAGTCTCATGGCCTTTCCTTTCAATCTAAATAATCCCCTTTAGTAGTGCTTGTAAGGCAGGTCTAGTAGTGATGCACTCCCATAGCTTTTGTTTATCTAGTATTGTATTTATCTCTTTTTTTTGTTTGTTTTTGAAAGACAGTCTCTCCAGATATAAAATCTTAGTAATTATTTTCTTTGAGCTCTTTAATATTTCATCCACTAACTTCTTGCCTCCATGGTTTCTGATGATCATATGCACTAAGTCTTATTATTGGGACTCCATTGTGCCTAACAAAATGCTTTTCTCTTTCAGCCTTCAGATCTCTCTCCATGCCCTTGGCATTGGAGAATTTGACTACTATGTCTGGATGTTCTCTTTTAATTTATCCTGTTTGGGATAAACTGTATATTCGTAACTTTCATTAATTTTGGGAAGCTTTCTGCCATTATCTTTTTCAATATTCATTCTATCATTTCATCTCCTCCTTCTTAACCTTTTGGAATTCCCATAATGCATAGATATAGTAACTCTTCACTTAGGATCAGCTCACTTTTCATTTTTCTTTCTAGCGCTCAGCCTGTATCTTTTCAACTGCCTTGCTTTGAGTTCATTGACTCATCTTTTTCTGTCAGCTCCAATATTTTCCTGAAACCCTCTAGATATTTTTCATTTTGGATATTGTTATCTTCAACTTCAACATTTCTGTTGATTCATTTTAAAAATTCTATATCTTTATTAAAAATCTCATTTTGCTCATTCATTATTTTCCTGATATCTTTTATTTCTTTCTGTGTTTACCTTTATCTAATTGAGCATATTGAGGATCATTTTTAAAACATCTTTGTCCAATATTTCCAAAGTCTTGTCTTGTTTGTTGGTGGCTTCTTCATTATTATCTTATTCCTTTGAATGGCCCATCATTTCCTGTTTCTTTGTTTGCCTTGTGATCTCTTCTTGCATACTGTGTCTTTTAATATTTTAAAATTTTATTGCTGGGAATTAGTTCTTGAGCTAACTATTCCTTATGTTTGTAGCCAGCTAGTGACATGAAAACGATTTCCTTGGGTGCCAAGATCTTACAAATACATACAATGCAAAAAACACTTTTCACAGTGTTGATAAAGTGGCTCTACATAAACTGGTCTTCTCCTTCAGAGATTCACCCTCCTATCAAGATCAGCTTAAGAGAATAGTGAAATACAAGGTTGTTTCTGCTTTTCTGAGCCTACACCTTATTCTCTCCTTGTGCTTGCTTGTGACCTCAGGAATTCTGCCCAAGTGTCATTGTGGAATTGCTATTGATTGCTTTCTTCAGGAAGACTTAGTGTTTCCCAGATTATTAATGGGTTTACTCACTTGTGAAAGTAAACACATTTTCTTAATCCTGATATTTCTGAAATGGTGTTTATTTCACACTTTTTTTAAAGATTTATTTTTTATTTATTTCTCTCCCCTTTCTGCCCCCCCCCCCAACAAGTTGTCTGCTTTCTGTGTCCATTCGCTGTGTGTTCTTCTGTGATCGCTTCTATCTTTCTCAGCAGCACCAGGAGTCTGTGTTTCTTTTTTTTGCGTCATCTTGTTATGTCAGCTCTCCATGTGTGTGGTGCCATTCCTGGGCAGCCTGCACTTTCTTTACTGCTGGGAAGCTCTCCTTACGGGGTGCACTCCTTGCGTGTGGGGCTCCCCTACATGGGGGACACCCCTGCGTAGCACAGCACTCCTTGCGCACATCAGCATTGGGCGTAGGCCAGCTCCACATGAATCAAGGAAGCCCGGAGTTTGAACTGCGGACCTCCCATGTGGTAGGTGGACGCCCTATCCAATATATGTATTAGACAGGGTTTTTCTGAGAAACAGATGTATTACAGTAATTGGCTCATGTGACCATAGAGAATGGCAAATCCAACTTCCAAAGGGCAGGCAGTTGGGAACTCTGCCAAATGTTTCAATGAATTCCTCAGGAAAACCTGGTTGCCTGAATTTGAAATAGAATTTCTTATTTCTTACTGTTGAAATAATCAGTTATACCTTACTGACCTTCAACTGATTGGATGAGTCTTATCTCTGAAAACAATCTTCTTTGTTGATTGTAGTTGTAATTACCCATAGATGTAATCAGTTGACTAATGATTTAAGTTTATGAAATACCTTCACAGTAACAAGCAGGCCAGAGCTTGCTATAATAACTTAATACCATAACCCAGCCAACTTGACACATGGACTTAACCATAACAATATATAATTGATTGGGAAGAGAATCTAGAATATTCAAGATACTGTGCTTCATTAATTTACAGCATCCAGTTTGAGACTGTTCAGTGCAATTCATCATTGTTTCTGTATGAGAACTATTTTTATTGTGAGATTTTGTTTCCATTTCGGAAATTTCCAGGATATTTTCTTTATCTCCAATGTTTTGAAAATTGCTATCATTCTTTATTTAAATGGGTATTTGGTTGGAAAAACCATTCAATTTGTATATTTTTTTATCTTATAATTTTTTCATTTTCTATGCTTTCTTTTTCTGGAGCTCCTCTTAATCAGATGATGAAATTCTTTAATCCTCTTTTTCCTTCTTCTATTGTAGCTTTTATTTCTTCTCATTTTATTACACCATATTTTTTTAGACTTTGTGAGATTTTTCCTCCCTCTATTTTCTAAATATTGTGTTATATATTTATTTTGGAAACTGTACTTCTTAGGTTTTAAGAGCTTTTTCTCAGTCTTAGATTGTTTCTTTCCTGTTTTTTTTTCCCCTTAAAACTGTCCAAATATTCTATTTAGTATACCCATTTTACTTTTTCTGAATTATCATTTTTTTTTACTGGTTCACCTTTTATCCCATTTTATTATTGGAAGTGTTCCAAAAGTCATTGTCTCTTCGTATTTAAGCATAAAATCTTACAAAGTATTTTCATAATTCTATGTACATGGGAGAAACTTGTTAGGTGAGTTTAAATTTCATGTAGATTTATATCTACTTTCCCACTCTTTTCACTCTTGTGTTGTGTAAAATATTTACTTTTTCGTTATTATTTTATTGAGGTCTCAGAAAGAGAAAACATATGAATGTTGCATCCATCTCCAATGTTTGCAATGTATTTTTGAGGATTCTGAAGAAAAATTACTGGAAGAGATACCCTAGGCCAAGTAAAGAATTTAATTTGAACTCCAGCATTGTTCTTTGCTTACACCAAGTGAAAACAATAAGACCTCAAGATCTTGAATTTGTAGCCTCTGATAATTTATTCAGCTTTACAATGACCCCCATTTTCACTCACTAATTTTATATATTATTATGTGTTTATTAATTCAGTGTTTGATATTAAACAAAATGAACTGAAAAACACAGCTACAAAATTAACATTTTTTTTAAAAAGAGATTGTTGTCAGTGAATTTCACTAATAAAATGGACCAAGTTCATTTTGACTGCTATGCAAAACTTTTAGTTTAATAGAATGGTCCTGTTCATACATTTAAAGAATATTGCTAAATGAAGATTTTGATTATTTTTCTCCACATTTTTATGAAGTTAATTTGTTTACAGATCCTCAAGAAGAACCTCTCCTTTTTAAGATAGGAGTAAAGGTAAATCAAGTAATCACATTCCCTTCTGTTAACCGAAGAGGCAAATTTCCATTTTGCTCCTACTCCTACTATGAAGTACTATTTTGAGAGCTAATTATATATGGTTGTACAAAGAATTTGCCAAGGATGTTTTGATTAATGTTAGCAATATTACCCACAAATGTTACTTTAACACATTCTCTGCTCTTCTCTTGAAACTAGAGATATATAAAGAGGACATGTGTAAAACTATCTCAGACTTCAGGCTTGATATGAAAAGAAAGACAACGTAATAGAGTTACCCTTTTAAAAGATTAAAAGGCATTTATTTTCCTCTAACCTTGTTCTTTTTATATGTGGCTTTCTTGCTGCTTAGCAATACTATAAAAAAAAATCCAGTACTTCCACCAGAGCTGGGATCTGAAGAGATCTACCTGAAAAAAAAAATTTGATCATGAAACTTACAGAGGTTATAATTTCTACCAGGAAAGTCTGTGATGGTCTTTAAAAAGGGTCTTTTGTGTCAGCTAAAACTCAGCTTTCATAAACCATGTCCCTAGTGCCAGGTGTTCAGAGTACTTGGTTTTTTCTGTAAACCTAAAACTATAGTCAAAGAGACTTACAGACAGTTCTGGACACTAAGGCAACACATAATTGTCATTTCTCCTTTGACTCTCACAACCACTTCCATTGTCAATATAAATTTGGAATAGCTGACTTTGCTATGAATCATAAGTTAAGTATTTTTCAGATAAAATAAAGAGATTCTCATTGAGTCAGTCGTCTCATATGACATCATAAAAGTAAGTTTATGAGGGTAAATAATTTTTCAGACATTAGACATATAGCCTTGTTTTTGTTTGTAAGTTGGGCATGTCTACTTCTCAGACATTTAAGTATTCTCTGACTATTGGTGTTATATTGCTGTATCTGTTCCACAAGTGCAGGTAAGCTATCTGTATGAAATTAAAGTTTAACTAACACAATGCCTGTTTAAATAATTTACAGGCATTGTTTCTGAACAAATTACAAGGAAATATTTTGTATTCATCAATTCTTTATAGCCAATAATTCTATGATAATTTATAACAAACAAAAAATATGAAATGCTGTTATAAAACACAAGCTGTAGCCACCAATGGCCTCCTCAAGTGCCTTAGTGCCTTCTACAACACCTCCCAACCACGGCACATAAAAAAACAAAGTGGCTGATGGTCTGAAAGAGTGATAAACCTGGGACATGAAGGCACAGAATGTGCTACGAAATATATATTTTAAAATCTATTCTTTAAAGCCACTGGGCAGAACTCACAGGAAAGGGGTATATTTAACTCATGCAAAAATGGAACCACACTCAGTAGATGAGTGATACAGCTTTATGATACTTTTTCACATCTTTACCATGTAAGGTGGCTAGAACTCAGAGAAAGTTGGCTGAAATATCAGAAAACCAAGTTTGGGGGTGTCACAGAGGCTGGAAATTAGGGGGAAACCTCAAAGTGGAGGAAGTTATAGAGAAGCAGTCCCAAAACCTGTGCTTAAAATCTCCTAAAATCCTTGGCTGACATCTAAACTGCATAAGTGTGAAGTAGATGCCAAGGGCCCAGAGTGAAAAGAAGCAAGTTGAAGATTGAAAACCCAGAGCAAATGCTTAAGCTTCTGCTACTGGAAGACATAATTTGGAATTTAAGGCATGCCAAAATAATGGAGCATAGTAAATACTTTGAGCTTTCCAAATAATGGCTCTAATAAAGTATAAAATCAAGCTTGTACTAGTTAATGGTGAATAAGCAATGATATAACTACCTGCCAGAATAAAAGTCAAAACTATTGAGAAGATGACAATATATCTTCAGCAATGTTCAACATACAATAAAAAAAATAGATTTTTTAAAATAGAGGGAAAAGTGAGTTAGTGAAAAAAATCAGTCAATATAAACAGACCCTAAAATGACAAATATTGGAATTCTCAGATAAGGAATTTAAAGAAGCTACCAAATCATAAGTAAGGAATTAAGTGCAATGAATGTAAAGATAAGTGGTCATATGAAGACTCTTAAATGAAAATGAAAACTATCAAAATAGAACCAAATTGAAACTTCAAAACTGAAAAATGTAATATCTGAAGTAAAATGTAACTGGATGTGAAATGCAAGATATGGACTATAGTTAGTAGTAATACTTTGATGATGCTCTTGCACAGGTTGTAACAAATGTTTCATAATGCTAGGTGTTGGTGATGTGGTGATGTATGGGATCCCTATATGATGTTATTCATGTTTACTTTGCAAATTCATAACATTTACTGTACATTTACTGTTTATGTATGTTCATGTATAACTATTGTACTTCAATAACATAATTTTAAAAATTTAAAAAGTAACTAGCTGTGTTTGACAGAAAGAAGACCAGTGAACTTGACCGGTAACCAAACTGAAGAAAAGAGAGAGGATAAGGACAATATGTTGTGCCATTTAAATAGTACTCCTTTGCAAAATCAAGAAATCAAAGTAATAGAAATATAAAATACTGGAAACATTAAATTTCATCAAAGTTACTGAAGAGAACTAATAACTATATGTTTTTATATTGTATCATTTTTACTCACAAATATATTAGAGGTAGTTTTTCATTTTTGTTAACTCAGAGAATCACCTAATTACAGAGACATCATGTGTTTATGTAATGTCCAATCTTATTATGCAGAAATCGTGACTTGTTCTATCAGATTTAGAAATAATTACTCTTAACAATATATATTGAACTCACCAAGTATGCAAAAAGTTTATGAACTCTAAACCTCTGCTCACCTAGTAGTTTTAAGAGTTTACAATTTTTAAGTGCTTAATATATGTTAGTTGAATAATGAGGAAATTAAGTTAGTAATATTATCTATCCTAATGGGATCTTTCTGAAGATTATGTCTAGACTTTATATGTTATGTTAAATTATGAAACTTTCACTTATCACTTTGCATTATTCATTTTATTGATATTTTAATCAAAAAGGCAACATGAATATAGATATATACTAACTTAATTCATGTAACATAATATTTTTAAAAATCAGGAGACATAACACACCTCTTGGTGAAATTATGAGTACCTTATGTATTTCATTAGAGTCTCATAAATTTTCATTAATTTACTCCACATTATCCTTAATACAAAATATAACCTTTTATAGTCATAAAATATATTTCAAATATGGCTTCTCATTATTCTCTACAATTTTACCTCATGTTTCTTTTGCATATAATGTTTTTCTACTGATTTTAGTTATTTTAAGTCATATCATTATTCAAAGTACAAATAAAATGTAGGCATCTTAAAAAAGTTTTCAGTTCATGCTTAAATTGTACAGTTTCAGTTTGAGTTAATCATAAATGTTTGGTAATGGATGGTGGTGATAGTAACAACACTGTGAATGTAATTAACAGTGCTAAATTATACATTTGAATGTGGTTAAAAGGGAAACTATTAGGTTGAACATATGTTATTAGATCAAATTTTTTTTAAGACTAGGACTATATAACACCGTTAACCTTATTGTGAACAATGGACTAGAGTAAGTAATACGATTAAAAAAAAATACAATTATAAAATTCTTTCATGAATTATAAAAAATTGTACCACATGAATGCAAGTTATTAATAATGAACAATAGGGCATTATCTGGGAATTCTATATTTTATGCATGATTTTTCTGTAAACCAGTCATTTTTCTAATAAAAAAAGTTTTAAAAAAATGAATGCCTATGAAAAATTCCATTGATAAGCATGGAATTTAATAAGTATTTTGGAATTTGACTTAACCATTGTTCTCATATAATGACATTGGAAGTAATTTTCTACCAAAAACAAATCATAAGAATTTACTAAATAATCTAGAATGAAAGGTAGTGCACATGTTATTTTTCATCTCAACAGATGGGTTAACACTTTATTCGCATTTCTGTCTAATTAACATTTTAATGTTAAAATATGGGCTTTCCATAAATAAGTGTGAGTTATTTTTAATTTTCCATTGATTCCCTATGAAGTGTCATCTTTCTTACATACACATGGACGTAGTGAGTTATGTTCTGTAAAACACTGAGGCAGTCTCTTAATTGCCCTGGGTTGTTGTGCCTAACTTACAAGGTTTCTAAAAGGTGTAAACAAAATCATATATGAAATGCACTTTGATAAGAAAAAAGTTTTCAGACACACGGAGTATAAATAAGCAAATAAATACCTCCAAAATTAATTATTTATTTAAGCCTTTCCTGGTTGCCTCAGGTCCAGGCAGAATTAATCTTTTATTTCTGTTCTCCTACAACAATTTGCTTATACTTTTTCTTAGTACTTTCAGCAGCTCATCCTGCAGGGTGATTGATTTTTTGTGTATCTGTTTCTTCTACTTGATTTCATATGGTCAGGAGAGAGATTATAAAATATTTATTATTCTATTCCCCAGAGGATCTATCATGGGACTGTATAGAGTAGATATCTCAATAAACTTGATACTACATTGAAAACTCTCACTTTTTTTTTAAGCCACAATAAAAAAACCTGAAGTGTGAAAGAAGATCAAGTGAACAAAGTGGAGACAATGAATTTCAGTTTAGAATATCTCCTACTTTTCCTTCAAATGTGATGTGATTTTTTGGTTTACTTCTACTAAAATATCCTAAATTTCCTGGGTATAATCCCCAACATATTCTATTTCCAGAAAAGGTGATGTCAATATATACATTTTATTAATTTCACTATAAAGTCAAAGATATATTTAGAAATTAGCCATTCTCTCCCCCACCTATTCAACATCTGATGTTTGATGATCAATGAATAACAATTCCACTGTAGCTTTTTCATATTTGGAGATAACAAGAAAAATGAAATATTTCTTTCAAATGGACATAATTTTTTTATTATTCATTATTATATATTACTCTCTCTATAAATATAACTATTTTTCAAAAATCCTGTCACACTATCTTATTAGATGTTCATGCAAACATTTATGGTAGGTAATAATATTTTTAACAACAGATTACAAGAGGGGAAACTGTAGATGGGAACTATTTAAATAGCAATCTTTTAGTTGCAAATAAAATAAACAAGTTGAAATAAGCTTAAGCTGAAGAGGGTTCTTCATTATAAAGATATAAGAATGAGTCACAGTTAACAAACCACCTATTCTTTTATCTCTGTCTCTTCACTCTCTCTGAACATGTGGTTCTGCTCTCATTCTAACCTCTCCACCTCCTTTCTGGATTCTTTATCTCTCTGCTCTGCATGAAAGGAGAAAGATGTCTAGACTACATGTTATAGGTTATCAAGAAGAAGGTCAGATCATTACTCCAAGCCCTTGAAATTGATGATTGTGATTAAGAATATTTTCTTGTGAAATTGCAACTTAACCTAGTATTATATATTTTCTAAGAGTTACCTCCTGAAAGTCTCCTTGTTCCTCAAATGTGGCCTCATTCTAAGTGAAACTCAGAATACAAATGCACTAGTCTCCCCCTACCCCAACCCCATGGGACATGACTCCTGGAGATGAGTCTCCCTGGCACAAAGGGATCATTATTAAGGACCAACTAGCAATGCTTCTGGAAAAAGACCCCGAAAGGGGGAAATATTAAATACAAATGAGTTTTCCTGGCTAAGAGATTTCAAAGTGAGTAGGGAGGTTGTTCCAGAGGTTTCACTTATGCATGTCTCAGCAGGATCTCATTGACTGCCACAGTAAACAGTGCTAGAGCTCATGAGAGCTCTAGAGATATTCCAAAACTACAAGCAGGGCAGACAAACTCAGGAATTTGGCACCCTGTCAGTGGGCCTTACTTTGAAATTTATGCTCCTCAGTGTAACAGAGTTACATTCATTTGTAGTTTCCCTACATATGGCTCTTCTTCTCCTTTTATTGAACCTATAATTATCACTATACTTGTTAAAACTATGTCCCAGAGACTTAAATCTTTGGTCTGTTCATGTTCTAGTTGAGCCCTGAAATCTCAACAGAGTTGCAATACTTACTCTCCAGTTCATTAGAATCATCCAGGACAACTAAAAAGGATAGGTTGATCGATCATGCCCATCCCAAGGAACAGAGTGTATCTGCAGCTGCAAGCAAGAGAGTTCCATTCATCTTCCCTATGGGATTTAAGCCCCCTCTCAATTAGAAACAGAGTAGGCATCACCATCCCCAAATCCTCAATATTGGGGAATGAACAATGGACTAAAGCAGACATTATTATTCTATTATAGACTTATTATTATTCTAGAAATGGAAGAACTTTTATCATTGATATAGAGGCATTAGCCACCAGGTTCTGAGGGAAGGGAGAGGAAAGAATATGTGTAATGTGTTGGTATTTTGCGGACATTGGAATTGTCCTGCATGACATTGCAATGACAGAAACAGATTATTATGCATTTTGTCATAACCTATAAAATTGTGTGGGGCAGAGTATACACAAAAATGTAAACTATAACCCATTATTAGTAGCAGTGCTTCAACATGTGCTCATCAATGGTAATAAATGTACCAAACTAATGAGAGAAGTTAATGTGGGAAAGTATGGGAGTGAGAGGGTATGGGGCATATGGGGATCTCCCCTATTTTGTATGGAACATTTATGCTATCTAAAACTTCTTTAAAAATAAACAAATAAAAATAAAGTGACCCATTAAAAAAAAAAAAGGTCAGTCTTTTTTTTTCGTTCACACTCAGGCCAGAGGGCCTACTTATTAGCCCAGCAGAGCTCAGGTCCACTGTATTAGTCAATGTTCTTTAGGGAAACAGAATCACCAGGAGATACCTGTTATGGACATATTATGAAATATGTATTACAATTCCCATAAGTGTTTAAAATAGCCACAAGAACTGCTAATTGTTGGTTATTTAAAGCTACTAAGATTCCCAAGGATGAGAACTCATTGCTGTTAGTTTTAAGAGTACTTCAGTGACATAAGAATACTTCAAATGAAAATTTAACAAGATAGGTAGGTGATTGGAACCCAGAAATAACAGTGATTGAACTAAAAGGTCTTTTTTTTTAACCTTATGATTTCCAAGTTGATTTCAGCAGAAGCACACCCCCTGTGTGCTCAACCTATTCTTACTTCACAGAATTCATGGCATATTAACATAGCTAGTTCCCAGCTCTTCTGCACCCCTTACCTACCTCAACCTGAGAAAAGCTTATATACCCTAGAATTTCTATGTAATGTACAAGATGATCCAAACATAATCAGAATTTTCAAATGGTAATTTGTTTCAGAGGAGGAATAGAAGAAGGACATGTGGACTTTGGGGAGATGATTTCTACAGAGAAGTGAATGGAGCCCATGTTAAGTTAGTAAGACCTAAAAGTTTTAAGACAAAGGCTAACCAGACATAAATAAGGGGCTCAAAAGGGAGCTAGCCTGGGGATTATGACCCAATTATTTTAGGGAGTTAAATCTTGGGAGGTTTCTGGGTTGGAGTTTGAGAGGCAATGAAGACATTCTTACTACAATTCATCATTATAAACAGAATCTAATATTGCCCCAAATCTTGGAAAAAGATGAATAAAAATATTACCAATAATACAACAATCAAACAGAAGTTAAGTATGAAAAAAAAAGCAGCTCTGGACTTAAAATGAAGTGGGGCATAAAATTTAGCAAGCAGCAATTACATAAATCCAGGAACATATACACACATATCAGGTAAAATATCTTGATCCAATTGTGACCTGCTTGAGGGTTCAGAATACATTTTATTCATTAAGACATTCTTATGGAGATGGAGTAAGGAGAGAGAACCTGGTTTTCAGGATTATTACCAAGCCAAAGTCCAAATAGTGCTTTAAGATATGAAAATTTTGTTGAGAAAAAAAAGTGCATCTACTTCTGTTGACTGCTTGGAAAGCAACATTCTTTTGGCTGTTACAGTTTCAGTTCATGGAGCTTCTACATCAGAAGACCTTTAGCTTATGGGATGGGAAAGATTTTGTGTTGTTATAAAGCTGATTAGGCATGTTATGGTGTGCTGGAAGGCCAGGGGGGAAATCTCTCCCTTCTCTAAATGATGACAGACAGTAAATAATGAAAGGGTAGATGATTTCAGCACTACCTGCCTAGCGTCCTGTTTCATTACATGAGCAAGAAAGGGAACTCAAAAGAGAAAACATGTTCAACCACGACAAGTAAACACGGTATTTCCCACATTTCTTCCCAAGTCAATTATTTACAAATAGGATATAACTTGACAACATGAAAACTCTCAACCATGCAAAAAGACATGTCTAAAAGCTGAAATGAGGGGCAATATAAAAATAGCCTTTGAAAGTAAGAAGAAAGCCTGATAGAGACCTTCAGTTTATGCATAATAATTATTCTAGTTTTAGATATTTATATGATATTTATTAGCAGCAGATTTGAGCTTTTCTCCTCTAATTAACTTTCTTTGAGGGCAATGCTTATATTTTAAAACATTATACTTTAATAATTAGTGATTATTAGTGCAAGGAATAAGAGAGGATGTATTTTTCAAAAGAACTTCTTACACCCACCTATTTACATTTTTTTATTCCTAAACATTATTCTAATCCCAAACTACCATAACCCAAGGAAAATTAATTTTTGACATAGTATAAAATACATCTTTTATATTGGTTCAGTACACAAACACACATAAGCAAAGTTAATGTAATAGTTTTCAAAAACAATACTTAACCTTACTAACTGACTCCTGTACTTTCTGATTTTATCTATTCTATTTTACTGTAAAATATGCTGGATATGATCTGCTCAATCGCTTCATAACCAACAAACGAAAAGAGACCTAAAATAAACAAATACTCTGAATACTGAATTGGACTTTGGGAAATTTGAGTATTCCTTGCTGTGATACTCACTGGTCCAATGGACTTTAGCTTGTAAAGGGCCATCAGTCATTTTCTTCTTGTCCATTAATAATTTAAATATTTGGAGTACGCTAACTTGACTCTTAGCTAGAGGCAGTAACTAACTCCCAATATGTAAGCTGACCTTAGGCTTTTCTAGCATCTTCTGCATTTGGGGCTTACACTTGTGACCTAGGTCTGCTAACTAGGCAGGTTCGCTTAAGACCTTGACACAAAAAAGTAGCTAAAGTCACAAAGAAAGGGATGGCACAGAATTCACCCTGATGGGTGCGTTGCCTGCAGGGTTGTCCGATGTAATTTCTGGATGTAGTGGTAGAAGTTCTGGACCCAGCAGCAGCATCTCCACTAGAGGCATGAAGCCTCCACCATTTGCCAAGATACCAAGAAAATTGTCCTGAATATATTCAAAATATTTGGGCCTTCTCAGCTAAAGCAAAGACTTTTAAAAAATAACATCACAAAAACAAATGCTTCCATTTCATACCTCTTTTTCCCTCTCCCTGGTTGTCCTGAATGATATTGCAGGGACAGACGTAGGACATTATATATCCTGCCATAATGCACTAAATGGACCGGGAGAGTGTAAAGTACAGTGTAAACTATAATTCATGCTGTGTAGCAGTGCTCCAATTGTATTAATCAAATGTAATGAATGTGCCACACTGAAGAAAGGTGTTGTTGATGTGGGAGGAGTATGGGGGGGTGGGCAATGGGGGTATATGGGAAACTCTTATGTTTTTGAATTTAACATTTTGTGATCTATTTTACTAAAAAAAAAGATAATAAAAAAGGGGGAAAAAATAAATGCTTAAGTTGAAAGATAGGAGAGATTTTATTTCATAAGGAGGGTTGACTTGACTGAATCCGTTCACTTCTCCTACCCCTTTGCTGGGAAAGGAGTGGGAACATCTTACTTTTTAAACCTAAACTTAATGAGTGGTCCTTGGCAGGCCAGTTCAAGAGATTTGCCAGACCGTTGCATGAACCATGGCTGAGAAAGTAAAAGGGATGGTAAACTGGGCTCAGACCCCTGCCCAAGGAAATCCAGAAGATAAAATTGTGACTAAGACCTCTGGCGGTGGAGCCTGGACGGTGTTACCCTGTTGAGACTTGCCTGCATTTGTGGAGGATGTCAAAACAAGGGACAGGCAAAAATGTTTGCTTTAGGGTTGTCAGATTTAGCAAATAAAAGTACAAGAAGCCAGAGTTTGAACAGTAGCAGGACCCGAGAACAGATCCCAGAGAGCTCTGAGTAGCCCCAGCATGGCCACTGACCTAATTACCATCATCACACCCTGGGAGGAGCTGCAATCATCACCTCCACTCCCGCCACACCTGCCACCTCCTGCTCTCACCACAGAGGCACCACCCGCAGCAATGGTGGCCTGTGTGCCCGGATAAGAAAGCTATCACGAGGAAGGTTTTTGGGAACAGTAAAATGGTTAAATGTAAGAAACAGATACTGCTTTATCAACAGGAATGAACCAACAATGTATTCGTCCACCAGACTGCCATAAAGAAAAGTCACCCCAGAAGGACCATAGCAATGTAGGATATGGAGAGGCTGTGAAGTATGATGGTGAGGAAAGAGAAAAGGGGGCAAGTGCAGCAAATGTTACAGGCCCTGGTGATATTACAGTGCAAGGCGGTAAATATGCAGCAGACCAGACCATTTTATATACTTAATCCATGATGCAGGGGTCCTCCATGCAATTACCAGTAGAATTACCAACACCGTGAGGCTGTTTCCCAAAGGCGAGGCCCCCAAGGCAAACTGAGCGCAGTTCCCACTTATTATCTGAAGACACCCTAGAGGGCGTTGACCACCGGATCCCAGCCCTCCTTTGCAGGGAAAAGCAATGGAGGGTGCTGGCTATCAAGGTGCAGGAGAACAAGGTACACCAGTGAGGCACGGTATTTATCGGGGTTATACGCCATCTTTCTGCAGGGGCCCTGCTCTCCAGAGACATCCTAGAGAGGAAGGCAGCAAAGAGGTGAAGCAGGATAGCAAGATAGGAAATCAGTCAATGGATCTGGAACCTGGCAGAGTCTACATGGACATCAGTAACCCCCAAGATGATTGCTGGAAGACCCCCAGCCCCAAGATTCTGCTATTCAGAACAAAGACTTCTTCTGGAAGCCAGGAGAAGCCCTGGATATTCCCCAAGGATTTTATCATTGGGCCCTCACGGGGAATTGATGGGTGAGATAATCAATCAAAATGGCAAACAGCTGGAAACCCTCCCCTGCCATTAGCAAAGGGGTGGAATAATTAAGTTTAAAAAACCAAACACAGGGCCTGAAGGAGTGTGCTCACTCGTGCTGTAAGCTCTCTTGCCTCTGGGCCTGTTCCTGCCCTCTGTGTGCTGCTCTCGCCACCTGGTTTTTCTGAATACACCATTGAAGATTTTTAAGTTGTTTCATATCTGGTCAAATTGAGATTTTTAAGTACCTCATTTTTAATTTTTAATAAAGTATATAATGTGGTTCTTTTTTAAAAAGCTACCTATTAATAAAGGTCTTTAATAAGAACAATAAAATGCAGGATGCCCTGTTCAGTTTGAATTTATATAAACAGTAAATAATTTTTAGGTAAGTGTGCTCCATAAAGTGAGACAAAACACATATGTGAGAAATGTTTTTCACTGGAGTGGGGGTGGGCAGCCAGCATTGTGAAAAGGGGTTTGCAACCCAAGACAGAGACTTAGCTCAGCCGTCTTTAGCTGAATATCCAGTCAACATTTTGCTGCATTCAACCCAGTATCCAGCTCTGAATCCCAGATCTCTTCAATTGGAAATTGAAACTGGAGTAGCTGCTATAGACTAGAAGTAATCCTAACAGAAAGAAAGAAAGAATATCTTTCCTCTTGTGTTCTCTCAGTTCTTTATTTTTCCCTCTCCCTCTCCTTTTTTGATAATATTGGAAAGCCAAAGATCATTCCAAAAGTAGTCTCAATCTTCTTGAATTCTTACTACATCTCTCCCTGAAATTGTAGTACTTATGATAAAATGAAATATGATTAAAAACAAATTATATACATATATTTCATGGGACATATTTATCTTAAAAGTATTCTGTATCATTTATCTGGAATACAAAGTTAACAGGGCACCCTGCATTTTATCTGGCAACCCTATTTAGTGGACCACTTATATGCTATTTGGGGAAGAGAAAGACACTTCTGCCTGTTCCAGGCAGGATAAAGAAATCTCAGCAGAATTTTGCTGGAGGCAAATACTGCACAGCCAGTGAAGGAGAAAGGAGATTTGTAGGGTTATGTAGGGGACCAAATGGAATTGAGATGCATTCTCTAGTCAAAAGAACAGTCCTTTCTGACCCCAGAGGAATTTTAAGGAGATTATCAAGCTGTCTCAAGAGAACAAGATTCCATGTTAATGACTGTTTGCATTCTAACTCTTTAACAACTAGTACATCATAGACACCAACCTGTCAGAATAAAAGTTAGCTGTAGGGATGGAGTGGAATCCTGGACATTCCATGCTTTGCCAGTTAATAACTGTTTACTTGCATGACCAGAAGGACATCTTGGAATATTTTTTTTTTTATGAATGACAACTTTATTTTTTATACTTAAAAGCTGACAAAAAATCCACCACTAAATCATCTTAAAGAAAATCCAGCATCTAAGTCGAAAAATATGGCAACCATATTTACTCATTAAGTTTTCTAAAACAGAACTTGAAAAGATTCAGCATGCATGTTGAACCACAAATGATTCAAGACCAAGTATGCATGTTGCATGCATCAAGGCTAAATTACAAATCACTGTAGTCACCATCATCATCATCATCATCATCATCTTCATGTTTTCTTTTTATTGCATTTGATGGTTTATTGGCTGTATTTTGTGAAGACAACATTTTAGTGGTAAGAAGAATATTTTTGGACCCAATTAATGATGGATTAATTAGAACATTCTGAACTGCTGATGTTACAGAAGTGGATGCTTTTATGACTGGGAACGGTGAAGTGGGCATCTGTACTGTAAACATTTGCCCTGTGAGGGACATTGGCACCCCTACTTTAGTTGACACAGGTATGGTTTGTGGGATTGGTGTGTCTAACATGGCGATAATAGGTCTGCTAGCAACTGAATGCACACTTAGGTGGGGAACTGTTATCCTTCCTGCAGAAGTAAATGCTTTTTTCATAAAGACTTAAGTTGATAGTTTGGAGGATTTATGCAGTATCTATCAGAAGGCAATCTAGGACCTCATGTTTCCCTCCCAGTTTTTCCTAATGGTAACACAAATTTTTATCCCTTGTCTGTCCCTTTGTATACTGGAAGCAGACAAATTATTTTGTAAGATTCACAGGTCTAGAGCCAGAGGGGGCTTTTTCCCAAAACAAAATATATTTCTATAAACTGATTATAGTATGATTTTGTACTTAGCATTGCTGCTGAAATAAGGTTTTATGAATATTGTAATGCCCTTTGGAATTCAGAGGGTGGAGTGTAGCACTTTGGCATTGTTTGTGATTCCAAGAATAGATACTGGCTTATGTTTGTAAATTGGTCTGTTCCTTTGGGCCTGTTCCCCTCTGATTGCATTAAATTCAGAGGTTTCACTTTTACTTGATTAACTTATGATTAGGTTTTTTATTCAGCCACTTCAGTAGGATGTTGAGTCCCCAACCCCTTCGTTGACAGGGACTCATAGAGAAAATAACACAGCAGAGGAGAGAGTTTTGAGCTTTTGATACTGGAGCTCTGGGAAGCAGATACATGAAGAAGGAGAGAAGGTGCCATGAGACATGGCAGAAGCCCCAGGAAGAGAGATGAGTCTGAGAGTCTACAGCAGACCTTGTGAAGAGAGCAGAGCAGGTGAGCCCAGAAAGAAATGAGCCCTAGGGAAAGACAAGCCTTATGGTAACCTAGAGCTGAGAACAAAAGGAGCTGGGACCATGGAGTCTTAGGAGGAAGAGAAAGGCTGATCCTTCACAGAGACCAGCAACCACCTTGCTCCAATACATGACAATGGACTTTGATGAGGGAAGTAACTTAACACTTTATGGCCTGGTGACTGTAAGCCTCTACACCACATAAATACCCTTTATAAATGCCAACAGATTTCTGGTACTTAGCATCAGCTCCCCTTTGGCTAACTAATACATATGGCTTAATCAATGGCAATGGAGGCTTGATTTCTTTGCCTTGCAATATATATCTAATAAAATTTTTCTTAGGGAAGGGCTCCTTGGAATTTTGAGTGAAGAAGACTAGAGAGGCTGAGGCAGAGGGAGGCACTGGTAGGAAAAAGGTGTTAAGATTGAGGCAGGAGAAAGGACCCAATCAAAGCATATGGAATATTTTAATATGTTAACAACTGCTGCAGCTGCATATCAACACTGGGTATAGCTATTTGCTGGGTGCAGAAAGCACAAAGAAATCAAACCAAGTAAGAATAATTCTTTTGCATCAACTCTCCATCCTGTCTGTCAATGCTTGTGATACTGAAAGGTTGAGAATATCACCCAATAAATAAAGTACTGGGAAAGCATACGGATGAAGAGAGGTGAGCAAGGAGAGAATTGAGAACAGAAGAAGCAGTCCTAACTTCCTAACTGCAAGATATAGTTGAAGGAAGAGGAGCAGGTTTGACAGAAATCAAGTTTAGGCATTTTGGCAGATAATTCAGCCTCAATATTCTGTTTTCTAAAGTTAGGATGAGTTTGGGATTAAAGTAAGTCTAGGGCTATTCCATTAAATCTAGGAATTTTGGATTAAGAATGCAACAATTAAGCCCTGATTATCTCCATACTTTGTTTATTGGTAAAATTTGCCATATGTTGCGGTAATATCCTACCATGGGTGGTTTCCCTATTGCTTGTGTGTGCCCTGCATGGCTTCTCCTGGCTGCAGATAAGTGCTCTCCTATGGAGACCACGGGTGGCATTCAGACACTTGAAAAGAGAGCTTTCTAAAGGCTAGAACCTGGGCAACAGGGAAGAGACCAGTCCTGAGAAATGAACTGATCAGGTAGCAGGATGTATACAATTGAGATCAAAAGAAAGCAGAAGGAAGGCGAAGAATGAGGTAAGGGACGGGGAGGATATATTCTGTCAAGACAGGACATTTTCCAATGGGAGGACCAGGAAGACCAAGCCAGCAAGATCTGAGGCTTCCTGGGAGAGGTGTTTCATCTTGTCTAGAATTTGAGAAAGCCACGAGCTTAGGAGGCTATAAGAATGGCTTTAAATTACAGTCAGGCAAGACAGAATTCAGGAGAAGCCTTAGTGGGAAGGGGGCTGAGGGTGTGCGGTCTCTTAATCACCCTGTTTTTATCGTATCTGGAAATACATTCTTAAGGTTGTGCCACACATTTAAAATTGATTCATTAGATCATAATCATAAAATATTTCTCATGTGCTTAGATTTGAAACTGATCATAAGCTTTAATCTCTATTTAAAATTACTAGATGAAAATATTTCTGTTCCAAACATACATATGACAATTGGGGGCTATACATCCTTAGTCTTTTCTCTGTTTGGACTTTTTTAATGAATGCTGAAGGAAATCTCAATTATAGAACTACAGTACATCAGACTGGCAATTGACTTTATGACAATGTGCATCTAAATGAAGCTATGGAGGAAAAAAAGGCTGCTGTGAACAGTCTGCAAGTGAAAATAACGATCGTAACTTACTGTCACTCGGGTACTCTTCCCTTGCTGGGAATTAAGGGACAAGCTGTTGAAAGTCAGCCCATATGTTCAAAGGTCATGATTCTATGACTTAGGCTCACATTTATCACAAGGATAAGATAAGACCCAGTTTCTGTGAAAAGGTCAGCTTCAGAAAGAGCATCAGAATCAGTATCGGCTGGTCTCTGGTGACTTTATTATGTGCTGCACATTCTTTATAGCCTGTCTTTGAAACCACCTGTCTAGGGCACTTCCTGCTTGTGACAATAACAGTTCCACCATCCCGTTGACACCACTCTAATTAGGACTAAACTTCACCCATTGAGATTACCTGTCTCTTTGGCACACTGCCATAGAACAGGCAGCAGGCGATGCATTGCCATTTTAATAAGAGGGGAAAAAAACTCAAATAGCTAATTGTTGGCAGTGAAGGAAGGGTTAATGGGAGAGACTGCTTTTTGGATAGAGTTAATTCAAAAGCAAAGGGAAATATTAAGAAAATCATGTGTTCTGACTGATGTGGTTACAAAACTTGAAATGAATTTATAATGATGCAGCAGTCCTCTTTCAGAAATATTTTGAAGCACCAAATAAAACAGCCCTATTCTGATCTAATCTTATACTAAAATAGCTTTTCTAGTGGGCTGCACCTTTGGAGTTGAGTTACTTTGGAGAACTGGATGAAAAATTTGCACATATTCAATCGACATATCAGAGCTAAAGAAACAAGTTTAGAATTGTTTGGACTATAGTCCTGAAAAAGCAAAGGTCATTTATTTTTGTAATTGACAATGAAATTAAAGCTCCTTTTTTATTTTGGTAACATACAATATTCACTTATAAATGTGACAATTTAGAGATACTGATAGTATTGTTTTATTTCTTTAAAAAGACAAAAAGCTTTTGAAACAGAAAGCTAAAACAAATGTCATTGAAGCATCTATTTGTGAAACAAAAACAATTAAAAAATAATCTACATCATCTTAACCTCTAATGTAACCATTAACCAACCAAAGCAGTTCACCTACTGATATCCCATGAAGGGAACTTAGAATTCTAAGTGTGACCTTGGTGTTTTAATTCTTACTGTGCTAATCATGTTTTTAATATAAAGTAAAATAACTGTTTATATTATACCTTCTAAATCCCAAATTTTATTAATCACTTTATAATAACAATTTTCAAAATTTCATTTAGATAAAAATATTGTACAAATTTTGAGTAATTAGAAGAAATTATAATTTTCTGAAAAAATTACCTAGTTATCATAGGAATACCTATAAAAAGAAGAGCCCTAGGATGTTGTTTTGTTTTGTGGTGGTAGTAGAGAAGGAGGTTTAATTTTAATTGCCATTTTGAAAATTTGATCACCACATATCCACACTATTTTTTGTAGGAAAAATGTTTTTATTTTTGAAAAATCAGTTTATGATTAACTTTCTGGAATGTGTCAATACAATTCAGTTTCTACTCTGGCTTACATGTCAGAGTTTTCCCAAATTAAATGTAAGTTTATGAAAACTTACACAGAAAATTAAAAAATTTACCGGACCAGGTTTTTCCAAGCCATTTTCTTTCTTAAGAATTTTTATATACCTGTATAAACGTTTTCACTGAGTATACCCTCAAGCCCTCTTTTCAATGAAATACATGGTGAAAGTCTCAAATATAAACTCATATTTAAAAAAAAAGTAAAGAGAGTACAGAGGTAACAAAGATATTTTTGAAGCAAACTGGCAATTTCATAAAATTTAACAGAAAAGAAAAATATGATTTGAGGTAAAGGTCCTAAAAACTAGTCATATAACGAATATTTTATTTTTATATTCTTCAACTATATAAAGCAATGTTTAAAAACTATGTCTTATATCAATATGCACGTTATAGTTAGCTCGAGTTAAGAAATTGGCATTTTACAACTACGCTCCTTCCCATGAGCATTTGGTTTCCTCACATACCATTAGGGGGCGATCTCCCCTCGTGGGACACTGGTTTTGTTAAGTAGCCAGTGTGAGAGCAAAGCTCAAAATTTGTGGCCTCTGAAATATATTGTCACCAAAACAATTCTCTTATCCTTTTCCCTGATCTCATTCTGTTTCACAAGTTGAAAAGTGATAAGCTTGGTCCGTGTTTAGACTAGAGGTCAAGGTTACTTCAGAGACTGCTTGAAGTCACTGATAAATATATTTGTCAGTAAGAGTTACCTTTTCCCTTGGGTTGAAAGGATGGGGGTGGGGAAAATATGCTACTAAACCAGCTGTGCTTGATTGTTTTAAGTACACTCACACGTGTATGTAAATATATATAGATATATAAACATATAATGAATACAAGTGTGTGGGTATGTGGAAGATGTATAATCAATTTGATTGTTACCATTCTTTCTCTCTCTTTCTCTCTCTCTCAATCACAAACACACACACACATACCATGTCACAATGACATCTATTGGATTTTTCAGTTCTGCTACTCAAACCAAGTTCCAAATTAGGAAATTATACCTTCCTTATTGTAATCCCTTCTCCTGTTCATTTATGCTAAAATGGCAGTCTTCATCTGTTTTATGCCGCTATCCAACCCTTGTTATATTGACTGTAGCATTAACTCATTAATTCAATTTTTTTCTTTTTTTTTTTTTATTGACTTTGTAATAATATTACATTAAAAATATATATGTGAGGTCCCATTCAACCCCACCCCCCCACCCCCCCTCTCCCCCCCCAACAACACTCGTTCCCATCATCATGACACATCCATTGGATTTGGTAAGTACATCTTTGGGCACCTCTGCACCTCATAGACAATGGTTCACATCATGGCCCATACTCTCCTCCATTCCATCCAGTGGGCCCTGTGAGGATTTACAATGTCCGGTGATTACCTCTGAAGCACCATCCAGGGCAGTTCCATGTCCCAAAGACGCCTCCACCTCTCATCTCTTCCTGCCTTTCCCCATCCTCCTCTTGACATAGAGGTGCAATGGACACAACCAATCCAATGTCCACATTAATTCAATTTTAATGTATCCACTGGTGCTTTTAGAATAGATACACTGGAGAATCACTTAGTATCGTGGTGACCTCTATAGGTATATAGGGACATAATTGTTTATCTAGTTTGCTCTTGTTTGAAGAATATGAAGATACCTGATCCTCAAATCCTCGACTTATGATTGTGTCAGAGTGTTCTATCTGTTCATCAAAATCGAATATCTCTTCTTATTCCTGAGCACACAACTATGCCACATTTCTGAGCCTCCTTTGCAGTTATCTGTGATCATGTGACTAATGCTAATGACAAAAAGTAAACAAAAGTGATATGTGGTATATCCAAGTCCAGCCTATAAAAACTTCCCATCTCTGTTCTTCCATGTCTTTGTTAATCTAAGAGACAACAACAGAACCACCTCCAAGCCAGCCTGGGAGGATGCATCTTGAAGATGCCAGAGTCTTTACTTCCCTGGGTCCTGAATGAATGCACTGATGAGGGCCGACCTACTTACCTACTCACCAACCACCTCCTGTTAGAGCTCCAGACTCTCAACTATCCTCAGTCCAGTCTAGCCCCCATGCCTCCGTCCTGTCATGGGAGTGTGTTAGAGTGCACATAATTCCTGGGGAAACCTTAGATGTAGTCACCTCACTCTTTCTTTCTAAGCTCTTTCATGACTAATGTCTCATGCAGACCGTAGCTCCCACCAGCTGTCACAAGAAGGTGACTCCTGAGGAAAACCAGTTTCAGGCGAGGACAGCTATCATCTCAAGGGACAAGATGAACGTCAAAACTTTGCTTGCTGGTTTGCCAGCAAGAATTATAGGAATACCATCTCCCCCAGGGCCCAGGGGTCAAGACGCACATAGGAGCTGCAGCAGGCTTCTTGTCAGGGTCAGGTGGTGATTTCCCGGGGCTTGCCAAGCCAGGTAGAGAGCACAACTTGCCTGGGGAGGTCCTTTAGGGGATCTGAGGAAGCCAATTATGGTAGCAGGGAAGTGTTGCTTCTCATGGGCAGACAGGAACAGACAAAGGCCAGACAGAATAAACAGGCCCCTGTGCTGGGACATGGTTCTGGATGTCCCCTGCTAGACCTAGCAGTAAGACATTAGTTTCAGGATCTTGGGATAAAGGGGCCTGGATTGCCACTTATGGCTGGACTCTTAAGAGATGGCTAAATGTCAGCCCGGGCAGAAAAATGGCTTGGGAGTTGGAGGAACAGAGTTGGCTGGAGCCAAGAAAGCGAAGGGCAGAATGGCAAGAGGGGAAGTCCCAGTGGTGTGCAAGGGGACACAGCACTTGAGGCCATGGGAGGGAAGTTCTTTTTCCTCTGAGACAGATGGTAAGACATTGTGCAGTTCTGAGCAGAAGAATTACACAGTCTGGCTTCTATTTTGT
Source organism: Dasypus novemcinctus (assembly GCF_030445035.2). Classification (NCBI taxonomy): domain Eukaryota; kingdom Metazoa; phylum Chordata; class Mammalia; order Cingulata; family Dasypodidae; genus Dasypus; species Dasypus novemcinctus. The sequence continues at coordinate 40,180,756 of NC_080697.1, forward strand.
TAATATCAGAATAGCTCATGATGCTCTGGAGAGGTCAGCTTGTTGGGAGCAAAGGAAGAAGCAGATTCTAATAAGGGGACAATTGCAGTAAGCCGGGAGGCTGATGAAAGTGCAGTGGATTGGAATGGTAGTGGTGCCAGTGGCACAAAGTGTTAGGCTTCTGGATAAATTTAAAATGTCACATCAACAGGATTGCTGATGGATTGGATGTGTGAGGTCTGAGTGAAAGAGAGGCATCAGAAAAGAAGACAAATTTTTGGCCAGTACGCCTATCCTGGAATAGGGGAGACTGTGAAAAGAATAGTTTTGAGAGCTAAGACAGAGAATTTAAAGGATCTTCAATCAATTTGATAACATGCAACCTTTGAAGGGTATACTTAGTAAGACTAAGAAAGCATAATAATGACTTTAAGCTTAGATATTATGTGAAGAAACAATTCAAAATTATAGGCATATTGTAAAAAATTTCAAATTGCCATTAAAATATTGAAAAGAAATACCTTAAAATATAAAACTCAGTTAAATTATGGATGAATATTTCCCTCTTTCAAACATTGGCTTTAATTTCATTAATCTTGAAAACATATTAAAAAATGAGATGTATGCTGCCAAACATTGTGGTTTACAGCCACTACCTGATTATATTCATTCCTCATTCTTTTTGTCCTCTAAGGATTTGCTTCATTAAAATAGATACAGATAAACACACAGTGACTTTAAACAGATTCCTTTAAAGTTGTCTAACTGCCATAAAGCACAACCGTGATGACTTGGCCTGAGCTAAGAAAAAACTATGATCTCAATTTTTTGCTCAATCTCTTGAGTCCTAATCATAGACTTAATCATCAGATGGGCAACCTTAAAAATAACACTTTCAAAGGTTTGGGAAAGAAACTTCAGTGACTAACCCCACTGCTAAGAATAAAGCAGAATTCAATAAATATTGAGAGAGAATCCACCTTGTGTAAATTGTGTAGATTTTGTGTGAGCACACAATCCTGTAGAGACCAGGGTGTCAGTAGAGTGGCAGACAGAAATCTGAACTGTAAGAGAGCTCTGTCAGCAAAGTCTCAGTGTTCCCTCTCTGGGCCCAGTGACAACCAATATTATGCTAAAAATTGAATATTCATCTGTACTCTGTAGTATCCCATCTCTGGCTGCTGACCCTTAACTTTTATATTTACTTTTATCAAAGATACTTTGCTCTGGCTATGTCCAAAATTTAACTAAAAATTACTCCATTAAACAGTATATGCTCCCAAGATTCCCTTTAATGTTGGTTCAAGTCAGAAATCTTGCATTTTCCTTAAATTATCTCCCTTCCTAACTGCTCATATTGAATTATTTACCAGGTCCCAAATACCTCTTAAAATTACTCTTTCCCCATCTCTTCAATAATAGCGTGTCTAATTTAAATTGTCCTCTGCTTTTGCTGAAACTATTGCAAGAGCTTCCAAATTGGTTTCAAAACATCTCTGCTGTCTCTTCTTTCCATTTGCCATGCAACGAACTTAGTGATATTTTAAAAATATCCATCCGTAATAAATGGATTAAAAAATAGACTCCAGCATAGCAATTTAGAAAAATGAATTACAGCTATACACAATAACATGGATGAAGCTCATAGATGTAATTGTAAGTAAAAAAGGTTCAAGAAGAGAAAAATTAATCTATAGTGATTTGGATCAAAATGGTGATTACCTTTGGAGGCATATGATTTGGAAGGGGCTTGAAGGAACTTTCTGAGGTTCTTGGATATGTTATGTATTTTAGTCTGGATGAGGCTGAATGGTGTATTATTGAATCACACAAAAAATCTGTGCATATCATTTTATGTAAGTCATACATTGATATAAAACTCATAATTCAATTTAAAAAAGTCAAAACAAAGAAAGTCAAGTAATAGGGACCAAAAGTGATGATGCCCAAAATCTTTTAAAGGCTTCCCATGCCCTAAGATAGAGAGCAAACGTGTATTAACTTGCAAGGCTTTTGGCTTAGCCCTCCATAATGTCCCTATGGGTTCGTCTCGACACTTTCTAGCTAAATCTTGATATTCTAGAAATACCAAATGTCCTGTAGCTCTTCTCACTTATCATGGTGTTTCATAACATTGCTCCTTCCTGTCTTTCTCCTTTTCATTTTCTTCACTTGAATAACTCCTACCCACCTTGTAAAATTTCCCTACCCCCACTCAGCTTACACGGACCTTTTCTCTGTTATTATATTATACTAGAGTCAAAATGTTTTTATTTATATTTCCTCACAAGCCTATAAACTCTTTAAAGACAAGTGCAAGGGAAAAATCCCTCAAATCGTACCTCACATTCTAGTTTGCAGTGAGAACTTTTTTTTTTTTTAAGTTGAACTGAATTAAAGCTGGAGAAAAATGAAATTATGAAAACTGGCTAAGATGGTTCCAAACAATTTTGAAGTTAATAAGAATGAAGAAAAGAAATAATATTGAATTAGAAGTGGAAGAGATTTACTTACACAGAAAACAGCATGAAGCATCAAGGACTAATACTGAACAATGAGTAATAATTGCCTTTTTGCAAAAGCGCAAAAATTCTTAAAGAAGCTTGTTGGCAAGGTTATTTTAGTCAATACACATCGTTTGAATTGCTGTCTTTGCATTTTCCATGGGCTAATTCATCTTTATCTCCACATCCCACAGTTTGCTGATAACAGTCACTTATTAAAGTATTATTTCTTCCAGAAAAATCTAAACAAAACAATAAATTATTGATCAGAACATGAAACCATCCACAAAATATAGCAAATGTAAGGTAGGAATGATATTATGATAATTTTCTTATCAAATATTTCATAGCCACATTTATTTTTCAAGTTTGGCAGTATTTATATCAACTGAACAAGGGATTACAAAGAAAAGTTAGATGTATAAATATTGACATATTGACTGTTCATGCTTAGTGCTAAAATGTTTGCAATTTACAGCCTCTGTGGAAAATAATGTGGTAGCTCCTCAGAAAGTAAAGATATAATTACAATACAACCTACAACCCCACTTCCAAGTGTATACCAAAAAATGTGAAAGCAGGGACATGTGCAAGTATTTGCACACCACTGTTCATAAGGGCATTATTCCCAATTCCAAAAGAAGGAAGCAACCCCTGTGTCTATCAACCGATGAATGGATAAATAAAAATGTTGTAAATACATACAATAGAATATTATTCAGCTGTAAAAAAGAATGAAGGGTTGGTGAATATAACAACTGGATTAACCTTGAAGGCATCATGTTAAGTGAAATAAACTGCACACAAACGGAAACATATTGTATAATCCCACTGATATGAAATAAATTGGAAAGTCAAATTCAGAGAGTCTGAAACTAGAATATGGGTTACCAAGGGCCAGGGTATGTATAGGGAATGAGAGTTAATGCTTAAATTTTTCAGAGTTTCTGTTGGGGTGATTTAAAAGTTTTGGTAATGAATGTTGTTGTCAGTAGCCTAACACTGAATGTAATTAATAGCACTGAATAATATACTTAAATATGGTTAAATGGGGGAAATTTTAGATTATATATATGTTATGAGAATAAAAAACAAGCAGATATGGGACTTTACAACACAGTGAACCTTATTGTAAATGATGGACTCTATTTGATAGCACAACTATAAAAATGTTTCAGGAATTATAACAAATGTACTATATGAATGGAAACTGTTAATAATAGGGTGGTATATAGAAACTCTACTTTATGCATGATTTTTCTGTAAACCCACTTATATAATAAAACAAAAATTTAAAAAATTGATAAAAGTTCAGTTTCTTTATATTTACTTCCAGAGTTCCAAGTCTTCAAGCACTCAAATTATGAATGTTTGGGGGACCAGAAATATTAACTTTTAATTACATATCTCAGCACCTACTACAGATTCTATCAAATTTAAGGGAAGTCTTGTCAACAATCTGAATGATCAAATAAAATAAATGATTTTAGAATTTGAGAGACCATATCTGGATCTTGATGTTGCTACAGATTAGCTATAAGACTTTGGACAAGTTACATACTCTCTTTACAAATTGTCTTACTCAACTAGGATTAATAGTAATTACTTCATGGATATATCAAAATGAATAGAGATAGTGCATAGAAACTACTTAGCAAAGTAGCTGTGGGTAGTAGGCAAACTACATAAAGTAGCTCTTGTGGCCGCGGTTGTTAATTATTTATTTCAATTATTAATCCTAAGAGTTAAATGCTATCCCTGCAGGTGTCTCCACTTATCCCATTCTAAGGCATCCTCATCTACTTAGGAACTTAAAATTCATAAAAATAGAGTTGGCTTTCTGCTTTATCTTTTCAGCTACTTAAAAATCATAGTCAGGGCTGACCTATAGAGTTGACAAAAATCAACCTTTCTGCATGTAATTCCACTACATTAACTGTCTCTATAAGACACAAAGCTCTTTTAACTGAAAGACTTCTCCATTTAAAGTACAAGTTCCTCACAGCGGCCACTCTTAATTTCTAGTCTAGCCCTCGGGAAAATTAATTAATGTAATTAATGTGACGCAGGGTGGGTATTGGATGAGAAGAAATAAGTAGAGCAAGGACTGAGAACATCAGAGGAAGAAGGAAGAAGTCTATAGTTCATTTTCTTTCATTCTTATAGTGATATGAAGCTGTATGTACCCCAGAAAAACAGGTCTTTAATTTAATACTATTCCTGTGGGAGTGACTCCTTGTAAGCAGGATCTTTGATGAGTTTACTTTACTTAAGCTGTGCTCACCTCAATCAGATAGGTCTTAATGCTATTACTTGAGTCCGTTATAAGAGAAAGAAATTCAGAGAGAGAGAGAGAAAGTCACAGGAAGCAAAAAGTTGAAACAGAACCCAGAGAGAAGGGAGAGCCCAGGAGATGCTGCCATGTGCCTCGCCATGTGACAGAGGAGCCAAGGATCACTGGCAGCCAGAGCCTGAATGCCAGTCTTTGGAGAGAAAGTATCACCTTGATGATGCTTTGGTTTGGACATTTTCCTGGCATTAAAACTGTGAATGAATAAATTCTCTTAGTTTACCTTGACCCATTTCATGGTATTTCCTTCATCAGCCTTGGAAACTAAAACAGATTTTGGTATTGGGAATGGGTTGCTGCTTTGGAAATGGCTTTGGAATTATCAATGGGTAGTGTCTGGAAGAATTGTTAGGTGCTTGATAGAAAAACCTAGATTACTTTGAAGAGTCTATTGGTAGATACACAAACACTAAAGGGACTTCCAATGAGGGATCAGAGGGAAATGATGAATGTGTCATTGGAAACTGGAGGAAAGGTGATCCTTGTTTTAAAGTGGCAGAGAACTTGGCAAAATTGAGTTCTGATGTTTGATGGAAGGCAAAATTCGTGAATGACAAACTTGGATATTTAGCTGAGTAAATTTGTAAGCTATGTATGGAAGTGCAGCCTGGTTTCCCTTTGCAGTTTATAATAAAATAAGAGAGGAAAGGAATCAGCTGAGAACTTGGCATGTGTGTGCGCGCGCGTGCACACACACACATACACTCACACGCATTGATGGTTTGGAAATTCTGAGCTTCCCGAAAGTGATTCTACAGAGAATAACGTCCAACGTGAGGGTTTAAATGAACAAGGGCCCAGTAAGCAATTTCCATGCAGGTGAAGATTGGAGGTGGTGTTATCCAGGAAATATCTGTGAAAAGTCTGACTATATAATGGTGCAGACTCCTGTGAACTACAGGCAAAACCAACAAGTTTCTTGGGTAATTTATATGATTAAGTCCACTGACAGCCTTGACTTAAAGGGAAAGAGAAGAGACAAATGGAAAGAAAAAATCTCTTCAAGGGCAGAACCATGGAAGATGAGGTCTGGACCAAAGACATTTCCTTGGTCCCAGAGAGTGAACCCACTTGTGTGTAGAAAGAATGAACCTTGATGATGCCTTGATTTGGACATTTTCCCAGCCTCAAAACTGTGAGAAAATAATTTCCTGCTGTTTCAGCTGAGCCACTTCACGGTAGTTGTTTCAGCAGCCTAGGAAACTAAAACAATCCTGAATATGCATGTCCTTGGACTCGTTGCCCAGGAAGCAAGAACTGATGGAAGGGGCATCTGCTTTGGGTTCTGGCTCCAGAGTTCAAGCTGTGATTATGCCATGAACCTACTCTTTAGCTTTTGGTCTATCCCTTATCTTCTAGGACAGTTTCTTCTGATGAAATATGTATCACCACTTATCTACTTATCTAAAATTTTCATGTGGACATCAAATGAGATGAGATACGGGGAAATGTTTTCCAAAAATTTCTTATACAATGAAGAGTTACCATTGTCTATTTCCACATACATTCTGTAACTTTCTGCTAAGTTCCTGTTTTATCCACTTTTTTCCAATGGTTATACTTCTTTTGTGTGCCATAAGATTAGATTTAATAGTCATTAGAATTAGGTATATTTCTCCTGTAAAATTAATGGGATTATATGGGGATGCAAATTTATGTAAATATCATGCAAACAGAACTCAAAGCATCATGTTGTGCTCTTCATAGAATACAGAAAACCAGGCCTGACTCTTCTAGCAGGAGCAAACATAGGCTTTAACATACAAATTTTATGGCATAATTAATCATATGCAGTATTATAACAGAGGCAAGCCAAATTTCCAGTAAATAAAAATGAATTATGAGGCATGTACATTTTTAATTTGATAAGCTGTCTTAGGGTTTGTGATGCATGTGATTACTCTAGCAGTTGCCAGGGAGTTGAGTGAATTCTCTTGTTTCTCTTAGGAGGAGTTGGCAGAATGAATGGCAGAAATACAGACTAAAAGGGGGATCCCAAGTAAATGTATGTCTTTAAGGTATGAATTCTATGTTGTCTTTTATTTTTCATAATTGTGACCTAATACAATGTCTGGATCATAATAGGTCCTCCACAAATGCTCACTGATATTTTAGTTTTCTCTAATAAAGCATCCTGAGCATATTTACTTATTCAATAGAGGTTTAATGATGACTTAATAGGCATAAAACTGGATGCTAAATACCAAGGAAGGTCTTTATTCTTGGATAGCAGGGGAGATAGGACATGAATAAAATTCATTAGGATTCATAGCAGATGACCAGAATAAGTTCAAGACGGCTTTGGGGAGGTATAGTTTTGGAATGCAGTATTTAAAGATACCTAGAATTTATAACCTTGATATATGCTTAGAATTTTGCTAGAACTTTTTCAGAATGAATTATTTTTTCAGACTAGTTTTATAGCCAGAGGACTTCGTGAAATTTCTACAAGCTTTACTTTCTCTTACAGAACATTTTTTTTATTCAATAGGGTCCATTAGATGCTTGTACGTGATCTCTAAGCTTCCCATTTATAAGACAAATAATTTTTGAATACATAATACATGTCAGACACAATGTACCAGACATTGGGAGTAAATACATTAATAAACACATTTATTTCACCATACCTTCTACGAGCATCTAGATTATAGATATTAAGTAATTCAATATAATGAATACTATTTGTGATAAATGCTATGAAAAAGTCAAAGATCCTGTTACAGCCCTTGATGTAACATTTCCTATATGAACAAAACACTTAGGAGATAACCAAGCAAAAACCAAAGTAGAAAGGGGGGCACTCAAGAATAGAGAAAAAGGCCAATGTGACTAAATTTTGGTGTATGGAGGTCAAGTGAGAACATGCCTGAAGGGGTTGAGAGTTGCCAGATCATAATAACAGTCTTGAAGGCTCATTACACTACACAGCAGACATGTTTCAAAGGATTTTAAGCAAGTATATATCATGATCAATTTTTCTTTTCCTTTTTTTTTTTAAGAATCCCTCTGGCCTCTGTGAGAAGAAAGAATTAGGAGGCAAGTGTGTTTGTCGTAAAGAGAAAATGCTGGAATATGTGCTATGTCTAGAAAGAAATGGTGATTTAGACTGGAGTAGTGGCAATGGAGATTGCACCAAGTGAACATATTTTAAGAAAAACATAGGTAAAATTGAATGACCTTGATGACTGTCCAGATGTGTTCATTACAAGGAAAATATGAATGATAACATCTGAGAATTTTGTCAGGAACACTTATGTGTGTGTTATAAATATATGTATATATATAAAAATATATATATGAAGGATATATATATATATATAATGTATATGAATGTCCTTCATTTAGGAAAAGAACACTAGAAGAGGAACATATTTTTATTGCATTGAATTTTTGGGTGTGTTTTCGTGTTATATTCATATGGATTGGGTTTTTTTACCTCTTTTCTCTCTCTCAAGAAAATGTTCAAAACATTTAGGAATATATATGAACCATATGTGTTATAATAATTTCTATTTCTTCATATATACACATAGGTACACACACTCAAATATAAACTCAAAAAAGCCTCAATTTTGACCATGGTGAAAATGTACCTGCTAGACAGCATATGCTTTCAGCCCTAATGTGATGAAATTATAAACTATAAGACAAAGAATAAACAAATAAAAAAATAGAACCACTAGATTAGTAAATAAATCTTTTAAAATTACTAGGGTCAAAGAGGAAATCGAAACAAGAATGAAATAGTTAGAAAATAAGAATTCAGAGTAAGTCTTTAAATGTTTTGTGTCTAGCCAAATAAATATCGAAAATTTAACTAAACAGCCTAAAAATGGGAGTGAAGGGAAAGCAGCTGTGCTGGTCATGAATGCTGACAATAAAGAATTTCTTCTCTTCCCAGGCAGATGATTGGATGTGCTGTGTTGCCTGAAGAAATTAGGCGTGGCCATATGACATTCTTTGGCCAAGTAATATGTTCCATTGCACAGTTGAAGCTCTAAAAGCCAGAGAGTAATCAGTCATGCTGTCTTTTTTTCCTATGCCATGGAGACCACAGTACCCAGACCATTTCCTGGAGCGAGGACAGCTCAGTAAGTGTCAGCCAACTTGCAATGAATGTGTAACATGAGTCAGAAATAGAACTTTGATGCTTTAAGCCAGTGAGATTTTGTGATTGCTTGTTAACCTAGCCTACACTGATGAACACACTAGTCAAATCAATTCAAATAAGGAAAAGCGTTAAAAAAAATCTGTGAAATTAATTAAGGGGGCTGTCCCATGCTGCAACCAAATTTGAATAATTTTAAGACCTCTGATACATTTCAGGTTTATTAAGTAAACAAAAAGAGAAAAAACACACAAGTAAGAAAATTTAACAATCAAGGGACTATAAACACAATTCTGAAATGTAAAATTTTAAGGTTATATGCTAACATGAATGGAATGGAATAAATGCTAACATTTTTATGCTAAAATTTTTGAAAAATTTACTGAAAGAAATAGTCTTTCTAGGAAAATGTAAATGATCAAAAATGACTAATAGATAATTCAACAAAAACGTATCTGATCCACATGTTTTGGGAGTTCCATACTGCCTCCAAAGAACATATACTTTCTAAACTACTTAGAATTTCAGGTCATAGAAAATAATCAGTAATTTTAAGAGGTTGAAATGCTTTGATATCTAAACCTTACAGGAGAGCCTACACATAAACACACACACACACACACCAATTCAAGATTTCAAAGGTGCAAGATTACAAAACTGATTCGTTATTATAAAAATATTGATGCATATTTCCGAATTAGTGTATATAATTCATCTAAGTAACAGGTTGGAAAAATAAATTCATCCACTCTTTTCATAGTAGAAATAAAATTAAATTTAAAATGAAAATACGTTCCTGATTATAGGAGATGTCAGAAAATGGAATATGGAAGAGAGATATCTTACTCTGAGAAATGGAATATAGCTCAAAGCTGTTGCAAATATCCTAATTAATGGCAAAACATAGAGGAATGCCTATTAAAATCAGAGATGGAACAACCAGGTCCATTATCACTACTATAATTTAACATTGTTAGTGAAATTATAACTAATGTATTAAACAAAAAATATAAATATGTAGTATTAACATTGAGAAGAATACCATTGTATGTAAAAGATATAATGCAGCTAGAACATTCAATAATATCAAATGAGAATTGTACAACATTTTGTAAAAATAATAAAGGGGAAATTATGACATCAAAATTTCATCTTTTAAAGATGAGATGCATAACGTGTAAAGCATTCGGGCCAGAGAATCACATACAGCCTGCATCCACTAAAAGTAAGCTAGTAAAAATAATTAAAGTGAACATCCATATTAATTATATTCTATCATAAAAATAAAAATATTACTTTATAAAAACTAATAAAATTATATAATTTATGTTGTCGCAAATTGTGAACTATTCATAAGAGCTCAGTCCTAGTTTTAAAAATCATGTCCATTCTAATAATCCCCATACATTTTTTGCATTGAAGACTTTTTTAAAAACATGTCAGAAAATTTCAGCCCCTTTGATTAAAGCATTTTATAAGTTACTGTCACTCTCTCCACACACAGCTAGTTAAATTGTTTTGAAATGCTACAGGAGATGAAAGCAAAGCATTTTTGCTATTTTGAAGCATGTCCCTACCAGCCTTTCTGACATACAGCACTTTTTCACTGCAGTAATTGTGCAATAGTCCCCCTCACCATTTCCACCCCACCTCCTCTCAATTTTGAGAACTGTTAATTGTGTTTAAGATGGCGCATCAAACACAGATAACACAATCAGACTGAACATTGCGTATTTTCCTCCTATTCCCAAAGCTTTAACTTTGTGCCTGGTTAGAGAACCTTAATGTAAATCATTGTTTGTCAGTGCTAAGAAACCATTTATCGCCTTTATTACGGGTAACTGGTTGGGATATTTGTCATCACAAGAATTCCTTTTAAGTCATTCTCTTGGAGAAACTTGTCTATGAGGCCAGGAAGCAAACAGATGCACTTCTGAGTAACTTGTTTGCTCCTATCTTGTGGGAATTCATGCAATTGTCATGTTTTCTCTTCACTTTGGCTGCTAGGAAGCTTGAACACCATTTAGTACAAACTTCTTTCCTAAGTGTTTCTATGTGCTAGATTCACTCTGCAACTTAATCAACACACTCATGTTTTGTTACACTATTTCCATCTTTATATATTATTCTCTTTTATTGAAAAAATATGTAGTCTATGCTACCCTATTTTGCAATCAACTAAGTGATATATATGCAGATATTGTTGACATTTCACATATTTGCATTTCATTTATCTTTCAGTCAATCCTCTTTTCTTCCTTCCCCCTTCTCAACAATATATATTTATTTTTTCCCTGTATGCCTGTCATTCCCCAAATCAAAATAATTTTTGATCAAAGGAATAAGCCACAATAAGCAGTAAACAGGCTCCACTTTGTAAAAATGGTGAATAGTCTTCCTTTCTGGTCTTGGGATCTTTTTAATATTACTACCATGGTCACTATAAAAAAGGGAAAGAGGAGAATTTTCATAAAAACAAATGCAGATTGGTCCTTTGGGATGTTCATGTACCCGTAAGGTCTTGTGAGCTGTTAACTGCTTTAAATATCCCTCTTGAAAGTGGTACAGGGAATGGTGAGTCTGTACAGTCTTATTCTCTAAATCAATATCAATGCTTTAAAAATTGGCAAGAACATGAAGACCTTGAAGCTTCTCTTGTTGCAAGGAAACCAAAATGGAATATTAAATATTTTAAAAAGTAGGTCAGAGCTAATAAATGCACTTTCAAGTAATCCAGCCTTTAAATTAAGCCACAGTATGGGAGAGATGGATTTGAAATGATGTGCCAGCAGCCACACCAGTCCACACCGGTGCTCTTGTTATGTCAAAATTCTTAATTACACAGAAACAGCTTAATGCAAATTTACATCCAAAAAACCACAATAAGAACCCAGAAAATTAAACGCCTAATTCTCAGTAGAGGCAAATGTGCAGAAAGGGTGGGGGTTATGCCAAGACCTGGTGTCACAAAGTCTGGAAAGTACATTTACAGAGATGAGAGCTTGTAACAAACACACATATACTGCCACTGGAGATGTCAGAATTCCCATTCTGCTTCTGCCACAGAATGACAGGATTTCCCCCACTGCAATAAGAATGATGATTTCCAGTCACTGCTAACAGGCTACGGGAATGGGATAGCTTTAATGAAATACACCCTGGCTCTGCAATCTTTCAATGCACTGGGTAAGTGAATGTATATTATAACCTTTCCTCTGTCACTGCTTCTGGGATACTGCTACTGGCACTGTTCCAGGAAGATCATCTTCCTGGAGAAGATGGACGGCCCAGAACTGTCACCATTCTCTCTATTTGAGGCAAAGACCAGAAGATTTGGCTGATATGTTTCTCATGAATAAAACAGCATTGAACAAGACAAAAATCAACCCTCTTTTTAAACTCTATCTATCTATTCCCAAAATTTTGCATTAGGACTGCTTTATGGTCTGAGCAACCTCTAACTTCCCTATAAACATCAAATTCATTTGATGAGAAACAATTCCAGAAACCAACTAGTGTAAGTGTTCTGAGCCCTCTGTGTATATTGAACTAACAGGGAGAGCTATTCAAACCATGGCTAAGAACTAACTCTGGTGAGGCCGCATCCAGACAAATTGCCTCAGAAACTATTGTGGGGGCCAAGGCATTAGGGATTTAAAATGCACCCCGGACAGCTCTAATGTTTAACCTGGATTAAAAACAATTGATCCCTGTGCTATGCATGGAATTGGGCTTAGTCATCTATTACAAGGACTGGTCTGCTCTCTACTTTAAGAATTAAAGCGATTCCGGCGCCTCCACTATGTCCCCTGTGGGTCTCCTCCGTGTGCAATGGACGGCATTATCCCAGATATAGCAGTTGGTACAAAGCGGGGATCTGACGAGCTCTTCTCTGCCTGCGTCATTAACGGACCTTTTATCATGAGCAGCAGCTCGGCCTCCGCAGCCAAAGGGAACGACAGCAAGAAGTTCAAAGGGGACAGCCGGAGCGCGGGCGTGCCCTCCAGGGTGATCCACGTGCGGAAGCTCCCGGGCGACGTCACCGAGGGCGAGGTCATCTCCCTGGGGCTGCCCTTCGGGAAGGTCACCAACCTGCTGATGCTGAAAGGGAAGAACCAGGCCTTCATCGAGATGAACACGGAGGAGGCCGCCAACACGCTGGTCAACTACTACACCTCGGTGACGCCCGTGCTGCGCGGCCAGCCCGTCTACATCCACTTCTCCAACCACAAGGAGCTCAAGACGGACAGCTCGCCCAACCAGGCGCGGGCCCAGGCGGCCCTGCAGGCCGTCAACCCCGTGCAGTCGGGGAACCTGGCGCTGGCCGCCTCGACCGCTGCCGTGGACGCGGGGATGGCCATGGCTGGACAGAGCCCCGTGCTGCGCATCATCGTGGAGAACCTCTTCTACCCCGTGACGCTGGACGTGATGCATCAGATTTTCTACAAGTTTGGCACAGTCCTGAAGATCATCACCTTCACCAAGAACAACCAGTTCCAGGCGCTGCAGCAGTACGCGGACCCCGTGAGCGCGCAGCACGCCCAACTGTCGCTGGACGGGCAGAACATCTACAACGCCTGCTGCACGCTGCACATTGACTTCTCCAAGCTCACCAGCCTCAACGTCAAGTACAACGACAAGAGCCGGGACTACACACGCCCTGACCTGCCCTCCGGAGACAGCCAGCCCTCGCTGGACCAGACCATGGCCGCCGCCTTCGGTGCACCTGGCATAATCTCAGCCTCCCCGTACGCAGGAGCTGGCTTCCCTCCCACCTTTGCCCTTCCTCAAGCTGCAGGCCTCTCTGTGCCCGACGTCCACGGAGCGCTGGCCCCTCTGGCCCTCTGCTCGGCGGCGGCGGCAGCAGCAGCGGGCCGGATCGCCATCCCCGGCCTGGCGGGGGCGGGGAATTCGGTCTTGCTGGTTAGCAACCTGCACCCTAAGAGAGTCACACCCCAAAGCCTCTTTATTCTTTTAGGCGTCTACGGCGACATGCAGCGGGTGAAGATGTTGTTCAACAAGAAGGAGAATGCCCTGGTGCAGATGGCGGACGGCAGCCAGGCGCAGCTGGCCATGAGCCACCTCAACGGGCACAAGCTGCACGGGAAGCCGCTGCGCATCACGCTGTCCAAGCACCAGAGCGGGCAGCTGCCCCGCCAGGGCCAGGAGGACCAGGGGCTCACCAAGGACTACGGCAGCTCGCCCCTGCACCGCTTCAAGAAGCCGGGCTCCAAGAACTTCCAGAACATCTTCCCGCCCTCCGCCACCCTGCACCTCTCCAACGTGCCGCCTTCGGTGTCTGAGGAGGACCTCAAGATGCTCCTCTCCAGCAACGGGGGCATTGTCAAGGGCTTCAAGTTTTTCCAGAAGGACCGCAAGAGGCGCTGATCCAGATGGGCTCGGTGGAGGAGGCCATCCGGGCGCTCATCGACCTGCACAACCACGACCTGGGCGAGAGCCACCACCTGCGCGTCTCCTTCTCCAAGTCCACCATCTAGGCGGCGCCCGCACCCCGGCCGCAGCTTCCATCATTCCAGAGAAAAGCCACTTTAAAAAGCAGCTGAAGTGACCTTAAAAGACCAGAGAGTTAATTTTTTTTTAAAGAAATCAGTTTACCTGTTTTTAAAAATTAAGTCTAACTCGCTTTGCTAGCCTTGTGGTGGCGGGTGGCCCTCGGCTCCTGGGGACTGGCGGGGTCCCGGCCTTGCCAGGCCTCAGCGACGCCTTCTGCAGCCGGGCCTGCGGGGCTCGTGGGTGCCCCTGCACTGCGAGGCGGCTTCTCGTGCCTTAAACTAGACACCTGCCCGTGCGCAGGGGCCTCCTCGCGGCAGCACATTTTTGGGAACCCGGGGCAGGGCTGCAGTTTCCCGTGCGCTTAGGGCTGGGCCGAGAGCAGTGGGCCTGGGCCCTGGGCCCAAGCCGGCCGGCGCCCCAATCAAGTGACCGTGATTCTCCTGCCTGGCGCCCCCGGCCAGCAAGGGGTGGGCCCCGCGTGGTCCGCCCGGGGCCCCTGCAGACACGTGCCTAGCAATATTCACAGTTGACCAAATATCCTAGTCTTTCTCCATTTATATGCAAAAGATAGTTTTAAGTACCTTTTTATAGCGGATGCTAAGTGGTGTAAGTGTAACCGGGGCCTCCGCGGGGTCCCTCCTATACTGTCCTGATGACTCTCCTGTGATTACGTGACGTCCTAGAGCAGGAAGCTCCCGAGAGCAGCCTGGGGTTCGGCCGGCTGGCATCGGGGCGCAGGCCCCCACCCTGTCTGCCTAGAATGCGGCGCGCTTAGATGTTTTTCAGGGTTTTCCTTCCTGCAAACTGTGGACCAAAGTTCTGCTTCTGCTTTTGCTGTTTGTCCGCTGCCAGCACTGGGACCCAGGCCAGCCCCCAGGTCGTGACCACGCCTCGCCCGGCCGTGGGCGTGCGATTGGGGCAGACCCCGCAGGCTGTGCTCCCGGTGGCGCGGGGCCTCGGGGTCCCCGCGTTGGCGTAGCATGACAAGGGTGTAAATATTTCTGACTTTTTGTACCTGTTGTAAGAGGAGGGGCGCGGCGCGTTTTTTTATGGGGACACAGATGTATATTTTGATACCAGCGACCACAGGTTCAGTATTGTACGCGTGAGCCACGCGGGTCCCAGGCGGCTCGTGGCGCAGGATGGACAGCGGTTCTACAAGCTCGGCCTCTCTGTACCTCTGCCGCCCCCGCCCTGGCAGGCAGCCTGGCGCCCGTACTGGGACTCGGAATAAACTTCTCTGTATCCTGAAAAAAAAAAAAAAGAATTAAAGCACCTTGCTAATTAGTACTACATGAGGTAGTATATTTCAATTTCAGACAACTCTAATTTTTTAAAAAGTTCCTTATAGAAAAAAAAAATATCCCTTGTAACTTTCACTCTGTGGAACTCCAGAAAAATAAGTTTCACCCATGTACACATTTGGAGATAATTATCATTATGATGACTCCATTATGTTTCTTTCTTAATTTTCTTCTTCTGGTTCCAATTTATGTGTCTACACAAATGCATGCTTCCTAACTCTCAAGCAAAAGGAAATGTAAAGCAGGAAAAGTCCTCTCAATTGGATGGTTGAATGTCATTGGTCACATCTGAGAACTGGGACTCAATAGGTAGTGAACACAAGATAAAAGAATTAGGAAAATGCTCGAAAACCCTCAAGTCAAACATCCACAGAAGAATTTTCATAGAGCATGGTGTTAACTTAAGAAACTTTCATATTCTCTGGGCTGGGCCACATAAAATGATGTGTCCCTGAACTGATCTGCATTTGCTTATTCTGAAGTTAATTACGTCTTCCTTCCCCAAGCTTCCATAGACCATTTACATACTTGGGAAGCAAAAAATCTTTCCCATGCAGTCATATGCTATTTTAACCTAAAATGGAATAAATATTTTAATATCAATAAGATGCAGCCTTCTTTGCATCAGAGATCTTCATATTTTAACATTTAACTTTAAACACATTATAGAAATTAATTTTAAAACAGCTTCATTTTGAGGAAATTATAATAAAATATAAAGTGAAGAGAAAGATTCCTAATTTTAATTGTAATGCATCTTTTCTTTAATTGTGTGATGACAGGAACATTATGTGATTTGAAGACAAAAATTGACTTTTATTTAGAACTTAATAACTTGCACTGAGAACACAAATTACCTCATTTATTCCTAATAGCATCTCTACAAATAGGGATCATAATTATTCCTATTTTACAGATATGAATTCAAAGTTTTAGAGAAGATAAAAAATTAAGCAACACAATATATTTTGAACTCGTGCTGATTATTTTGATTCCAAATGGATTAGTCTTTCCATTTTCAACTAAGTAAAAAAAAAAAAAAAGTATAAAAGCAAGCATATATTCCTGATGGTAAAGCTATCATTCCCTTTTCCCCAATACCAATCATCTCATATACATTCCCAAAATTGAAGAAAATAAGAATTAATTAACTAATAAACTATCTTTATGTGTAAAATATATTTTTGTTCATGCTCTCCATTACCCAAAATCTCAAATTTGATTTCAGATGGACAAATGCTACATAACATCTTGGGAATGAAACCTCCCAGGAAGAAGAAAGACTTTTCATGGGACGTGTGCACACTGATCAACCCTTCATTTCCCATTTTTTAGCAAAGAACCCCTTCCATGTTAACATCTTTAGACGATAATGAAGATGCCTACATCTTTCATTAGACTGAGGATCCTAGATCAGGAGCAGCTATGCCTTGTTGACCATTTTCACCTTTGTAGCCCAGAAGCATTCTGCCTTGCACAGGAAATGAAGAGATGGTCATTTGACAAATAGCCACTAAATGCTTCTATGCACCAGGAATTCATCCAGGCTTGGGATGCCATAATGAGTTAAGCAAAAACATCTGACATTTAGGAGCTTACCTCCTAGCTGTCAGGTCATGTTCCCATATCAAGCCTGCATCTACATAATCCTTTCCTAAAATGAAACAAAGGTCAGTATTCTTTCCATAGTTCAAAAACACCAATCATCTTGGATGACTTTGGGGATGATAAGGTTGTGATGTGCATTGCTTAAAATTTGCAAACAAACAGGTAACAAAGCATGTGGATATATGACAGATAGATTTTGCCAAATGTTTACTGACTCAGAGATTTTCAAAATCAGAGTGAAATAAAAACATGTTGGTGACATTTGAACATAAAAGAATATAATGGCTTCTAGCACAACAAAGAATTCATGGCTTACGTGAAGCAGCAGTGAGGCGAAAGGTTAATTCCCCCTGCCCTGTGTCAGCAAGGGTAGAGGTCCTCAGAGGGCATCAAATTACTAGCACAATTTATTTTGTCCTGGTGACATTGTTCTGAGACCAGGCAGAGCTTAAGAGGTGAGTGTCAGGAGCACCTGCATGTGTATAGGTATGCATGTGTGCGCTGGTGACGGTGGCCAGTGTGTTCTTGAAGTCAAGACTGTCCTTGCCATGACCGCTCAGCAGGATTCCAGAAGAGCAGCAGCTCTGACACTGCAGGGCACGGCAGGGTGAGGTGTCATGCAGAGCTCTGAGGCCACTGCTGTCACTCAAGGAATCATTAGCAATGAAAGGGAGGCGGTGAAGCTTGTTGTGTTGTCATCACACTGCAAGGAGGTTGGCTGCCGACCAAATTAGCTTGCTTAGGGAGTGTGAATCAAAATGACATGTAATCTGAATGTTAATGAAAATTTTCTCTTGCTTCAGGCTTCAGATTCCATCCAGAAAGCTGTCATCTGGAAGACATTATCTTCCTTCTCTCTCTCTTTTAGTTTGAATTTTCAAGTTTACATGCAATGTAAAAATAATTTTTAACCAGCAGTGCTTAGACAACTGATGTTTAGTAAATTATATAGCTGAGTCAGTTGTGGAGGCACTTTCCTATGGTAAAGAAAATTTCAAGAAAGTAATATAGTTCTCTACTTGGGTTTATGGCTATGTAATGTGAAAAACCTAACCCATGTGGAAAATACTTTGAAAATAGGAACAAGAATCTTCACTGTTAGTAAGACTGGAGTTATTTTACTTCTTCCTATAAAATAAATACCATCGAATGTGATGAGACACTAAATAATTCTTCGTTTAAATGGACTACCAAGTTCCTAACAATTTATTTATTGCAAATACCTCTATCAAATTTCTTAACTTGAAGTGTGGTGATGGTTTTCTATAAATTGTGTTAAGAATTTTTACTAAAAATAGAGAAATCAAGTAATAAGTATTGTAGAAATAGAATAATACATTCAGAAGCAGTTGTACATTCTTGTCTGTTACCAGACATCAGCAGAGTTAGATTATAGTTCATATTTCTGAAGAATCAGAAATGTAAAAAGAAAAATTCTCCTTTGATTGGAAATAATCCTGTTCCATTGTGTGTGAGGATTATAAGAAAGGGGATTACTGCAGGCTCTGTGTGAAGCTAGATACACCCATATCTCTTTCTCAGTTTCAATCATTTTTCTGTGTACATAGTGAAGCAGGGATTGTGGGAAGTTAACTTCCAAAGTTTATGCAATAGAGAAACCGTAGGTATGATTTCTAAGCCATAACTGAGACAAAATAAAGTTTGCTGAATCTTCATATCAAAAAAGATATAAAGGTATTTTAAAATGCTGCCTATTCTTATTCTAACTAGTATTTGGGAGCAATAATATACATATAATTAACTGTTATCTATCTAGCTATCTAGCTATTTATCTATCTCAACAGAGATAGCCCTCGTCTAGAAGAAAGGAAGCCTATTTTTCAGTTCCAGTTTTATAATTATGTAGTCACAGAAATTTCAAAATATTACCTGATGGTTCTTCACCATATTTCCACCATAGGGGGAAATGGTAAAGATAAATAAGTTTATATAGCTAAGAGATTTCAAAATGAATCAGAAGCAGGAGATCATCAGAGGGGCCGCACTTATGTGTGTCTCAGCAGGATCTCAGACAACCAAAGTAGATATAACCCCAGGTAGTGGTGCTTCTGAGGGCTACAGAGACACCCAGGTCCTATGGTCATGTCATATGGCTTGGGAGTCCAGTGCCTTGCCAGTGAGCCCTACTTTGGAATTTGTGCTCCTGAGTGTGATGGAATTGGACTCGGATGTGACCTATCCACACATGCTTCTTCTGTCACTTTTACTGAACCTATGGTTGGCACTGGGGTTGGTATATGCTCAGGAGACTTGAATCTCTAGACCATCAATGTCCAGCTGGCCCTTAGCCTCAGCAGAGTTGCAACACCTACTCTCCAGTTCATCGGATTTACCCAGGTCAGCTAACGGGGAGGTGAGGATGGTCAACCATCTCACCAGGGAACCAAAAGAGCCTACAACTGCAAGCAGGAGAATCCCATCCATCAGCCATGTGGGATCCTAGGCCTCTCTCGATTTAGAGGTGGAGTGGACATCGCCATCCCAGGGTCCTCAGGGTGGAAGAATAAAATATGGATTAGAGTGGACTTACTGGTATTCTACTATAGAATTATTGTGACTCTAGCAATGGAAGAAAGTATATCAATGATGTGGAGACAGTGGCCAGGGAGTTGCTGAGGGCAGGGAGAGGGAAGAAGAGGTGTGATGTGGGGGCATTTTCGGGACTTTGTGTTGTCTTAAATGATATTGCAGGGACAGATGCTGGACATTATGTATCCTGCCATAACCCACTGAATGGACTGGGAGAGAGTGTAAACTACAACATAAACTATAATCCATGCTGTATAGCAGTGCTCCAAAATGCATTCATCAAATGCAATGGATGTACCACATTGATGAAAGAGGTTGTTGATGTGGGAAGAGTGGGGGGGAATGGGGGTATATGGGAACCTCATATTTTTTAATGTAACATTTCATTTGATCTATGTATCTTTAAAAAAAAAGATAATTTAAAAAAAGTGAATATGACCTAAGCATATTACCAAATTCAAAATAGCAAAGGAAGACCAGAGAAATAATTTTTGTGTATATAAAAGGCATATGTTTCATTATTACCTAACATAAAAGGCAGATCCTGAGAATATTTTTAAGGGTTGTTTAAAAAATGTTTACAAGGAAAGTGTATTATTTAAGGCTGTTTTAAAAATTGTTTTTATGAAAAATTTTTTGTGACTCTAAACAGCTAAAGAAGAAATGGTAACTTTATCCTAGTCTTTAATGAACACTTGTTTTATTTGTGACTGGAAATATTTCTATTGTATTTATGTGTATATTTTCAGTAAAATTGTTTTGACCTTTAAAAAACGATATAAAGATATTTTAAAGTGCTGTCTGTTCTTATTCTAACCAGTATTTGGGAACAATAATATAGATATAATTAATTGATTATCTATCTATCTATCTATCTATCTATCTATCTATCTATCTATCTATCTGTCTGTCTCAACAGAGATAGCCCTTGTCTAGAAGGAAGGAAACCTATATTTCAGTTCCAGTTCTATAATTACGTAGTCTCAGAAATTTCAAAATATCACCTGATGGTTCTTCACCATATTTCCCATATTTAACTATAATTGTTTTAGATATCTTTAATTCTAAGACAGTAAAGAAAAAATTTTGGACCACAAATTTACATCTGAATAATAAGAATAACATAGTAGCACCTTACCATGTACCAAGGACCATGCTAAATAGCTAGTACTCATCAGTTCATTTGCTTTGCACACTCACACTGCAAGAAATTATCCTTGTCTTAAAATGAGAAACCTGAGGCTTAGACAGGTTAAGTAATTCATTCAAAAGCACAAAACGCAAAGTGGCCCGGTTTGATTTGAACTCAGATCTGTCTAATTCCAAAATATTTTTTATTAACTGTACATTATACTCCCATAATTAGTTTAGGTATAGATGCCTGCCAGGGGTTCCAAGATAGTCATTTAAAAATAAATGGACATATAATATTTAAAATGTTTTGAATCATAGAAAATTTGACATTTCAAAATCATAGAAATAAATTAACACATAAATCAAATTAATGTGGTAGGTGATCATACTTGTTCGTACCATTTAGTGCAAATGTAGATGTCAGTCTAACTCATAAAGCTGATTTTCTTACATAGCTGTGAAAGTAAATTCTAAAATAACAACTCTAAAATGTTGTTACTCATAGAAGCATAAGAATAATGTTTACTGGCCTTCCACTATGTGCCCTGAACTGTGAGATTTCTAATCCCCCTACCATCCTTCAAGATAGATTATATTATTATTGAAATTTGAAAGAGAGAAAAACTGAAGCATAGTTGGAATAAATGAGATCTAGTTGGAAGAAGCTGCCAAAATCAATACTACAGCACAGCTATTGTGGGATTATTTTCAATAGACAATATTTTGATCAGCTTTAGGTATAAGGAAAAATTGAGGAGATAGTACTGGGTGTTCTCAAATATCCCTTCCCACCCCAAACACAATTTCCCCTGTTTTTAACATCTTACCTTAGCTATGGTACATTTGTTACAATTAATGAAACGTTATTGATAAATCATTATTAATTAAAGGCCACAGTTTATTCAGTCTCCCTTAGTTTTTACCTAATGATTTTTTTTTTCCTTTCCAGATCCCTTCTAGGATAACAGTTTACATTTAGTCATTATGTTTCCTTATGCTTTTCTAGGAAGTGGCAGTTTTTCATACTTTTCCTTGTTTATGATATATTTATAATTTCGAGGACTTCTGGCCAGTATATTGTGAAATGTCCTCCTGTGAAATTTATATGATATTTTACTCATGATTAGACTGGTTTATGGTTTGGGAGAGAAAGATAACTGATGCAAAAGTGCTATTTCATCTTATCATATCAAGGTTGCATATTATAAACACACTTTATCACTCTTGCTCTCGAACTTGCTCATCTGAGTTGGTGAGATCTCTCCATTGTGAAGTTTTACTCTCCTCCACTGCCTTTCCATACTGTATTCTTTGTAGGAGAATCTCACTGTGCAACTCACACCTAAAGAGTGGGGAGCTATGCTCTCCCTCCTTTATGAAGGAATATCTACATGAATTATATGGAATTCATCTTCTGGCCCCCATTTATTAATTTATTCAATCATTTATTTATATCAATATAGACTCGTGGATATTTATTCTACGCTTTGTCTTATAATTCAATACTGTTTTATTTTGTCGCCCTAACTGTACCACATGTAACAGTGGAAGCTCTTTCGGTGGTCTCCTGAGCCCCTTTGATATGGGTATTACTAGCAGTGTGTGTGTGTGTATGTTTAATGTTTCCTTACTTTCTGACAAAAGATACTCCAGTTCATTTTGTAAATTTTCTGCCCCAGGTCTAGAAACAGCCATTTCTCCAAGGTGTCTTGGCTCCCACAATGGAATTAGATGAAAAGGTCTGGGGACTAGGTGTGCTGGCTGCTCCTAGGGTGTAATTTCTTACACATTCTCAGAACTGACAAATAAATGCATGTGCATGCACCAGCCTATGCATACACGCTGATATGTAAGTATTGCTAACAGTAACCATCTGTAATTATATCAAGCAAAATATGAGTTCTTACTGATGTCACCAATTCTAATCTATTACCACATGGTTCATTCTAGTCTTTTCTCTAGCCTATACGTAAATTCCCACTCCAACAGTAAGAAACCTGGCTCCCACCATCTGCTATCTATTTACTTAATTGTCCAATTCAGTTTACATGTATATCAGTATTGTTAGTCAATACCATTCTGGAAATCAAGTATATCTACTAGAGTACAATGTTTTTGTATAGTTTCATTTGTCTTCAGTCTAACAGACTCCATTCATTTCCAAAGTTAGGTAGGTCAGCACCATTTCCCTTTACTGTCTGCAGTGAGGTTGTTTTGTCCATTTGTAATACAATTAAATTATCTTGTCATATACTTCATTCCTTCCTGGGCTCCCACAGTCTCCTAAATGAATTTTATTTTAATTCACGTTTAATAAGTCTTATTATGCAGTTTGACAAATGCACAATGTCATGTATCCATTAAAGTATCAAGCAGAATAGTTTCGCTTGCTTAAAATCCTCCTGTGTGTCACCTATTAATTCTTCAACCTTGTCCCCAAACCCCTGGCAATCACTGATCTTTTTACTCTCTCTGTATTTTTGCCTTTTCCAGGATGTCATTATTGGATTAGTAGAGTAGGCAGCCATTTCAGACTGGCTTCTTTCAGTGACCAAGATGCATTTAAGTGCCTTTATGTCTTTTAAATTTCATTTGATATCTCTTTTCTATTTTATCACTGAATAATATTCCATTGTATGGATAAAATAAAGTTTATTTTTCCATTCACCTATTGAAGGACATCTTGATTGCTTCCAGTTTTTGGTAATTATGAGTGAAACTGCTACAAAACATTAATGTTCAAGTTTTTGTGGAAATCAATTGGGAAAAAACTAAAATCATGCTTGCTGACTTCAGGGGCAAGATTACGTTTAGCTTTGCAAGAAATAGCTGTTAAACTGTCTTTAGAGTGGTTGTACCGTTTTGCATTCCCAGTGACAATGAATGAGAGTTCCTGTTGCTCTGCATCTTTATCAACAATGAGTAGTGTCATTTTTTTAATCTTAATTTTAGTCGTACTAATAAATGTGAGGCAGTATCTTATAATTGTTTTAGTGTGTATTTATCTAAGACAAACGATGCTGACCATAATTTCATACTCAAATTTGCCATATGTACATCTTTTGGGAGGTGTTTGTTCAGATATTTTGCTCATATTTGTTTGTTTTTTTTTTTTTTGAAGGGAGAGCACAAATGCAGTCCCCCATTATCACAAATTATGCAGTTGAGTTAGTTCCCCACATTTGGGGAAATCTCAGGGGTCAGCATGTCCAGAGTGCAATGGGGAAGCCTTGCCCTGGGACAACCACCCTTGTGATCATGGTATCTTCCCTGCCAGGCAAGTATTTTCATTGGGTTTTTATTGTTGAATTTTAAAAGTTCTTTGCATACATACCTGGGATATAAGCTCCTTATCAGATATTAAATATTTTCTCCCGGTCTATGACTTGTCTTTTTATTCTAACAGTGTCCTTTCACAAAGAAGAAGAATTCCATTTTAATAAAAAAGTTCAAATTATTATTTTTTATTTCATGGATCAGGTTTTTGAGGCTGTTTCTAAAACTTATCACTAACCCAGGGTCACCTTCATAGTCTCCAATGTTGTTGTTCTAGGGATTTCATAGTTTTGACTTTACATTTAGGTCTATGATTCATTTTGAGTTAATTCTGTTGTGAAAGGTGTAATATCTGGATCTAAATTCATGTTTTGCAGTTGGATGTCCCATTGTGCCAACACCATCTGTTTAAAAGAGTATATCTTCTCCCTTGAATTTCTTTTGCACCTTTGTTAAATATCATTTTACTGTATTTGTATGTGTGTATTTCCAGAATCTCTGTTTGTACCATTACTCTATTATTTCTGTCCTTTAGCCTATAATGAATTGCCTTGATTACCACAGCTTTCGGTAAGACTTGAGGTCTGTTAGTACCAGTCCTCCAGTTTCATTCTTCAGTATTGTGTTGGTTATTCTTTGTCTTTATCCTTTCCATATACATTTTTTTTTCTGTTTTAAAAATGCAGATTATTTTTCTTTTTCATACTCACATGTTAAGTATGATTTTTAATAATATGATTTTTAAATTCAGTTTTATTGATACATATTAATAAAGCATACAATCTATCCGAAGTGTACAATCAATGGCATTTTATATAATCACATAGTTGTGCATTCATCAATTCAATCATTATTAAAGTATTTTCATTATTCCAATATTAATAGTAATAATAAACAAAAGAAACCAAACCAACAAAAATCTGTACTCCTTAATATTCACCTCTCAATCTCTCAAAGTTTATTCTGCTATACATAGCTGCTATTTCATTTCTATCTCTCTAATTTATTTTGTAAATTCATGTTTTTCTTATTTTAAGCATTTTTTTCAATTTTACTGATATGTATTAATAAAACATAATTCCATCCAAAGAGTATAATCAGTGGTATTTGGTATAATCACATGCTTGTGAATTCATCATCTCAATAACTCCCAGAGCACTTTCAAGCACTTTCATTATTCTAATAATAACAATAAACAAAAAACAAACGAACAAAACTCATCACTGCCCAATCTCTCTAGGCCTTGCTTGCCATACATAGGAGCTATTATTTTTCCTTCTCTCTAGTATATTTGTATTTATATCTTGTAAAAACAGTCTTATATAAGCAATACCACCCATGTTCATGTTTCACATGAGGTTTTACTCTCTTATACAGTCTCATGTTACAGATTTTAGCTTTCCTTCTAGTAATACACATGACCTTAGACTTTTCTTTTCAACCACTGTCATAGCCTTATAATAGCACTGCTAGGTACAAACACCATGACATGCTTTAACCGTTTCTATTCATTTCCAAAGGTTTACAAACAACCTTTTTAACAATTCTTTATAGATTAACCCTCAGCTTTCAATTCTCGACCCTCCTTCTATTTCCTGGTGACCTGTATTCTAATTACTAACTCCATGGGTTAACACAGTATATTTAGTTCATATTAGGGATATCATACAATATTTTTCCTTTTGGTACGGCTTGCTTCACTCAACCTAATTCACTCTGATTCATCCATGTTGTCATATGCTTTATGACTTCATTTTTTCTTACTCCTACATAACATTCCAATCAGAGCATATACCACAATTTGTTTATACATTCATCAGTTGATAGACACCTGTATTGTTTCCAACTTTTGACAATTGTGAATAATGCTGCTATGAACATCGGTGCACAGATGTTTGTTGATGTCTCTGTTCTCAGTTCTTCTGGGTCTACCTAGTAATGGTATTGCTGGGTCACATAGCAAGTCTATATTCAATTTCCTTAGCAACTGTGAAACAGTCCTCCAGTCCTCCACAGTGGCTATACCAATCTATGTTCCCACCATGAATAAGCATCCTCGCCAACATTTAGTGTTCTGATTTTTAATAGTGGCCAGTCTAATAGGTGTGAAAGTATGCCACATTGTAGTTGTATTTTTTTTTTCCATTTGTGTGGCATATTTAATGCATTTAATGAATACCTTTTGGTTCCCATATACCCCCCACATCCCCTCACCCCACTCCTCCCACATCAACAACCTCCCACACCACTGTGGCACACTCATTTCACTTGGTGAACACACCCTGGAGCACTACCGCACCACATGGATAACAGTCCACATTGTAGTTTACACTCTACCCCAGCCCACCCAGTGGCTTATAACAGGATATATACTGTCCAGCATCTGTCCCTGCAACATCACTCAAGACAACTCCACATCCCGAAAATGTCCCCACATCACATCTCTTCTTCCCTCTCCCTGCCCCCAGCAACTCCCATTGCCACTTTCTCCACATCAATGCTACAATTTCTTCCATTACTAGTCACAAAATTTCCATAGTAGAATATCAGTAAGTCCACTCTAATCCATATTTTATTCCTCCATCCTGTGGACCCTGGGATGGTGATGTCTGCCCAAACTCTATACCGAGAGTGGGCTTAGATTCCACATGGATGATGGATGCAATTCTCCTGCTTGTAGTTGTAGACATTCTTGGCTCCCTGGTGTGGTGGTTGACCATCTTCACCTCCCTCTTAGCTGGCCTAGGTAAGTCCAATGAACTAGAGGGTAGGAGTTGCAAGACAGTTGAGGCTAAGGGCCCAGCTGGCACATGGATAGGCCAGAGATTCAAGTCTCCTGAGTATACACCAAGCCTAGCACCAACCACAGGTTCAGCAAAAGTAACAGAAGAGGCATGTGTAGAAAGGTCACATCTGAGTTCAACTCCATCACACTCAGGAACACAAATAACAAAGTAGGGCCAACTGACGTGGCACTGAATTCCAGAGCCATTTGCCATGACCATAGAACCTGTGGATCTCCACAGCCCTCAGGAGAACCAGTACCTGGGGTTGTATCTTCTTTGGCTGTATCTGGAGTCCTGCTGAGGCGTGAGTAAGCATGACCCCTCTGATGACTTCCCAACTCTTTTTTGAAGACTATTAGCCATATAAACTCATTTGTCTTTGCCATTTCCCCCTTTTATTCAAGGTCAAAAAGCAGTTTTTAAACACATGATCCTACACATAGGCAGAGATATTCTGCTGGACTAAGCTGACCCTTGTATTCAAGGTATTTTTTTAGTTACATTACCAGCTGGTGCTTGGTAGTAACCCCTCAGTGCCGGGGAGGCTCATCCCCAGGAGTCATGCCCCATGGTGGGGGGAAGGTAATGCATTTACATGCTGAGTTTGGCTTAGAAAGTGACCACATTTGAGCAACATGGAGGTTCTCAGGAGGTAACTCTTAGGCACCCTGCAGCTCTAGGCTTAGTTCATATTTCAGGCACACAGGCTCATAATCATAGTCATCAGTATCAAGGGTTTGTTGTTGGACCATCCTTCTTTGCTGGTCTTTGCCATTGCACTTGGCTTGGGGGATTGTTGTTCCATTGGGGGATGTAATAGAGCTCCCCTGGCTAGGAACTCAGCACTCCCTCAGTTGTCTTTTGTAACTGTAACTACTGTGAAAATACCCAAAATATATCCAAACACTTTTATGTCCCATATATACATGACCCGTATGCCCCCCATCAATAACACCTCTCACCAGTGTTTCTCCCATGCCATAGTTGAACCTCTCTGTGGTCCAAAACTTCTTCAAAAATGAAGCCTAATATATTGTCAAATTCAATTAATAGGAAAATGAAATATAGTTATGGGTTTAAAGATTAGAGATAGAATACATACTAATTTATAAAAGCTAAAATAATGTAAAAATAAATTGGACTATTAAAAAATGAAAAATATTATAGAGATTTGTTTTTGACATTTTGGATTTCATCACTGCAATAGGTGTTGCCCTGTATTTACAGTAGCAAGACAATTTCTTTCATTTCTTCCTCAGTGTCTATAACCTTTCCTTTTTTTCTAATTTTTAATTTTGTCTTTACAAAAGTTTTAGATCACAGTAATTCACATATACAATATAGAGGACTCCCATATATATCCAACATCAAACCCTTTTCCCCTTTCCCCAGGAATTATCTTTTTACATGTTCATGTTATATATGCTGCAGCTATTGTTCAGATATTGAAACATAGCTTTAAACATGGTTCCATTTTGGTTTATGTTATGGTTTATATTTTAGACTATACAATTTTCTAAATTTTTAGTTACCTTATGTTTTACATTATGGTTTCCAATTTAGCCTATAGGCTTTTATACATTTTTGGTGTAATTTAACATGTCCTATATCCATCAGTGCTCGCTACTGTGGACACTTCCACCACTCCCCAGTAACCCTGATTCCATCTATTCTATACCTCTCTCCCCCTCTCCTTAGGGCCCACAGTGACAATCAATCTTGATTACTTGAAGGACCAGATTAACAAATACTTGCAGCAATACTAAGGGTTTGACATACTAGACTGCCCTAAACCATTGGGAGCCACCAATTCTCTCTAGAGACTGTTTGTGAACATCAGTCCTCCACAGGATGTGGGTACACTTTCACACTCATTATATAGGTCTCCACCCAATGATATAATAAACCATGATACAATGAGCACCCACACACTCCTTAGAAGCCTGGCCCTGTGCCAGATCTCCATCCCCCCCTTGAGCATCTGAGACAGGTAATCCCACATTATTATATTTTCTAAAGAGTTTTCTCAACATTATAGTTTCAACCACATACTTGACAATCTCCCACGTCCAAATGTTTCCCCCAGCCCTCCCCCCAATTCCTTAGGCCATCTAACCCATCCTCCCAACCCTAGCCTCCACCCAGACTACAAAGCCCCAGCCAAAGTCATCCCTATGCCTTCATCTTATCCCTTCCCTGTACAAATACTTACCTTCAGCTTATCATAGATTTCATTCATGTAGGCATCAGTGCACAACCTTCCTCTCCAACCCCAACTTTCTTTAAGCTTATCATCCAGTCTCTAGATCTCTGAGACAGCTTGGTTTACTTGTTTCATATCAGATAGGTCATGTAGTATTTGTCCTTCAATGCCTGGCTTGCTTTACTCAAAATAAGGTCCTTATCCATGTTATCCCATGTGTTTGTACTGTTTTCCTTCTTACAGTTGAGTAGTATTCCATTGTATGTATACACCACATTTTATTTATCCATTCATCTGTTGATGGACATTTGGGTTGATCCCAACTTTTGGCAATAGTGAATAATGCTGCTATGAACATTGGTGTGCATATATCGATTTGTGTCCTTGTTTTCGGTTCTTCTGGGTATATACCCAGCAGTGGAATTGCTGGGTCATATGGCAAATCTATAGCTAGTTTTTTGAAAAACCACCAGTCTCATGGGAGTAAGAGAGTATCTCATTGTAGTTTTGATTTGCATTTCCCTAATAGCTAGTGATTTTGAGCATTTTTTTTTCTTGTGCTTTTTAGCCATTTGTGTATCTTCTTTGGAGAAGCATCTGTTCAAATCTCTAGCCCATTTTTTAGATGGGTTGTTTGTCTTTTTATTTTTGGGATATAGGAGTTCTTTATATATGCAGGCTGTTAGTCTCCTATCAGATATATGGTTACCAAATATTGTCTCCCATTGGGTGGGCTGTCTTTTCACTTTTTTGAACAAACTCCTTTGAGGTGCAAAAGGCTTTAATTTTGAGGAAGTCCCATTTAAATCTATTTGTTGTTTTGCTGCTCATACTTTGGGTGAGAAGTTCATGAAGCCATTTCCTATTACAAGGTCCTATTGATGCTTCCCTACATTGTTTTCCAAGATCTTTATGGTCTTGGCTCTTATATTTACGTCTTTTATCCATCTTGTGTTGGTTTTTGTATCAGGCGTAAGATGGTAATTCTCTTTCATTCTTTTGCATATGGATATCCAGTTCTCTAGGCACCATTTGTTGAAGAGGCCATTCTCTCCCAGTTGAGTGGGTTTGGTGGCCTTGTCGAATATCAGATGATTGTATATATGAGAATCTATATCAGAACTCTCAATTTGGTTCCATTGGTCAGTGTGTCTACCCTTGTGCCAATACTATGCCATTTTCACTATTATAACTTTGTAGTATGTTTTGACATCAGGTAGTGTGATTCCTCCAATTTCATTTTTCTTTTCCAATATGTCTTTGGTTATTTGGGGCCTCTTTCCTTTCCAAATATAGTTTATAGTTAGTTTTCCTAGTTCATTAAAAAATGCTGTGTTGATTTTTATTGGGATTGCATTGAATCTGAAGATCAATTTTGGTAGAATAGACATCTTAATAATATTTAGTCTTCCTATCCGTGAGCATGGAATAGTCTTCCATTTATTCAGTTCTTCTTTGATTTCCTTGAACAGTGTTGTGTAGTTTTCTGTGTATAAGTCTTTTACATCTTTAGTTAAACTTATTCCTAGGTTTTTGATTTTTTAATTTACTACTGTAAATGGTATTTGTTTCTTGATTTCCTTCTCAGATTGCTCTTTATTGGTGTACAGAAATGCTACTGAATTTTGTGCATTGATCTTATAACCTGTGCCTTCACTGAACTCATTTATAAGTTCTAGAATCTTTATTGTAGACTTCTCAGGGCAGGATCATGTCATCTACAAATAGTGAAATTTTGACTTCTTTCTTTCCAATTAGGATGCCTTTTATGTTTGGTGCTTGCCTCAGTGCTCAAGCAAGTACTTCTAACACAATGTTAAATAGAAGGGGTGATAATGGGCATCCTTGTCTTGTTCCTGATCTTACAGAGAAAGATTCTAGGATTTCACCATTGTAAATGATGTTAGCTGTGAGTTTTTCATATATACCCTTTATCATGTCCACCCTATGTCTATGCCCTTTGATTGTGGAGTTCAATTCATTAACATTCAATGTTTTCACTGCAAAGCATTACTACTTTGTCCATTTTGTCCTTCAGCTCTCTATTGCATATTGTTCTACTGTCCATCTTCTTTTTTTTTTTTTTTTTTTTTTTAATTTTTTTATTTTTTATTGACTTTGTAATAATATTACATTAAAAATATATATGTGAGGTCCCATTCAACCCCACCCCCCCACCCCCCCTCTCCCCCCCCCCAACAACACTCGTTCCCATCATCATGACACATCCATTGGATTTGGTAAGTACATCTTTGGGCACCTCTGCACCTCATATACATTGGTTCACATCATGACCCATACTCTCCTCTATTCCATCATGTAGGCCCTGTGAGGATTTACAATGTCCGGTGATTACCTCTGAAGCACCATCCAGGGCAGCTCCATGTCCCGAAGACGCCTCCACCTCTCATCTCTTCCTGCCTTTCCCCATACCCTTTGTCCATTATGTCCACTTTTCCCAATCCAATGCCACCTCTTCTATGTGGACACTGGATTGGTTGTGTCCATTGCACCTTTATGTCAAGAGGAGGCTCAGATTCCACATGGATGCTGGATGCAATCCTCCCATTTTCAGTTGTAATCACTCTAGGCTCCATGGTGTGGTGGTTGTCCTTCTTCACCTCCATCTTAGCTGAGTGTGGTAAGTCCAATAAATCAGATTGTAGATGCTGGAGTCTGTTGAGGCTCAGGATCTGGCTATCACATTGTCAGTCCAGAGATTCAAATCCCCTAAATATATCTTAAACCCCAACATTAACTGCACCTCCAGCACATTAGCATGAAAGTCTTATGAAGGGAGATCCCATCTGAGTCCAGATTCATCACACATAAACACCATTTCCAAAGAGGGGCCATCTGCCCTGGTAGTTAACCCCATCGGCCATGACCATAACTCCCATGGGTCTCTTTAGCCCTCAAAGGAACCAATATCTGGGGGTTGTATCTGCTTTATCTGTCTCTCTGACTCTGCTCAGTTGTGCATGAGGGCAAACCTTCTGCCAGCCTCCAGACTCTTTTTTAGAAACTCGTAGCCATATAAACTCATTTCTCCTTTCCATTTCCCCCTTACTTTAGGTCAAACAGCATTTTAAAGTCATGGTATTTTATGTAGACATGGATATTCTGCTGATCCGCATTGAACCTTCCGTATAAGGTCATTTTCCAGTTGCATCATCAGTTGGTAGTTGATAGTGGTCCCTCGTTGCCAGGGAGGCTCATCCCCGGGTGTCATGTCCCACGCTGGGGGGGAGGCATTGCATTTACATGCTGAGTTTGGCTTCGAGACTGGCCACATTTGAGTAACATGAAGGCTGACAGAAGGAAATTCCCAGGCACAAAGTTGCTCTAGGCCTTGTTATTATTTTGGGTTTATCAGCTCACAAGCATAGTCATTAGTATCAGGGGCTCACTGTTGAACCCTCACTCCCTCCCGGTCCCCACCACTGTACCTGGGAGACTGTCGCTGCTCCCCTAGGGACCACGACAGAGCACCACTGGCCAGGAACCCAGTACCCCCCCTACTGTGGTTTTTAATTGTTGCCACTATGAGTATATCCAAACATTGCCATGCACCCTTACTGTCCATCTTCTTAGCCTTTAGTTTACCCTTCCTAATAATCTTCATTTCTATACTCTTCTCCAGATCTCTCACCCTTGTTTTTTCCTTTTAGGCAAAAAAAGTATTTCTTGTAAATCTTGTCTTTTAGTGACATATTCTATCAGTTTTTGTTTGTCTGTGAAGACTTTGAACTCACCCTCCTTAAGGATAGCTTTGCCAGATACAGAACTCCTGGCTGGCAATTTTTCTCTTCAATACCTTAAATAAATCATACTACTTTCTTCTCACCCCCATGGTTTCTGCTGAGAGATCAGTACTTAATCTTATTGAGCTTCCCTTGCATGTGATGCATTGTTTTTCTCTTGCTCCTTTCAGAATCCTCCATCTCTGATATTTGTCATTCTGAATAGTAGGTATCTTGGGGTAGGTATCTTTGGACTTATTTCTGTTTGGGGTATACTGTTCCCCTTGGATATTGATACTTATGTCCTTCATAAGGTTTGGGAAATTTTCCATCATTTCCTCAAATATTCTTTCCACCTTTTTTCCATTCTCTTTTCCTTCTGGGACACCAATATGTGAACATTTGTCCCTTTCATGTTGCCATTCAATTTCCTGACACTCTGCCCCATTTTTTCCATTCTCTTCTCATGTCTTTCCAGTTTAGATGTTCTGTCTTTGGAATCACTAAATTCTGTCTTCATGCAATTCAAATCTGCTCTTACGTGCCTCTAATATATTTTTAATCCCATCCATTGTGTCTTTCTTTCCCATAAATCTGTTACTTTTATTTGCAGGCTTTCAAGTTGTTCTTTACACTCTCCCAGTATCTTCTTAATACCCTTTGTTTCTTTAGTCATATTTTCTTTAAAATCTTCGAGGTGATTAGGAGAGCTGTGTGATTAACATTGATTAATTGTCTTAAATCCTGTATTTCTTCAGAATATTTGATTCGTTCTTTTGGCCGAACACTCTCTTCCTAGTATGGCTTGTAATATTTTGCTGATGTCTGGGCATCTGTATTCATTTGTTGGTGAATTTCCTCTTATGGTCATTTTCTCTCTCTTGTTAATTGTGGTTTTATTTACAATTCTTCTTTGATATTTGTTCAACTTCTTCTAAGTCTTTAAAATTTCCCAGTTTGAATTCTCAAAACTGGGCCAGAGAGACTCGCTAGTGGGCACAGATTTTCTCCCAGAGCTTGGAGAGAGTGCAACTTTTGTCCATGCAGTTTCCAGACTGGCCAGCAGATGACACTTGTTAATGCACCTTTCCACAGCTATTTCAGTCTCAGCTTTCCTGAGTTGCTGTGTTGAATCTCCAGATTGGAGATTCAAAGCAGTCTTTGGTGGCCGAATTCACTTAAGAAAAGCACCCTGACTTCCCCTCCCTTTTCCCTTGAAACAGCTGACAGGGAGGAATATATATGTTATCCTCTCAGTTGGCTGCAATGAGCCATGATTTCACCCCAGTTTAATATCTTGGAGATGGGTGAGGAGCCCTTCCTGGCCACCATGGGGGCTTGGTACTTTACGTTTGTGATTTCAGGTTCTCCATCTCTCTGTCCCTCACCCTTCTTGGAGTTCTGTAGCACTGTCCTGGTCTGCTGACCCCCAACACAAGTCCATTGGGCAGCTTTTGGTTCTTTCTCTACTGTTTGGTAAGAGCATTAAGCTCTGCCTGTTAGTTCACTGCAATCTTCCCACAATCCCTCCACATACATTTTAAAGTCAGTTTAAAGGCAATGTGTCAATATCCACTAGATAGCTTGCTTTGATTTTGATTTTGATTCCACTGAATTAATAGATCAAACTAAGAAGAATTAACATCTTAACAATATTGAGTCTTCCTATCCATGGACATGGATTATCATGGATTATCCGTTTATTTAGAAAGTCTTTGATTTTTGTCATCAGAGCTTTGTGGTTTTGAAAATACTGCCTATACATATTCTGTTAGATTTATAAATAAGTTATTTCATTTTGGTGCATTGCTATTATAAATGGTATTGTGTTTTTAATTTCAAATTCCTATTGTTCATTGCTGTTATAGAGGAAAGGAACTGACTTTTGTATATATAGCCTTGTATCCTGCGACCTTGTGTAATTACTTATTAGTTCCAAGAGTTTTTAGATTCTTTGTGGTTTTCTAAAAATTTCTCATAGTGTGAGTATTGGAAGTGTGTGTCTATTAAAAGGTTTCGTCCATTTCATATAAATTATTAAATGGGTGCATGTAGGACTGTCATAAGATTCCTTTATTAACTTTTTAATATACAAGGTCTCATTAGTGATGCCACCTCTTTCATTCACGCTATTAGTTTATATCTTCTCCTTTTTTCCTTGGTTAACCTGACTAGAAGATTATCAGTATTATTGATCTTTTCAGAGAACCAGGCTTTGATTTTGTTGATTTTCTCTATTGATTTCCTGCTTTTATCTTCATTAATGAATGCCTTAGATTTTATTATTTATTTCTTCTGCTTGCTTTATTCTTCATTTGCTCTTCTTTCTTAGATGGAAGCTTACATTATTGATTTTAGGCCTTTCTTCTTTTCTAATATATATATTCAATGCTATAAATTTCCCTCTA
The DNA here is from genome assembly GCF_030445035.2 of Dasypus novemcinctus. Classification (NCBI taxonomy): domain Eukaryota; kingdom Metazoa; phylum Chordata; class Mammalia; order Cingulata; family Dasypodidae; genus Dasypus; species Dasypus novemcinctus. Next base: position 40,216,226 of record NC_080697.1, read on the forward strand.
AGCATTGCTTTTGCTACTTACTACAGTTTTGATAGGGTGTTCATTTCCATGAATTCTACATATATTTATTATTTCTCTTGAGACCTTTTCTTTGGTCCATGTGTTATTAGAAGTATTTTTATTAATCTCTTATTATTTTGGAATTTTCTAGCTATCTTTCTGTTATCGATTTTACACTAATTCCATTGTGGTCTGAAAATATAAATTGTATGATTTTTATTACTTTAAATTTGTTAAACTGAGTTTTATGGTACAGAATGCAATCTTTCTTAGTGTATATTCCATATGAGCTTGAAAGAAATTTGTATTCTTCTACTGTTGGATGAAGCATTTTATATCCGCCAATTAGATCAAGGTGATTAATAGTGCTTTTCAGTTCAACTATATCTTTACTGATTTTCTGCCTACTGGATGTATCCTTATTGACAGAAGGATATTGACATCAACTGTGGTAGTAGTTTGACTATTCTTGCAGTTCTATCAGGTTTTCCCACATATCATTTGTCTTTCTGCTTTTAGATACGTATTTTTTAAGGATTGCTCTGATTTCTTAGAGAATTGACCCATTTACCATCATGCAATACCCTTCTTTATCTTTGTAATTGCCTTTATTCTGTAATCTGCTTTGTCTGAAAGTAACTATTCCAGCTTTCCTTTTTTTTTTTAAGCTTTTTATTTTGACATAATTTTAGACTTTCAGAAAAGTAGCAAAGATAGTGTAACTCTCCCAAATATTGGTACAAGGGTGTAAATGTGTCTCAAGCATTTGAGTGACTGTTTCCCACATGGGAGTTCCTGGGTTCAGTTCCCTGTGCCTCCTAGGAAAACAACAACAACAAACAAACAACAAATAAAACAAATGAAAAAATCAAGAACCAAAAACCAACTCAGGGGAGCTGATGTGGCTCAGTAGCTGAGCACCAAAGCCCTGGGTTCAATACTAGGTCTCTGGTACCTCAAAAAAAATTTGGTACAATGTAAGCTATAGACTTAATTTGTATTTCAACATATCTTTACTTTTTCTTTTCCTTCCCAGGATCCCACAGTGTATTTGGTTATTGTGTCTTCTTACTCTCCTTAATCTGTGACAATTTCTCAGTCTTCCATTGTCTTTTATGACCTTGACATACTTTTGAGGTGAAATTCACATAACATACAATTAACGATTGTAAAGTGTACAATTCCGTGATTTAACTCATTCACAATATTTAGCAATCATTACCTAACTTTTTAGTTTCAAAACTTTTTAATAACCCCAAAACACCCTGTACTGATTTAGTCATTACTCCCACTTCCCATTCCCCAATTCCCTGGAAATAATCAATCTCTGCCACATGGCAAAGCACATGGCTGTGTCCACTGGTCTCTTCCTTCTCTTCCAGGTTTTGTTGATTTCAACTTCATGCTTCTATAGTGCTCTCTCTCTCTCTCTCTCTCTGTCTTTCTCTATCTCTATTCACTCCATTTATAAAAGACTCCAGTAAGAGGATTAAGATCCACTCTGTGCCAGGCCTTACCTGAAGTTACTTCATCAAAATGGTCCTACTTACAATGGTTTATACACACAGAAATGGGTTAGCTTTAAGAATTTGATTTTCTGGGGTCCATAAAATTCCAAACCACCACACATCTATTCTAATATTAACCTTGGAGTGGTTACTTAAATGGAATACCAAAGTAACAGCTATATGCCTCTTGGTGTAGAGGGATAAAAAATTATTTTATGAAATTTTTGTATCAATTTACAATGTCAATAGCAATGTTTGAAAAAACTGCTTTATCATCCTTCTAGAATCTATTTTAAAATATTTTGTAATTTGATAGTTTAGAATATTAATCTATTTTAATATTCAGTTCTTTCACTATTAGTAAATTTCTTTCCATCTTTTGAAGCATATTGTGATGTTGCTTATTACTCCATTACTGAAAAAACATACAAGATATAGATCATTAAGATTTTAGCTATATGTAAACTTCCAATTTTTAAAGAAAATTATTCCCTCAGTCAGAAAATTGGAACACCATATATTTGTGTATTGTCCTTTTAATCTTAGCTTCTAATAAATAAAATGCCAAAAACTTAAAACACAAAACACGCCTATGGTTTTAGTATTCATGCACCTGTTCATATATGATGTAAATTGATCTAATTCAATTTCAGCTATTGTATGATAATATACACAAATTCAATCATCCAAAAATCTTTTAAGAAGTTTTACTGAATATTTATAATAAATTATAGATAAAAATAAAGTAGACAAATAATTCCTATTTTGTTTTCCAATTTCTACACACATTTGTACAATCTGGAGAAAAGATACATTCAAATACATACATTGTATGATATTCACCTGTGATTTTCTTTTCTCATGAAAATTTCAGTTTAACACTTTTATCTATATTTTCCATAAAGGATTAAACTTAATTTTTATATATATTAGCATTTAGGCCCATGATACTTTTTCATCATATTATTCACTTCTTTAAAAGTTAAAATATAGAGTTCTCAAAATTCAGTTTTCTAAAGTCTGCATGAGAATAAGTAAACAATTTTGGAAAAGCATTAAAAAATCCAAAGTTCTCCTAATTGGACCCTTTGAGAATCATTAGATCAAACTAAAGTATAGTTTTAATCTTTCAAATTCCTTTTAACAGTACCCTAATAAAATGTTACATATCTTTCAACACTATTTTAAAGTGAATACAGATGGATTATTTGGGTTATAGTCAGGAAACTGGCACAAGCCGGATGTTTAAATAAACATTATATCAAAAGAAGCATATTCACAGAAGGTGGTTGCTCTAATTCTATTCTGATTATGTTTATTTTTCCTCTCTCTTTGGGCCTCACTCCCTGCATTTTGGATTAATAGCATCTTTTATTTTTGTCTGAATATAAATCTCGGTAAAAATTGAAATGAAATGAATTCTCCTATGTCCTATTACATAAACTTTAAAAGCAAAGAACGTTTTGAAGGTCTACAGTAGGAATTTGGTGATTAATTATTTACATATTTAATTCATTCTCAGGTGACGTCTCTTAAGGCAAGCAAAAGTGATCAGTCTGTGCAAATGGAAATTTCTGTTCCTACCTTATCCTTATATAAAGGGGTCATTTATACAAAACTAGGAAGGAAATTGGGAATGTGAATGCGTATATAGTATGTGTTGTTTGGGGAAGGGACCTGTACTGGCTAAAATTGTATATATGATTGCTCCAACTCTCTATACTTGTTTGTCAGTGAAGATGGCTGTCTAAATTGATCATTGGTTTCCATGACAGCCAATCCTTACAATTTGGGCTTTCTACAGCATAGATTTTAAGGTCAAATTATTTTTAAAACTACCTAGTTTGCTATTCCACAGTCATCACCTCACATATTATTTGTTAGAATGGGGAGATTGCTTCTTCATGAAAAAATATTGAAAACACTTTCCCACAGAAATATTAGCATGGCAAATTTTATGCACACATACTCCACAGGGAGTCTTTTTTTCAAACCACATCTGCACAGAAACGAATTTTAAAATGATTGCTTTCTTGTTGATGTTTTTTACCAAGGTAGACAACGTTCTTATTTGTAAAGAGAAAAAAATAACAATACCTAGAGAAATACTAGAATGAAAGACCTTTCTAATAATTTTGGCAATTCTTTATAGATCCCCATGGCCACATTATGAATTATTACCCTCTTGCATGGAACCAAATCAGCCTGCTTCTAGCCTATCTTAACTCATATGAGCTGTAATACATTTTTCTTTGCAGCAATATAATCACATCATTAAATATATTTTTAGGTGGTCATGGGATTCTGACAATGCTACAAATCAATTCTATTTTAGATGTTTTTCTGTCATTTTATACATATAATGCATATATTCTGTAAAATTATTCATAAGGTGCCTATATAAGATAAAATACTATACCTTAAAGGTATGTTGTACCTGGAATTCTTCTATTACAGTTTGAGTTGAAGTTATATTAAACAAGGATTCATATTTTCCAGGATATGTCAGAAGAAATGAGGAAATGGCAAGATTGACCAATGTTGCATTTGCATGCCAACACTATAAACTTCAGGGAACAGATTATTAACATGAACATGTTTATTCTGAAGAGTCAGAGCTTTAGGAAAAGAACCAGGTGGATTTGAATATATGCCTTTGTGTGTCACTCAGATTTTCTTCCAGTTCTGCCCTCTGTATTTACGACTAAGTCCTAGAGCAAGAAATCCAGGAAAACTTTAAAATTTATTTTTAAAGTGATTTTTTGTAAGCTGTGTAATAGGATAAAACATCTCTGTGGATTAAAGATGTATTCTCAAATTAAGATGATAATTGAAACAAAAAAGTTTTGTTACAAAAAGACCTGAGAAGCAATCCAAACACTAATGGAGAAATAGTACAATCAGCAGTAGGGAATCTTACATAGGTAATTGAACAAAAAGAAGATATAAAAGTCAGTTGTCATATAGTATCCCAGAATCTAAGAAGATAATGTGTATGAGAACATATGAATACTTTATGGTGAAAAAATAGCTAAGACTGGAATAACAACAGTGTGTGTGTACAGCAGGTGCACATGTATATATTATGACAGTTCGTAGACATTAGTGTTACGTAAATGGTGGCTTTTGGTTTCTATGGGAACTACTTTAATTTTAGGGTAAGGGGATAGAGATGGGTTTTGGAAATAGAATCAAATAAATAATTTATGCTATTGTTATTCTGAATATGATTTTATTCCCAAGCTGATAAGAGATGAATAATGAATTACTTACTATATATCATAGTACTAAAATTTGATAATTAAAAATAGGTAAGTGTTTAGAGAAGATGTACAGAAGTATAAAAGATTGAACAGTTTTTAAATGACACCTAAAAAAAGATTAATATTTATTTGCCCAGTTTGAAGTTAGGGTAATACATAAAAAGGCAACTCGTTTCTACTTATCTTAAAGATTCATATCACCACTAAAAATTGGTTAGAAGTGGATTTATAATTAGTACAATTGGAATATAATTATGGCAGAATAGTAAATGAAAGATGCAGAAAAAAATTTTAGATGTGGATTTCCAGTTGACAAATATAATGACATAAGACACTCCAGGGACTTGCTCCCCTACAGAATCTTTGAACAACTACAAAAATTGGCCAACTCATCTCCCTCTAAACTCCTGAAAATAGTTAAAGGGTTGTCCTAACTAGGCAAATGCTAAATCAAGAAAACTCGAGGAAATTCTACCACTCAAAGAAATCTCTGTCATGTTGCTATCTAAATGGAAATTTAAGAAAGTGATGACTCAAGGATTAAATCTCAGAAACAACACATTAAAATATTAAAATGAGCAGTGACCATCAAAAGGTTACAAGACAAAGAAGTGGGAAATGATTGTCCATTCAAAGGAACAGGATAAATTTTCAAAAGCCATAAAAGAAAAAATACCAGATTTGGATACAACAGACAAAAGTGTTAACAAAATGACCTGCAATATAATGAAAGAGTTCAGGAAAACATGAAGAAAGAACTAAAAGGATTGAGAAAACAATGAATGAACAATGTGAGAAACTCAGTTAAAAGTTAATTTTAGAAAGCAATCAAACAGAAATACTGGAATTAAAGAAAATAATAACTAGAAAAACAATTCTTAGAAGATTTCCACAACAGATTAGAGCTGGCAGAAGAAAGAATCAGTGACCTTAATGATAAAGCAATTGAAATTATTCAGGATGAGGATCAAAAAGAAAAGAACAAAAATAGCTACAATCAAAAAAAAAAAAAAAGAGAAATAGATCCTAAGAGATCTGTGGGACATCATGTATCAACACAGCAATATAAGCATTATGGATTCTCAGAAGGAGCAAAAAGAGAGAAAGGAGTAGAAGGACTAGTCAAAGAAATAATCCAGAAAACTTCCCACCTTTAATAAAACATGATTGCACACACTCAAAAAGACCACCAAACCCCAAGCAAGATAAACTGCAAAAGATGTTGTGCCCAGATACATAGTAAATGCCAAGGTCAAGGAGAGAGTTTTGAAAGTTGCAAGAGAGGAGCAATATGTTTCATATAAAGAACCCCAGATTATATTAAGTGACTGTTTCTCATCAGAAACCATGGTAGCAAGAAGGCACTGGGACAAAATATTTAAAGGTTTGAAAGAAAATAATTACCAACCAAGAATTTTATATACATTGAGATTGCCATTCAAAAATGAGGGACATTTTAGATGATTAGTACGGTATGTGACTATGTCTCAATAATTTTTGCTTTTAATGAGGGACATATTAAGCCATTCCCAGATGAACAAAAGCTGAGGGAGTTCATCCCTACTTGGCCTGCCCTATAAGCAACACTAAATGGAGTTCTTCTAAATGAAAGGAAAGGACACTAGATAGTGGACTAAAGAGGCCTGGAGTTTTCTGGTAAAGGAAACTGTATGGGTAATTATAAATGGCTTACTTTTGTATTCTATATTGAGATGCAGCTCCCCTTTTTACTTCTTACAGGTTCTAAAATGCAAATGCATGAGAATTAATGATAAATGTATGATTTTGAACATACATATATAAATACATAATTTGTAAAAATTGCAACAAAAAGTAATGGTATGGTAGAATACTTGTGTTTGCTGTTGTAGTTAAGTTGGTAGTAAATTAAATGTAAAAGCAATAGATTTAGGATGTTGAATATAAACCACATGGTAACAACAAAGAAATTGTATGAAAAATAGACACAGAAGGAAATGAGAAGGGACACAAAATGATCAATACAAAACATCACATAAATATGAAAGCAGGCATTTTAAAAAAAGATTTGAAGGACATAAAAATTATTAAATTTGCAGAGTAAATTTAAGTAGCAAAATGGCAAAAGAAAGTTCTGCATAATCATCAGTTACTTTAAATGTAAATAGATTAAACTGTCCAAGAATAAGGCAGAGATAGGCAGAATGGATTTAAAAAAAGCATGACTCAACTTTATGGTGTTTGCAAGAGACTCACCTTAAATCCAAAGATATAAGTAAGATGAATCTGAAAGGACAGAAAAAATAGCCCATACAAATAGTAACCAAAAGACAGCTGGGGTAGCAATAAAATTATTGGATAAAACAGATTTTAAGTAAAAAACTATTATGAAAGAAGAAGGGCTCTATTTACTGAAAAGCGGACAATTCAATATGAAGATATAGCAATTATACATATTTATGTACCTAACAGTATAGCCCCAAAATTTTTAAAACAAATGTTCACAGAATTGAAGGGAGAAATAGAAAGTTCTACATGAATAATGGAGTCTTCAACATACTGCTTTTAATAAGTAACTGACTATTTAGACAGAAGATCAATGAAACAGTAAAAGACTTGGAGGACAATTTAAATAAATTAGACTTCATGCACATATAGAGATCTTCACCCTACAGGAGCTGAATACACATTCTTCTCCACTGTACATGGTCATTCTTTAGGATATGTCATATGTTAGCCTTCAAAACAAATCTCAGTACATTTTTTAAAAAAATTTTTTTTGTTTTTTTGTTTTTGTTTTTTTTAAAGATTTATTTATTTATTTCTCTCCCCACCCCCCACCCTGTTGTCTGTTCTCTGTGTCTATTTGCTGCGTCTTCTTTGTTTGTTTCTGTTGTCGTCAGCAGCACAGGAATCTGTGCTTTTTTTCATTGCATCATCCTGTTGTGTCAACTCTCCGTGTGTGCAGCACCATTGCTGGGCAGGCTGCACTTTCTTTTGTGCTGGGTGGCTCTCCTTATGGGGCACACTCCTTGTGCGTGGGGCTCCCCTATGCGGGGGGACACCCCTGCGTGGTATGGCACTCCTTGCATGGATCAGCACTGCACATGGGCCAACTCCACATGGGTCAAGGAGGCCTGGAGTTTGACCTGCGGACCTCCCATGTGGTAGACGAATGCCCTAACCACTGGGCCAAGTCCGCCGCCATTTTTTTTTTTTAATATTGATATCATATGATGTATCTTCTCCAGCCATAATGGAATGAAGCAAGAAATCAATAATGAGGAGAACTTGAAAATTCACTAACATGTGAAAATTAAACAATAAACTCTTAAACAATGAGTCAAAGAAGAAATCACAAGAGGAATTAGGATATAACCTGATGCAAATAAAAATATAACACAATATACCAACACTTATGATACGCAACAAAGGCAGTATTGAGGGGATTTTATAGCTTTAAATTCTCACATTAAAACAAAGAAATATGTATTCAGAACCATAACTTCACAACTGCAACTATAAAAAGAAGAGTAAACTAAACCCAGAGGAAGCAGAGGGAGGAAATAACCAAGATAAGAGGAGAAATAATTGAAAAGGAGTAGGAAAAAAGGACAATACATTATATCTATGAAACCTAAATTGATCCTTTGGAAAGATCAATAGAATTGCAACTCTCTAAGTAGATGAAGGAAGGAAGGAAGAAAGGAAGGAAGGAAGCAATGAAGGAAAGAAGGAAGGAAGCAAGGAAGGAAGGAAGGAAGAAAAGAAAACACAAATAATTAAAATTAGAAATGAAGGGAAGGGGGGGCATTACTACCAAGTTGTAGAAATAAAAAGTATTGCAAAAGTATATTATGGGAAAGCAGCTGTGGCTCAAGGAATTGGGCTCCTGTTTACCGTATGGAGGACCTGGGTTTGGTTCCTGGGACTTCCAGGTGAAAAATGTAAAAAGGCAACCCAGACTGCACGGTGAGTCTCAGGCCCCAATGTGGAGAAGTAATGCACCAAAAAGAAGATGATAATGCAGCCAGATAGAAAAGAAAAGAAAAAAAAAGGATGTTATGAATAACTGTACATCAACAAAGTTAAATAAGCTAGATGGAATGAACAAATTCCTAGAAACACACAAACTACCTACAGTTACTCAAGAAATAGAGTATCTCAACAGAACAAAAAGCAAAGAGTTTATATCAGTAATCAAAAACCTCTCAAGAGAAAAAAGCCGAGGACAAGATTAGATGACTTCATTGGTTAATTTTATCAAACATTGCAAGAAAAATTAACGCTAATCCTGCCAAACTCTTCCAAGAGGAAGGAACTCATTCTATGAAGCCACGATCACCACAATACCAAAGCCAAATAAAGATACCACCAAAAATATTACACACCAATATCCCTTATGACAACAGATACAAAAATCCTCAGTATAATACTAGTAAACCAAATCAAAGAGCATAAAAAGAAATGAAGATCTGATACATGTTGCAAAATGGATGAACATTAATGATTTCATGTTGTGTGAAATAGAACAGACACAAAAAAACAGTTTATGTTCTTACTTACATGAAATAATTCGAATATGCAAATCCATAAGAATACAAATTACCAGGGGACTGAGGGAGGGGTAAGGAATGGGGAGTTAATGCTTAATTGGTACAGAGTTTCTTTTTGGGGTAAGTAGAAAGTTTTGGTAAGCCATGATGGTGATGGTGGCACAGGATTGTGAATGTATTTAACACCCTTGAATTGTATATTTGAAAGGGGTTAAAATGTTAAATTTTAGGTTGTATACATGTTACCAGAATAAAACTTTTTTAAAACCATAGAACTGTACAATACAAACAGTGAAAAAAAAAAACCTAATGGACTACAGTTAATAGTATAATTTTAATAGTATTATGTATTTAATTGTAACAAAGTTACCACATTAATATAGAGTCTTAATATTAGGGGAAAACTGAGTGTGTCAGGGGTGTATATGGGAACTCTAATTTCACTGTAAACCTCTAATTAAAAAAATGGAAAAAAAATCTGGATGCATGCTACACATGATTGTATAAAAAATAGTTGTAAGAATTGTAAGTGATATTTAAATATTTTATCTAAATATGGTATAATGCTACTTTATGTAAAACATATTGAAACTTGAACACCTGTTGTATCATGTCCAGTATATTTATCAGGCAATTATATTAATCCTAATTGTACTAATTTTAAACAACAAAACATATATTATGAAAAGTGATTTTTTTTCTCATATTGGATCCTAAGCTCCATTTCATAAAAACAATTATAATTTTAAATTACTTTATTTTCTAAAAAAATTTAGTTGGATACAAGCATATTTACTTGTGTATACTTAAAACTATATCCACATATAACATACCTGTGTATACCTATTTATACACGACAGCATTTTCTGTACCTTGATTTACCACTCAGTTGTATGTAGGATTGGCACAAGATTGCTATGTGTGAAAATAGGGTCCACTCTCAGAAAAATCCCATGTTTGCTTTAATGCTCTGCTCTTATTGTTTTGAAATTCTTAATAATTTTATCTTTGACTTGGTGTTTTGTAAGTTAAGCTCAATGGGAGCGTGGGATAAGTACATGCACACAACAAAATGCATGCCTGTGGTTCCTTGCAGTCCCATTCCATTTCATTTTAGTGATTCCCAATGAACATAGAATGGCAGGGGATGTACAAAATAGGGGAGCTCAGTGAGCTATGTGAAACTTAGTAAACAGAGGCATTGAGAGCCCCCGAGAAGCCATGCTTTCCATTCAAACCAGATCTTGCTTTGAACATTGAATCAGTGACATTCTAACAGACATGAAAAACCAAGGAATCCTATCATATCCTTTCTTACTAGTGTTACTTTCCTGTATTAGCCAAACACATACTCTGAAAATAGCATTAAAGGAAAGAGAAAAAAAATAGGCAACCTTTACTCTGATTCAGCCTCTTCAGATACTCTTGTGCCGTACAGGGTGGCTCTCTGTGTAAATGCTCGGCACCAAGGATACACTCAAAAAACCCAACAATATGTTGTGTACAAGGATAATGACTCAGGCCAATCAGATGTCCATTTGTTATTGTGTTTATTAACCCTTTATTTCTTAGTGTTATAAACTCCAATTAAAAGTGATTTACGTCTCATTCTTGTAAAAGAAAAAAATAGGACAACCAATAGATCATTTTCCTCTAAGCCTTCCTTATAAATAAGGAGAAGGAAAAGTATTGATTGAATATGTTCCTATCAACACATGTGTTAAACAGAGTTGAATTAGTTTCATGCAGCTTTCCCACTGTACTTATAAGAATGTAATACATATGCCAGTACAAGCTATAGAATATGTATTGTATATGTTTGGTAATTCTGCACCCTAGTTAAATGCTCTCATATTTTCATTTAAAACAAGCAGAGCACAATATAAAGGTGAAGAGTAAAATTTACACTAATAATCTAAAATTTTAACATCTTCACTTAGAATGATATTAAATGACAAATAAAAACAACACGGCAAGTCTATAGAAAGAGACCATGGAAGAGAGGGAAGAGTTTTATAATTTAGTGCCTGTACTTTCACTTTTTTCCTGCTTTTAGAACAATAGATCCTGCATTTTCATTTTGCTGTGGATCCTGAAAATTATGTAGCTGGCTCTGGATACTGTATTTGGACAAAATTCCCTAACTACACATATATCACTAGTTCAGTTTTTCTTACTCTACAGTATTTATCTTATGGTGTACATTTTTCCCCCCTTTACCTAGTATTTGATGGACATTTTTTGTTCTTCCATTCTTCTATAAACACTTTAAATACTCTAGTAAGTACCTATGTGCACAAACGTTTGCTTTCACGGGAAAATAGTTCTTTAGAAGAAATTTGTATTAACCAATTGTTGGGCCCAAGGGGATGTATACATTAATAAACATTTTTCTAATTGTTTTTCCAAAGAATCTTCACCAAGTTATACACACAACAACTGGGCATGATGTGCCTAGTTTCTTAATACACTTGCCAATAGGGTATATTTCAAATTTTGCTTAATATTTGCTAATATGATAAGTTTACATTTTCATTTTTCTTTAGCATATTCATTTATTTTTTATTACATTCCTTATTTTTAATGCTTCCTATGTGTTCTGCATTTTAAAATACTGTTAGGCTGTCATTATTTTTGTTTCTTTGATTTCCATGTCACTTTTTAAATGTTATAATTTATTTCAATATTTCTACCAGTCTCCTTTACGCATAATTTTAAAAATCATACTAAAGCCATTAGTGATGATATATCAACTTTTGTGATACTCATTGACCCCTTACTGTGTATAAATAAATTCTGTGTATCCACATTTTGTCCCATATGCCTCCTCCCACCCACTCTCCCCTTCCTCACTGTATTTAGTTTTAAATTATTTCTACCTTATAATGGTGTAAAACATCTATATTCTCTTCTTTAAGAGCAGTCCCTGAAGTTGTTTGCATAGGTTCTATCAAGAGCTGAACTGAGCTCCCAGGGATCAAAGATGATTATGACCACAATCAATTAAAATCGGAAGCAATAGTCAAGTCTTTAATTACTTACTGCAATGGTATAAGTAAGAGGTTAATTCAGGGGAAAAGCACTGGCTCCCACTTGGTCAGTTGTCCACCACGGACGGACCTGTACCACTGAGTGAGTCAGCTGGGCAGCCCACACAGGAGAGATGTGCCACTGCTGAAGGAGCCCCAAAGCAAAGGGGGCTGGGAGGGGTCCAGGAGTGGAAAAGTACTGAATGCGGAATCCGAGTGGAGTCAAGTGTCATCAAGGTCTCTGCTCCTCCCTCTGATTAGCAGTTCTTAGCACAGGTGCCTGGGGAAGACCCCAGGGTAGGAGTGTGGATATGGGCTAGAGCATGACAGCGGCCGCGGGGAGCGGGGGAATCTATCCTTAACTGCAGCTTCCCTCCGAGACTGCAAAGGGCCAGCTGCACCCTAAGTCTGGTGCCAGGAAAGGAGTTTTCACCAGTGAGGAGTATCAGGTAAAACCTTGGTAATTATGTGTGATCAGGCCTGAAAATCCTATGTAGGATTTTGGCCAGAAGCCAGACATCTCAGGTTCTAGATGTTCAACTCAATCTGAAACCCTTTTCTAAGATTGCTATTCAAATATTACTTGATTTATTAGATTTCACATTTAAATAATTTATTCCAGGAAAGGCAATCGGTTCTTTGCCCTCTTGTGTGTATGTGTGTATTTATTATAGTAGTCGTAGGTTTATAGAAAAGTCAGCAGAAAGTACAGACCTCTCTTATAACTCCCCGGTGCACACACTCAGTTATAAGTTTTATTGTCCTTTGCCTTCTTATTTGAATAACAGTTTGAAAGCATCTATGACATTGACATTCCCCGAGGATTTTATAGACAACCCTAAGCCTCCTATTATTATTGAAAGCTGCTGCGAACAAGACTGAATTCAAACTTATTGTCCTATCTTGTAGGTGAATTGACAATCTTACCTGGATACCAGACGAATTATTTTGAAGTCTAGTATATTCACCAGGGTAAGTTTTATTACTGAATATTCTTTATCGGCATCTTCTGTGATATAATGAAATCTTATGTCTGCAGATTCAGGTCTTTTATTTCAGAAAATATTTCCTACATTATATCTGTCTCTGTATTTCTCTACTCAACTTACCATGCCTTTTTTTATGGGATTGTCAAATATGTACATAAAAACTTGCTTCACCTACACTTTATGACTAGCATTTCTTTCTAATAACTTTAACTCAGACTTTCCATTTAAAAAATAAACTTGCTGTGCTTGCTTTGGCAGCTCATATACTAACACTGGAAGATACAGAGAAGATTAGCATGGCCCTTGCACAAGGATGACACACAAATTTGTGAAGTGTTCCATCGATTTTTAATGTAACATTTATGTAATTTATGTGTCCTTAAAAAAAATAAAAATCTATATTTAAAAATTAAATAAGTGTTCCTTTGTCATTTAAAGCCTCTCCACCATAATACTGGCCATGCTTTTATCACTGTCTTTTTTTAGAATTTATTAAAAACAGCTTTAATTTCTGAAAACATTGTATTTTCATTATTTCATTTATTTATGTCTGCTCCCTTTTTGTTCTCTTTTGTTATAATTTCTTTTACTCCATATATCTCTTCTGTAGCTCTTTGAAATACCTACATTTTTATTTATTTATAAATCTGGAACGTTATTTGAAAATTAATTCTTCTTTTCCTATGTATAGTTTATCTTATTGCTATTTTTCTCCTTTTTAAACTTTACATGAAACATTATTTCTGATGATTAGGGTGTTATTTGTGTATAGTTTTTATTTCCCTTTAGTGTGTTATGAATAGTTGTTGCAAAGTTTCTTGGCATCATCTCTTCTTTACTTCTTGTTTCTAATTATTATTGAAAGCAGGGTACTTCGGTTTCCAATAGTGTTGGATTGTCTATTTCTCCCTTCAGTTCTGTCAGTTTTGCTCCATATTTGTTTGGGCTCTGTTGTTAGGTGCATATGTGTTTATTCATATGCTTTCTATTATTCATATTTTTTACATATTTGTACAATTTATACAGTTGAAATGATTAATATAATAGATATAAATTAAAATGCTTGGAATATAGTAGGTGTTCTCTAAATGGTAGTATACATGCTTGATAGTATCAGTAGAATTATCATTAGTTTATAACCATACTTCTTTTATTGGTACTAATTTTCTTAGTCATGTTAGAAAATTCTGACTAATCATTTCTCCATTTGGTACCTTAGGATAAAGGGACTAAAATCAAATCTGCAGGGTATTAAAATTATACCCATTCAATAAAACAATTGTTTTCAGTTAGAGGCATCTCAGTCAGACTGATCAATCCTTCATTTAAATTGTAATTTCCTTCTCCTTCTGCCCCATAATTTGCCCAGAATGAAACAAGTCCTCCACAATGCCGTTGGATGGTAAATTAGACGCTGACTTCTATGTTTGCTAATTTATTCATGTACATTTGATGGCTACATTTGGAAAAAGCAAAATAAAAGCTATTCTTTGGACAAACTATTAAGAAATATATTTGTGGTTTAGACTCAGTCCTTTTCCTAAAATTATCCATAACATTCATAGTGCTATAGTACTGACACTGTAATCAATACTCTGGGATATTAAAAAAGGTGAATCATCCTATGCTTGGTCTTAGAAATAACCCATATATAAATTTAAATATGCACACATATACAAACTTACACATATGTACAATATTCTGGGAGTCAGAGGCAGACCTGTCTTCTCCTAGCATAAATTTAAATCTCAAAATATAATTATGTTTCTTTATTCATTCAATGAACAATTTACCATTTTGTATCAGTAAAAGGATGAATGATTCATTTGTTCCATTATTCAACAAGTATTTATCAAATATTTACTGTTTAACATGCATAGAGCCTCTATTCTAAAGTGACTGTAGACAGACAAACAGAAAATTGTGACACAGAATAAAAAGATAGAGGTGTCAAGGCCAGGTGAGAAGGGTAGTGAATGTCGAAGATGGCAAGATTAGCTTGAATTAGGCAGTAACTAGAAAGTAAAGAGTCACAACATCATATTAAAGTTTTGGAAATTTTACTGAGGGAGACGCTATCTAAGAGAATGGCTGGATGGATTTGCAAGTGGGTTAATCTGCTGCTACTTATTGAGACAGGAAATACAAATGGAGGAGCAAAGATGTTGCCCTTAAGAAATTAAAAGCTTTAAGTTAAAGATATTAATTTATCTGCCAGTCATTGAAAAATCAGTTTGGAATGACAATTAATAGGAAAAGTCTTGTTTACATTTTTCATTAGGACATCATTCCTAAAAAATCTGAGACTTCATCATTCTCTTATAGGCATCTGTTGGTTTGAGGAATTCAAGAAACACAAAATGACAGTTTCCGTGGTTGTAGAGCAGACTGTTAAAACTATTTATTATTTAGATGTAAACTGTTTCTATCTGGAGTGACCTCCTTATTCTCAGTACTATCTGTTCTACCATTTCTTGCCAAACACATTCATCTGAGTGGTCCGAATCCTTTACTACTGTAGTAAGTCATGTCTCACTGTCAATGCCATTTCCTCACAAACTAAATAATTTTCTGCAAAGAGTACCCTTTTGATCAAAATATCTGGCTACCAACATGTATTCTATTAAGTGCTATGCTTGTGATATTTGCATGAGGGATTGAGAAGTTAAGAACCTTTTTTATTTTGCCTCATTTATGTGACAATTCAAGAAAAAAAAAACATATCCAATATATGTAACTACAGGTACTTAAACTGCTTTGCAATAAGCCAAACAAGATATGAATACACGAAGAGGCGTGAAACATAGCTCTTTAGGGATATGTACATTTATCCACATCTAGCACGTGTCTCATACTAATCAAGGACTGTGTTTGAAACCAAAGATAAACACGTAATGTTCCTATGTTTGCCCTGGGGTAGCTCAAAATCCAGTGGGAAAGAAAAATACTCAACAACAAGCATTAGTACAGTGCAATAAAGTAATCTCTTAGGAGAGATACGTAAAAATATCTCTGGAAGCATAGACCCAAAATAATTGTGCAAACCTAATTTCTGAGGAATTTTTTGGCCAATACCTGAATTTTTCAGTCAATACCTGAAATATTTCCTTTTAACATCATTGAGATGTGGACTAAGATACTAATTAATATAAGTACATAAGCATATATGTATATATTTATACACACATACATATATCATAATGTATATGATATGTATATGTGTATGCACGTGTGTGTATATATAATCAAATAATGAGATAAAGTGTATATATAATCAAATAGTCAAATAAATTTGGCCTCTTGTTTAACCAACTTGGTTGTATTCTGTGGACTTATAGGGCACTATGTCAGTATGCTTTAATTAGGATAGGGTGATGCAGGGTACTGCAGGGAGGCAGGAAGGAATGTATATATGTGTGTGGGGTGAAGTATTAAGTGTACAATTTTTTGGAAAGAGAGTTAAAAGGACCGAAATCCCTGAGATCAATTTAGTTCAGTAAATATCTAACAATATATCTTATACCTACCAGTCTGTAATGCACTAGGGATGCAACTATGAACAAGACTCAACCATGCCCTTACAAACATCACAATCTAGTGCAGTGATAGATTTGTCAAAGACAGTAATTCATCAGGAATAATAAAAGCATGAAACTGTGGCAGCAAAGAAGAGGGACAACTGGAATAATCTGGGCAAGTCAACAGCAGTTTCTTAGAAAAAGTTACACCTAAGCTTTGTCTTGAAAAATGAATTCATTATGGACAATACATAAAACTTTCAACTATGAAATTTCACAGGCAGCCATTCTTTAGAGATTGTGTGTGGTGTGTGATTTTAGACTGCCATTTTATTAGAGGTTTGAAAGAGATCAAGATTTTTTTGAGCAATACACCAGGTTCATATTGGAACTCTTCAATGCATTTTTTGGCTTTTAACTTACTAAAATAGTGATTTCTCTGATACCACAGTGCTGTCTTGATTTGGTCCCATTTTTCAAATCAGTATATAGGTGCCTGAGCCTCATCTCTGTCAGTTTAGACAAGTCACTTTATCTCTTTATGTCTCTGTAAATCTCCATTTCTGTATCTACACCACTAGGATTTTAAAGTATGGTCTGGCTAACACTCAGGAATAAATATCCTAATGGATCTTGTATTGAGGGAAAAAAAAAAAACCACTGAAATGATCAGTGCTATGTAATTCAATATTGTAATAATACAACTTCCTCATACAAACCCCTACCCACATTACCAGTCAAATTATGGTTCTTTTTTATAAGAATATTTTGAACGCTCAAATGCAAATTTAATTTTTCAATGTTAAATATTCATCTTCTGACCATTAAAATAGATATGGAAACTAAAGTTTAAAGAGATAAAGTGATCTGCCCAAGGTGACATGCCTAAAAATTGGCCTCATAGAATGCCATTGCAAATTTTAGCCAAAGAACTCAATTAGAGGCAAGTATTATTCAAATAGTTGAAATAATTTTGAGGGAATACTGATGGAATTTAAAGATACTCTTCCTTAATTTACTGAGTTTAACTTTCCTTTTGATAAATTTAGAAGTTAATAATTAAAACTTCTTTTATCTTTTTTCCAAGATAATATGAGGGAAAGAAAGATTAAGATTTAGCTACATATTTCATTCCTTAACAAATATTTACTGCCCTCCTAATATATGTAATGAATTTTGTAGACCAGTGGTTTTCAACTTGTAGCACACCCATCCACCAGGGAACATTTGACAATTCTGGAGATAGTTTTTGGTTGTCAAAACTGGGCAGGGGCTCCAGTGGCAACTGGTGAGTGAAGGCCAAGGATGCTATTAAACAGTCTACAATGCACAGGGAAGTGCCCCACTACCAAGAATCTGGCTCAAAATATTAAAAATATCAAGACTGTGAATCCTTCTGACTCCTGTGCCACAACCACTGACTTTCATAAGTGATTCACCTTCACATTAAAAAATCCAACAATTCAACAGTCATCAATTTAGTGCATCACTCTGGTTGAAATTTTCAGGATAATTATTCCATCTATTATTTGACCCCATCTGTTACTACTCATCATATTGTTAAGACTTTGTAGCATGATGTGGAGAAAAGGGTTAGAGCATTTTAGAAACTTTGGGTGGCATATATTACTGAACACAAACAACTTCATCCTCAATAACAGGTGCTGTAAACCCAGATTTTCAAAGTAACTGATACTGCACTGTACCGAATTCTGTCTGTATGGGTACAGATCCAAAGATTAATTATATCCCAGTGAGCTATGAGAATTATTCCTGATGTACAGATGGAGAAAGTTATATAGATTAGTTAAGTGACTTGCCCAAGGCTTTTTAAGGGATGAGATTTAAGTTCTGAAATGTATAAGCATAATGTGCACAGACTGGTACATCACTGTACACTTGTTTGCAATTGTAAATGCCTCAAGCCAACCAATTAACAGTTAGGGAAAAATGAGTATCTGTTTCATTTACTTGCCTTATTGTGTTATATTATCCATATAAATCCTGGCTTCTGCTCCCACGATTTTAGCTAAGAAAGCATTTGGCATATACAGTCCTCCTCCCTTTCTAATAAATCATTTGATGTAGAAAACTTCATCAACCTCTTCCTTTAAGAACCAGGTAAGATTTTTAAAAGGCATAACAACAACAACAACAAAAACTTTTAGTTATGAGGTATAAATATCTCAATCTCAAAAATATAAATCCCAGATTTTAAGATGCTGGAAATAAATGCTTCTCCAGCTCATATGGTTGAGCAGGTAGTGCTTTTTTTTATCATTTTGAAGACAGTTAATATGACATTACATGATGATTTATTTATTTGAGCAATTCACTCATTTCATGTGAAACCCCACCTCACCTTTGCAGGAATGGTTTAGCTTTTTCTTGTTGCCAGTAATTTGGTTAGATCTGATAGATGTTCAAAAGATTATAAAAGTTTGTTTTTAAATTTTGCATTTCCATGGATTATTCCTAAGAACTATACTTCTGTCTGTTCATGCCAGATCAACCCACCTTAACATCATATTGAGTCATACAGGTGAGCTTTGAGCATACCTGGTTATTCCTGATACTGGGTCAACCTTCCCACCCACACTGCCTGGAAACTCCCCTTCCTCCTCACCTGCACAGATTACTCTCAGTGATCTTGATCTCCCCGTATGTGTCTCTGTCTCTAAATGACCTTCTTGTGGCCTTCTGAACTTTGTTGTTTGTGCGGTAGCTCCCCATAGTTTGAATAGTGACTTCTCCTGATGGTTTTCATTGTTCTTGAGATGCTGTGCTAATGTAAAAATAAATTCAGTCTCTAGTTCACAGCTATGTAGAAAACAATTCATGGTTTTGGTCCATTACCAAAACAATCCAAGTCATGTTCATTCTGCCATTAGAGGAGGGCATTTGGCTATTTACTTGCATCACATAATATCTTCCTAAGATATAAAAAGAATTATTGTCCAGAAAGTATTTTCTAAGATCTTATGAGAGTCTCAAAGGGAATGCTGTATTTCCCTCAAAATAATGACAAGTACATACCATCAATGTTTAAAATGAATCAGAATGACCATAAGTATGGGAACAGATGTAGAGTAATCGGGCCTACATACTCTGCTGGGGGGTGATGCAAAATGCTGCACCAAATTTAGAAAACAGTTTGAAGTTATTTGCTAGATTTTAAGATACCTATAACCAATGACTCAATACTGTCTTTCCCTGGCATATACATAAATGCCTAGTAATGTATATGCATGCACATACGTACCTATATAAATGTATAAGAACTTTCATAGCAACATTTTAAATAATAACCCCAAATTGGAAACAAACCAGCAGAATGGATAAATAAATTGGAATATAGTCATACAATGAAATACTATACAGTAATGAAAATTACAAGCTATAGCTATGTATAATAAATTGGATGAATCTTGCAAATACTGTGTCAAGTGACAGAGCAAAGACACAAAAGAGAACTTACTGATTATTTATTTATATAAAGTTATAGAAAGACAGGCACTAAAGTCCTTAATGTCTGTACTTAAGTGGTATAATTATAAAGGAAAGAAAAGGAATTACTATAAAAGTCAGGTTACCGGTAACCTTTGAAGGGAGGGGTAGGGAAAGTGATTTGGTGCAACATTAGGAGGCCCTGGGATACTTAAAATGTACTCCTTTTCCAAATCCATTTTTTAAATTAAAGCAGTTACAGATTTACAGATAAATCATTCATATAACTTCCCCAACTCCCCACCCCTCCACACACAGCTATCCCTATTATTAATGTTTTACATTAGTGTGGTACATTTTCTACAATTGGGAAACCATTATTACAATTATAAAATATAGTGGATAACTACATTAGGGTTTATTCCTCAGGTTGTATAGTTCTGTTGTTGTTGTTTGTAATTTTAATTCTGTTACCATATACACAACCTAAAATTTCCCATTGAATATGTGCTTCTAAATCAATTGTGAGTACATTGACATTCATGTTGTAACATTCACTGTGCTGCTCATTACTTTTCTGTGCACTTCTGAGTCTACTGTTGCATTTTACAATTTAAAAGATGGTATGCCTATTTGAAACAGGTTCTGTGGATAAAGACATTTTTTTCCTTATGGATACCAATTTCTTTAAGCAGAAATATTGATTTTTCTAGGCAAAATAATATTGGCCTGCACATACAAAGATGCCTCCATCTTTTGGAATATGGAACCTTCCTTTTTGCTCCAGCAAGCTGCCTGGTTCTCTGCTTATCAGTTATCTGGCCTGATGATCAGAGTAAAACACAGGTGTTCAAGGAAAGGACAAAGGGTTCGTGAGATGGATGGGCTGTCGTCTTACCAAGAGTGAGCCCGTTCCTGGGTGATGGCCCTTCACTAAAATAGGCTCAAAATAAGGTTTGGAATTGAGTTACTGATAAAGTACCAAAGACCAGTGTACTGTAGTGATGTAAGATTTCAACAAGGAGGACATTAAGTGGGGAATATGTAGGAATCTCTGTATCTATCTTTGCAACTTTTAATTTTAAAGTTATTCCAAAATACAAACGTTATTTAAAAAGCACACACTAAAAAGTAGAAAGTATTAATGATAGTACATCACATCTTATCTCTTTTCCCCAGGAGCTGTCAACAAACACAATAGAGAGTATTAGACAACATAATTTAGCCCGTTCTCCTTAAGTTTCCATAATGAGAGAACTATCTTAGAGATACAAATATGGGGCATTTACTTCTGGTTTCTTTCACCAAATACCCTTCCTCATTCTGTCTTCTGTAGAGAGGAAAGAATAATTGAGTCAATGGGTGAGACTGAAAGCAGGAATTGTCTGAGTGACTCAAGCACATACAAGTTTTAATTTATATACATATATACATAATTTATTTTTAAAAGATACATAGATCACACCAAATGTTACATTAAAAAAATATAGGGGATTCTCATATGCCCCACTCCCCATACCCCCCACTTTTCCCACATCAGCAACTTCTTTCATTAGTGTGGTACATTCACTGCATTTGATGAATACATTTTGAAGCACTGCTACACAGCATGGATTATAGTTTACACTCCTTCCCACTCAATTCTGTAGGTTATGGCAGGGTATATAATGGCTTGTCTCTGTCATTGCAATGTCATTCAGGACAATTTCAAGTCCTGAAAATGCCTCCATATTATACCTCTTTTTCCCTCTCCCTGACTTCAGCAACTCTAGTGGCCACTATATCCACATCGATGATACAATTTCTTCCATTACTAGAATCAAAATAATTCTATAGTAGAATACCAGTAAGTCCATATTTTATTCCCCAGTCCTGAGGATTCTGGGATGGTGGTGCTCATTCCATTTCTTAAATGAAAGGGGGCTTCAATCGCACATGGCTGATGGATGGGGCTCTCCTGCTTGCACTTATAGACCCTCTTGATTCCTTGGTGTGGTGGTTGTCCATCCTCGCCTCCTTGTTAGCTGTCCTGGGTGACTCCAACAAACTGGAGCATAGGTGTGGCAACTCCACTGAAGTCCAAGGCCCAATGGGCACCACTGAACTCCAGAGCTATCTGACATAAGCGTAAGACCTGGATGTCTCTGTAGACCTCAGGAGCACCAGTACCTGGGGTAGTATCTACTTTGGCTCTCTATGAGATCTTGCTGAGATGTGCATAAGCACATCCCTCTGATGACCTCTGAACTCATTTTGAAGTCTTTTAGCCATATAAGCTCATTTGTCTTTACCATTTCCCCCTTTTATTCAAGGTCTTTCCAGTTGCATCACCAGCCCATGCTCGGCAGTAATCCCTAAGTGCCAGAGAAGCTCATTCCCCCAAGTCACATCCCATGCTGGAGGGAAGGTAATACATTTATATGCTGAGTTTGGCTTAGATAGCGGCCACATTTGAGCAACATGGAGGCTCTCAGGAGGTAACTCTTAGGTACCTTGCAACACTAGGCCAAGTTAAAATTCCAAGCACAAAAGTCTCATAAGCATAGTTGTCAGTAACAAGGGCCCAAAAATGGATGATCCTTCTTCACTAGTCATTTACACTGTACTTGGAGGATTCCCGGAGAATGTGGAAGAGCTCTCCAAGATGGAAAGCCAGCACTCCCTCAGTTGTCACGTGAATCTCTACTCAATGTGGCAATACCCAGTGAACATCTGAACATACCTATATACCTTATATGCATGCCCAGGTGAACTCCCTTCCATGCATCCCCCATCAGTGACACCCCACACCAATGCTCCTCTCCTGCCATAGTTGAATCCCTCTGTGATCCAACACTTCTTAAAAAATGAAGCCAAATATATTGCCAAATTCAATTAATAGGAAAATGAGATAGTAATGATAGGTTTAAACACAAGAAATAAAATACATAATAATTTAGGAAAACTAAAAAATATTTGGGGTATTAAAAAAATGAAAAATATTTTTAAAAACTTTTCATGTTTTGCCTTTCATTGCTGTAATAACTGTTGTTCTGTGTATAAAGTGGCAATTTCTTCCATTTCTTCCACAGTGTCTTGTTTTTTTTTCCCATTAGGTCTTGAAAGAAATTTTAGGTTACAGTAAAGACATGTACAGAATATAGGGGACTCCCATATAGCCAACATCCTCCCTCTTTTTCCCCCTTCCCTACTAATGGTCTTTTTACCTGTGGGTGGTATATTTGTTACAACTGATGTAGAAATATTGAAACATAGCTACTAACCATGGTCAGTAGTTACATTATGGTTTACATATTAAGCCATACTCTTATATAAATTTTTGGTGAAATTTAACATGGCCTGCATTCATCATTGCAAGATCATGCAGAATGCTTCCATTGCCCCCTAATTACCCTATCTTCCATCTATTCTAATACTTCTTTCCTCTCCCCTTGGGGCCCTCAGCAACCACCAGACTTCACTGTGTAAAGGACAAGATTCATAGATACTTGCGACAATGCTGAGGGCTTGACACAGTAGTCGAAACTCCCATATTAGGCCACCCATTCTCTTTAGAGACACCCTCCCCTCTGTTTGAGAACATATTGGGCCTCCCCATGATGGGAATACAACACCTTCCCACTCATTATATGGGTTCCCACCCACTGATATAACACACTATGATAAGATGAACACCCACACTCCCTAGAAGCCTGCCCCAGGTGCACCCTGTGCTGAATGCCTCACTACCCAACAGCGTAAACTAGTAACCTTTCCTTGTCATATTGTCAAGAGTTTTCTCAACATTGTAGTTCTGAACACATACCTGCCAATCCCCCATGCTCACCTGCTCCTTCCCCTGACCCTCTCCCCAGTTCCATGGACCATCTGACCCGTCTTCCCGACCCTAGACCCCTTTCAAGCTTGGACCACCCAACCCAAGAGTATTCCTATACCCCTGTCATATCCCTTCTTTGAACAACTACTCTCTTACACCTTATCATAGATTTCGTCCATGTGGGTGTAGGCTCACTATCTTCTTCTCCCTTTATATTTCTTGTAAGCCTAATACACCACATAAACATATCAAAAAAAATCGCATGATCATCTCTATAGATACAGAAAAACTTTCAACAAAGTACAGCACCCTTTCCTGATTAAAAACACTGCAAAAGATAGGAATAGAAGGAAACTTCCTGAACCTGATAAAGGGTGTATATGAAAAACCCACAGCTTACACCATATACAATGATGAAATCCTAAAAGCTTTCCTTCCAAGATAAGAAATAAGACCGGGATGCCCACTGTCACCACTCTTATTTAACATTGTTAGAAGTACATGCTTGAGACTGATGCAACAAAAATATATGAAAGTCATCCAAATTGGAAAGGAAGAAGTCAAAATTTCACTATTTGCAGATGACATGATCCTATACATACAAAACCCTGAGAAATCTTTAACAAAGCTTCTCAAACTTATGAGTACATTAAAGTTGCAAGTTATAAGATCAATGCATAAAAATCAGTAGTATTTCTGTACACAGTGAGCAATCTGAGGAGGAAATCAAGAAAAAAAATATCATTTACAATATTACCTGAAAAAATTAAATACCTAGGAATAAATTTAACTAAATATACAAATGATTTACACACAGAAAATTATACAACACTGTTAAAAGAAATTAAAGAAGACTTAAATAGATGGAAGAATATTCTTTCTCATGGGTAGGAAGACTAAATATCATTGAGATGTCTGTCCTACCCAAACTAATCTACAGATTTAATGCAATCCCAATAAAAATCAACAGAGCATTTTTTGCTGAATTTGAAAAACTAGCTATGAAATTTATTTGGAAGGGCAAGAGGTCCCAAATAGCTAAAGACATTTTTTCTTGAAAAAGAAAAATGAAATCAGGGGAATTACATTACCTGACTTTAAAACATACTACAAAGCAACAGTAGTCAAAACTGCGTAGTATTAGCACAAGGATAGACATACTGACCAATGGAACCATATTGAGAGTTCTAACACAGATCCTCGCATATATAGTCATCTGATATTTGTCAAGGCCACAAGCCCACTCAACTGGGAGAGAATGGCCTCTTCAACAAAGAGTGCTTGGAGAACTTGATATCCATTTCCAAAAGAATGAGAGCAGAACACCATCTCACACCTTATACAAAAATCAACTTAAGGTGGATCAAAGATCTAAATATAAGAGCCAAGACCATAAAGACCTCAAAAGATAATGTAGGAAAGGATCTACAGGAACTTGTAATAGGAAATGGCTTCATGAACTTCACACCCAAAGCATGAGCGGCAAAAGAAAAAAATAGATTAATGGGACCTCCTCAACTGAAACCTTTTGCACTCAAAGGAGTTTGTCAAGAAAGTGAAAAGATAGCCTACTCAATGGGACAAAATTTTGGTAACCATAAATCTGATAGATGCCTAATATCCATCATTATAAAGAAATTTTGTATCTCAAAAATAAAAAGACGATTAACCCATTTAAAAAATGGGCAAGTGATGTGAACAGACACTTCTCCAAAGAAGAAATTCAAATGATAAAAAGGACATGAAAAGATGATCAACATCATCTTTAGCTATTAAGGACATGCAAATCAAAACTACAATGAGATACCATCTTATACCCATTAGATTGGCAGCTTTAAAAAAAAAACAGAGGACTACAAGTATTGGAGAGGATGTGGAGGAATGGGAACACTCATCCACTGCTGGTGGGTATGTAGAATGGTCCAGCCATTGTGGAAGACAGTTTGGTGGTTCCTCAAAAAACTATGATTTGCCATATGATCCAGCAACTGCACTGCTGGATATATACCCAGAATTGAAAACAAGGACACAAATCGATATATACACACCAATGTTCATGGTGGCATTATTCATTATTGCCAAAAGTTGGAATCAACCCAAATGCCCATCAACAGATGAATGGATAAACAAAATGTGGTGTTTACATACAATGGAATACTACTCAGCTGAAGAAGGAATACAGTACTAACACATGAGATAACATGGATGAATCTTGAGGATCTTATGTTGAGTGAAGCAAGCCAGGCATTGAAGGACAACTACTACATGACCTCTCTGATATGAATTAAGCAACTCGAGACATCTCAGAGAGCTAGAGTCTGGAAGATAGGTTTACAGGAAATAGAAAGGGAGAAGTAGGTTTTAATTTTTAACGCCTCTTCTCCCTATGCATACAGTCTCCTCCTCTGAAAGCAGATGTGCCCTTGATGGGACTGCAATTTGCTCTCTTGTACTGTGATGGAGAGAATTAGTATAATTTTAGGGAATGTTGCAACATGGAAATATTAGAACGTCCACTTTGCCTAGATTTAAGCATGCCCTTCAATTCAGCTTTTAAAAAATAAAGCTAATGTTTTTATCTCCATCTGTCTGATTTCTATATTTACTTTTTTTAGATTATGAATTTAGAAATTAGTTCTGTTTTATTGGCAATAGTTTAGTGTCAGTATAGTAAGCATATGTGATTTTTAACCTACTTCTCTAATCTCTGATTCCCTTGCCCAATTCCAAGTTGCCAAGATCTGTACAAGGTTGAAACCCCAGACTGCATATATTCTCATTCAGATCCAGATGTGAAACATGAAAAAAATTTTTTTAATAGGTCTTTGATAATGTAATTTGAATTTTTCAAAGCACCTGCTATCTTCTAGTCCCTGATGCAGAGAATCCAGTATAGTTTTCTTCATTGAGCCTCATGTTAGATAGATAGAGAGATAGATAGAATTTTATACAATATTTATTTTGCAACCACAGGATTTAAGAGTTCAAAATTAAGGAATATAAAATAGATTTGTGGTGAACCTCTGAATAACTGTTTCTCTATGTGTGTTTTAGCATCTGCTTGCTAATAAAATAGACAAGATAACAGAGTAAATACATATTTAAAATTTATTTAATATATCTTGAATAAATATTAAGTCCCTTAAGGATTTTCTCCCTATTTTTTAGTCTTTCCCTTTTCTGAAATTTCAGTGGGATGACTGAGTTCATTTGCCTTGTTAGCATTGAAAGAGAAATTTAGATACATTTTTCATTGCCTGGTTGGACATCTAAATGTTCAGTTGATCTTGAACTTCAGAATTATGTCTGAAGTTCTTCAGAATTATGCATTTTTTTTTCTCCCATACTGTGCCTCCTGGACATGGCTTTGATCTCTTCTACTTTTCTGCCTACTTCCCAAGTTCTGCTTAGGAAATTCTGCCTGAGTTGATGCACTTGCAGAAGTATCATTTTTCTCCTTTTCATAGAAATCAGATTCAGTATCAACATTCTTCCTTTAATTTTTATCAAGGCTTGGAAATTGAAATATAGATAGAAAAATAGATAGATTGATAGGTATTTTAAAATTCCAAGACTTCACATCCCTGTCAATTCCTAACTCGTATTTAATTCTTTTTCTGATTAACAGCATCAAAATGACTAAACATTTATGTATAATGGACCTTAAGTGGCAAGAAGTCATTCATAGGAAGTAATTTAATATATATACCATAAAAGGCAAATTAGGGATTGGAAAGAATGGCTGCATTTATTTATCAGACTTAACTTCTCATGTGCTTGTGGATTAGATAACACTATGGTAAAAAAACAAAAGTACAACCATGAAACCGACTTTAAGAAATGCATCCACCCCCACCCCAGGCCAGTAAATAGATTTCCTAACCCCATTTAAGTCCAAACCTCAATATGATTCTGGATAAAATGTTGACTTTTCTAAAGTAACCTGAATAATTAGGAGAATTTAAAAATTCATGAAATATACCAAGCATTTACAAGGATTCATCTCTTACTTTACTTTAAAGAAGTCATTTCACTTTTATTGTCCACTAATATATCTCCTCAAAGAATCCAGAAGGATTTATTGCAAGTCAGTTGTGACTAGAGGAGTCTAAGAATTTTGAATTCCATTTAGACTCCTGTCTTAACCTAACCAAATTCAACTTCCTCTTTCACTTTTAAAACTGGCACTTTATTTGCTGAAGTGTATGATGAGAGTAGAATATTCAGACAAAGGTCCTGTGACCCCATCACAGCATGCACATGACAACACTCCATGTCATATATAAAAGCAGTGTTTAAGGAGATTGACAAAGATGTCTTCTCCTTGCCATCTGCATATCCTTTCTTACAGAATCATGTGATCCTACATGTTTACCTTCATGATCCCAAATGTAATCCCTACTCCTGCCCTCTATAATATTTTATTTTTAGCTATGTTCTTCCAGTATTTGAGGCTTGCACTTACCATATGTGTTTTAAATTGGCCTGTTATTCAACTCTTGGCCTTACGTAGTACCCTGGATAGGAAGTGCTACTTTAAAGTCAACCATTTTGAACCTAATCTGAAATTCCAGTCATTTTATAAGTAATAGGTCTGGTCAACCCCACTTTCCAAGGTGAATAGAAGGTGAGATGTCGGAGTGATTAATGTACTCAGCAAAACATTTATTCCCTAGAGCGTGATTTGAGGAGTTGTGCTAGAAGTGCTTTCTTGTAACATATTCATTTTTATTTCATGTTTTTCCCTAAATATGAAATAACAATATTGGTGACTTAGTAAGCAAATAATAGAATAGTCTGCACTTAGTGGGGGTAAAGAAAAGCTTTTATTTATCTCCAATCACTCCTTCAAATATGCTCTATTCTACCTTTTTTCTCTGTCACTTGATGATGTTTTGGACATAACAGTCTTATATAAATAGGTTAGTTCCACATATAAAAAAGTCATGTTAGATTTAAATAACACTTCATTCTCACTTCTAATTCAAAACCTCCGGCATTTACTCACAGCTGCACCCACATCTGCATTCCCCAGGTCTAATCAATGGCTCATAGATCTATCATGGAAGGAATACTTTCATTGCATTCTTTTTTTTTTTTTTTTTTTTAATTTTTTTTATTTTTTATTGACTTTGTAATAATATTACATTAAAAATATATATGTGAGGTCCCATTCAACCCCACCCCCCCACCCCCCCCTCTCCCCCCCCCCCCCAACAACACTCGTTCCCATCATCATGACACATCCATTGTATTTGGTAAGTACATCTTTGGGCACCTCTGCACCTCATATACATTGGTTCACATCATGGCCCATACTCTCCTCTATTCCATCAAGTGGGCCCTGTGAGGATTTACAATGTCCGGTGATTACCTCTGAAGCACCATCTTTGTCTAACTCCTTCTCTTTACCTCTTCTGGCTCATTCAGTATTGATGGGGGCAGGGAGCAAATATTAAAGGAAAGGGATTTTTTAATATACCTGCTTGTTTGTTGCTTTACCTTAGTTGGTTCTGCTAAACATTTGTCAGCAGACTGACACAGGCTTCTTACTGATTCCCAGTGTGGCAAGTGTTGAAACGCTGACTCTTGCAGGGGTTGCAGTTTCTTGACATCTTGTTTTAGTCCTCATAGATTCTCCTGGTGGGTAAACACCCCACAAACTGCCTCTTGGTAAGATCTTGTAAGGGTAGCCGGCCTTGTTGTGAGGTGTCTTCAAGACCGTTCAATTCTATCAACTTCCAAGGCATCCACTGGGCCAAAACGTTTGAGAGAGATTGACTTAGTTCTTGTTTTGCTACCTCAGGCTCTTTCCAGTCTCTCACCTTCTAAATTTTTCAGTAGCAAAGCAGTAGCCAGTTAAATTAATTACCTAAATTCTAGGAAACACATGTCAAATCCTTCTAAGAATTTGTACAATGCACTCTTGTTCAGGGGCAGTATTGCTGAGGGTTTACCAATTTTGAAACTCAGCCAGTATCCACCATGAATGCAAATGATGCCTCTTTCTTGCTTACATTCATAGTGTCTTTGGTTATCTTGGAGTTCCCCCTTACTTAACCTGGGGCGTACTCTGTACCAGGGCGACATCTTACTTCTTGTGTGAACTCTCCACCTCAAAGAACCTCCCTAGAAGATCTAGTATTCTCTTTTATTGTGTATTTGTAGAAAAAGGATATGAATCAGAGTGGGTAGAGGGTTGCTAGGCTAGAGTGCTACCTCTTAAATGATCAGGAAGAGATTTCTTGCTGCTGACTGCTGTTCTCTCCAGACTGTGCAGATACCTCACAAATTACAGTTTTTAGTTTGGAAATTTTGGACAAAATTCTGAGACAAGTAATGTAGAATCCTATTTCCCGAACCATTGTTTATTGTAAATTGTCTATGGTGCTTGATTGGCATGATCCATTTAACAGTCATACAATGTGAGAGCTGAAGATCATGAAAGTCTTGATTAAATAACAAAGATCCTCATCCTAGCTTTTTACAGTTTTCATTTACTTGATTTCTACTTTCAAATACATTAAGGTCAGTAAAAAGCAACAACAAAATGGTAGATGTTTGGCAGACCACATAATTAGATTCAGTTCTTGTGCAAAAGATTTTTAATCCAAAAGATTTCTTAGTAAGGATCGTTAAAGCCTTCTTATATTTTCAGACTTCCAGAGAGTTCTCTTCTATTAAATATCAATAAATTTAACTATGGAGGTATAATATTTCAGTGCTGAATAACAATAAAAACCTTAAGTACTAAAATGAAAAGAATCAAAATAAAACTCTCAACACTGCTATGACCTCACTGAAGTCCTAGGATAAGAGCAACTATCAATTGATGGTTCAATAAGTAAACAAAATAATACTCTTTCATAATCTTCAATATTGACACATGAAGCTCTTGTATTTACTCTCCATCACCTTTTTGATAAATGTACTTCACCTGAGTCCTACAGAATGAGGATAAGCTTATTTATGGCTTATCCTCATTCTGTAGATGGAACTGGAGGGTTAGCACTAGAATTTTGCCCAAAAGATGACTATAAGATAAAATAAGGCAAGATGTCTGAAATATGTTATCAAAGAAAAAAGAGTCAGAGATGAGTGTTGGTAGCCATGGTATAGACTCAAACAGGGAAATAGAATCGGGATAAACAAAAGTAGAGGAGCCGCTTGTAGCAAGCAAAATCAGGCTTGCATTCTGTTGAAAGGATCATGTTTGGATCTGAGATTAAGCATCTCTAATTAGTATTTGCATGGAGAGATCCTGGGAGAAGACAGACAAGTGCTAAAATTATAATATACTTGATACATTTGTTCTGCTTTTCCTCTATGTAATGATCCCTTGCGGTTTTTATTTGTTTATTTGTTGAAAGAATAGTGTCAGTGGCTCTGCCTTGGTAATACTTTCTGTCCATTTGTCTACAATCAAGGCTTTCTTCAAGGTCTGCATTTGCAGACCATGTTGATTTGCACAACAATGAATGCAAATTCCTATTTCAGCCAAGTTTTTACCCTCCCATGTCATCATCTTCTTGTTCTTTGATACTTGAAACCGATGTGTAATTGGAATTCCAAAGAGGAAGTTCCCAAATACACTGCTACCTGGAAAACAGATGATTTTATCTCTACCCTACATGCGGATGAGGTGGGGAAGAGGGCTTCTATCTCCAAGAATGTGCAGTGCAACTGTTGCTCTAGTTTGGTTTTATTACCATTTATTTTCTCTGGATAGAGAGAAATTTCCATTTCTATGTTGAAGGTGGGAAGGTCTCCAGAAGAGTACCATATCTATGAATTTGGGATGGGGAGGAATCTTCCACTTTTCGGGTTAATAGACCCTCTGAACAGGGGAGTGATGTGGTGAAAACATGAACTGTCTCCCAACATTCTTCCCTAGAGAGCTCTACCCAGACTCAAAGCCAAGATGAACCCTGAGCTGAAGTATAGCTAGGTGGAGGGCCTCTCAATCAAATTCCATTTGCCTTTTTGTTAATATCAATTGGCATCTTATTCTAGCATTATGGTATTAGGATTATTATCAATTTAAATTTTCTGTGTGAAAAATTATTCCCCTTTTTTTGCTTTTAACTCCTTGGTATTTTATTAAGAAGATGGGTGCAGATTCATTGCAAGATGCCAGTGAGATATCAAATTGACCCTAATGCCCAAATGTGAGGATTTTAGCAATATCTCTTTATTACAAATTAATAACTTGGGACAATATTTTATAAAGTTAGAAAATGTACCTCAATTCCATAAAAATGTTTCAGGTATTGTTACACAATGAAAAACCTTTTCTTTAAAAATTGTCATGACTTCTCTGGGGAACTAATAAAATTGTCTGCATACCTTCTGGGCCCTTAATCTCTTAATCAATACTAATTTGTGGCTAATGTGATGAATTCAGGACTAATTGAAAGTATGCATATTATTAATGCCAGACATTCACCCTATAAGCCCAGTCAGAAAGTGTTCGTTTTTGAGATGAGCAAATTAAAGATTAATTCCTATGGCTGAAAAATAATCCAGTGAGAGAACATAACCTATTTATATAGTGAGCCATCCCCTTCGGTCCAAAAGGCATATAGATTAGTAGCTAATGCATTCAAGCTTAAGCCAAAAAGACAAGTTTCTAATGGCAGCTTTTTCAATAACTCTGTGACATTCTATTATTTCTCAGGGGCTCAATTTCTTCAACAGTAAAATACAGACCTGCTTATTCCCTTCCTATCCAGGGATGCTCTAGGAATTAGAGTCTGTATAGCATTTAGGAAACTGGAGTATAAATGAGCTAAAAAATTTATTGCTTTTTTCATTATCCCTGCTCTTGTGTTAAATGGGATAAACAGTCAAGTTTACGCATAGCAGTATGATATTGACAAATGTATACAATGGGCCTTTAAGATAATTCATAAGTTATCCTTCTCAACTAAACCTAACTGCTTTTAGCTTTCGAAGGAAAGAAAGGGACAATGAGAAAAAGTATTACTGGTTAAGTTTACAATATCTCAATCATCAAAACAGGATGAATGCCTGTCAAAGCAAGAAACAATCCTTTTTTCTTCATTACTAAATCACTCATTCATTCATTCATTCATCTAGTATTGAGTAACTGCTCTGCATTGAAGATAAAAAATTACAAAACAGGGAAGCGGACTTGGCCCAGCGGTTAGGGCGTCCATCTACCACATGGAAGGTCTGCGGTTCAAACCCCAGGCCTCCTTGACCCGTGTGCAGCTGGCCCACTCACAGTGCTGATGCGCACAAAGAGTGCCGTGCATGCAGGGATGTCCCCCTGTAGCGGTGCCCAATGCGCAAGGAGTTTGCCCAGTAAGGAGAGCCGCACAGTGCGAAAGAAACTTTAGCCTGCCTAGGAATGGCGCCGCACGCACAGAGCTGATATCAACAAGATGACACAACAAAAAGAAACACAGATTCCCGTGCCGTTGACAACAACAGAAACGGACAAAAGAAGAACATGCAGCAAATAGACACAGAGAACAGACAATGGGGGGAAGGGGAGAGAAACAAAATTTTTTTAAAAATTGCATTAAAAAAAAGATTACAAAACATATTCTTCAACTTTAATAGTCACTTAATTTCATTTCCTAAATAACAGATGGAGTACCATCTTTGTAAAGTGGTATAGCCAGCCCTTTAAGATGGTCTGAAATTCCAGTCATTTTATTTATATACATATTATATTCTGCTGCCCTACATATACATCATACCACAGGCAACACAGGTGAATTTCAGTTCATTAACCATTCCCCATGAGTTCACTGGAAAAGTCTAGCCATTCCATCAATTCTGTACCTCTCTGCAAAAAATATTCCCATTTCAAAAAGAAAATATATTCATGAAACATTCCTCCACTCTAGATAAAATCAAAGAAATAAACAATCACAAACTGGTAATAGTGTCTCACTTACTTATTTTATTTATATCCCCCACCACCACCACCATCACAATACACACAGAAGATGCCACACAGTACTTGAGGCACTGGCAGTATAGTTTAAGAATAGGGGCTGAGGAGGTAGATTGTCTATGTTTATATGCTGGTTCTTCTACTTTTAACATTGTGATCTTGGACAAATTACTAAATTTTTGTGTGACTCAGTTTTGGCGTCTGTGAAATGGGGATAGTAATAGTACTCGCCAAATTAGGGTGGTTGTGAGAATTAGATGGACTATTTATGTAGAGCTTCTAGATCAGTGCCTGGGATATAGTGAGAGCTACTGAAGTGGTAACTACTAAGACTAGCACAGTACTAACACCCTAGCAGTTAGGAAACCAAAATTTTGTCTGAATGGAAATTAGGAAGGGGCAAATTGAAAACAAATAATTGTGTAAAAAGAATTTCAAATGTAGATTCTTGCAAAAGAAGGGGACTAGAGAAAGATGGGAACTAGTAGATCAAATTAACATGTTCTATATGTTTGTCCTTGGTGTGGCCTCTACCAGTCTCTCCAGCTTGATTCTGAACCATCCTTTCCCTAATAGTCAATAGGCCATTGACACTTACCTTCTTTGAGTGCTGGCAGACCACAATGCTCCTTTCCAAAATGTGACCTTTTCACCTTTTGTTCCTTCTGATTGCAATAGTCTTTTATGATCTCTTCTCAAAGTCATTCATCTTCACAGCCATTCTTGTCCTTATACATCACTTTAGATTCTCTCATTATATCTTCTCATGTCGCCACATACTTCTCCCTTACTGCATTAATCAAATTTGTAATCAGAAATTGATTTCTGAAACTATTATATTAGTGTGGTCCTCTGCATGATATTTTATTAATACATTCTGGCAGAGACTCTCCTTTCTTTTTCCTCCAACATTTCCCATTGTAGTCACTCATGAAATATCTGTCAAAGAATGACTGACACTACCTTCAAAGTTCAGATCAAAATCCATCTCCTTCAGGAATTTATTCATGATCTTCTGGTAAGATTTTATCTCTACTAACTTTGACACACATAACACTGCATACTGACTTCAGCTATGATTGTATGTGTAAAGGGTTTCCTACCATATGAAATCATAAATAATTCAAGAATAATATCCACTTGTTTTGGTTTTGTTTTGTTATTCAGCCCAACAACTAGCAAGTTACACAGAGATGTATATCCAGAAAGTATTGCAGGACATTTTTATTGTGAACTAAAGAGTACTTGTAAAAATCCATGACTGTCTTAAACTTAAATTTATAATTTGTAATAATTTTATAAATATTTTATTTAAGTAAGTTCATAATTTAGAAACTTCCCTGAATGAAATGGAAGCTTTCTTTCCAAAAAAGAGCTTCATTTCAGTATAACTTCCTAAGTGTAGTATTAAACTGAGATTCAAAAATCTTTCAGTGTAGTCTCTCTAACACCAATAACCCACTGAATTATGTGAGGAAACGCTTCAGAGGTAATCACCGGACATTGTAAATCCTCACAGGGCCTACATGATGGAATAGAGGAGAGTATGGGCCATGATGTGAACCAATGTATATGAGGTGCAGAGGTGCCCAAAGATGTACTTACCAAATCCAATGGATGTGTCATGATGATGGGAACGAGTGTTGTTGGGGGGGGGGGGAGAGGGGGGGTGGGGGGGGTGGGGTTGAATGGCCCTCACATATATATTTTTAATGTAATATTATTACAAATTCAATAAAAAATAAAAAAATTAAAAAAAAAAAAAAAAATCTCTTAGTTAATTCATCCATGGAATGCTCTGTCTTGACTACAACCAGCACAGGTCTGTAGGTTTGATTTTAAGATTCTCCTCTACCGTGTGTCAGTAGCTCAGCCTCATGTGGCAATGACAAAATGCATACTCCTCCAAATTCTCCCAGCACATTCCCCTCCAGTCAAATCCACCAGAAATGAAGACCATTTTAAAAAATCACAGAACAACATAGTCATGAGTGCTCAAAGAGGACAAAACAACCTTTTGTTTTTGTTGTTGACTCTCCTGTTATTTCTATAGGAAGCAGACATGCATCATTCTACATATGTGAATCACAAAATCAAAACTGTGATTTCTAAGCAAGGCAAGAGCTTTCTGCTGAAGTGATGGACTAATATTCTGAGGCCAGGATCACATCTTTTTTCATTATTGCTAAAACCCCGGTGTTTAACAGAATATCACCTTGTACATGATAGACATGCAATCAATAGTTACTGGAATGAATAAATTCATAATACACATATTAATAACAAGGATATATGTAGTATATATATTACAGTTAAGTACTTGTAATATGTATATACATAAATATGTATATATTTATATATACATTTTTATATATGCGGGTATATGATATATAAGTGCTTACTTAATTGTTGAGTGAATAGCTAAGTGGAATAAAAATTGAAATCTCCTAAAATACATACTAGTTACGATTAATATTAGGAATGTAATCACATTTTTCAAACTTTCAGTCTACTAATTTGATGCCTACACCATCTGTTCTCAGTTATG
This sequence comes from Dasypus novemcinctus, assembly GCF_030445035.2. Taxonomy (NCBI): domain Eukaryota; kingdom Metazoa; phylum Chordata; class Mammalia; order Cingulata; family Dasypodidae; genus Dasypus; species Dasypus novemcinctus. The sequence goes on from NC_080697.1 coordinate 40,252,808, forward strand.
TGACCTCACACTGATACATATAGCCAGTATTTTCTGTCTCCAATGTATATTCCAGCAAAATACTATCACTTAATGTTAATATACATTTTGTAGGGTGTGTACTCTGTGCCAAACATGGCACCTTACACATATTAAATAACTTTATCCTCCCCAAACCTTGCCAAATAGGTCTTATTATTACTCCTGAAGGTTATAGAGCCGGTTAATAGATTTAGGATTTGAACTTCAACAACTTGTCTCTAGAAACTGTGATACTGAAAATTAAATCCTACAAAAATAACTACTATATTATGCAACATAAATACATAAGCCATCAAAACAAAGCAAGTACGATTCCTGGAAGTCAATCTGTTTCTAGAATAACAACAATATAAGGAAAGGCAAGCATCTTACCCCAGGGAAAAGACTTGGATTTTTCAGAAGGGATAATGGAAAGGTAAAGCCTAGGTGGTTTTGCCAAGGGGCAAATTTGAAGTGAAAAATGAGCCTTGGTGGTGATGAATTTATTACTCAGAAGCTTCTACCTTCCATACAAAGCCCAGGCAGAGTGTGTGCCAGCATGCACAAAAAGATAGGGACAGTCTCTAGGTACACATATTCTGGTCAGTTCTATGGTAATGAATTATTGATTTCATTCTACTTCTTAAGCTTTTGTTCCACTTCACACTGTATTTTTATGATCTATTCATGTTGTCAAGTAAACAAATAATCCATTTCCTCATTACTCATGTTACTCCATGTTATACCTGCCCTGCATTTTGCCTATCCATTTTGCTGGTGATAAATACCCAGTGTGCCTTTGATTTCCTGACACTACATAGAATGCCACATTAAACTATTTCAAAAGTGTATGTGAGAATTACTTGGTCAAGGAAATGCATGATTAATTTAAATAAGAAGTGCCAGAATTTCTTCAGAATAGCACCCATAAACAATGCAAGAATTGTGTACATTCCAAGCCTCTGCCCGTATTTGTCATCCAAACTTTGCCAGTATGACATATGTAAAATTATTTATATATCCTTTTTTGATTAGTTTTCCTCTGACTGTTAAGGACATTTTGTCTTTTTATTGATGTTCATTAACCTTTTAAGGTTTTTCTCTTGTGGAAATTTCTTACAACATTTGTCCATTTTTCTACTAGCATTCTATATTTTTCCCCCTGATTTTCAAGAAATTCTTTAAGAGTTTACATATTTATAATGTGTCAATTTTAGATACTGTAATTTTTGTTTCCTACTGTGTCATTTATTAATTCATTTTGTCCATTCTGTTACTTTTTAAACACATTGTATTATTCTCTTATTTTGATATAATTTCATATACATTTTGTTTCTTTATTGTGTATACTTTTGAAGTGCTTTTTAAAACTCTTCCCCACCTCTAAAGTTAAAGACATTCTTCTATACTTTCTTCAATTAATTAACTTTTTAATTTGGGCCTTCACATTGAATGTTTAATCTTTCCAGAATCAATTTCTCTCTCTCTCTGAAGTTTTATAAATATCAGGGGAGGGAGGGTTCTTTCAATTTTAAACCAATATTTTCCATCCCATCTACTAAACAATCTCTTCTTCGACCACTGATTTGTTATATAATTTTCTCTAAGAACAAAAAGCCAAAGACAACATTTGAAAAAGGATGTTCAAAAAATTGATTTATGATATCTGATTGAAGATTCAGTTTCAAATACAAAAGATGTAAACCAAGAGAACAACGATGTTCACAAGACATAGAAGAGAGACTGCAACAAATTATTGGACAAAAGAAACAAATCAGAGTATGTTGTCTAGCAAAGTAGTATAAGGAAAAGGTATAGTTAAAAACACAAATAAGATGGGAATCAATCTTCTAGGTAGAGCCTAAGACAATTTCAGGGTGTGAAATTGGAAACACAGAAGTCTGGAGTAAAATATGTGTTAAAAAAATAGTGGGGAAGGCCTATAGAAAACTAGATACCTTATGCTATCCCAAATGTCCTTCTCAAGTATGAATAAACAACAAACTGTAGAAAAAGAACAACAACAACAAAACAAACAAACAAACAAAAACAGAATGCTCCACTCTAAAGCAACTAAATGGTCTCCTGGGGAGACTTACACAGCAACAAGTATCAATACCTGAGAGTAAAGACTTCCTAATTCTGGAAATAAAGCACTCCCAAGCTAGTGGTTCCTTTTGGTTCATGAGATGCCATAACACCAGAAAATCCTCCTATTATTGCACATTCTATTCATCCTTCCCATGGAAGGAAAAAGAACAGTTTTTTTTTGCATTATCCATATATGTAACTACAAAGGAAATTCTTACAAGCAACTGAGAATAATAAACAATACCCTAAAAGATAAATATGCAATCAAGATTTACCAGCACCAAACCAGTTGCATGAAAGAGTAGAATCAAGGCAGACAAAAAAAAAAAGCTGACTTTAATGACTTTTATTAATAAAATAGAATTTTAAAAAATTCCTATCACTGTCCTCAAAGAATTTCAAATAGAGTTTAAATAAGAAGTGAAAAATGTAATGAAAAAGAAATAATCAGGAAATAAGAAAAGTATTGGACAATTAAAATTATAATTGGTAAAATAAAGAAAACTTAAATATGCAGACTAGTCCATATAGTCAAGAAAATTCTTCAAGAATATAGAACAAAAAAGACAAAGAAATTAAAAGTACAATGGATAAAACAAGAGCACTAAATCAGCAACCAGGGATATCCAACATTTAACCTGTGGGAAGAGACCATGGAGGGTGAAAGAAAGGAAATTGTCAAATTAATAATAGAAAAAAAAAATACCAGAATTTTTAAAAAAACACAACATTTTTCTAACTGAAAATGTTTTAAAGGTTGACAAGAAAGAAAAAAGATCCATAATTCAATATGTTATGAAATGTTTAGAATACCAAAGATGAACATTATTTTAAATCCTTCAAAAACATAAAAGAAAATCCATATAATAGAATGAAATGATCAAACTGACATCAGCAGCACTGGGTAGTAGAAGACAATGAAATAAAGCTTTAAGGTCCTAGATTTCTCAAACCAGTCAAGTCATTATGAGACAAAAAAAAAAAATTGATAACATTTCCAGTAGTGAAAGTACATTGCGAGTCTATTATAAAAGTTGTGAAGGCCCAGATAACACCTTAACCTTTTAGGAACAGGAGGACAGCAGGTTCCAGAGTGGTGTCTACTGGGGAAAAAAATCATCCAAGACTAGTCATTACAATAGAGAAGCTTTATAAATGTAAGCGTATGATGACAGCTCCATATTCTTTTGTCAATAAGCAAAAAGAAAGGTAAATAGGAATGCCAATTAAAGAGAAAGCTGTTCCAGAAATCCAAGGTCTAAATTGTAAGCTAAAAAATGGCACTATATTTAGAAATTGGAAAAATAAAAAAAAAATAAAGAAAAATAACTTATTTGATCATGGAACTGAAGCTGGCTAGTAAGATAGGGAATCAATAGATGGATCTGGAACCTGACAAGAAGTCCTCGTGGACATCAATAACCCCAAGATGGCTACTGAAAGGCCCCCATAAGATTCTGCCATTCAGAACAAGATGTCCTCCAGAAGCCAGGAGAAGCCCAGATATCCCCCCAAGGACTTTATTATTGGGCCTTCCTGGGGGATTGATGGGTGGGGTAATCAATCAAAACAGCAAACAGCTGCAATTCCTCCCCTGTCATTAGCAAAGGGGCTTAAAAACAAGCACCAAGACCTCTTGCTTTCTTGCCTTTGCCCTGTCCCAGTGCCTGTCCCAGTGTCTGTTGTGCAGCCGGTTCATGTACATGTTCCTGCCTTCCATGCCCCATTCTTGCTGGCTTTACTGTGCCATAATGGCCACACAAGTAAAACCTGGGCATTTATAATTTATAATGGGGAACTGTAGTCTGTAAATCAGCCTGCTTGATCACTCTTCAGCCCCTTCCTCTCTACCTGGGACCCATGATCTGTTATTTTCTACCGTTTCTCTTCCCTTTCGACCTTAATAAATTACTGGTCTAACTCACCCAATGAACTCTTGAAATTCATTTCTGCAGCACAGTCAAGAACCTAGACAAAATCCAGTGACAGAACCATCATACCATGACACCAGAAGCATTTTCCTTCAAGTGGCATATAGTCCATTTTGGATCTTAAAAGAAAAAGAGGTAACACAGAGCATAACACAGGGCTAACTAGTAAACAATATTTTTCTAGATATAATGATGTAAATGTTGTTAAGGACTTTTTTTTTTTTAACATTTATTTATTTATTTAATCCGCCCCCCCCCCCAACTCCCCCAGTTGTCTGTTCTCAGTGTCTATTTGCTGCCTCTTGTTTCTTTGTCTGCTTCTGTTGTCGTCAGCGGCACGGGAAGTGTGGGCGGCGCCATTCCTGGGCAGGCTGCACCCTCTTTCGCGCTGGGCGGCTCTCCTTACGGGGTGCACTCCCTATGCGTGGGGCTCCCCTATGCGGGGGACACCCCTGCATGGCAGGGCACTCCTTGCGTGCATCAGCACTGCACATGGGCCAGCTCCACACGGGTCAAGGAGGCCCGGGGCTCGAACCGCGGACCTCCCATGTGGTAGACGGATGCCCTAACCACTGGGCCAAGTCCGTTTCCCTGTTAGGACATTTTCAGTTTCAATGTTAATGTGAGCAAATTGGAAGGCTTAATTTTGGTATAAAATATAAAAGCCATGGACTAGGACAAACAATCAACATACAGCTAACAGGATTTGGGAGGAGGAAAAGGATGAAATAGTGCAAGCAAAGGCAGTAGTGCAAATGACCTCAACTTACATAGTGAGCTCTTGGGTGATACAACAAGAATTCAGAGTGTTGGAAGATTATTTTGGTAGATTATTTAAATGTACAAAGGTAGTAAATAGAAGATCTAAAATTTTTGTAAATAACAACTATAAGAAATTCAGAAGGAGTATAGGAGAACATAGGTAATAAGTCATAAAAGATGACTGTATATTTTACTTTGATAGAAGTGAGTCAATAATGGCTAAATATGGTAAATCCGTAAATGACTTAAAAACCAGGTGATTAGGTTATAGAAATAATCACCAAAAACAAAGTTAAACAGGAAAGGTTGTCTCCAGGGGTTGGCTATGTGTAGTAATAGGGCAAGACAGTTACTTTTCATATTGAGCATTCCTGTTTTGTTTTATTTTTAAAACTTTTCCTATACCACATGAAATCTACAGCAATTAGTTATTGAATAATTAATAATAACAAAGAGCAATATTATAACTCTATGTGGCAATTTGGAGCTTTTGTGGACGACCCTAGAAAACCCTGTTCTTAAAGCAAATCCATTCCTGTGCATATAAACCTATTGCAGGTGGGACATTTTGATTAAATGACTTCAGTTAAGGAACTTTGATTAGATTGCAGAGACACAGAGAAGCCTCCAGAAGTTGAAATCAAGGAACTCCAGGAACCCCAGAGACAGAAAAGCTGCCAACGGAGCAAGCAGAATCTGTAGGCGACAAGGCCCAGAAGAGAGGGCAGTAAACGTTGCCATGTGCCTGAATGCCTGAGGCTGCAGTTCAAGTCGAAAGGGTCTCCTGGCGTCCTGATTTGGACATCGTTATAGCTTCAGAATGGTAACCTAATAAATCTCCATTGTAAAAGCCAACCCATTTCTGGTATATTGTCTTGGCAGCATTTAGCAAACTAAAGAACACTGCTTGTTTATAAACTTAAGAGGAAAAAATCCCAGTTAAATTTTTGAAAATATTTTGAATATATAAGCAATTTTATCTGAAACTGTATTAAAAATGCATGAGCCCAGTGGGGAACAGTGTTTTATCAATGAAAATTCAGAATAATGAGTAGAGAAGAGGAACTTCTATTTTGCTTGTTGCCCAATGAATGCACGTGGAGACTGTACATATTTTCCAGGTGCAGCTGCAAGAATCATCTTTCCCTGTTCCTTATTGCCAAATATACCATCCTTGGCTTATGTCATATGTCCTAGCTGTAACACTACTGCTATTACTCACAAAGCCAAAGCTCTTTGCAACCTGCTGTTTGTTTTGTTTTGTTTTGAAACTGAATGTATCTTCTAGCCTATGCAGTTCCCTAGTACTGTTTACCCAGGGCTGGCTTTGACTCTGCCTCAACCACGGGAATTCTGGCTTCCAGTAATTCCCTCAAAGGTTGTTACTTCATTGTTGATGATGTAAATTGTATCCAGAATATGAAGTTAAATGTGAACAATAATTCCTCTTGACTGGTTATGGTAAATGCACTGTTAGGAATCTTATGGCTTAAACATACAACCCTGTTTTCTCTTGATCTCATTAGACCATTATCACTGCTTCATAGGATGCATTTGTAGTACAATCGAGAATGTTGGCTGCTATTTAATCTCCTTCCTGGGAGGTAATCTCTTTATCACTGAAATTTTTGGTAATAGAAGTATCTTGTTATTGGTGGCCCCAGACCGCACCTGATGATTTATGCTAATGAGATGACTTGGGGTGGGAGTCACAGGATTGTTAGTCCTAGGGTAAGGGCCAGTCACAACAAAAAGAGCAACTATGTGATTAGAGATTGGGGCCTTGAGTCACATCATATATTAGTTAGTCAAAGGAGTGCTGAGGCAAAATACCAGAAATCTGTTGGCTTTTATAAAGGGTATCCATTTGGGTAAAAGCTTAGTTACAAGGTCAAATGAGTCGCAACTCAAGGTACCATAAGAGGTACTTGGTTACCCAAAGTCTGTTGACACATGTTGAAGCAAGATGGCAGGTAATATCTGAGAGGTTTCAGCCTTCCTCTCTCTCTTAAGGCTCTGTGGGTCTAGCTTCTTCTGATCTCAGCTGTAGGCTGGCATAAGGCCCATCTCTTTTCCCAGGGTTAATTTCTTTCCATGCTCAGTAGCGCTGGTCTCATCACAAGCTCAGCTATCAACTCTCAGGCAAATGGTTCAACTCTCTCTGGGGCTCCAGCATCAAAACCAAATTCTCTCCTCTGCGGTGTCTCTTTCTGTGTATCTATTCTGTGTAAGAGTCTGTTTTATTGGCTTCCCAAGGGGGCAGGGACACAACCCGGCATGCCCTAATGATGTGGTTGAATCAAAACCCTAATCTTAATTTAATAAAGTAAAAGTGAAACCTCTGAATTTAATACAATCAAAGGGGCATCACACCCAGAGGAACAGACCAGTTTACAAACATAATTAATTATCTTTTTTGGAATTCATAAATAATATCAAACTGAAACACATCATATCTGCCCAACCTCCTGGGCAAGGAAAGGGACTTGAGATTGAATGCAACCACAAGGACATTGGTTCAATCAAATGAGTGCGTAATGAAATCCCACAAAAATCCAGGACACCCAAAGCACAGAAGGGCTTCCACGATCAATAATATAAATCATTGTGCCAGGAGGGTGACACATTCTGACTTCACATGGAGTTCCAGGACTATGAAGTAAAATAAAATGACTGCGTGCATTGGGTGATGCCTGGATGGACCCCTTTCTAAGAAAGGATTTTTCAGTAGCCGAAGATCATTGACTTTTAGGGGCTTTCTGAGTAAATGGAACAAAAGAATGCACCTTACAGAATTGCAGATAAACAACATCTGATGATAAACGAGTTTCCACCTAGGATGGATAGGTATACCATACTAATCAATGTGTACTGCTCTCTACTTGGTAAGACCCTCCCAAAATGGAAACCTAGCATCAGCCAATCAGAACATTTCCTCACTTGCTTACCTATTTGCATTATATAAGCATCCCTTATATAAACACTCCTGCCTTCTAAGGGGAGGACAGACAAGGGGCTGTAGGTAGAGCAAGAAAACTGGGCATATTCGCATAAAAAATGTCCATCCCTTGCTAGCCTTACATGGCTTAAGCCCCACCTTTCAGAGCACAATGTCACCTCAGTGATCCCAGGCAAGAGAAGACATTGATCTTGAGGGCCCATTGGTGTTACAGAACAAAGACCAATTAAGCCCTTGGAGAACGCCCTAGAAGGTTACCACACCCATGGCTTAGATGGCACTGCTGATTCTGACCTATCCCAGGTCTCAGCTGTGTTGTAGAATATTTTGAGGTACTTTAAAAACCATGGGGCCAGCAGAGACACAGGCCCAGGGCAGGGGGTCCTTTTGTCCTGGTTTCATGGACGTACTCGATGGAAGAATCTAATTCTGGTCAAGGCTTTGCTAGTCCATGCTGCAGCGTTTTATATAAGCCACATCAACTCTTTGAGCCTCTTTTTCCTCATCTGTAAAATAAGAATACATTTGACTATATTTTAATGTGCTTTTGATAGGGAACTTCTTTTTAAGATTCTTCATGAACTCTGTGTGCTCATTTTAAAAAACGGTACTCAATAATCCAAATCCAATTGGATAATCTGTTAGCTATTTATCAATAATGTTAGTTAATTGAATCAGTTTCAATAGCATGTAAATAGAATTCTAGCTAAACAAATTTTATGTTTAATTAGAAGTGAAGATTCTATACACCCAAGTTAAAATAATTGTCCAAATAGTTGTAGTACAGAAAATGTTTACAATGTAATTGAAATTTTCATTATGGGTTCTACGTTAACATGTTTCTAGCATATGAACTTCTGGCAAGATAAAATCTCCACCTCCTACCCTTTGCAAAAAGAATTCACTTAGCTTTGTTTTCCAGTTTGTTTGTTTTTTAATTCACTACTTATCCATAAGTTCCCATTCCTTTCCTTTTGACATGAGTAAGGCACAGACTAGTGTTAATGTGAAGGGAAATTCTTGGCATTTCTAGAATAACAGTATAGCCCATCTTTTTCTAAGGAGCTCAAAGCTTTGTGTAAAACTTGACCACCAACAGGTATTTATTGAGTAGATGTGTTAAGACAAGTGTCAACAAAAGTGAAAACCTGTCAAGGGAAACAGAATATTTCCCAATTTGCATATGGTTCTCTGTATCTAGATCAACATTTTGCGGTGGAGTCAGAAAAATGATTATGTAGAGATTCAAATTACTTTCAGGTAATTTACCATACAGACTCTTAACTGAATAGAGTCATTGCTTCTAGTTATTTCTGATTCTGACATAATAGAAATTGCCCATTTCTTTTCTCATGTCTGAAATAAGCAACATTTCTTCAAGTACTTGGCTGTAAGAGTTGTTGCATATGGAAAGATTTCCCCCTGAACAAGTAAAATGCAAACTTTCCTTCTTTCCCTGAGCACTGACTGAGCTACAAGAGGCACTAATTATCTCATTTACATGTTGACCTACCATTGAAGGAAAAAAGTCATATTTATTGCATTCTTAATAGGTGCTAGATGTTTTAAGTTCCATTACATTTCTGGCTTTTACAAAAATCTCCTGAGATAATTGAAACCAAGAGAAGTTACAAATATCATCCTAGTTCATTCACCTAATTAAGTGACAGTGGCAGAGATAAAACCTTATATTTATATCCCACTACAGAATACTTGCTCATTCTATCACATAGCATTGCTTTTGTTTGTTTTGTTTTGAACAGGTAATTCACAGGCATGACTCCAAATTGAAGTGGTATAATAAGATACAGAGGAAAAACATCACTTACCTTGCTTAATACCCTCCCAAAAGTCAACCACTATTAACCAGTTAATACTATATTCTTCCAAATATAAAAAAATGCATCTGTATTTACATTCACACACATATCTACATAGCATTATTTTATTAAGAAAAATGGTAGCTTCTCCACAAACTATTCTGATCTCCCATTCTTTCCCAAAATTTTTAGAGTACAGGTACATATATTATTTCAATGTGAAAATAGACTATAGTTTATATAACTAGTCTCTACTAAATATTACTTAATTTGTTTCAAACATCCCCTCCTCTCCTTTTTGTAGAAACATACAGAATTGCCTCCAAAACTTATTATTATGATGTGATTGGAGAATGGGGGAGTGAAAGGGTAGGGAGAGTAAGGAGGGTGGTACAGCCTTTTGTGATATACTAAAACAGGGGTTCTTAACCCTTTTTGTTCCATGGACCCCTTTGCCAATCAGGTGAAAACCACAGTCCCCTTACTAAGTCCACACTATACTGTGTATTATTTGTATTAGTTAATAAATATATCATACACACACTACCATGTCCCCACAAAAATAATGTTTTTTTGAATTTCAATTCAAGCTCATGGATCCCTTGTTAAGAACCCATATACTAAACCAATAAAAATAGTAAGATCTTGGAAAAGTCAATTGTAATTAAAAATTATTTTCTAATATATAATATAATTCTGATTTTAATAAAACCAGTTAAGGATTCTTAAAAAAAAAAGAGAGAGAGAACAGAGATGCTTTGTTTTGCTGTTAGATAACCAAAAATATCAGACTTAAGAAATATTAAAATGGGACTTTAAAAATAAAGAACAAATATAATCAACAGGTTAACAGCCTCCCCAAATCTCAGACCACTTATCATAGCTCCCTAATTGCTATTCAGTGCTTCAAACACATCAAGTTCCCAAAAACAGTATTTAAAACTCTTTAAATGCTTTCTTCCCCAATAGCATCTTACTTTGAGAATATAGTAGAAATCCACTTCCGTCAGTGCTAAAGCTAGTGGGAATGGATGTAGCAATTGAGCTCCTGCAGATGCCTGCACCTGCCAAAACAAGAGCTAGACACTTGCACCCTGCCACAACAAGCAGATGCTTAAATGCATAGAAGCCACAAAGCCAGCATAGGACACAGCCTGTGGAGAGCAGATGTGGCTCAGGCCACAGGCACTCACCTACCATGTGGGAGATCCAGGGTTTGGTTCCTGGTGCCTCCTGGAGAAAGGCAAGCAAAACAAGGAGCAGACAGACAAGAGAACCATCTGGGGAGGACGGGATAAATTAAAAAATAAATAATAATTAAAATAAATAAAAGTAAAAACTAAATCTTTTTAAAAAAGCTAGTATACCACAGTAGCATGGCTTTACTAGCTATAGAGCCATTACATTTATGCCAGCTGCATTCAAGACTAAATTTCTCACTTTAAACATAAACTTTCAAATGCACTTTCATAATTATTTCCTAGCAACCTGATTTGAGAATTATTCCCACATATAAATTTTGGGGGATTGTAAAAATGTACTTCAAAGTATTATTATTCCTTTCATTTTTGTCCTTTGAAAAAAGTCCACATATATTCGATGTAAATAGTAATATCCAGATGAGAATTATTTAAAAAGAAATGAATAAGATTAAAGAGCTGCAGTTCAAGAACTGTGCGATGGTGAAGGAGCATAAATGATCTTAGGAAAGCACTTTTGAAAACAAAATGGTAGGATAATTTAGGTGGCACTTGCCTGAAGCATATATTTTTTTATTGGACGGACAGGCTGGCATTTTAAAACTGCCGTCTGAAGGAATCAGGCATGAATAACCTGCTAATCCTATTTACACAGCACATTTATATTTAAAGAAAGGATTTCACCTACCCAGTAATACAACAGCAACCAAGATGAGAGTAGATACAGAACACACACATTGCTAATACCATTTATGTAGTCAAGAGAGAAAGGCTGGGAGAGGGAAAGAGGGTGGGAGGAAGAGAGGAGAATGGAGGCAAGAGGGGAATGGAAAGTGAGGGGAGGGGAACTATTAAAAGAGCATCATGTCTATGTTATATATGTTTGTTTCGTAAGTTCACAACTATTACTGTACACTTACTGTTTATGTATGCTTATGTATGAGTGATATATTTCAATAAAGTAAAAAAAATAATTTTTAATTTAAAAAAGAGCATCATGTCTAAAGAGTATCCTTCCAAATTAAGTATGTATGTTTCACACCGTATTTAATGCTTGTTAAGACATTAAGAGTAATAATGATTAGGAAGAATAATAAGGATGTTTTGTCTGTGGTATGGATTGCCTGTGTCCCCCACAAAATGACATTTTCAAGTCCTACCCCTGGTCTACTGAATGTGATCCCAGTGGGAAATAGGATCTTTGAGGGTCTTATTAGTTAAGATGAAGCCAAATTGGATTAGGGTGGACCCTAACCCAATGTCACCAGTGTTCTTATAAGGAGAGTAAATTTGCACACAGACAGGGAGGACAGTCATGTGATGAAAACAGAGATTGTTATGCCATAAACCAAAGAACTGCTTGGGCTGCCAGCAAGCTACTTCCAGAACCCTACAGACTTTAGAGGAAGCATGGCTCTGCAGGTACGTTTATTCAGGCATCTGGCCTGCAGAACTGTGAGACAATAAATTTCTATCGTTTGAAACCATCAAGGTTGTGGTACTTTGTTACAGCAGCTTTGACAAACTAAGACATCCTATAATCACATTATACTGTGCTTTATTTTATAATTAATATAAACACTTAGATGCTCAAATTCACCCTAGTCCTCAAATGACAGTAGTTCTGGTGAGCTCTACATTTTCTTTTCCCATGAAGATAAATACCATCATATAGTGTAATAAAACATAATACTGTTAACTGGTTTTTCTTTTTTGTTTTCTTTCTGTGCATAAAAATTGCCTAATGTCACTGGTGTATAGGAACAATTATTCTTAATATTAGGCTTCAGTATATACAGCTGAAGCCGCAGAGTTGAAGTTATATATGAACAGAAGTTAATTAGAAGATGAACCCTGAAAGTAAAAGTATAGGAAAATTTCCAGCATATTTTACTAAGGAAAAAATAATAAAGTCTTAAGGTTTCTGGATAGGCGGCAGTTACTGTATTTTGTATACACATCATTTCTTTCAAAGACTTCAAACAAACACTGCCCTAAAGTTATAATATTGCAGAGATGTAGCTAACATAATTTTTTGGCATCAAGTTTAATTCAAAAGGATTAAGTAAGTATATTCATAGATTTTAAACCAATCAAATAGTAAAGCCATTTCCTGCATTAATTTTCCAACTAACTTAATTATACAGCCCCAAGCTCTGGCTTCTTATCAATTAACAGAGCTGTAAAAATCTGGAGCACAATTCTACAATGTATTAATCAACACATCTGATGTAGGAAAGCAGACTTCATTGTGGTCTCTGGGCTGAAAATCAAACCAGAAACTACTGTTGATTTAACCAAGTTCAGCTTGAAAATGACTTAATACTTTAATTAGTTAATTCCTAAAAACTGAGCTAGGTTGACCAGTTTAGATAGCAAAGTAGACACTTAAAAGGCCAGACAAAGAGTGACAGCAACTGAGCACTAAATAAAACAGCTTTTAAAAATCAAGGAAAAAAGGTTGAAGTGGAGATTCAAACAGAAGTAAAGAATTGTATAAATGTGGCAAAGGATGCAAACTCACAATGGGCCATCAGGAATTCTCTCAAAAGACTGCACAAGACAGCCTTATTTTCTTTTTGCCTTAGGTGGTTTCGAAATATTTAGTGGCAGGGTCTAGCTGGACTTAACAAAAAGCCATGTGCTACTTCATTTTCTAGATTCTATGTTACATATTCTGTGGGCTTTTCTCACAAAGATGACTCAAAGTTGATATGCAATACTTGAATTACAAATCTATTTCAGGAAAGATAAAGAGATGATATGACAGATACAGACCATTATACATTTTATCAAAATCTATAAAACTGTACAATGCAGTGTAAAAACTAATGTAAGCTATAGACCATGGTTAGTAGCAATACTTCAATATTTGTTTATCAATTGTAACAGTTGTACCACACTAATGTAAAATGTTATTAATAGGCAGAAAGGTGAAAGGGAGAGGGGGTGGAGCATATAGCAATCCCCTATATTTTCAATGTAACTTTTTCTGTAATCTAAAACATCTTTTAAAATAAAGTTAACAAATTTTTAAAAAGAGATGATACATGGAGTTGGTAAGATTCCATCAGTATATGAGAGTCAGTACATGATTGTAGAACAGACATGTTTATACACAAAATTTGCAGATTATTGATACTGTGGTCTAGATTTTTTTAAGAATTGAAGAAAAATAATTTTGGAAAGAAATATAAATTAATTGCAGTCAATAACTATTAAACATTTGCACGTACTTAAAATTGCCAAACATACATGGATGCAAGTCATGTGTGTTTAGCAAATGTAAGTATTCACGTTTATATTATAAATATAAAAAATGTATTAGTCAACCAAAAGGGTGCTGAGGCAAAGTACCAGGAATCTGTTTGCTTTTATAAAGGGTATTTATTTGGGGAGAAGCTTACAGTTACATGGCTCTAAAGTGCCCAACTCAAGGCACCGTAAGAAGTACTTTTTTACTAAATTTCTGTTGCCACGTGTTGAAGAAAGATGGCTGCTAATATATACAAGGGTCCACCTTCCTCTTTCCTCTTAAGGTTGTGTTTCTTCTGATCTCAACTACAGGTTGGCATAAGGCTCATCTGTCAGGGTTTCTCAGCTGCTCTGGTCTCTTGACAAGGTGAATGTTTCATCTCTCCCCAGGACTCCAGCATCAAAACCAAGTTCTCTCCTCTGTCATGTCTTTTTCTGTGTATCTACTTCTCAGTGTTCTTGACTGACCATCTGTTTATTTAGCCACCGAGGGGGCTTGGATTCAACCCTGCATGCCCTAATGATGTGGTTGAATCAAAGCCCTATCTTGATTAATAAACTAATGTGAAACCCCTAAATTTAATACAATCAAAGGAATATCACACCCAGAGGAACAGATCAGTTTACAAACATATTCAGTATCTTTTTTTGGAATTCATAAATAATACCAAACTGCCACATGTACATATTGCCTATAGGCTGAGTTCTGAAGAATTTTCAACATGGCATGTATTTTTATCCTCCTATCACCTGTGTATGGCAAATGGAAGTTGACTAATTTATATGACAGCTGGTTTCCATGTCTCCAACAATTTAAAATGTGAAGATGCTTTGACTAAATAGGACTCAAAGTGAGTTTTCACCTCTACTTTCTACTCTAACAAAACTTCATATCATTCTTTGTTCTCAGTCCTACAATGAGGCTTGGTCATTTATCTTTAGAATATATTTTCTTTCCCCTACCCACCTACCATCATCACCCCACTTCATATTACCTCAAGGCTTAAGAGATATGAAAAATAGCTCCTTTCACACAGAAACTATATTCCAAATTGACAAACTTCCATAATGATTCCTAGGCCAGTGAGCAGGACGTCAACTGCATAATAACCTGATTCAAATGCTTCTATGAGGGCTTATCAGGTTTCCATAGCAATTATATATATTTTTTTTTAATTCTCTTGTATCTCCAAATTAAATATATATTTTTAAATTCTCTCACAACTCCTTCACCGTTGCTTTCTTCAATTACTTCTTTTTATTTTCCTTTTTTTCCTTCAATAGAGTCTGCCTGCAGTAGTCATGGTAAGAATATATTCTATCTGATAGAAGTAAGATTATCTGATGCAAAGTATTTCTATATAAAATTTACAACCATATTCCCATCGCATGAGCATGATGAAATTATGGAGCTATTAATACATGATGGAAAGCAGCAACTATATTAGGCACTTACATTTATTACCAGGTTAGTGCCATAGCTATTGTGAAGTCTGAGGTATTTAAATTCTCATTCTAGACAGGAGGAACTGAGGTTCTAGGTGATGCACATGGCTGAGCGGTAATATGAACTCAGGTGTTTGTCTCTAAATTCTGCTCTCTAACATAACATATCGTATTTTATATTTCTTAATTATCTTTTAACCAATACTTTATGAAACCCCTCATGATTTATATCTGGGCCACTCTCTTTCATTGTCATTGGATATGTGAATTAGGAAAGGTGACATTTTGTTAATATTAGAAAAATAAAAAAGACAAATATTTATACATTTCTATGAATTCTTTGGGGTATTCAGTTAGGACGGCTTGCTCGGTCGGTAGAGGTGGGGTCTGGCTGCGGACAAGGGGTCGGTCCAGCTCTGGACGAGGGGTCGGTCCCGCTTGGGACGAAGGGTCGGTCCCACTTGGGACGAGGGGTCGGTCCAGCAGCAGACGAGGGATCGGTCTCACAAGGGGTTGCATGGTTTGGCTGAAGGGGTCGCCCGGAGAAGCAGGCGACTAAGGGGTCGCCCGGAGAAGCAGGCGACGAACTGGGGACAAGGGAGGCCAGGCCCTTGTCGGGGGCTCTCAGGACTGGAGGGCGCACGGCAGAAGAACTACCCGGGAGACAAGGTAAACACGCAAGTCCACTTTACTGAGGGAGAGGCAACAGTTTTATAGGGGCTGGGGAAGGCTGATTGGTTGAAGCCACGCCCTGTTCTGATTGGTTGCCGGCGAAAGGTCAGTGGGCGGTACTGGACGGGGGAGGGGTGGTGGTTAGGGATTGGCTGTCGCTGTTGCTGGGGGAAGGGGCAGGGTTTAGGGATTGGTGGCTGCTGTTGCTGGGGTGGAGGGCAGACTTGAGTTTCCCGCCCACGCCTGGCTGTTGCTGCTGTGGGGGGGGGGGAAAAGGGCAGACTGGAATTTTCTGCCCTGCGCCTGCGCAGGGAGAAGGAAGAAGAAGGGTGCCGCCCCACAAGGCATCGTGTGGCGCCATCTGGGAGGAGGGGCAGCCGCGGAAGCATGGCTGCCGAGAAGGGGAGACCCGAGGGCACTCTGCGCCCATGCCAAGCTCCCTTCAGGGGTGGCGGTGAGTCCGACCAGCCACCCTATTATGGGGGCATCGGCTTGGCCTGCCGCGGCTGCTCCCCCGCCAGGCCAGCAAACCACACTTCAGCCAGAGGGGTGACCGCATTCAGTATTAAATAGAGATATCTTAAAGTATAATTGCCTCTGAATGGTGGATTATGGGACTTTTCATTTCTTTTACCTTTTCTGTACTTTATAACTTTTCTATAAAAAGCATAAATAATATTACTGTGGACCCAATAAACACTATTTTTTTTTTAAGACTCCTTCCTGGAAGGGCAAATGTGTTACTTTCTTGATAAGACTAAGTTGATTAAATTCTCTAGGATCCCCCTTTTAATTAAAATATTGGCGGGAATTTTATTTAAATATTAATAGAAATATGTATATTAAATTCAAATGAATAAATGAGTGCTTGTTATATAGAATAGATTAGAAAAACCCAACAGATACGTTTCTGCCGCTTAATATCAGTGATATTTACTCACAGTTAGGTCCCTCATCCATAAAATAAAAATAAATCATTATAAGGTTCTTATAATAATTCAGTGACTTTAAGAAAGACAATGTGAATAAAGTGCTTAGCCAAGTGCTTGGCATATTGTAAGCACTCACTATATAGAAGCTATATAATAACAGGATAAAAGCCATTATAGAGAGTTCTTCATTTATGAATATTTTAAAGTAGCTATTATGACTAAGTGATCAAATGATCTTCTTGTAGGTTTCAGAAGGGTGAGTTAATTTTTAAGTCATTTATCTTCAAAGCTGGGAAGTGCCCTGGAGATAATATTCAGTCATTTCCAGGTTATATGTATGCGTGGGGCTTGAAGATCTGTCATTTCTCACTCCAGAGACCAGAATCTCAGAGAGATGGACACTTGTAACCTGAAAAATGTCTTCAAATTACTTATAGTTTATATGATCTTCTTTAAAAAAAAAGAGAATCTTCCATCATTTCCTGTGGAGATCGACACATGACATAATGAGAAAACAAATATGGAAATTAAGTCCCGGCAATGTAAAGTAATATATTTCAGGCCACACATACGGGCAAATTAAGAACCAGACACCAGGACGCTGACTTGTGGCCTAGCTAGTATTTTTCTTTCTACAACAGACCAACTCTCTCAGTGCCTTTTAAAAAGACCATTGCATGACAGAATTTAATTGCTTCCTTTTACTCTCCACTTCCAGGAAAACTGTTTCTTCTCAGCTAAGGAATTATAAATAGCTTTGGAAAAGATTATTTTTAAACAAAACCTGGCTTGAGTGAGTCCACAGTATGCATCATATGCTTGGCTTGCACGGGAATCACAGCGCTCCACTCTGACAACTGGAGGCAATGGTCTCGTTTCAACATTGCCAAGAAGAGTTGTCCTTTGATCTCAGCAGGGAAGGTCCTTTTTAATCACCACTGGATGCGATTCCTAAAAGCAGATATTTTTAGGTTTATCTCAAAGTTAAAGGAGGGGTAGCTGTGTGTGTGTGTGTGTGTGTGTGAGAGAGAGAGAGAGAGAGAGAGGGAGAGAGATAGAAATGTGTGTGTCCAGGTATCCATGGGTGTTTAATTCTTTTGTTTTATTTCCATGTATCATGCATTCTGTCTGTTCGTACAGCAAACAGCTCGAAGAGAGCAGCACAGAGAATTAAAAGTTTATTAATCGGATGTTTTAATATATATTAGAAGGTATTAATACCAGATAATATGAAACAACAATCAAGAGAAAAAAAAATTCCCCACTGACACCAGTTACCAGACTGTATTGAGGAAAGATTTTCATTCCAAAATTAGATTAACCGCTGGGACACTCTGGACTTTATATTGACATATAGCTTACATACTTTTCTGTTTTCTTGTTTTCTAAAAATAGATGCTGGAAATAATTAGAATCCTTTCAAACAACAGGGAACCACAGGGATATCAAACTGGGACAACAATAATAATACTAGAATATATTGTTTATGCCAGTCTGGTTTGGAAAAGTGATATATATATATATATATATGTCTTTATCATGGTCTTCATCTCCTCCACCATCCCAGCAAGGCTTTGTGTTCACAATTTCAACAGAATCCGTGGGAGTAGATGTGACTATATCAAGGGCAAATAAGAAGCCTCTTATTGCCTGTGCACTGCTGCTCATACTTCACGACGACTTCACAATGCCCTTGTTATTTTAACCAGATATTTAAGAAGTTTATGTAAATATCTAGTCCATAAAACTTCATGATGATTTTGGTTGCTGGAAGACACTACTGTAATCCTTAAGGAAAACAAAAGAAATCAAAACAAAACACATTATATCAATATCTAGAAGAGGCAGTGTCAAAAGTCAAGACCTCTAACCTTAGTGTTTCTCAGTAATTATTCTGCTGGTTTAAAATAAATATATAACTAGAATTCAAAGCTCTTTACTCTGGTTAGAAGCAGTGTAACAATTTCCAAAGTTGGTTAAATGCTTTCGAATCAGATAGTCCTTGTGTCAAAATCCAGCACTGATAATTTCTAGTAAGTGACCTTGGGCAAGTTACTTAGTGTTTTGAGCTTCACTTGTTCATCTGTAAAATGGATAAATAATAATGATAATGACCTCACAGAGATGGTTGGCTAGAGCCGGCTTCTCCTGATCTGCTAGAGCACGCTGTGTCATCTCTTCCAAACTCTGCTCTGTAATATCACACAGGTAACTTGAAATCTGCCATAATTGTTGTATTCACACCACAGCAATATCCCCAGACAGCTGGTTGTTAAACATTTATCAGCACACGCCTTGCTCGTAAGGTTGTAGTTAATCTTAAATGAACTGATCTATAGAAGATTTAACCTAGGTAAATCATTTTTTCACCCTGGCAAAGTTAATGTTGGTCCTTCTCCAATATTTCCCGGGTTTTAGCCTGACAGCAACACAGCTGTCACTAGATAGAAACAAAAGGGATTGTAAAGTCAGAAAAAATGAGAGAGCAGGAGGGAGAAAATCCCAGCCTCATGCTTCTCTGTTGCATGACAGGAAAAATTTCTCTAGCATTGAATCTATGCTTCCTCATCTGAGAAACAGATATAAAAATACTTTTTTACAAGGACTGTGTAGAGAAAAATAAAGGAGCAAAATTAAAGTTCCTAGCACATGACTTGCTCAATTTAGAAGAAATTTGATATGTTTATTTTCCTTGCCAGTTTGGAGGGAGGGGGTAGATTCTAGAGGTTTTGAATAACAAAATGTAAAAAAGTGTATATTTCCCACTTCACCAGATAACGATACATTCTTTGGGCATTGTGGAGGTATGTATGAGGATGTTTTAATAGCCAACATCCTCAAAGGTGACTCTTTATCCAGCATGTCCCTGGTTCACTCACCTGAGGTCTTAGAGAACCCAAGGAAGTGCTGAGCAGACAGAAGCTTAAAGTTTTCCTTGAGGGGAAGTAGATATTTCAAGAAACATTTAACATTACTAATCTGCCTAAAGGATAGTTATACATGGTAGGTAGAAAGAAAATAAAAAACAAGCAAACAACAACAAAAAAAAATCCCCAAATGTTGGATATTATGAGCATTAATTACATTAGAAAGAAATTTAGCCTGAAAGGAGAAAGAAAACCTTGCCTGTAAATGATGCAGGTTAAAGTGACTGTAGTCTTTAAATAATAAAATTTGTGAAGCAGAAGAACAAGTTGCTGAGTACTGAGGGGAAGCCAGAAAGCGAATCCTGGGATACATGTTGCTTGTGATTAAGTATTTTTCATAATGATAATTTTAGCTTGTAATTTTTTTTTGGCCTCATCTTGCACAAAAATCAGTTTTCCAGTTTGAAAATGAAGTCTTAGAAATATGTATAGCTGTCATCTTAAGTACAATCACTTTGGGTGGTTTAAATTTTAGTTGGGTCTTACATAATCCTACCCAGCTCACCCATTGCTTATTCATCAAGGACTATTTACAGAAAAATAAGAGGCTATAGAGAATATACAACCTGTTGCAATTTTATAATAAGACATCTAATTTACAAATCCCTCTTTTCTTGTAAAGACATTTGGGGAGCACAGTAATTAAATTACTGCCATAAAATTAAGAGAATCTATTTTCTAATCTCATTTGACAAGTTAGCTGCAGTCTTAATTACTATATGATTTTTATAGTTGTGTTTTTTTTTCAATTCCTCTTGTTCTTCATGCATCTTGTAGTCTCCTTAATGGTGTCTCTGGATTGTTTCTTCTGGAGTGTATTTTGTAGCACTAACTGCAAAGTATATCTGTATGTCTGCATAAGGGAATCTTTGAAAATGACCATGCCATGCAATAATTGATTATTAGTATGTTTAACACATAACTTGAGAAATAATCAAAAGAGATGTTTCTTTGTTTTTCCCAAAGAAGTTGAAAGAAGAAAATAAAGAAAATTGGTTGACTTCAATTCTATAATAGTTACTCGTATATCCCCCATCACACTTATCACTAAACAAGCTCCATCCCCTACCAAGTCCCCCCAAAACACAACTCTAGAGGGTGTAAGACCTCTTCCTAAAATCCAGGATCCCTGGAATACTGTCTAGGCATCACAGGGATTTTGACAGTAAATTTTGTGGGAATACAGCCAAAAAACTTTCTTCTCCAATGTTCTATTGAAACCATAAACAGACAGCCAGGAGCCTGAAAAAAACAAGAAAACAACAACAAACCACCTGGATACTTGCCAAAACCTACTGCTAATCAGCATTATTTCATCTCCCATTACTAAAATTATTTTCTCAGTTTCTTCTACTGGCAGTCAAACTTAGCCACTGCCAAAGACAGCCTCCGACAGAGCATGAGCAGACAGAGACACCTTGCATTCTTGTCCCTTGAATGACCCCTGTGGCATCAGGAACAAAAATCATCTTCCTTGGAACAAAGGTTACAGGGATGAAGGGTGCTCAGAAACAAATAAAATGTGAAGGGCCCCTCAAAAAGAGATAATATGTGGCCTGCTGGTATATTTCTACAACACAAGGACAGTCCTGTAAGTGACCAGTCAGAATACATCAACCTGAATGCCCATCACTATCTCCACCTCCCTTTGCTTCCATCCTATAAATCTCACTTAGTTTTTGGATACAGAAGACAGGTTTCAGCTTGCCTCCTGTATCCTTGCCTGTCAACCTCGCAGTAAAACTCTCTTTTCTCAAAATCCCAATATCGTAGAATATGCCCCTATGCATGTCAGGCAGCAAATCCTTGCTCAGGAATACAATTTATCTGCAAAGAACTTTGCTTCTTTTCAATCAAATTATGATGATAAAATGGAAGGCAAGTTGTTCTTTATTTCTCCCCCCTTCAGCAGCTAAAGGGAGATGATCCTAATTGTTCAGCTTAGCGTTTTCCTCTCTGTACCTTACCATTCTCTTTCCTGACTGTTTTTATCTGTTTTTATCTGTTTGTGTTCTCTCTCCTTTGCTCCAACACTTACGATCCATGTAGTAATCCAGCAGGTATGCATAAACAGATGATTTTCTCTACTAATTTCATGTGTCCTCCCCTCCTTGCCCCCAGCTAGGCTATCATTCCCCAGAAGTCAAGGAAAACTAATAGAAACATATTATTTAAAAACCAATTAGGTAACTCAGGATTCTGTACAGGAAATAGAAAACATTGCAGGTATTTAAATGGAAAAGAATCTATAGCAGGACATTTAGTCTTTAAGAAAAATGTTTTAGAAGGGTCAGAGAGCACATAGGATATGAATTCCAGAATGAAAAACCATGTAAGTACCACAGATCTCATTCTTGTGGACCACTACAAAAACTACTAAGTTCAATGGCACAATTCATAACTGTGGTCTAGAAAACTGGAAAGTCAGAAACCAGAGAAGGTCCTACCACAGTGGTGGCTGGGCAGCTGCCTCTAGTCTCTTGGGAAGCTTGAGCATGGCCACCTCGTGCTGCTGTAGAAAGACTTCTTGACAGTGGTATTATCATCTCAAAAACAGCCAGAATTGGACAGAAGGTGGATTCTGTTGATGTTCACATTCCAAACATCGAAAAGAGTGGGTCCAGAATCCAGGTGAAAATGAATGTAAGTGCAGTTTTGTCTTTCTAATCTTCATTGTACGCAGCAGTATGGGAGAAGGTGGGATGCAATTTGATGAAGCTGATCCATAGTATCTATATAGTACCTTCCTGGTATGTCATGTGAATACTTTCATATGGTAACATTAATCCTTTTAAAAACCCTGAGTACTTCAAAACATTATACATATATTAAAGATAAGGAAATTGAAGCTCAAGACAGGGAACAGGTAAATGATGTTTACTGACACCTACCATATGCCAACTACAGTGCTAGACAATTTACCTATATTATATCCCTTAATCCCTCCAATTATCTTACAATATTCTAATAATACAGAAGATACTGAGAGACTAAATATTTTAACCTAAACAATTCAAGAGTGGATAATTGAAATTCAAATCCTTATCTGTCTGATGGTAAACTCCATAATTGCTTTATCAACATTTGTTCCAAAGTACTGTGATATTTCTGTCAATGTTAAGTATATTGTAAATGATCAGAGTAATGTATTGATTTCTTAATAATAATTTCCAGAATAACTGATATTAAGTAAGAATGATTCATATTGATTTGTTCATTAAAGGCCAATTTCTCTCTAGGTGAGAAACAAGATGTCCATAAAAGATATATTAGGCAGACCTTTTTTGACACAATAAGATAGTATTTATTTACATTCCTATATATAGGGAGTGAATATTACTTTGTTAAATGAGGACCTAACAATCTTTGTGAACTTGATTTGTACAAAAATACAGACACACCATCAAAGGTATGCCAAGGCTATCTTCTCCCATTTTATTTCATATACTGAGAATAATAATGTCTAAAATGTTGTTTTTATATTACCAAAATATCTCAAACTTTTATGATAACTAGGTAAAGATAGGTCCTTTAAAGTTAGGAAAATCTGTGCTAAATTGTATGTAGTCTGAGAATAATTTTATTTCCATAACATTCTAACAGTGAGAAATGACTCTTGTAACAAAAGATGAGAAAGACAGAGAATGAGAAAATATGATTCTGACTTACCTTCAAATGAGAATGCACATAAATGACTTATGTAGTAAGCAATTCAGTTACCTCTGAGTGACTGTCACTCCTAAAATGTATCAGCATCCCCTCTTTTGACTCTCATGGGCTCAGTATACAGGTTTTATGGTCAAAAGATTGTAGGGTGAAGTCAATGGGTTAAGGGCATTCAACTTCAATAAAAATTTCAAACAAATAAACCAAAAACTAACTTTGACAACTGACTTGAGGATTTTATCTTGAAGGCCAGGACTTATGAACATGATGTTATGACAAGACAGTATTTTCATTAAGAAGCTAAGGTGCATGACCCATACAATATGCTATATGGATTGTCAGTAGTGCAACGATATGTCAATGAAGATATAAATATGGCTTTTCCAGGCAAGCTGCCAACTAGTTCTTCAAAGTGAAAGTTTCTTTTTTCTATTTCGTTATAGAGCAGAATTCTCAACAACACTGGCAATTAGAAAAGTCTGTTTCAGTGGTAACTAGCCCAGATATTAAATTAGAGACACCTAAACATAAAGACAAATATATATTTTAGGAGTATTACCAAGTCCTACAGCTAAGTAACAATGGGTATAAGAACATGTCAGGATATAAGGAACATATCAGGCTTGAGTTTTAATTCCATGAACTTTCCATCAACAAAGATAAGGAGACCTCTTCTTCTTGGATAGAGACTTTGTTTCATTTTAAGCTCTTCCACTTCCCTCCTCTTCCAAAATTGTGATTGCCTTAGGAAATTCAGTGTTCTTTCATGCATGCATATTTAGAAATAATTAAGACATGCTAAAAATAAGAATGATATTTTTTAGTTAAATAGATTGTCCAAATGGGAAAAACAGGTTAGATTGAAACTGGCCAAAAAATACATAGCTACTGCATTAGGGTACAGTAAAAGTACATGAAGAAAAATTAGCACATTCCTTAGATTATTCAACACAAAGAGAAATAGCAGAGTCATGGTTAGTAACTACATCACTACAGGAGAAAGCAAAATTAGTGCCATGACTATCAAAATGTTGACTGTCAAAATGAAGAAAGCAATCATGAAGGACTACATTAAAATATAATTTAACCTTAAAAAGGTGAAATGCTTCATTAAAAAAAAAAGATTAAACTCTGATTTCTCCAAATAATTTTCGAACTGCTCTGGACATTTTTTTCAACTTTTGTGATTAAAGATGTTTTATAGACTCATAATTATATAAACATAGAATCAGAGCAGTATAGAATCTTTGAAGATTATCATTGGAATAGGCCTTAGAGAACACATAATTCCACATCTTTTTTTCATAAATGAAGAAGTACTTTCCCAGAAAGATGAAATGACTTATTTGAGGGTTCACAATCTGACCAAAGTCAGTTCTACAGGATCTTTGTCCAGGTCATCCTTATTAAATCTGTGTTTTAACTAAGAGTCTCTAATTATGCAAAATGTTTTATTTAAATAACTTGGACATCATTCTAGGTAAATTGGGTGGAATAAACCTATACTGTTAACTCTCCTGTCTTGATACCTAACACAACGAGCAATAACAACAACAAACCAGAAAGATCCATCAAAATATTATGAGCCAAAGGGAAAAAAATAGATGATAATCTTTAGAAAACTGGCCAGGAAAAGAAATAATTTTGACATGGCTCTTCATGTCTTCTAAGTATTATTCCCCTTCTTAGGAAGGCATACACAATGAACATTTGCACAGCAATCATGTGGGGAAAATCACAAATTAAAGTTAAATAAATAGTCCAAAGAATATTGAAAAAGGAGAAGAAAACAAATTTTCAAATATTGAGCCTTTTCAAGGATTTTAGAAGAGTCAGTAAATACCAGATAGGGTCAAGATTTGCAAGGATGTCTGGCTGAAATGGGAAATACTAAAAATTCTGAGGGTATTCTTCCATGTGCATAAGATACACCTACAACTTTGAAACTGCATTCTGATACAATGAATTTAAGAAAATATCAGAAAAGAGAACAGCACAGTGACATCCAAGACTTGCTGGTCCAGTCCTCAAATGTAAATTGAAGGGGAACAAAAGATAATGGGGAAGGTGAGAAACATGCTGTATCAGACAGCAGTCTTCAGAAGATTAATAGAAACAAAATGGCCACTATGTATCCTGGCTAGAGAGGAGAAAGAAGGAAAAAGAGAAAGAGAGATATAATCTTACACAAGCTACATAACAAATTACCCAAACAGGGGTTGAGGGTGTGGTGGGGGAAAAGGGAAAAATAACCTAAAGGGAGTGGGTAGGAATTATTGGAATCCTTCAGAGTTCTCTCTATAGAAATACTTAATAAGACCATGAATTCAATGAGTGAGTTTGGCAAAGAGATGTTGTTTGACAGAAATTACAAAAACAAACAATCAGAAAAAGATGAAAGAATAAAGACAACCAAAAGAAGATGCCTCAGGACAGAATTGATGAATTTATTATAAATCTCTAAATAAGGCTTAGATTTGAATTACTGACATTAAGGTTAGCCTGGAGATAATAATGTTGTATGTTCAGAAAGGACAAAGAAATTAGAACAAGGTAAATATATTAGCTGTGAAGAACAAAGAAGACTTTGTATAACTGATGTCCCTGAAATTGAGAACTAGTAAATAGAAGAGATAAAAAAGATTTAAGCCATACAATAGAACATATTTCCTTTAAATAAAGGCGTGATTCTGCAGAACTAAAGGGTAAAATGTTTCCCAGAAAAGAAAAAATGATATAGAATGTTTAACAGTATGACGTATCTTAAATAAGTTATTGAACTTCATGGATAAACAAAAAAGAATTCAAGAATTTATAAAAACATAATGGATCACTTTCAAATGGGAAGAAGGAGGTCAATCTTATTCTTGATATTCTAAGCAAAAAGACAACAGAACAAAACTTACAGAATTGGGTAAGAAAGATTATAGGATATCAAATTATAATATACAGACATTATCATTCATTATAGAGATAATAGACAAATATTTCAAGCAGAAAAGAATTCAAGGATAGAGCTACTGTTAAATAAAACAAATTTAAGTAAAATAAAATAGGTACCTACATTGGGCAAAGCCAGGAGGAACCTTTTTCTGAGAAAGTATTTTCCAGAAGATAAAAGCAATTGATAGGCAAGCACTTTAAAAAAAATCATTAAAGTTTTTCACTCACACATAAGCATACAGAAACAACAAGTGTCTAGTAATAGTTGTGAACTAAGAAAACAAACATACATATAATTGTACAGGACTCTCACAACTCATTCTGCCATGAAAACATTGCATTGTTGTTAAATATTTTAAAATAATGATTAAAGAACTTTGTTAAAATATTACTACTAACCACAGCATTTCCCCATCCCACCTTATTATTATTCTTTAAATATGAACATACATAAACAATAAGTGTATAGTAAAAGTTATGGGTTTACAAAGCAAACATGCATAACATTACACAGGGGTCCCATACATCAACACTCCACCAACACCTTTCATTATTGAGACATTTGTTACAGTTTATGAAAGAATATTGACAAAATCTTACCACTAATTTAGTCTATATCTTACATTTGGTGTATTTTCCCCCAACCCACCCTATTATTATTTTTTAAATATAGTTTTTATGACAGAAGTTATACACTTACAAAACAATCATGTATATGTGCAGAATTCTCAGAAAACATCCATCTAATGTGGTGGAACATTTGGTACACATAAAATAATATCATCTGATTGTTACCACATCCATAGTGTATATTTGACACATATTCTCCATACTGCCCCATTATTTTTGGCATAGATGCAAGCACATTACATTATTACTGCTAACCATAGCCCATAGATCACTCCATTTGTATTTTTCCCATGCTTCTCCACATTCCCACCACCCTGCAGTAGTGCTGTACATTTGTTCTAGCTCACGAAGGACTCGCATCTGTACTATCAACCACGATTTTCATCCACCTCTGGGTTTACTGTGCTATTCAGTTCCTAGATTATTCTCTAGCATTCTGTCAATTGACATTTACATCCCTAGATTACCATTTTCAGTCACATCCCCATTTATAAAGGAGCTGTGACTCACTATTTGTTACCATCCCCACTACACATTTCCACACTTTTACACTGACGCTAATTAAAACTTCTACTTACATTAAACATCAGTAATACATCTCAATCCTCCTCTTATCTCCTTTAAGAATTCACCACCTGCCCCCGGGGCTTGAAGACATTTTCCTACAATTTCTTCTAGAAGCTTTATGGTTCTTGCTTTTATATTTAGGTGTTTGATCCATTTTGAGTTAATTTTTGGATAAGGCATGAGATAGGGGTACTCTTTCCTTCTCTTGGCTATGGATATCCAGTTCTTTCAGCACCATTTGTTGAACGGATTGTTCTGCTCAAGCTGTGGGTTTGACAGGCTAGTCAAAAATCACTTGACCATAACTGTGAGGATCTCTTTTTGAACCGTAATTTGGTTCCATTGGTCTATGTATCTGTCTTTATGCCAGTACCATGCTGTTTTTACCACTCTAGCTAGGTAATATAATTTAATGTCTGGAGATAAGAGTTTGCTTTTCCTTTTAAAGATGTTTCTAGCTATTCAGGACCCCTTACCTTTTCAAATAAATTTGATAATCATGGTTTCAATTTTTTTAAAAATGCTGGCAAAACTTTTATCAGGATTGCATTGAATCTATATATCAATTTGAGTAGAAATGACATTATTATTATATTTAGTCTTCCAATCCATGAGCATCAAATGTTTTTCCAGTTATTTAGGCATTTTTTCATTTCTTTTCACGCTGAGTTGCAGTTCTCTGAATACAAGTGCTTTATATCATTAGTTAATTTTATTCCTCTTTGAGTTTTATCTGTCATATTCTATTTTCCCCACTCTTCTGACACTTTTAGTTACTTTTATTGATATAATCTTCATTTCTAGACTCTTTTCCAGGAATTTCTCCCCTGTCTTTTCTTTTCAGGCTCTAGCAGTCCCTTTTAGCATTTCATGAAAATCCGGTGTGCCAGCTTGAAATTCTCTGTTTATTTATCTGTGAATATTCTAAACTTGCCCTCAAATTTGAAAGACAATCTTGTCATATATAAGATTTTGGGTTGCAAGTTTTTCTTTTATATTATCTTAAATTTATCTTACCAATGTCTTCTTGCCTTCATGGTTTCTGTTGAGAAATCAACACTTAATCTTATTGGGTATCCCTTATATGTCATGCATTCCTTTTCTCTTGCTGTTCTCAGAATTCTTTGTCTTTGGCCTTTCACATCTGATTAGTATGTGTCTCAGAGTTGGTCTATTTGGATTTTTTCAGATGGGAGTATGTTGTGCTTCTTGGACATGGATATCTATGTCCTTCAATAGGGTTGGGAAATTTTCTACCATTATTTCTTCAAATTTTCCTTCTGGACCTTTCCCCTTCTCTTCTCCTTCTGGTATACCCACAACATGTATGTTTGCATGTTTTTGCTGTCTTTAAGTTCCCTGAGACCTTGTTAAATTTTTCCCATTCTTTTCTTCATCTGTTCTTTTGTATGTTCATTTTCAGAGGCCATTTCTTCAAGCTCATCAATCCTTTCTTCTGCCTCCTCAAATCTGCAATATTTTTTTTTAAATTTCATTTATTGTACCTTTCAATTCCCATTAGATCTGCTATTTTTCTATGCATGCTTTCAAATTCTTCTTTGTGTTTATCCAGTGTCTTCTTAATATCCTTAATCTCTTTAGCCATCTCATTGAAATTAATAAGAATATTGATTTGAGCATCTATGATTAGTTAGTTGAATCAACTCATTAATGTGATCTGGAGGCTTATCTTGTTCCTTTAACTGAGCCATATCTCTCTATTTCTTGGTGTGGGTTGTAATTTTGTGTTGGTGTCTTGGCATCTGGCTTACTAGAGTATTTATTCTGGGTGTGGTTTTTCTATTTAGTTTAGGGCCTCCTATCCTTTCTCCCTTGCTGGTTGTGCAGTAGGAGCCAAGGATGTAGTTGGTGCTTTAAGCTGTGGAGGCTCAAGCTGGTCTCATTGCCTCAGTGACCAATGAATCTTCTCCCAACTTTCTCCTTTGCCAGGGTTAGGACAGAGTCGCAGCTATGTGGAGTAATCCAAGTCCTGTAGACCTAGACTGTAGTTGCCTAGAGAAACTAGTGAGGCTACATGCCCTTTTCTCCCCTGTCTGGGCAGGGATGGAGCTGCAGGTGTGGGCAGGAATCCATGAAGTCAGTGTCCAAGATGACCACAGTTGCCCTAGTAGACTTCTAAGTATTCAGTCTGTGCCAGCCAAAGGTACCTGCAGTTTCTGGATAGGCTGGTGCAGGGCCCACCAGCCTCCTCCCTGCCAGAGGTAGTGCTGAAGCCTAGGCTAGGGCTTCAGGCAGATCTGGGTGAAAGAAACTGGTTCCTACTGTCACTGTGATTTTTGGTCCTAGCTTCCCCTCAGCTGGGAATAGAGTCAAAATGTCAGCTATTGGCCTCTTTCTGACTTGGACAGAGTCACACCCCAGCTGTTCTTAGGGTTATACCTTAGCTACCAAGTCTACTATCAGTAGCCAAAATCAGTGGACAACCATCTCCTCCTCTCTTGTTTTAGGAAATAGAGCTTCTAATTCCAGCCACAAAATAACTCCTGGTACAGTTTGCACAGCCAAAGTAAGACAATAACTGGCCTCTGTGGCTTGGCTGGTAATTTCCTGGAGAGGCTGGTGCAGGTCTCCCCAGCTTCATCCATCCCAGAAGTGGGGCTGTGGCTTAGGCTAGACCTGCAATCTGATCTGGATGGAAAGAAGCCGGTCCCTACCAATGCTGTGATTTTCAGTCCACCCCACTTCCCTTCATGCCAAGTACAGAGTTAATATAGTGGCTATTGGCCTTTTTCTGACTTGGGCTGGCTCAAACTTTAGATGTTCTCAGGATTATACTTTAGTCAGCTGAATTAACTCATCAGTAGCTGAAGTCAGTGCTCAACCATCTCTTCCTCCCCTGTTTTTGGGGAGTAGAACTTTCAATTCCATCC
The DNA here is from genome assembly GCF_030445035.2 of Dasypus novemcinctus. Taxonomy (NCBI): domain Eukaryota; kingdom Metazoa; phylum Chordata; class Mammalia; order Cingulata; family Dasypodidae; genus Dasypus; species Dasypus novemcinctus. The sequence continues at coordinate 40,283,499 of NC_080697.1, forward strand.
TTGGAAGGGCTCCTGAGGCAGCTTGTGTCTCCAGTGGAGGATGGGCACTGACCTCCAAGGTGTGGAGTGCTCTACTTATGAATTTTCTCTGTAGATGGGCAGTCTCTTCCTTCATTCCTTCAAGTATGTGGCAGGATGCTCTTCAGGTCTCCTGGAGCCCCCAAACAGGTGCTTCAGCTAGCTCTAGATAGCTCTGTGTGTTTATTACCTGCCCTGTAGCAGGGGCTGACTCTAGGAGCTCCTTACCCTGCTGCCATCTTGCTGGTTGTCCTATACAAGAGCTTTTTGAGAAAATAGAACAATGGAATACATACTAAAGAACTGGAGAAAAGCAACACTTGGTGATAAACCAGTTTTGATCTAGTAGAGATAGCTTATCAAAATGAACAAGCATAATTACTAATCAATATATATCTGCTCCCCACTTTGTAAGACCTTCTTCCATATGTAAAATGGAAACTTAATGTCATCCAATTAGAACATTTCCTCTCTTGCAGACACGTTTGCCTTAAATAAGCTTCCACCTTCCATACCTTCAGCAGAGCTCCTTAATACTTTCATTTCAGCACTGCCTGATTCACAAATCATTTGTTGCACAAATAAACTTTAATGATTTCTAAAGGACCTCAGTTCATCTTTAACATTTCCAATGCCCCTTTTTGGGGAAAAAAAATTAGTAGATGACAAAAGTTAGCCTATGAACATACAAATATAGAAGCCATGGGAAAAATACTACTAAAGTATTCTACAACGCAAGAAAACAGAAGAAAAGTAACCCTGCAGTTCTAGGAAGACAGTCTCCAGCAAAAAAATGTGAATCCTTCTTGAAAAACTAATAACAATGACATCAGATCATTCATGGGATGAATTATAATAAAATAATAAAGTATAAAAACACTGTAATGAAGGATAAATGAGCACTGAATACACTTAAGCATAAGACTGAGAAAATGTCATGAAATTGTGGTTGTAAGAAACCAAAAGCATACTAATATCAAAAGTAAATTCAGCACTTGAAAGCATATATAACATAATGATGATTTGAATGCTCAATGCAAATTTTCGCTTACTGAATTGCAAGTTGCCAATACAACCAATGTGCAATAATTAGGTCAAGGAAACACAATACATTTAAAGGTGGAATTTTAAAGCATCATCTACCTAAAGAGCCTATGGACTGTAGGGAGTTACCTTTAACAAGAGGTTTTAGGAGTGAGGTCCAAGCTGGTGTCCACTGAGCTTCTAACACTGAAGGCAGTAGACGCTGGTATGGTTGCGGTGTGGCAGAGAAGATGGCAGCAAATCTCAAGGCACAGCATGGGCACTGAAGCTAGGATTCAGAGAGACCAGGTGTCAGCCTGCCTCTTCCTGATGCTAAAGTGGTGTCTGCACTGGGTTTTTATAGGAAAGTCCCCTCTGCTAGCATCAAGCCAATTCATATTATATTTTCACACAAATGCCTGGTATCACTTGCTACAAAACATGTTTTTCTCACTTTATTTACATTCCAATTCAGGTCAATATATTTAAAGTGTTTTTTTTGTTTGTTTGTTTCAAAGTTATTAATATGACTTCAAAACACAATGGAATAATGATTAAAGAAATTAGCAGTATGGATGAAAATACAGACATTATAAAACTTGAAAATTTAAAATGTTAAACAAAAGCAACAAATGTCAAAATGTCTATGTTTAGACCTATGTCGTCGTCTACAACTATGACTGTGCCTATGGATGTTACTTCTAACTTCTGTTTCCCAATGTTTTATTTTCTTCTGTTAAAATGAAATCTTATTTAAATGATATTTTAAATCTAGTGTGTAGACTATTATCTCATGTTACTAAGCTTATTTCTTCATATCACTCTTGCTCCTTTTCATTCTTTTTATAAGTGTAGAGAAAGAGCGAAGACATAGCAATCTATTGGTCATATCTGGGGGATCTTGCATGATATGTTTTCTCTATTATATTTTATGTAACTGAATTTTTAAAATAAGCATGTTTCAAATTTAAAATATTTTTCATTTTAATTATTTCTAATATATTATTTTGGTAGAAATATATGAACACCCAACATGTCCTTAAAATCCTAAGGTAATAAAAAATTAAATTATTTTTCAAACTAAGCCTAAAAAACAGAGAACTATGGTTCAGTCCTTAGCTTCAGAATTCTTCCTTCTTTAGAAACTCAAAAAAATAGAAACACACTATCTCTATGTTATGGTTTGAAGCTGTATATACCCCCAAAAGTATTTTAAAGTTAATCCTTTCTTGTGTGAGTGCACCCATTGTAACTAGGATCTATTGGTGAGTAATATCTTAAGAAATTAAGATGTGACCCACCTCATTCAAAGTAGGTCTTAATCCTCCCACTGGATGGTTTGAAATTCAGACAAAGAGTGACAGAGACATGGAAGTGAGAAGCTGAAAGCAGAGCAAAAGTCCTGGAAGAGGAGGTGAGATCAACAGATGAAACCATGTGTCTTGCCATATGCCAGAGGAATCCAGGATCATGCGCAGCTGGTGTTCAGGAAGAAGGCATCATCTTGAGGATTGATTCCTTGATTTGGACACTTTCATGACTTGAAAACTGTAAGCTTGTCAGCTAGTACGTTCTTATGGTTAAAGACAACACATTTATGGCATCTGCTTTTGGCAGCTAAACAAACTAAAACATGTTATATAATTCAATTTACAGAAGTAATAAGGTATAAAGCAACCAACTGCAGAACGCACACCAACAAGTTCAGAGAAACTGCATCCCTTTTTTCTGAAATTGATGTTTTATTCATCCATCATTGTTTTTTTCTTTGGACTTTCCTCCTGTTGCTGTGTCTCAACAGATACCATCAGCAATAGTCAGAGCCTTATCATCCGGACAGTACAGATAAATTTTTTCAGGTGAACATTTTTCAAAAATTGTTTGTAGCGCCACTATGTTAAGGGTTAGTTGTAGTAGTATTATTACTGGTGGTGAAGGTAGTATAGTAGCAACAATAATAGTAATAGTTACACTAATAGTGTTAGTGAAGATAATAATAATAATAGAAATAGTTCTAGTAATTATAATTATTGAAAGCAGTAGCCATATTTGAAAGATACACTAGCTTTTAGTTTGAACCATCAATTTTTTTAACCTATGAAAGTGGCAGTTAGTTATGTTTCAACCTAATAAATTTCTGGCAAATGTTTGCTATTTATTTTTTATTAATACCCTTAAAATGACTGTACTTAGAGTTTGGAATAGCCTTCTGAATAGTATTTTTTTTTAATTTTTAAATTTTTTATTATTTAAAGATACTTAGATTACATAACTGATACATAAAAAATGTCGGGGATTCCCATATGCCCCACTCCCTACCCCTCCCACACTTTCCCACATTAACAACATCTTTCATTGGTATGGTACATTTGTTAGAATTGATGAACATGTACTGGAGCATTTCCACTAAGTGTGGACACTGAGTAGTAGTTCTTTGTACAACTTCCTTTCACTTACTCTACAAGAAGAACCCATGTACGAATTCATCCATTAAGACTGTCTTCAAAATTTTCAACTGTGAAATATTTCATCCTGACAGTGGATGCCAGATTACTTCCCATCTCTTTAAAGAAGCATCTTCTTTAGCTATATTTTCTTAAACTTCTCACTGACTACAGTTAACACTTTCTCAAATTTTCATTTATGAAAAGAGATGGGAAAGTTCAAAAATTCTAAAAATATTTCCAGATATGAAACATAATATTTTGGTCTATTTTTCTTTAAACTCCCATCTGCTCCTAATAGAAAAGAGATGAATGAAGCTATGTTTTATCTGAGCACATCCCTATTCAGGCTGACAACATATAAGAAACTTTGATAAATAATTACTTTAATCTCTATTAACTGTTTATTTGTTCCAAGGACAATTTTAAAAGGTTGAGGAATTCAACCTTAAAAGCATAGTCTATCAAAGTAGAACAGGCCTTAGAGGACATCTTGTATCAAACCTGCATTGCACAGATGGATAAAGTGTGAGATTGTGTTGATTTCTCCAAGGAAGGGCAAAGATTGTAGTGTATGGCTGCTAGCAGGATATCCTTGCTTTTGGAAATAACACCTCATTTCCCTTTAAGAGTCACACTTCTCTTGTATTCAGGTTTGGTGAAAACTCTTCAAGCAGAATGCACCTAACACAAAATATGCCAATTAGATGATCTCTACTGTAATATTTTGTTTGTTTGTTTGTAGACCATTTTATTTAAATAGATGAACAACCAATGGGCTACTGCAATCCAAGTAAACTCTTTACATTTTAGAGACTTTGTGAAGTATATATAGTAATATAAAGTGGGAGGGTGGGGTGTGAGGTATGGGGGAACCCCTTATGTTTTTAATGTAACATTTTTTTGCGATCTATGTATCTTAAAAAAAAAAGAACTTAATAAAAAACAAATAAAATAAAGTAAGGCTGTTGGTCTTTGACAGATTTTTCCTGCCCACCAATCCAGAACATAGAGCTCCAAATAAATGTTTACATAGCTAAAGAACAGAGGCCCAGGTGAAATTCCCAAACCCAAGCTGGCTCCCCAACCCAAAAGTTACCATTGGTCACTGAGAACACCCAAAGACCACCTGTCTCAGGTTTCACACAATATCAATAGCATGAACAGTTGTGCATGGCAAAGTAGAAGTGCTATGCATTTCACAGCCCAGAAAGCCCTTCTTTCAAGGCATGCAAGTTGCTGGAGATTATACCACCAAGTCAGTTGCTCTTGTGATGAGCAACTTACTGGCAATACATCTCCCAGTGTTCCCTTGTGATTTTGAATTATGAAAAGAATTAAGCAAAGTCAGACAAAAAGAAAAAAGAAAGAATCAACAACGTGACAGTTTTAAGCATCTGTGAATCCCAGAAAATATGTTCTTGGAGCTAATCCATTCCTGTGCCTGTGGGACTCTTTGGTTGCCCTAGATTCAGCTGGAGGTCTTTGAATGGATTACTTCAGTGAGGTGTGACCCAGAGTGGGTCTCAGCCCTCTTGCTGGAGTTCTTTATAAAGAAGAGGAACATTCAGAGAGACACAGAGAAAGAGAATTCTAAGCCTTTACCCTATCATGTAAGAGAGGACTCCAGGATTGCCTACAGGCAAAGAAAAACAGAGAAACCCTGAGAAGATGAGAAAGAGGCTGGAGGCTGTAATCAGTGGAGCAGCCAGAATCTGGAGAGAAGCGGCCTGGGGAGAGAGGGGTTATAGCCCATCAGCTCAATTTAGGGAGAAAATGAGCCTGGAGGAGAAAGCACAGACTGGCTGCCATTTTGCCTTACTATGTGGTAGGAGTTCAGGATCAGTGGATCGTGATCTACTGTGAGAGCACATCTCTGATGATACCTTAATTTGGACATTTTCACAGCCCTGAAACCTGTAAGATTTTGCCCTAATAAAGTCACATTTTAAAAGCCAATCCATTTCTGGTATTTGGCATTGGCAGTTTTTAGCAAACTAAAACAATAATAACAATAACAAAAAACCATCGCTGAAGATCATTTGATCAAGCAATAGCATCATGATTCAAGCACAAGGGAGCCCTACTGTTTAGATACTCAGAAATGCCATCCTCTTTCCAGTGCATTCTTTGACTCAGGCTTACCACTCTGCTTTCTAGACTCTGTGAGTTATTAACCATTTTTAGAAAGCATGTTTTGCTTTTCTGATTTGCTACCAAGAATCTGTTTCTCTTGTCTGTAGGCAAAGAACCTCAATGTAGTGACATTTAACTAGATGCTGAACTAGTGGCTGGCTTTTCTTTTATTAGCTCATTGTGTCCTTACACCAGCTTTGTGAGGTAGGTAGTGTTTTTACCATTTTAGAAACAAGGAAAATGAGTGGCAGAGAGATTTTATTTCAAGTCACATAATTTGTTCACTCCAGAATCAGGAAGAAGAGAAAGGAGTACTGATTTCCAGTTCATTGTTAATTCTCTTCCACCTTTGGCTTCACCTCAAAAGCAAGTCCTATTCCTCAGAGATTTTGCAACTCTTTGGTTTTTCCGAGGGGCCTGACTTGGCTGCTGTGAGGATTGAGGAACAGACGTACTGTAGACCTGTCCCAGTGATCTACCAAGGTAGCTCAGTTTTTATCTATTTTACAAGTGGGGGTTCTACATAAGTTCTGTTTAGAAAAAGGCATTCCATAAGTGAAATAACCTTCAAATATGAAGGCAAAATAAGGCTATTTTCAAATAAGCACAAGATGAGATCTTCTATTGTTAGTAGCTCTTCAGTGAAGAAATATAAAAAAGAAATTCTTATGGCACAGAATACTGATGCTAGAATGAAACAAAAGGATAGATGAAGTAAAAGAAAGGTTAAATATGTGAATAATAATAAAGTATACAGAGTTATTTAAAAACGTGTAGAATTACAGTACATGATAAAAGTACAAAAAATGGGAAAGGAAAAATTGATTTAAAGCTTTCTATGACACTTGCATTGTTACTTATATTTGAATATAATAAAGAAAAACATATTTTGAAATCACTAGAGTAATTCCTCAGGAAATAGTTTTAGAATAAGAGTACAAGTATGTGAGGAAAAGATGAATACTAAAAATAATTAATCCAAAACAAAGCAAGCAAAGAGAGAAAAAAGTAACAAAAGAAAGGTAGAACAAATATAAAACAGTTGGAAAAATGTTGCACAAATTACATAAAAAAATAAATAAAACAACACCAAGCCATATTACTTCTCTGTGGAACTAATACAACCAGACTTACTGAAGCAAACTTCATTCTATACTAACAAAGTCCCTAACACATTCATTCAACACTTTTATGAAGCTGAATGCTGTGCCTTGTTGATTAGAGGATGCACAAAATGGAAATAAATTCTGCCCTCATGCAACTCACATTCTGGGCAGGGGATGGAGAGAAATATAATGAAAATTTTGACACAATATTAGGCAGCACTAATGTTGTAAAGAAAAACAAAGCAATATATGGATATAGAGAGTGACAGGAAATGATATCAGTGAAACTATTGTTAGTTCACAAAATGATTCCATCACAGGAAAAACTCTCTGTTTGGTAAGATACGTCTTTCTTGTGAACCCACTAAAGTCATCAAGGTCTTTCTTTATTGAGTCAGGTGATAGCAAGCTGTGTTCATGCGTGAAACTACTGACCAAATAACTCTGTTTGTTGAAGACCAACAAAGGTGGGCTCCATCTCCAAGGACATTCTGTCTGGGTCATCTTTCAGCTAAGAAGGGACTGAACTAAAACAAAGCAATTCAATATTGATTTTCCATTTTCTTTATTCTTTTCTTTTTGTACCCGAAGATAAAATAACTCAGTAAGTGTTATAGGTAGGATTCCAAAATGATCCACCAAGACTTCCCTCCCAGGACTGTGAATATGATAAGATATCTCACCCATAATTAGGGAACGTTGCATACAAATGATAATTTTACAGATGCAAGTTAGGCTGCTAATTAATTGAATTAATAAGAAGGGAGATTGTCAAGGTGGGCCCAAACTACTCATAGGAGTTTCGTGAAGGAGAGTGTTTTCTCCTAGAAATAGCAGAAGAGGACGGCAGATAGATTTTAAGTGTGAGGGAATTCAATGTGAAGGAACCTGCTGCCAGCTACAGTACTGTGCGAGGTCTGTGAGAAGGTCCATGGCTAGAGACTGGAAAGAGGCATCTATGAGCTGAAAGCAGATCCTGGCAAACAGCCAGAAAAGGAGGATTTCAATTCTACAAGTGCATTCTGCCAACAGCCTTAACAAGCCTGGAAGTAAATTGTTTGCTAGCTCCACCAGGTAAGATTCCAGCCTGGCTGAAAGGATGCATTCAGCCCCGTGGAGATAATAAATGCCTGTTATTTTAAACTGCTAACTTTGTGGTGATTTGTTATGCAGCAATAGAAAAACCAAGACGCCAGGTTTAGTGTGCATTCCACATAAAGGAAACAATAAAAAATGCAAAGGGACCAAATAGTATACGTATCCCATAATAAAGAAACTTAAGTTTGTTTCTTATTTGCTACTAACTCAATTTGTAATCTGGGTAAGGAATGTTTTCTTTCTAAGGCTGATTTCACTATTTGTAGAATAATAGGTTTAGGCTAAATGCATTCCTCTCCAAAATTCTGTGATTCATTGGGTGCTTTATATGCCAAGGAGTTTGTTTTTGTTTTTTTTTTAAACTAATCAGTTTTATTGATACATTCTAATAAAGCACAAATCCATGTAAAGTGTGCCATCGATGGTATTCGGTATAATCACATAGTTGTGCATTCATCACTTCAGTCATTTTTAGAGCATTTTCATTATTGTCAAAGAACTTTTAATCACACTGACTAAAATGACATTCATAACAGTCACGTGGGTTAATGAAGGCAAACTCTTCCCTCCTTGTCATTTTGGGGCTGATGAAGTTGTGGGGTAGTCACTCTGTGGATTGTACTGGCTAAACTTGAGGCCAGAACTCAACTCTACAGAATTCTAATGTTGTTGTGCCTTCACTATCTCCAAAAGTTACTTGGGGAGACTTGTTAACCTCCCCATTAAGCACCATTAATTCAGGGAATCTAGGTAGAAAGGCTGAATAATATTTTGTAAATTCTCTTTCACCTATTGTATGATTCAGCCTTAGCCTTGTCCAAATTTACATAAGCCCATTCTAAGCTATTAAAAAGGAAGTTTATTTAGAATCCTTGTCCTCTGGCCTGCAGCTTTCATAATTAAGAAATCATAGAAGAAACAAACACTTAGGCAAATAAGAGAACAATTACCTTGCTCAATGTTATGTTTTCTTTAGGGAAATAACTACCTCACCTTATCCACAAATCTTAATACTTTGTATTCCGGACTCCAAATATGAATTGAAAAACCTAAAATAGCTTTTGCAAAGGACCTGATGAACTGCTGTTAAGATATGGAGCAAGTGTAGTTATGGGAGATTTTGATTCCTTGGTGATAAGCAATTATAACACTTTGGCTGCTAAATAAATATTTGTGATTGAAGTCCTAAAAATTACCCTGTTTCACAGGTCATCATTGTTTTGAGGATATGCTTACATCTACAACCCATTAAGGAAAAATTCCCTTCCACCTGGCCCTTATGTCCTGGTAAACTCCAATCCACTTTCTGTCTCCACTAATTTCTTATTTTTAAATATCTCATATATGTGACATCATACAATATTTGTCCTGATGTGTCATATTTCATTCAGCATAACATTTTCCAAATTCATATATGTTGTAGCACATCTCCTTCTTACAGTCAAATTAATATTCCCATTCCCATATGTGTATATACCATATTGTATTTATCCTTCCATTTGTTGATTGACACAGGTTATTTCTTCCTTTGGTTATTGTGAATGATATTGCTATGAACACTGATGCACATGTATATGTTTGGGTCTCTGTTTTCCCTTTCTTTGGGTAAATACCTAGTTGTGGAATTTCTGGGTCATGAGGTGATTCTATATTAAACTTTATGAGAAACTTCCATATTGCTTTCTACAGTAGGTATACCATTTTATATTCCCACCAACAATGCACTAGAGTTCTAATTTCTCTGCATCCTCTCCAAAACATGTCATTTTCCATTTTTTAATAATATCCATAACTTGTGTGTCAGTAGTATCTCATTGTGAGTTTTTTGTTTTGGTTTTTTGTCTTTTTTTAGGAGGTACAGGAGATTGAACCCAGGACCTCATACATGGGAAGCAGGCCCTCAGCAGTTGAGCTACATCCTTTCCCCAATGATAGCTGTTTTTGTTTTATGGAGGTACTGTGGATCGAACCTGGGATCTTGAATATGGGAAGTTAAGTGCTCAACCACTTGACCGACATCCACTACCTCTCATTGTGGTTTTGATTTGCATTTCCCTAATGGCTAATAATGTTGAGCATTTTTTTTTAATGCTTTTTAGTCATTTGTGTATCATCTTTGGAAAAATGTCTGTTCAAGCCCTTTATTCATTTTTCCTTGTTTGTCTTTTCGTTGTTGTACTGGACATGTTATTTATATATTCTGGCTATTAAGCCTTTTGGTTCACAACTATTTTTACCCATTCTATAGATTGTCTTCTCACATTCCTGATAATATCCTATGATGCACAAAAAATTTAAATTATGTTGAAGTAGAATTCATCTGTTATTTCTTTTGTATCTCACATTTATGGTGTCATATCTAACAATCCATTACCAAATCGAAGGTAATGAAGATTTACCCTTATGTTATTCAGTAAGAGTTTAATAGTTTTAGCAATTATATTTATGTCATTGATCCATTTTGAGTTACATGATGTTTGATAGGGGTCCTACTTCTTTCTTTTGCATATGGATATCCATATTTCCCAACATCATTTGTTGACAAGACTATTCTTTCCCCATTATATGTACTTAGATTCCTTGTTGAAAATCAATTGACCATATATGCATGCTCTATTTTCTTCTATTTCAGGACTTGCAATTCTATGCAATTGTTCTATTTTTCTCTGCTTGTGCTGGTACCACACTGTAATTCTTACTGTAGCTCTATAGCATATCTTGAAATTGGGAAGTGTGAGTCTTCTAACTTTATTTTTCTTTTTCAAAATTGTTTTGGCTATTTGGGACTCTCACAGTGTTTCTACATTCATTTCCACAAGAGAATTTACTTTCCATTTCTGAAAAAAAAAAGTGTGCTGGAAGATAAGGATCGCATTGAATCCATAGATGTTTTGGGGAAGTATAGACATCTTAACAATGTTAATTCTTCCAAGGCATGTCTTGCAATTTAATTCGGTATTCTTTAATTTATTACAGCAGTGTTTCTAGTTTTTAGCTTATAAGATTTTCACATACATCATTAAATTCACTTTCAGATATTTTACTCTTTTAAATGCCATTGTAAATGGAGGCACTGATTTTTAAAAGGAAATTAAGTACATTATGTAATATTCTACTGTCCCATAATACAGTTATTTTAAAAAGATCATATTTTAGTTTGCTAGGATCCACTGTAATTAGGATCTCTTAATGATGTTACTTCAGTTAAGTTGTAGCCTAAATGAATTAGGTTGAGCTTTAATCCATATTACTGAAGTCCTATATAAGCAGAGTGAAAGTCAGACAGAAAGAGAAATCACAGGGAGCATCCCGAAACTGGACATCAACAGAACCTGGAAGAGAAAGGAGAAGATGCCACTATATATGTTGTCATGTGATGGAAAAACCAAGGGCTAAGGATTGAAGAAACCCAGTTCCAAAGTGGCACTGTCCTCAAAGAGAAAGCACAGCTTATTGATGCCTCAATTTTGGATTTCTGCTAAGCTCAAATCCATGATCCAATACATTTCCATTGTTTTAGCCAATCCATTGTACAGTATTTGTTTTAGCAGTTAGGAAACTAAAATAGCTGCTACATTTAAATTTACATGCTCCCCCACTGAAGGAAAAGTGCAAGGGATTTTGGGAGTTAATCTATATCCTGGAATCATAATTTTAATGAGCGATGTATTCCAGTTTCCCAATAGCCATGCTGGTTTAGAACTGTTGTTTCAACATAATTATTAATAATGCCCACTTTTAATCTCAAAAATACCCTGACTTGGATGATAAATTGCGTGGATCACTGGGCCTAATCTAGACTGTGAGTGCTACCCTGAAAAAGTTGTATTTCATCTTAAATTCAAAATATGTAGAAGTATTAGAATAGGAAAAATGGTGGTGGAAAGCATGGAGGAAAGTGCTTGAGAAAACTGAAATAATGAAAACAAAAGATGGCCCTCAGTTGAGAAGAAGAAAGTGAAGACAAGAAGGGTTGAGGTAGAGAAATGAATAAGAGGAAGTCTAGAGGAGAGAGAGGTTAGACGATGCTGAACCTTGGAGGACATGGTAAGGCTCATGTACTATATCCTACCAGTGTTGAGAAGACATTGAGAATTTTCAGTAGGGAAGAGATTCACTCTACTGAAGATCAACTTTCTAGATCACTTTCTCATTTAAATAAAATAAAAATATGATTGCTTGATCTCTTTTGTCAGCTTTTTTCCTCCAGAGTCTCTTTATTGTGGTTCATTCTGTACTGTGCCAAGCTTCCATTCTGAGACTTGCACAGCACATCCATATTCAAAGTTAGCTATGATTATATTTAAATCTTTAAGACTCACTTTTCTTCTTTAATTTTTTTCCATTTTACTTCACCTTGTTATTTCAGGCTCCATGTTTTTTCTTCTCTCTAAGTCTTTCTTACATTCTTTTCTTTCTCTTACAACATGGAATTCAGTGTTATCCCTCTTGGTTCTCCCCCATCCTCATCCTTTTCACCTGCATGCCATTTCTTTGATTTGCTTGTGCGCTATTGTCTTTCATCTTGCTTCCTACACTTTAGAAATAGCTACTTCTTCTGAAAAATTCCCTTTTGTGCTTACTTTTAAATTCCTTTTTAAAATAAGGGCTACTCTGAGTAGACCTTATTAAGGTAACCTGGGGTGAGTCTAAGTCAGACTTCATGGTTCTATAATAGGAACATTCTCCAAGGGACCCAGAATTCCTTTGTAGACAAGTACAACCATGACCCATCACATCCACATGAACAGAAACTCCGAGTCTTTGAAAGGCACATAAATTGAAGAACCATTATATTTTTTATCTCTTCAATCTCTTTTCTTCTTTCACTTTTATAACATGTTTTCTTTTAATTTCTCATTTAGTTCTTCATAGTTTTCTCTGTATACTTAAAATTACAATTAGAGTTTTAAACTAGGTTTTCTAATACAAGGAATTCTTACTGCCAGCCTGTGGTATTATATGAAAAAATAAAAATAAAATGTTTCTCAAAATGTATCCTGAGGTAGAAATAATGAAGAACTCTGCATTAAGGGTCATGGCGAAATGCCACCAAACTCCTTTTTTCAATTAGTGTTATTCATTGGCCTCCCATGAAAGAGCAATAAAATGGTTTGTTGCATTTTAAAGAAAAGAAAGAAAAAGTGAACCCCAGGAAATATTGGGACACCATTGTACAAATCTAAGTGACAGCAAATAAAATTTATGTCCTCAAAATTTACAAAAGAACATCAGACCTCATTGTCTGCAGTGACTTTCATAATTGTAAGTTCTGTTACACTCTGAAGACTCGTCATCTTCAGGGCAAGAATAGAAAAAGGACAGCTCATTTTCATCTTTTTCTGATCATATGTGCCATCAGTCAGGATTCTACTAATGTCTCAAAGGCCTCACTTTTCTGGCTTACTTTTTTTTTTAAAGAATTATTTGTTTGTTTGTTTGTTTATTCATTTATTTATTTATTCCCCGCCCCCCGCCCCTTGCATCTTGTTCCTTTCTTTGCTGTCTCTTCTCTGTGTCCATTCGCTGTGAGTTTTTTCTGTATCTGCTTATCTCCCCCTTGTTGTGTCATCTTGCTGAGCCAGCTCTCTGCAGCACACGGGCCGTCAGCTCTCCAAGGTGCACAAGCCAGCTTTGCTTTCACAAGGAGGCCCTGGGACATGAACCCAGGGCCTCCCATATGGTAGATGGGAGCCCAATCGATTGAGCCACAGCCACTTCCATCTGGCTTACTTTTAAACAATAATAAAAAATTTATTTCCATTTGAAACAAATGCCAACATAAATATATGATTCAGTAGATTCTGTTATTTAGATGATGCAAACAGATTATAAAACTATGCATGGAAAACATTTCTGAAAGGATCCTTTTTTTAACCAAATATTTTAAAAAACATGTGAGTTCAGAGAACTTGCTACAATAGTAGCAGCATGCAAAATATATTAGTTTTGTTTACTTTTAGTTTATTGTTTTTTCATGTAATTTGAAAGCAAATTTGATATCCTAAACTCTTTGTTTCAAAGACTTCATTATTTTTAGGTAAAAGATAAATTATATCTTGAAACTAAGTCTAAAAGCATTCATTCAGATTTAAGACATATAATCTAAATTACTTCTGTTAACTATTTTCCTTAAATATTGAAATTAATTACTGTAGATATCTTTTTAGGCATACATTGCTGAATCAATGAAACTCTGCTTGCTTATGATGAGTGCACATTGTTTCATTATTATTATTGAGTTTTAAATGTTCTTTACATGTTCTGGATGTAGGTCTTTTATTAAATGTGGCCTTTGCAAATATTTTTTTCTAACAATCCGTAGCTTGTCTTAACATTCTCTTCTCAGTGGCTTTCACAGATTAAAAGTTTACATTTTTTATGAAGTCACATTTACCCTTTATTTTTATGAAACATTCTTTGGTGCATTATCTAAAAATTCCTTAGAAAAGTTTTGGTAATTGATGGAGGTGATGTTAGCACAATCTTGTGACTGTAATTAACACTACTAAATTAAAGATTTGAATGTGGCAAAATTGGAAAATTTTAGATTGTACGTGTTACCAAAATAAAAATAAAATAAAAACTTGTTCCGAATCTCAAGGTCACACAAATTTTCTCCTGTGCTATCTTTTAGATGTTTATTGGTTTGCATGGAAGTGTATAATCTACCTTTAGTTAACTCTTATATAAGGTTTAGATACATGGTAATGTTTACTTTTATTTATTCATTTATTTACATATGGAAATGCAACTGATCTAAAAGAATTTCTTGAAATATTATAATTTCTCCACTGAATTTCCTTTTTTGCCTTTCTCACAAAATAATTAACTGTATTTGTGTGGACCTAATTTTGTTATTGAACCCAAGTGGAAAATATTATATTTATTTTTTAATTCCAGTAATATATATATATGTATATATATAACCTAATATATTTTATTGTTGCTGCTCTTTTTACTTTTCAGCTCTAAGCTTTTCATTTGTATATTTTCCATTAATCTATTAATCCTCTTTTTGTTCATTTATTATACTATATTTTCCTTTAATCCATGGAACATATTTCTTTTAATTCTGTGAATATATTCTTTAAAAGCTCATTTGAAAGATTTGTCTGTAAATACAATGTATGTGTTCAGGCACATTCAGGTTTTATTTGCTTACTTGTGTTCTTATTTTGGGTCACACTTCCTTGTTTTTTTTTTTCCATGTCAGTAATTTTTGGTTAAAAACTGGACATTGAAGATTATAATTATATTGGGTCTGGAATTTGTTGTGTTCTTCCGAGAATTACCAGATTTTTATGCTAATAGTTCAATTGCTTGAATTCAAATAATAATCTCTGCCCCTCCAAAATATGCAGCTGTTGATATTTATGCTCTGATAGTTTCCCTTTGCTGCATTTTTTTTTTCATTTAAAAAAATTTAATTAAAGTATATCATCCATACATGAACATACATAAATAATAAGTGAATAAAGTTGTGAAGTTACAAAACAAACATGCTTAACATACAGGGCACCATATATCACCCCATCACCAGCACCTTGTGATGTGGAACATTTGCTGCAAATGATGGAGGAACATCATCGAAATATTACTACTAACTATAGTCTGTATTTTACATTTGGTGCATTTTCCCCCAACCCACCCTATTATTAACACCATGTATTAGTATTATATGCTTGTTACAGCTCATGAGAGATCATTCTCTTTTTTTTTGTTAACCACAGCCCATCATCCACCACAGGATTCCCTGTGTTATACAGTCCCATGCCTTATACAATCCATTCAATGTATATACTCAGTGGCTCTCATTTTCATCACAGAGCTGTGCTGTCATTATTTCAGTCAATTTTAGAATATTTCCTTTACTCCGAAAAAAAAAAAAATCCCATGGATTCTTATGCCCCACCATTGTTGTGCCTTAGAATTATTATAGTATTTCTTTGCCATCGTTGCAAAATATATTACAATATAACTGTTAAGCCCCTTGCGACTCTTCTCTGCTTCTATGAAATTGTTTGGTCAGCACAGAATTTGAGTGAAAATGAGGCACACCTCCTTTTAGGTTTTCTTGCCTGAAAGGATCCTCCTTTCCTAATTTGTAACTTTGGGCTTTGTATTCTAAACTTCGTGCTCTCTGCCACCTAAATTATGCACAGGTGGAGAATGATTTCTGGTAAAAATAGCATCCAATTACAGTTCTGGCTCCAAGTAACTAATTTTCTGTAGATTCTTCACTGGAATCTGCCTGCTTTTTCATCATCCCCATGGGGGTCCCATATTTGAGTATTTTAACTGACATTCAAGGATTTAAGGAATTAATCCTTTAAATTTGAGTTCCATGCCTTCTATTGTTCTTATAGGGTTAGGAATCCCCCTTTTATTTTTTCAGAAGACGCTGGAGATGGAACACAGGACTTCATACATGTGAAGCAGGTGCTCAGCCTCTGAGCTACACTTTCTTCTATTCTCTCCCTTTAAATGGTTACATTTCTAGGTGCTTTCTCATCCCTGAACTAAGGTCTCTGACACCTTTAGCTGGTAAGGTTCTGAACTCCTCTATCCCAACCTCTCACTTCTTTCAGTGCTTTGGAAATTTCCCTCTTCCACTTGTTGGTTGTTTTATTTTTTTATTTAATTTTATATTTTTATATTCTTCTTATTCTCTCTTTGGTCTGATTTTTGGAAGTTTTCTAATGTTTTTTGCAGATGGTTTACCGGACCACTTAATTTTCCACAGTTGTGAGAGGTGAATAGTTCTTTTTATCTTGGATTTCACTAGTTTGATTCTGACATGTCTAGGTTGTGTCTAAGTGTATGAGTGTGCATGCATGTGTATATGTGTACATTGTGCTAATCCTATCCACAGTGTGCTGAGCTCCCTTGATCAGTGGGTAACTGTGTTGTTTTTTAATCAATTTGGAAAATTTCTGCCAAGATTCCTGCAAGTAGTTTTCTGCCCCATTTTTGCTCTCCTTTTCTACTGGGACTCCAATGCTAAATTATGTTTTACAGAACATAAAGTTTTCTGACACCTAGTTTTAATTTGTTTTGTTGATTTTAATTTGTTCTCACTTTGCTTCAATTTGGATGATTTCTTGTGATCTGTTCTCAAAGTAACTTACTTTCTTCTTTGGGTATAATATGTTATTAATCACATCCATTGGGTTTTTTCCCCCAAATTTTGTGCTTTTCAGTTCCTAGGATGGCCATTTGTATCTACTATGCATCTTCCAAATATTTCCTGAAATTCCCCATTTCTAAAGTCATTATGACTTGGGGGTCTTCTAACATTGGGGTCGTCTTGCAGTCTGTTTTCATTCTTATTCCACCGATTTCTTGTCAGTTTTGGCAATCAATTATTGTGAAGAAAGCAGGTCCCATTCTCCTGCTTCTTTATATTTCTCTTTAGTCTTGAGAATATGTAAGACCTGTTTAAAAGTGGAATAGAATTATAAGTCAGTAAATAAGCATTGCAATCACTACATGTATCCTTATTTTCTGTAATCTCTTTCATTCAATGGGCATTTACTTTGCAATTGCAAAGCATTAAATATCCATTTTTAGAATGTAGGAGTCTCAAAAATAAGGTGAGAAGATGCTTTAAATATCTGAGGAAGACTTCAAAGCACTTCAGAGAAAACTCTATAAAATTTGAGTAAATAAAAATTCAGTTTGCAGTATCATCACAAACCCAGTGTCTAAATACCATATTACAAACAACAGATTGTCCTAAAGCAGGAAATGCTTCTTTAAAAACTATGCCTTGAAGTATATAGTTCCCTAAATGTAAGTAAGGTATGTCATATAATAACTATACCAGGAAGGAAGTTTTTAAGGAAGGGATGATTGGTATCTACAATATCCTTGCTCCAAGTTAAATATGCCCTGAATCTGTATTAAAAAATAGATTGAATTGCTTATAAAATTTTCGAAACATCTCAAACAAATTTCTATTTTCTGTCCGTAGAGCTATAAATGAATGTATGGTTTGCTATCTGCCAGTGACCAAAAAAAAAAGTTCCAAACTTACCCTGCCAATTAGTCCTTTTTCTTTAATGTTATCAAGTGATCTTTAATTCAGGGAAGAGTACCCAAGTAGAAGATGTACTGTTTTATTATGAGTCCACCAAAAGGGTCCTCTAATATATTTGAACTGGACCCCACAAAGGCCATTCCTTATACTTCAAAATCAAATAGTTGGTTTTATGACACTGGTTAGCTTCAAGAAATGAAAATCAGAAAAAAAGGGGAAAAATGGCTCTTTATAAAAATTGATTCCATAATTTAACTATTATGGCTATTAAAATAATATTGCCCTTCATGTGTCCTAAACTTGCGAGTTTGACATTTGCTCAATTCCACCTAGTATACATGTTCTGAATTTTAGAGCACATTGTTAGACAATGTGTTAACTCAATAATGCTTTAGTCAAAACTAAGCCAACTACTTACTTAATATTTCATGTATAAAATATAGTTTTTGCCTTCACAAGTATTATAAAATAGGACAAGATATTGTAAATTCAAAAGGTTTCATGAGTTTTAATTAGTATAGTAATATTAAATACTGTAAACACTTAATGCAAATACTTGAAATATATAGACATAGAACTGCCTTTCCAAATATTTTCTATTTCAGCTTTCCAACAATGTTTGGCAATTCAAAGCATAGTTACAGGAGAAGTAGTCAACTTTTATATTATTAGTGTGGAATTAGGTTGACACATGTGAAACACACTTTTATATGTGTTCTAATTTCTGAGAGATTATAGGAAGGAAGCCTTATTTCATAGACAGCCAAAATACCTGTTATGAATTGAATGGTGTCCCATGAAAAGATATGTTCAAATTGCAACTCCCCATCTTGTAAATGCAGCCTTTTAGGAAATAGGGTATGTGAAGATGTGATTAGTTAAGGAGGCTAAACTTGATTATGGTAGGCTATTAATCTAGTAAAAAGATAAGAAGAGGCAATGTGGGCACAGAGAGAAAACATCCATGTGATAAATGAGACAGAACCTGAAGCCCAAGGCTTGCCTACAAACCATCAGAAGCCAAGAGAGAGGCATGGAACAGGCATGGAACAGGAGCATGGACCTCCTGACAGCTTACTTTCAGACTTGTAGACTCCAGAACACAGACAATGAATCTCTGTCATTAGAAGACACCCAGTTTGTAGTAATTCGTTGTAGCAGTCCCAGGAAACCAAGACAGTACTTTCCTGGAAGTGTTGTTATCATCAATAAGGCAGTTTTACTTTTACTATTGATTCAGCCAAATTTATGCAATGTTAAATAAGACAAAACAGGGATGCTGCTGACAGCAAAGATGTGTTTAGTAAATTCCCAAAATAACATTTTGCTTGAATATGTTATATATAGAAAGCACATAGTATAGCCAATGATGATAATGTCTTCAGAATTTTATCAATAGTCTGAGTTTAAGTTACTGCTTCACATCTCTTTTTATCTCAAGAAAACAGACGTGAGCCTTTCTGAAATTAACTTGCCTTTACATGAGTTGAATGGTGTGGTTATTCAAAAATGCAGAAGACATGCTTATTTTTATTTCTGTCAGTATTAATAGGGTCTCCTTACTTGGCACCATATTCATGCCAATCAAAGACATGTTTAGTTCAAACTCAGGGTGAACTAGAAATTGCAGCCACATACTTTGCACTTAGAAATTATCTATGTGGTGCCAGCTCCTGAAAGGAACAGAGACTAGTTTTTTTGGCATACTCAAGAAAGGGCAATTGTTCAAAGAAAAAATGTAATGCAAAGCATTTACGGTAATGTTATGTAAATAGGCAGTAAGACTTTCTGGAGCTTTGGCTTTTTTTTTTTTTTTTTCCTTCTTTATTCTTAGTCTGTGATGTTGCTTTGAAAGTTTTTACTTCTCAGGAATTGTGCAGCCTCATTATTATTTCTTGGCACTTCCTTTAAGAGAGGCAACAGCTGCATAATATTGATAAACTCTAAGAAGCCAGAATACTCTTACTACTGCTGTGGCCTCAATTTGAATATGCAATGTATAGAAACTCTGAGTTGGCACTATTTCTGTTGTGGAACCTTCATCTCTATCTCACATTTAAAACACATTATCTAAAAGTTATGCACAGTAACTCTGGGAGCATTCATATTCTAACATTTTAATAATATCTACACTTAGTTTGTAATAGTTAAATTTGATAATAAGTTATCAAAACTGATGGATGATTATATCATCGAGGTGTGTCTGTAAAAATATTTCTTAGTACCATCATTTCTTTTTAAAGTGCTTCCAACTTCTATCATTCCAAACCCAAATCATCTGTTAATTATGCAAGTCATATATGGATGGGGACAGAATGCCTAAGTGTTATTTATTGGGTGAAACCACAAAGGAAAGGGAGATGATGCATCAATTTTAAAAGGTAAAAATAAAAACTAATTTAATAGAAACAACATAAATAACAAGAAAAAGGGAAATATTTGCAGCAAATATTCAGAAAGACAAAACAATTATAATCATTCTCAAATGAAAACAAAAAATGTTAATAGAAAATACAGAGTATGTATGGTCAATTTACAAAAAATAGAAATGCAAATAGCCAATTAATATATATAAAAATCTACTTAATGTACACATAATAAATGGTATATAAAATAATATGCAATTAACCATCATACTGAAGGAGCAGAAAGGTACCCTCAAACCCTGCAGGTGGGGAAAAAAAAGTTTGCATAAGCTTTCTGCAGGAAACATTGCAGGCATATAGTAAGAGGTTATAATGTTCACTTAAAATGTCCATTCTTTTCTTCCAATAATTTCATTTCTAGGAATCCAAGCTAAGCTAATACTCAGAAAAGCAAATATCCCAATAGGATGGTTATTGTAGCATATATTGGTTTTAATTTTCAGGCAATTTAAATGTATAGGACTAGAGGAATGGCCAGGATATTATGTATTTTAATGGAAATAAAATAAAAAGGTAAAATTAAATAAAACAACATTAAAAAATGAAGTAAACCAATCCTAAATGTGTTTGTGTTTATATTTGTTTATAGCTTTGAATGGTTTATAGTTAATAAAAACAAATCTCAAGTATGACTATCAGTTAAATATAATCAATTATATTATTATAAACTTTCCATTTTATATTCTATATTTTCCAATGATTCAATGGTTATATATTTCTTTTATAAATACATATTTTAAGGGTATGATCATACATTATTTTTCTATTTTTAAATTCTCAGAGCTTAACATGTATCTGGCAATTTATAGGCACTTGATTAATGTTTATTGATTTGATGAATTATTTTTAGTAATTTTAAAAAAAATATTTTGGATACACAAACATAAAAATTAATATTTAGATGCTCTTACTATCAAAGTATGGCAACTATTTTTCTTAATTTGGAAAAAGGAGAATTGACAATTTATAATAAATTTGATATTTATCTAAAACTAATGTAGTCCTTCAGTACGAGGCTTCAAAATAGATCAACTAAATGAACGCTGTAGCAGTTTGATATGGTTATGAATCCAAAAATAAATATTGGATTATGCTTGTAATCTGATCTGTACCGGGGCATGATTGAGTTATGATTAGGGTGGTGAGTCCCCACCCACCAAGGGGTGGGGACTCACAGATAAAAGGCATGGCAAAGAACAGAGTTGGGGGTTTCTGACGTTGGAGTTTTGATTTTGGAGTTTGATGCTGAAGACTTAAACTGGAACCCCAGGAGGTAAGGACGCAGGGGAAAGAGAAGCAAGCCCCCGGAAGGGAGGAACCCAGGAAGCCGGAACCCTCACGGACATCAGCAGCCATCTTGCTCCAACACGTGAAAAGAGACTTTGGTGAGGAAAGTAACTTATGCTTTATGGCCTGGTATCTGTAAGCTCCTACCCCAAATAAATACCCTTTATAAAAACCAACCAATTTCTGGTATTTTGCATCAGCACCCATTTGGCTGACTAATAAAAATGCATATTAGTGGAAGTGTGGACCTAAGTCTTCCAGTACTCTTTAATCACAATTGCAATATAATGAGTGACACAATCATAGTAGAAGGCCTAATGTAATTTGCTAGGTACTCTAAAATGATAAAAATAAAGGAATGAATGCAAGAGGGATGGCAAAGAGAATATGTGATTTGCCTGCCAAGTTCCATAAGGATTCTAGAAGCCATGCATCAATTGCATCTTAAATAGTGGGTAAGTTGTCAGTGGAGCTTTGAAATATTTGCTCCCCAATGTAACAGAGCTAGACTCATTTATTATTTCTCTATACATGACTCTTTTATTCCTTTTATTTGAATCTATAGTTAGTACTATACTCATTCAATATATGTCCTGGAGACATAAATCTTCAGTCTGTTCATATACCAGTAGAGACCTGATTCTCAGCAGAGTGGAACACCTAATATATTGCCAAATTCAATTAGTAGGAAAATGAAATAGTATTGACAGGTTTAAAGATTAGAAATAGAATACATTATAATTTAGAAAAACTAAAATAAAGTAAAAAATAAATTGGGGTATTAAAAAATGAAGAATATCATAAAACTTTGTTTTTGACATTTTGTCTTTCATCACAGTAATAGCTGTTGCCCTGCATGTACAGTGGCAAGGCAATCTCTTCCATTCCTTCCCCAGTGTCTACATCCTTTTTTTTTATTTTTAATTTTGTCTTCTAAAAAGTTTTAGATCACAGTAAAATCACATCTACGATATAGGAGAGTACTATACAGCCAACATTAAACCCTTTGCCCCCTTCCTCAGCAATGATCTTTTTACATGTGGATGTTATATTTGCTACAGCTGATGTACAGATACTGAAACAAAGCTACTAACCATGGTTCCATTATGGCTTACGTTATGGTTTATATTTTCAACTGTATACTTTTCTAAATTTTTTTTACATTATGGTTTACATTTTAGACTACACAATTTTATAAATTTTTGGTGAAATTTAACATGGCTTATATCCATCAATGCATGGTTTTGTGGAACACTTCCATGACCCTCAGTTAAACCTTCTTCCATCCATTCTATTCCTCTCTTCCCCTCCCCTCAGGGCACACAGTGACAACCCAGCTTCACTGCTTGAAGGACAAGATTAATAGATACAACAATGCTGAGTCTGTCTTCCCCCATTGAGAGCCACCCATGCTCTTGAGAGACACCCTCTCTTCTCACTGAGAACATCAGGCCTTCCCAGGATGGGGGTACAACACTTTCCCACTCATTGTATGTGTCCTCACTCACTGATATAACACAATATGACAAGAGGGGCACTCACACACTCCCTAGAAGCCTACCCCAGGAGCACCCTGTGCCGGAAGTCCCCCATGAAACACCTTCAATGTCATATTTTCTAAAGAGTTTTCTCAACATTAGAGTTTCAACCATGTACCTGACAATCTCCCATGTTCACCTGCTCCCCTCAAATCCTCCACCCAATTCCATGGACCATCCGACCCATCTTCCCAGCCCTAACCACCCTCAAGCCTGCAAAGCCCCACACAATAGTACCCCTATGCCCCCATCTTATCCCTTCACTGCAAAACTACTAACCTCCCCTGTATCATAGATTTCACCCATGTAGGTGTCAGCTCACAACCTTCCTCTGCCCCCATTTCCTGTAAGCATATCAACCAGTCTCTAGTTCACTGAGACAGCTTGATGTGCTTAATTCATATCAGAGAAGTCAGGTAGTATTTGTCCTTCAATGCCTGGCTTGCTTCACTCAACATAACGTCCTCAAGAGTCATCCATGTTATCCCATGTTTTAGTACTGTATTCCTTCTTACAGCTGAGTAGTATTCCATTGTACATATATACCACATTTTGTTTATCCATTCTTCTGTTCATGGGTATTTGGGTTGATTCCAAATTTTAGTAATAGTGAATAATGCCACTATGAACATTGATATGCATATATCAGTTCAAGATCTTGTTTTCAGTTCTTCTGTGTATAAACCCAGCAGTGAAATTCCTGGGTCATATGGCAAATTAAAAGCTAGTTTTATGAGGAACTGCCAAACTGTCCCCCTGATGGCTGGATCCTTTGACATTCTCACCAGCAGTGGATGAGGGTTCCCATTCCTTCACATCCTCTCCAACACTTGTAGTCCTCTGTTTTTTTTTTTTAGTAGCTTTCAGTCTAATGGGTGTAAGATGGTATCTCATTGTAGTTTTGATTTGCATTTCCCTAATAGCTAGTGCTGTTGAGCATCTTTTCATGTGCTTTTTAGCCATATTTATTTCTTCTTTGGAGAAGCATCTGTTCAAATCTCTTGCCCATTTT
Organism: Dasypus novemcinctus; assembly: GCF_030445035.2. Classification (NCBI taxonomy): domain Eukaryota; kingdom Metazoa; phylum Chordata; class Mammalia; order Cingulata; family Dasypodidae; genus Dasypus; species Dasypus novemcinctus. The sequence continues at coordinate 40,307,629 of NC_080697.1, forward strand.
CTGAATGGGTGTTTTTTTTATTTTCATGATGTAGGATTTCTTTATGTATGTTGAACTAGGCTCCTATTAGATGTATGGTTACCAAATATTTTCTGCCTTTGGGTAGGCTGTCTTTTCACTTTCTTGATAAAGTCCTTTGAGGTACAAAAGGCTTTAATTTTGAGGAGGTCCCATTGATTATTTTTTCTTTTGCTGCTCATGCTTTGGATGTGAAGTTCATGAAGTCATTTCCTATTACAAAGTACATGCTTCCTTATTGCCTTCCAAGACCTGTAACCTCTTGGCACTTATATTTAGATCTTTGATCGATCTTGCGTTGATTTTCGTGTAAGGTGTGACATGGTAATCTTCTCTCATTCTTTTGCATATGGATATCCAGTTCTCTAGGCACCATTTGTTGAAGAGGCCATTCTCTCCCAGTTGAGTGGGCTTGGTGGCCGTGTCAATTACCAGATGACTATATATGCAAGGATGTATATCTGAACTCTCAATTTGGTTCCATTGCTCAATGTGTCTATCCTTGTGCCAATACCATGCCGTTTTGACCACTATAGCTTTGTAGTAGGTTTTAAAGTCAGGTAGTGTGATTCCTCCACTTTCATTTTTCTTTTTCAATATGTCTTTGGCTATTCAGGGTTTCTTCCCTTCCAAATATACTTCAGAGCTAGTTTCTCCAGTGCAGTAAAAAATGCTGTGTTGATTTTTATTGGGATTGCATTAAATCTGTAGACCAGTGTCAGTAGGATAGACATCTTAATGATATTTAGTCTTCCTATACATGAACAAGGAATATTCTTACATTTATATAAGTCTTGTTTAATGTCCTTTAATGGTGTTGTGTAGTTTTCTATGTACAAGTCTTTTTCATCTTTAGTTAAATTTATTCTTAGTTTTTTTTTATATTTTCATTTACTATTGTAAATGGTATTTTTTTCTCGATTTCTTCCTCAGTTTGTTCATTATTGGTGTACAGAAAATGATTATGTGGTTTTTTTCTTTCAATCTGTTTATGTGGTGTTTTACATTGACTGATTTTCTTATGTTGAAACATCCTTGCATACCAGGGATGAATCCCACTTGGTCATGGTGTATTATTTGTTTAATGTGTTGTTGAAAATGATAAGCAAGTACTTTGTTGAAGATTTTCACATCCAGTTTCATCAGAGAGATTGGTCTGTAATTTTCCTTTCTTGTGTTGTTTTTGTTTGGCTTTGGTATTAGGGTAATGTGGCATCATAGAATGAATTAGGCAATGTTCCTTCTATTTCAATTTTTTGGAAGAGTTTAAGCAAGATTTGTGTTCGTTCTTTCTGGAATGTTTGGTAGAATTCACCTGTGAATTCATCAGTCCTGGGGCTCTTCTTAGTTGGAAGATTTTTAATGACTGTTTCTACCTGTTTACTTGTGATTGATTTGTTGAGATCATCAATTTCTTCTTTCATCAATATAGGTTGTTTATGTGTTTCTAGGAATTTGTCCATTTCCTCTAAATTGTCCTTCATGTTGGCATATAGTTTTTCAAATTATCTTCTTATTATTGTCTTTATTTCTGTGGAGTCTGTGGCAATATCCCCTTTCTTGTTTCTTCTTTTGTGTATTTGCATCTTCTCTTTTTTTCTTTGTTAGTCTAGCTAAAGGTTTGTCAATTTTATTGATCTTCTCAAAGAACCAGCTTTTGGCTGTTTTGTTTTTTTTCCTAGTGCTTTCTTATTTTCTATTTCATTTAGTTCTGTTCTGATCTTTGTTATTTCTTTCTTTTTCCTTTGGGGTTACTTTGCTGTTTTTTGTTTGTTTGTGTGTTTTTTCACTAATTCCTCCAAATGTGCACTTAGGTCTTTGATTTTAGCTCTTTCTTCTTTTTTGATGTAGGAATTTATATTTATAAATTTCCCTCTCAGTACTGCTTTTGCTGCATCCCATAAGTTTTGATAGGTTGTGTTGTCATTTTTATTAATTTCAAGGTAGTTACTTATTTCTTTTGAGATTTCTTCCTTGACTCACTGTTTGTCTAAGAGTGTGTTGCTTACCTTCCTTATCTTGGTGCCTAATCTAGATCTCTGACCCTTGCAGATTTCCACAGTGTGGTCAGAGAAATTATTTTGCATGATTCCAATCTCTCTGAATTTATTGAGATTTTCTTTGTGGTCTAGCATGTGGTCTACTTTGGAGAATGATCCATGTGCACTTAAGAAGAACGTATATCCTGTTGTATTTGCGTGTAGTTTCTGTATACGTCTATTAGGCCTAAATCATCTAATATATTATTCAAAGTTTGTTTCTTTATTGATTCTCTGATGAGATGTTCTCTCTAGTCATGATAATGGTGTATTAAAATCCCTCACTATAATTGTAGAGGCATCTATTCTTCCACTTAGTTTTTCCAGTGTTTGCTTCACATCTTTTGAGGCACCCTGATTAGGTGCATAAATGTTTATGATTGTTTTTTGTTCTTTCTTCTTGAAAGATTACCCCTTTTACTAATATGTAGTGTCCATTTTTGTCTCTTAAAATAGTTTTGCATTTAAAGTCTATTTCGTCCAATATTATCATAGCTACTCCTGCCTTTTTTTGGTTATTGTTTGCTTGTAAGATTGTTTTCCAGCCATTCACTTTCAACCTCCTTGAATCCCTGTGTCTAAGATGGGTTTCTTGTAGACAGCATATAGATGGGTCATATTTCCTTATCCATTCTGCCAATCTGTTTCTTGACAGGTGAATTTAATCCATTAGCATTCAGTGTTATTACTCCCAAGGAATTACTCATATTAGTAGTATTTTCTTTGGATTTGTGTATGTCATATGCTATTTTTATTTCTCTTTTTGACATTCTGGTTGTTTTTACACTTTCCTCCAATTCTGTCTCTCTTGTTTTTTCTTTCCTCCTGCAGAACTCCCTTTAGTATTTCTTGAAGAGTAGGTTTCTTATTGGCATTCTCTCTTAGTTTCTGTCTATCTGTGAATATTTTGAACTCTCCATAATTTTTGAATGCCAGCTTTGCTGGATAGAGTATACTTGGCTGGCAATTTTTTTCTTTTAGTTCTTTGACTATGTTATACTACGGCTTTCCTGCCTCCATGGTTTCAGATGAGAAATCAGCACTTAATCTTATTGAGCTTCCCTTGTATGTGATGGTTCTCTTTTCTCTTGCTGCCTTCAGCATTTTCTCTTTATCTTGAGCACTGGATAATTTGACAAGTATATGTCTTGGGGTAGGCCTGTTGGGATTATACTGTTTGTGGTGCACTGAGCTTCCTGGACATGTACATCCTTCTCCTTCAATAGGTTTGGGAAGTTTTCAGACATTATTTCCTCCAAAATTCCTCCTGTCCCCTTTCCCTTCTCTTCTCCTCTTGCATGCCTATAATGTATGTGTGTGTGTGCATTTTGTGTTGTCATTCAAATCCCTAAGACCCTGCTAAATTTTTTCTATCTTTTTATCTATCAATTCTACAATCTGTTTGATTTCAGATGTACTGTCTTCCACATCACTAATTATTTCTTCTGCTTATTCAAATCTTCACTGTTATTTGCTGAGAGTGTATTTTTGATTTCTTGAATGGTGTCATTTATCACCATCATATCCATTTTATTTTTGTGTATGTTTACAGTTTCTTCAGTATGCTCTCAAAATGTTTTCTTAATATCCTTTATCTCTTCTTTCACTTCATTAAATTGGTACATGATATTTGATTGGAGAGCTTTGATTAGTTGTTCAATGTTCTGCTCCTCTTCCTGGTTTTTAATTTGTTCATTGGACTGGCTGTGTCTTCCTGATTATTGATTTGATTTGTACTTTTTTGTTGCTGTCTGGTCATTTTATCTTGGTGGGTTTGTTCGGTTGATTAGCTTCTCCCTCTAGTCTCGGGAATTTTTAGGTGCTGTTTATGTGTGTGTGTTAATTTTTCTCTTTGACACTTTGTTCTTCTTATTCTATTACCTTGTTGTTGTCTACGTTACCTTGAAGGAAAAAGATTAGGGCCAAGGAAAGCAAAAGAGGTAAGGAAAGAAAAAGTATAATAGTAGTACTGGTAGTAAAAGTTAGCAGAAGAACAGTATAGGACCTAGGAGAAGAAATATTAAACTCATGTAAGCAGTATATAGTAATAGGAATAAGAAAGTAGAATACCTACAATGAAATGAGAAATTGAATATGAAGAAGAATATAGTATGAATTAAAAGACTAGCACAACCAGGAGAGAAGGAAAGAGAAAAGACAATAAGATAAAGAGTAATAAAAGATAAAAAATAGAACAGAAGTGTTAGAAGTTAAAAAGTCAGAAAAATTGGGGGCTAAACAAAGAGAGGGAATGTAAGAGCAACAGCAGAAGTTGGAATGTAGAAAGATGTAGGAAGGAAAAGAGGTAGCATTGCTAGCCAAAATCAGTACACACAGAAATGAGGATGTTGAGGATGAGGAAGCACAGCAAGTACTAAACAAGCTGGCAGCACCTAATTGAAAAAAGGAAAAAAAAAAAGAAAAGAAAGAGAAAAAAAGGGGGGGGGTGGGGGGATAAAGAGGAAGGAAAGACAATATAACAAGAAAAAAATACACAAACCCTAAGGCAAGGAGTCAACCAATAATAAAAAAAATCAACAGACTCCCCTCTTAAGCTCTTATTTAGGGAAAATAAGAGATACAAGAAAAGTTAATACAAGCATATTATCTATGTTTTCCCTGTCTCAAAGTATCAGCTAATATTCCAGTGGGTCACTACTCAAAGAGGAGCTGTGAACTGAACCAGAGATCTTGCACATTCAAGGCTGAAACTCCTCCACTGAGCCAAACCGGCCTTCAGTGTCAACCTGCTCCTCAACAACACCCACTTCCAGAGGCAGGATAGAATCTTTGCAATTGAATAAACTAACTAGGAATCTGCCCTTCCCCCTTCCTCCTTTCTCACTTCCCTCTCTCCCAGGGCAGCAGGAAGCCCATGTGAGAGTTCCCCTCCAAAATTCAAATGGGACCCTGGTGGACCAAATCACCACGGAAAATAGTGACTCTCAGTGTCTTTGGAGAGAGCACCCACACCTTGCTTGGAACACTAAAAATGCTCTTGGAAGCCTACGGAGCACTTCCTACTGTCCCCCTCCCTTAGGTGTGTTGCACAGGATTAGTTAATTGCCTGGCTTCACCTTCTCCTAGAGGTAACCCACAGAGGTTAGGTAAACCAGGCTATCTCAGCATATTTGCCTCTCAGCTCTTCCTGGTTTCTCCTCAAGCCAGCTGATATGCAACTCAAAGCTCAAAAAGTCAGGTCCAGACAATTGAACCCACACGTAGGATCCCTCTCCACCTTTCACCAGAACCTCCCCACAGTCAGAGTTTTTCTTCTCTGGCTATCTGATCGGTGAGAATAAGGGAAAGCCACAGCTTCTTGCCCTGGAGGAGGGGCAGAAACCCACAGTTTTACCTTGAGCTATCACTCTTCTTATCATGCTCTCTCAAGATTAATGCCCAGGAACCCCCTGCTTTGTGGGTTCCCAGAACAGCTCATTCGGGCAGGATTTTGTCTCTACTCAGCCTTTTATTTTGTAGGAGCAATGATGTGGGTGCTCTTACTCTGACGCCATCTTGCCCTGCCCCCCATATATTTATCCATATATTTTTGATCTAAAATTTATGTAATCTAAAGTTTCTCTCAAATTAAAAAACAATGGGAGAAAAAGGGGAATTAAGATTTACCAGGCAGAGAATGGGCAAACTGTTGACCGCTTAAATTGATAAAAGGAGGGAGTTTAATTTGTGCCACTACCTTATGTGAGCTTTATATGAGCTCTATAAAGTTTAAGAAAAAATCCATATAAACAATATATTAATTTTTTCAGCTTTTGCAAAAATTAGATGTGGAAATAATTTCAATTCATGTTTACAATTTGGATCCAATAATTTGTTTGTTACAAATATATTAATAACATATATAAGTTTGGGAAATGTATCATTAAAGGAAATATTGCAATATCATTTCACTTCAGCTCTAAAATGCTGTACTGCCTTCCACAGTTTTCCTCGTTTGTTGTCATGTTACCTGTAGAAGAGATGAGATCATGTTTACATATTTTCAGCCTCCTTTTGCCTTTACTCCTCCTCATACTTAAGACTTAACACAATAGTTTTATAATACTGCCATAGCAAATGACCTCAAATTTAGTGGCTAAACAATGCCACTAAACAAATCTATAATCTTATAGTCTTGTAGGTTAGAAGTCTGAAAGGTGTCTCACTGGGCTAAAAGCAAGTTTTTAGCAGGACTGTATTCTTTTTGGGACACCCTAAGGGAGAATCTGTTTCCTTGCCTTTTCCACATTCCTTGGTTTGTGGCCTCTTTTCTCTATCTTCAAAGCCAGCAAAGATGGGTCGAGTCCTTCTCATATCGCATCATCGCATCATCGTGACCTCATCTTCTACTTTTCAGGACCCTTGTTACTACTTAGAATGCAGTCAGATAATCCAGTATAATCTTATCTCAAAGTCAGCTAATTAGCAACCTTAATCCCAACTGCTACTTTAATTCACCTTTGTCATTTAAGGTAATATATTCACAGATTCCAGAGACTAGATCATGCATGTTTTTGGAGGAGGGACATTTCTCTGCCTACAAAACTAAGTGTCTGTAATTTTTACTGTGCATCACCTTGGGAGAAGGAATTTTATCAATCAGGGACTACTAAAAATGATTTGTGGAAACATAACTTGACTTAACAATCACCTATTTACCTTTTCCCCTATGCGAAATTGTATAATTTCCAGTTGCAGGAGGAAAGAAAAGGAAGGAGACATCTATTTTGTGTAATTAGTACCTTTCTAACCCCCTTTGGCCTAGTCACACATTTTCTGATAATAAATTTAGGTATTTTGTTTGTTCATTTGTTTTGTTTTGTTTTCTGTAGTAAGTGGTTTAAAATGAAGGGTTATTGGATATAAACAAGAGCAATTTCATTTAATTAAAAACTGTGTTTAGACTGCTATGAATTTAATATATATAAAGCCATGATTGATTTCAACATTTTCTTGAGAATCTCATTCAATAAATTTATTTGAATTTAGTTTCAAATGTAAAAATCATACGTACTTATGGATTTGTATCCTTTGTGATATCAGAAAGCAAAATCATTGTCCCTCATGTATGTTGTAATTTTTGGCAACATTGCCATGAATCATAATGATTCAACTGACAGCACTGAAAATGAATTGGCATGCAACAATTATAGAGGAAGATTGTAATGTATAAGCAAAAGCATCATACAATCAAAACATTCTTCCTTCTGCAATTATTTCTTGAGTGTCTACCATGCATTTAATGACTTGGCAAAGCTAAGGAAGATCCAACTTAAATGTCTCTAAAAGGAATTATCAGGGTTTCGGTTCTCAGAATAGAGACCCTAAAATTGCTGGCACCACATAATGAGTGAGAAAAGTGGGGTTGAAGGAGGGACACTGGGCGCTGAAAACAGGGGGAACCTGCAGACCTGGGAATAATTTTAATGTCCAAATAAAGAGCAGGTAGGCTCTTACTCCACTTCAAATATGCACAGAAGGTTGACAGACTAAGGACCTCCTCCCAAAGCATTTAGCTTAAAATTTTTGTTTGTAATAAGGCATATGTGCTCTGCAAGCACAAAAAGTCACTGTTACTTTTCATCTCCTTTAGCTTCACCACGAGTGGGAATGTTACTATACTCATCCAACTTGCAGAGTAGCCAGACCCACTGCTATTCTCTAGGATCCTGCTTCATTAGAGTGATATCCTTCAAATGCACACACTGTTCCATTTGAAACAGATGTGGCAAAACAACAGTGAAGAACCAAAAGTTATTACATACTCAGGACTGAATTCTATATCTGTAGAAAAAATTAGAGGAAAATGCAACTAAGGGACTTTTGAAAGCATCAAAGACATCAGATACATTTTGTGATAGGTTGGGTTATGCACTCTGGGGGAGGGGGGAGCAAATGACATGTTCTCTTTTTTAAATACATATATATATATATATATATATATATTTAAAGATACTTAGATTACATAAATGTTGTATAAAAATATAGAGGGGACTCCCATATGTCCTGCTCCCTATACCTCCCACATTTTCTCACATTAACAACATCCTTCACTACTGTGGTACATTCGTTACAACTGATGAACACATTTTGGAAGACTGCCACTAAGCATGGATTAGTTTGCATTGTAGTTTACACTCTCTCCCGCACAATTTTGTAGGCTATGGCAAGATATATAATGTCCTGTATCCTCCATTGCAATATCATTCAGGACAATTCCCAAGTCCTGAAATGTCCCCATATTATACCTGTTTTTCCCTCTCCCTACCCTCAGAACGTCCAGTGGCTACTGCCTCCACATCAATGATATAAGTTCTTACATTGCTAGAATCACAATAAATCTATAGTAGAATATCAATAAGTCTACTTTAGTCCAAAGTTCATTCCCCAAGCTGAGGATTCTGAGATGGTTATGCCCACTTCCACCTCTAACTGAAAGGGGACTTCAATCCCATAGGGCAGATTAATGGGACTCTCTTACTTGCAGTTGTACACTCTTCCATTTCCTTGGGATGGTCACTGTCCATCATTATCTCCTTGTTATTTGTCCTGGGTCATTCCAATGTCCTGTAGAGTAGATGTTGCAACTCCATTGAGATTCAGGGCCCAGCTGGTACAAGGACAGCCCAAAGATTTAAGTCTCCTGGATGTATACCTATTAACTCTAGTACAAATTATAGGTTCAAACAGAAGGACCAAAAGAGTCATGTGTGGGGAAACCACAACTGAGTCCAACCCTGTCACACTGGGGAACATAATTCCAAAGTAGGACCTACTGCAAGGCATCAAGCTCCTGAACTGTCTGTCCTGACTATAGTGTCTGGATGTCTCCAGACCCCTCAGGAGCCCTGCTATTTGAGGTAGTATTTATTAATACTTTGGCAGTCAATGAGATCCTGTTGAGACATGCGTAAATATAACCTCTGGAATGACCTTCTGACTCAGATCTAACAGTGATGAAAGACATAATGTCAAAAAAATGTTTTTAAATATTTTTCATTATTTTTTATTATTCCAGAATTTTTAAAAATATTTTGTTTTTGTATTTCATTTCTTATTTTTAAAACTATCATTATTTCATTTTCTTATTAATTGTATTTGGTTATTTTGTTGACTTTACTTTTGAAGTTTTGGATCACAGAAGGTTACAACTATGACAAAGGAGGAACACTGGTGCAGGACATCAGTGATGGGAGATACATGACCAGGTTTACCTGGGGTATACCGATAAGGCATATAAATGTATTCAAGAATTCAAGGGACATTGTCATGGTGGGTGGAAATTCACACAATAACTGAAAGAATATTGAATTCCCATCCTGAGGAACTCTGCCACATTCTCTAATGGAAAAGCAAGAATCTCCCAAGTACAGGGGCAACGGTTAATGAAGGAGGATGGCCCATTGGTGGGCCTTTGATATTGATGAATGTACTTATGAAACTTTTCTTTTGAAATTGAAACTTGGCCTAGTATTATAGGGTGCCTAAGAGTTACCTCCTGAGAGCTTCCTGGTTGCTCAAATGTGCCCTCTCTCTAAGCCAAACTCAGCTTATAAATGCATTACATTTCCGCCAGCATAGGACATGACTCCCGGAGATGAGCCTCCCTGGCACAAAGGGATTACTACCAAGCACCAACTAGCAATGCAACTGGAGAAAGACATTGGCCAAAAGAAGGGAAAAGTAAAGACAAATGATTTTATATGGCTAAGACTTCAAATAACATGTTCTTCATCTTAAACCATTCCTGTGAAGTGTGTTAACCCATTATAAAAAGGGCCTTTTGAAGATGCTATTTTCAGTTAAGGTGTGGTCCAACAGAATGAAGTTGGGCCTCAATCCTATTATTGTAGGTTTTATGAAGAAGCCACTTGGAGGAGCAGAAGTGGGATATCAAATGAACTGGAAAAAGGAAAGAGATAACGTCACCATTCAATGGGAAAAGCCCCTGAACACAAGGATTTCTAGTCAATCAGAGCATTACCACCCCAGGGAAGAAGCAGGCCGTCCAGGTTCTGAAATCAACCGCCAAACAATTTCAGATACTAAACCCATCCATTGTGTATTTGTTTTTGCAACTGGGAAACTGAGATACCTCTTGACTAATATAATTTTGGCATTTTATCCTTTCATTTACTAGATAAGGCTACCCATTTGAACATACATATTTTGATATTGTAAAATGTGAATATAATTCACATACCCAAGATTATACTTCTGAATATCAGTTAATATAAATCAGACTGAAGACTGAAGATATAAGTGGAGATTCAGATGTAGAAAGTAGCCTGTCTACTGAAATTTAAAGTGGCCTCACAGCTTTATCTTTTTTTTTTTTTTTTGAACAAACAAGTATCTGAGAAAAGCTTCAAGCTTGGCCATTTTCTTCTTTTGTAAAAAACAGTGGAATTAACATGTGCTTCATAATCTCCTGGGGAGTAAAATTTGACTGTCCTTCTGCAAAATTAATTAGTAAATAAAAGGCAGTGGCAGCCTTTCCCCACAAACCCTCCTTTTATTCAATATTGCATCTATGTCTAGAATTCAAAAATCACCATTCCAAACAGGATTCTAGCCTTTCTCTCTATTTTAGCACAAGTTCCCAGATGCTACATGTATGACTACTTGACTTTTTCTAAGACTTTCAAAGTTTATTGAATATGGAATGCTTGCTTAAAAAAATCAATTTTATTGATACGTATTAGTAATGCATACAGTCCATCCAAAGTGTATACTCAATGGTATTTGGCATAATTGCATAGTTGTACATTCATCATTTCAATCATTATCAGAGCATTTTCATTATTTCAATAATAAGAAATAAAGAATAATAAGCAAAAAACATACAAACAAAAAATTCATCACCTCTCATTTCCTCATGCTATCCCTGCTGCACACAGCCGCTATTTTTGAATATTCTTTCATATTTATTTATTTATTTTAAGGTAGTTTTATGGAGATATATCCACATATCATACAATCTATCCTAAGTGTATATAATCAATCAGTCTTGCTATAATCATAATGTTGTGCTTTCATCAACAAAAAAGTTTTTAGAACAATTTCATTATTCCAGAAAGAAAAACTCTACACACCTTTACAGTCACTTTGCAATCCTTCTATCCTTCCAAAGTTCTATATAACCACTAATCTACTTTCATCTTTATAAATTTATTAATATTTACATATTAGATAAATATAATCATACTTGATTTTTAACAAAACAGTTAAGAGAAACAATGTTACAATTATATTATAATTGCCATATTAGAATTTAAGCTTAGTGAGGACAGTGACATCAACCATATTTTCTATTATTCACTGCTGTATCTAAGGGACATAACACAATGCTTGGTCATAGTGAGGGTACAAAAATATTTGTTAATTACATGACTAATTACATGATAAATACATAATAATTTAACATCTGTGTTTAAGTCATTGAGTTAACACTAAAAGACAAAGAATTCCTGAATGTGTACTTGGCAGCTTTTTAAGAGTAGAAAACCTATACTATACTCAGGTTGACCTAGGGCTTTATGTAGTTTTGAGTCTTTTGTGGACCTCAGAAATTATGTTCTTAAGATAAACCATCCCTGTGCATATAAATCTATTTAAGTGGGACCTTTTGATTAGCTTCAGTGGAGGGACCTTTTCATTAGATCACTTTTGATAAGATTGCTTCAGTTAAGAGCCTTTGATTAGATTTCAGAACCCAGGGTGGGTCTTAATCCTTTACTGAGTCCTATATAAAAGGAAGAGAGGGGAAAGGGAAAGCTGCCATTTTATCTGCCATCTAAGAGAGGACTCCAGGATTGTCTGCAGTCTCAGAAAGACAAAGAAACCCCAAGAGGCTGAGAGGGGCTGGAGGCTGGAATCAGCAGAGCAGCTGAAGTGAAACAAGGAGGCCTGAAAGAAAAAGGAGAGAGATGAGCCATATGCCTGATCACCCACAGCTGAGCTTGGGAAGAAAGTGAGTCCAGAGGAGAAGGCAGAGACTGGCTGCCATTTTGCCTTGCCATGTAGCAGGAGTCCAGGATCACCAACAGCCGATCTTTGGTGAGACAGCATCTCTGATGATGCCTGGATTTGGACATATTCACAGCCTCAGAACTGTCAGCTTTTACCCTAATAAAGTCCCACTATAAAAGTCAACCCATTTCTGGTATTTTGCATTGGCAACCTTTAGCAAATTAAAACATGCTCTGAAAATATAATATTTCACTGAGGGCATAAAATGATGAGCATTTCAGTGAGGAAAAATTGAGTTTTATTTTTCCATGCTAAATAACAAGTTGGTTAATGTCATTTTTAAAACAATACAAAGAAACTATTAAAGGCGTATTGCTAAAACAAAGAAACAGTCTGGTGGAGCATTATGCTAGAGTAAAGAATCCTGCATTTAATTTTATCTCTGCCTATAGCCAGTCAAAAATCACTCTGAGTTTGTATTTCTTTGTCTGTCAAATAAGTCAGTTTAACTATGTAAGTTATATTACTTTAATTTTGTTTTTCTTTCTTATTTATTTTTTATTTATTGTGCTAACTACATAAGGTTTAAGATACTTTCCAGATCTGTTGCCCTATGACATTTTGTTAGCATATCTTATTTGCATATGCAAATAAGACAATTTTCTGAGTTTATGTGAAGGTAAACCAGGGGTTCATAACCAGGGGTCCCTGAACTTGAATTGAAATTCAAAAAACCATTATTCTTGTGGGACTTTTGGTACAGGTATGATATATTTATTTAAAAAAAAATACCCAGTATATTGTGGACTTAGTAAGGGGTCTGTGGTTTTCATCTGACTGGTAAAGGGGTCTGGGGAACAAAAAATGATAAGAACCCCTGAGGTAAACAATGACAAAATTTATGTATATGCAGATCTTAAAACTTCTCAAGATATAGAACATACTCTATAGTAAGTATCCTGAACATGTCGGAAAGTTCCCTTGTAATCTGAAATGTTGCTGTTTTAAGCTATTATATGAATTTTCTTTGGTTATTTATTAACATAAAATGCTCAAGGCACCAATGCAACAATTGGGTCAACTGAACGTGTATATAATTTGCCTTCTCATGAGTATTTGTCTATTGGGTTACTAAAAAGACCAAGTCTCTATAACCACTGATGTCAGTGGTTTTACTTGCAATTGTAGATGTTGTTTTAGCTTATTTCTTGAACTTATTATTGTAGTTATTACCTTATTGCTAACTGAGTGATTTATAACACTGCTGTAACCAGATTCTTTCCTTGCCCCTCAATTACAGCCATTTAAATTCCTTTGTTATTGCAGTTATCTTATGTTTACCTAGTGATTTAAACTCTGCTGTAATCAGGTGTTTGCCTCTCTTTACAGCCCCTCATTTACAGCCAATTTGTATCTACCCCAGTTATCTTTAATCAGTTTTCAAGGACTTCTCAGGCCCTCATTTGCACATGCCCTATTAAGTTTAATTGAAGCATAATCCATTAATATATGCCAACTCAAATAACGTCACTACCTCCACCTCCATCTGTTTGACTCCCATAAAAACTCTAAGCTGTTTGGACTCTAGGAGATAGATTTGACTTTTAACTCCAGTCTCCTTGTGGGGTTGCCTCACAATAAACTCTTTCTTCCCTCAGAATCCTGATGTCAAGTGTTGACTTTTATGTGCACTGAGCAATGAGCTTATGGTATTTATATATTTATATTTATCTTATTTGTATTTATTAAGAAACCCACAGTGGGAAATACCACATTATTATATGGAGCATAACCTAAAAGTATCAGTGATATTTTCTTAAAGATAAGGATAAAATTTGGAAAACCTGAGCCCAGAGCTAAGAGAAGAATGTAGGCTCTAAAGTCAAACAGCTGAGACCCAGTTCCATTACTTCTCAGCTCTCAGACTTGTGCAAATTACTTAAACCTCACTTTCCTACCTATATAAAAATTGAACTTATCATACTTACCTCATAAGATTACTGAGAGTTTCAGGCTCCGTTTAACACATTGTAATTTTCCCTTTTAAGATAATGGTGGAAAGATTTTATTCATAATAACCCCACACTGGAAACAATCTAAATATTAAACAGGAAAATGAATAAAAATATGTGGTATTTCATACAATGGAATATCATCAAGTAGTAATAAAATAACAATACATGTAGCCTTCATGGATGAATCTCAAATACTGCTGTTCTCAAAGATCCCAAACATAAAGGGTACCTATTATATAATTTCATGTACTATATGAAGTTCAAAAACAAAAATCAGAACAATAGTGGCCTCTAGAGCATAGATTAACTGGAACAGAGAATGAGGGAACTTTCTGGATGATGAAAATGTTCTATTTCTGGATCAAGGTATGTACTATAGATATATGTATCCAAAGTCATTTAAATGTACACTCAATCCTGTGTATTTCACTGTCTAGAAATCTTACCTTAATAAAAAGAAAAACATTGTGTGGAGGTATAAAGATCTTTAGAGCTGTATCTAGCTTTGTTTATATTTGTATATATATCTTCTTTAAATAACTCTGCTAAGAACAGAAAATAATGGGTAAAATGAAAAATATTTCTTATTTGACTTCAAAATATATTTATAGTGAGATAGCAGAGGATTCAATGACTTTTTTTTACTAATTTTATTCATTAATTTATTAGTTTCTTTATTTTCATCAAATAATTATTGACTGTGTTGTGGGCAAATCTAGAAATCAATAAGACTTCTTCCCCCAAGCCCTCTTTTCAAGCCTTTTTGTTTAACAAAGGAGACAGTATAAAAAAGAAATCTTAATACAAGACAGAAAGTGGCTTGAAGCGTTAACTAATATATAAAAATTCTATGGGTGTTGAGGGAAAGAAAATATATAGAACTTTTGGATTTCCTTGAGCTTTGAAATTGAATATATGTGCCACAGTAGAGGTTCCCAATTAATACCTATTGTGTAAAAGCAAGTAATTTAATAAGTGCAGCAGGGTTGTTTGAAAGACAGAATAGGATAAATTATGTTAAAGCACTTGGCCCAGAGTTCAGCATGTTTAAAAACTGTATGTTAATTTTTCTCTTATATTTCACAATGTATACATTTTAAAACATGCTCTAAAAGAGTAATGAAATCAATTAGTGCTAGTTCTGCCTTCAAAGAAACTTACTTATTTGTGAAAACAGAATCAAAATTCATTGTACCCCCACAGGAAAACAAACTTCTAATGAAGCAAATTATAAAGAACTTCTGATGAATGTATATGTAATACAATTGACTTATTGATAGTTATCAAATTTCATCACACTTAAAAGGATTCTAGTTGTTGATATCCCCCATGTCAAAACAAGGTGAGCAACTGATTTTTATGAAATGCAAATCTAAAAATATTAGCCTTCCTTTATTAGCCTCTATGGTAAATTCAAACAATGGATCAAGACATATGAGTCTTCTTAGGAACTGGCTCCCTAAATTCTAGCCATTGAGAACCATTCAAATTTCTTCGACTGGCAGGTTGTCATGAAGTTCTTCCAGTTTCATGAAATTCCTTTGTGATGGCTCACTGACACCCTGTTGATACCAAAAAACCGTATATCTCTTTATTAATATTTTTGGTTTACAGCTGTCATTTCTCTCCCATAAAAGGAAGGATTGTTTTGCATTTCTTGTTTGTATCCCCTCTGCCTATCATGGGGTTTGGCACATTTACGTATAAAAACCTCTCTCTCAAGATCTGTTAAATAGATCGATGGATTCATGGATGGATAAATTAATGAATGAATGTTTTTGTGGCATAAACTGAGTGTAGGGGGGTTGCAGTTTAGAGAGAGGGTGAAAAAAATATGATCCTAATCCTAAAAATCTTTGCCAAATATGTTTACAGAAAATTCTTCATAATGCCTGATTTTAGGACCAAATGGTGTATAATTTCTTAAGAATACATTTTTCCTAAGAGGAAGAGAATAAGACAAACCCTTTCAGATCCTGACCACAAAGTATATATTTCAGGTAAGAATACGGTTTTACTAGCTAATAGTACTCGATTTTACTAAAACTTACCAGATAAATTTTATTCTAATTATAACATCAGTTAGTACAAAGCACTTCATGAATCAATGCAAACTCAAAGAGAAGGACCATCAGAATAGTGGTGTGAGCACAGTTTGGAGTCCTGTCAAACCTGGGTTCACTTTCCAATTTTTAAAATTTCTAGTTGTGTGTTAAAATATAATGGCATTTATGCATGTAGCATGAACGATATGCCAAATTGTGTTCCAAGTGCTTTCTACAACATTTTATTTAATTCCACAACAGCCTTCTGTGATAGGCAATGTATCTTACAAATAGCAAGAAGAGGAAAACTTACTTGCCACTCACCAATATGTATAGCAAGCAGGAGCGTTTGGTTTAGAAATGTGACTACTCTGAAACCAATGGCCCTGCCTCTCTCATCACTAGACGCTGCACCTTTGTGACCCTAGTAAAGTTACCTGATCTCGGGGCCTCATTTTCCTTACCTGTAAAATATAAGAGAACCAAGAATAACAAAACTTTTATAAGATACTCCCTGTTTTTTAATTGTTTACTTTTCTTTCCTGGCATGGAGGCTGGGCAAAGTTATCCTTACAAAACTACTATAACTTAAGACGGATCCACATTTTTGTCATATATGAACACACTTTAAGGAAGGGGCCACATACTCAGACACTATGATCATTTGTTTACATGTGGATTGATGTGGTTTTGACCTTGCTGTCAGGAAGATAAAAATCTCTGATTGTCTCACCCTTTCAAATACAAGTCCATTCAGTCTGTTTCATATTTGCTCAGAACCATTGTCTGTAAAACTTGAAATGCGTTAATGTGACAATTAGTTGAGTAGTAGTGGCTTGTCAGAACACTCTGGTAGCACATATTAGAAAGGCACCAACATTGGCAATTACAGTTTTTGAAAATAGTCACGATAATCTGATTCTCATTAGAAGTATTTTTGCATCATTTTTTTCAATTAAAGTATAAATTTTGTTAACTGCCATGTCTGAATTATGGTAACAGTTTTGAAAATTATTTCTGTCTCCAGCCTTGGGTTCCTCTAATTCATTCATGATACCATGGATAAAATTATCATTTAAAATGCAAATATGTCCATTTTGTACCTCTGTTTCAAATTTATGGATTAATCTTATTGACTTGAACCAAGTCTAAACTCTCAGCATGGCCTAAAGGTCCAGTATGACCTGCTTTTCTAGCTTGCTCTTTTGCCATTCATTGCCTTCTTCTATCTTAAAGTGCAAGAATACTAAATTGAATGTTTCTCCAATGTGCCTGAGTCTTGATCATGTTACACCGTTTGCGAGGATTGCTTGCACCTTATCTTCCATATCTGGAATTTTCCTCATCCTTCTGAACTCAGTTCAAATGTCAGTTTTCAAGAAGTCTTCTTTGCTCTAATCTGTCTGAGTTTTGTATTTGTCTTAGAGGCTACCACAGTTGGCTGCTACAAACAAGAATGAACCATGAGTTAGAAAACGACCTCTACTGGGGCTCCAAATATGAATGAAAGAAAGGGTCTAAGATTTCACAAATAATCATACAATAGTGGGGAGGAGAGAGGGTATGAATGTGCCAGTGAAACACATGGAAGAATGGTAAAGCATTGCTTTTTTATGATCTTTACCAAAATACCATTAAAATACCCTTAAAAAGACCTTAAAAAACAGATCAAAATATAGTCCATGATAGAATAAACAAAAAACAGTAAATTAGTTCTGTGTTTGCAGCACAGAAGTAGAAGTAAAATGCAATTTGCTTTGAAGGAAGTTAAATTTATCAATTTGCTCATAACTCTACTAGAGTAATAAAGCTTTTGAATATATGATAAGCATTTGAGAAAATATTTACAATCTAAAAATAATAAACAGCTATACATAGTAAAAAGGAGAAATCCAATTTTGTATGTAAAAATTTCATAAAATGAACTTGAAACAAGATTGACTAGATATACTGAAAAACAAAAAAAGTAAACAACCCAAAAATACACATTAATGAACAAGAATTTATTATAATAAAATTATAATTAAAAATCAAAATAAATGAAGAATTACTAAATTAACTAAATGTTGTTTAGAATTTGGGGAAGAATGCATTAACTTCCTTCTTTTGCAGTAAAGCACAAATACATTTTCCAGAGATTTATGTATTAAAAGAAAGAAAAGATTTTCATGTCTAATATCTGGCAGATTAAATGTGCACGGATATAGATTCCAGTAGATTGTCTGAAAACAGTGGTTAAAGACAAAAGAATCTCTTTGAAAAAATACCCTAATTGGTGATTAAATGAACAAAATTACTGGAAAACAGAAATAGCAAGAAGGCTAATAACTCCAGAACTAGAATTTCTTCTGAGAGCATCCACTTATCCCTGGTGGCCTACTGATACCATTATATCCTTCCTACATGGACTATAATAAAACAGAAAATAACAAATGTTGGCAAGAAGAAACTGGAACCCTCATCTACTGACTGTGGAGATGTAATTGGCACAGTTTCTTTGGAACATTGTTAGGCAAATTCTTAAATTGTTAAACAGATGCTTACAATTAGACTTAACCATTCCATTCTATTATAGACACCCTGCAAAAATAGAATGAACCCCCATCCAAAATTTGGTTCATATGTCAAGACTGATAATGTGACACACTTACCTGATAATATGAAAAGGATGATAGTATATAATGGGGCTTTCTGGTGAGAGCAGGGCATGCCTCCCAAACTGGCCCAAAAATAGCATGAGAGAGGGGGGAAAGAAGACTGGCTTGGGGACTTTACAATTACTGTGAGGCTGGGGTCGGGTGAAGGTTCCCGTATGGGAGAAGGGGCTTACAGGGTTTGAATCTCCAAAGAGAGTGAAGGGATAGAGAGAACTTGGGCGTTTTATCAGCTTGTTCAAATGTGGAGAAGAAAGCAGAGGGATGGCAGGTGAGGCTTAGAAGCGATTCCCAGTCAAAATCATAAAATGGTGTGAAAACTAGACAGAAGGGACATACCATTTATCTCCTTTTATGACAAATGATAGTGCCTGCATGTCATAAAGACAAGATAATGCCTGAAGAGTTTGCTTAGAGATGGAGGAATGAAGGGAGGTAAATAAAAATCAGCAAAGATAGCTCCAGTTTGAGCCACACAGCTATTTCAGACTGGAAAGCAATTGTGTCAGCGTAAGAAATTTGCAAATAGGATCATTATTTTTCTTTGAAGTGTTTTAGGTGAGAGATCTACATTTAAGAAACCCAAGTATCTCATATAATTTGAAATTCCGTATTTTTCCCTTTTCTTTTTCTTCACAAAAATATCAGGAAAGAAAACAGTAAAATTCTAGATGATATTATAGCCAGCAATTAAACTGAATCAGAAATTAAAGTAAAACAAAAATCACACAAAGAAAACATACAACCCCATCTTATGTAAATACTTCCATAGAATAGAAAAACAGGGAACATTTCATAATTCATTTTATGAAATTATTAAAACATTGATATCATGTCCGAATATATAGGACAAGAAGGAAGAAATATAGTTTAATAAAACTCATGGACTTATTTGAAAAACTTAAAAAAAAAATGGTAATAAAATCCAGCAATATGTTTATCATCATCAGTTTGGCTTTACTTGATGAGTTCATAGTTACTTCAACATTATGAAATTTATTGTGCAAATCACCAACATATTTTTATTAATAGATATAAGATAAATAGCATGTGATCATTCCAAAATAAACTAAAAAATAATTTGATACATTTAGTAACTTTACAAGAAACACTCATAGCAAACTAGGAATGAAAACAACTTCCTTAATCTGAAAATGTTATGTACAAAATACATACTGTATTTAATTCCATAACATTAATTTAGGAAAAAGTCAAGGATACTGGCCAGCTCTCCTTCATTCAGCATTATGCTAGAGGCCTTAGCCATGCAATAATTCAAAAAAGGATAAGAAAGTTATAACATTTGGAAAAGAAGACACAAAGCTGTCACTGTTTGCAGATAATACAACTGTCTACATCAGGCTGCCTAAAAGTTTTTATGATACACTCTCATAAAGTGATAAAATTTGTTAAGTGTATTTTACTTGGCTTTTAAAAAAATCTGTTTACTCTTGGTTGGCAGCAACAAGCCCAGAGGCTCTGGCAACCCAGAGACTTGCAGAGCTGAATTGACAAAGTTCTCAACCAACAACTCATTACTCACTTGCAGTCCCCTAGTAGTATAGTTATGTATATGGAAAACTACAAGGAGTAGAAGCAATTTTTTAGAATTAAACAGTAAATTTAATCTTTTCAACAATTAAACATCCATATGCAAAATCTTAATCCAGACATAGCCTTGCCCCTTTCACAAAGTCAACTCAAAAAGTATTATAGACTTAAATGTAAAATGTAAAACTATAGAGCTTATAGAAAATAACATAGGAGAAAATTTAGCTGAACTTGGGTTTGATAATTACTTTTTAGATATAACAAAACAGCATACGTGAAAGAAAAAATTGGTAAGTTGGACTTCTTAAATTTAAAAACTTCTGCTTTGAAAGACACTGTTAAGAAAATAAAATAACAAGCCAGAGACCAGGAGAAAATATTTGCAGAACACATAACTGATAAAGGAGTTGTATCAAAAGTATACAAAGAACTCTTAAAATTCAACAATAAGAAAACAACCAATTACAAAATGGGCAAAAGTCTGAACAGACATCCCACCAAAGAAGATATACAAAAGGCAAATAAAAATATCAAGAGTTTTAATATTATATGTTTTTAGGGAACTGGAAGTTAAAACAATGACACACCTATTAGAATGGGTAAAATCCCAAAGACTGGCAACACCAAATGCTGACAAGGATGTGGTACAACAGAAACAATCAGTCCTTTTTTGGAGAAATGCAAAATAGTAAGGTCATTTCAGAAGAGTTTGGCAACTGCTCACCAAGTTAAACATAAGCTTACCATATGATCCAGTGATCATACTCCTAGGTATTTATCAGAAAAAGTTGAAAACTGATGTCCAAACAAATATCTGGGATATCTAATTTGTTCCTCATAGTATTCTCTCTTTTTTAAAAGATTTATTTATTTATTTATTTATTTTATTCACCCCACCCCACCCCAGTTGTCTGCTCTCTATGTCCATTTGCTGTGTGTTCTTCTGTGACCTCTTCTATCCTTATCAGCAGCACTGGAAATTTGTGTTTCTTTTTGTTGCGTCATCTTGTTGTGTCAGCTCTCCGTGTGTGTGGCACCATTCCTGGGCAGGCTGTGCTTTCTGTCACGCTGGGCGGCGCTCCTTACAGGGTGCACTCCTTGTGTGTGGGGCTCCCCTACGTGGGGGACACCCCTGCAAGGCACAGCACTCCTTGCGCTCATCAGCTCTGCGCGTGGGCCAGCTCCACACGGGTCAAGGAGGCCTGGGGTTTGAACCGCGGACCTCCCATGTGGTAGGTGGATGCCCGCTTTTTATTTCTATGGGGCTAGTAGTAATGTTCTCCCTTTCGTTTACTATTTTAGTCATTTGTGTCCTCTTATTTTTCCTTTGTCAGTCAAGATAAAGGTATGTCAATGTTATTATTTTCAAAGAACAAAGTTAGTTTCATTGATTTTCTTCATTTTTTTCTTTCTTTCATTTATGTCTGCACTAATCTTTGTTATTTCCTTCCTTCTCCTCACTTTGAGACTAACTGGTCTTCTTTTCTAGATCTTCCAGTTGTGAGGTAAGGTCTCTTTGATTTGAGATTATTCTTTTCTAATGTAAGCATTTTGTGCTATAAATTTCCCTCATGGCTGCCTTTGCGGCATTCCAAAAGTTTTGGTACATTATGTTTTCATTTTCATTTGCCTCAAGATATTTCCTAATTTCCCTTGAGATATCTTCTTTGACCCATTGGTTTTTATACACGTTTGAAAACCAAAATGACTATTAAGGAAATCGTTAGCAGAAAATTGACCCTGGTTGTTACCTCTTGGGGCAGGATGATGGATGTAATCAGTTCACTGCTAACAGTATTGCTCTAGCTATTAAGCTGCAGAGAGCACATAAGGTTGTTTTTTTTTAATATTGTTGCTTTATAAATGTGAATATATCTATAATTTAATCTTGTTCTTTTAGTGTGTGGGTAAGTGGGACAAGATTTTGTAGGCCTAAAATCAAAAGAAGATCTCACAAGTTATAACAACAAAACCCCAGCGTGTATTTCTAAAAAAGCAAGCAAATATTTTGCCACAATTATGTGATAATTTAATTAGTGAACTGATAAAAATTACAAAGTTAATATAAGATGAATAGGAACATAAGCAAAAAACAATACAATGTCAATATGCTAAAAATAGATGATTAACAAATGAGGCCATAGTATTTCATAACAAACACATGGAATTTTAGCAATGCTAGTGTTCCTATCAATACTTAACGATTTAATTGATGCAAAATCATGTTTCCTTATCTAGATACATTTTTTTCTTTTTAATTATCTCTAGTTAAGTTTTAAATCAATGAAATGATAATGCTGGCCAACAGTGAATAACAGCCACTTCTGTTGGAGGTAAACTACTATACCTTTCTCTGAATTTGATTTGACAATAGTTACCATGGATATATATCCCATTTTTATCCCACGATTTCTAAAGTAACAATTTGTGTATAAACACTTAGAAATGATTTGCTATTAGCCCACATTGGAAACCTCCAAAAGAAGCAACCTAAGTGGTTTTGATTAAGTTAATATGGTATATATATCCATATAAAGAAATATAATAAAATTATTTAAAATCTTGTTAAATAAAACTATTTAATGGCATGAAAAATAATTATGATGAATGATTTGATTATACAGGATAAATAAAAGACATTTTCAAGATGTTAATTGTCTTCTTTCTAAGTGAATAGAATTTTTGCATGATTTTTGTTTCTCAATTATTTGTATTATTTTCCCTATTTTTTTGTGTGTTTTCTGAATTAATATTCATTAAGCTCTTCCTATTTTGTCAATTGTAGGGAAAACACTAAAATAAAAAAATAATGCCCGCATCAATAGTTACGTTTTTGACAGCATCTTCTTATAACAAAATAGATTAAAACTTAAAATTTGTTCGACATGAGTACGCAATGCTATTGAGTTTAGTAAGGAAAAGTAGTAAAGAAACAGTACACAGGTTTAAGTGAAAATCTTTGTATTCATCTAATTTCAACATTCATGGAATGTTCGCCTGCAAATGAACTGCTAAATTTAAAATATCTGCATTAGAGAACGAGTTCCTTTTAATTTCACATCTTCCTATTAAAACATGTCTTAGACCCTCAATAATGGGTTCAATTCATGCACACAATCAAATGAGGACATCTTGTAACGAAGTTTCTTTGGGCAGAAATCAGAATCCTACTTTGTGATTCCGTTTACAGCAGCTATTTTTATGCCTGATTGATTCTTACTGTTTTTTAAGCATGCATTTTAGCTTTGTGTAACGTGAAACAGCAGGGTCTCTGCTGTGATTGCTACCTGGGTCCTTTTACCAATTTGGATGTTTCACAGCTCCTTTGCCTTGAAAAATACACTCTAATGTAGGTCATGCTTCATAGGACTCATTTAAATGCAGATTAGTGTTTGTTCTCAGATTTTCTTACAAACGTAGTACTATTTCCATTGCTACAAGGAACCTCAGGGATCACCCTTGTATAGTGGTTCCAAATCTGAATAATGATAAAAGGTACCTTGGGAGACAAAAAAAAAAAAAAAAAAAAAAAAGAACCTGAACCCCTTGGCTAGGAAAACGGATAGGTGAATCACACACAAAATGTGACTTGCATAAGCCGAGGCTACCAGTATTTTGGCTAGTGTTGGCACAATATAGCTTTCCAGTATGTTGCAATGTCAAGTGCCTGGTGCACAGGTGGAATAGACAGTGGTACCGAGGTTGCACTATGAGAGTCCTGCCATTTGGTGTTTAATAAATGCAGTGAAGTAATTTGGTGTATGTGTGTGTTGCAGGGGAGATAGGATGGTAACTTTGCTTGCAAGGCTTACCTAGAGTCAACAATTCTGTATACGTACTGTATTTAATAAAATTCTTTTCTGTTTGAAGTTGAAAGAGAGAAAGAGAGGATTTTTTGTTTTTGTTTTTGCAACAAAATTCCTGACTGATAAAGAAATTGGTCAAATCAACCCTGTATAGAAAAACGGAGCTCAAGGTTTTGGTTTCCCACATTCCAGCATAGTAAATTAAAAGCATTTATCCAAAGAATAGGAAAAAAAAAATTTCTTTCTATATATATAAATATATACATACATAATTTTTTTCTTCTTAAACTAGGACTCCAAAATCAGAGATCTACTAGCAGAATAGCTGAATACACAGCACGCGAGGCTAAATATTGGAGACAAATTTTAGTAAACCATATAGCCGTATGTCTTAGGTTAAAACATATGACTTAGCTAAAACCATACGTATTAGCAATGCAGTTGCTATTGATGGCTTAAAACAAAACAAAACAAAACAAAATTATTGTCTCACCGTTCTAAAGGCTAGAAGTTTGAAATCAAGGTATCAGCAGGACCACGCTCCTGCTGATCACTGTGGAGAATCTTCCCTTGTCTCTTCTAGCTTCTGGTGTTTGCAAAGAATCCTTGGCCTTTTGGCTTATAGTTGCACCTGCCTCCATCTCCACAAGACTTTCTCCCCTGTGTTTGTCTGTTGTTTGTTCTCCCCTTCTTTTAAAGACATCAGTTATATGTCATCAGGTTCAAGTTTAATTTAGTTTGGCCTTGGTTTAACTACTTTTATCTGAAATGATTCTATTTTCAAATAAGACCACATTATGAGGCACTAGGGGGTTAGGATGTCAACACATC
This sequence comes from Dasypus novemcinctus, assembly GCF_030445035.2. Classification (NCBI taxonomy): domain Eukaryota; kingdom Metazoa; phylum Chordata; class Mammalia; order Cingulata; family Dasypodidae; genus Dasypus; species Dasypus novemcinctus. The sequence continues at coordinate 40,332,560 of NC_080697.1, forward strand.
TCTTTTGGGGAACACAGTCAAACCATACCACCATATCACATAAGGAAATGACGTTTTCGTGTAATGGTCTGTGTTCCACCTTCGACATACCCTTTCCCAAATCAAGGGACCTATCCTATCTCAGTCAGCATAGGGATTGCCAATGTTTCAGGTTCAGGGAAGTAGGATGGGTTATAAAGAGTCAGAGGTAGGATTCATGCTTACTTTATTTTCAATTCTTCATCCCTTATGAATTTATATAGTGGCTGTGCATTAAGTTTGGGGGTCCTTTGGACCCCTAACGTGTTGTTCCATCTTGGATACGATACTGCACTTCCCTGAACTTCAAATTCCTTTTTTTTTTTTTTGATATGGCTGAAATAGGGAGTCTGCATGATTGGTTCTAGTTCAAGTGTCCCATGTTTCTAGGATTCAAAGGGCAAAAAAAAGACTAGAAGCTTTATATGCAACTTTCATTCCATTGACTCTTGTGAGCATATTAGGGTGCATTCATAAGCAACAGAGGATTCTTAACCCAGGTCCAACCTTGAATTTGTTTTGGTTTGTTTTTCTACAGGTACCAGGAACTGGACACTGAAACTGAGACTTCATATGCGGTGCGCAAACATTGAGAGACATCAACTTCCCTGAATTGTTTTTTCGTTTGTTTGTTTGTTTGCTTGTTTTTGTTTTATCAGAAGGTACTGGAAACTGAACCCAGGACCTCCCATGTGGGAGGCAGGTGCTCAACTGCTCGAGCCACATTAGCTCCCCAATCCTGAATTCTTAACCCAGGTTCAATCAATAATTGTCCAAGGATACTGTTTCTTAGCCTAACCATAAAGTTGAAAGTGGATGCAATAATTAGATGGGTTAGTCAGTAAAATTTCCAGTCCTTTCAGGTATAAATCAGGGATATGAGAAGTCTGAAAGTTAGAGCCATATTTCTCCCTAACTAGCTGAGGTAAATTACTTGTCTCTATATTGTCTGTTCCTTTTTTTACTGTCTTTTTTTTTTATTGACTTTGTAATAATATTACATTAAAAATATATATGTGAGGTCCCATTCAACCCCACCCCCCACCCCCCTTCTCCCCCCCCAACAACACTTGTTCCCATCATCATGACACATCCATTGGATTTGGTAAATACATCTTTGGGCACCTCCGCACCTCATAGACAATGGTCCACATCATGGCCCACACTCTCCTCCATTCCATCCAGTGGGCCCTGTGAGGATTTACAATGTCCGGTGATTACCTCTGAAGCACCATCCAGGGCAGCTCCATGTCCCAAAGATGCCTCCACCTCTCATCTCCTCCGGCCCTTCCCCACACCCATCGTCCACCATGTCCACTTTTCCCAATCCAATGCCACCTCTTCTATGTGGACATTGGATTGGTTGTGTCCATTGCACCTCTATGTCAAGAGGAGGCTCAGATTCCACATGGATGCTGGATGCAATCCTCCCATTTTCAGTGTAATCACTCTAGGCTCCATGGTGTGGTGGTTGTCCTTCTTCAACTCCATCTTAGCTGAGTGTGGTAAGTCCAATAAATCAGATTGTAGGTGCTGGAGTCTGTTGAGGCTCAGGACCTGGCTATCACATTGTTAGTCCAGAGATTCAAATCCACTAAATATATCTTAAACCCCAACATTAACTGCACCTCCAGCACATTAGCATGAAAGTCTTATGAAGGGAGATCCCATCTGAGTCCAGATTCATCACACATAAACACCATTTCCAAAGAGGGGCCATCTGCCCTGGTAGTTAACCCCATCGGCCATGACCATAACTCCCATGGGTCTCTTTAGCCCTCAAAGGAACCAATATCTGGGGGTTGTATCTGACTCTGCTCAGTTGTGCATGAGGGCAATCCTTCTGCCAGCCTCCAGACTCATTTTTAGAAACTCGTAGCCATATAAACTCATTTCTCCTTTCCATTTCCCCCTTACTTTAGGTCAAACAGCATTTTGAAGTCATGTTATTTTATGTAGACATGGATATTCTGCTGATCCGCATTGAACCCTCCGTATAAGGTCATTTTCCAGTTGCATCATCAGTTGGTAGTTGATAGTGGTCCCTCGTTGCCAGGGAGGCTCATCCCCGGGTGTCATGTCCCACTCTGGGGGGAAGGCATTGCATTTACATGCTGAGTTTGGCTTCGAGACTGGCCACATTTGAGTAACATGAAGGCTGACAGGAGGAAATTCCCAGGCACAATATTGCTCTAGGCCTTGTTCTTATTTTAGGTTTATCAGCTCACAAGCATAGTCATTAGCATCAGGGGCTCACTGTTGAACCCTCACTCCCTCCCGGTCCCTGCCGCTGTACCTGGGAGACTGTCACTGCTCCCCTAGGGACCACGACAGAGCACCACTGGCCAGGAACCCAGTACCCACCCTGCTGTGGTTTTTAATTGTTACCACTATGAGTATATCCAAACATTACCATGCACCCTGGACATATGTTCTGTACAGCTCCTTTGATGCAGTAATGAAAGAGGTTAACAACATGAAGACATCACTTTACTGTCTTTTTTAATTAAAGAATAGGTGAGGTGACTTTCTAGCTCTAATATTCCATAATTTTCTATATTTAGAATTATATTTAATTTTGGATTGGATATGCCCCAGACACAGTCAAGCAAATAAAATCCAGTTCTTCCATTCCCTAGCTAGCAATTCGGTTAAATATCTATGAAATGTGGAATATATAAATTACCTCGTTCCACTGGGTATATCTATTGACATGTTAAATATTAGATTACTGGAAAAAAGCTAAGGGTCAATAAATGTTTATGATTTTATAACCACAGATAACCAAAATATGTTTAGGCTGTTTCAAATACACTAGAAATTTGTCTGTATTTTGAGTGTGCTCATAAGTTTATAAATAAATTTCTAGATGGGAAAGAGAAATGTAGAAATTGTTTTAGAAGGCACAGAGTTTCACTGAAAGGAAATGTCATAAAGGACGTATAAAATTAAATTGTGTGTCACACACAAAATAGCCAACCAGGCACAATGATGGTAAAATAATAATGTTCTTCTTCAGGGTACAAGTATCACTTCAGTCATTCTAGGAACCAAAATCTCTCAAGAGGGAAGCTGAAGAAAAGTAGGGATACAAATTAGGATGTGTTAAATAGTCTAGAACAGTGAATGAAATTTACCTGATGGCAAGTGGGTCACATAAAACTGTGTGATTTACTGCTGGTGCTAATCTCCTAGAAACAGGTAGAAGTCAAGGATTCTGTACCTGAACTTTATCTTCTCTCTAAGGCAATGGGACAGTAAAATGTATAAACTAATGTGTCTAGAATTTACATATTTGCAAAAAAGATCTGAGACTGTTTAGCAATTTGTATTCACTTTTTAATAAAGATGATTTAGTAGTTATAAGGACAGTCCAGAGACAAGAGCAATAAATGACTTTAGAGTCTCTGATTCACTAGTCTATCCTGTCACACTCCTCTCATGAAAAAGGAAAATTATAAAGATGGGGAAAAGGAAAAGAAATGGCTTCTTCAGGCAATTTTAAGTCAGAAAAGTTGATTGAGAATTATCTTAATTATCTTCCTGAGTGCCGTGTGTAACCTGTAGTAAGGAAATTTAAATCTTAACTACTTTTCAAACTAATGTGACTGAAGTGAGGTAGTTTTATTCTAAGTCATGGTTCACTAGATATTTTTCAGACTGTGATGCTGGACAAACACGGTAATTAGAGGGTGAAGTAGATGAACTGCCAGAGAGCAAATAGCACTCTATAGAAATCCACTGACTTCAGCCCTTACAAGGGATTTCTGCAAGGGCTTCTTAGAAAAAAAAATTACTTGATTAAATTTGGATTTGATGTAGAATGCAAATATATTGAGGTTCGCTTTGGTATTGAGAATATCTTTTATGTCCTCCTTGAATTGCTAGCCTGCTTCCATCTACAGAGATGCTTCCTAGTCCAGATCTAGCAGAATTATTCATTGCTAACCACATCTGTGAAAACAATGTAAAAGAACCTCACATCATTAAAAATGTATGCTGTGGGGAGCTCCCCACAACTAGTAATTGTGCAGTGAAGGGATAAGAAGGGGTATAGGGATACTATTGGGTTGGGCTTTGCAGGCTTGAGTGGGTTAGAGTTAGGAGGAAGTGCCAGATGGTCAAAGGAATTGGGGGGGAGCAAGTGAACTTGGGAGACTGTTGAGTATGTGTTTGAAACTCTAATGTTGAGAAAACTCTTTAGAAAATTAATAAGGAAGGGTTACTTGTTTAAGGTGTTTGACAGGATGTATCTGGCAAAGGGTGTACCTAGGGCAGGCTTCTAGGGAGTGTGTGAGTGCTTATCTTGTCATAGTGTGTTACATCAGTGGGTGGAGACCCATACAATGAGCATGGGGTCTCATCTTGGGGAGGCCTGATGTTCTCAAACAGAGGGATGGGTATCTCTTGAGAGTATGGGTGGCTCCCAAACAGAAAGGACAGACTAGTGTGTCAAGTCCTCGGTATTGTTGCTAGTATTTATGAATCTTGTCCTTCAAGCAGTGAAGTTGGTTGTCACTGTGGGCCCTGAGGGGAGTGGGAGAGAAGAAAGGAGTAGTTGGAAGAAGGGGTAACTGGGCAGCAATGGAAGTGTTCTGCATAATCCTGTAATGAGGGATACAGGCCATGTTAAATATCACCAAAAATTTATAAAGGTGTGTAGTCTAAAATGTAAACTATAATGTAAACCATAATGTAACCAAAAATTTATAAAAGTGTACAGTTTAAAATGTAAACCATAATGTAAACCATAACAGAACCGTGGTTAGTAGCTGTTTCACTATCTGTACATTAGTTGCAACAAATAAAACAATCTACATATAAAAAGATTATTGCTGGGGAAGGGGGAAAAGGGTTTGATGTTGAGTATATGGGAATTCTTTGTATTCTATATGTGACTTTACTATGACCTAAAACTTTTTAGAAGACATAATAAAAAAATTAAAAAAAGAATGTAGACATGGAGGAAGAAATGGAAAAGATTGCCTTGCCACTGTACATGCAGGGCAAGAGCTATTACTGTGATGAAAGGCAAAATGTCAAAAAAGATTTTTATTATTATATTTTTCATTTTTTTAATACCCCAATTTATTTTTTACTTTATTTATTTATTTTAATTTTTCTAAATTATTATATATTCTATTTCTAATCTTTAAACTTATTATTACCATTTCATTTTCCTATTAATTGAATTTGGCAATATATTAGACTTCATTTTTGAAGAAGCTTTGGATCACAGAGGGGTTCAACTATGGTAGGGAAGGAGCACTGATGTGGGGCGTCATTGATAGGGGATGCATGGGTGGGAGGGAATTCTCTAGGGCACGCATATAGGGAATATAAATATGTTCAGATATTCTTTGGATATTGACATGGGGGTAGAATTTCACACAACAACTGAGGGAGTGCTGAGTTCTCATTCTAGGAAACTCTGTCACACTCCCCAATGGAGCAGCAACAATCCCCCAGGTACAAGGGCAAAGATCAGTGAAGGAAGGTCCAATGATGTGCCCTTGATATTGATGACTATGCTTATGGGCCTAGAGCTGCAGGGTGCCTAAGAATTACTTCCCGAGAGCCTCCATGTTGCTCAAATGTGGCCACTCTCTAAGCCAAACTCGGCATGTAAATGCATTACCTTCTCCTCAACATAGGACATGACTTCCGGGGATGAGACTTCCTGGCATTGAGGGATTACTATAAAGCACCAACTGGTGATACAACTGGAAAAAGACTGTGAATGAAAGGGGGAAATGTTAAAGACAAATGAGTTTTTATGGCTAAGAGACTTCAAAATGAGTTGAGAGGTCATCAGAGGGGTCATGCTTACACACATCTCATCAGGACCTCAGAGACAGTCAAGGTGTATACAACCACAGGTAGTGGTGCTCCTGAGGGCTATGGAGACACCAGGCCCTATGGTCATGACAGATGACTCTGGAATTCATTGTCTTGCCAGTGGGCCCTACTTTGGAATTTGTGCTCCTGAGTGTGATGGAGTGGAAATTGGATGTGACCTCTCTATGCATGCCTCTTTTGTCACTTTTACTGGGCCTGTGGTTGGACTCTGAGCCTCAGCAGAGTTACAACACATACTCTCTGATTCGTTGGACTTACCCAGGTCAGCTAACAAGGAGGTGAGGATGGTCAATCACTAAACCAGGAAACTGAGAGAATCTACAGCTGAAAACAGGAAAATTCCATGCATTAGCCATGTGTGATCTAAGCCACCTCTTGATTTGGAGGTGGGGTGGACATCACCATCCCAGGATCTTCAGGATGGAAGAATAAAATGTGGATTGGAGTGGGCTTACCAGCATTCTATATAGAAATATTGTGACTCTAGCAATAGAAGAAATTATATCATTAATGGGGAGACAGTGGCCACAGAAGTGCTGAAGGCAAGAGAAGGGGAAAAAAGGTGTGATATTGAGGCATTTTTGGGACTTGGAGTTGTCCTCAATGATATTGCAGGGACAGATGCAAGACACTATATATCCTGCCATAACCCACTGAATGGACTGGGACAGAATGTAAACTACAACATAACCTATAATCCATACTATGTAGCAATGCTCCAAAATGTACTCATCAAATGCAATGAATGTACCACACTAATGCAAGTAGTTATCGATGTTGAAAGAGTGGGGGGTGTGGGGAGTGGGCTATATGAGAACCTCTTATATTTTTTAATATAACATTTTGTGTGATCCATATGTCTTTAAAAAAAGATAATAAATTTTTTTAAAAAAGCATGTATTAGCTACAGCTATATGGATTTCAAAATTGCAGGAAAGGAATAGCCAACCTTGTAAGCCTTCTTGAAAATCATCAATGAAGTTATTAAAAAATCAATTGTTTGCAGGAAGTAATTAAAAACTATCAGGAATAAAATGTATATTGTGGGGAGCAGATGTGACTCAAGCAGGTGAGCGCCTGTCTTCCACATGGGAGGTCCTGGGTTCAGTTTCTGGTGCTTCCTAAAGAATCAAACAAACGACAAACAGACACTGAGCAAAAATAATGAGCAGACAATGAGAAAAACAACAAGCAAACAATAATAAGCAAAAGCAAAGATCAAGACACCAAGCAAACAACAAGCAAAAACAATTGAGTAGGTAACAGATGTGGCTCAAACAGTTAAGTGCCCACCTTCCATGTGGGAGGTCTCAGTTCAGTTCCCAGTGCCTCTTAAAGAAAAAACAAACAATGAGCAGACAATGAGTAAATAATAATAGCAGATAATGAGCAAAAAGCAGCAACAACAACAACAAAAACCCAACAAGCAGACAATGAGCACAAACTACAAGCAAACACAAAAAGCAAACAGATAAGGGAGCCATCTCAGGGGAGGGGGTGGAATAGTATGCTACTAACCTAAGGAAAATCATAGATACCAATGCGAGAGAAATGAAAATTCAGAAATAAACCACATATCTATTTTTTTTAATGTATACAGTAACACTAGCTGGATATAAACTTAAGGAACAAACAACTTAGTATCTAAATTCTAGTGATGAAACAAAAAATTATCGAAATGTCCAGCTTTCAACAAAACATACAAAGAAACAGTAAGTGAAAGTACATACAACCCCAGGTATTGGTTCTTCTGAGGGCTACAGAGACCCACAGGTTCTATGATCATGGCAGATGGAGTTCAGCGCCATGTCAGTTGGCCCTACTTTGGAGTTTGTGTTTCTGTGGGATGGAGCTGGACTCAGATGTGATCTTTGTTCACAAGCCTCTCCATTACTTTTACCAGAACTGTAGTTAGTGCTGGGGTTTAATATATACGCAGGGGACCTGAATCTCTGGACTGACCATGTGATAGCCAGGCCCTGAGCCTCAACAGACTTCAGCTCCTACACTCTGGTTTATTGGACTTACCCCACTCAGCTAACACGGAGGTGAAGAAGGTCAAACACCACACCATGGAGCCAAGAGTGCCTACAACTGAAAGCAGGAGGATTGCATCCAGCATCCATGTGGAATCTAAGCCCCCTCTTGTTACAGATGTGGAGTGGACACAACCATTCCAAGGTCCACAGGATGGAGGAACAGAGTATGGATCAGAGTGGACTTACTGATATTCTATTCATGAACTATTGTGATTAATAATCAAAGAAAATGTGGCATTGGTGTGGAGAAAGTGGCCATGGTGGCTGCTGGGGGTAGGGAATGGGAGGAAGAGATGAGATGTGGAGGCGTTTTTGGGATTTGGAGTTGTCCTGGGTGATGCTGTAGGAACAGTTACCTGACATTGTATTTCCTCCCATGGCCCACTGGGTGGAATGTGGTAGAGTGTGGGCTATGATGTGGACCACTGACCATGAGGTGCAGCGGTGCTCAGAGATGTATTCAACAAATGCAATGAATGTCTCATGATGATGGAGGAGATTGTTGTTATGGGGGGAGGAGTGGGGTGAGGGGGGTGGGGAGTATATGGGGACCTCATATTTTTTTAATGTAATATTAAAAAAATAAATAAAGATTATGAATAGTTTCAAAAAAAAAAAAGAAAAAGTTTAAAAAGCATTAGAATGCATCGGTTAGGATGATCAGATCTGGGACATTTCAGATAACGAATTCTAAAAAATGATCTTAAATATGCTCAAAGAACTAAAGAATCACATGAACAAATAACAAATTGAAATCAGGGAAACTATAGACAAACTTGAAGAGAATAAAACAGAGAGGTGGCAATTATGAAAAGGAACTAAACAAAGCTGTAAACCACAGTAACAGAAATTTAAAATTCTCTGGAGGTGTTCAACAGCAGATTAGAACTGCAAAAGAAAGAATCAGTGAACTTAAAGATAAGACCATTGAAAACATCTAGTTTGAGGAACAGAAGGAAAAAAAAAAGTGAACAGAGTCTGAGGAAACTGTGAGAAACCATTAAGTATACCAATATATGCATTGTGGAATTCCTAGAAGAGATGAAAAAGAGAAAGAGACAGAAGAATATTCAAAGGCATAATGACTGAAAATGCCCCACATGTAATAAAAGACATGCATATATAAATCGAAGATGCCCAACAAATTCCCAAACAGGATAAACTCAGATGAAGTTACACCTTGCCACACCATGTTCTAATAAAACTGTAGCATGCCAAAGATAAAATTATTAAAATCACAAGAGAGAAGTAACACAGAATATACAAGGAAGCCTCAATAAGATTAAATGATGATTTCTTACCAGAAAGATGAAAGCAGTGGTAAAGCATATTTAACCTGCTAAAAGCAAAAAAAAAAAAAAAAAAAAAAAAAAAGGTAAAGGGTAAAGAAAACACCAAACAAGAATTCTGTATCCAGCATAACTGTCTTTCAAACATAAGGGATAAGGGATGAATTAAGACATTCCCAGACAAACAAAAGCTGAGGAATTTCATCACTGTCAACACTAGACTGGCCCAACAAGAAATGCTAAAGAAAATTCTGCAGGCTGAATGGAAAGGACACTAGAAAACTGACTGAAGCCACATGAAGAAATAAAGATCTCTACTAAAGATAATGACAAGGGTAAATATAAATACCAATACTATTATATTTTTATGTGTACTTCTGATAGGATCTAAAAGACTAACACATAAAATGTAATGATAAATCAGTGGTTGTGAACGAATCAAGTAGAAACATGTAATTTGTGAAAATAACTACATTAAGATGGGGGGATAGAGGGATAAAGGAACAATGCATATGTAATATTTATGTTGATATCAAAGAAAACAAGATTTTTATAGATTTAGGATGTTAAATTTTAGTTCCATGGGAACTACAAAGAAAATATCAGAGAAAATGCAAACTGATAGATACAGAAAGTAGAGTACAGGTTACCAGGTTTGGGGAGCAGTGGCTATGGGGAGTTACAGCAAAATAGAGGTGAAGGAAACTTCTAGTAATAGATAGTGATGAGGGTACTGCAACATTGTGAATGTGTTTAATCCTACTGAATGGTATGCTTTAGAGGGGTTGGGATAGGAAGATTTATGGAGCCTATATGTTTCTACAATTAAAAAAAAAAAGAATAAACAGAAACTGAAATGATGATGTGTAAATGCAACACATGATACTAGATGGAATCTAAGAATGGAGGATAAATGCTCAAAAAGACATTATTAGGATATAAGAAAAAGTTGGAATATAGAATGTTAGTTTTATGTCAATATAAATTTCTTGAACTTGGTAACCACACTTAATGTGATTACTTAAATGAATATATTTTTAATAGGAAATGTATATGAAAGTATTATGTGTTCAAGGACTATGATGTATGCATCCTACTCTCAAACATTCAGAAGATGGCTAAGACAGATGGATGACAGAGAGAGAGAGAGTGAGGGAAGGGAAGGAGGGAGGGAGGGAGGAAGTAAGAAAGAGGCAATGTCCTGGAATTTTGAAATCATTTCAGTATAAAAAGTAAAAAATGTATATTTTGAGAAGGCCATAAAACAAAAACGAATGTATATTAGTTAGCCAAAGGGGTGCTGATGCAAAGTACCAGAAATCTGCTGGCTTTTATTTATTTATTTATTTTTTACATTTTTTTAAATTGATTTTGTAATAATATTACATTAAAAATATATATGTGAGGTCCCATTCAACCCCACCCCCCCCACCCCACCTCTCCCCCCGCCCCAGCAACACTCGTTCCCATCATCATGACACATCCATTGGATTTGGTAAGTACATCTTTGGTCACCTCTGCACCTCATAGTCAATGGTCCACATCATGGCCCATACTCTCCTCCATTCCATCCAGTGGGCCCTGTGAGGATTTACAATGTCCGGTGATTGCCTCTGAAGCACCATCCAGGGCAGCTCCATGTCCCAGAGACGCCTCCACCTCTCATCTCTTCCTGCCTTTCCCCATACCCATCAGCCACCATGTCCACTTTTCCCAATCCAATGCCACCTCTTCTATGTGGACATTGGATTGGTTGTGTCCATTGCACCTCTATGTCAAGAGGAGGCTCAGATTCCACATGGATGTTGGATGCAATCCTCCCACTTTCAGTTGTAATCACTCTAGGCTCCATGGTGTGGTGGTTGTCCTTCTTCAACTCCATCTTAGCTGAGTGTGATAAGTCCAATAAATCATATTGTAGGTGCTGGAGTCTGTTGAGGCTCAGGACCTGGCTATCACATTGTCAGTCCAGAGATTCAAATCCACTAAATATATCTTAAACCCCAACATTAACTGCACCTCCATCACCTTAGCATGAAAGTCTTATGAAGGAAGATCCCATCTGAGTCCAGATTCATCACACATAAACACCAGTTCCAAAAAGGGGCCATCTGACCTGGTATTTAACCCCATCGGCCATGACCATAACTCCCATGGGTCTCTTTAGCCCTCGAAGGAACCGATATCTGGGGGTTGTATCTGCTTTATCTGTCTCTCTGACTCTGCTCAGTTGTGCATGAGGGCAATCCTTCTGCCAGCCTCCAGACTCTTTTTTAGAAACTCGTAGCCATATAAACTCATTTCTCTTTTCCATTTCCCCCTTACTCAAGGTCAAACAGCATTTTAAAGTCATGTTATTTTATGTAGACAGGGATATTCTGCTGATCCACATTGAACCTTCCGTATAAGGTCATTTTCCAGTTGCATCATCAGTTGGTAGTTGATAGTGGTCCCTCGGTGCCAGGGAGGCTCATCCCCGGGTGTCATGTCCCACGCTGGGGGGAAGGCATTGCATTTACATGCTGAGTTTGGCTTCGAGACTGGCCACATTTGAGTAACATGAAGGCTGACAGGAGGAAATTCCCAGGCACAATGTTGCTCTAGGCCTTGTTCTTATTTTAGGCTTATCGGCTCACAAGCATAGTCATTAGCATCAGGGGCTCACTGTTGAACCCTCACTCCCTCCCGGTCCCCACCGCTGTACCTGGGAGACTATCGCTGCTCCCCTAGGGACCATGACAGAACACCATTGGCCAGGAATCCAGTACCCCCCCTGCTGTGGTTTTTAATTGTTGCCACTATGAGTATATCCAAACATTACCATGCACCCTGGACACATGTTCTGTACAGCTCCCTGTCAGCCATATATTACCTGTCATTGGTATCCCATACCAGTATCCCTCCATTGCCATTGTTGAAACACTCTGTGATCCAGAACTCCCCGAAATTTGAAGCCCGATATAATGTCATGGTCCCTTACCAGGGAATGGCATATAGCGATGGATTTAAAGGTTAGATAAAGAACTTGGATAAAGTTAGATAAAGAACTTAGATAAAGAATGTTGACTTGAAAAAATTCTACATCATATCTTTTTTTTTTTTTTTTCCCCCCCCTAATTATTCAGCTTCTCTTCACAGGAGTCCTAGACCACAGCAATGCATATATATAATATACAGCACTCCCATACATCCACCACAAACCCTTTTTCCTTCCATAGCGATACTCTTACACCTTATTCATATCATATTTACTTAACGTGATGTACAGAGTCTGAGACATTAGCTTTCTAACAAGGTGACATCTGTGCTTACATTATGGTGCATACTTTAGGATATACAGTTCTTTACATTCTTAGTTATCCTATGTTTTACATTATGGTTTACATTATCAGTCTGACATCTCCTATATGTTATGGTGTAATATTACATGTTTTATATCCATCCTTGTGTACTCTCAAAGAACTCCTCTCTTATCCCCCATTTACCTTGGTTCCACACATTTAACATCCATTTTCCCTTCCACCTTGGTGCCCACAGTGACAGCCAACCTCCGTTTCCTGAGGAGCCACTTCCAGAGATAGATGGAATAGTGTTCAGGACCTAACTTGCTCAACTGCCCCAATGCCCTGGGAGCCACCCTTTCTCTCGAGGGATACAGTTCCCTCTATTTGGTGGCATTAGTCCTCCCCAGGATGTGGGTCCACCCCCACTCTCACTACTTGGGTTTCTACCCCATGGTGACACCCACTCTGGCAGAATGAGCATTTAGACATTCCCCAGGAGCCCGTCCTGCATCAGACCCCCCCTCCGAGCATTCTAAACAGGTAACCCTCTTTATTATATTTTGATATGATTTTCTTGGCATTTTACTCTCCACCAACACCTGACCCTCTCCTGTGTTCGTATGCTACCCCTCCCTCCCCCCACTTTTGGGCAATGTTGCCCATCTGTCCCTCCCCAGCCACCCTCAAACCCCCAAAGCCCCAACCAAAGGCAACCCCTTGCCCCCCTTTTATCTCTTCTTTGTGTTCATACTTACCACCATCTTGTCTTAAATTCCACCCCTGCAGACATCAGCTCATATCCTTCCTCCGCCCTCCGATTTCCTGTAAGCCTATCGTTCAGTCTCTTACTATCTAAGGCAGCTTGTTTATTTCATATCATTGAGGTCATGTAGTATTTGTCCTTCAATGTCTGGGTTGCTTCACTCAACATAAGGTTCTCAAGATTCATCCATGTTATCACATGTGTTTGTAGTGTGTTTGTTCTTACAGCCGAGTAGTATTCCATTGTGTGTATATACCACATTTTATTGATCCACTCATCTGTTGATGGGCATTTGGGTTGATTCCAACTTTTGGCAATAGTGAACAATGCTGCTATGAACATTGGTGTACATATATCGGTTTGTGTCCTTGTTTTCAGTTCTGCTGGATATATACCCAGCAGTGGTATTGCTGGGTCATATGGCAAATCTATGGCTAGTTTTTTGAGAAACCGCCATACTGTCCTCCAGAACGGTTGGATCCTTCTGCATTCCCACCAGCAGTGGATGAGTGTTCCCCTTCCTTCACATCCTCTCCAGCACTTGTATTCTTCTGTTTTTTTCATAGCTGCCAATCTTATGGGTGTAAGATGGTATCTCATTGTAGTTTTGATTTGCATTTCCCTGATAGCTAGAGATTTGGAACATTTTTTCATGTGCTTTTTTGCCATTTGTATTTCTTCTTCGGAGAAGTGTCTGTTTAAGTCTTTTTCCCATTTTTTAAATGGGTTGTTTATCTTTTTATTTTCAAGATATAGAAGTTCTTTATATATGCACGTTATAAGTTTCTTATCAGATATATGATTGCCAAATATTTTCTCCCACTGTGTGGGCTCCCTTTTTACTTTCTTGACAAACTCCTTTGAGGTGCAGAAGGCTTTAATTTTGAGGTAGTCCCATTTATCTATTAGTTCTTTTGCTGCTCGTGCTTTTGGTGAGATATTCATAAATCCATTTCCTATTACAAGGTCCTGTAGATGTTTCCCTACACTGCTTTCTAAGGTTTTTATGGTCTTGGCTCTTATATTTAGGTCTTTGATCCATCTTGAGTTGATGTTTGTATAAGGTGTGAGATGGTAATCCTCTTTCATTCTTCTACATATGGCTATCCAGTTCTCCAGACACCATTTGTTGAATAGGCCACTCTCTCCCAGTTGAGAGGGTTTGGTGGCTTTATCGAATATTATGTGGCTGTATATGTGAGGTTCTATATCAGAGCTTTCAATTCGATTCCATTGGTCTATCTGTCTCTCCTTATGCCAATACCATGCTGTTTTCACCACCGTAGCTTTGTAGTATGTTTTGAAGTCAGGTAGTGTGATTCCTCCAATTTCATTTTTCTTTTTCAGTATGTCTTTGGCTATTCGGGGTCTCTTTCCTTTCCAAATAAATTTCATAGTTAGTTTTTCTAGTTCCTTAAAGAAGGCTGCATCGATTTTTATTGGGATTGCATTGAATGTGTAGATCAGTTTTGGTAGGATAGACATCTTAATAATATTCAGTCTTCCTATCCATGAACAAGGAATAGTCTTCCATTTATTTAGGTCTTCTTTGATTTCCTTGAACAATCTTGTATAGTTCTCGGTGTATAAGTTCTTTACCTCTTTAGTTAAATTTATTCCTAAGTATTTGATTTTTTTATTTACTATTGTGAATGGTATTTGTTTCTTGATTTCCTCCTGATCTTGCTCATTATTAGTGTACAGAAATGCTACTGATTTTTGCGCATTGATCTTATAACCTGCGACTTTACTAAACTCATTTATGAGTTCTAGAATCTTCGTTGTAGATCTCTCAGGGTTTTCTATGTATAGGATCATGTCATCTGCAAATAATGAAATTTTGACTTCTTCCTTTCCAATTTGAATGCCTTTTATTTCTGGTTCTTGCCTCAGTGCTCGAGCAAGTACTTCTAAGACAATGTTAAATAGGAGCGGAGACAGTGGGCATCCTTGTCTTGTTCCTGAGTTTAGAGGGAAGGAGTCTAGGATTTCTCCATTGTAAACAATATTGGCTTTAGGTTTTTCATATATACTCTTTATCATGTTCAAAAAATTCCCTTGTATTCCAATCTTTTGGAGTGTTTTTATCAAGAAAGGGTGCTGTATTTTGTCAAATGCTTTTTCTGCATCAATAGATATAATCATGTGATTTTTTTCCTTCAATCTGTTTATATGGTGTATTACGTTGATTGATTTTCTTATGTTGAACCATCCTTGCATACCTGGGATGAATCCCACTTGGTCGTGGTGTATAATACGTTTAATGTGTTGTTGAATACGATTAGCAAGTATTTTGTTAAGTATTTTTGCGTCTAGATTCATTAGAGAAATTGGTCTGTAATTTTCCTTTCTTGTGATGTCTTTGTTTGGCTTTGGTACTAGGGTAATGTTGGCATCGTAGAAGGAGTTGGGTAATGTTCTTTCTGTTTCGATTTTTTGGAATAGTTTCAGCAGGATTGGTGTCAGTTCTTTCCGGAATGTTTTGTAGAATTCACCTGTGAAGCCATCTGGCCCTGGGCTCTTCTTAGTTGGTAGATTTTTAATGACTGATTCTATCTCTTTGCTTGTGATTGGTTTGTTAAGATCATCAATTTCTTCTTTTGTCAATATGGGCTGCTTATGTGTTTCTAGGAATTTGTCCATTTCCTCTAGATTGTCATTTTTGTTTGAATATAGTTTTTCAAAGTATCCTCTTATGATAGTCTTTATTTCTGTGGGGTCAGTGGTGATATCGCCTTTCTCATTTCTTATTTTGTGTATTTGCATCTTCTCTCTTTTTTTCTTTGTTAGTGTTGCTAAAGGTTTGTCAATTTTGTTAATCTTCTCAAAAAACCAGCTCTTGGTCTTGTTTATTTGTTCAAGTGCTTTCTTATTTTCTATTTCATTTAGTTCTGCTCTTATCTTTGTTATTTCCTTCCTTCTTCTTCCTGTTGGGTCACTTTGTTGTTGTTTTTCTAATTCCTTCAAATGTGCAGTTAGTTCTTCAATTTTTGCTCTTTCTTCTTTTTTGATATATGAATTTATGGCTATAAACTTCCCTCTCAGTACTGCTTTTGCTGCATCCCATAAATTTTGGTATGTTGTGTTATCATTATCATTTGTTTCAAGGTATTCATTGATTTCTTTTGAGATTTCCTCTTTGACCCACTGTTTTTCTAAGAGTGTGCTGTTTAATTTCCAAATCGTGGTGTGAAATCTGGGCTTCTGTCCCTTGCAAATCTCCAGCTTGACTCCACTGTGGTCAGAGATGATGTTTTGTATGATTTCAATCTTTCTGAATTCGTTCAGCCTTTCTTTGTGGCCTAGCATATGATCTATCTTGGAGAATGATCCATGTGCACTTGAGAAAAATGTATATCCTGCTGTGTTTGGGTGTAGCGATCTATATATATCTATTAGATCCAGCTCCTCTAATATACTATTCAGATGTTTTGTTTCTTTGGTGATTCTCTTTTGAGATGTTCTGTCTAGAGTTGATAGTGGTGTATTAAAATCTCCCACTATAATTGTAGATGTATCTATTCTTTCACTTAGTTTTTCCAGCATTTGCCTGACGTATTTAGAGGCACCCTTGTTAGGGGCATAGATATTTATGATTGTTCGAACTTCTTGACAGATTTTTCCTTTCACTAAAATGTAGTATCCTTCTTTGTCTCTCACAATTGTTTCACATTTAAAGTCTATTTTGTCTGATATTAATATAGCTACTCCTGCCTTTTTTTGGTTATTGTTAGCTTGTATGATTGTTTTCCAGCCATTCACTTTCAATCTCCATGCGTCTCTGGGTCTAAGATGTGTCTCTTGTAGACAGCATATGGATGGGTCATATTTCCTTATCCAATGTCCCAGTCTGAATCTTTTGATAGGTGAGTTTAATCCATTGACATTCAGTGTTATTACTGTCAAGGAATTATTTGTGCTAGCCATATTTTGATTGGATTTGTGTTTGTCATATTTTTGTTTGTATATTTTTTTTGTCTTTTTTGTTATTGTTGTTGGTCTTATACTCTCCTCCAACTCTGCCTTTCCTGTTTTTTCCTTTCTTCCTGTAGAACTCCCTTTAGAAATTTCTTGAAGGGGAGGTTTCTTGTTGGTATACTCTTTCAGTTTCTGTTTGTCTGCGAATATTTTGAACTCTCCATCATGTTTGAATGCTAATTTAGCTGGATAGAGTATTCTTGGTTGGAAATTTCTTTCCTTTAGTACCTTGACTATATCATACCACTGCCTTCTTGCCTCCATGGTTTCAGAAGAGAAATCAGCACTTAATCTAATTGAGCTTCCCTTGTATGTGATGGTTTTCTTTTCTCTTGCTGCTTTTAGGATTTTCTCTTTGTCTTGAGCATTGGATAATTTGACAAGTATATGTCTTGGGGTGGGCCTGTTGGGGTTTATGACTTGTGGAGTGCGCTGTGCTTCTTGGATATGTACATCTGTCTCTTTCAGTAGATTTGGGAAGTTTTCAGCCATTATTTCCTGCAGCATTCCTTCTGACCCCTTTCCCTTCTCTTCACCTTCTGGAATGCCTATAATACGTATGTTTGAGCGTTTTGCATTGTCATTCAGGTCCCTAAATCCTAATTGGATTTTTTCTATCTTCTTATTGACCCCTTCTACTATCTGTTTGATTTCTGAAGTACTGTCTTCCACATCACTAATTCTCTGCTCTGTCTCTTCTAGTCTGCTGATATTTGCTGCAAGTGTATTTTTGATTTCTTGAACTGTGGTGTTCATTCCCATCATATCTGTTATGTTTTTTCGTATGTCTGCAATTTCCCCTCCAAGTGATGTCTTCATGTTGTTAACCTCTTTCATTACTTCGTCAAATTTGTCGGTGATAAATGTTCTGAGATCTTTCATTGCTTGTGCCAAGTTTTGCTCCCCTTCGTGATTATTGGTTTGTTGATTGGATTCAGCCATGTTTTCCTGATTACTGGTTTGGTTTGTAGATTTTTGTTGCTTTCTGGTCATCTCTTTATCTTGACGGATTTAATCAGTTCCTTAGCTTCTTTGTCTGTTCTTGGAGGTTAATTAGCTGTTATTTTTGCATAGGTGTTATATCTTCTCTTTGTCACTTTTTTCTTCTTATTCTAGTTTCTTGTTGTTGGTTAAGTTCACTTTAAAGGAAAGTATTAGTGTTGGGGGAAGGCAATTGTGTAAGCAAGGGAAAAGTGTAAAGTAATATTGGTGATATATGTTAGCAAAGCAAGAATATGAGATCTGGGAGGATGGAGGTTAGATTTATGTAAATTGTGTAGAGTTATAGCAGTAGGTAGAGTACCTATTATGAGGTAGGTGATTGAATATGGTAAGATTATGGTATGAGCTAAAAAGCTATTGGTTTCGTGAGAGAGGGAAAGAGAAAAAAAATGGTAATAGTTTCAAGAGTGGATAACAGACAGAAAACAAAACATAGGTATTAGAAGTTAAGACTTAGACCCTTCGTGGATCGAAGCAAGGGAGGTGGGAGGTGGAATATGGGAGAGCCAGTAGATGGTGGCGGGTATCAAGATGTAGGGGGAAGAGGATAGTGCAGGTAGGCTAAATCAGTTCACACAGAAATGAGGCAGTGGAGGATGAGAAAACCCCAGCGAATGTGAGGTGTTTCCTGCCGCACCTATTTTATAATTGAGTTAAAATAAACTAAGTAGAATATGAGGGACAAGAGGGAGAGAGACAACAGAAAAAAAGAAAGAAAGAAAAAAAAAAGAAAGTGGGGGGGGAAGGGACGAGAGGAAGAAAGTAGAAGGGGATGGGCAAGGGGTGGGGAACAGATAGGGGAAAGAAAAAAAAAAAAAAACAGATATGCACGACCCAGAATTAAAACACCCACTTCACAGCACCTACCACGAAAAAAAGCCTTAAATAACTGAGTAAAAGAAAGACTTTGGGGGATACGCTGTGAGAGAAGACTAGGGGATAATGCGGTGTTAGCAATCAGGAAATTGAAAAAAGTAAAGAATAAGTCAAAATGAAAATAAAAACAAAACAAAATGAAACGATAAGGAAAGAACGCCAACGTTGAAGGCTAGGGCATTTAAGGACCTCAGATGGACCTCAGTGCGTGATGGATTCAGGGATGGAAAGTCTGAGATATTGAGGTCTCAAGAGATGTGAGTCTCTGTGGTGTGGGCCACCAGATTTCAGGGAATTCAGACTTGGCACCCTCCAATCTGGTCTACAGGAAGCCTGGGAGCCCCGCAGTGTAATACAGCCCTCTGGGATCCCCTCAGCTGGGTGCCAGCCTTAAGGGGGAAGTCAGATCTGCAAACTTTATGTTATGACTGAACCCTGCAATTCATTTACTTAGCTGGGCTCATTAGTATATTTCACTTCAGCTTTTAGACAGCTCCCGTCCTGTGATTCCAAACCTCTGCCACTAGAGGGCGCCTCTACACCGCAGCCACTTTGCTAGTACAGATCTGAAGCCCGGCCTGTGACGCCGAAAACAGATTCGAAAATCGGATTTCCCAAGCTTCGCAAAATATTCCCTAATGTGCTTCCAGACGTATCCCCCTCCCTTGCCGCAGCCTAATACAACTTTCCAATTACGTCTCTTTATTGCCTACAGCCTATTTGGGTCGGAGACTGGCTGCCGGGCTTTTGGGGGCGGGGCTTCAGGCGTAAGCACTATTGTTTATTTTCGCAATCACAAGTTTCTCCCGCTTCAAAATAAAGCACCGTCTATCTTCCCAAATCCCACTGCAAAGGCGACCCGTCGCATCAACCCGTGCACAGTTCGCCCAGAGCTCGTGAACTCCTTGACAGCTCAGAGCCGTGTAAAAGCGGTGCCGCTGGGCTGAACCGCGACTCCCCCCACCCCCAGCAGGGAGGAGCCCGCGCGGGTCTCACCCACAGGCAATAGAACCCAAACTATATCTACTAGACCAATCCTCTCCGTTACCTTTCCACCCAATCGATGTCCAGGCACTTCTGCCCTGCAAAAATCCCGAAAAAGCCCGGCTTTGGAGAGCCTGCAGCCGCGCCCAACCGTCTCCTCCCGGGACCTACCGCAAAGGCAAGCTCACTCAGCGACCATCTTGCCTCCTCCAAGTCTGCTGGCTTTTATAAAGGATATTTATTTGGGGTAGAAGCTTACAGTTACCAGGTCATAAAGCATAAGTTACTTCCCTCACCAAAGCCTATTGTCACGTGTTGGAGCAAGATGGCTGCCGACATCTGCAAGGGTTCAGCCTCCCTCTTTCTCTTAAGGCTCCATAGTTCCAGCTTCTTCCAATATCACCTGTAGGTTGGGATAAGTCTTGTCTCTCTCTCAGGGCTCAGTTGCTCTGTTCTCTCCACAAGATCAGCTGTAGATATCAGGCTTTCTCTCTTCCCAGGGCTTTTCCTATGTCTATGTAGCCATCTCTACTCTGTGTTCCTTTTCTGTGTGTTTAATTCCTTTGAATCCAGTGATCAAAACTCCAACTAACTCTTCTGCAGTGTAGTTTTCTCTGTGAGTCCCTGCCCACCAAGAAGGCAAGGATTCAACATCCTACTGACATGGTCTAATCAAAGCCTTGAACATTATTTAATCAAGCAAAAGTGAAACCTCTGAATTTAATATGATCTAATACACCCAGAGGGAACAGACCAGTTTACAAAGTTAATCAAATATCTATTTTTGGAATTCATAAACAATATCAAACTGCTATATAATATTATATTTTATAATTCAGGATTTTAAGAAGGCTTATTTGGCACTTCAGTGTCAAAGATAACCAATGCAATTAAATAGTGGCATATCCCTACAATCAGAAAAGTATGTATTCATTATCAGTAACACAGTTTCTATAAAATAGTTATCATATGGTTATTAACTTTACACAAATATATCTTCTTGATCAACAAGGCAGAAGATTTCAATGAGCATATATTTAGTTTAATTCAATCACTCATTCAGTGTTCGTTCATTCATTCATTCAAATAATGATAAAACACCAGTTAATATGCAGTGCTCTGAGAATATAAATTTCAGTGAAAGTCTGTGTGGCAGTTTGAGTCTTTTGTGAACCCCAGAAAATTCCTATTTTTTTAAGCTAATCCATTCCTGTGTCTGTAAACCTATTGTAGGTGGAAACTTTGATTAGATTGCCTGACCCAGAGTGTGTCTTAATCCTTTCATTGGAGCCCTTTACAAAAGGAGGGGGGAAAGTCACAGAGCCAGAAATAAGCTGCAGAGAGAGAGAAAATTTCCTAGAAACTGAGGAGCCACTGAAGCCAACTGAAAGCAACAAGGGCTGATAGAAAAAGAAGAGATAAGCTGATACTGCCACTGTACTCTTCCATGTGCCTGATCAACCAAAACTTCAGCTAGGGGAGAAGGTAAGCCTGGAGGAGAAGGCAGATGCCAGCAAATGCCACCATTGTGCCCTGCCATTTGCCTGATCTAACACAGCTGAAGCTCAGTGAGAAAGCATCTCTCATGATTCCTCGATTTGGGCACTTTCACAGCCTCAAAACTGTAAGCTCTTAACTTACTACACTCCCATTGTAAAAGCCAACTCATTTCTGATATACTGCATCAGTAGATTTAACAAAATAGCCATTCCTTACCTACACAGCAGAGAGGAAAATAAACTTATAAATTCAGTGAAAGGTTATGTGTTCTCTAATAACAAAAACATATAATTTTATCATGAGATGCTGTTTTGATTTAACCTTAGGGTAATCTTCACATAGCAAGGAGAAGGTAAGGATTCCTAGCAGAAGGAGTAGCATGTCCAGAGTCACAGAGAAATGATATTAACTGGGGTGGGAGGGGGAGGGGATTGATGGCGAATATTTCATGAAGATTGAGGCACTCTGTCTTAGTTTGCCAGGGATGCTATCACAAATCCCACAAACTGACTAGCTTAAACAGTAAAAGAAAGAGGTGTTTATTGTTTCAAAGTTTTGAAGGCTAGAATACCAAATTCAAGGTATCAGCGGGCTATGTTTCTCTACAGACTCTAGCATTCTGGTTGATGGTTCACTCTCTGCCTCTCTCACAAGGTATCCTGTTTCCTCCTTTCTGCTACTACGTGTTCAATTTTCTTAGTTTATAAGGACTCCGGTCATATGGATTAAGGCTCATCATTATTCAATTTAGCCTATCTAAATAGGATCTTTAAGGATCCTATTAATAAATGAGTTCACACTTTAACAATAATATCTTCAAATTCCTATTTACAAATGGGTTTATAGTCATAGGACTGTGGGATAGGATTTGAACATATCTTTATGGGGGACATGATTAAATCCTCCAGTCTTCCTTCTGTCCCCCAAAAAGTTTCTTGCAACTTGCAAAATACATTCACCCCATCCCATCATCCTAACTCTACTATTGAACTCCAACTGCAAAGCCATTTCAGTAACACCTCTAAGTCCAAAGTCTCATTAAAAATCACTTCTGGGTATGGTCCATCTTGGGACAAAATTCCTTTCCATCTGTGGACCTGTGAAACCTAGAAAGCAAGTTAACTTCTCCCAAAATACAATGGTGGGACAGTCCCACTCCAGAGGGAAAAAACTGGAAGGAAAACAGGGATTGCCAGTCCCAAGCAAGTCTAAAACTCAGCAGGGCAAACTCCATTAGAGTCCAGAGTTTGTCCTCTAGGCCTGCTGTAATGGCAGCCCCACTCTTTATGAGCACCAGGCTGGCAGCCATACACTCTGGACACAAGGGTGTAGATCCCACCTTTTCTGGGCACAGGGGTGGCAGCCACACTGTCTGGGAACACCAGGGCATAGGCTCACTCACTCCAAATGCTAAGGCAGCAGCCCCTTACTTGGCCTTTCTGCGCAGACTTCTGCATCCATGGTTCTGACTATAAAGTCATTCTTCATCCATTTCGGTCCCATGTCTGTCCAGGCTAGCTGTGCTTCTCCTCTTAGAAAATTCTCAAAATCCTTGTCAGTTTCCATCCAATTCAAGGGCATTCAAGTCATCAGAAAAACGGGTCTTCCACAGACTCTTACTGGATAGCTACATCTCCAACCTGGACTTCCTGAATGGATGATTGGATAGATTAGTCACACACCTCTCCTCTAGCAAACAACTTTTCAGGCACATCCTAGCATGAAGACTTATTCCCTGGGGACTTAACTTCCCAGGAACTCAAGGTGGGCCCACTTAGAGCCACTCAGCCCATAGTCTCAGAGCATGAAATCTTGATAGGTTGAGAGTTTTCTGAATCATCAATTTCTGGTTCCTTTTTTGGTTAACAGCTCAGTCATCAATTTATAAATTTTCTCTCTCTTTTTGCTCTAAGAAGCAGGTCATACCTTTCATACTTTACTTGGAAGTCTCCTTAGATAATATCTGAGCTCATTGCTTACAAGTTCTGCCTTCCTTCCAATATCAGGACACAATTTCACCATGTTCTTTGCCACTTTATAACAAAGATCACCTTTCCTCAGCTTCCAATGCCATATTCATTATTTTCTTCTAAGGCCCTACTAGAAGTACCTTTAATACCCATGTATCTGTGATCTATGTATCTTTTAAAACTAAACAGAAAATATATTGTACAAAATTCATATATCTACCAACATCCTGTTCATGAGGGTATATATATATATATACATTATCTAAGAAGATAGAAACTTTCTTTACAGCTCTCCTCACTACTTTCTGAGACCACAGCACAATTGCTATTTATGTCCATGTCTGTACCAACAGTCTCTTCAAAGCAATCTAGGTTTTTTCAAAGCAGTCTAGGCTTTTTCTATCAAGTACCTCATAATTCTTCCAGCCTCAACCCATTACCCAATTCCAAAACCACTTCAATACCAAAATTAGATATTATAATAGCAATCCACATTCCATTACAAAACTATCTAATTTTCCAAGGAGGCTACAAAAAATACCACAAAGTGTTTGGAACAATGACAGGAATTTAATGACTCATACTTTTGGATGCTAGAAGCCAAGGTATTGGCAGGCCATGCTTTCTCTGAAGTTTGTGGTATTCTAGTGGTGGCTCAATCTCTACCTTCGTCATATGCCCTTTGGTCTGTCTCCGACTTTGCCTAGTTTCCTTTGCTTATAAAGACTCCATTCATACTGGGGTTAAGCCCCACCTTAGTTCAATTTGACCTCATCTCAATAGTGTCTTCAAAGATCCTATTTAAAAATTAGTTCATGCCCATAGGAACAGGGGTTAGGACTTTGGCATATCTTTATGGGGAACATGATTCAATTTCCAACAAATACTAGAATGTTTAGTTTAAAATTCTTCTTCAGTGGGTTCTTATATTCTAATATAACATATGTTTCTATTAATTTCCCAGATATCTAATTATCATATTTTTTATTGTATTTCCATTTGGAGGGGTTCTCAAGTGTTTGTTCAGATCAGTAGATTTTTTCAAAACTGAATATATTCAACCAGTAACAACTGTCTTCATCTTTTTGTCCAATGATCAAACTGAACTATGTGTTCTAGATGATTCCCAGAGTGGCTTAGTAATAAATGAGGTTACTTCAGTATCTGACATTATTCAGGATCTGATCCAGCATTCACTCCCAATCCCCTTCTTTCAGACACCCCAAACATAGTGCCATGTAAAAATTGGGTATGCATTTACTAGGCTCCCTTTTTTCTTCTAGGAATATCCACATTAGAAGATATTTAGTGGTAATGATACAGTCACAAAAAGCTGTGATTTAATGACTAAAGTAACAAATATAGTCAAATTACCTCCCCGCCCCTTCTACTTTTCCTTCATCCTGACTTGAATATTAACATGGGATAAGGATATCCTACATCCACCTTGCAACCATCACAGTAAGGAGATGGAAAGCAAAAAGGTATTCATTGTGAAATCCTAAAGCCGTTAGCTACCTGCAAAACTCCAGACATCTAGTTTTTTGTTTGTTTGTTTTGGTTTTGAGAAATGTATCATCCCAATAGCTGAAACGATAACATTTAAAGTTTGACAGCAATGCTAACTTTACACTTTTTCCACTATAGTTCCATTTCCATAGCCTCCCTTAACACTTTCTTCAAATTTTCTGATTATTACTGTGATATCAGGATCTCAGCATCTGTATTAGTCAGGATACCCTAGGAAAAGAGAAGCAATGGGTGATATTTATAAATATTATGATATTTTATAAAATGTCTTCAGGTGACTATAGGCCAAAATTCAGTATGGCAGGTTGCAAGCTAGGATCTCCAATGAAGGTTTCATTGAATTCTCCACAAGAAGCTGACTGGCTGAAATGGAGATGGAAATTCTCTCTTCTGACTGCTGAAATCATCACTTCTCCATTTCAGGTCTTCAGCTAATTGGACGAGATGCCTGTCATTTCTGAAGGCCATCTCCTCAACTAATTGTAACCAGCCATAGATGCAATCAACTTACTGACGATTTAAGTCCGCCATATATCCTCACATCAACAACCTGGCCAGTGCTTGCTTGACCAAACAACTGGGCATCTTGACCTGCCAGGCTGACACATGAGCCTAACCATTGCAGCATCCTTCCTGAAGATTGAAAATGCTGCTCTAACTTAATTTCTGGTCTTCTTTTTCCTCCGTTTCCAAAGCTTGAAAATTCTTCTAATGGCAATAGCTTCACTTCCTCTTGAATGGAGGTGTTTGTGAATCAGCAAAAACTTTATCTAGTCTGTCAATGCTGCCTGGCCACAGGGTTGGTGCCAACCCCAAGGTGTGGCCCGTGGCAAGGGGTGTGGATCTTGGCTGGTGTTCTGGACTTTCTGATGGCCTCCCAGCACCCATTCCAGCCTGCACCTACTTCACACATGTCTCCTGTCCCCAGACTTCTTGCTTTTTAAGAAACGTGAACTCATTTTTATTTAAGCCACCAATAAACCAAATATATTATTAGCCAATTAACATATTCTTCATTTATAAGAACAGCGTCACTATATATTACAGACCATTATACTAATTTTATGTAGAGAAGAGCAAACGTTGTATTCCAAATTTGAACAGTTCCTGGATTCTTTACTACAATGCACTACCATTTTTTTGAGGTTCTAACTTCTACTCACTTGTCAGTTTCTTATTTGTAACCTATTAGCTGAACAGACTGTTTTCTAGCCTACATTCATTCAGTCCATCTCTTCACTCTTTGAAACAAGCCGGTCTCTTCCAGTTGATGTTAAGATATTTTGAAGACAATAATTAATCTGGGTCACTGGAATTCCTATCACAATTCCTTGTAAATTGTAAGTACTGTGTCCATTTTATTAAATCAATGAAGTAATGTTAGTTCTCTTTGGAAGAAAAACAAAATCATGAGTTGAAGCTAGATTTTATTTATTCTCCTTCCTAATTTCTTTGACTCTATAGCGATATATTCCAGCACCCAACCTACTTGTTTTCTTCTATTATATTCTGAGAAAATTTGTTGATAATAGGTAATAGGGAGAAACAAAATGGGTATGATATAGTTCTTACCTTTTGGGAGCCTGTCAGTGGATTGAAAGTTAAGGTAAAAGGGCCTGGTGAATACTAGGCTACTTCTTACATTATTTAAAATCTAACTCTCTCAGAACAATTGTGAGATAATTGTGGCAAGCAATCTATCAGTTACTTTACAATTGAATTCTTTTGATGACAAGATGCATATAATTTGTTTTATCAATTTAAATACAAATTTGTAAAGTAAGGTTCGTTATACTTAGTCTTAATTCTACACATCATTTTAGTAAACATCATTTTTGCATTATCATTCCTAGTAATGAGCACAATTTTCAAATTCTTTCAGAAAGCACAAGGATATTGAATTGAGTTAACTCAGAGTCCTATAAAATGCAATCTGCGCAGAGAAAGCGGCTATGGCTAAATTAGTTGGGCTCCTGTCTACCATATGGGAGGTCCTGGGTTTGTGTCTCTGGGCTTGCAAATGCCATTGAAAGCCGACTCAGCAAGGTGATGCAACAAAAGAAGGAGGCAAGCAAAACACAGAGGAGCACACAGGGAATGGACACAGAGAGCAGACAGCATGCAAAAAAAAAAAAAGCCACAGCGGGGAGGGGGGTGTTAAAAAAAAAATTCACTCTACCCTGCATTTATTCTCAATGAGAAATGGAAGTATTAAGCACTATTTCTAGCAATGAGGGGATATAGTGGAGAAAAACAGACTCTGGATTGTGCTTTTCATAGAATACAATATTTTCTAGGATATATGACAAACATTAAAAATTCATGTCTTCCATATCTGAGGGTAGAGCATTTGATTCTTTTATATCATATGGTTTAGTGTCTAATTTGTATCAGGGACTTTCTGAAATATAATGTTTCAAATAATGTTATTTAATTTAAGGAAAATACAATATAATACAGACAAACTGTATTAGAAATAAGATCTGGTGCTAAAAAATATATATTTATTTATTAAGTCATTCTTTAACATAGTGGTGAGTGGGACTTTTCTTGCTGTTCATGAATAGTGAATAAAGGTACAAAAAAAAATAGGTGCCAGTTATCGACAAATTTTAAAGAGTGTTACCATGGACATGTTAAGTATGAGGATCATACATGTACCCACAGAGAGCAGAATTGTGCCTACTGTCACCAACCACCCCATGTGCTATCTGTACAGGAGCATTAGGGATGGGAGAGATCCATCGTCATCAGTCTTATTGAAAACTGTAAGTTCTCTGCATTTGAAAAATATGAAGACCGCTTTTCTTCTCTCCAAATTCAAATGATTATGGACTCCAAGAGAATCACTCTTAATGATTTGAGGAAGGGAAGCTGGAGAATGATGGAAAATTCTTGGAAGAGATGATGTCTTATATTAGTCAGGGTTCAGTTATAGGAATTGGCTCATGCGAACATGGGCACTGACAAGCTGAATTTTGTATGGCAGGCAGCAAGTTGGTAACACCAATGAAGATTTTGATGAATTCCCTTAGAAAAGCTGCCTGGCTGAAGAAAAAACAGAAATTCTCACTAAAGCCCAGAGAAACAGAGCAATATCAAGGATTCTTTCCTTTCCCAATATTTGGCCAGCTATGAAAAAGATACCTTATCTCCAGCCACATTCACTACTTCTCCAAAAGACAGTATTGTTAGGGGAGGTAAGGAGGTCAAAGTCACATATCGCTCCCCCATCTCCAAGCCACAGAAGTCATAATAATATGACTTCTGGGAAGTCAGTATAGAAGAATAAAATCACGTATTAGAGATTATTACATGTCACAGATCAATTTAAAAGATATTCTGAGAACCTATGTCGACACTGCTCTAGGTTCTGAATATTACGCAAAGTTAAAGCCCAAAGGATTTTATCTAGGTAAGCAGGTAAACAATTGCAAAGCAGTTTGCTTGGTGTCATGATATACAAAAGGTAATGACACCTAAGCCAAAATGGGACAAAGTGTCTGTGGGGTGGGAGTTGGTAGGGATGTAGACAAAATGATGGAGAGGCAAAACTTCCTGAGTTTTTGGAATAGAATGGAGTGGACTTACTTTCCTAAGAGAGAAAAAGGGACAGCAGTCAGCATTAAAAAAAAAAAAAAAGGATTAGTATTTAAAGAGCATGTCTTTTCAGGAAAATCACACATATCTGCTATCTGGAGCATAGTTTGTGTGCCAAAGAATCATGTCAGGAGTTTTGAAGATTGAAATTCTGGTATAAGAGAAATGTAAATAGAGACCTATGGTTTTCAGATTGTGTCTCATGAATCTTAACAAAAATTGAAAGGTACTTCAATACAAACAGTAAAACTAATAGAAAAAACTAACTTTCAAACTAAGAAAGGCTGAGCTGTACAAATAACAAATGCATGTCAGAACTCTTCTGGACCTCATGGGATAATTTCTTGAGTAATTAACTGACCCTGTATATGAAAACATCTGCAAGGATTAAATAAAAAATATAAGAATACTAGGAATACATATAACAATGTTGAGTTCAGAAGTCATTCTTTCAAATTATTAATTTTACAATGTTGGTAGGGGCTTCTTTTGAGTTAAAGTAACTTTCCAGAACAACTTGCTCTGAATAACTACCATCTGATAATAATGGAATATCACTTAGTGATATCTTTAAGAATAATGTTAAACAAAGGCTCTAAGATGCTAGTAAACTATCATATTTATGACTTAATAATTACTAAAAATGTTTGAGTGTATGTGTATGTGTGTGTGTAGCTGTATTAACACATACCTTTGGCTTAGTCTCTAGGAATGGTACAATTAAAGAATATATCATAACTATGATTAAAGGAAAACAATGTGGCTGAGCAATTTGGGTTAATTCTTACAAAATTTTGAAATGATTTCTATAGTACTTTGCTAGTTTTTCAACTGTTGTTCTGGTTTTCATTTATTCAATAAATATTTACATAGAACCAATGGCATGTTTGGATACTGTGGGAGGGATAAAAGGCAATGTACAAGTTGTATGTATAGTCCTAGACTTTAAAATCTACCGAGGGAGGAACCGCCTACACAGATTTGTTAAGTAATATTGCAAGACAATGTCACATTAACTTCCAGAATGAGGTCACTGGGTAACAGATGCTAAATATGGTTGCTCAAATCTTATTTTAAAACTTTGCCCTTCTTTTCCTAATAACAAAGAAAGAGACTTCTCCTTGTTCATTGCAGCGGATCTGTCTGGTGCATAAAACTTCAGTAATTTTCTTCTGCATTAATTTGGTTTCAATTTCTTAAAAATACTATTGCAAGATGTATCCTGATATATAATAATGAAGTATGAAATATATCACTATAAAATTTTTGATTGCTATAATTACTTTTAGCTTTTTTATTCTTTTACCCACTTGGTCATCTTTTATTCATAAGAGACTATTTGCTACAGCATTAGGTGATCAATCTTGACAATGGTTTGTTGGAATTAATCAATCAAGTCTAAGAATGTTTAGCAGGATTTTACCTCTAAGGGACCAGTTAACCAAAAAGTGCTCACAAAACCTTCTTGTAATTTGAGTGAAAGAAAATATGTAGGTTTTTTCCTGTAAGTCTGAAATTATAATAGATTACATATAATGCCTTCTGATACATAAGCAACTGCATAACAGTTAAAAGATTTAAAGTATGGAATAAAAATTGGCCCATAAGAGTGACTAATTCACTAGCCTGGAAGAAAATCTTCACCAGATTCACCTCCTATCTGACATGATTTGTGCAGGAATATTCTGTATTGGGAAGTTCAAGGTACTAAAATTTTTAATACTGCATTATTTTTGTAAAAAATGAGATATTTGATATCTAATATGTAATTTATGCTACATTTATCTCTGTTATGAGGCAGAATATTCAATACAGTATGACATCCATAATTCCTAAATGTAATCATTACCGAATTCAAAATTATTTTCAAGAGATAGAAAACAAAACAAAGCCTCCGAAGTGAGTTTTCCATAAATATTTCATGCTAAAATTATCTTTACTCCATCACAGTAAAGAGAGTATGTTTTCACCAAAAATTTTTTGCTAACTCTGATTACTATTCCTAATTGTTAACATGACTCCATTATTCTGAAAAAAATTATTATAAAAATATAATTATTATTATTGGAATAATGAAAGTGCTGTAAAAATCTAAAAATGACTGAAGTGATGAATGTACAAATATGTGATTACACCAAATACCATTGATTATACATTTTGGGTGGATTTTTGCTTTATTATGTACCAATAAAATTGATTTGTTGAAAAATGTAAATCCTCAATGATCAATACTCATCAACCCAGTGTTATACACACACATACATACACAGATGTGAGGAATCCCAAGTTTAATGTTTCCAAAAATAAAGGATTTTTTAATGCCTAATTAAAGCTTTTAAAAATTGGCTATCATAAATGTGAAGTCATATATTTGGAGAGAGTATTATTTCCTTATGAAGTCCACACTTAGATAGCTGGAGGTAATATTGTGACTCAAGAAAGATATTCCTTTAGTAATAAGTTATTTGGGTACCAGAAGCACAACTATTTAGTCAGAGAAAGGACTTAATACCTCTAATGATACCTCTAATGATCAAAATATCTTAATACCTCTAATGATCAAAATATCTGAAATAAGGGGTATGACTGGGTGTCTGGGACGCAGGAAATAAGTAAGAACTCAGGGCAAGACAGGGGTGATGATGGTTCTGAACACATCTGGAGAAATAGGGGAGGGTGGGGGTGGGAGTTTGAATTCTGACTCTTCCTGTTTGACCCTGTTCAGGTTGGTGAAACACTCTGAGACTTCTGTGAAATATGAATATCAACACATACTTCACAGGGTTGTTCTAAGGCTTAAGGAGATAATGTATGGAAAGTGCTTAAGTACAGCAACTAGTAGGCAGTCTTGTCAGGGCTAGATAAAAATATTGACATGTATTGTTAGCTTTTATTGTTAGTTCTTGATACGTGTTCCAATGACGCAGTCTGGGCCATCCAATCAGAGCTCATTCATTCAGTAATCTGGAATTTGGAGGATCTGTGGACTTAATATAGGTCTACTGGTTACAATGCCCAAGCCTACTATTAGTTCAGTACACTGGAAGGAGCACAGGGTTCTGGTCCTGAAGTGGAATTTTTACTCTTTTTCTCTCTAATTAGGTCATAAATTGCTTATGTGTACAACGGGAAGAATAATACCTAATTTTAAGATTTTTAAAATTAAGATTAGGCATAATATATCCAAAACACCAGCATAGGACCTGGTATTTGGTAGCTGTGCACCTGGTGTCACCTGTTGTCATTACTCTATCAGTGAGCTCAGAAACGGGCTTGGCTAAGCCCCAGCTTTAAATGTATCTGGGTCCATGATTTGAAATAGTTTGACAAAGAGGAACTTATACCAAAGTTGATATGTTCCACCACATAGCCTTCTCAAGTGGTGATAGTCAATCAAAAACATTTTTTGCATAAGGTATCATGTCCTGATTATGATATCACTGCTTATGCTGCAAATTTCCCAGATTTATTTCCTGGAACTCAAAGTAAATGTTAGCTAACATAAAGATGAATGAATAAGTTATTTATGCACCTTTGCAAAAGCAGACTTGATTTTTTTTTGAAAGATACATTTTTGTTTTGATAGATTCTAATAAAAATATACATTATATTCTTAATCCAATTTTAGCCATGATTCTAAATCAAAAACCCTTGAAAAATACTATCATTTATTCACCCTTTTCTAATCATCTTTCAAATGCTCTATGTAAATAATCTATTATACAGTTATATATGCACATATGTATGACTGCACATGTACACACAGTACATATATGTATATACATGGATAAAATAGATATGTGTGTATGTATATATATGTGTGTATAAATATATATTAATATATACATATAAATTTTGCCTTCTAGAAACAATGAAAACAATCACAGAAGTTAGCCTGATTCATAACTAGACTGAAAACAGAATAACTTTTTAAATGGATGACAATGTGTTGAAGAGATGCTCTGTAAGGAATATTAGAGGAGAGAATCAGAGGGAAGGTGACCAGTGTCATAGATATAAAAATGCTCATGGGAAAAGCCAATCACCCAGTGATTCACCAACAATACCAAGTGATATCTGGAGATACCAGCAAAGGAGTTTCTGGAGAAATCAGAGTAAAATGAACATGGTGGACTGGTAGGGCAAAGCTTTATGCTATCAGGAGCAATACGTTGGGGAAGACAAAGGCAGGTAAGTCACTCCAAATTGTAGCCTTGTTTTGCTCATTCAGCGATTATATTAACATACACCTTTAGGCTTTAGACACAACTGCTTGTTTCAGTTCCTAGTTCCAAGAGTCAATTTCTTCCTCCCAGCTCCTTATTTATAAGACTGAGTTAATAGCCTATTTTATGAGCTGTTGAGAAGATTAAATGTAATCACGTATGTACAGCAGTAGGCACTGCAAATGACAAATAGTAGTCATCTTAAATACTTTACATTGTACCTTTATTAAAAGTAGGTAAGTTCCAAAATGTGAGGGCAAGTTGTGTTTTCTCTATGTCCTGCCAAATATATTTGTATAGCTAAAAATATTCCAATATCTTGGACAATCTATGATTTCATCAATGAAGGCAGCCAATGCCTCTCCTGCCCTATTCAGATAAGTAACATGGAAATTAATAAAATTTTAATTAGTATTTTAAAGCCAAGAATTAATGTAAACAGAAAAAATTACCTACATAATTTTAAACAAGTAGTTTAAGAAGTCTCAGGTTAATCCTAAAATTTAAATTAATCCTAAAATTTTAATTTATAAAAAAATTTTTTAGTCATTATAAAATATTTTGTAACAACTCATTTCCAATACCTTGACATTTCCATTTCATTTTTCTATTTCTTTCCAAAACTTAGGTCACATATACACATGCTTTTCTGTAGTAGGAGTAAAATGTAAATTATTTTTTTTCATTTTTCTTTTCTTACTTGACACTATACACCTTACAATCAAACCAAAGCAAGATAATTACAGGGAGTGACTCAATCAAGGTTAACAAATAATCTATTTTAAAGAATGATATTAATAAAAGACAAAAACACTATATTTCTAATTAACCTAATACTCAGATTTATAAATATGGTGGCATTTGTTTTGGTCTCCCTGCCTTTTTTGTTGCTATTTTATACAGTTCTAATATTTTAAGGAGTACCTGGAAGGAGTCAGCACACCTCTAAGGAAGCAAAATCAGGCAGAACTCTTGAACTTCACTTTTCATAGCTCCAAGGTAAACATGGAGTAATATCCTGGTAGGCAATCAGACGTTGTGGCCATGACCTAGAGAGAGACTTTTGCATGCCGTCAATAAATCACTCTTAATTAACCTTTCAAACAGCAGGGTACAATACACCTGGTTAGATTTAAGGTAAAATCACCATAAAAGAAACTGCATATTCAGATCTTTTGGGAAAAGACTGGTATCTTTTGCAATATTTGCTGTAATAATTGCAATGATCAACTGTCCCCGTCTCCTTCCCGCCCAGTATTGGCAGCCGGCGCTGCCCCTCCTTCTCCCCCTCTCTGTCTTCCGCCTAGCAGTTATCTAGACAGCCCACATTTTCCCCTTCCCCTCCCTTGCTCCTAACCTGTTAGCCAGCTTACTGTCCAGTAACCGCCTACTGTCCAGTAACCGCCTACTGTCCTGTAACCGCCTACGCAAGCAACAGCACCCGCCGGCACCAATCAAGTCCCTTTACGTATCCCTAGACCCTATAAAACCATGTCCCCTTCAACAATAAAGTAGACTTGTGCCTAGACCTTGTCTCCGTGGTGTTCTTGCTTGCACCGCGCGTCCCCCGTGCCTGAGCGGAGAGAGCGAGGGCCCAACGGCTTCGTGCCGAACCCCCTCCTCTCCTTCGACCGCGAGGCAGCCCCCGTCCGGAGAGCCCGCCCGGCCAACCGCCGACCCTCCCGGAGGCCCACCGCTGCCCGCAATCAACTATAGTCAGTGCTATACCAACATTACACTTAATAAAATGTATTTGTATGGACATACCACATATCACCATTGAAATCCACAGGTAGCTGTGAAATTTTATTTAAAAAAAGCATTAGCTTCTGGATAACTGAAGAAAAAGTCTGCTTTGCCATATAAATTTTGATCTTGGTCAAGAAATTTATTATCTATGGGTCTCAGTTTTCTTAGTTTCAAAATCTGTAAGAAAATGGTGCCTGCCTCAAATATTATTTGAGTATTACATGAAATACTACATTAGAAAATCACTTTTAATTATATATTCATGTTGTGTATCAGTTTGCACCATTTC
The DNA here is from genome assembly GCF_030445035.2 of Dasypus novemcinctus. NCBI lineage: Eukaryota > Metazoa > Chordata > Mammalia > Cingulata > Dasypodidae > Dasypus > Dasypus novemcinctus. The sequence continues at coordinate 40,367,516 of NC_080697.1, forward strand.
AGGGATCATAGGTTATTTATTTATTCAAACTTTGGTATCTTTATTAACCAGAGTGATTCATTTCTTTTTTTTTGAATACATGATAAGTGATTTTTTGTGCCATTCTTACTTGCTGATATAATTATGGGCTTGGTAGTTTGGTAATAAATGAAGGAAATTTCTTTAGATGCCACCATATAAATTTGCTATAGTGCTTATTATGTCATGATTTGCTTTATAATAACTAACTCAGACATAAAAATAGTGGCATAAAGAATATGAACTATAAATAATTGTATTACTTTAGCCCTTCCTCCATAAAACTTACTGTACCAGAAAGTTCATTTGCTTGCTTCCAATTTTTGTACTACCGTCCTATTTTGATTAATTTGGGATGAAGTATAAGTAAAAGGAGTTAAACTCAATGAAGTACAGAATTGTTAAAGGCTATTAATTAGGGGAGCAGATGTTGCTCAAGTGGTAGGGTCTGCTTGCCATGCATGAGGTCCTGGGTCCATTCCCTAGTCCCCCTAAAAAAAAAGGCTACTAATTAATATGTTGTTTTTCAAATGGGCTGAAGTTTTAATTGTTCTTAAGAAGTTAAAACACCTGAAATTAACTGAACAAAAACACCATCAAAGGTAGATCAATCTAATCCACATCCAAATTTTTCATTAGAATGACAGAGTATCTAGGTAAGATGATTAGTGGGGAAAAAATTTACATAATTGAAGATTCATAGACTAGAGAAAAGAAAACTGAAGATTTGGGGAGAAAATCAGAAAACACCACTGGGTGGGACAATATACCTACTGTTTAAAAACACATTAAGACCTCTCCTATGGAAAAACATAATATACAGACAAAGAAAAGGTAAGAATAAATACAGATCCCAGGAAAATAAATTTCGGCTCATTTCATATTTTCAAGGGACAAGGTGGAATAATGGCTCAGAGTGTGGTCTCTACTGCCAAACTACCAGATATTACATATTGGCTATTTTGAGATAAGAGACTTTGGATGAGTTATTAAAGCTCTGGATTTTGTTTCCATATGTATGAAGCTATGTTAAATATGTTATCTTTATAGTATCTAAAGAAGATTAAGAAATGTAATATATATTAACACAAAGTAAGTGTTCTGCCAAAATTGCCTATAAAAATTAGACTACTACAAATAATGTTTCTTTTTAATACATTCAATACCTAATATTATTAAATATATTAAAATGTATATTTTAAATAAGTATATGAAATTATATATATAGTTATATTTATTGACTCTAGTTGCAATACATTGTCATTTTAGAAGTTTTAGGAATTCAGGAGGTCATGGAAAACAAAATAAAAATCAACTTAAACCCTGCCATTATTATCTAAAGATGCTTTATTCTAATCAACTATATGGGATCATGGAACAAAGTTTTATATTCTGATTATCCACTTAATGTTGATCTTTTAGAGCACAATTTTAATGGCTTTCTATTACCTTTTCATTCAGATATAGTGAAAAGAACTACATTTTTTACTTTTGTGTTGTTCACTCTTCTCCAGTTCTTTAAAGGATACCAAGAATTTGACTTAACATTATTTCTATAGGATAATTTTCTAGGAGTGGAGTTAAGTTAAAGATATGAAATATTTTATGACATTTTACACACATTGTGAATTTTTAAATTTTAGCTGTTCTAGATTGTGTGCAGTGCTATGTCATAGTGTTTTTAATTTGCATTCCTCTAATGGCTAATGATATTGAACATTTTTTCATGTGCTTATTTGTCATATATATACATTATTTGGTGACATATCTGTTCAAATCTTTTAATTATTTTGGGGGCAGATTTTGACTAATTATTGAGGTGTAAATGTTTTCACTTATTCTAGATACAATAATTTTGTCAAATATATTTTATGTGAATGTTTTCCCCAAGCTTATGTCTTGCATTTTCATCTTTTTTTTTTTTTTTTTTTTTTTTATTGACTTTGTAATAATATTACATTAAAAATATATATGTGAGGTCCCATTCAACCCCACTCCCCCACCCCCCCCTCTGCCCCCCCCCAACAACACTCGTTCCCATCATCATGACACATCCACTGGACTTGGTAAGTATATCTCTGGGCACCTCTGCACCTCATATACATTGGTTCACATCATGGCCCATACTCTCCTCTATTCCATCATGTAGGCCCTGTGAGGATTTACAATGTCCGGTGATTACCTCTGAAGCACCATCCAGGGCAGCTCCAACATTTTCATCTTTTAAAGTGACTTTTGGACAGCAATTATTTTTATATCAATGAAGTCAATTCACTGATGTATTTTTTATATTTCATGCTTTTTGCTCTTTTTTTTTAAGAACTCTTGGCCAAAACCAAAGCCACTAATAATATTTTATAGCTCTTACTCTAAAAATACATTGTGAAGTGTTTTGATAAGTTCTTACATCTCTTTATTTTCAGATTTATTTAATCTTTTTTGATGTTATAGTAAATGATATTTTTACATTTCAGATTTTTTAAAATAATCCATAGAAATACAATTGCATGTCTTTGTTTTCCATATGCTCTGCAAACTTGTTAAATTCTTATTAGTTCTAGCAGTGTGGGGCAAATTTAATAGAATTTTTTACATACATGATCATGTTGACTGCCATTAAAAAGAGATTTGTTTTTTCCTCTCCAATCTTGATATTTTTTTCCCTACCTTCTTGCACTGGCTAGAATCTCCAGTACCATGTTAAATAGAAGTGTTGCAAGTGGACCTTCTGTCCCTGTTTCTGATATTAGGGGAAATGTGTTAGTCTTTCATCACTATGTACATATTGGTTTATTTCTAGACTCTATGTCCTGGCACAATGATCTACTTGACCATCTTTAGGTCAATAACATACTTTGTTAGTTACCATGGATTTATAAATCTATATAAATAGGTAGTGACTGTTTTTTGCCTGAAGATAGTAGTTTAATGACACTTGCCATGGAAAATTATATATCTCTGTTATCATTTTCATCATATCCATAATATTTTCTAATTTTGGCCTGATACTTTCCTCTTATCCTAACAATCTAACAACATGCTGTTATCATTGTTTTTAATTTCTAGAACTTTTTATGTTTGTTTGTTTGTTTCTGGAGATTTTTGCCATTTTATTTGAGAAAGTAGCAGGTCTTCCCCAGGATGAAAGTTTAATATTTTGTTAGTTATTGTGTGGGCCTCCATCTATCAAGAAAACCTACCCACGACAAGACAAATACATTCATATCCCATAGAAGTATGGTATAGGTGCATTTCCCCCCATATATCACCCTACTATCAACACCCTGTACTAGCGATGTACCTTTGTTATGATACTGAAAGAGTATTATGTTTGTATTCTTACCCACAATCCTCGGCCATGTCAGGATTCACTGAGTTACACAGTTACCCATTTTTTTTTTTTTTAGGCCAGTAAAAAGAATTTATTTGGAAATGGGAGAAAGAACAGAAATTGCTGAGAAATGGGAGAAAAAGGCAGAAATACACACCAAGATTTGGTGTGGGTTTCTCTAGGCAGAGAGCCACGCAATCACCCATTTTATTTTCTGCTTTCCTTCAGCATTATGGACAACCCAAAACTTTCCCTTTCAACCACACTCACACTCACACTTCAGCACTGTTTTTTTTTTTGGCCTAAGATTTCATTTTCTTTATGTGTAAAATTAAGATAAATTTGTAAGTGTACATCATATATGTGTGTATACAAATATGTTTAAATTCTAATGATATAATAAATTATGAATAAGATGGTGTTCCCAGATATGTTGTGTGTACTTTCATCTTGTAGGCTCATGTCTTTTATTTCAGGAAAGTTTTCTTGAATTATTTATTGAACTACTGAGTTATTTCTTGAATTATTGCTTTGATTTTCTTTCTTTGGGACTTCTATTTACAGTTGTTAAATCACTCTTGACCATAATTTACATTACTTTCTCTCAACTGCTTTTTTAAAGAATCTTTCTTAATTTAAAAAAACATTATTTTCTTAATATCTTCTAATTCTGTTAATGCATAATATATGTTATGTACATATGCATATCTTTCTTGATTTAGTATTTATTTCTCAAATGATTATTTTATTTACAATTCTTCTCTAACTTCTGTCAGTTGGAGTATTCAGTCTTCATTTTGGTACAAACATCTAAGTGTTTCAAATTCTAAATATTTTATTTTCATAGCTTCTATCATCTTCTGAAGTTCTCCTAGTTGGTTTTGAAATATGAGGTTGCAAGTTCCATGTGCTTTTAGATATGTATTTCTAACATGCCTTTGGTTTCTCTGAAGAATTGTTGTTTTCATTAATTTTTTCCTTCTTTATTTTATATGGGATTTGTCCACAATTCTTTTCTGTTTTCAAGTTTACGCTTGGTTTCCAAGTACTCTTGAATGGTGCAGGTGGACAAAAAAGTTTTTTTAGCTTCATGGTTTTAACACACTCCTCTTTGCTATTATTATGAAATGTTAAAAAGTATGTCTATTTCTTTTCAAAGTTCATCTCGCTTTGTTTCGTTCCCTTCTCCCTGTTCAGACTCTTCCTTTTCTTGGTAACTACTGACTCCAGCAGCACAATTCTGATTCTATTCCTAGCAGTTTGGACTCAAGACTGCCTTTTTCCTGAAAGGAAATTTCAATTAGGTTTCAGAGATCATGGATCCCAGAATGTTCCAGTACTTTCCAGTTTTCCCATGAACTCACCCTAGAAATGAAGCCTAAAAATACACTTCCCCCCAGTTTCAACCTCTACCCTCAGGGTAGACCCCTTAGATTTCAACTCAGTAGTGATAGCGAATTTTGAATGTTTTGCTTCTTAGGAATGTCAAAGTTCCCTCTGCTTAGCCCCAGCAAATATTATCTAGTAAAGTTAATCTTTCAAAAATAATACTCTTCCAGTTCTGACTGCTATTGGAAACTCTCAAGTGGCTTCAAATTGTTGAGTATGATTTTTTATTTTTTTTACTATACATTTTCCACAATTTAAAATTGTTTTCTGTATGAGGTTTTGTGTAATTCACACTATTTCATCATTATACAAAGTAGAAACACTACATGTTTGTTTGCTTTGTTTTTTTCTTGTTTTTTTTTAACCAATGCTGCTTATTTTTAATTAGAGAAAAAAATTAAGTGAAATTTTCCATTAAATTAGTGTTTCTTCATGGAAATGACATTTCCCAGAACCAATACTACAGTTAGATAGACTGAAGGAATTTTAGAAGAACCACTTGCCATGGAGCCCTTCAAGTAATATAATGAATACTCCTGTGGTAATTGGATTCAATTCAATTTAAATATTAATTGAATATTGTCTCTTTCCTTTTTGTCAGGCACTGTGCTAAGCTGGAGATACAGAGATGAGTAATATGTGATTATGTCTTCAAGGAGCTCAGACTTTAATGTACATATCAAACACATACAGAACTGAGTCTAATATATATCACAATGTGAGTTGCCATGGATATGTGAAGGGGAGGGAATAATTTTCACCAAATTAATATAAAAGTCAAGTTTTAGAAGATGGGTGTCAATCTTGCAGAGAGAGCAGGATTAACAGATTGACGAATATTCAGGTTGAAGATAGATCACAAACTGATTTTAATATCTAAATTATTCATGTGAATAGTTGAGCACATTGAAATAATAGGAAGATATATAAGATAAACCTGGACTCCCAAGTCAGAAAATTTTTCCAGTTTTTAAACAATTATTCAAATATAGAAATTGCTTCCTAGCCTCCTTTCAAATCCTAATAATTTATATTTTAGCTTTCAGGAAGTCTTTTCATTTTTACCTGTCTTGTTCCACTATCCTTCAGTGGGAGATTTGGTATAGATGAGCTCAGTCTTCAGAGGCAGACATAGCTTGGCTGAATTCTGATTTCTACTGACACTTTGATCATGGATAATTTGCATTAACTTCCCTAGACACATTTTTTTTCCATTTTAAGATTTTTATAATAATACCTATGCCTCGGCATTGTCGTTAAAATTAAATGAAAGAATGTATATATTAAATAGCCCATTAGTCTCTGACCCTCAATAAGTTCATCTAATCCACCACCCACATTTACAAATATACCTGATTGTGTGCACACATGTGCGTGCATGTCAGCAGCTCTGGCAAGTTTGGTGATGCATAGTTTTCAGAGATACATCCTAGGATGAGTTTATTAAACAGATGCATTATTTGTAGGCTGACTCATCCATTGATTCCCAAAAGCAATAGTATAAATTGCCCTTGAGAAAATATTTGGGTAAACTGTGAGATCTAATCTTAGATATAGCCTCATAAAGCACTAAGTTCCCTCATTTTATAGTTTCTCACATATGCACAAAATTCTCAGCTGGATATTATCATGGAAGGCTAATGGCAGTGAGACCTGCGAATCTTCATTTGATTTCATCTTCTTGGTGAAACAGTGTTGGAAACACTTTAACAGAGGGTTCTTCTCTTGGGGCTCATCAAATACTGCTGGTAGAGGGTTTGCTTGCTTTAAATATTTCCTTTTTCCTAGGTAACCGACAATACCATGTAATTTGTAATGATAACTAGGATAATGAATGCATATTGTAGTCAGCTATTACCAGTAGTAATTGGCGTACCTTTCATCTTCTGTCAAGCAGAGTGGTTAGGATTAGGACCAAAAGGCAGCTATCATCTCTCTCATTTCCTGACTCAGACAAAAGGCAAAAAAAAGTGCCTGGATGTGCTGATAGGTGTCTGATCAAAGCAGCTAAAAACTGTCAGAAGCCAGCCAGCCTCAGCAACCAGACTACTTCTTAATGCAGCTCTGCCTTTGATCTGCTGGCAGCCTAACTGGGGTTCTATTTATGTTAAAAAAAAAAAAAAATCAGGATTCTAATAGAATAGAAGAAAATGCCATTTTCTATTCTGATGCTGGTTTTGCAGACTGGTAAAACAAGGAGATGTGAACTGATTTGGTTCAGAGTGTGATGTGTGTATGTGTGTATGTGTGTGTATGTGTAACTCATTCAATAAAATAAAATACTACATTGAAATACCTGGAACCTTCATCAAATAAATTTGGCTGTGAGCAGAAGTCAGAAGTCTAGTAAAAAGAAATTATCCCCCATCGAAGATAAGTACAAAAATGTAAGTGATATTCCTACAATGTTGTCATGTGTACATTGTCTTTCAGCAAAACCTACAAGTTATATGTTTATGGAGGGTTTATGGATTTCAAAGATTTGGGGTCAGATCTCAGGTCTGTCATCTTACAGCCATGTGAATTTTGGCACATTAGTAATAATATATGTGCTTTAGGTTTATCATCTGCTATTTAATATAGTGGTGCATTTCTATTTGCCTGAGTTACTACATGCATTGAATGAGACACCTGACACATTGTTATTATAAGCAATAGATGGAGTTTTGGGCCAGAGAACCAGAAAGACAAGTATTAATACCACTTAGTTCCTCTCTATCTGAGGTTCCAAATTTTTAAAATGAGCATAATAAAAGGGTCAATATTATATGATTAAATAAAGTATGAAAAGGTTTTATCTCAATGTCTAACACAAGGTGAGAGACCAATAAATGTTTAATATTTTGTAGTTTTTTATATTAATTACCCATTAAGGAGTTGTTATTGTTTTTTAAACGAATATTCTGCTCCTTGGGGAACTGCAGCCTTGTATTCCAAAGCACTGAGAACCTCTCAGTAAATGGAACCATGTGTCTTTCATCTCGGTAGTACATTTTTTGAATGATTAAATGGCTAAATGAATGTAAGAAGGAACTAATATAATCTAACTTAGGGAATAAGGAGAGTTCTAGTAAAGCTATGTTATGCTATAATTGCTAGTGATTTATCTTTCTTTAGCCTTCATATTCAGACACAGAGATAGATATACTCAAACATATACACTCGCATACATACCAATATGAAATACTCTAACAATTTTGTCTCTAACAAAAGTCCTCTTCCTCCTGCTAACAGATGGAAGCCCTTATCAGTTCTGGTAAGCAACTTTCAGTCTGATTTTTTCCTTTTGCTTCTTGGAAACTGCTGCATAATTAATTATTCTTTTTTCGATTCCTCATAAGTCAAAACATCCCATTGTAAGATGTCTAACCAAAACTGTGGTCCCAGCCTATGGCTGAGGTGCTCAGTTCTTTTCTCAAGACAATCAGCCCATGTCCAGTTGAGGCGGTTACGGAGGAGACTCAGATTCTCCATTTACCAGACTACCGTCCTCTATTGGATTACCCTTAATGTAGCATAGAGTGCCACAGGAGGATAAAGGGCAGACCTCAGCTCTCCTTAAAAGACCACATTACATATATTTTACAAGTTATTTATCTCCCTCAATTCTTTTTTTTTTTTTCAGGATTAATATTCTACTTTTAATTGCAAATAAAAGAGACTATATTTAGGACAATACTTATAGTGTAATATCATTTACAATTCTGTGTAAATAGAATTCAAACAATCTGATTTCAAATCCAAATGAAATTGAAGTGAGAAAAAATACTATTTTCAAAATATTCCTTTCAGAGCAATAAAATTAACTTTGTGTTTCTATTCTAGTAAAACAAAAGTACCTGTGAGCCTCATTTTCCATAGTCGAACCAAAATTGCACCTGCAGCTTCATCTCTTTCCATTGCTTTTCATCTTTTTGTGTCTTTTCCCACTTCTATGGGGTCTTCGGTTATTTAGGCAGATTCTAGTTCTAGCAATTCCTTTTCATTTGGCTTTCTGGACATAGGCCAGGGTATGAAAGAGGTTCATCTATTTTTCAGAGAAGACTCAACAATATATGTCTTTGAATTTATTGCTGATAAAATGGAGACAGATAAAAAATGAACCTTTTTGGAATGAACAGTGGATCTCATATGGCCTGAAGTTTCACAAAGAGCACATATTTATTGAATGTGGTATACATTATTTTCAATTATGCTACAGAGGAAGTTAGATGATAACCCCTGTGTGTTTATCTTACTTGTGGGATATATGAAAAGTTACGAGCAGGTATGATATATCCTGGACCAGGTGTGGACAGAATATGTATAAGGATGAACCTCGTAATTATTGTTCCTGCCTTAATTATACGCAACCAATAAAACTAGCACCTTTGTTTTCTTTTTATTATATGGTGCCCTAAATTAGGAAAGACTTAGGTCAGAGATTTCAGACACACAAGTCATAGGACCCAAGAGGTAACATAAATGAGGGTGGTGGGCCTGGTGGATGGCTGGAGCCCTAGAGAACGTGGTCTTTCTAAAGGATAAGCTGCCACCCACCTGTACTTGCAACGCAGGTCCATTTTTCAGCAGGTCTTCATTGTCTACCTCCCTGTTCTCCTTCTCTTCTTTCTTACTCTTCTCCTACTTCTACTTTTTGCCTCAAGATGTAAAAAATCCAAAATATTAATGTGAAATCTGACTTCTAGATATCAGCAATATTTTTAAAAAATAAGCTAAATGCTGCCCAGGGGGAAAATAAAACAATTCCATGATGCATTTGTTCCAGAGGTCTTTGTCTTAGACCTCTGATTCTAAACTGGTTACCTTCATGGAACTCCTGGAGAGGCGAGAACAGGTAACTGAATGAAATGCCTACGCAAAACTCTTCTATGCTGGGAAAGGAGAAAAAGGATTTTTATTTTTCTCAAATTTTATTAAGTAATTGCTCTTGATTCACAGTGGTCATAAGTGTTAGATGTCAGAATTAGACAACTGGGACGCAGAGACCAGCGATTGCAGGCAAAAGTCTATTGATGAAAGTCCAACAGAAAAGGGACTGAAGGTAGAAACTTCATCCCACTCTTGGCAGAGACAGTCATGAATTTATACAGTACTTCTATAGGTGGGAACCCGTTCGGTTAGTGGGAGTGGGTTTGGGCTTGGGTAAGACTCGAGGGCCTTTAGATATGGCTAGGGGGGAGTGGGCTAGGGGCAGTGGATTCTAGGGGTGCCAGAGGGGTTGGTGGGGTCACGTGGCTTCTTTGTCTATTCTCGTGAGGAAATGAACTGTATCTGGACACGTAGGCTCAGGATGGCGGTCTGTTCTATGTCACCAAATGGATCCTTCTGAGTAAACATGTGGTCGCTCTCCTACGATGGGGCAGGTTAATAATAAACGTGCAGCTTCTGCAAGTTTGACTGTTATGGGGGCTAGTGATGGGGCCTGGTTCTGTCAATAAGAATTAGATGTTTCCCCCTCATACAACTCCATCTTCCGGTGTAAAGGGTGCAGGGAAACTTGGGAATCCTCCAATAGACCACTAGCCTTTTTGTATGGTTTTTATTTGCAAAACAAAGCTTAAGTGGATTGATCTGGTACTCTGACTTCCTCGTGATTTAACTGGTTTTCTTTCAAATAGATTTCATTGTCACCAGTTTACCAAATAGTTATGTATATTCTACTTTACTGCATGGAACATGTTTTACAGGCACTATCAGTGAAATGTGAAGTGTAATGTGTCTCTCCAGTCTCCTAAGGAAAGGTTCCAATCTAAAGACCAGAAGTGTGTTTGCATGTGTTTGTTTGTGTTAGAATTAATATGGGCCATAAAAGAACAATTTTAATGGTCAGTAGGAATCTATTTTTTTGTATAAAACAGTTATTTTCTCTATCAATCTGCTAAAACAAACTATTTTTCCTTTGAAAATGATCCCTCCCCCATATCTTTTGATTCTGTCAACTGTGACTCTTCCACCGCCCACACCACTACTAGCACATGATTGATTTGTGTCTCCCCTAAGAGTTGTTTACAGACCTTAAGAAAGAGAAGAGAAATTTCTCTAGTCCCCTGAGTTTTATCAGCTTCAGCAGGTGTTATTTGAATTCTTGTGTTGCCTGGAAAGAGCACAATGCAGTTAGAAGGAATGAGCAAAACATGTAAGAAAGCAGAGTTGAGGAATTGAGAGAAATCTTTTTAGCTCAGGAATACAACCATGTCTAAAGCAGCTACTCTCCATTTTTTCCAAGTTAACATGAGATCAAGATTTCTCTTTTTGGTTTAATTTTATTTAGTTTGGGTTTTCAGCACTTGCAAATAATGATAAATAGTGTTAAACAGGTTTAAAAGAGAGAGAGATAACGTGCTCAGGAAAGAAGGAAAAGAAGGTTTAGTGATGAAAATTGGTTTTGACTGAAAGACGGGGACATAGATTGGAACTATATTTAGAGTGTCTTGAACATCAGACTGAATAACTTCTTACATGATTAGACCATCAAGAAGCAGATAATGATTAGAATACAAAAGTGACATAAGCCGACTCATGTTTTGGAAAGATTAACTTTGAAGCAATGTAGAGAATGGAGGGGAAGGACTGAAGTGAGGAGACTACTAATATTATTTGGCGAAAGTAATTCAATTCTGAACTAACTCAGTAACTAGTATAAGGAGTGAAATGTTAAAAGGAACATTGCTTAGGCAATTGTGGTGTTGTATTACCAAGGCTACGTAAGGAAGTGGGAGGCATCGAAGATCAGTTTGGTGGCTTAAGCCACAGACAAAGAAAATTGAGCAAGGAAGCTGGATAAGTCAACTATCTGGCAGTTCAGCCCTCAGGACTCTACAGAGGAAGAAATGTGCAAGAGCAGTATAAGAACAGATATTGGTCTTTGGTTTGGACAAATCATGCGTGTGAGAAGCACTGAAACAGTTTTAAAACATTGAAGTAGGAATTTAGAAATTACCAACAATAAAGTAATAGTTAAAATTGCATGAATAAATTTTCTGCCTAATGGCTAATAATAAATTTAAATTAAATTAATGCATTGACTAGTACACAGAAAAAAAGATGGAAGGCAACCCCAAAACTCTTGTCAGTGTTAATCTATGGAATAGGGGAAAAAAAAAAGCTCTCCCCAAAATAAACAAAAGTAATGCACGAATTGAGTGATAATGACCATCATATACAAAACAAGAGAGTAAAAGGAGGCAACAACCAAGGGAAATAATAAAAAAAAAATAATATGATATTGCAAAGAAACTAATAAAACAATAGGCAGATAACCCAAAGTCCTAACTAAAAAGAAAAAGATTCTTGACAACCTTCTGCTGATTAGAATTCCTTCCTCTCCGATTGCTAAAATTCCTGTGTTTGTCTTATAAGCAGTGAAACTTACCTGCAGTCAAAATTAGCTACAAATTCAGCCACCAATGGATGATGCACAGACACATTGCACCCTTGCATCTTGAAGAATCCCTGAGACATTAGGAAGGAAAACCACCTTCCTAGGAGCCAAGATTACAGGAATGAGGAATCATTGGAAACAAACAAAATGTGAGGAAAAAACAAGTGTAATATAGGGGCATTTTCAGGACTTGGAAATTGTCCTGAATGACATTATAATGACAGATACAGGCCTATGTATCTTGCCATAACTTACAAAATTACACGGGAGAGAGTGCAAGCTACAACATGAACTATAATCCACACTTCATGGCAATGCTCCAAAATGTCTTCCTCAATTGTAACAAATGTACCACACTAAATGAAGGATGTTGTTAATGTGGGAAAATGTGGCAGGGATAGGGAGCAGGACATATGAGAATCCCTATATTTAAAAAAGAGAGAAAAAAAATGAGGGATTGCTCAAAAGGAAGATAAGATATGACCCAGTGGCATATTTTAATCATATTTAGACAAACGTAAAAACACCCAGCAGAATACATAAACCTGAATCCCCATTACTGTCCTCTCTTCCCTGTGTTTTTATCTGTGGCAGTTTGAAGCTTTTTATGGATCCCAGAAAAGATCATATTTTTACAGTTAATCCATTCCTGTAGTGTAGAACATTTGATTGGACTGGATTCAGTTGCAGGGGTAGGGGCCCTTGAATGGATTATTTCAGTAAGGTATATTCCAGGATGGGTCTTGCTCCTCTTGCTGGAGTCTTTTATAAATGGTGGACTAAAAGCAGCAGACACAGGAAGAAGGCTGCAGAGACAGAGGAGGCAGGAAAGAGGATGCCACAGACAGCAGCTGGAAGCTCCGTGTGCCTTGCCATATGAGAGAGGACTACAGTTTTACCAGCGGCCAAAACTCCTGATGATGCCTTGCTTTGGACACTTTTGCAACCTCAAAACTGTACGCTTATAACCTGACCAATTCCCATTATAAAAGCTAACCCATTTCTTGTATGTTACTCCCAGTAGCTTTTAGCAAACTAAAACACCATCCCATAAGTATTCTTTAGTGCTTGGATTATGGAGACAGATTTGAGTTTCTCTCTTATCTCCTTGCCAGTTGACCTCAAAACAAAACTTTTTTTTTCATCTTTGGGATTTTTGAACTTGGTAGAATAGACTTCAGGTGCATTGGATTCTATAGTCACTGGGCAGCAAGCCCTTGCTTGTTAACACTATGAAAACTGAGTGTGCAGGAAATATTTCTGATTTTGATGCATAAGACATCAATATGCCATTCTTTACAGAACAAGCTTTCAATTGAAAATTGGGAGCACAACAATGACTTTTAGGGGTTAATAGTTAATAAATAGATATAATACAGTAGCCACCAGTTGTTTCTTATAAGAGTTTTGATGGTAAAGAGTATAAGGATGGCAGAGAGGAAAATATCAATGAGAGAGGAATAAGTTAGGGTCTGGTGAGAAATGTGAATGTCAAGGTGGCAATTCCAGAGGAATAAGAGCCATGAATTCAATTGGAGGGAAGAATTTGGATATGGTGTGCAAAGTGCAGCCTATGAAAAAAGAGAAAAGAAGAGGAGGAAGAGTGAAGATACCTAATGACTGAGAAATTTTTAATTACATGGAAACGCTATTCTATCACCCCTGAATGTATTCTTCAAGTTCAAGATGTGACCAACACTCTATAACACTCTATAAGTAAATCTCCTCCAAATCAAATAAAACCAAGTCCTAGACCACACTAAGTTTGGAATGATTGGTGATTCGCAGCCAACTGATTATAGCAGTGCAGTGTATTCTATCCTTTGCACCATGCAGAGCATACCTGTATACCTATCACATACTTTAAGAATAGCCTAGAAGAGGAAGGGGTATCATCACTTTTCAAAGAGTTTAACATGTATTACATAAAAGAAGTTTCCAAGCAACCATACACATTCCTGCTTGTTGCTAGAAATAATTTAGAGATGGGATAGTGCAATGGACACCAAATAATATAAAGACATTTAGTCTTCACACATGTGATATTAAGATGTCTGTCTAACATGGAAGCAGAAATAGGTGCTCACTCAGTTGCCAGCAGTGACAAATTGAATGTGGGCTTGCATTAATATTTTTGGGAAGAAAAAAACAACAAAAAGATCTAATAAAATTTCTATCAGATATGATTATTGAAAATCAACCACATAAATCAAGTCCAAAACCAATATGAACAGATGAATTGATAAACTGAGGTAAAGATCTAATAAAACATACATGTAGTATGTGGGTTCTGTGCAGAGAACTCTAGATGATATGTCCAGATGGTATGGTAAGAAAGAATATTTCTGAAAAAATATATCCTAAATAAAAAGAACATGGGTTCTGGGTATCTGTAACTTGAGGAAGGGAGAGAATGGAGCAAAAGAGAGCACTTAAAGTTTTCACTGCAAGACCAAATGAAGAGAACAATGATGGGGTCACATGTTCCATGGAGTGATAGCAGCACTACCCCAAAACCACTAAGGCAAGATCAGAAGCAGCATGTGGGCCCTTTACTTCTCATGAAAAGAATGTCCATAATTCTTGTTTTACCAGAAAGAAGATGCCAATTTACATAGTTCACTGAATAAGAAGTTCACAGGATATATCTAAGATGATAGTTAGTATATTAAGTCAGAGATTCCCAGAGAAACAGAACCAGAATGGTCAGGATATTTATATTTGCATTACACAAGAATATATTATTATGTTAATAATATACTTATTAATTATATTAATCATATAATATAATAATATTATATATTCTATAACATTATCCAAAATATATATTTATATTGAGAGATTTAAGGAGTTGGCTCCTACAATTGTGGAGTAATTAAGAAATTAGCTATTTTGAAGAGAAGTTCTACCAAGCAACAAAGGAATGGCTTTATGATGGCCATAAACTTAGAACACCATTTTTTTTCACATTTTCAGGTTAACTAAATGACCCTCAGCTTGTCTGTTGACACTAGAAAATTTATATATTATATAATATATTTATATATTTATATATATATTTTTCCTTTCTTTCTTTCTTAGGATGAGTTAATTCATGAATTAATGGTTTCAGATACCTATTGCCCATAATGATACAGAGCACACAGATGCTTTGCAACATATTTCCCATCTCTTTGCTCATAAGCTTTTCAAAACATAGTTAAACTGAGTAGAAGGTAAATAGCCCACTTTTAACTTCTTTGTTGGAAAGCAAAGGTGAGGCTAGTAAAACAGACACTTTTCAAGACAATAATTACCTATACTTAAATGGATGAAAATGTGTCCCTGAAATAAATGATAATGATTCTACATAAAGTCTCATTCAGCTTTCTAAATCCACTTGACCCTAACCTCCTTACCTATACCACCTCCTTCAATGCCACCAATTTGAACATCTAGAAGACAGCACAAAAAGATCTTTATTATAGCAGTTAAATTTTCTGGTATAAAAAAGAATACATTTTAAACAGTAGAGAAAATTGATAAAGGGTTTCAATAGGTACAAAACATAAATTTGTATATCAGCATGAAAACCTAAAGTGTCAAAAGCATCTTATTCAAAAGAGTCACTTTAATCCATCAAAATTGATGACAGTAGAAAATGTGGTATAGTGGAAAGTGCTTGAAGCTTAGAGCCAAACAACCTGAGATTCAAGTCTAACATGTCCCTCCTCATTATCTTTCTGTTGTGACTGTGACATAGTAACTTAAATATGCTGATCCACTAGTTTCTCATCTGTTCATTAGACATTTGTCTAATGTCATTAATGACATTTTAAATATGGACTTAATATATTACCTTGCACATAGTAGATAGCCCATAAAAGGTTGTTATAATAGAGAGAAAATGAAAATCAGCATTCTTAAATGAGTTACAAAATTATTGTGATCCTAGCTCTGTGGAGCAAGTTGTTGCACAGTGTTTCATGGGAACACGGGTACAGGCACAACAGAAATTTTCAGCAAATGACCACTTTATTAGTTACATAACACAAAGGATCCAAAAGAGCAGGGGAAGAGAGCCCATCATGGCTATTCTCCCAGGGAAACCAAACTGCTTAAGTCAGGGTTGGTGGATGGCAGCTTGGCACACACTTAACCTGAGGAACCTGTGGGATACCATCAAGTGTACAAATATATGCTTTGTGGGGATCCCACAAGGGAAGAAAGACAGAATGGAGCAGAGAGAATATTCAAAATAATTAAGGCTGAAAACTTCCAAAATTTAATGAAAGACATGAAAATACACATCCAAAATGCTCAAAAAAAAGTTGAAACAGTATAAACTCAAATCTATTTACATCATGCCATGTTATAATTAAACTGCCAAGTGACAAAGATAAAAAGCAAATTCTGAAAGCCAAAAGAGAGAAGCACACATATAAGGGAGCCTCAGCATGATTAGGTGTAAATTTCTCATCAAAAACTGCTAAGGTAAGTAGACAGTGGAAAGACATATTTAAAATGCTGAAAGCAAAGAATTGGCAACCAAGAATTCTGTATGTCTCAAAACTGTATTTTAAAAATAAGAGAGGGATTAAGACATTCCCAGATAAACAAAAGCAGAGGAACTTCCTTACCACTAGACCTGCTCAACAAGAAATGCTAAAGGGAGTTCTGCAGGTTGGAAGGAAAAGACACTAGACAATTGACTGAAATCACATGAAGAAACAAAGATCTTTGGTAAAGATAATGTCATGGTAAATATAAATAACAGCACTATTGTATTTTTGGTTTATAAATGCACTTTTTACTTCCTATAGGATCTAAAAGGCTAATCCATAAAATGTGATGATGAACCAGTGGTTTTGAAATCATAGTGTGTAAATATGTAATCTATTACAAAAACTGCATAAAGGTGGAAGGAAGATGGGATATAAGAACAGAGTGCATGCGTACTATTTAAGTTAGCTTGATGTCAAAGCAAACAAGATTTTTATAGATTTATGGTGTTAAATTTAAGCCCCAGGTTAACAACAAAGAAATATCAGAGAATATGCAAACTCAGAGAGACAGAAAATTGAGCACAGGTTACCAGGGTTGGGGAGCAGGGGCAATGGGGAAATAAAGCAAAATGAGTGTAGGGTTTCAGTTGGTGGTCAAGGACAATTTCTAGTAATCGATGGTGGTAGGGCGTTGCAATATTGTGAATGTGATTAATCACACTGAATGGCATGCTTGGGAGTGATTCGGATGGGAATGTTTATGTTGTATATATGTTTCCGTAATTTAAACAAAACAGAAAGAAAGAAACTAAAGAGATGATGGTACCAAAATGCAGTATATGATACTAGATAGGATCTGGAAATGGAGAAGAAAAGATTCAAATGAATATTAATGGGGCATAAGAAAAATTATACCATAAGCTTTATATAAATGTTAAATTTCTTGAACTTAACTGCACGTAAGGTGATTACATAAGTGAACATACTTCTTTGTAAGAAATGTACATGGAAATACTATGTGTTCCAGGAGTATGATGTGTGCAACTTGTTCTAAAAAATGTTCAGAAGCTGGATAGATAGATAGATAGATAGATAGATAGACAGACAGACAGACAGACAGACAGACATAGATGCATACTTACATATATAGATACATAGATGGATACACAGAAAGAAAGAATTATAAGGCAAAGGTGACAAAATGTTAAACTTGGTGGATCTGGGTTTCTGGTGGGGGGGAGTATATTGGAGTTCTCTACAGAAGGTTTGTATTACTTTTGCAAATGTCTTGTAAGTTTGAGACTATTTAAAAAAAAAGGCTAAATTAGACAAATATTGTGATTCCAAAATGAAAGGTATTTACATTAGATATAGTAGTTTCTTTCAACATATTTGACAATGAATGTTCATATATTCAGTAGAGACAAATTGTTAGGCAAAATACTGAATAAAGCATTCATAATAAGGAAAAATTGAACAGAGAGTCCATACTTGGTCAATGATTCTTCACCTGTTCTGGGTCCTATTCCCATGTATCCACAGGCTACTAATGTCCTTCTCTGATACTGAATCCCTAAAGCTTTCTGTGTCAGATGAACCATCCCAAAAGTCCCCTCCCCAATAGCCCAGAGCTCTGCCTGGTTTCCCAGGAGTGGCAAATCAAATACATGCTGCCCAATAGTTACCTGACCAAGAGTTAAAGGTCCACCCCTCTACCCTATAGTGCTATAAAAGGCAAAGGGCCTAAGTCCACATAGTCTTCTATGGCTCCCCACATGTTTGGTTGAGACTTGTAAGCCTGACATTTCTCCTGTGTGTCCCTGCAAGGTGTACATTTGTGACCCTGCCTCTAGGAATTGTGAGCATTATAAAATTTCTTTCTAGCATCTGACTGTCCCTAGTAAGAGCTTCACAAAGCACCATTGAGATACTATTGATTTTTTTTTTTTTTTTTTTTTTGAGGTACTGGAGTTGGGAATTGAAGGCAGGACCTTATATGTAGGAAGCCGGCACTCAACCACTCAGCCATACCGGCTCCCACGAGTTTCACCCCGTCCCCACCCCGACCTGCCCCAAGATGGCTCCCTCATCTATTTGCTCATTGTATTTGTTCATTTTCTGCTCATTGTCTGCCTGTTTTTGCTTTAGGAGGCATCAGAAACTGAACCCAGGACCTCCCATGTGGGAGGTGGGTCCTCAACTCTTTGAGCCGCATCTGCTCCCTGCTTATTTGTTTTTACTCATTTTCTCTTTGTTATTGCTCTTTGTCTGCTCATTGTTTGTTTGTCTTTAGGAGGCACCAAGAATCAAACCCAGGACCCCCCATGTGGGAGGATGGCACTCAACTGCTTGAGCCACATGGACTCCCCCCCACCCTGGGTTAGTTTTCATTTGTTTGTTGGTTTGTTTTGTTTTTAGGAGGCCCTGGGGATCAAACCCATGTCCTCCTACATAGGAAGCAGGTGCTCAACCACTGTAGCTACATCTGCTCCCCACATTTTGCTTTTTAGCATGTAGTTTTATAATGTAGAATTAATATGTAAGCCACTGGAAAAACAGAACAGGAGACTCAAGGAAGGGAAGGTTGAGTTGGAAAGGTACATTTGAGGTAAGACCATTTTTTAGCTGCACCTAGACAGTCAGGAGAAGGTGAAAAGAGAATTAAAATTGGAAACAGGAATTTCTCACTCCAGTCCAGATTTTGCTATTAAGTATCTATATAATTGCTAGCTTGTATCTCTATGACTACAACTTGTCACTAATCTTTCCTGTTCTGAATTAGAAGTATGTGGAACTGAAAGTTAGTGTTTTGGAATAAATAGTGATTAAGATTGCTTTCCCAGGGAATAGCTCAGATGATGTTTAAGAAATTAGTTCTCCTTCAGACAAATTCCACCAAAGTAGCAAAGAAATGACTGTCTTGCTGCCATCTCAGAATACTCCATTATTTTTTTCTAGAATGTCATGCTTCTATAATACAAATTTTTATGAGATTTTGTCTTAACCAATATACATTTGGAGAGGATGTCACTTATGGAAGTGGATAAAGATGACACTAATTTCACCTAGGGACATGACAACCCTAAATTGTGAACATCGATGCTGTCATGCACTGTGAATATTCCTCACTGTAACTAGTTTAAGCCTCCCTTCATTTGCCCAATTTAACTGTGCCATATCCTTTTGCCAACAAATTACTCTTGTAGGTAATAACCTTACTGAAACTCATGTACCCCAAAAGGTTCTGCCCTGAACCCAATATTTCCCTCTTCTACCTACCTATTCTTTTCTCCCACGTATGTCCTTATTTTCCTTTACTATAATACTAAATTACCGTCATGGATCTATTTTGTTTACAAATAGACATTAGCATGAAATTAATTTTCTTTAGCGGCAAGTGTGGCCAATTTAATTGTTTGGGTAATTATTTCAAAATGAATTATTTCATCTATTATAATATTAACATCATTTTGAGAAGTTTTAAAAAATATTTCATAAGAGGAAATATAAATTGCACTTAAAAAAGTGCCAAGCTATTATCCTAGTTGCTAAGCATCTGTTGATATTTCAGAGTTAAAAAAGTCTGATCCATATTATCAGGAATAATAATCAGTTCCTTAGCTGTTTATCATGATAACTTGTTTGAAAGCATGACAACTAGACCACAAAAGTTCTTATATTTGATATTCACAACTATAATTTGAGGATTGTGAAACCATAATCTCTATTTGCAGATGAAGTTAATAAAGCTCACAGAGTTTATGTGACTTATTTAAGAATGAATAACCAAGGAATTCTAGAGTCATGACTTGAACTCATGTCTGAGTCCCCTTTCTACTCTTTTTCCACTGCACAATGCTCAGAGATATCAGGAAGGAATGATTGATTTTCTAGTGAGAGAATTTCATTCATTTTCTCCAATATGCTGTCATAATATCAAAGCAATGGCTATTAACATGTCAGGTTAAAATTGTCTTTCCTTTCATTCTATTTGTTCTTCCAGAAAACCGAGGAAATGCATTAGTAAACAAGGTTGAAATGAACTGACAGTTGGAAGGAAGGGAACTCTCTAAATCTCTCTTGGTTCATTTTAAATGAGACAGTCCAAGACACACAGAAAGATTACACTTTTAGCCAGAAATCCAATAATAAACAGACTGGATAAAATAGGATGAAGGAAATATGCAAAGCCATTTTCAAGTTTTGGATTTTGGCATGGGCAAGGAAAAGCATTTAAAGTCGGCAGAGATAATTAGATTCTCAACTCAGCTAAGATTCCTTCCTTAAAACACCAATCTCTTTAAACTTTTCTTCCATTCCCACCTGCGAAGAAATGGATAACATCCATCACTGTAGGTGATTTCCAAATTATTTAATTAACATTTTTGAAGATTGTTACGATACTCAAAGGAAATATACTTTAGAGCTAGAAGATAATCAAGTTTAACAAGTAAATAAATGTTCTACCTTGAAATCAAGACTTCAGGATTAGCTACCTTACCTAATTAAATTGGTTTTGAATTTGCTTGTCTTTAAAAATTCATATGTATGTATGCAAATAGAGTCCATTATGGGAAAGTTTTTCTTATTCTAGTCACGCTTCTTTTCACATTTTGTACAAAATATACTCCTATCTTTACTAAAAGCAGAAGACTGTGGTTTCCAGCCAGCTAAATTCTTCTAGGTATTATCCAAAAGTACAGCAAGTCACAAAGGCAGAATTAATCATATTAGAATTTTGCAACCAAACAAGAAAAATGTCTTACAGAATTTTTTTATGGGTTCAAATTTATTAACTCATGTTTTCCCATAATTTCCTCTCCCACAGCATCAGTTTTCTCCCTCTGTGCAATAAGTAATCTCCTTTGGAATTTCAAGTTGTCTGCTGCCCTACCCCATAGGACTTTTAGTACAAAAGTGCCCCAGCCATTTTGTATGATCATCAAGACCTTAATTCTCTGTGTTTCGATTATCTCATCTATGAAACAAGGATCTTAGACTTAATTGTCTCTTCTGTACCTTCCAGCTTGAATATTCTGTACTTGTCTTCTCCTTACCTTTTCTGAATGCTCTACCCTTCCAGTCTCCCCAAACTTTTCCCTTTGTCAGGCTCAGACCAATTAAATTATTTGTCCAAGATCATATAGATGGAAAACAGCTCAGCAAGTGTATCATTTTGGGTTTGTGTAACTCTTAAATGATGATTATTTCTGAAATAACATGTGGCTGCTCCCTATACATCAACTAATAGAGGTATTCAAACAATCATCTGCCCACATGCTTTTATTTAAAGACAGCATCTAAGTTACAGGTAGAGTCTTGGGTCTATAGTACTTTTCAGTAATTGATATTAATAGGTTGACCCTATGCTTTTAAAAATTCCTATACTGTCTATCTTCATCAAAAATGTATTTAGCTTGGAAATGTTTTGAAATTAGTGTATTATTCATTCACTACAATATACTAGATATGGGATACCTGATATTATTTACTTAACCTGATCACCACCTACTTTCCATGTGCATAAATAATAATATTCTATAATTTTTTGTCAATAAGCACATTTAAATGGCAAATGAATACAATTCAGTGATTCCAAGAAGGAATATAAATACTGATAGACACTGAAGGCAAGGAAATTAAAAGTGTTTGCCTATATAGTGAAGAAGAATTTGCCTCCATTCAAAACTCCTTAGCAGAAAATTACTGTTTGTTTTAGTGCTCACCTTATTTCTTCCTCTTTCTTTCAGTAAAAGACCTTGGATTACTCTCTGGGAATCTACCTATTTATCTTTGCAAGCATTTTGGTGGGCCTGTAAGTCAAGTTTCCTAAAACTACCCCTCATTAAGGAGTTGACGCATGACTGAAATTATGCAATCACGTATTATTTTCAAGGAGAAAGGAACATGTGGCGAGTGACAAAAGACAAACACTTTAGAATTCATCAATCCTGGAGAAGACTTCCAATGAGTATGTCTGTCATTTTCCAGATAGCTGGAGTGAACCTGGTTTGTAGATTTCCCAAGATCTAGTATTTCATCATTTCCTTCACTTCTATGACCTGTTCCCTCTTCCACAGTCTTCCACTTCATTTTTTTTTTTTAGAGTTGCCAGATAATATATATAGGATACCCAATTAATGCCAGATTTCAGATAAATGACAAATTTATTTTTATTTATTTATTTATTTTTAAAGAAGCTTTTGATACCTTAAATGTTACATAAAAATATAGGGGTTTCCCATATGCCCCACCACCACCACCTCACATCTCTCATTAGTGTGTCATATTCGTTACAATTGGTGAACTCATATTGAAATTTTTGTACTAATAATGGACTATAATTTACATTATAGTTTAGACTCTGCACCACACAATTTTAGAGATTATGACAAAATGCATAATTGACTGTATCCATCATTGCAAGGTCATGCAGGACAATACCAATGTCCCAAAAAAACCAACATGTTACATCTATTTTTCCTTCTCTCTCCCCTCAGAACTCCTGGTGGCCACTGCCTTTATACCAATGATAAAATTTATCCCATTGCTAGGGTAATAATATGTCTATAATACAATAATACTAAGTCTACTTTAGTCTATTGCTATTCCACAATCTTGATGATTTGGGGATGATGATGCACACTCTGTTTCTATTTGGGAAGGGGCTTAGAGCCCATGAGATAGATGGATGAAACTATCTTGCTTGCAATTGCAGGCACTCTCTATTTCTTGGGATGGTCAGTGTCCATCATCATTACCTTGTTAGTTTTCCTGGGTAAGTTCAATGAACAGGAGAGTAGATATTGCACCTCTGCTGAGATTTAGGGCTCAACTGGCATATGAACAGACCAAAGATTTAAGTCTCTGGAACATATATTTTAAAAGTATAGTGATAATTAGAGGTTCAAATAAAAGAGGCAGAAGAGCCACTTATGAGGAAACTATAAATGAGTGTAAGTCTGCTACACTGGGGAGCATAAATTCCAAAATAAAGCCCACCCACTGACAAGGTGCCAAATTCCTTAGCTTGTCTTCCCAGTTTATAGTGTCTAGGGGTTTCCAGAGCACTCAGGAGCCCTGCTGTTTGAGGTACTGTTTACCATAACAGTCAATGGGATCCTGCTGAGATGTGCATAAGTGTAACCTCTGGAATGACCTCCCAACTCACTTTGAAATCTCTAAGCTATAAAAACTTATTTGTATTTAATAGTTCCTTCCTTTGGCCAAGGTCTTTTTCCAGATGCATTGTTAATTGGTGTTTGGTAATAATCCCTCAGTGCCATGGAGGCTCATTCCTGGGAGTTATGTCCTATGCCAGGGTAAGGTAGTATGTTTATATGCTGAATTTTGCTTAGAGACAGGCCATAGTTGTGCAGCAAGGAGGCTTTCAAGAGATAACTCTTAGGCAATATATAATAATAGGCCATTTCAATTTCACAAGAAAGTTCATAAGTACAATCATCAATATCAAGGGCTTGACATAGTAGTCTGTCTTCCTTCACTGGGTACTGCCTAAGTGCTAGGGTGATACTTGCCATTCTTCTGGAGAATGTAACAGGATTCGCCAGGATGGAAACTGAATATTCTTTTGGTTATTTTGTGGGTCTCTACCCACTGAGACAATGCCCCATGAACACTTGAACATATTCATATGCCTTAGAGACATGCCCCAGGTGCACCCCTCCCCGCACATACCCCCATCACTGACAGCCCACACCAGTGATCTTCTCCTACCACAGTTATAACACTTCTGTGATATAAAACCTCTCCAAAAATGAAGCCAATAAATAAATAAATAAATAAAATAATAATTTTAAAAATTTAAAAATAAAAAATTTAAAAATTTGGAATAAAATAAAAAATTTTACACATTGTGTCTTTCATCACTGTAAGATCTGTTATCTTGTATATACAGGGAAAATTTCTTCCATATGTTCCATATTTTTTTTTTCATTTTATCTTCAAAGAAACTTTAGGTTACAGAAAATAGGGATTCCCATAACTTGATGCCCTCCCCCTTTTCTACTCTCTCCTATTAATAACATTTTACATGTGAATGGTGCATTTGCTGCAACTGATGTACAAATATTGAAGCATTGTTACTAACCATGGTCAGTGGTTTACATTATGGTTTACATTTTGCATCACACTCTTATAGGTTTTGATGAAATTTAAAATGGCCAGTATCCATTATTGAAGTATATGCAAAACAATTCTAATGCCCTAAAAATGCCCCATTTTCATCTATTTTATTCTTCCCATCCCCCGCCCCTCAAAATCTATGGTAATCACTAAGTTTCAATTTTTGAAGAATAGGATTCATAGTCACTTGTAATAATACTGAGGGCTTGGCATATTGGTTTCTGTTTTTAAAATTAGGCACTGTCTCTGTTCTCAAGAGATTTTTATCCCTCTAGCTCAGGGAACATAGCAGGACTCCCCAGGATGGGAGTTTAATATTTTCTTGCTTATTGTGTGGATCTCCACCCACTGATATAATACACTATGACAAGATGAACATATACAAATTCCATAGAGGCATGCCCCTGGTGGACCCTATCTCACATATTCCCCCACACCCAACGCTTTACACCAGTAACCCTCACCTGCCATATTTGCCAGAAGAACATTTCCACTATTGTAGTTTTAACCACAGCCCTGCAAATTCGCAGAGTTCTTCTGTTCTTTACTCCAACCCTCTCCCCAGTTTGATGTATAGTCCAACCCAGCCACCCCAATACTACTACTCCTCCCAGACCAGTACTGCCAACCCAATCACATTACTGTGCTACTCTTATGCCCAATCACTGTACAATCATGCCCTTCCATCTTATCATAGATTTTGCCCATATGTGCATTAGCTTACAACTCTCTACTACCTTTCTGTATCCTGTTAACCTCTCTTTCAGACTCTAGCTCTGTGAGTCTGCTCAATTTGTGTAAGTCATATCAGTGAGGTCATGTAATAATCATCCTTCAGTGACTGGGTTACATCATTCAACATAAGGCCTTCAAGATTAATCCATGTTATCCTGTGTGTTACTGCTGCATTCCTCCTTACAGCTGAGTAATATTCCATTGTATGTATATACCAGTTTGCTTATCCATTCATCTGTTTATGGACATTTGGGTTGCTTCTAGGTTTTGGCAATGATAAATAATGCCGTTATGAACATTGGTGTGCATATATCTGTTAGTGTCCCTGTTTTCAATTCTTCTGAGTATATACCCAGAAGTGGGATTATTGGATCACATGGCAGTTCTTTAATTAGCTCCCTGAGGAACAGCCAAACTGTCTGTATTAGTCAGCCAAAGGGATGCTGATGCAAAATACAAGAAATTGGTTTGTTTTTATAAAGGGTATTTATTGGGGTAAGAGCTTAAAGTTACCAGGCCATAAAGTATAAGTTACTTTCCTCACCAAAGTCTATTTTCATGTGTTGGAGCAAGATGGCTGCCAATGGCTACAAGGGTTCAGGTTTCCTGGGTTCCTCCCTTCCAGGGTCTTGCTTCTCTCTGGGTTCAAGTTTCCTTTCTTCCCAAGGATTTCTTCTTCCTGGGTTCAGGTTCCTCTCTTCCTGGGGCTGGCTTCTCTTTCCTCTGTGAGCTTACTTCCTGGGGCTTTAGCTTAAGGCTTGGCATCAAACTCTAACATCAAAACTCCAACATCAAAAATCCTCAACTCTGTCCTTTGCAATGTCTTTTATCTGTGAGTTCCCACCCATGAAGGGGGACTCAACGTCCTAATGACATAGCCCAATCAAATCCCTAATCATAAATTAATCATGCCCAGGTACAGACAAGATTACAAACATAATCCAATATCTATTTTTGGAATTCATAGCCATATCAAACTGCTACACTGTCCTCTACAATGGCCGCACCATTCTACATTCCCACCAGCAGTGAACATTTACTCCCTTTCCTCGACATCCTCTTCAACATTTGTAGTTCTGTTTTTTAAATAGCTTTTGGTCTAATAGATGTAAGATGATATCTCATTGTAGTTTTTACTTCCATAGTCCCCTAATAATTGTTTTTGTTTTTTATCATTATTAGTTAAAGAAGAATTGGTTTCTGTTGGTTACATCCAAGAAATGTTTACACATTCATTTTTTTAGCAAATCATTTTTAAACAGTGTGCATGTTTACAGTTAACTTTCAAAATGAGAATGCCTAAGTGACTAAATATTCCAAAGTTATTGTGTTCTATAGCTTCTACCTATAAGAAAATAGAAAGTAGAGTCCCAATATCATTCAACAGTCTGGGTAGTCTATTCTTTTTTTATTCTAAAATGTCATGCACGTTTGTATTTAATGTTTAGAGTGTGTAATACCTTTACTCTGAATCATTGAGGAGACAAGTATTGCTGTTCAAGACAAACAGAATTAGAAAACTTTTTCAAACTTTCTACCATTCCCATCTGTTTTAGTCTGTTATGCCACTGGAAGCAATAGATCAGGAATGGGTTGACTTTTGCAATGGGGATTTATTATCTTAAAAGGTTACAGTTTCAAGGCTGATAACAATGTCCAAATGAAGGCATCATCAGGTGATACTTTCTCCCTGAAGAATGGCTGCCAGTGATCTTCAGCTCCTCTGTCACATGGCAAGGAACATGGCAGCATCTGCTGAGCTCTCCCTTCTCCTCCAGGCATACTTGATTTTAGTTTCCTGCTTCCATGATTCTCTCTTCCTTTTCTCCTTATTGATCCTGTTTATAAAGATCTCCAATAAGAGGATTAAGACCCATCTGAGGCAGGTCTTACTAAAGCAAACTAATCAAAAGTTCCCTCTTACAATAGACTCACACCCACAGAAATGAGCCAGCTCTAAGATGTGATTTTCTAGGGTGCCTGCAGTCTACCAATACATGAGAAGTAATATACAAGCAATAACTTGTTTCTACTTCATGTTAAGTACTTCACCAAATGACAATGTAGGACATCTTAAATCAATGCAGACCTTAAGAAGAAAGAATCCATGGATGACCTTGAAGTTGCTGAGTTAAGTGGACATGTGAGATGATGGTTTTGAGAAGGGACCTGCACAATAGGGACCTCTCATGAAATACCTTGTACATTTTTCTTCTGACTTTAAGTCTGACAGAGAATAAATTATTGGATCTTCTTGCATCTCATGACCTGCAGTCTTAAAGGTGAAATTCACATCCTCACAAGTGTGGTTTAGTAGCTGCCTGTAAACACAACTGTGAGCATTAATATTAAGTACTGTATAAATCCATATTATTACCACAGTGAATATCCTTCATGAAATATTATATAACTCCTATTGCCAAGTCTAGATACTAAAAATTCAGAAAGAATGGTTCACAATAAATTGATAGGATATCTTTCCTCAAGAAATTGTAAAGAAATTATCTGTTGGAAAATAAACATTTGACAAACCAAAAGAAAACAAAGAACATCTCCTGGTATTATGAAATTCATATTATAACCTCCTTCCTCAATTCTCTGTTCTTAGCAAATTAGACTGTTCTATCTGGAGAAGGTACTAGATTTATAATAACCTTACTGAAGAAATGATCTTGTAATTACATATTTATAGAACTGGAGTTCTCTGGCAGCATTGGAGTGAATTTGTTGAGTTCTGATGGATCACAGAAATTCAGTTTCATTATTTTGCAGATGTTACAATGTAGAACAAAGTGGGTTTGGGGGTTTACTGGCACATTACGTTTCTAATGACATTCAGGGTTTTGTTTAATTTTGTTCTTTATAGGTAGGTTATCTTGGAGAAATGTGTGTTAAGGCAGAATTTTAATTTCTTGTTTTTATTTAATATTTAGCCATTTTAAATATATTAGCAAACCTGGTCTTAGGAGAAATTATAGACAGTTGTGTTGACAATTAAGAATTACTCCATTATCTATTTATCTATCTACCTACCTACCTACTTACCTATCTATCATCTATCCGGAAAATGTTTATGGAGCACACTTTCCTGGCTTTGGGGTCATGGTAATAAACCAAACAAAGCAAATCCCTTACCGCATGTCAAATTCTGATGAAAGGAAGCTGAAAGCAGAACCAAAAATGTATATACCTCTTTGGAAATTTTGAGTTTTCTTTAATGACCCATGCAGTGCTACTACTATCAAGATTTTCTTCCTGATCTCAAAAGCACGCACCTTGTCTCTACTCCAGAACTCCAGGCCGTATGTAACCTTGTATGTGCAAATATAAACCTGGCTCTCTCTAAAAGTATGTGGAAATAAATGAAGGACACCCAGATGAGAACAAGCAAGGGTTATTTCTTCAAAGCTTACTGTAGAGGGAGTCAGCCACCATCCTAATGTTTGATAGAGACTCAAAGGCAGACAGTGGAGTGGGAAAGCTTTATAGGACATAAACAGAGAGATTTCAGATAATATTTCAGAGGTTGGTATGGGGAAGCTAGAGATAAGCTAAACAGAAGTGGGGTATCCCATCCGATTGGTTGGAAGAGAATACTTGACTTTCTCCAGCTATTCCTTAATTGGAAGAGAGGGCAAAAATTAGGGATCAAGTCCTGGCTATTTTGGGCTAATTGTTACAGGGATTGTGGTTGACTTCCTAGTCTTGTCTCTGTACATAGTGGCCGGCTTCCTGTATTGATCGTTGAATGTAGTGGGCCAGAATTTCCTAGTCTGGTTTTACTGATAGTGGGCCAAAATTGTTCATTTATTAATTTAGTTTCTCAATTAAATAACCACATGTAAGTTATTTCATTACACCGAGAGTGTCTTTTCATCTTTTAAACGGGTGGTTGTAAGGAACAGAGGCAATGTATACCATAATGGAATATAATGAACCCAATCATTGCCACAACTGTTACTACTTGTGACAGTGATTTGGTAGCCACCATGGGGCCATCCAGAGTCAAATCATAATGGCAAGGAGTAGTCTCACAGGTATACATTTTTTAAAAAATGTTTGACCCCAGATAGTATGTATACCAGGAATAAAGTTTAATTTCAGTATGATCATTATGCCCCGTTTTGAACTGACTTTTCATCTGGAAGGAGAAAGAAAATATTCAATTTATATATATTTCACTCATAAAAAAAAGATATGACTTATTGAATTACATTCATAACAAAATCTTACATTTATTTAACACCTGTTTTATAGTAGGCCTTTCTTGTTGTTTTTAATAGCTCATGGTCCTACAATCCAATCTTATAGTTAAAAACCAATAGGGAATTTAGCATAAGAGTAATGTATCTCTTCAATATCCTAAACATACTATGGATTTATAGATAGTTTTGAGAGACAACTGAGCCCAATAAACATAACTTGGGGCTGACTATAGCTTACTTAAGCCCCTCACAGCTACTCAAAGATAGCAGTAGCTCTAAATATTTGTTAGAAGTCATCTATGTATCTATTTAAACAAATGTTATGTGTATAGGAGTGTGCTAGGCGCTGGCAAGGGTGGGGGTCATTGAAAATACAGATATATTAAAGGTGTCCTTAAAACTGCCAAGTAATCCTTCCAAAGTCTTATAACATTGCCTAAAATGATTCATCAGCTGCCTAAAACCCTAACTTCTGTGCCCATGACCCAAGATCTACTTACTTTGCCTATTCATATCTTGCTTGTTCTCGACTCTCTTACTAAGAATGCCCTTTATTCCATTTTCCTTAAGAACTTCTACTCATCCTTCAATGGCCAATTCCAGTTACATTTTTATTGTCTTCTCTCTTTCAGAAAAATCACTAAATTGGTGCACCATGTACTACTCTACCCACCATTCTTACAAAGATTCCAACGAGATGAATAATAGGTATTTACTTATCTTATAAAACTAACACCAGGTTGGCATTCATTAGATCTTTATTATATAAATAAAGAGCTTTCAACATAGTTTATAAGGTCATATTTGTTCATTAAGCAAGCAGAAAACAGCTTGTGATGGCCAATTTTATGTGTCAACTTGGCTAGGTTATAGTGTTCCATCATTTCGTCAGACAAAGGCCTTGATCTTGATGTGGAGATATTTTGTAGATAGGATTGACATCTATAATGAGTTAATATGGGTGGGCCTTAATCAGTCAGCGACCTTAAATTCTAAGTACTGAGAGCCCTGGAAAGAAGGAAGAGTTGCCTTAAGAATGAACACTCCACTCCTTCCTGAGTTTCCAGACTGAGGAATTAAGATCCAATATCACTTTTCCTAGAATCTTCATGCTCCTTCTTGCTTCATGGAGTTCAAACTTGCCAGCCCCATCAAACTTGTGAGCCAACTTTTATATTAAATATCTAGATAGACATTCACACACACACACATCATGTTGGTGCTGTTTCTATGGAGAATGCAAATGGGGTTTAAGTTACATTCAATTAGTCCCTATGACCTGGGAAAAAGTTGTGTGTCATTGATATTTTATAGCAAACGTCAGCAGGTTTTTTTCCCTCATAAAGGGCTAAACATAAATATTTTAAGCTTCTTGAGCCATACCTTTTATATTCATTTTAACAGCAATTCATTGAAGTATATCATTCATACTTGAACATGCATGAATAGTAAGTATATAGTAAAATTTATGAACTTAAAAAACAAACATGCATAACATCATACAGAGCTCCCATACATCCACAAATACCTTGCATTTTTGTGAAACATTTGTAACAAATTATGAATGAGCATCGTCAAAGTATTACTACCATTGTATGTATCTTACATTTGGTATAGTCTCCCCTCCAACCCATCTTATTGTTTTTTATAAGCCATACAATTTCTCTAAAGTGTACAACCCATGGCATTTGGTATAATCATGGAGTTGTGCATTCCTCACTTCAGTCAATAGTAGTAATTTTCATTACTCCAAAAAAATAAAATAAAACCAAGAAAAAACATTATCATACCTGTATGTAAGTGCTACTAACTACAAATTATATGATGTACTTTCACCATTTCTCTTCATTTCCAAACATTTCCAAACAACTTTTTTACCAATTCTGCACAGGTTAAACCTTAGCTTTCCATTCTCTAACCATATTCATTTCTTTGGTGATTTATATTTTAGCTATTAACTCCATGTGCTTGCTCATTATATTAATATTTAGTTCATAATAGCAACGTTATACAGTATTTGTCTTTTTTGTGCCTGGCTTGCTTCACTCAACATAATATCCTCCAGGTTCATCCATGTTGTCATATGCTCCACGACTTCATTTCTTCTTACATCTGAATAATATTCCATCATGTATATATGCCACAATTGGTTTATACATTCATCAGTTGATGGACACCTGGGTTGTTTCCATCTTTTAGAAATTGTGAATAATGTCACTATGAACACCAGTGTGCAGATGTCTGTTCACGTCACTACTCTTAGTTCTTCTGAATATGTACCTTATAGCAACATTGCTGAATCACAGAGCCATATGTTTTTTGTTGCAACTATTCAACACTGGTGTTATAGCTAGTGACAACATGTAAACAAATGGTTGTGACTGTGTTCAAATAAAATTTTATTTACATAAAAGCAAGCAGAAAACTGAATATGGCCTTTTGGTCTTAGTTTGCTGACCATTTTTCTAAAGGTAATTTGGGGAAAGCGAACTTGGCCCAATGGATAGGGCATCCACCTACCACATGGGAGGTCTGCGGTTCCAACCCCGGGGCCTCCTTGACCCGTGTGGAGCTGGCCTATGCGCAGTGCTGATGCGCGCAAGGATTGCCCTGCCATGCAGGGGTGTCCCCCGCATAGGGGAGCCCCACGCGCAAGGAGTGTGCCCCATAAGGAGAGCTGCCCAGCACAAAAGAAACTGAAGCCTGCCCAAGAATGGTGCTGCACACACGGAGAGCTGACACAACAAGATGACGCAAAAAAAGAAACACAGATTCCAGGTGTCGCTGATAAGGATAGAAGCCGTCACAGAAGAACACACAGCAAATGGATACAGAGACCAGACAACTGGGGGGTGGAAGGGGAGAGAGAAATATATAAAAACTAAACCTTTAAAAAAAAATAAAGGTAATTGGCAAATGGACACAGAGAGCAAACAACTGGTGGGGGGAGTGGAAGGGGAGAGAGAAATAAATAAAAACTAAATCTTTAAAAAAGATAACGGTAATTTGGAATAGAAAATGAGTAACTTTAATATAACTATTATTAAAGAGTATCTATAAATCTCTTGTGAAAGTTGATTGGTATTGTTGACATAGTACCATGTCTTTCAAGGGGAAAATAAGGACAAGAATTAGATTGGGATTTATAGATAGCAGGACTAGTGTGTGTTCCCCACTCCTGAGGCAGACACTGGTATGTGGACCCACCGTACCAGTATTTATGAATCAGAAGGTAATAAGTTTGGTTTATCTCTCCATGTATTTTTCTGTTTTTGTTTTTTTTTAGTCTCTGTCTCATTTTGTAATATTTGATAAAACGTCTTATACATCTCTTATTATTCCTAAATCTGCTTACAATTTGAGATACAATTATAAATTATATAAATTTTTAAAATTCCAGATGGTAGTATATAGAAATATTTAGTATTGCATATTTTCCCTTTGATCCAGTGATGTTGCTAAATTTAATTATTAATCCTAGTAGTTATCTGAAGATTCCTTTTGAGTTTCTAGGTACATGATCAGGTTTTCTGAGAAGACATAACTGCTTCATTTCCAAACATTATATCTTTTATATTTTTTCCACATTTTATTCCACTGGCTAGATACTTGAATAAAATGTTGACTAGAAGTAGTGATATTTTTCACCAGGCATAATCTATATCAAAATGGAAGTTCCTTTCTATTTCTAGCTTACTAGTAGATTACATCATGAATGTGATTTAAATTTTATGAAATTTTACTGTACATGTGAAGACGAATATATTATTTTCTTCTATTTGATTCTGAGAGTTTCACACTGTTTGAATGTTTAAATTTGAATGTTGAATTTTAAACTGACCTTGAGGTTCTGGCTAAAACCACATTAATCATGAGGCAGTTTTTAGTATTATTTGACTAGATTGGTTAATGCTGCTTTTAGATTTTTTTCCATGTTCATGATAGTATTTGTCTTTAATTTTGTTTATTTGTAAAGTCTCTGAGATGTTTGAGGGCCAAAATAATGTTGACTTGTATAAAATACTTGGAAAACAGGCATTTTAATATTCTCTGAAATACTTGGTGTGTTTGTTCTTTAGGTCTTCTATAAATATTTGGAAGAATTCACTAGAAAAATCATTCATGGTCAGGATTTTTAAAAAGAAATATATAAACATTTTTCTTATTTATTTCTTCTTAGGTGTGATTTGATTTTGCTTGACATATTCTAATCTAACACTATTTTTAAATTTATGCAAGTAAAGTTTTCATAATATTTTCATTACCATTTTAATGTCTGTAGGAACTATAGTGATATCTGCTTTTTCATTTCTCTTAATAGTAATCTGTGCTTTTCTCACTTTTTAAGTTATTCCAGTGCATGTCATTTTTATTAATATTTTACAATACTAAACTTTTGCTTTATTGATTTCTTATAAGTCCTCAACTTTTATATTATTTTTCTTTAATATCTGCTCTGTGTTATTTCTCTTTTTCTATCTTTTTTGGCCTAATTTACTGTTCCTTTTCTATCTTTCTGGGATGGAATCTCTGATTTTTGGTTTTCAGCTTGCTTTCTTTTCTAATAAATACATTTAATTTTATTTTACCCCCAAGTACTGCTTTATCTGAATTCCACAAGTTTTGATAATTATATCACCCCATACTCTTCCTTTAATTATACATGCCATAAGCCATAACTCTATTTTTTTTTTTAATGTTTCTGCAGTCTTCCTACTTTGGTATAAGTAGTTTATGTGTTAGCATCCTTCATAATTTCTGATACATTTCTTTATCTTCAACTTGTCATATCTTTGGAGAGAGTGCTGTATTTCTTATTATGATATTTACTTTGGAAGGGAAGTTTCCCTCAGGAGCATTACTCATGTCTAAACTCTCTTTATATATTCTGTTCCCCAGAAAAACTAGCAAAGGAGGACATTCATGTATTTTTAAAAATTGATTACAAACTACAAATACCACATTCTGTATCATACCTACTCTATGTAAAAAATGCCTTACAAGTTTTTGACCTTGGTATCTAAACCTTTCTTTCAAGATGTATTTGTTTTGTGTGGTATGTTGAATTATGTACCTCAACAAACACATGTTCTTAATCTTAATCCATATCTCTGTAGGTGTGAACCCTTTGCATAGGACTTCTTAAATACGTTCATTTTAGTTAGGGTGTGCTCAAAGGAAGGAGGATGGGTCTTAATTTAAATTGCTGGAGACTTTAGGAAAAGGACTTAGAAGTTGCAGAAGCGGAAAAGGAAAGAAAATCTCCAAGTGACTGGAAACAGAAATAAAACCCAAGGGACCTCTGGGGCTTTCCAGCAATCAACTCAGAAAAGATACAGTCTTTGGGAGAAAAAAAAAAAAAAAAAGCCTTTCTGATATCTTGATTTTGAACCTCTTCTAGTCTCAAAATTGTAAGCCAATAAATTCCTGTTGTCTAAGCCAATCCTTTGTGTCCTATTTGTCACAGTACCTCAGGCACACTAAGACACTTTGAAAATAAAAATCTGTATTTTTATAGTTCCCAAATTTTAAAACATAGTCCTGACTTCTTATCTGAATTCTAGATTATATATCCAGCTACCTACTGATATTACCATATGAATATCAAATAACATTATTTCATATTTAACATGACCAGAACTAATCATCTGGATTTCCCTCCCCAAACAGTTACTTTCACAGAATTTCCTGCATCACTTCATGGCAAATTTATCCTCTGTCAGGATATCTTGAAAGATATACCTCAAGATTTATATATAAATATATCTTGATATATACCTATATATATATATAATTTACTTCTGATTGTTCTCATTGCTTCCATTTTATCCCAAATCAACATCATTTTTCATTTTAATTACTGCAGTAACAATTACTGTTTTCTAATTTTCTATCATTGTCTCCCTTTAGTGTATTATTGACACAGATACCAAAATTATCCTGCTAAATGGTGAACCCAGAGGTGGATGAGATTTGTGGTTGATGGTATACATGCAATAGTGTCTTTTTGTGAGCTAGAAGAGTTACATGTCACTATTGCAGGGTGGTGGGAATGTGGAGAAGCAGGGGGAAAATAAAATTGGTGTGACCTATTGACCATGGTTAACAGCAAGACTGCAATATTTTTGCATCAATGCCAAAGATGGACTGTGTTGATAATGGGGGGTATGGAAAAAGTGTGCCAAATGTACACTATGGACAATGGTTGGTGGTAATAATTTGATGATATTATCTCATAAACTGTAACAGATGTTCCACCATAGCATGGTGTGTTGGTGAAGAGGTATTGTATGGGAATGCTACATATGTGCATAATTGTTCTGTAAATTCACAACTTCTGCAATAAAAAAAATTTAAAAAATACTAATAGTGATTTGGTACACCAAATGTAAGATATGGACTACAGATAGTAGGAAGATTTTGATGATATTCTTTCATAATTTGTAACAAATGTCTCACAACAATGCAAGGTGTTGGTGGCGGGTTGATGTATGGGAGCACTGTATGATGTTATTCATGTTTGTTTTGTAAGTTCACAACTTTTACTATATACTTATTGTTTAATATATTTATGTATGAGTGAAATACATCAATACATTTTTAAATTACCCTGTTTATTGTAAATCATATCTTGGCATTCCTCTGTGCAAAAACAACCAATGATTTCTTATATCCTCACTGAAAACCAAAGTCCTCACAAAAGCCCCAAGAACCTCAATATAGTTTTTAATTTTCTCTTTGTGTTCTCCTTTTCCATCATGCTCTTTCCATCAACTGCACTGATTCCTCACTCTTCTAACAGGCATATTTCCACCTCAGGGACTTTATGTTTACTCTCCATTCTGATTAAAGTACTTTTCCCCAATCTCTCAATTCTTTCATCAAATACTGACTGTTCGTGATACCTTCCTTGAACCCAAACTAAAATTTCCATCCCTACTTTCATTTCCTTTTACTTTCTCTGTTTTATTATTTTCTGATAATCTTTATCACCATAAATGAAATCACCATATGTTTTCATTTATTTATGTTTATCTGTCTTCTCCACTAAAGAGTACCATGGTGTACCAATTTTTGTCTCTTTATTCACAAATATATCCCCATATCTTAACAATGAATGGCATAATGTAAATACTTAATAAATATGTTGATATATTGTTAGATGGAAGTAATGGTGATATGAGTATTCCTTATACCATTCTGTCTGTCTAATTTTCAAATTTAAAAATAGTCATAGTAGAGGATTTAGTAAAGATGTCATTAGATTAGGCAGACAAGACCCAACTCTCTCACAAAAACAACAGAGAAAGAGCCAAAAGCTGCTTAAGAGACCAGCTTTGGGGATCAGTAGACCAGGACACGCTTCACAACTCTTAGGAGGTTGAGGAACCAAGATACAAAGAATCTGAAACAACAAACTATTAGTTATTAAACCTCTTGGCCACTGGGAAGGGCTCCCCTCTCCCACTCCCAAGATATTAAGCAGGGGTAAAACCCCTGGCTCATTGCAGCTTACTGAGAAGGGAGCAGATGTCTTCCTCTTTAGCAGATGTTACAAAGGAAAAGAGAGGGGGAGTTGGTGGGCTTTTCTTCAGTGAAGTTGGGCAGCAGAATCTGCTCTGAATCTAAGCTCTGGCCAGAACAAAATAAAGAAAAACCAAGAGACATACCTCTGTGGAAATGTGTACTAACAAGCACCATTTGCTGGCAGGTCTGGAAATTACATGGACAAAAACTTCTTGTGTGTCTCTGCTCTCTGACTTCTGGGAGAAAATCTGTACTCCATTAGTGAGTCCCTGGCATGATTTTGATAACTCAAGCAAGGCAATTTTAAAGACTTAAGATAAGTTGAACAAAATATCAAATAAAAGCTGTGAAAAAATAATTAGACGAGAGAGAAAGTGGCCATCAGAATAAATTTACCAACAAAGTCAGATGCCCAGAGAGCAGCAAAAAATTACAAGCCATAGTAGGAAAAAGGAAGTGATGGCTCAACCAAAGGAACAAATCAAATATCCTGAAGAGATAGAGGATTTAAGCCAAATAATCAATGATAATCACACAACTCTCCTAAATCAATTCAATGAATTGAAAGAAAATATGACTAAACAGATAAACAATACTAAGGAGACATTAGAGGGAATAAAGACCAATTTGAAAGTCTGCAAAGTAAAATAACAGACCTTGTAAGAATGAAAGACATGGTGGATGAGATTAAAAATACATTAGAGCACATAAGAGCAAATTTGAATGGCTTGAAGACAGAATTAGTCATTTCGAAGACAGAATATCTGAACTGGAGAAGACAGGAGAACAGAAAGAGGAGAGAAAGGAAACAAGGGTTCTCAGGAAATTGAATACAATGCAAAACACAAAAACATATGCATTATCAATGTCCCAGAAATAGAAGAAAATGGAAAAGGGAGAGAAAGAATATTTGAAGAAATAATGACTGAAAACTTCCCTAACCTTATGAAATACATAACTATCAATATCCAAGAAAGATATTGCACTCAAACAGAATAAATCTGAATAGACCTACCATGAGACACCTATTATTCAGAAAGATAAATATCAGAGATAAAGAGAAGATTCTGAAAGCAGCGAGAGAAAATCAATGCATCACATACAAGGGAAATGTGATAAGATTAAGTGCCGACCTCTCATCTGAAACCATGGAGGAGAGAAGAAAATGGTATGAAGAATTTAAGGTACTGAAAGAGAAAAACTGCCCACCAAGAATTCTGTATCCAGAAAAGCTGCCTTTCAAAATTGAAGTGGAATTCAAAGTCTTCACAGACAAACAAAAACCAAAAGAATATGTTACAAAAAGACCAGAATTACAGGAGATACTAAAGGGAGTACCACAGTCTGAAAGGAAAAATGAGGGGGAGAGACTTAGAGAAGTGTGTAGAAATGAAGATTATTAGAAAGGATAACTTAAAGGATAAAAAGATAGGCAATACTCTTATATGACAGAATAGCAAAGATCAAAATAGATGAGGTAATGCCTTTATAGTAATAACTTTGAATGTTAATGGTTTGAATTTCCCAATCAAAAGGCATAGAATGATAGAATATATATATATATATATGACCCATCTACATGTTTCTATAAGATTCTCACCTGAGACTTAAGGACACAACCAGATTAAAAGTGAAAGGTTGAAAAAAAGGATTCCACACAAATAGTAATCAAAAAAAGAGCCCGAGTAATGAAACTAATATCAGACAAAATAGATTTTAAATGCAAAACTCTTATAAGGGATGAAGAAAGTCATTATATATTAATAAAAGGGACAATTCACAAGAAGAAGTAACTACACTAAATTATTATACACTTAACCTCAGTGCTCCAAGATACATAATGCACACATTGGCAAAGCTGAAGACAGAAATAGAAGTCTCTTCAATAATAGTTGGGGACTTCAGTACACCACTCTTAGTATTGGATAGACCATCTGGACAGAGGATGAATAAAGAAACAGAGAGATTAAACAATATGATAAATGAACTAGACTTAACAGACACATACAGAGCATTGCAGCCCAAAACAGAGGATACACATTCTTTTCAAGTGCTCATGGACCGTTCACCAAGATAGACCATATGTTGGGTTACAAGACAAGCCTTAGTAATTTTAAAAGATTGAAATTGTACAAAGCACTTTCTCTGATCATAGCAAGATTAAGGTAGAAATCAATAATGGACAGAAAAGAGAAAATTTATAAATTAAGGAGATTAAACAATACACTCTTAAATAATCAGTGGGCCAAAGAAGAAATTGTGAGAAAATTCAGTAAATACCTTGAGATGAATGAAAATGAGAAAAAAAAAAATATCAAAATTTACTGGACACAGAAAACACTGTGCTGAGAGGGAAATTTATAGCCCTGAACGCTATTGAAAAAGAAGAAAGACCTAAAATGGAGAACCTAAAAGCACTCCAGGAGGAACTAGAAAAAGAACAGCAAACTAATTTCAAACCAAGCTGAAGGAAAAAAAAACAAAACAGTAAAGACTAGAGCAGAATTAAATGAAATTGAGAACATAAAACAATAGAGAGAATCAGCAAAACCAAAAGTTGGTTCTTTGAGAAGATCAATAAAATTGACGTAACTTTAACTAGACGGATAAAGAAAAAAAGGGAAAACACAAATAAATAAACTTGGAAATGAGAGGAAGGACATTACCACTGACATTGCAGAAATAAGAGAGATCATAAGAGGATACTATGGAAAACTCTTTGCCAAAAAAACTAGAAAATGTTGAAGAGATGGACAAATTCCTAGAAACACATGAACCATCTACACTGACTCTAGAAGAAATAGAAATCCTTAACAAACTAATCACAAATGAGAAGATTGAAACAGTCACCAAAAAACTCCCAAAGATGAAAATCCCAGGACCAGATGGTTTCACAGGTGAATTTTACCAATCATTCAGGCAATCTAATACCAGTCTCACTCAAGCTCTTCTAAAAAATTGAAGAAGAAAGAATGCTACCATAATCATTCTGTGAAGCCAACATCACCCTAACACCAAAACCAGATAAAGATACTACAATAAAAGACAATTGCAGACCAATATCTCTAATGAATATAAATGCAAAAATCCTTAACAAAATACTTGCAAACCCAATCCAAAAGCACATTAAAAGAATTATACATCACAATCAAGTGGGTTTTATCCCAGGTATACAAGGCTGGTTAGACACAAGAAAATCAATTAGTGTAATAAACCACATTGATAAACAGAAGAAGAAAATTCATATGATCCTGTCTATTGATACAGAAAAGGCATTTGACCAAATAGAGCACTTTCTTGATAAAAACTTTCCAACAGAAAGGAATAGAAGGAATCTTTCTCAATATGGTAAAGTGCATGTATGAAAAACTTACAGCTAGCGTTGTACTCAATGGTAAAAGACTGAAAGCTTTCCTACTAAGATCAGGAACAAGACAAGGATGCCCTGTCACCATTGTTATTCAATACTGTGCTAGAAGTACTAGCTAGAGGAATTAGGTTAGACAAAGAAATAAAAGGCATCCAACAGGAAAGGAAGAAGTAAAACGTTTAGTATTCACTGATGTCATGACATGATCCTATATCTAGAAAATCCTGAAATATCCACAACAAAGCTACTCGAAATTATGGACAAGTTCAGAAAAGTGGAGGGATACAAGATTAATATGGAAAAATCAATAGCATTTCTATAAAGTACTGATGTGTAATTTGAGGAAGAAATCAGAAAAATATTCCACTTATGATAGTGACAAACAATCAAATATTTAGGAATAAACTTAACCAAGTGCACAAAGGACATATACTTAGAAAACTATACAGCATTGCTAAAAGAAACTTAAAATTTACATAAATAGAAGGGCATTCTGTGTTCATGGGTTGGAAGACTAAATATAATTAGGGTGCTAATTCTACACTCAAGGGCGGCGGACTTGGCCCAGTGAATAGGGCATCCGTCTACCACATGGGAGGTCCGCGGTTCAAACCCAGGGCCTCCTGACCCATGTAGTGAGCTGGCCCACGTGCAGTGCTGATGCACGCAAGGAGTGCCATGCCACGCAGGGGTGTCCCTTGCATAGGGGGGCCCCACATGCAAGGAGTGCACCCCGTAAGGAAAGCCTCCGAGGGCGAAAGAAAGTGCAGCCTGCCCAGGAATGACACCGCACACACGGAGAGCTGACACAACAAAAAGAAACAGATTCCCGTGCCGCTGACAATAACAGAAGCAGATGAAAAGGAACATGCAGCAAATAGACACAGAGAACAGACAACCAGGGTGGGGGAGGGGGAGGGGAGAGAAATAAATAAATAAATCTTAAAAAAAAAAAATTCTACACTCAAACAATCCCAATAAAAATCTCAACAGTCTTGTTTGCAGAAATAGAAAAGCCAATAATCAGATTTATTTGGAAGTATAAGGGGCCCTGAACAGCCAAAAATGTCTTTAAAAAGAAGAATGAAGTTGGAGTACTCTCACTTCTTGCCTTTAAAGTGTGTTACTTAGCTACAGTGGTAAAAACAACATGGCACTGGAATAAGAACAGGCAAACTGACCAGTGGAATTGAACCAATAACTTAGAAATTAACCCTCACATCTATGGTCAAGTGATTTTTGACAAGGCTGTTAAGCCCAACCATCTGGACCAGAACAGTCTATTTAACAAACAGTCCTGGGAGAACTGGATAGCCATATCCAAAAGCAAGAAAGAAGACATGTATCTCACACCTTATACAAAAATTAACTCAAATTGTATCAAGCACCTAAATATAAAAGCAACAATCATAAATTCCCAGAAGAAAATGTAGGAAAATATCTTCAACATCTTATAGTAGGTGGTAGTTTCTTAAACCTTACACCCAAATTAAAAATAGGTAAATGGGACCTCCTCAAAATTAAACACATTTGCACCTCAAAGAGTTTTGTCAAGAGAGTGAAAAGGCAGCTGACTCAATGGAGAAAATATTTGATAATCACATATCAGATAAGGGTTTAATATCCACGATATGTAAGAAGATCATACAATCAAACAATAAAAAGACAAACTATCTGATTAAACACTGGGCAAAAGACTTGAAGAGACAACTGTCCAAAGAAGAAATACAAATGGTGAAGAAACACATGAAAAAATGTTCAACATCACTAATAATTAAGGAAATATAAATCAAAACTACTATGAGATATTATTCCACATTAGACTGGCTGCTATTAAAAAGTTGGAAAACTGTAAATGTTGGAGAGGATATAGAGAGATAGGAATGCTTATTCACTGTTGGTAGGAACGTAGAATGGTACAGCCGCTATCGAAGGTTCTTTGGTAGTTCCTAAGGAATTTGAATATAACCTTGACATGGGACCTGGCATAAACCCAGAAGAACTGAGAGCAGTGACATAAATAGACATCTGCACACTGATGTTCATAACAGCATTATTCACGATAGCCAAAAGTCGGAAACATCCCAGAGGTCCATCAACTGATGAATGGGTCAACAAACTGTGGAGTGTACACACAACGGAATATTATGCAGCTGTAGGAAGAATTGAGTCATAAAACATGACAAATGAATGAACCTTGAGGACATTACATTGAGTAAAGCAAGCCAGACACAAAAAGACAAAATACTATATGATTGCATTACTAAATATATTGTGTAAACTCACGGAATTAAGAACTTGAATATGGGTTACCAGAAAATAGAATGAGGTCAGAGAATGGAAAGCTGAAGACTAACTTGTGCAGAATTGGTAAAAAAAAGGGTGTGTTAGTCTTTGGAAATGAATAGGAAAAGTGAAAGACCAACATAATATACGAAAACTAGCAGTACTACTAATATTATGTGGATATGAAATGGGTCTAAAGGGAAAGTTTAAGGTCATGTATATTGCTAAAGGAAAGCTAAAAAACGTAGCATGGAGTTGTATGATGTAACAAAACTGCATATGAAATATAAATATGGGTAAAATTGCATATATGAGATATTTTCTTTGAAATTGAGCAAAAGTATGCTAATACTACAAGATGTTTATATCAGACAAAAATTATGCTAAGTGAAAGAAATCAGACACA
Organism: Dasypus novemcinctus; assembly: GCF_030445035.2. NCBI lineage: Eukaryota > Metazoa > Chordata > Mammalia > Cingulata > Dasypodidae > Dasypus > Dasypus novemcinctus. Next base: position 40,410,796 of record NC_080697.1, read on the forward strand.
AAGTACTACATATTATATGACTCCATTTATATAAAGTATAAGTATAAATCAATTTACAAAGATGAAGTTAGACTAATGGTTATGTAGAGCTAGGGAAAGACTGTTAAGGGGTGTGGAAATTTTTTTTTGGAGTAATGAAATTGTTCTAAATTTTTTTGTAGTGATGAACGCACAACATTGTGATTATACTAAAAGCCATTGATTATACACTTTGGATAGATAGTATGGTATATGAATATATCTCAGTAAAACTGCTCAATAAATATATAAGCAATTGTGCAAGAATAGCCAGAAATAGCAGCTATGTATACGAAGGGAATCATAGAGAGATCAAGATGTGAAGAATTTTCTTGTTTGTTTTTTGTTTATTACTGTAATGAAAATGCTCTAATGATGATTGAAGTGATGAATGCTCAACTATGTGACTATGTGATTATACCAAATACCATTGATTGTCCAGTTTGGATGAATTGTATGCTTTATTAGTATGTATCAATAAAATGGATTTGTTTAAAAATTTTAAAAAATAGTCATAATAAAAGGTTAAAACATATTTGACTTTAATTAGAGTCTCTGAAATAGGTTTCCAGAGTGGTTTTTTGTTTGTTTGTTTTATTTTGTTTTGTTTTATCTTTGTCTGTCAAGAGCTAAATAAAGGAAACTCTGTTTGTTTTCAGATTGTGTCAGCCCTGGCCACAGGATTCACCTCCTGAAATTAATAGTACAGTCTTAAACAGTTTTAATGAGTTGGGAGCTGCATGCTGTAAAGTTTACAAAGATTATAAAATTACTTGGGATAATTTTCAAAATAAGCTTTTACAATCAGATAGTTCTTTTTAAAACCAGCCCTTTATAAAAGCCAAAGACAGAATATTAAGCATAACCTGTAAAGTAATATGATGGGCTGGCAGTTAGCTGGAGAGCAGGGGTCCAGACATTTAGCCTTCTAATGATATGACAATACTGAAGCACAAAATCCATAGGTTTATCCTGCAATGGCATGATATTCACTACACAGACTGGGAATTCCTGAAGTCCTCCTCGAAGTTCCTGAAGAGTACCACCACATTTCTTATTTCTGAGGATTCTGGTTCATGTTCTTTATTGTATTTGTTTGAAGTTACAACTACTAAATCTTTTTTGCTAGCCAAATTTGCTCAGAGAGTCAAGATCCCACCTTTATCAACTGAAAATCACTTCTCATGGGATATGCAGAAATCCCTGCAGAGGATATTCAGCTTCTGGTTAGAAGGAAAAGGAAGCTTCCTAAAGGGATCAGAGGCGCCAAGTCGGGCCTGACTTTGGGTGTTGCTTAGCCAAATGTTATGTCAGATAGCTACATTCATTTAATCATGGATTCATTCATTCAACAAATATTTATTGTCCATTACGTGCCAGATATGACTGTAGTTAATAAATAAACCATCTAGCTATCCTCATAGGTGTTAACTTCAGAATGGAGGATCACACCTGTGTGGCTAAAATAAGTTGCAGAGTATTTCTCAAACTTGTGCAAGTCATGCCCCTTTGCTCTATTAAATGTTACCATCAAACTTAAAGAATTTTGTTATATAGATTCTATCTGTATTTTGTATGTTAGAAATTAAAATTGGGAAATGTTAAAAATATTTAAATTTGGATTCATGTAAGTTGATAATAAACCTATTATATTTTAACATAAATAAATATATTTTCCAAGACAGAAAAAAGTTTAATGGAAAAGTGACCTTGTTTCACATGTTTGCAAGTCTTGGGTTTAATAGAAGAGAGCAAGATTTTCAGATTATCTTCTGAATTAATTTGTTGAAATACGCTGTTTTTGTTTTTGTTGCAGTATAGGAATAAAATCTGGGTAATGTGGCTATATAGTTGGAAAAGGGGGATATATTTTAATAGCACTGTAATATAATTGTGAATCTTCTTTGATATTATACCTAAACTTGGTAACTAATTGTTTCTTAAAGCATATTTGAAATAGCGAATCTGGAACCATGTTGAAGAAACTTTCATATTCTGTTACATTAAATTCATCAGTCTATGTTGTAATTTTCATTGATATTTTACTGATAGGCAATTTTTTAACATCATATACTGGTCATTTGGAAAGTTATAGTTCACTGAGTTATGTAGATCTTCCAAGTTTTGACCCATTTCATTTTACAAAAACCAAATATAACTTTGTTAATATAACTGTTGATCTCATCAGAAGTCCTTAAGCATTGAGAAGCTGTCAAGCTCATAGTAGCAGTCAAATATTCTCAAATTCTCACTTTGCCTGAAAGCTTGAATTTCATCATCAGAAACAAATACTGGCAGCTGTCTGTTTGTTTGAAGTGACAGGCTCATTTATTCATTTTCAAAAAACTAAAATAAAATATCAAATACCCAAGTCTAATGAATCATAGTCTGTGGGTCCTTCAAGTATAAACTGTGCTCACCAAAAGAGTGGTTAATTCAGCTCACCACTCAGTTATTCGCCCAAACCCTCTTGCCTGAGACAACCATTATATATTTTGGTATGCTTCAGAAGTGTTTTATGAGTACTTCTAACATGAAATATAGAATATTAAAAATGGCAAACAGTCAAGGGTCAAGATTTAACAAAATCAGTAATTTTTACATTATGTATATTCTTAAATGAGACCTGCACTTTATTTTCATTATTATGAAGGTGTGGTGGAGACGTGTACACTGACTCGCAGTGCAGATATCCCTGTCTTGATTTCTACAAAGGTGGCAGTAGTTTTCCCTGCTATTACTTTTGCACCAAAGTGCGGATATTATTGTAGTAAAAAAGGAAAATAACTTTAATTTTATTAGAAAACGATCACTTCATAGACCTTAATGAGAAGTAATGATTCTTGGGGCCCCAGTAGTCTGCAGACTCTTAACTTGAGAACTGCTATCCTAGAGCAGTACTGTGTAGTAGCTAAAAACATAGGTACTAAACTCAAATTACTTGGATTACATCCTTGGGCTCAAATTATACAGATACAAAATATATCTCCTCAAAACATTATTTTCCACCTGCTCACTGATGCTTCTTATTTAATTTCGTCTTGGGATCTAATGACTGAACATAGTACAATTAGTCATAAGGCTTGAAAAGCCCACATGCATGAGATAGGTGACAAGATGACATCAACTTTTCCTAAACCTAAGAGGGTACTTCCTTTTCCTTCCTTTTATTTTGACTTGAGAGACAATATTATTAAGTTAACAAAGAATGGAAAATGTTACAGGGGACTTGAAAGACAAGCTACACTGTTTTGAGCATATTATCTGGAGCCAGCTCTGTTGACATACTTAAGAAAATACATGCAGCAATATTTAGATAATTATTATTTTGCTCCAAGCAAAATATTACAGGTTCAGCAGATACCTGGAATATTAAAAACTGAACCAATCAGTTAACCAATCAGGTACCCAACATACTGGGACTCACTTCTAATAGCTGAAGCCACCCTGCATATCATAATCAGGTTAACCCTAAATCTGGTAATTGTCTAATAAGTGCCATGCATTCCAATATGAGCTAAGATCACAGAGAAGAACAAAACTGTTTTTCCCTTGGAAACTCTAAAACTCAGTGATCAAGATTAATAGTCAAGCAAAACTTTACAAAATGCTTTATAACTGTAAGATAAAGAAATAAAGACAGTTCCTTAACATTCCTACCCAGGCAAAGTGCATTGATTTGTAAAGAAAGGATTCATATTCAAGACTAAATTCTGCTCTTTTGTAGTTGTAAAATATTAAGCTAACATGTGCATTTTATTTGCATATGCCATCTGAAAATAAAGGTTTTTTTTCATCTAGAGTTCCTAAATGTTCAACTGTGAACAAGAGATACGTGTAATTTAAATATGAAAATTATATAAATAATGTATATTTATCAGGGGTGTCATAAAGTCCAAATTATATAAACACCCATATGGAAAAGATACATTTGTCTTCCAGTTTCCAGTCCAGTATGCAAGGAGCTTGTAAGTCATCTCTTCTCTCATTATGACAAGAAAAAAGCTGAACAAACAAAAACAACAATTCTTTGATCCAGGAGAGGATTGGGGTCATACTGTAAACCACAGGAAAGAGAGTAAAAAAGAGAACTGCCAAGTACATGGAGAAGGAGTCCAAGGACAGAAGGTCTTGACTGGAACCACTACTAGTAGAAATGCTTGAATAGTAATTGACAAATTTCTAGAGGTTCAATGTGAACTTGTTAGTTAGATTCCAAAAGGGGGCAGTTTTATGAGGGTCCCCAGTTTCCTGAATTTTGCCTCCAAGAGTGCTGCCAGTGACTCCATTGGAGACTAGCAAAAATTCCCTTCTTGCTTCCAACAGGAGGAGGAGGAAAGTACCAATTTTTGAAACTTGCCAAGAGTGGTCTGTTCTTCTTGAGTGCCCTCAAAAGAAACTATTTTACCAGAGTCTAACTGACTTGGATTCTATCAGAGCCTGAATGTCACGGGGGAAGGGAAATACCAATTCCAACCTCTTAGTCCCCTTGTCTCCCCTAAGGGCAGGGGTGGTGGTGTGGAGCAGCAGTCACGACGATCACAGCCCAGAGGCTCAGGATAAGGAAAAGACCAAGAGCAAATCACACGGTTATTGAAAGCTGCCCCTTCCTCCTTATCTTAACAAGACAGCAGGCGGTTACAACTGAAAGAACTGCAGGGTGCACAAAACAGTAACACAGGAGGAAATTTTGGCCTTTGACACCACTGTTCTAGCAAACCGTAAACACAGCCTAACTTTTAGCCAGATAAACACAAAACCATTCATTAAAGTTCTGTATACCTCAGTTCCTTCTACTCAGTACATCATGTCCAACATTCAGCAAAACATAAGGCACGCTATAGATAAAAAACAAAACAAAACGAAAAAACCAGTGTGATTTCTCAGACTGGAAGTTTAAAATAACCATGTGTAATATGCTAAGAACACTAGACAGGTGAGTAATGTAACAAGAGAGATGAAACAATGAAAAAGAATCTAAACAAAATACTAGAAATCAAAAACCCTGTAACATAAATGAAAAATGCCTTTGATGGGCTTCTCAGTAGACCACAGAAAGAATCTGTGAGATTGAAGGTATATCAATAGGAACTTCCAAAACTGAAATGCAGGAAAAAAGCAATTTATAGAGAAGGAACAGAATATCCAAGTATTATGTGGCAATTACGAAATGTGCAAGATATGTATAATGGGAATACCAAAGGAAGAAAATAGAAAGACTGGAATAGAAGACATATTTGAAGTAAGTATGGTTGAAAATTTTTCAAAATTAACATACACCAAATTATAGATCTAGAAATTTCAGAGAATATAAAGCAGAAAAAAATCCCCCAATATATACACCTTGGCATATCATATTTGAATTGCAGTAAATCAAAGATGAAAAGAAAATCTTTTAATTGCCAGAGGGAAAAATGACTTACCTATGGAAGAACAAGGATACGAACTATATCAGACTTCTCATCCAAAATTTGAAGCAAGCAAGAACATAGTGGAGTGAAATTTTAAGGTGTTAAAAGAAAAAGGAAAAAAAAAGACAACATCAACCTAGAGTTCTATGCACTCAAAAATTAGCCTTTAAAATTGTAAAGGACTAAAGTCTTTCTCAGAAAAACAAAAATTGAGGAAGTTTGTCACCAGTAGTCCTGCCTTGCAAGAAATGTTAACATAAATTTTTCAGAGAAGTTAAATGGTAGAGGTCAGAAACCCAGAATTACATAAAGAAAGCAACTGTGTTCAAGGAAGAATAAATGAAGGCAAAACAAAATATTTTATTTTTCTCATTCCTAAGTGATATAACTCATAACAGTTTGTTCAAAATAATAATAGTAACAATATGTTGGATGATTATAGCCTCTGGATAAGTGAATGAAAGCTATATTACAAGGGATGGGAAGGAGGAATTTGGATTAATCTGTTATAAGATACCTGCACTACCCATGATACAATGTAGTATTCTTTGAAAGTAGACTTAGATTAGCTACAAACATATATTGAAACTTCAAGAAAATAGTAATAGAATTTTTTTAAAGTATAAGTGTTATGCTAACAGAGAAGAGAAAATGGAATCATATTAATTGCTCAGTTAAAATCAGAGAAAGTAGAGAAAGAGTAGAAGAAAAAGGAAAGAAAGAAAAAGAGAGGGAGGGAGAGGGAAAGAGAGAAAGAGAGCAAGAAGGAAGGAAGGAAAGAAGGTAAGAAGGAAGGAAGGAATGAAGGAGGGAAGGAAGGAAGGAGGGAAGGAAGGAAGGAATAGGACAAGGAATAGAAAATAATTAAAAATATGTAGATATACAATATCAACAATTGCCTTAATTGTGAATGGTCTAAATACACCAATTAAAAGAGAGACCTTGAGAACGAATAAATAACAAGATTCAACTATATATTGTCTGCAAGAAACTGAATTTTATGATAAAGACACAGATAAATTAAATGTAAAGGGATGGAAAAAGATACACTGTGCCAACTGTAAGCAAATAAAGCTGTATTAATTTCAGAAAGAAGCATATTTCTGAGCAGTAAAAATTATCAGGGATAAAGAGGGGCACTACACATTGACAAAGGGATAGGTTCTATAACAATCCTCAAGGTATTTGTATCTAGCAACTGAAAGTCAAAGCACGTGAGGAAAAAACTCATAAAACTGCAAAGAGAAATAGGCAAGGCTACTGTTATAGACAAATCCCCTACTATAGTGGGAGATTGCAGCATCTTTCATTTATTGACGGATCAATTTCTCATTTTCATAAATCAATCAGCATTTAGATTTATCAAGTCTTTTCTTACGGCAAAGTATATTTGCTTTTAATCATGCCAAACACACCATATTTAACTAAAACAAACTATTTTATGGAATTATTGAAACTTAAAAAAATTGTCATCAAGCTTTCTCTACACTAATGCTTAAATGCATTTAGCAAAAAGTACCTTGCTAAGACCCGTGGTAACCTATTCTATGTTAATCAGTCAACTCTGACTTTATGATTTTTTTCTTTTAACTTAATGCAAATTATTTTAATAAAAATATCTTAGGAAAAAGAGATGCTTTTTATTTGGAAAAGTGTTTAATTTCTGTGTTTTCCTCATCTGAACACACTGATATTGACCCTTTGACATTGATACTGTTAAAATTGGCTTGACCATTACTATACAATTGTCAGCACTTTAATTTGAATTTCCCGGTAAAATTCCATTTCAAACTTCAATTGTATCATATGCGTAAAAGTTCATTCCATAGCCATGCTTAGGCTATGGTTACTCATTTTCAATTGTTAGGCTAGGAAAATTTGTAACATATAAATTACTTTTCCTTGAGAGAGTTCATTGTTGTAACATCTTTTTTTCTTTTTCTTTTTCCTTTTCTTTTTCTTTCTTTTTTCTTTTTCTTTTCTCTTCTCCTTCTCCTTCTCTCTCTTCCTTTCTTCCTTTCTTTAATATTGAGGCAGGTACCTTTTATTTAATATATGCTTATATGTACATGGTGATAGTGAATTTAGATACAGACACAGCAGATATAGAGAAGAGGAAAGATGGAAATATAGGGATATCCTAGGAAAGGGAGCTCCATGGGAATTAGAATAATAATGTCAAAGTGGGATTTTAATGCATGAATCCATTCTCATTCATTTAATTATACAGAATTGTACAGTTAGTTATACATTTATTTAATGAGCACTGCTATTGAAGTAATAAAAAGCCTATGAGGTCAATACAAAAAAAATTCTTTATAGAGGCAAACATAAGGTTAAGAATGATCCCAATGACTAAAGAAGAGTGGCTTATTGGAGTAAAACCACTGTTACAGGAATGAGCCAAGGAGTTCCTCGCATCTGTTTTGTCATGAGTACAGTGCACATCCCGGATTTTTTGTGGTCTTTTTCTTTGTAAGTTGAATATGTATTTTTCAGGTTCATATTTTATAATAAAATCATTGCCATTTGGTTACCAGGGTAAGTTCTGTATCTATGACAGCCTAATTATAAAACTGTGGACTATTTTGACCCAGGTGTCATTGGCATCTCACTCAATTGGATATTTTGAAATAAAGGTGGGAGGGTGGGGGATTTTCATTCTACACTGGGATAAGTCTCTGAAAATGAAGTTTTATTTCTTGATTTTTTTTTCCTTTCGTTCTATTTTTTTTGACGGGGGCTCCACAACAGAATTCATATCTGTACCTTACTGCCATCATGTTATTTTTTTTAAATAAAAGGAAATAAGATATAAATTCAGCTGGAATTGATTGCCTTCTTCTTTATGACTACTAATATCTGCTCTCAAAGGATTACAATATCAATATTTGTACTTTACTGTGAATGTGTTTTTCCTTGCCTTGCCTTGCAGAATTTGCATTGCAAAATTCAATGTTTTGTTTTTTTCTTTTTCTCTTTTCTCTTTCACCTTAGACAGATTTCAGAAAGACGCAAGAAACTGGATTGAGTGAAGGTTGTTGGGAATCTTCCAAGGACCTTGTATCCTGTCATTCAGAGTCATGTCTTATTCTGGGCATTTGTTAAGCTCACCTTTTTGCTGGGCTGTTCCTGAGTCTTGGAAATAGTTACTTAGGAACTGTAGCATTTGGTCATTTTTACTTTTATCATAAATCCCAAGATAATTCAAGGCTACAATTTCTCCAGAGTAATGGTAGATTTTTTTTTTTTTTTAAATCATCCCTATTATGTGTCCAATACATTGAAAGTTCCATTACGGTAGCCACATACTTCTAAGTCTATTGATAAGAGCTTCTGAACGCTGTCCCTGAAAAGTCCTTTTAGACACTAAATTATGACAGTTTTCAGAAAGAAATAAAAAAAAAACCATGCTATTCTGTGAGCACAGGTGTATTCACACACACCAGAAAATTGAAATCCAATTCAGAAGGCAATATTGGAAACAATTTGAGCCTGGAACCAATCTGGCTGGGCTGAAATAGCACAAGAAATGACTTTGAAGATGATTCTGCCATTTTTTCAGTTCATTCTGTTTGACTGGAGCCATCAATATGGAATGTACTGGAAAATTCACATTAAATTCTCTCTCATGTCATTTCAGCCAAATCAGAGACTGAAAGTTACTTCCAATGATTCTATTTCAATAAAATATCATATGATGAAGTTAAAGAATTAAACAGGAAAGAGAATTAAAAATGAACTTGTCCCATAAAAATTTAATTACAAATACTCAATTCTTAATTATTTTAAAATAGTAAATGGAAATCCCTAATTCAAACACAGCTTCTACCTCAGACATTCTCTTACACTTACATTTTATATGTTGATTATAGACGTTTATTTCCTGTTAGGGAACAAATTCATTTATAAAAATATGCTGTTCTAATTGTTTTGAGAATCAAATTTTCACAAAAGGTATTGTGGTAGATACACAATAATTGAGACTTGAGAAAAAAAATTACTTTTGTAAAAGGAAGACTATTTCTGGCACATAAAAAATCAGTCCGGTGTGTTTGCTTTTAATATGTATTTTACTAAATTCGTTGGAGGATTTCTGAGAGTGGTTCATATTTCTCCAAGTGTCTTATCCTGGATCAGTTGTACTCGTGCATGTACGATCTCCCTGTGCTGTGTGTGGTGTCTGTGAGCCCTTGGCTTAATGGAGAGACAGAGCACAGGACAAACTCAAAAGCTTCTGTTCGAGGTTGAGAGTTCTTTGAGCCTCCTTCTCACTACGGCCCTTGTAACTAAGGATTTGGTTTCTCTTGGACTGACCCAGTTTACTTCTGCAGTCCAACCCTTTGGCTCCCTAAGTAGGATAGGCTGGTTGTGATGACAAATTACATTGTCCAGAGTCTGACTTTCCAGACTCTGGACCTACCTGCCTAGCTCTTCAGCAGCAGCAGTGTGGTTAATTCTTTCTGTCTCTGTAGTTACTCAACGTGAATTACTGCTCCTATGGTTACAAGAGCAGTCAGGTAAATTAATCTGAATAGAGATATAACAACATTTTCATCCTTCTACATTAATTGCACATGAGCAGAATGTTGTTGTCAAAGTGGGTAGAAACTAGAGGTGACCATTGGTAATAAATTGATGTTTGGATCTGTATTCTTTTGTTTTCATTTGTTTTGTTTTAGTTTTACACAAGTCATCTTCTACCTTCTTGATTTCTCAAATTCCTCTTGTCCAAACACCCAATGTATGGAATTTAAAGAGTACTGTTTTACTGTACTAATCTCAGAATGGATAGGGTAGAAGGCTCTAATTTGTGCCAAACAAATATACATCTTTACAGACAAATTTCAAATCGGTTTCAGGAAATAAAAAGAGAGATAAGAAGCAGTAATACCTGAGTAAGGAACATAGCTCATGGAACGTAGAGTATGCAGACCATACCCACAAGATTCAGAAATTTCCAGACTGTAAAACCAAGAGCCCTGGTGGGAGAGCTCTGGTAGCCCAAGCATCTTCCATATGCCTTGTTCTTAAAACAGACTTTCTCAAACTGAGATGGCATTGCTGGGATCTAGAATCTAAGTGCAGGCTTTAAATTTATCTCTGATAATTTTTATCTGTTGAGATAAAATGTGATGCCTTTGTGCCCTCTAAAACAGCCCTACAATGTGATAATTTGGCTGTTCCCAGACCATTCCTTGTGAAGGGAATCTGACATCGCCTGTGGAAGAACGTTACTTTTGAACACTTTTAGTATTTAAGTGACCTTTCCTGCTCTCTTATGATGTAGCCATCCTCTGATAAGGACAGTTCTCAGTTCTTGTGATTTGTTTTTTGCTAACGTTCATCTAAAGGATTTCACTACATCTTACCTTTTTGATGAGTCATTTTTCTGATGTCTTCCTGTTCTTATAAGCTACCAATCAACGATTTTCTGTTTTTGAAATAGCAATTGACCTATAGATCCATCTTTTCATATCTATCCTCTATCGCTGACCTGTAGCTTTTTATTCTGTGGAGTTTTCACTAGGGCTCTGGATTTTATTGTTCCCAGTTGCTTCAGGAAAACACTGTGCCCAATCCAGCCTGGCCCTGGGGTGGGGGTTTACTTTTCTCCGGGCCCCATGCAAAGAAGTCTGGAATTAATCGATTTAGGATGGAGCACAGCCTAGTATTTTTAAAGTTCCACACATGATTTCAATATTCAACCTTGAACGAAATCCACTACCCTGATGAAATCTTTCTCACTACTTATTTCACAGAATATCCTCTAACCTTCTAGACAGAAACAAAATTCCAATAACATATAAGGGTGATTTCAAATTTACCCTTTTGGGCAACACAGAATGAGTTTTCCTCTTTTACATTATAAATATCTGTATGTCATTTAATTTTTATCTTCTAATTTAAACATCTCCTATTTTTTTCTAAGTATCCTCTAATAATTTAAAATTATGCAACAAAAATATGGTACAGGATTTCATGTATATAATAATCATTTTGTAGAGAGAAACTATTTCACACTCCTGCCTCCCTGTTCTCCAGGTGTCAACACAAGGAATGAGGTGTTACATGTCAATTAATATCAAAAAGACTTTTATTACACTAGCTTTTGATGAACCAACTTAATGCTATTGATTCACACCAAGATTATTGTCAAGGGATGTTGTTCATTGTTATTCTTGTTATTAATATTAGATAGGAAATATGATCTGTAAGAATAGGTGTTTGAAACAGAATTGGTAGAAGTTTTTCCCTAGTTTTTCATTAATTTTTAAAAAATCTTTCAATGTGTGGAAACCTGTGGTATGATTTTCACATAACTTTCTTTTAATCCCTTAACTCTCCAAGTTAAATGATTTTAGAATATGTCCATTATGCCCCCAAATTTCCTCTGCTAAACATAAAGATTACCCCGATCAGGATGTAAAATCTTTGTAATTGGGGAATCTGCGAAGTCTGTCATCAGTTTTAAACATGGTTGATACCCTCAAAATCTCAGATGCTTGAAAAAGCCTGAAAGTTGAATGACAGCTTTCATTAAGAAGATGTCCCTGGGAAGACAAAGGCAAAAAGTTCCCCGTTTTTTTTTTAATATACTTTTTACTTGTTTTTAAAGATAGTTAGATTACATAAAATGTTACATAAAAAATATAATGGATTCCCATATGCCCCACTTCCTACACTTCCCACTTTCTCCCACATTAACAGCTTCCTTCATTAGTGTGGTACAGTCATTGCAATTGGTGAGCACATTTGGGAGCACCGCCACTCAGCACGGATTGTGGTTAACATTGCAGTTTACACTCTCTCCCACTCCATTCTGTAGGTTATGGCATTATATATAATGGCCTGTATAAAGATGTAGACTATTATTGAATATGGCAGGAGGACTGGAGGTGAGAGGACGCTGAAATTGGAGACAATATGAAACTACTAGAGCAGGCCTCAACTTTTAATATATTTGTGAAAATTAATCTTTTTGGAGTCAAGCTTAATGTAGTGCCCAGCCCTTTCCCAATATTCCTGATTGGGAAAAAAGAGGTTTCCCTTAGGCATTTTTATCTAGTGACTGGAAGGAAAAACCAGTGATGATGCATGTGGCCCCAGAGGCCAGGGTACCCAGGATGTGAGGGCAGCAGAAAGGGGTTTGGAGGCTTTGAGTCTACATCCAAGCAAATGTGTAGCTGTGAGGGACATCCTTGAGGCAGTACCAAAGTAGCATTGCTCTCTGTATTTGGTAAGAATCCTGCAAGTATATGATGTTCCAGACAATGTCAGGGAGGGTCCTAATACTGATAATTTCTCTCTCAGCTCTTGCACAATATTTTGCAAATATTTTAGCAACTCTACATCATATAATATAAGTGAGGGTTTTTATTATTTGATGGGGGAGTGGTATTTTTAGAACCAGCAAAATTATTTTATATTTATTTTTTGTTAAATTTGATACTTATTTTGTTAAATTTGATGCTTATTATTTAGAACTAGCAAAATGATTTTATATTTATTTTTTGTTAAATTTGACACTTATTGTTTAAGGTAATGAAAGTCTTCTGAGTATTGATTATGTTTTCTATCATTTCCCAATTTTCCATATTCCTTCAAATATATTTTATCAATGTTCCTATTTTAATCATTAGGGTACATATGTGTATACATATTAGATATGCTGATAAATTATAGATAGCTGATCTAGATAGACATAAAGATTAGATAGATAAATTGATTGATTGATAGATAGATAGATAGTTGCTTGTTTGCCCTTGCCAGAGAGATACTCTCAGTTTGACAATATTTTCTTAACACTTTTCTTCCGATTTTCAGATAGTTTTAGAGCCAGCATATTGTACTAATATTCATTACATATATTTAACCTTTTATACCAGGATTTTATGACACATTTTGGCAAATGTCATCCTAAAATTAAATACAGACTTACTTATATTATTTCCCCAAATCTACTACCTTAGTCACATTTCCAAAATCAGGATGAATTTCTATGAATTGTTATTTACTTTTCTAAGATGTGATAACAAGAATAATGACCCCCAAGGATGCCAACATCCTAATCCCAAGACCTGTCATTATGCATGCTACGCGACCAAGAGAAATTAAAGTTGCAGGTGGAATGAAGGGTGCTTATTACCTGACCTTAAAACAAGGAGGCTATTCTGAATGATCCAGATGCACCCAAATGCCATCAAAAGGATCTTTAAAAGTGAACAGGGTGGCAGAGGTAGTGAAAGGCAGCCAAGGAAATCTGATGACAGAAGGACTCAACCAGGATTGCTGGTTTTTACAAATGGAACTGGTCAGGAACCAGGGAATGTGGGCAACAAAACATTTTTTCCTAGAGCCTCTAGAAAGGAAGATAGTCCTGTGGACTCCTTGATTTTATTGTAGTGATATCCATTTCACACCTCTGACCTTCTGAACTGTATAATAATAAATTTGTGTTGTTAACCCAAGATTGTGCAATTTTTGCAGTACAGTAGGAAATGAATACATGAGATAAAAACCACAAGATGAGGATTGGTAAAATCCATCTTCCATTTTCTCATATAGATAGATACATGCATATATATTTTGTAGACAATTGTTAGTAGTACATTTGTTCTATTTAGTAATATTTAAACAGAAGCTATATATATATGTGTGTGTGTGTGTGTGTGTATATATATATATATATATATATATATATATATATATTTCTAGCTGGCAGTAGTGAAAAGGTGATCAAAATATAACTGTGCTAAATAGAACAAGTAGGAGTCTTCAGATGTACCAGGCACTGGTGGAAGCAAAAATAATAGATAATATCTACATTATTCTTTTCTTCTTAGAAAACTAGACTAGTTAAAAGTCTCAAGGGTGGATGTAATTTTCTACTCCTGGGAAATAAAGATTTTGTATAGGCTTACTAAATATTAAGAAAATGTAATTAGGGGGGAAATGAACAAAGTAGTAAATTAAAGCAAAGTACTAGAAAACCAGGGTTTAAAGGTCAAAGGAAAGAGAGACCACACCATGAGGAAGTAAAAGACAAGAATGAAGAGGAGAATCACCTTCCCCATGCTCAGATTTACCAACGTGTTAATGAGACTAGGTCAGATTGCAGCAGCTTATATTTCCACGAGAGGTAAGATTTCATCAGTGAAAATAAATCTGAAATAATCCTGGCCATTGTCTCAGACTTACTAGAAAGAGGATGGAGTTCATGTGGGAAGAGTTCTCTCAGTCATGTGGGACTTGGTACTCACCATTAAGGGTCTTATAGGGGTAAAATGCTTATTTTGTGGTGAATGGGGTGTAGTGAAAAGACTTTAGTCCATTTCAGGTCTTCCATCATCCATTCAGTTCTCCAGGAATTTTCAGAGATAACACTGAGTCTTTCAGAAGCCTCCTATACCAATTCTCTGTCCATTAATTGAATCTGTAACTCTTCTTAAGATTTTTTTTTTTCACTCTTTAGTGTTTGTTTGTTGTTGTTGCTGTTGTTTTGTTTTGTTTTGTTTGTGTAGGCAGGATTCTTTTGAAAGCAAGTGACAGAAACCTAACTTATACTGGCCTAAAAGCATATATGCAAATGATAGGGGAATTTGGTGGAAGAATACTGAAAGTCACAGAACTGAAGAAAGGGCAAAATTGAAGGCCTGAGATTGGGAAACAAGTTTGAATTAGGACTAATTCTCATTTCAATTACATTTTACTCTCTCAGCATTGGTCATTTTTATCTTTATATTCACAAGGCCAGTTTCTCTACCCAGTAGAGAAATAGAAAATCTATCTTTGCATTTTCAGAAGAAAAGTCCTTGGGAAGGACAACATTTGTTCCATTTGGGAGCATAACCCATTGTGTTAAGAATGATGGAATTTGATGATAGTCTCTTTCAGATTCATCTATCTACTTCTGAGAAGTAATGAGTAAGGTCTATTTTCAGAAAAGGGAGGATGTGCATGCTAGACAGGTAAAAAAAAAATAAGACAGACTTGGACTCATTTAGTGCAGCCAGTTGCTTTTTTAGAATTACCTCATCTATCTTTATTGTCATCTCTCTAACAACAAATTTGCTTTACACTTTTCCTCCTGCAGATATTTTTTTTTTCTTTTCAGAGAAGTCAGAAATAAAACCAGAATTGAGTAATTCCCATCTCTTTTTCAGAGCCTCTTGCCCAAAGGTGTAAACTCTTGCTTTCATTGACTTTCTTCTCTGGAAATAAACAATGTCTCATTTTCTTTGAAATTTTCCAATTTATCAGTTTGTAGTTTGTCTAGCATTTAGAAGTCTGAAAATAGTTATTTTAGAAATAGTCTATATTTTTTTTGTCATGCACCTTCATTTTTTGAGGGAGGGGGCATATTTCATTTTAAAATTCAAGAGCATGTGTTCTTTTTGTAGTGACATTGGTCTCTTTAGATGTATTGTCTTGCCTATCTTCAAAACCATTAGAAATTATAGAATCTGTATTTGTGATTGAGAGTCTCCCAAACACCAGTATATATCTTTCACCATATAACCCATGTTTAAATGATAAATGAATAACTATAATTTTATTATTGAAAATATCTAGTGATCTTCAACTTGCATATTAAAACATCTTAGAAGCATGTTCTGTCTCCATTACTTCTACTAGATTTTCTTTATTGTTTAGAATTAGTTTAAGATTGGCAGTGTTCTCGTCATGTTCCTTAAATTCAGTGACAAGTCATTATCAAAAACACAACTCAAGCAATATCACAGTTATGTTGTGTTTTTGTTTGTTTGTTTGTTTTAACAGAATAAGACCACTAGCAGATGGTCTAAGTCCTTTCTTGCTACCATATGCAGTTACTGTGCCAATTTACTGGTTTTGATAGAAACATGTCATCCATTTTCTCCTCTCTGGGAGGTCTGGAGTTTGTTCCCATATATATAACTCTTATTCAACTCTGTTTAATTCTTTACTCAAGTGTTCTCCAAAGGAATGCACCCTAGGTCCATGTCTTTTTACATAGACAGATAGATTTGTTATAAATACTCCCAAACAGTTTATTTGGGAAAACAAAAAAATATATATATACACACACACACACTATGTATTCACATTAATAGGTAATAGACATATGGTTAAAGAAAAGAGGCTGGATGCCCTGGCAGGTCTAGCAAAGATGGCACTATTTTGATGTGGTTTCCTCATTCTTGGTTCTGACCTTTAATTTTTCATGTACATTGCTCCCAACCTTGTGTCTGGTGAGGCAGACTCACATTAAGAAATCTAGGGAAACGGACTTTGGCCCAGTGGTTAGGGTGTTCGTCTACCACATGGGAGGTCTGCGGTTCAAACCCCGGGCCTCCTTGACCCGTGTGGAGCTGGCCCATGCGCAGTGCTGATGCGCACAAGGAGTGCCACCCCACGCAGGGGTGTCCCCCGCACTACGCGCAAGGAGTGCGCCCCGTAAGGAGAGCTGCCCAGCGCGGAAGAAAGTGCAGCCTGCCTAGGAATGGCGCCGCACACACTTCCCGTGCCGCTGACGACAACAGAAGTGGACAAAGAAACAAGACGCAGCAAAAAAACACAGAAAACAGACAACCGGGGAAGGGGAGGGGAATTAAATAAATAAAAATAAATCTTTTAAAAAAAAAAAAGAAATCTAATAAGAACTTCACATATAAACCAGATTTTTAATGTGTGTTGCTTAGTGAATGAGATAAAATTATCAAACAGAGTTAGTTGTTGTGATTCAGCACTTTCTCTCTTGAGAATAACAAATAGTTAAATAAAATTGAAATAATTCAGGAGAATGGAAGAAAAATAAAGATCGAGTTGGAAGAATCAATGAATCAGATGTCACCAAGTTTCTGTCCATCACTGAGTTAGAATATCCTGACTGATGCTCTCGTTTATCAAGTTTTATTACTTTTGGATAGACACTCCCAAGATCAAGGCTCCATTTCTCATTTTCCTAAGGTGACCATCCCTCTCTTTATCCATATTTTGTCACTGGTAGGCTATAATCTCACTGTTATTCCTTATTTAGAATTGGGAGACTACTTCTATTTTTTTTCTTTTTTCATGTATACAGTCTCTTTCTATGAATATTGATTTTATTAATTCAATCTAAAAGTTTTCATAGTTCCTCATTATTACCTCTTACCTCTCTTGCTATATTTCATTTGCAAATCCTCTCTCAGCACAAATGTTAATAATATCTCCAAGAATATAGCCAAATACCATTTACAGATGCTGCCTTCCCAGATCTATTTATCTGTAGATACTTAAGGTATTGGAAATCAAGGTGTGTCCCATTTGGTGCCCTAATACAATTGACATAGTAATGTCATTTCGAAGGCATAAAAAGACAGTTCCTCAAATGTAAACAATTCTCCAAAACAATGATCCATCATTTACAATTAAGGTGGTTTTATTTCCTAATGAGATTTTGCGTATTCCATGATGTACAACTATGGCTAGTACATAGCATAGTACAGATTCCTGCAAAGGGAGTTTTACACATTCTTTTAAAAATACCTCAAGGGGAAAAGCAGCACTGAATCAAAGTGTATTGCAAAATGCAAATCGTCCAACCAAGAACAATTCTTACTACACAATCTTGCTCAAACCTCTTTCCTCATCCACTTAGTATCATGTTCAGTAGAAATTTGAGCAATGGGGATTCTCCTTTGTATAAAACCTTTAAAGGAGATAGCAAGATATATTAATTCATATGTTGAAAACTCATGGGTTTTAATGTAATTGACACTTGGTAATTTTACTACAGCTTTACTACTTCTGCATCAGTGACTTATTGAAATGACATTTGTTACAAAAAGTGCAAGAAGTTATTCTTCCTATTTTTTTTTTTGCTTCAATTAACTCTATAGGTGAGCGTATCAGCTACGCAGAATTCCTGGTACATTAGTCAGAAGAAAAGCATTTGAGTTCAAAAAGATTTATGGTCCCACTCTTAGCTTTAGCAAAATTGACTATGGCAATCCTAATATAATTGATATATTTGATATGTTTCAAGTTTCAATCTTAATAGTGATTCAGTACCATGATTTTAGAATTCATTCCCTTTTAACAGTCACTCTCCAATCAGGAAAAAAAAAGAGCAATTCAGTGATACATAAAAATTTAATATCTATTTCCTCCTCTTTTCTTACTACTTTATCTAAATTCCCTTCATTCCTCTAGGCTCAGTTAAAGTCTTGCCTTCTCCGTGAAACCATCCCTATGTTACCTTCAGCCACTTTTTTCTTCTAAATGTCTACAACTCAAAATGTAAAGTTGGTACATTTACTCTCAACACAACATAATTTTTTCACTGTAGTTTGTTTTTATTGCCTTTTCCCTGAAGTGAGGCTTCAAGTTTCCCTAAATACTTCTTTTTCCCCCTTACCCTCCTACTCCATAAGACCTCCACCTCAAAACACTGCTAATACCACTGTGTTTGCAGTTTGATTGACAACAACAAAAAAGACCAACTTAGCAAAGTATGATTGCAGATTTGGTAGTCTTTGTAAGGAAATGGCAAAGACCATTTCCTTTCTTGTTGTTAGTCATTTCTGTCAGCGAAGCTTTAAGTTGGCCTTTATTCATTTAAAATAATAAACTAGCATAAAATTTGTTTTAATGCAAAGAATAAATAATTATACCAAGATTACTTCTAGACAGAAATACTTTTAAAGGTGTTTTTAAAACTATAGGCAATATTTATACACAATTTAATGTAGCTTAATAGTTTAAATGTACTAATATTTTAAATAATTTATTGCCTTGAATGTACACTTAAGGCATTGAATGTACACTTAAGGCATTTTATAAAAATGGTTTTTTCAGGGTACCTGATGGCTTCTTTATTTGCAAATAATATTTTGTAATTTAAATTTGTCCTTCTTTGTATAATCTATAAAAATCTATAAAAATGCAGACTAAGAACATGTTTTTCTGGGATATGTACAGTTTCAAACCAAACATGCATTCAGGCAAAAATTTTTCCTCTTAGTGCAAGGCAAGATTACAAATTTTTTAGAGTAACAAATAAGTAGGTTGTGAAACTTAAGTCCCTTTTACTTGAGGAGAAGTAGGTGTATGTAAATGTATATATGTGCTTACTTCAAGTGGGAAAATGGTGGGTCCTGGGAGCCATGCTGACCTGATAGGAGAGAAGTTTGTGCATTTAATTCAATGGATATTTAGTAAATATTTCCCATGTGGCAGGAACTTCCCAATGTTGGGGAATAAGAAGTTAAACGAAATGTGTTCAAATCTGTGCTTAATTATCATTATTAAAATTATTACTTGTTATTGCTTAGTCAATCCCATCCAAAAGGCAGAAATCACTTTTGTTTTCATTTTTTTATTAAAGAAGTTGTAAGTTTACCAAAAAATTATGCATAAAATACAGACTTCTAATATACACAATTATTAATACCTTGCATTAGTGTAATACATTTGTTACAATTAATGAAAGAACATTTTTTACAATTGTACTATTAATTATAGTCTATGGTGTATTCTAGGGTTCACTGGATATAGTCCTATGGATATTAATTTTTTCAAAATTTATTTTAATAACATACATGCACCCAAAATTTCTTTTTGACTAAATTCAAATATATAATCCAGTGCTTTTACTTATGTTTACAATTTTGTGTTACCATTGCCACCATCCATTACTATAATTATTTCACCATCTCAAATAGAAACACTGTACGTTGAAGCATTAACTCCCCATTCCCTAAGCCCACCCTCATAACCTATATTCTAGTTTCTGACTCTATCGATTGGCTTATTCTAATTATTTCATATCAGTAAAATTACCTATGTATCTCTTTGTGTCCAGCTTATTTCACTCAACATAATGTCTTTAAGGTTCATCATGTTCGCACATATACCAAAGCTTTGTTCCTTTTTATAGCTGAATAATGTTCCATTGGTTATATAAACCACGTTTTGTTTATCTTTTCATCAGTTGATAGAAATTTAGGTTGCTTTATCTTTTGGCAGATGTGGATAATGCTGCTATGAATGTTGATGTGAAAATACCTGAGTCTCTGCTTTCAAATCTTTTGATTAAGTATTTATAAATGGGATTGCTAAGCCTTATGGCAATTCTATACTTAACTTTCTCAGGAACTGCCAAGCTGTCTTCTACAGCAGCTGCACTGTTCTACATTCCCACCAACAAGAAATGTGTTCCTATTTTTCCACATCTACTCCAACACTTGTAATTTTGCAAATTTTTTAAAAGTACCTAAACTACTGGGTGTGAAATGGTAGCTGGAAGTTTTAATTTGCATTTCCCTAATGGCTAATGATTTGGAAAAGTTTTCATGTGTTTTGTGAACATTTGCATATCTTCTTTGAAGAAATGTCTAATCAAGTCTTTTGCTCATTTTTAAATTGGATTGTTTTTCTTTTTGTTGTTAGGCTGTAAGTTTTCTTTACATATTCTGGATATTAAACATTAATAAGTAATGTGGTTTTGAAATATTTTCTCCCATTGTATAGTTTTTATTTTAGACTTTCTCTTTTTATTTATTAACTTTTCGATATCTTTTTTAAAAAGATACATGGATCACACAAAATGCTACATAAAAAATATAAGAGGTTCCCATTTAGCCCACTTCCCAAACCCCCCACTCCTCCCACATCAACAATTTCTTTCATTAGTGTGGTTCATTCATTGCATTTAATGAGTACATTTTGGAGCATTGCTATACAGTACGGGTTATAGTGTATGTTGTAGTTTACACTCTCTCCCAGTCCATTCAGTGGGTAATTGTAGGATGTATAATGTCCTGCATCTGTCCCTGAAATATCATTGAGGACAACTCCAAGTCCGGAATATGTCCCAATATCACACCTCTTTTTCCCTCCCCCTGCCTTTAGCAACACCCATGGCCATTGTCTCCACATCAATGATATAATTTCTTCCATTGTTAGAGTAACAATGTTTCTGTAGTAGAATACCAGTAAATCCACTCTAATCCATATTTTATTCCTCCATCCTGAAGACACTAGGATGGAGTATAATAATTTAGAAAAACTAAAATAAAGTAAAAAATAAATTAGGGTATTAAAAAAATGAAAATCTCATAAGAAAATTTTTTGACATTTTGCCTTTTATCACTGTAATAGGTGTTGCCCTATATGTACGGTGGCAAGGCAATCTCTTCCATTCCTTCTTCAGTGTCTACATCTTTTTTTTTTTTTACTGTGTCTTCAAAAACATTTTAGGTCACAGTAAAGTCACCCATAGAATACAGGGAACTCCCACACACTCAACATCCAACCCTTTCCCACTTCCCCTGCAATGATCTTTTTAAATGTGGATATAACATTTGCTGCAACTGATATACAGATATTGAAATAAAGCTACTAACCATGGTTCCAGCATGTTTTACATTATGGTTTCCATAATGGTTTACATTTTAGATTGTACACTTTTATAAATTTTTGGTTAAATTATGATTTACATTATGGTTTACATTTTAGACTATACAGCTTTATAAATTTTTGGTGATATTTAACATGGCCTGGTATCCATCATTTCAGGATCATGTGAAACACGTTCATTGCCCCCCAGTTACTCCCTCTTCCAAATATTCTATTCTTTTCCCCCCTCCCCTCAGGGCCCACAGAGATGACCATGCTTCACTGCTCAAAGGACAAGATTCATAGATTCTTGCAACAATGCTGAGGGCTTGACACACTAGTCTGTCCTTCCCCTTTGGGAGGCACTCACACGCGTGCCCATCTGTTTGAGAACATCAGGCCTCCCCAGGGTGGGGGCATAACTCCTTTCCTCTCATCTTATGGGTCTCCACCCACTGACAGTGTGCGCATTATGACAGTGCACACACTATGACATGATGAGCACTCACACACTCCCTAGAAGACTGCCCCAGGTACACCCTGTGCCAGATGTCCCCCATTGAAAACCATAAACCAGTAACCCTTCCTTATTATATTTTCAAAAAAGTTTTGTCAACATTATAGTTTCATGATAAAGTCCTTTAATGCACAAAAGTTTTAATTTTGATGAGATCCATTTTTATATGTATTTTTCTTTTGTTGCTTGTGCTTTGGTTATAAAGTCTAAAAAACTGTTGCATAAGACTATATCCTTAATATGCTTTCCTATAATTTCTTCTAAGAGTTTTACAGTTCTGGCTCTTATATTTAGGTCTTTAATTCATTTTGTGTTGATTTTTATATATATTGTGTGATAGGAGTCCACC
The DNA here is from genome assembly GCF_030445035.2 of Dasypus novemcinctus. NCBI lineage: Eukaryota > Metazoa > Chordata > Mammalia > Cingulata > Dasypodidae > Dasypus > Dasypus novemcinctus. The sequence goes on from NC_080697.1 coordinate 40,433,456, forward strand.
TTCATTCTTTTTTTTGAAGATTTATTTATTTATTTATTTCTCTCCCCTTCCCCCCCACCTGGTTGTCTGTTCTCTGTGTCTATTTGCTGTGTCTTCTCCTTTGTCTGCTTCTGTTGTTGTCAGTGGCACGGGATCTGCGTTTCTTCTTGTTGCATCATCTTGTTGTGTCAGCTCTCTCTGTGTGTGGCACCATTCCTGGGCAGGCTGCACTTTCTTTCACACTGGACAGCTTTCCTTATGGGGTGCACTCCTTGTGCATGGGGCTCCCCTACGTGGGGGACACCCCTATGTGGCACGGCACTCCTTGCACGCATCAGCACTGCACATTGGCCAGCTCTACATGGGTCAAGGAGGCCCAGGGTTTGAACCACGGACCTCCCATGTGGTAGATGGACACCCTAACCACTGGGCCAAGTCCGCTGCCACCTTCATTCTTCTGTATATGGACATCCAGTTTTCTCAGCACCATTGGTTGTCGACACTATTCTTTCCCACGTCAGTGGCAATAAATATAAAGAATGATTTATGAATTCTCAGTTCAATACTATTTGTTTATATGTCTATCATTGTGCTAGTACCATGCTATTTTGATTACTGCAGATTTGTCATAAGTTTAAAGGTTGGGAAGTATATGAGTCCTCCAAATTTGTTGTTCTTTTTCAAGATGGCTTTGGATATTCAGTCCCCCTTACCCTTTCCTATAAATTTGATGATTAACTTTTCCATTTCTGCAAAGATATATGTTGGAATTTGATGGATTATTTTGAATCTGTAAATTGCTTTGGACAGAATTGATATCTTAACAATATTTAGTCCCCAATCTATGAACACAGAATATCCTTCCACTGATTTGGTTCTTCTTTGATTCTTTTAGCAATGTCTTGTAGTTTTCCATGTACAAGTTCTTTACTTCCTTAATTAGAATTATTCTAAGATATTAGATTCTTTCAGTTGCCATTGTAAATTATTTTTTTCTTAATTTCTTCTTCCAATTGTTCATAGCTATAGAAACAGTACTGATTTTGGGGTGTTGATCTTGTACCTAACACTTTGCTGAATTAGCTTTAGCAACTTGCTGTAGATTTTTTATAACTTTCTTTTTTTCTTCTTCTTTATTTTTTTCAAATGTAACATTCAAAAATATGAGGTCCCCATATACCTCCCTCCCCCCTTCACCCCACTCTTCCCACATCAACAAACTCTTTCATCATCGTGGGACATTCATTGCATTTGGTAAATACATCTTGGAGCACTGCTGCACCACATGGATAATGGTTTACATTGTAGTTTACACTCTCCCCCAGTCCACCCAGTAGGCCATGGCAGGACATACAATGTCCAGCATCTGTCCCTGCAGTACCACCCAGGACAACTCCAAGTCCCGAAAATGCTCTCTTCTTCCCTCTCCCTACCCTCATGTCAACTGTACATAGTGAAAGATTTCCTTCTTTGTTGCCAATTTTGATGCCTTTTATTTCTTTTTCTTGCCTAATTGCTCTGGCAAGAACATCCAGTGCAATGTTGAATACAAGTGGTGACAGTGGGCATTCTTGCCTTTATCTTGATCTTAAAGGGAATACTTTCAGTCTTTCCACATTAAGTAACGTACTAGCTGTTGGTTTTTCATATATGCACTTCTTCATGTTGAGGAAGTGTTTTTACGTTCCTAGTATCCTGAGTGATTTTTTTCAAAAATTGTGCTTTTTTAAAAAAAATATCTTTTCTTCATCAATAATTGTGATGATCACATGGATTTTTTTTCCATTCATTCTATTAATGTGGTGTATTGTATTAACTGATTTTCTTATGTTGAACCACTCTTGCATACCTGGGATAAATCCCAGTGATCACAATCTATAATTCTTTTTTTCTCTCTCTCTTTATTTTTTTTAAATGTTACATTAAAAAAATTTAAGAGGTCCCCATATACCCCTCACCCCCAACACCCTACTCCTCCCACATGAACAACCTCTTTTATCATCATGGGACATTCATTGCATGTGGTAAATACATTTTGGAGCACTGCTGCACCACATGGATAATGGTTTATATTATAGTTTACAATCTCCAGCATGTGTCCCTATAGTATCACCCAGGACAACTCCAGGTATGTGCTGTTGGAATCATTTTCCTAGTATTTTGTTGAGGATTTTCACATTTATGTTCATAAGAGATATTCTTCTCTACTTTTCTTTCCATGTGAAATCTTGTTCTGGCTTTGATATGAAGATGACGTGGGCCTCATAGAATGAGTTAGGGAATGTTCCCTCTTCACCCAATTTTTGGTGTTTGACCGGGATTGGTGTTAATTCTTCTTAGAATGGTTGCTAAAATTCCCCTGTGAAGTCATCTGGTTCTGGGTTTTACTTTGTTGGGAGGGTTTTGATTATTGATTCAATCTTTTTACTAGTTATTGGTCTGTTGATACCTTCTATTTCTTCTTGAGTCAGTGTAGTTAGTTTCTGTGTCTCTAGGAATCTGTCCTTTATTACATCTAACTTATCTAATTTTTTGACATACAGATCTTCAAAGTATCCTTTATAATCATTTTTAATTTTTAGAAGTCAGTAGAAAAGTCCCCATTTTCAACTCTTACTTACTTATTTCTGTCCTCTTTCTTTGGCTTTAGGATTTCCCTTGTTTGTAGAAATTTGAATGCATCCTCTATTCCCTAGGAAACAGACTTCTTCCTCTTCCAGGTGCTCCACCCTAAGACTTAAAGCATGTAAGCTTTTTCTCCAGGCCTCTAACTAAATTGTTTTGTATACTGCTTTCACTAACTCATGCTTCCTTTAGCTGGTAGGCTAATTCCTGTGGGGGACAAGGAGCCAGACAGGAGTATCCCAGACCAGTATTTTCCAGCTGGAAAAAGGCTACGGACCCAAAAAAGCAGCATGGAAAATTCTCGTATTTGTTCTGTTAACCACAGTCCACGTTCCACCAGTATTCATTGTGATATACAGTCCCATGCTTTGTACAATCCATTCAAAGTGTACGCTCAGTGGCTCTCATATTCATCAGAGTTGTGCTGTCATCACCTCAATTTTACAATGTTGTCATTACTCCAAAAGGAAAAATTCTATACTCCCTTATATTATCCATTATTGTCCCTTAGAATTGATAGAATAACTTCATTACCATTGCTGCTATAATCTTCTATGACTTTTCAAAGCTATGTTTCCTTGATTCAGCAATTGTCCAGTAAATGCAACCCTTTAACTGTTTTCTACAGTTTTGAGGAAGGGTTCTTAAGTCTTCCCTGCCACTCTTGCTTAGTGTGGGTTGGAACAGTGATCTCCTTAGAGGCTGGCGCTCCAGTGATCTGAGTAGTGCATTAAACGCAGTAGTCAGCCATCAGACTGCACACCTCTGGTAGGTCTTTATATCCCACCCTGGCACAAGCAAGCTGTACCAGGTTCCTGGGTTGAATAACTCACTACTGCCTGTATAGGGTATGGCAAAAGTAGCCACTGTCCAGAAAGTGCAATTCATTGGTTTTTACAAAGATTTTCAAGCTAATTTCTTCCACTCTTCCTCGGATGCTGTATAGTTTGTTGGTAGAATCCATCATTTCAAAAAGTTGATTCAGACAGTTCCTGCCTGTTTAATAATTTTCTAGTGGGAGGACTGAATCCTAGAGTTCCTACCCTACTTCTATAAATCTTCCAGAAACCTTTTTTTTTTTGGTAAAATTTTTCAAGTTTGTTTATATAAGCTATTCAAGATGTCTCTGGGACTAACTGATACAAAGCACAATGAAATGGCACTTTTAGAGACAGCAGTTTCAGAATCAGAATCAGAAAAGACTTTCATATGGCTAAATCAGTGACAAAACATAATTTTCTTTTCTTTTGTCTTATTTTATTTAAAACCTTTATTGAAGTATATCATTCAAACATGAATATACATAAACATTGTATGTGTAGTAAAAGTTGTGAACTTATATATCATCCCATCACCAATACCTTGCTCTATTGTGAAATATTTGTTACAAACTTTGAAAGAGCATCATCAAAATATTACTATTAACTGTAACCAATATCTTACATTTGGTGCATTTTTTTCTCCAATCATACATAATCAAAGTCTCTTCAAGCCATATGCAAAGGAAAAGTGAGTTAGACAGTATTAGTTTTTTTGAAGTATTATTATTGCTAAAAATGGCCTTCTTATACCATAATACCACTTAACAATTATTTTGTGTTATGGAGTAAAATGGAACAAATCTACTCCAGCTTCACTACTTTTTGTTTTGTTTTGTTTTCACTTAGTCTTGAATTTTCAAAGCTAGAGATAACTACATGTGCTATCATTATTCCCTTTATTCATTATGAAGTGCATGATTTTGTTACCTTCTTATTAAGTGATGTCTGAAACTAAACCTAATAAGGGGGCGGCAGACTTGGCCCAGTGGTTAGGGCGTCCGTCTACCACAGGGGAGGTCTGTGGGCCTCCTTGACCCATGTGGAGCTTGCCCATGCACACTGTTGATGTGCGCAAGGAGTGCCCTGCCATGCAGGGGTGTCCCCGGCATAGGGAAGCCCCACACGCAAGGAGTGCTCCCCCTAAGGAGAGCCGCTCAGCGCGAAACAAAGTTCAGCCTGCCTAAGAATGGTGCCTCACACACGGAGAGCTGACACAGCAAGATGTGCAACAAAAAGAAACACAGATTCCCGGGCCGCTGACAACAACAGAAGGGACAAAGAAGATGCAGCAAATAGACACAGAGAACAGACGACCAGGGTGGGAAGGGAGGGGAGAGAAATAAATAAATAAGTAAATATTAAAAAAAAAAAAAAACCTAATAGGGAGCAATACATTTCCCTGAGTGGTCGCTGTCATCCTTAATTTGATTCTTATATTAAACCATTATGATGACAATAATGGCCTCCAGCCTACAACAGATGAATAAATATATTCAGAAAGATAAGAGCATAGTCATTCTAATGTTACTAAGCTAATACAAAATGAAGCTATAATATGGACTAAGTCCATCTTGCTCTAGACCATTCATTTTGTTCACTATACCCTGCTATTATGTACCTAAGACTACCAAACGTAACCTGAACACTGGTTGTCTGAGCTAAGGAAGGGGCTACGGTGGCTAATATAGAACTTAGATGATGCAAGCAGGGACTACTTGCTTGTGTTATGGTATCCAACAGGCTCCTGAAACTTAAGATTTTATTATCATATTTCTCAGACCACAAATCAAAAGTAAAGAGAGTTTATAAACTAAAAGTGTCTGATGTTTTAAGCAGCTCATTTTTTCCAATCTAGATGTCTAATTTGGTAATATTTCATTTAACTAAGAAACATGCCAGCAGTATATTAATTATTCAGCCCTTCCCAGGCATCTGCAAGCTTTAATTAGTAGAAGAAGTCTGTAGGACAAGTTATAATTTGCATGCCAACAAATTTGTTTATAAAATTACATGGCAAAGGTAAAATTTGGTAATAGATCAACTTCCTCTACATAGTTAGATTTGCTACAACTTGTACCTGAATATGTAGCACTGAAACATTGTGAATATTTTATTCCTTTTTATTTCTCTACCTTAGACCTGTGATTAAATTTAATTTTTTTGTTCTGTAAGTCCTCATTTGTTATAATAGCACACCAATTCACAAGTCAAAGTAATTCTGTCCAAAAACTATACAAATATTTTATAAGCAATCTCAGATATTTCCACAAAAATAAAATGATTTTTACTTGGCCCAGCACAGTGGAACTCACATAAGTAAGTAATATAATATCAGAGTAACAAATAGATTTTGAAAGCCAGACTTATTTGATGAGGGAAAAAAAAAAGAGAAGAAGATTTGACTCGAATGAAGCCATCTTTGTCCTGGCAAGAGGCCCTAACAGCATACAATGTCATTATTATTTTTTATTTACTTAGTTTAGTATGAGCAAATTTCCACAATATACTCTGGCTTTTTTCCTATATATAAAAAGTCATTTATATCCACTTATAAATATCTTTTATTTTGCTTAAAAAATCCTTCTCTTCCACACAAGAATGGACGACCCAAGGGAGTCCATACTCCTGATTTACTGTATGAAAACATGATCTTATTATTTCAACTAATTCAAAAATTAGACCTATAAGATATTATTTCATAACTGTCTCAGTTATTTCCTCTCATCCAGAGAAAATTGGAGTATGAAGAAATGATGAAATACTGCACTGGTAAATAAGTAGAAATTCTGGTGTTTCCCATCTCTATCTGAAAGCTCAACAAACAAGCAACCATCTAGAATGAGAAAATGAAACCTGTAACAGCACTACCCTTGATCAAGGTATTATTACTGCAGTACAAAAAGGGTATTATCAGGAAAAAAAATTTTAATGTCAGTTCCACTGTGATTCAGAATGCTCAGCATTCTTAATTTAATTTCAAAACCATTAAAACATGCTTACAAAAGACTATATAGAGTAAATAATGTTAATAATTTAACAATAAAACAAACCTTTGTGTATCTAATCCCACTTTTCAGAAATAGAATATTACTTATACTTTTGAATGACCTGTTTTTATCGAAACTGCCAACTTCCCTCAACATGCAGGTGCTCACTATCTCCAATTTTTAATTTACTGTGTATATGCATTCAACACAGTATTCTGTTTACAGGTATCTCAAAGTAACCAAGCTGAATCTGGTTCACATCTGCATTTACAAGACCACTCGAGTCAGAACTGTCCTGAATGTTCTCAAAACTTCAAGTGGTTTAGCATAAAAACACATCCTTCATTTTTTTGTGTTTAAACTACTTCTCTCCATAGGACTCTGACACATAACTTTCAGACACCAAAATCTGTTTAATCTATTGTACCCTTCTGGTAACTGTGGGCTTGTCAGTATTCCTACCATATATACCCAGCTCTTTTCTTCTATCCTTACAAGATTTGTAGGCAAGTGGATGCCTGGTGAGTCCACATACCAGTTTTCCATTTGTGTCAGAATCATAGTGGTGAACACAGAAAATCTAGTCTTTCCCCAGCATCTGCATCTGTACACATTTGAGTCCTGATGGAGTACTTTATTTGTTTATTTGCCTGTTTTACCTTCTCTGTACAATCAAGTTCTACATGTTATTATTTTTCAATCAAAGATTAAAAATTCCTTTCTTAGGAAAATCCTCTTTGATTGCCCAAAGTAAGGTATGTTCAGTTTCTTCAAACTGCCATGGCACCAAACATGTTCCACTCTCAAAGACCTGAGGAGGCCATATTGTAAATGCCAGTTTATTGACCTAAATTAGGATCTGTCAAACCAATGTTCATGGGTTAAATCCACTTTGTGCTTCAAATCCAGCCTATGGTTCAAATCCAGCCTATGGTTCAAATCCAGCCAGCTGCCTATTTATGTAAATAATGTTTTATTGGAATACAGTTACTCACTTTGGTTTACATATTGCCTATGGCTGCTTTGATTCTACAACAGCAGAATTGGGACAGTTGGGACAGAGAACATATGAACTGACAAAACCTAAACTATTTAATATCTGACCCTATAAATAAAAGTTTGATAACCCTTTGCCCAACTTCTCAACTGGACTTCTCCAGGGCAGAAATGTGACTTGTTTCCTGTTATTTATTTTACTGTACATTGTAGCTATCTATTCTTTATTAAAGAGAATAAGTGTCAATGAAATTATACTAAGATGCCTGTAGTAGGACACCTCTTAAACTATAGAAGCCTGGTATTCAAGAAAAGAATAAATTAAAAGCTGGGAGCAAGAAAAAAGCTTGCATAAATCACATCAGGTCATGGTTTTAGTGAGTGTGGACTGACTTGAGTATTCTCTATATTCAGATTTATCTCCATTGTTTTCTGTGTAGAGGAATAAAGTCTGGAGAAGGAATGCATTTTGGTCATCCATACTCCAAAATTACCTAAGAATGGATCATATATTTGTATATAAATCATGTTAGACTATGGTCTTAGTGAGGGTGGATTGACAGGACTATTCTCTGTCCTAAGATTTTTCTCCATTGGTTTTCTGTATAGAAGGATTTATGGTGGCCATCCATACACAAAAATTACCTAAGAATGGACCACAGATCTGTATATAAGCTCTAAAATTTCTGGAAGTAAATGAAGAGGAAAATCTTCATGACCATTGGGTTAGGAAAAGAGTTATTTAATATATCAACAACAGAATCCATTAAAGAAAGATTTGGTCTATTGGATTTCATCAAAATTAAAAACCTTTGCACTTTAAAAGTCACTGTTAAGGAAATGAAAAGATAAGCCACAGGCTAGCAGAATATATTTTCTAATCATCTATCTGATAAAGAAATGAATAACTTTTATCCATAATATATAAAGAACACTTATAACCCAATTTAATAATGGACAAAAGTTTTGCATAGGTATATCACTAAAGAAGATATATGAATGATTACTATGCATATGAGAAGATGCTTAACATCTTCAGTCATCAGGGAAATGCAAGTGAAAAGCACAATGCAATATTACTTCATATACACTTGATTGGCTATAATTCAGACACACACACTCACACAAAAAATGCACACACACAGGCAAGTGTGGGGAGGATGTGGAAAAACTGGAAAACTCTTATACTGCTAGTGAAAATGTGAATGATGCAGCCATTTTGAGAAAATGTTTGGAAGTTTCATAAAAAGTTAAACATAAAGTTACCAATGACCATAAATACCACAAATTCTACATCTAGCTATTTAGCTAAGAGATATGAAAACACGACTCCACAAACAATGGTCCATGAATGTTCATATTATTATACTTAAAAGAAAAAATCTGGAGACAATCCAAATGCCCATCAACTGGTTAATGAATAAACTAAATACGGCACAGTCCTTCAATGGTATATACTTGTGCAGTTGTAAAACAAAAACAAAAACAAAAACAAAAAAACTACTGATACATACTACAAGGCAGATGAAACTCAAAAACATTATGCTGAGTGAAAGAAGTCAGAACCAAAATTCTACATAATGTCTAATTCCATTTATATGAAATGTTCATAAGAAACACATCCCTAGAGCCAGAAAGAAAAGATGTAGTTTCCGGTGACTAAGAGTGGATGTGGGGATTACCAGCAAATGAACGCAGGGAACATGTAGAGGTCATGGAAATGTCCTCAAACTACCCTGTGGTGATAGTGCCACAATTCAATTTACTAAAAATAAATAAATAAATAAACAAGTTTTAGAATGTTGAATTGTAAACCTACCATATTAGTCAGGATTAGAGGAATTTGCTTACACAATTACGGGGTCTTACTAATTATGTTCAAAATCCAGAGGACAGGCAAGTCGGCTAGAAATTCTTGGAGAAATGCTGATTATATGGTCAACAGGCAGAATTCTTTCTTCCTCAGGAACTCTTTAGTTTTGATCTAAAGGCCTTCAAACTGATCCGATGTAGTCCGCTGTTATAACTACCAAAATTTTTTGCAGGCTGCCTCAACATCCATCTTATTTTTACTAATTCAGTTGCTTCAGCCTTTGGCCTAATAAACAGCTCTTTGCAGCCCTAGAGCATAAACTCCTTCAGAACCCAAACCCATACCTGTGGCCACCACCCACACACCTCACTCAAAACCCACCAGCTGGTCTCAAATGATTAGCTAATTGTCTCTTACACACTTTGACCACTAGTCCCCTCATCTTTGCTTAAACTAACCAATCCCTAACTAATGCAGGAAATCTCTTAACTACCACCCCTGGACTACTATAAAGACACAAGCCCAAGGATGGCTTGTGTGCTCCCCACTTGCTGGCTGAGCTACCTGCATAGATCACAGTTCCCCTCATCCCTTGTATGGCACCTTTCTCTCTCTGGGGCTTGTGAGCAACCAATCTTTTCTCATGCATTTTCGCCTTGGTTTCCCATTGTGTTTCACCTGGCTTGCTCTCAGACCTAAATTTAAAATCCAACTTAATGAATTCAAAACACCTACCCAAATTATTGAGGATATCTCCTTCACTTAAAGTCAACTGATTGTAGATATTAATCACATCTACAAAATACTTTAATATCAATACTGAGATTAGTGTTTTATAGAATAACTGGGTACTATAGCATAGCCAAGTTGCCACACAGAACCAATCATCATACACACAATGAATGAAATTTATAGTATGTAGGTTGTGCTGCAATAAAGCTATAAAAATATAAAATAGCCAGCAAAGGTTAAAGGGTAGGGAGTTATAGATTGGTTTAGTCTTCTAGGCTACTAAAATGCAGATACCATGAAATGGGCTGGCTATTACAGTGAGAATTTATAAGCTTACAAGCCTACAGTTTTGAGGCTAAGAAAAAATGTCCAAATCGAGGCATCATCAGGTGATGCTTTTTCCTGAAGACCAACTGCTGACAATCCTGGACTTTTTTATCACATGGCAAGACGTATGGCATTATCTGTTGATCACTCCCTTGTCTTCTAAGTTTTGTGGTTTTCAACTTCTTGCTTCCATATTTTTCTCTCTCTTTGTCTGAATTTCATTCTCTTATAATGGACTGCAGGAGGGGGGTTCTACTCATCAAAAGATTCTACAATGGGTCTATGCCCACAGGAATGGATTAACTAAAAAAACATACTTTTTTGGGGTCTTTATAGCTTCAGATCATCACACAGATGAAACAAAGTTGATTATATATGGATATTTATTTAAGCTGGGATATGGGCAGTAGGAGTTCATTATGCTATTCTTTCTACTTTTTATATATTTAATTTTTTTCCGTAGGAAAATGTTAAAATAAATAAATAAACCACATAACCCAGCAAGTGTGTTGTTTCCTCAGAGAGATAGAATAAGCAAATGATATTGTACAAATAAGCATTCTTCTTTAAGGAAAGGATTGATTTTATTCCTTGTAACACAACATTAAAGTACATGCATAATTAGCTGTCTTTACTAGAGGCTTATTTAAGGAAGGGTTTAAGGACAGTGTGTATGCAAATTAACCAGACTACATTCTTCTCCTTATTACAGTCAGACAATAGTGCCCCTGCTCTGAGCAGGCATATTAATAAGCACTGTGGCAATCAAAAGTTGGCTTAGACATTCCTTACTTAGAAATTCTTAAAATTTTTAGAGATTGGAAGGAGACTGTACCATGCTGGACTCATGCTGAGAATACAGTTTTATTTATACTCATTTAAATACCCTTCGTAGCATCAAGTGTATATCCCACCTAACTCTCAAAAATAGTATTTGTCATTATTTTTCCATTTGCAAAAAAAAAAGCCTCCCAGCAATTCCCTTTCTTGAATCACTTTGAGAATTAAGTGGTTAATTAAGCCAAAAGTAGGTTGAAGTTTAAAATATTAACCTCCAAAGCAAGTAATTTTTCTAATGCATACACATGTATACAAACACACCCACACAAACATGCACATAGCTTCCATGGCTCTAATGCCAACTTTCATTTATCGTGCTAGCTCAGCTGATAGTACCTCCACTGAACATCCCCACATATGCATATCACATGAATGCTCATAGCTCCATGTGATCCTGCATCTGAGCAAACACACATGTTCAGATAGATTTGGTTATTTTGCCAAAGGAATTAGGAAAAGGATAACAATGGAATGGGTAAGTGGTGGGGACATCTGTTTTGATCTTCATATCTAACAAGAGCAACCACTGTGCAGAGGAAGAGCATGATGGGTGGGAGGGTGGCTGATGATGCCACTGCCAGAGACAGAAAGTACTCCTGTACTTCCCTGTGGGATATGTGATGAGGGCAACTGATTTTTGTTCAAGGCTCCCAAGCAATCCTAGGCTACAAATGGCAGGGTGAGATTACACTGAAATTCTGAACTCAAGAATATAAAATTAAAGAGTGAAAAAGATGTGTTTTATGCTATTGGGTCCTTTGACTTAGGTACAGGAAAAATCAAGATAGTGTTCAGCCAAAGAGTAAGTTCAGAAAGCTCCTAAATGTGTGGTTTATATAGCACATTAGATCTAAAGAAGATGAGCTTTTCAAAAAGATTTTATTACTTGATGTTTCTGAGTAATGATCTTGATAGTACCATCCCAGCACTTCTTTGTAATTTTTGTCTACTTAACACACAAGACCTCTGTGAAGTCTGGTGAAATGTGGTACATCAGTCAAACTGGCCTAGCACCTGGATGCCTCCTTTTGTATATCTAAGATAACATTGGGAGTGATATCATCAACATGGTGATGTAAGATATTGCCTGGAAAAATTTTCCCTTAAAATCAGTTAATAAAAGGACTATTCCCACTGCCTTAGAACTCTGGAGGATGACAGAGACTGGATAAGGACCCACAAATGCTGAATCAAAGAAAAAGAAAAATAATCTCAAAGATCAGTTTGGAAATTTCTATCTTATACATGACAGTCCAGATTCTATCCTCTCAGTCACAAGTAGCTTGGGAGTCATGCAGAAGCAGCATAGCCCAGATCTCTCCTGCCCTGGGTGAAGACTTTAGTGCCACTCACAGCAGCAAGTTAAAACTCCATACATATCCAGGTACAGAGAGCTAAGTCCTCAGAGACCCAGGGCAAAACATAAGCCACCAAGTTGAGCTACATGCTGCATACAAAGGGGACTCAGGTGAAAAAAAATAAAAAAGAGAGAGACTACGACAGAACTGTTGGCAAGAGGTACATACATCAATGCAGTTTCTGTTGGATGGACCTCCAAAACAGAAAATGAACTTTTCTGGATTGGCCCATTCTTGTGGATTACCACATCTATTATAGCTCACTGAGGTGGGATAATCTAAAGGGAAAGAAACTGGAGGGAGAAAACATTCACTTAAAACTGAATGGGGAGAAGGGTAAACTGAACTGCAGTGAGACAGAATGGGTCCCAGAACTGAAAATCTGAAAATGTAAGGAAAAGGGGTCACTGTTTGAGGGAGAGAATTTAAACAAATAATAGTAGATGGCGGAAACTCTGCATGAAAGTAAACAAAACAGATCAAGATTCCCAGAGAAGGAGAGAGAAAAGAAAGCTTTCTCCTCGAGGTAAAACAATTGCACAAAATGTGTTATTCTTAAAAATTGCACTGCATATCCAGGGCAAGAATCAGATGAAGAAGAGCTGAGAAAATCAGAGCAGTTCAAAATGGGCTATTCTAAGGACCTAGAAAAAGTCGGAAAGATGTCAAGGAAGAACCTTATCTCAAAACCAATCAGCAATAAGACCCTAGACAAGAGGGAGAAACTGACCTTCAGAGTTAATTCATCAAGATAATCAGATGCCCATTCATCAGCATGATAATAGAGATTAAAAAAAATATGTTATAGGCATACAAGAGCAGATTTGAACAGAGAGAAGAAAGAATCATTGAACTAGAAGACAGGCTAATCAACATCACATAGCCAGAAAAATAGATAGAGACAAGAACGGAAAAAATGAGAAGTACCCCCAAAGATTTGAATGACAACACAAAGTATACAAACATTTACATCATGGGTGTTCAAGAAGGAGAAGGAAAAGGAAAGGGGCAGAAAGAAAGAACAATTGAGGAAATAGTGGTGAGATTCCCAACTCTTATAAAAAACATAAAATACATATCTAAGAAAAGAAAAGTACTCAAAACAGAATAAATCCTATTAGACTGACTCTGAGACACATACTAATGAAGATGTGAAATATAAAAGGTAAAGAGATATTTCTAAAAGTAGCAAGATAAAAGTGATTCATCACATTCAAGGAATTTTACAAAAGACTGTCAACTTCTCATCAGAAACCATGGAAAAGGCAGTGATACGATATATTTAGGTACTGAAGTAGCAAAACTCCCAGCCAAAAATACTTCATCTGGCAAAACTGTCCTTCAAAATGAGTAGGAATTTAAAATATTCACAGAAAAATAGTGCTAAATGCTTACACAGAAAAAGAAGAAAAAGCTAAACTCAAAGACAGCTGCACACCTGGAGAAACAAAAAAAAAATAAGAAAGAGAGAGAGAAAGAAAGAACAGCAAACTAAACACAAAGCAATCAGAAGGAAATAAATAACAAAGATTATGGCAAAGTAAATCTGGCCATAACGTACAGCTTCAAATGGGAGGGAATATAAAATACAATGTGATCCATGCTTGGTGGCCAAACTCCAAAATGTGTTTATCAGTTTCAATGAATGTACCGCACAGATGAAAGATGTTGCTAATGTGGGGGGTGTGCAGGGTGAGGCATAAGGGAATCCCCTATGTATTCTCTGTAACATTTATGTAATCAAAGTATCTTTTAAAAAATAAAAAAGTTCAAAAAAATAAAATAAAATAAAAAGTAAATGAAATTGAAAATTAAAAAATAATAAAATGCATTAACAAAACCATAAGTTGGGTTTTTTAAATGATGAATAAAATGACAAACTACAACCTAGAATGACATAGAAAAAAAGAGAGAAGTTGCAAATAAATAAAATCACAAATTAGAGGTGTTACATTACTACTGACCCCACAGAATTTAAAAAAGGATCCTAAAAGGATAATATGAACAACAGTATGCTGACAAATTACACAACCAGATAAAATGGACAAATAGAAATACATGAACAACAGACACTGACTCTAAAAGAAATAGAAGATCTCAACAGACTAATTACAAGTAAAGTGGTTGAATGGGTCATCAAAAACCTCAAAAACCAACTTCAGATAAAGATACTACAAGAAAAGAAAATTACAGACCAATTATTTTTTCTGAAAGTAGATGCAGAAATCCTCACCAAAATACTACAGATTGAATCCAATAGAACATTAAACAAATTACACACAGTGATCAAATGGGTTTTATCCTAGGTGTGCTATAGTGGCTCAATGTAAGAAAATCAATTAATGTATCTTACCACATTAAGAAAACAAGGGTAAAAAAAACAAACACATGATAAACTCCATTGGTGTGGAAAAGACATTTGACAAAATCCAGCATACTTTCTTGATAAAACCACTTAGAAAAATAGGAATTGAAAAAAACATCCTGAACATGAGAAAGGGCATATATGAAATACCCACAGATAACATGATACTCTATAGTGAAAGATTGAAAGCTTTCTCTATAAGATCTGGAGCAAGACAAGGAAGCCCACTGTCACTACTGTTATTCAGCATTGTGCTAGAAGTTCTAGCCAGAGAAGTTAGGCAAGAAAAATAAATGAAAGGCATCCAAATAGGAAAGAAAGAAGCAAAACCTTCACTATTTGCAGTTAACAGGCATCCTGTATATAGAAAGTAAGGAAGAATCTACAGTAAAGCCCCTTGAGTTAATAAATGAATTTAACAAAGATGGTGGGGTACAAGATCAACATGAAAAAATCAGTAGGGTTTCTGTACATTAGTACTGAGCAATCTGAGGAGGAAGTTAAAAATATTATTTTTTATAATAGAAACTAAAAGAATCAAATATCTACAAATAAATTTAACCAAGGATGCAAAGGACTTGTGTACAGAAAACTACAAAAGATTGCTATAAAAAATCAAAAAAGACCTAAATAAATGGAAAGATATTTCATGTTCATGGCTTGAAAGACTAAATACCATTAAGACATCAATTCTATACAAAATAATTTACAGATTCAATAGAATCCTGATCAAAATCCCAACAACCTACTTTTGCAGAAATGGAAAAAACAATTATCAAATGTATTTGTAAGAGTTGGGGGCCCTCATGGGAAAAAAATTTTTGAAAAATAAAAATTAAGTTGGAGGATTTACACGTCTTGTATTTTAAGCTTCTTACAAAGCTAAAGTGGCCACAATAGCATGGTACTGGCACAAGGATGTATATATAGATGAATGGAATCAAATTAAGAGTACAGAAATATACCTGCATATCTACAGTCACTTGATTTCTAACAAGGTTGAATGTCCTCTCAATGGGGAAAGAATAGTCTCCAACTAGTGGTGCTGAGTGAGCTAGATATCCATAGAGCCCCTATCTCACACCAGATATAAAAATTAACTCAAAATTGATCAAAGACCTAAATATAAAAACCACGGGTATGAAACTACTGCATGAAAATGTAGAGAAGTATCTTCAGGATCTCATGTTCAGCAATGGTTTCTTAGATTTAAAACCCAATGCACAAGCAACAACAAAATAGGTAAATGTTATATATGACATCAAAATTAAAAACCTTTGTGCATCAAAGGACTTTGATATAAGGGTGAAAAAACAATCCATTTCATGGGGGAAAATTTTTGGAAATCACATATCCAGTGAAGGTTTAATATTGATAGTATATAGCAAAATCTTATAACTCAATAATAGAAAGACAAACACCCAATTAAAAAATGGGCAAAAGACTTGCAGAGACATTTCTCCAAAGAGGATATACAAATAGGTAAAAGGCACATGAAAACATGCTCAACATCACTAGTCATTAAGAAAATGCAAATCACAGCCACAATGAAATACCATTCCATATCCATTAAAATGACTACTATATTAAAAAAAAAAAAAAGAAACAGAAAAAAACAAGTGTTGGACAGGATGTGGAGAAATAGGAACGCTCATTTGTTGCTGGTAGAATGTTCAGTGGTGCAGTTGTTGTAGAAGACATTTTGGCTATATCCTCAGAAAACTAAGTAAAGAATTACCATGTGATCTGCCAACCCTCTCCTAGGTACTTATTCAAAAGAACTGAAAGCAGGAACTTTAACATATATTTGCCCACTAATGTCCATAGCAGCACTATTCACAATTGTCAAAATATGGAAAAAATCCAAGTGTCCATCAACCAATGAATGGAGAAACAATATGTGGTATATACATACAATGGCATATTAGTCATTAAAAATATATCATCCCGATACAAGTCAGACACAAAAGAATAAATATTGTATTATCTCACTGATATGAAATAATTGGTATAAGCAAACTTATAGTTAGACTCTAGATTATAGGTTTCCAAGGGCTTGGTTGGGAATAGAGAATGAGGAGTTAATGCTTAATTTGTAAAGAATTTCTATTTTAGTTTATTTGTAAAATTTTGGAAATGGATGCTTGTGACGTTAGCACAATATTGTGATGGTAGTTAACATCATTGCATTATATATGTGAATGTGGTTAAAAGGGGAAATTTTAGGTCATATGTGTGTTAGTAGAACATAAATTTAAAGATAAAACAGGACTGTATAATACAGTGAGAAAAAAAAGATAACACGAGGAACCTGTAGCACTTTTACCAGAATTTGGTTTTCTAATTCTGCACTAACTCAGTGACATTTTACATCCTGAGTTTGTTCAATGGGTATTTTAAATTGCAAGGAAAAAGTATTTTAAAAATGACTATTAATTAATTTATGACCCTTTTGTTTCACCCTGAGCAACATGCTATTAAAGAGAGAATGCAATGTTTCTTTAATCATGAGAACCTAGGAGCAGAGCGTCAAGGAAAAAAATGTTTCTTTGTTTTCAACTCTCTCCATTGCACATCTTTTGGTCCATACCATGTTGGCCTTGACTGGGAGTCTGAAAGCCCTTTCTCTGGTCACTCTCTTTCCCTTCCTATCTCCCCCGTGTTCTCCCTTGACCTTTTAAGTTCTTGTGTTTCCTTCTAGCAATGGTCCAGCACATTCCGGAAACACCTGCTGGTCTAAGGAATAAATACATTCTTCCTAGCTTTATCCTGGAAGGCTTATGAACATTCTCTGTTTTTCTTAGAGAAGGTTTATATTTTTCTTTGGAGTAGCAAACTTAAAACACAAGCAAACTTAGTTTTTGTATTTTTTAAATTACTGCTTATTTCTAAACACTTCATGTGTTGTTATATTAACATTGCTTGTGTCTTCCTCAGCTTTTACTAAAAATCCCCTCTTTTCTCTGGTGTGATGAGAGGTGTAACCGAAGTAAATGATGAAGATACAGGGGACTTTCCAGCTACATACTCATTCTAGAAATGTTTATTGAGTACCTACTAACTGTATGTCAGGTAGTTTGCTAGGACTAGGGGTTGCCAGATATAAATGGGGGACACCTTATGCTAAAGAATTTGCATTTGTTCGAAAAGGGTGGAGAGTCCAGGAAATAGACAAAATTAATACAATACGATCAACCCAAGATAGAATTAATTGCAGAATATTGTGGAGACATTGAATGCAGACTGGATTTTGTTTGGGTTGTGTTGGGATAGAAGGGAGAGATTACCAGTCAGTTTCAGATACTCATTCATTTAAAAAATACTAATTGAGTGCCTGCTTTGTGGTTCATACTACTAGATACTGGGAATAAAAATATGAATGGCCACACACTTTGCCTTAGAAAATCTCTGAATTGAATTGGGGAAGCAGAAAATTTTAAAAATTACATTTATTGATGACTTTGGTTCAACACACTATTATCCTGCATTTTGAGGAAAACACAAGAACCCTTGGAAAATCTTTATATGGTAAGAAGCTCAGTAACAATAAATCCCCATTAAGATTGGTCTTTGAGAAAAGACTTTTCCAGAGTTGAATAAACTAAACTTTAACATTTACATATGTAAACTTATCTCATAAATTTCTTGAGACTAAAATAAGATCATGAATACAAAGTGTCTTGTACAGTTAAGTGATTTTTATTAATAATAAAAATAGCTTCATTAATAATAATATTATTATATATTATTAATAATATATAATTATTATATATTATATAATTATTATTATCATTTCATTCATTGCAACTAGTTTTTCATTAATTCAACACAACTTAGACCAGATAACTGGATAGGCTTTAATTGTAATGTAAAATACCCTAAAAACGTGTTTGATTCTTCTCTCAGTTCAGAATCAACTCCAATAAGTTTTTCCCTAATAAATTCTCATATCCCAAAATGGTTTCAGGTACCACAATCGGTACCACGATCACTACTCATTTGAACAGAATGCAATTGTTATAAGTTAGTAAAATACCCTAGACACAAAACTGATGCGAGAATTACCTTATTACTTGATGAGTATTAGCCTAGTTAGAAGTAGACTGTTTTGCTCAGAAGAGAATGTGAGTTCATTTCAATGTTAATTAATAATCAGAACTTTAGAAAATTATAAAACTTTCATAATTTTGGAATCATCAATATGTTCTTCCCATGTCTCAAACTTTTAAAGAATTGTAAGGGACAGGTATATGCCTGGTTTGTTTTTATTTAAACATAGTAGTAATGTATAGATTTTGGAAATTAGCTAGAATTGAATTCAATCCTGCTCTGAAGGAATAGCCATTAATCTTAACACATCACTGATGTTACATATCCTTTCTCTCAACCTTAGAGCAGTTTTTTAAACTAAACATTTAGAAGATAAATAAATATGATTTATACATCTCATATATAAAAATGCTATAAGAAAAGTTTAAATTTAACTCAAAACATCTCTTTCTTAGTATGATTATTTTGAGTTTATTTCTAATAGTTTTATATTTGCTTTATTTATATGACTCTATTTATATTACCAGAAGCAGTATAATTAAATAAAAGTTGATGGCATCTTCAGAGCCTTCAGTTGTTTATTTCTTTTGTAGCTCTAGAAATTTAATCCAAGGAATTGAATTATGGACTGATCTGAAAATTTTACCTTAAGCTACCTTAACTCACATTCTTGCTTCTATAAGTGTAATAATATACTGATACTTTCTGGTTTTCTCTCATTTGCAGGACTGAACTTATATGACTCCTTCCTAGAGAAGAATACACACTACTAGTACAATTGACTATTTTAAACAAATATAATAGTTTCAAATTAAAGATGAAAAGGGAAAGAGAAAACCATAATGTTTCTTTAAAAGGATAGAAAATACCTTTCTCATATAATGTCATATAAATCATTGCCTTGATCAATATGTGTCAATTTATGATGCATGGAATTAATACACAAACTGCACACTACTTTCTTACTCATATATACCTTTTATCATTATGTTTTCTCTTGGTTGTTACTGAGTTGAAACTTTCTGGGCCTTTGAGGTTCGTCTCTAGGGTCAACATGTTTTCTCAGAAATTCTGACTATGTGTAAAAATGCAATAATTATTATGAGGTAAAGTTTGATACAATGTATTTACCTATTTCAACAATTAGAACTTCATTAGGAGTTGGTAAGTCTCCCTAATCTGGAACTATTTAAGCAGGAGCAAGATTCATTCAGTCAGACATCCTTAACTGTTTTTGGACATTTTTCTTTTATCATATTCTGCTACGCAGAAGAGCTGAGGAATGCAAAAATGAATAAAAATTATTTCTGACCTCAAGAAGTCCTAACAGTCATAGAGTCATAAGGCCTGTCCCGACCAGTATAAAATAGATATTTTTTAAAAAATCATTTGTTGAGCAATTGGTGATATATAGGGTTTTGTGCTACCCCTGGTGATACTGAGATGAATAAAACTCAGCCCCTGGTTATTGAACACATGTTGTATTGTGAGAAAGAAACTTCTAAAGGATTATGCAGTGTTTTACAATGAACTATAGATATTGTTTTAAATGTCATGGGACTACTGAAGAAAGAATATTTAATTATGCTTGGATAAAGGAAGGTATGACAGGAAAAATAACAAAAGCAATAACTTTGGTTTATTAATGACTAACATTTCTTTGTTAAGAAAGGTAGGGGAAGGACATTCCAGGTAAGAAAAACAAAATAAGGCAAAACAACAACTAACATTAATATAGTTAAAGAAATGAAACAAAAATATATATTTAGTGAACAGTATGCCATTAATTGTTGTAGTGAGACCTAATAGCATGCATAGGTTAAACAACTAAATTCTCATAGTTTAAATGAGTAGTCACAGTTATCTTTATTCCTATTTTACAGAAGTGGAAATTTTGGATAAAAGGAGAGTAGTATTTGCCCCCAAATCAGAAAGCTAGTAAGTAGTGATGGTACAATTTACTTAAGTCTGCGTAACTCCAGGGTTCCTGTTTTTAACTGCTTTCACTGTTTCAGGCAGTTGGAATTCAGAACTGAGATTCAAGCAGGGACTACAGGAGAGTCTTCTATGGATCGCTAAGTTATTTGAATCTCATCCTCTAAAGAATGGTAACCAATTAAATGACTTTAAGTAGGGACGTAATAAAATGTGAATTTGGAAGCATTATTCTGACAGAAATGTGGAGAAAATGAACTAACATATACCCCAATGTTTTATACTGATCACCAGTGTGGGATGCTTTAGAGCTGGGGAAAGGACCAAAAGAGAAGAGCAAATGGAACTCATATACAAAAACTTAAGATATTCCTTGTACTATATGTTCTGCATCTTACTTAATTACAATAATATTCTTGAAGGACTGGTGTGGTGGTTTGGAGCTATGTGGTCCAGAAAAAACTTTTTTCACAGTTATCCATGAAAGCCTTGTCTAGACTTTTTAGATCTTGTAAGATTACTCATTATTTTGTCTGCCAAACCACTTTCTATAAATGATTCTATTTATCAATTACATCTTATCCCCGTAAGAAAAATAAAGGAGTTTGAGTCATCAATAAATTTAGAATAACTATTTCCATCCTTTAGCCTTATTTGTATATTCTCCATCACCCTACCCTCCTGGTGTGTCATATCTTTGTCATGAGGATGTCATCCTAGAGATGTTCCCTCATGCATGCTTCTTTCGTTTTCTGAAAAAGAATATTTGCACAATTACCAAGAATTCACTAGTACTTAAATGATTTACTTTTCAAAAAGATCTCAAAATATTCATAACTTATGTCTGTTAGTTTTGAGTTTTCTGAGTTTCAGTAAAAATAAGCCAACTCATCAGCACCTCAAATTCAGTTCCTAATGAATAATTATCATTGACAATTTCCATCCACTATTTTCACAACTGGTACTCTTAGATTAATGGTCTGTGATTTAGAAAACAACTCATAATATCATACAGTTTTCTGCAGTGGGAAAAAATGGCAATAATGCTTTACCATTCTCAAGACAGTGACTAATACAGGAGGAAAACAAGCAAACAAATACAGGCAAGCAAGCAAAGTGATATTCCAAAGGGGAATTAAGTGAAGGGAAAATACACAGTTACCATTTGAAGAGTAAAAATATACAGCAGGAAATAATAAATATATTTTTGACTAGAAAATTAAAAACGTGCATCTTTCAAATTTGTTGTGAATCATCACTACAAATTCCTTGGCAGAACTCCAGGAATTCTAATTTAGTAGGTTTAAGATTAGACCTGAGGTTCTGCATCTTTAACAAGCTCTTAGGTAATTCTTATTCACCATAAATATTGAGAACCAGTGACCTATTTAATATAACACAAGAAGCAGAACATTTATAGCTCTTGTGAATGTCATCTATCTCTCCTTAATGCTGCAACTCAGATCTCTAGTTAAAGATGTTTGGAAATTATTCTGCTACACACTTAGGTAGATTTATAATGTTTATGAAACTGAAAAGTACTTGAAGTTATTTGAAAAATATAATCTTAGGGCTCACAAAAGATAGAAAGGTAAATAAATTGCAGAATCTTAAATGAAATCAGCTGTGAATAATAGCTTTGTCCATCTGAGGATAACAGCGCCAAATGGACTCAGAAAGAATAAAAGAAATTAAAATGGAATGCATATTCAGTTTAGAACTTACCTGGATTATTCATCAAACATTTTGATTGTTTTATTTTTCTGCCAAAATGTAAATAGAACTCTATTGAAAAGTATTTTAATATAAAGTCTCCTGGAAGGAATTTCTTAGAATCTCCATTAAAATGTATTTATTCCTTTTCTTTGTAGTGCATAGGTCCTCTTCAATGAGTGTAAATCTGCTGGGGTGATGTGCAACATTTTCTTGACCACCTCAAGTTGTCTAACTCCAATGGCTGAGCTTCAACATTCCCTTTTGTCTTTTTCCTCTTTGGATCCTTTAGTGTAGACTAATGGCTGCACAGAACAAACAATCTTAGTACTGGGATGGCGTTAAAAAGCTTGATTCTAACAAAGTTCTGAGGAGCTACAGAAGATACATAAATGACGTGTTAGATCTACAGGAATATTTTTCTGGGAATGCTTGGTTATACCTCTTATATTTAAGTGATTTTTCTCATAATTTATATATCTATAAGGAACATCATGTCTGATTAGGTTAGTGTAACATTCATACATTTATGTAACTTTTGAAATAAGTTATATTAACAAAACCTTGGGTTAGCTAAATTAACTTTGGGGTCTGTAAGATATGACAGACTGAGGAAAACATTGGAACAGACATTATTTCGGGTTCCTTCAGGTCCAGCATTTAAGAATATATGATTATAGAATTTAGCCATGTGATAAATATTTTCAAATGCTGCCTTCTATATTATTGAAAGAAATTTGCTGGCATTTTAAGGTATGGGATAGTGACACAAAAGCTATCTTGATATTCAGTCTGGTGGAGAATCCTTGAAATAGTGATATAAATGGATTCTAGGTAAATTATTTTGTAAAATACACAACTAATTTTAAAATATGAAAAATTGTTGATGGACTTCCTGCTTTACCTAAGACATGTGGAGAACTGGAAAGTGTGTCTTCCCCATGCTTATGATAAGAAATCCCTATAAAACTGCACACTTATGATAATTTTGAAATTCTTCAATGAACTGAAATAATAGACAAAACAACTAAAATCTAGTGAGAGAGAGGGATTGCAGGGATGAAACCAGACCTTGCAGGGAGAAACTAGTCCCAAACATTTGCTTACCTAGGGCAGAACATGCCAAGCAACATATAAGCCAGCAAGATGATTCAGCTTAAAGTTTTTAATGAATACCTAAAGGGAGAGTGTGGGCTATCATAAGAATATGAAGTCAATGAGGACCACAGCTATAATGGAGCTTCCTCCTATTCAGTGTTTTCCTAAAAAAACTCCATGAGACACGCATGCAGAAGATTGAGACAAATTTTTAAAAGCTTCCATGTTGCTGACTGGAGAAGGGAAACAAGAGCCAAGGTCAAAATTCTTCATATCCCTTAATTCCTCTAAGAAATAAAAGACAAACTGAAAGGGAAGAAGAATAAAAACTGTCACCTTGGAAGTTGTGGAACTGCACTTGGAGGAAAGAAATAAGGCGGAAATCTGTGTCCCAAGGGGAAGGGCATGAACTTATACTAGTCTCACCATTGCAACTGGAGAATATTCAGGAAGATTTGTGAAGGTCAAATTTGAGAGCCAGGTTCAGTGTCTGCTTAAGATTGAGACATAATAAGAACATTAGAGAACAACACTTCCCTTACCTCCACCACCAGGCTAAAAAAGGTTGGCGTATAAAAATTACAAAGGAATATAGCTGGAAGAAATGCAAGAAAGCAGATTCTCTCTGTAGAGCAGTGTATTAGGAAGAACCCATTCATTCCAAATGGAGATCAGACATTGGGGAAAATCCTCTGGAAAACCAACCAACAAGTTATCACTAAAGGAATTTACTAAAAAAAAAAAAAAAATTAAACCAAACACAAGTTGTGACTAGATTAAATCTTCACATTAAAAGCTTTGCAAAGGAAAGGCATTCGTTTTTTTTAATTTTTTAAAAAGATTTATTTATTTATTTCTCTCCCCTCGCCCCCCCCTCCCCCCAGTTGTCTGTTCTCTGTGTCTATTTGCTGCGTTGTTTCTTTGTCCACTTCTGTTATTGTCAGCAGCAGGGAAATCTGTGTTTCTTTTTGTTGCATCATCTTGTTGTGTCAGCTCTCCGTGTGGGTGGTGCCATTCTTAGGCAGGCTGCACTTTCTTTCGTGCTGGGCGGCTCTCCTTACGGGGCGCACTCCTTGCGCATGGAGCTCCCCTATGCAGGGGACACCCCTGGTGGCAGGCACTCCTTGCACGCATCAGCACTGTGCATGGCCCAGCTCCACACGGGTCAAGGAGGTCTGGGGTTTGAACCGCGGACCTCCCATGTGGTAAACGCCCTAACCACTGGGCCAAGTCCGCCACCCGGAAATGCATTCTTATCTCTAAGCATAATATACTTCTCTCAGTCTTCGCTGTCCTATAAACAGGTCCTGCTTTCAAATACAAAAAAAAAAAAAAAAATGACAGAGTACACAAGAAGACAAGGAAAAATACTATTTGAAGAACAAAGCAACTACCAGAACCAGACGGGATACTTCAGTGATGTTGGAACACCTACATAGGGAATGTAAAATAACTATGATTAATATGTTAAAGTCTCTTTAAGGAAAAAGTAGACTACATGCAATGTCAGAGAGGTAATTTCTGCCCAGAAAAAAATGCAATTATAGGAAATAATTAAATGGAAATTGTAGAAAACAAAAATACAGGCAATTAGATAAAAATATATTTGATAAGCTCATCAGAATCTCAATATAGCAGAGGAAAGAATCTGTGAACTCGGAGAAACCTCAATAGAATTCACTGAAATTGAATCACACAGAGAAAAGATGATGGAAAGAGGAGAGGAAGATGAGGAGAAGGAGGAGGAGGATAAAGAGGCAGAAGAAGCTGAAGCAGAAGCAGTGGAAGAACAGGAAGAGAAGGAACAAGAAGAGCATCCAAGAGCTGTGGGACATATTGAACAGCATAATACATAATTGGAATCATAAAAAGAAGGGAGAGAGTAAGGGACAGAAGAAATATTTGAATATTTCAAAATTTTGAATGGCCTCAAATTTTCCAGACAGTAAAACATTATATCACAAACTCAGAAGACCATGAGCATTGGAAAAAATTCCTAATAAATCTTAAAGACAGAGAAAAAAGAAACACTACTTACAGTGGGGCAAATCTAAGGAGTACAGAAAACTTCTCATCATAAACCATGTAAACAAGAAGACAATGGAGTCACATCTTTAAAGAAATGAAATGCTAAAATGTGAACAAAGAATTCTGTACCCAGTGAGAATATCCTTGAGTAAAGTGATTAATTTAACCTGAAAACAAGCAAAAGAAAGGAATTCAGAAAGAATATAGAAAAAATCAATAAAACGGAAAATAGAAAAGCAACAGAAAAATCAGTAATGTTGATAATACTTCAGCCGGCCTAACCAAGACAAAAGATACCAGTCACAAATCATCACTGTCATAAATGAAAGGCAAGGCAATGCTAGGGGTCACAAAGACTTTGAAAAGGGCAATATTACAAACACTAATATGCTCAAAAATTTGGCATCTATTGCTGTAGAGATGAATAGACCAATTCCTTGAGAGAGAGAAACTACCAGAATTCAAAGAAGAATAAATATATGAAGTCAATACACGTACCATTATTAAAGAAAATTAATTTTTATTTGTACAACTGTCAAAAAGAAAAATCCAGGGACTTCCGGCAAGATGGTGGCTGAGTGAGCTTGCCTTGCCGTCTCTCCTGGGAAGAGGCAGCTGGGCACCGCTGGAGGTTCTCCGGGACCAGGCTTTTTCAGGATTTTTTCAGGGCAGGAAGTGTCTGGACATCGATTTGGTGGGAAGGTAACGGAAAGGACTGGTCTATAAGATATAATTTGGGACTTTTCAGGAGGGGGAGGCAAGATGGCGGCTGAGTGAACTTCCCGGTTACTAGCTCCTGGGGGGAATCGGCTGGGAGGCGTCGGAGACTCTTTGGGACCGGCTGTTTCGGGATTTTTCCTGGTCCGGAGGTGTCTGGACATCGATTTGGAGGGAAGGTAACAGAGAGGATCCATCTGTGAAATATACACGGAGATCCCAGCTACGTGTGGAGGATTCCCTCCTTGGGTAGGTGGAGCCGAGGCAGCTAGCACCGTGCGGAGCCCCGGCGGGCGGGAGAGCCGAGCCGCGCTGTGCCGCGGCGGGCGGCGGGCGAAGGAGACAAGCCCAGCTGAGCCTAGCCGCGCCGCGGCGGGCGGTGGGCGGGAGAGCCGAGCCGCGTTGCGCCGCGGCTGCGGGCGGTGGGCAGGGAAGCCGAGTCCGGCGGAGCCCGGCTGAGCCGCGGCGGGCGGGGGAGCCGAGCCCAGCCACACCGCGCCCGGCGGTGGGCGGGAAAGCCAAGCCCAGCCGAGCCCAGCCGAGCCCAACCGAGCCGCGGCCGGCGGCGGGCAGGGGACCGGAGCCCAGCTGAGCCCAGCCGAACCTGGCGGCGGGGTTTCTGTTCTTTGTGTTGTTTTTTTTTTTAATTTTTTAATTTTTTTATTTTTTATTTTTTGTTGTTGTTGTTGTTCTTTTTTTTTTTTTTTTCAATCCTCTCTTTCTTGTCCCCAATATTCTTCTTATACTATTTTACCTTAACAATACAATAGGTCCTACAGGAAATACCTCACATTTGCTGGGTTTCCTCACCCTCCACTGCCTCATTTCTCTGTGAATAGATTTAGCCTATCTACACTATCCCCTTTCCCCTACAACTTGATATCCTCCACCATCTGCTATCTATCCTATATTCCATCTCCCTTTCTTTGATCCACAAAGTGTCTAACTCTTAATTTCTAATACCTTTGTTTAGTTTTCCATCTGGTATTCGTCCCTGAAACTATTACCTTTCTTTTCTCTTTCCCTCTCTCACGAAAACAATAGCCTCTTAGTACGTACCACATTCCTCCCATATTCAGTCGTCTACCTCATTATAGGTACTTTCCTACTACTATAACTCTACACAATTTACATGATCTAACCTCCATCCTCCCAGAACTCATATTGTTGCTTTGTAAACATATATCACCAATACTACTTCACACTTTTTCCTTCCTTACACAATTGACTTTCCCCAGCACTAATACTTTCCTTTAAAGTGAGCTTAACTAGCAATAAGAAATTGGAATAAGAAGAACAAAGTGACAAAGAGAAGATATAACACTTACGCAAAAACAACAGCTAATTAATCTCCAAGACTAGACAAAGAAGCTAAGGAACTGATTAAACCCGTCAAGAAAAAATGTTGACAAGACAGCAACAAAAATCTACAAACCAAACCAGTAATCAGGAAAACATGGCTGAATCCAATCAACAAACTGAAAATCAGGAAGGGGGGCAGGACTTCGCACAAGCAATGAAAGATCTCAGAACATTTATCACCGACAAATTTGATGAAGTAATGAAAGAGGTTAACAGCGTGAAGACAACACTTGGAGGGGAAATTGCAGACATGCACAAAAAAATAACAGATATGATGGAAATGAACACCACAATTCAAGAAATCAAAAATACACTTGCAGCAAATATCAGCAGACTAGAAGAGGCAGAGCAGAGAATTAGTGATGAGGAAGACAGTGCATTGGAAATCAAACAGATAGTAGAAGTGGTCAATAAAAAGGTAGAAAAAATCCAGATAGGACTTAGGGACCTGAATGATAATGCAAAATGCTCAAACATACGTATTATAGGCATTCCAGAAGGAGAAGAGAAGGGAAAGGGGTCAGAAGGAGTGTTGCAGGAAATAATGAATGAAAACTTCCCAAATCTACTGAAAGAGACAGATGTACATATCCAAGAAGCACAGCGCACTCCACTGGTCATAAACCCCAACAGGCCCACCCCAAGACATATACTTGTCAAATTATCCAATGCTCAAGACAAAGAAAAAATTCTAAAAGCAGCAAGAGAAAAGAAAACCATCACATACAAGGGAAACTCCATAAGATTAAGTGCTGATTTCTCATCTGAAACGATGGAGGCAAGAAGGCAGTGGTATGATATAGTCAAGGTACTAAAGGAAAAAAATCTCCAACCAAGAATACTCTATCCAGCTAAACTAGCATTCAAAAATGATGGAGAGTTCAAAATATTCACAGATAAACAGAAACTGAAAGAGTATATCAACAAGAAACCTCCCCTTCAAGAAATTCTTAAGGGAATTCTGCAGGAAGAAAGGAAAAAACAGGACAGTCAGAGATGGAGGAGAGTGTAAAAGCAACAAGAAAGACAAAAATAGAAGGGGAAATACAGACCAATTTCTCTAATGAACCTAGACGCAAAAATACTTAACAAAATACTTGCTAATCGTATTCAACAACACATTAAACGAATTATACACCATGACCAAGTGGGATTTATCCCAGGTATGCAAGGATGGTTCAACATAAGAAAATCAATCAATGTAATACACCATATAAACAGATTGAGAGAAAAAAACCACATGATTATATCTATAGATGCAGAAAAGGCATTTGACAAAATACAGCACCCCTTCCTGATAAAAACACTCCAAAAGATCGGAATACAAGGAAACTTTTTGAACATGATAAAGAGTATATATGAAAAACCTAAAGCCAACATTGTTTACAATGGCGAAGTCCTGAAATCCTTCCCTCTAAAATCAGGAACAAGACAAGGATGCCCATTGTCTCCGCTCCTATTTAACATTGTCTTGGAAGTACTGGCTCGAGCACTGAGACAAGAACCAGATATAAAAGGCATTCAAATTGGAAGGGAAGAAGTCAAAATTTCATTATTTGCAGATGACATGATCCTATATATAGAAAACCCTGAGAGATCTTCAACAAAGCTCCTAGAACTCATAAATGAGTTTAGCAAAGTTGCAGGTTATAAGATCAATGCGCAAAAATCAGTAGCATTTCTATACACCAATAATGAGCAAGATCAGGAGGAAATCAAGAAACAAATACCATTCACAATAGTAAATAAAAAAATCAAATACTTAGGAATAAATTTAACTAAAGAGGTAAAAAACTTATACATCGAGAACTATACAAGATTGTTCAAGGAAATCAAAGAAGACCTAAATAAATGGAAGAATATTCCCTGTTCATGGATAGGAAGACTGAATATTATTAAGATGTCTATCCTACCAAAACTAATCTACACATTCAATGCAATCCCAATAAAAATCAACACAGCCTTCTTTAAGGAACTAGAAAAACTAACTATGAAATTTATTTGGAATAAAAAGAGGCCCCGAATAGCCAAAGACATATTGAAAAAGAAAAACGAAATAGGAGGAATCACACTTCCTGACTTCAAAACATACTACAAAGCTACAGTAGTGAAAACAGCATGGTACTGGCATAAGGAGAGACACACAGACCAATGGAATCGAATTGAAAGTTCAGATATAGAACCTCATGTATATAGCCATATAATATTTGATAAAGCCACCAAACCCTCTCAACTGGGAGAGAATGGCCTATTCAACAAATGGTGCCTGGAGAACTGGATAGCCATATGTAGAAGAATGAAAGAGGATTACCATCTCACACCTTATACAAAGATCAACTCTAGATGGATCAAAGACCTAAATATAAGAGCCAAGACCATAAAGACCTTAGAAAGCAGTGTAGGGAAACATCTACAGGACCTTGTAATAGGAAATGGCTTCATGAATATCACACCAAAAGCACGAGCAGCAAAAGAACAAATAGATAAATGGGACTACCTCAAAATTAAAGCCTTCTGCACCTCAAAGGAGTTTGTCAAGAAAGTAAAATGGGAACCCACACAATGGGAGAAAATATTTGGCAACCATATATCTGATAAGAGACTTATAACTTGCATATATAAAGAACTCATATATCTCGAAAACAAAAAGATAAACAACCCATTTAAAAAATGGGAAAAAGATTTAAACAGACACTTCTCCAAAGAAGAAATACAAATGGCTAAAAAGCACATGAAAAAATGCTCCAAATCCCTAGCTATCAGGGAAATGCAAATCAAAACTACAATGAGATACCATCTTACTCCCATAAGATTGGCAGCCATGAAAAAAACAGTAGAATACAAATGCTGGAGAGGATGTGAAGAAAGGGGAACACTCATCCATTGCTGGTGGGAATGCAGAAGGATCCAACCATTCTGGAGGACAGTTTGGCAGTTTCTCAAAAAATTATCCATAGATTTGCCATATGACCCAGCAATACCACTGCTGGGTATATACCCATCAGATCTGAAAACAAGGACACAAACCGATATATGTACACCAATGTTCATAGCAGCATTGTTCACCATCGCCAAAAGTTGGAATCTATCCAAAAGTCCATCAACAGATGAGTGGATCAATAAAATGTGGTATATACACACAATGGAATACTACTCAGCTGTAAGAACCAATACACTACAATCGCACGTGATAACATGGATGAACCTTGAGAATCTTATGTTAAGTGAAGCAACCCAGGCATTGAAGGACAAATACTATATGACCTCAATGATATGAAATAAGGTAACTGCCTCAGAGAGCTAGAGTCTGGAAAAGTGGCTTACTGGAAATCGGGGGGTGGAGGAAGGATGTGAGTTAATGTCTGTAGGGGTGGAATCTGTGATGAGCTGGGGGTAAGTATGAGCACAAAGAAGGGACAAAATGGGGGCAAGGGGTTACCTTCGGGTGGGGTTTTCTGGGTTTGAGGGGGGCTGGGGATGGGAAGAGGGGTAATATGGTCCAAGAAATAGGTGGGAGGGAGGGGCAACATACAAACATGGGAGAGTGCCAGAACTTCGTTGAGAACTAAATGTTGAGTAAAACGTATCAAAGTATAAATAGGAGGGTCACCTGGTTAGGACGCTCAGGGGGTATGGTCTGATGCGGGATGGACTCCGGAGGGAATAGCTGAAGGCTCATTTTGCCAAGGTGGGTTCTACCATTGGGTGGGGTGGACCCATATCCTGGGGAAGACTAATGCCGTCGAATAGAGAGAACTGTATCTCTCGCGAGAAAGGACGGCTCCCAGGGCATTAGATTGGCAGGCGTTGTGGGCCCTAAGGGGAGGGGAAAATGGATGTGCAATGGATAGAACAAAGGTAAATAAGGGGGCAAAAGAGGAGTTATGTGAGAGTACACGAGGATGAATATAAAACAGCTAATATTACACCAAAAACATATAGGGGACGACAGACTAATAATGAAAACCATAAGACAAAACATAGGATAACTAAAAAATTTAGAAAACTGTACAACCTAAAGTATGGACCACATAGTAAGCACAAATGTTACCTTGTTTGAAAACTATAGTTTTGGAACCTGTACATCAGTTTCAGGAAATATGATATGAATAAGTTAAAAGATTATTGCTGTGCAAGGGAAAAGGTTTTATGGTGGATCTGGGGAAATACTGTATATTGTATATATGAATTTCAGTGACCTAAGACTCTTCTGAAGCTGACATTATGTTGGGATTCACTTTACGGGAAGTTTTGGATCACAGAGTGCTTCAACAATGGCAGCGGAGGAATACTGATATGGGATGTTATTGACAGGATATATATGGTTGACAGGGAGTTATACAGGGCATATGCCCAGGGTATATGGTAATGTCTATATATACTCATAGTGGAAACAATTAAAAACAACAGCTGGGGGGGGGTACTGGGCTCCTGGCCGGGGGGTCACCGTTGTGGGCCCTGGGAGAGCAGCGGCAATCCTCCAGGTGCAACGGCAAGAACCAGGAAGGAAGGAGGGCCCAACAGTGGGCTCTTGATACTAATGGCTACACTTTTGAGCCTATGCACCTGTAATAAGAACAAGGCCTAGAGCAGCATTGTGCCTGGGGGTTTCCTCCTGACAGCCTTCATGTTACTCAAATGTGGCCAATCTCACAGCCAAACTCAGCATGTAGATGTGATGCATTCCCCCCAGCGTGGGACACGACACCCGGGGATGAGCCTCCCTGGCACCGAGGGATCACTACCACATACCAGCTGAAGAAGCAACTAGAAAATGACCTTGAATTAAAGATTCAATGCGGAACAGCAGAATATACCTGTCTACATATAATAACATGACTTCGGGAAGCGGTTTGACCTAATGTAAGGGGGAAATGGAAAGGAGAAATGAGATTATAAGGCTGTGAGTCTCTAAAAAAGAGTCTGGAGGTTGTCAGAAGGAATACCCCTATGTACAACTGAACAGAGTCTAAGAGACAGATAAGGTAGATACAACCCCAGGTATTGGTTCTTTTGAGGGATAAAGAGACCCACGGGTTCTATGGTCATGGCAGAAGGGGTTCACTGCCACGACAGATGGCCCTTCTTTGGAGCTGGTGTTTCTGCGTGATGGAAATGGACTCAGAGGGGATCTCTTTTCACAAGACTTGCATGCTACTTTATTGGAATTGTAGTTGGTGCTGAGTTTAAGATATATGTAGGGGATTTGAATCTCTGGACTGATAATATGACACCCAGGCCCAGAGCCTCAACAGACTTCAGCTCCTACACTTTGACTTATTGGACTTACTCCACTCAGCTAACATGGAGTTAAAGAAGGTCAACCACCACAACATGGAGCCTAGAGTGTCTACAACTAGAAGCGGGAAGAGTGCATCCAGTACCCATGTGGAATCTAAGCCCTCACTTGACATAGGTGTGCAATGGACACAACCAATCCAATGTCCACAGAGGAAATGTGAAATGGGTGTGGGAACTGTAGCCATGGTGGCTGCTGGGTGTGGGGAACGGGAGGAAGAGATGAGATGTGGAGGCGTTTTCGGGACGTGGAGTTGTCCTGGATAGTGCTTCGCGGACAATTACGGGACACTGTAGATCCCCCCAGGGCCCACTGGATGGAACGTGGGAGAGTCTGGGCTATGATGTGGACCATTGACTATGGGGTGCAGTGATGCTCAGAGATGAACTTACCAGGTGCAATGGATGTATCATGATGATGGGAGAGAGTGTTGCTGTGGGGGGAGTGGGGGGCGGGGGCGGTAGGGTTGAATGGGACCTCATATATTTTTTTTAATGTAATTAAAAAATAATAATAAATAAATATTAAAAAAAAAAGAACCCTCAAAAAAAAAAAAAAAAAAGAAAAATCCAGGCCCAGATTGTTTCCCTAGCTTGTTTTATTAAAGATTTAAGGGAAAAAATACCAGTCTAAGCACTTTCAACAAGAAAATAGAATGTAACACTTCCTAACTCATTTTATGAGATTAGCCTTAAAATAATAACAAAAACTTGAAAAAGATAATACATACATACATACATACATACATACATACATATATATGTATACCAGTATCCATTTTTAACATAGTGGCATATTGAAAAATATTCTTAATGAAGTATTAGCAAATTTATATACTGATATGTGAAAATGATAGTACCTCATGACCACGTGTGGTTGATCTTAGGAATGCAAGGCTGTTTCAACATTTGAAAGTCACAGTAAATAACCATTTTAGCAGACTAAATTAGAAAAATCATAAAATTATATCAATAGATCCAGAAAAAGCTTGTGACAAAATTCAACACATATTCATGTTTAAAACACTTATCCAATAAGGAACAAAAGAAGGAACTTCCTTAACCTAATAATGGGTATCTACACTAAAACACACAGGAGTATAATGCCCAATGACCAGAGATTGAATACATTCATCCTAATATCCAGAACAGGTAAGGATGTCTTTTTTCACCCATCCTACCCATCATACTGGAAGTCATAGTCAATGTAATATGGCAGGAAAAAGAAATAAAACACACGCAGATTGTAAGAAAAGAAATAAAACTGCCTTTGTTCAATCAATTTGATTATCTATTTGGAAAATTTATTATAAAAGAATCTATTAAAAAAACCCTAGACCTATTAAGTGAGTTTATCAAGATTGCAGCATTTGTGGCACAAATACAAAAGATTATCACATTCCTGTAATCTAGCAACAAATAATTGGAAAATTGGAATTTAAACACACACAAACTAATGCTGCATGTAATAGCACAAAAACAATTGTAATGCTTAAGGATAACTCTAATAAAATTGTTGAAGGATCTCTATGCCTAACAATACAAATTACAGATGAGGGAAATCAAGAGGGTCTAAATAAATGGAGAGGTACAACATGTTCATGAATTGTAATACGTAGTATTGCTAAGATGTTTATTCTCTCCAGTGACTTTTTAAATGTGATATAATCCCAAAATAACTCAGCAAAATTTTTGTAGATACTGACAAACTCAAAATTTATATGGAAACACAAAGGAACTGGAATTGTTAAATAGTTCTGGAAAAGAAGAGAAAATGCTATAGGACTCATACTACCTGGTTTCAAGATTCACTATATAGTTATTGTTATCAAGATAGTAAGATTTTGGGAAAAGGCTATGCACATAGATCAGTGAAACACTATAGAGAGTCCAGAAATAGAGCCACACAAAGTTAACTGTTTTTTATTTGTTGGTTGGTTTCATACAAGTGAAAAGGCAATTTAACTGAGAAAGAATAGGTTATCTACTAATTGTCCTGGAGCAAATGGGTGTCCAAGGGTTCTTGGGTGTCCATAAGAAAAAAAATGAATGTCAACAAAACCTCACATATATTTATTGATAAAAATTTATCATAGACCCAAATGGAAAACATAAAACTATAAAACTTTTAGAAGAAAATGTAGCAAAATAAACTATGTGAACTTGGATTTGGTGATGTTTTTGGATAAAATACCACAACCTAACCCATAAAATAAAATAAAAAAGATAAATTGGATTTAATCAAGATTTTAGAAATTGTT
Organism: Dasypus novemcinctus; assembly: GCF_030445035.2. Classification (NCBI taxonomy): domain Eukaryota; kingdom Metazoa; phylum Chordata; class Mammalia; order Cingulata; family Dasypodidae; genus Dasypus; species Dasypus novemcinctus. Next base: position 40,468,761 of record NC_080697.1, read on the forward strand.
ATGTAAAAGACACTAAGAAGGGAAGAAAAAGACAAGATACCTATGGAGAGAAATGTTTGCAAATAGCATATCTGATAAAAGATTTGTATGCAGAATATATAAAGAAAATCTTAAAACTCAACAATAAGAAAACACATAACTCAATAAAAATATGGGGAAAGGCCATTAAGGAAACACAAATTAAAAGAAAATTGAGATATCACTAAACATCTATTAGAATGTTTAAACTGCCCCAAACCCCACAATACTAAGGACTGATAAGGATGTAGAACAACAGGAACTCTCACTTACTATTGGTGTAAATGAAAAAATTTGACAACCACTTTGGAAAACAGTTTGGCAGTTTCTCAGATTAAACATAGCCTTCCTATTTAACCTTGTAATCCCAGTTCTGGACATTTACACAAATTAACTGAAAATTTAGATTCAATCAAAAACCTATACACATAGAACCTATACACAAGATGTCCTTCAACAGGTGAAGGAACAAAACAATGTGGTGTATCTATACAATGGAATACTATTCAGAAATTAAAAAGGAATGAATTTGTCATGTAACATCATGGATGAAACTTTTTTTCCTCATCCCCTTTTTTAAATTAATTATTTTTATTTTTAAAGTTGTTTTAGATTACATAAATGTTACATAAAAAATACAAGGGATTCCCATATGCCCCTCTCCCTCCACCTCCTACACTTTCCACTTAAACAACATTCCTCATCATTAGTGTGGTACATTTGTTACAATTGATGAACACATATTGAAGCATTGCTACTAACTATGGATTACAGTTTACATTATGGTTTACACTCTATCCTGCACAATTTTGTAGGTTCTGACACAATATACAATTGCCTGTATCCATCACTGCAATGTCATGAAGGACAACTCCAATGTCCTGAAAATACTTCCATATTATACCAATTCTTTCCTGTCCCCATCACTCAGAACCTCTGATAGCCACTGCCTTTACATCAGTGATAAGAGTTCTTCCATTCCTAGAATAATAATAAGTCTATAGTAGAATTTTAATGTCTACTACAGTCCATCGTTCATTCCCCAATCTTCAGGATTTGGTGATGCAGATGCCCACTGCTTCTTATTGAGAGGGAGCTTAAATCCCATGGAACAGATGGATGGAACTATCTTGCTTGCAGTTGGAGACACTCCCTGTTCCTTGGGACAGGTGTTATCCACCAACATATCCTTGTTTGTTGTCTAGGAACTAACAAGGTGTTGCAACTCTGCTGAAATTCAAGGCTCTACTGGCCTATGGACAGGTCAAAGATTTAAGTCTCTAGGACATATATTTACCAAGAATACTGCTAACTATAGGTTCAAGAAAAAGGATCAGAAAAAACAGGTGTAGAAAACCTATAAATCAGTCTAACACTGGGGAGCATAAATTCCAAAGTAAGGCCCCCTGACAGGGTGCCAAATTCTCGAGCTCTCTGCCCTCCTTATAGTTTCTGGGTGTTTCTAGAGACCTCAAGAGCCCCACTATTTGAGGCACTATTTGCTGTGGCAGTCAGTGAGATCCAGCTGAGACTTGCTAATTGTAACCTCTGGAATGACCTCCTGACTCACTTTGAAGTCTCTTAGCCATAAAAACTCATTTGTATGTACCATTTTTCCCTTTTGGTCAAAATCTTTTTCCAGACACATTGCTAGTTGGCACCTGGTAATAATCCCTCAGTGCCAGAGCAGCACATCCCTGGGAGTCATGTCCCTTGCTGGGGGAAAGGTAATGCATTTATATGCTAAGTGTGACTTAGAGAGAGGCCACATTTAAGCAACAAGGAGGCTTTCACGAGGTAACTATTAGGCAACACGTAATACTAGGGTAAGCTTCAATTTTATAAGAAAAGGTTTTTAAGTACAAGAATCAATATCAAGGGCCTGCTGTAACAGTCTGTTTTCCTAAACTAGGCACTGCCCTTGCACTTGGAGGATTCTTGCTATCCTATTAGAGAATGTAGCAGAAGTCCCCAGAATGGGAATTCAATGTTCTTTCAGTTATTGTGTGGATCTCCACCCACTGAGACAATGCCCATGAACACTTGAACATGCCCCAGGTGAAACACTTCCTATGCATCCCCCCATCACTGACACCCTACACCAATGATCTTCTCTGCCACTGTTGTGACCCTTCTGTGATCCAAAATCTCTCCCAAAATTAAGATACTCTCCCAAAATTAAGATAACAAAATAACCACATAAAATTAATAAGAAAATGTATTAATAATTTCTAAATAACCAATAAAATTTTTAAAATTAAATTTTAAATAATAAAAAATAAAAAATAAATTTTAAGACATTGTGTCTTTCGTCACTGTAAGATCTGTTGTCCTGTATGTAAAGTGACATTTTCTTGCATATATTCCCCCAGTTTCTCATTTTTTTTTTCATTTTCTCTTCATAGAAGCTTTAGGATACAGAAAAGTCACATAGAGAATATAGAGGAATCACATATACCCAGCATCCTCCACCTTCTCCCCTCGTCATATTCATATTTTGCATACAGATGTTACATTTATTACAAATATTGAACCATTATTACTATGATCAATAGTTTACATTATAGTTTACATTTTTGATGTTCACATTTATAGTATTTGATGAAACTTGAAGTGGCCTGTATCCATTATTGCAAGATAATGCTTAACAACTCTAACCCTAAAAATGCCCTATGTTCCTTCTACTCTATTCTTCCCTCCTACCCTCAGAACCTAAAGTAACCACTAACTTTCAATTTTTGAAGAATAAGATTCAGGGTTTGACATATTGGTCTGTTTTCTTTTATTGAGCACTGCCTATGTCCTTGAGGGATTCTTGTCCTTCTAATTAAGAACATAGCAGGACTCCCAGGATGGGAACTTGATATTTTGTTTATTGTGTGGGTCTCTACGCATTGATATAGCACACTATGACAAGATGAACCCTTAGAAGCCTGCACCAGGTGCACCGTCTTCCACATAACCCTCACATCTAACATCCTACACCAGTAAACTTCCCCTGTCCTATTTGCCAAAGCAACATTCCTGACATTGTAGTTTTAATCACAGACCTGCAAATTCCCAGAGTTTACCTGTTTTTTTCCCCAACCCTCCTCCCAGCTCCATGGACAGTCTAACCTAATGCCCTTACCCTACTCTCCCTCACAGACCACCACCGTCAGTCTTAATCACATCACTGTACCACTGTCACACTAATCCACTGCGCAAATACACCCTTGTACTTTATAGCATATTTTGTCCATATGGGCATCAGTTCACTTCCTTCTACTCCCTTTCTTTCTCCTGTAAACCTGTCTTCCAGACTCTAGCTCTGTGTGCCTGCTCAATTTGTTTAATTCACATCAGTGAGGTCATGTAATGTTTGTCTTTCAGTGCCTGGCTTACTGCACTCAGTATAAGGTCTTCAAGGTTTATCCTTGTTACCCTGTGTGTTAATACTGCATTTGTCCTTATAGCTCAGTGTGTATATACCACAGTTCGCTTATCCATTCATCTATTGAGGGACATTTGGGCTGCTTTCAACTTTTGGCAATAGTGAATAATGCTTCTATGAACATTGGAGTGTATATATCTGTTAGTGTCCTTGCTTTCAATTCTTTGGGTATATACCCAGCAGTGGGATTGCTGGATCATATGGCAGTTCCATAGTTAGCTTCCTCAGGAACTGCCAAACTGTCCTCCACCTTGCCTGGATCATTCTCTAGTCCCCAAAGCAGTGGATAAGTGTTCGTTTTCCTCCACACCATCTCCAACATTTATAGTCCTCTGTTTTTTTAATAGCTGTCTATCTAATGGGTGTAAGATGATATTTCATTGTAATTTTGATTTGCATTTTCCTAACTGCTAGTGATGTTGAGCACCTTTTTATGTGCTTTTAGCCATTTGTATTTCTTCTTTGGAGAAGTGTTTAGTCAAATCACTGATCCATAATTTAAATAGTCTATTTGTCTTTTTATTTTCAAGATGTAAGATTTCTTTATATATGGTATATATTAGGCCCCTGCATACATTTTGTTCCCAAATACTTTCTCCAATTGAATGAGCTGTCTTTTCACTTTCTAGACAAACTTCTTTGAAGCTCAAAAGTTTTTAATTTTAAGGAACCCATTTATCTATGTTTTTCTTTCAATACTCATGCTTTGGGTGTAAAGTGTATGAAAGCATTTCCTACTACAAGATCGCATAGATTCTTCCCTACATTATCTTCCAGGAGCTTTATGGTATTGGCTCTTATATTTGGATCTTTGATCCATCTTGAGTTAATTTTTGTATAGGGCGTGAGATGGTGATCTGCTCTCATTCTTCTGGATATGGATCTCCAAGCACCATTTGTTGAAGAGCCCATTCTTTCCCATTTGGGTGAGATTAGTGGCCTTGCTGAAAATCAGTTAACCAAACATGCGAAGATCTTTGTCAGAACTCTCATTTTTGTTCCATTGGTCAGTTTATCTATCCTTGTTCCAACACCATGCAGTTTTGACCACTGTAGCTTTGTATTATGTTTTAAAGTCAGGTAGTATGATTCCTCTGATTTCATTTTCATTTTCAATATGTCTTTGGCTATTTGGGGCTCCTTGCTCTTCCAAAGAAATTTCTTAGTTAACTTTTCCAATTCAGTAAAATGTTGTAATTTTTACTGGGATTGCATTAAAGCTGTAAATCAGTTTGGGTAATAGACATCTTAAAGATGTTTAGTCTTCCTAGCCTTGAACAGGGAAAATTTCTTCCATTATTTAGGACTTCTTTAATTTCCTATAGCAATTTTGTTTAGTTTTCTGAGTACAAGCCCTTTACATCTTTAGTAAAGATTATTACTAGGTATTTTATTCTTTTAGTTGCTATTCTAAATGGAATTTTTCTTCTTAATTTCCTCCTCAGATTGCTCATTATTGGTGTGCAGAAATGCTACTGATATTTGTGTATTAATTTTATATCCTGCCACTTAACTAAACCCATTTATTAGCTCTAGAAACTTTGTTGTGGATTTCTCAGGACTTTCTTTATCTAGGATCACATCATCTGCACATAGTGAAATTTTTACTTTTTCTTTTCCAATTAGGATGTCTTTTACATGCATTCATGCCTAAGTGCTTTAGAAAGTACTTCTAAAACAATGTTAAACAAGAGGTGACAGTGGGCATCCTTGTCTTATTCTAGATCTTAGAGGGAAGTTTTTAGGCTTTCACCATTGAATATGATGTTAGCTGTGTATTTTTCATATATTCCCTTTATCATGTTGAGGCAGTTTCCTTCTATTCCTATCTTTTGAAGTGTTTTTATCAGGAAAGGATGTATTTTTTCAAATGCTTTTTCTCCATCTCTAGAGATTATCATGTGATTTTTTTCTTTCAATCTGTTTATGTGATATATCACATTGATTGATGTTCTTTTTTTAAAACATCCTCACATACCAGGGATGAAACCCACTTGGTCATGATGTGTAAATCATTTGATGGGTTGTTGAATACGATTAGCAATATTTTGTTGAGGATTTTAGCATCTAGTTTCATTAGAGAGATTGGTCTATAGCCTTTCTTTCTTGTGGTGTCTTTGTGTGGCTTTGATATTAGTGTGGGTGTGGTGTTGGCATCAGAATGAGTTAAGCAATGTTTCCTGCATTTCTATTTTTTGGAAGAGTTTAAGCAGGATTGGTGTTAGTTCTTTTAGAATGATTGGCATTGCTCACCTGTGAAGCCCTCTGGTCCTGGCCTTTTCTTAGTTGAGAGGCTTCTGATAATTGATTCAATCTCTTTTTAAAAAAAAAAAATTTATATTTACATTTTATATAAATGGCATCATACAATACGAAGTACTTTGTGTCAGGTTTCTTTCATTTAGCATAAATGATATGATATTACCATCTTGTAGTGTTAACATACCTGTGTTCAATTTCAAAGAAAACAGTTATATATGCAACTTTTTCCATATTTGTATATTTCACACATGGTTTTACTATGCTAAAAAAAATTTGGTAACTCTATTGCTTTTTTTTTCCTTATTTTTAAAAAAATGTTACATTAAAAAAATGAGGTCCCCATATACCCCCAACCCCCTCACCTCACTCCTCCCACATCAACAACCTCTTTCATCATCATGGCACATTCATCACAATTGATGAATACATTGTGGAGGACTGCTGCACCACATGGATAGTGGCTTATACTGTAGTTTACACTCTCTGCCAGTCCACCAGTGGGTCATGGCAGGACATACCATGTTCAGCATCTGTCCCTGCAGTACCACCCAGAACAGCTCCAAGTCTTGAAAATGCCCTCACATCATATCTTTTCTTCCCTCTCCCTACCCTCAACGGTTACTGTGACCACTTTTCCACATAGTTCCATAGTAGACTATCAGTAAGTCCACTCTAATCCATACTCTGTTCCTCCATCCTGTGGACCCTGGGATGGTTATGTGCACTCCCCCTCTATATCGAGAAGGGGCTTAGATTCCACATGGATGATGGATGCAATTCTCCTGCTTGTAGTTTTAGGCACTCTTGGCTCCCTGGTGTGGTGACTGACCTTCTTCACTTCCCTGTTAGCTGGCTGGGGTAAGTCCAATAAACCAGAGGGTGGGAGTTGCAAGTCTGCTGAGGCTCAGGGCCTGGCTATCACATGGACAGTCCAAAGATTCAGGTCCCTGAGTATGCAAAAACCCCAGTGCCAATCACAGGTCCAGTAAAAGTAAAAGAAAAGGCATGTGTGGAAAGGTCACATCTGAGTCCAACTCCATCACACTCAGGAACACAAATTCCAAAGTAGGGCTAACTGACATAGCACTGAACTCCAGAGCCATCTGCCATGACCATAGAACCTGTGTAACCCTCAGGAGAACCAGTATCTGGGCTTCTATCTACATTGGCAGTCTCTGGGACCCTGCTGAGGCGTGCATAAGCATTACCCCTCTGATGATCTCCTGACTCTTTTTTGGAGACTCATAGCCATATAAACTCAATTGTCCTTTCCATTTCTCCCTTTTATCCAAAGTCATAAGCAGTTTTGAACAACTTATATTACATGTAGACTGAGATAGTCTGCTAGTCTGAATTGAATCTTTTGTTCAAAGTCTTTTTCTAGTTACATCTTCAGCTGGTGGTTGGTAGTAATCCCTTGGTGCCAGGGATGCTCATCTCTGGGAGTCATGTCCCACACTGAGGGGGAGATAATGCATTTACATGCTGAGTCTGGCTTAGAGAGTGGCCACATTTGAGCAACATGGAGGCTCTAAGGAAGTAACTCTTAGGCACCCTGAAGCTCTAGACTTAGTTCATATTTCAGGTGCACAGGCACATAATCAGAGCCATCAATATCAAGGGATCATTGTTGGACCATCCATCTTTATGGGTCTTTGCCTTTGCACTTGGGGGATTGCTGCTGTTTCATTGGGAAATGTGATAGAGCTTCTCTGGCTAGGAACTCAGCATTCCCTCAGTTGTCATTTTTAACTGAAACTACTATGAAAATATCCAAACATTTTTATGTACCCTGTATACATGTCTTGGAGAATTCCCTCCCAACCATGTGCCCCCCATCAATAACACCCCATACCAGTGTTCCTCTCCTTCCAGAGTTGAACCTCTCTGTGGTCCAAAACTCCTTTAAAAAGGAAGCCTACTCTATTTCCAGGTTCCATTAATAGTAAAATGGAATACAGTGATGGGATTAATGGTCAGATATAGAATATGAATTAATTTAGAAAAATTAAATAAAGTAAAAATAAATTGGGTATCAAAAAATGAAAAAGCTTTGTTTTTGATGTTTTGCCTTTCATCACTGTTATATGTGTTGCCCTGTATGTCCAGTGGAAAGGCAATTTCTTCCATTTATTCCTCAGTGTCTACATCCTTTTTTTTTTCCTACTTATTATGTTTGTCTTCACAAAATTTTAGATCACAGTAATTCACATATACATACTCCCACATATCCATCATTAAACCTTTTGTCCTTCCCTAGCAATGATCTTTTTACATGTTCATATTATAGTTGCTGCAGCTGATGTACAGATACTGAAACAATAGCTTTCAAACCTGGTTCAGTTTGGGTTTACATTATGGTTTATATTTTATACTATAGACTTTTATACATTTTTGGTGCAGTTTAACATGTCCTATATCCATCATTGCATGATCTTCTGGAACACTTCCATTGCCCCACAGTTACACTGATTCCATCTATTCAATACCTCTTTCCTCCTCCCCTCAGGGCCCACAGTGACAAAAAAATCTTACTTGAAGGACTGTATTCAGAGATGCTTGCAACAATGTTGAGGGCTTGACATACTCGACTGCCCTAACCCACTGGAAGCCACCAGTTCTCTCGAGAGATAAATTCCCTCTGTTTGAGAACATCGGTCCTCCCCAGGATGTGAGTATTCCCTCACTTTCATTGTATGGGTCTCCACCCAATGATATAACTGACTATGACAAAATGAGCACTCATACACTCCCTAGAAGCTTGTGCTGTGTCAGATGACCTCCCTTAAGCATCTTTAACAGGTAATCTTCCTTATTACATTTTCTAAAGAGTTTTCTCTACATTATAATTTCAACCACATACCTAACAATTTCCTAAGTTCAAATGTTTCCCCCACCCTCCCCCTAATTTCTTGGGCCATCTGACCCTTCCTCCCATCCCTAGTCTCCCTCAAGTCCACAAAACCCACACCCAAAGGTACCCTTATGCCCCCATTTTATCCCTTCCCTCTACTAATACTTATCTCCAGCTTATCATAGATTTCACCATGTAGGTGCCAGCTCACAACCTTCCTCTACCCCCCAACTTCCTTTAAGTTTATCATCCAGTCTCTAGCTCTCTGAGACAGCTTGGTTTACTTATGTCATATCAGAGAGGTCATGTAGTATTTGTCCTGCAATGCCTGGCTTGCTTCACTCAACATAAAGTTCTCAAGATTCATCCGTGTTATCACATGTGTTTGTACTGTATTTGTTCTTATATATACACTAACCAATGGAACCACATTGAGAGTTCTGATATAGATCCTTATATATATAGCCATATTGTATTCAACAAGACCACCAAAACCCTCTCAATGGGGAGAGAATGACCTCTTCAACAAATGGTGCCTGGAGAACTGGATATCCATATGTAAAAGAATGAAAGAGGATTACCAACTCATACCTTATCCAAAAATCAACTCCTCATGCCAGTACCATGATGTTTTCACTACTGTAGCTTTGTAGTATATTTTGAAGTCAGGTAGAGTGATTCCTCCAATTTCATTTTTCTTTTTCAATATATCTTTGGCTATTCGGGGCCTCTTTCCTTTACAAATAAATTTAATAGTTAGTTTCTCTAGTTCATTAAAGAATGCTGTGTTGGTTTTTTATTGGGATTACATCGAACCTATAGATCAGTTTGGGTAGGATAGACATCTTAATAATATTTAGTCTTCCTATCCACAAACGGAATATTCTTCCATTTATTTAGGTCTTCTTTGATTTCCTTGAACAGTGTTGTGCAATTTTCTGTGTATAAGCCTTTTACATTATAAATTAGTTAAATTATTCCTAGGTATTTGATTTTTTTATTTACTATTGTAAATGGTAATTGTTTCTTGATTTCCTCCTCAGATTGCTCACTAGAAGCTTTGTAGTAGTCTTCTCAGAGTTATCTATGTATAGGATCATATCATCTGCAAATAGTGAGATTTTGACTTCTTCTTTTTCAATTTGGATGCCTTTTATGTCTGGTTCTTGCCTCATTCACAGAGTCAGTCCAAAACTAGAAGGCTAGGGTAATCCGACACCTCTGGGAGTGCTGGATTCAGGAAAGGGAAGTCTAAGATATTGCAGACTCAGGGTATGTAGGTCTGTGGAACGTGGGCTAAATACCATTTTCCAAGGCAAAGTAACCTTTTAGAGTTAAGGCATGAAAATAAAAAATAAGCCTCTTGGTTCAGAGGTAAGAAAGAGTCAAAAATGGGGAGAGTAGTGTTAAAATGGCCTAGGAGACAACCTGGAAGAGTTTCTCCCAATCACAGAAGTGGACCAACTTGAATAGCAAAATAAATAATAAAATATTTAATTATTATCTAGAGAATAAAATAAATATTTCAGAAGACCAAACTTATACAAATACATAACAGAATAAGCAAATCAAATAATTAGGGGAAAAGGATAAATATTTTCACAGAAGAATTCCTATTAATAAATATGGAAGGAAGGATGGAAATAGAAAAACACCACAGTCATAACTGATGCAGGAAATTTTTATTGATGAATGTAAAAATTGGTGGGCAAAACATTAAAGAGAAACAGTATTTTCATAATTTCAGAGTATCTCTCCAAATATACATATTAATTACTATTCGTGATTTTAATATGTGTCCACAAGGTTCTTGATACTTCTTCTAGGGGGTGGAGTTTTGAGGGTATTTAGTGGCTTCTACTATGCTTAGAAGCTTACTTCTAAATTCAGTATAAAAAGGAAAAAATAGAGGAAAACTCTAGCAAACACCGCTTTATCCTAGTAATCAAGTAATAAGGTCACCAGTATTCAGGCATTTCCATATCAACTACTGCCTGGTACTATGTGATGAAAAAGGACACATCATCTTTGTGGTAATCATCTAAAAAATCCATTATTTCAGTTAAATTATGAGAAAACGGTGGACACACCCAGTTTGAGGGACATTGTATAAAATACCTGATAAATCTTTTCAGAACTGTTGAGGTAGTAGTCAAGGAAAAATGGAGACACTCACAGACTGCAGGAGCTGAGGGACACATGATTAGTACATGTAATAAAAGACCATTATTGATTCCTGGAACTCTAAAAACATATATTAGTGGTTTAAAAAAAACTGGGGAAGTTTGAATACAATTCATATATATTTTTAATATAATTGTGACTGTAATAATTTTTCAGGGGATTTCTTAATTATATAAGATGTTAGCATCAAGGGAAATTAGGTGAAGGGTATATGGGACCTCTATCATGTTTTCTATAACTTCTGTCAATGTACCATTTTAAAACATCTTTTATAAAAATTGTTGATGTTAAAACTATTAAGTTTTACACTGTATAATTATCCATTTGTTTATCTATTCATCAATTTTCAGCATTCAAAGTATTTAAAAATATTTGTTATAGGCAAGGCAATTCTTTATTAAATGTCTATGGACCGGATGCTAGAGTACACAAAGAGAAAATGACCTTATAGCGGGAGATTAAGGTTAGAAACAAAGGTTTTAGTAGAACAGAAATAGTTTCCTCTGCCTGGAAGGTTCTCAATGGCTTTCTAATGGGGGTAAAATTTAAACTAGAGTTGAGGGATTTTCCTAAACTGAGAAAGAGCAAAAAGGAATTCCAAGAAGAAAGAACAAATTGATAAGACAAAGAGGTTTGAAAGAATACGGCGTGTTAATGAATTATTTTCTGGGGACAATAGAATGACAATGTCAGGTACTGACTGAAGGGTTTAAAACTTTGAGATAAGATTGATAAATGAGACTTATGCAGACTATGGAAAGATCTTCAACTTGAGAGCAGTTGTGAGCAACTGAAGAAAGTAAAGAATTCTAATTTTCTTGTATACAGTTTGTTCTGGCTGTAGGGTAGAGCTAGGATAGTATGAAGAAGACCAAAGTTAGACACAAGAGAAAAAAGTGGAAATATTTGAGATTTCTGAGGTCATAAGATTACTCATATTTAGATGTGTGGGGTGCAACAGGGTTTAGAATTATTTCCACATTTATAGCATCTCTTTCTGATATTACCTTTATATAACTTCCCATATGATCAATGCAAAATTGTTTTCAAGTAACTATCTTATTCAATTTTGTTTTCTTTCATTTTTGCTGTTCCAACCAAAGTTGTAATCAGAGCTTTGGACACACTGTGAAAATATTAGTAAATATGAATTTAAGATATCTTTTACTAGTTACTTCCCTATTTAGAGATATAATTATTTCCATTTATACAACGTAAGGAAATATTCCCAGAGATGTAGGACATGGCCTTATTCTTATTAACTTGCTCTAATTGAAACTGTTTCTCCACTGAGGACACTCCTTCCCTTCAGCCCCCTAAATTATTGCTGCTGCTGTTGTTATTTTTCTCCTATACTTCTTTAGTTATTATTATTATTATTTTGGTTATTCCACCACCACTTACATGCTTTCATGTGCCTAAGATTTTCATATTTCCTAAATATGAATTTGCTTTCAAGAGTAGGAGAGAGAACAAAGCTAGTCCAGTGCACTGCTGCCCTGCTAGATTTTTTTTTAAGAAGAAATATATAAATCAAGCTCCAATGAACACTGCTAGATTCAATTGAATTTTTTCAAAGCCTAAATCCAGTTGCGCTGGAGTCTTTCTGAGTAGGTGTGCTTTGAAATAGATACATCTGCCCTGAATGAAAATAAATTGAAGATCAACCATATTCCACCAGAGGAAACTATTTGAAGTTGTTCTGAAACAATTTCTTGCTGGATGGCTTACTCTCCTTCAAGGCAATCTATGACTTTCTTAGGCATCTCGCTCACACTTCAATTCTTCAGCAATAGATTGCTGAACATGCCTCAGCGTTTTAGCTTTGAAATACATCAAGCTGAAAATGGCTGAGCAAATGCACATCACCAGATTGGAGGGCTTTCAGACAGTGTCAGAAACCATGAATTTCAAATGCAACTTGAACTGCAAAATGATCCCCCCAGATACCGTGTGCTTTTTGCATTTGTGAGAGAAACCTCTGAATATCTAATTATCTATATGCTTTATATTTTTATCTGTTAATACATGATGTGTAGCAAGTTGGGAAAAAACTTTTAACATTAACTGTGGCTTGGTAATATAGCAAATTAGCAAAATTAGAAGAATAGCAGGTAGAAACAAAAATATTTTCAAATAGTCATCTCTAAAACATTTTGTCCTAGCATCACTATGTGGTTTCCCCTATTTTCTTTGTTTATAGGAAAAGCTTGGAATTGTCTGTTAATACTTGGACAGAAATAAATATTTTTGGTAATTAAAAAATCCCTGATAAAGCTGCATTTTTTAAGGCAATTTAGAAAAGTAACGCTCCTTCTTCATTAACTCTGTACCTGAACACATATAGTCCTAAAAATGTCATGCTATAAAAGGTCAGATATGAGTGATACAAAGGCAAAATGATAATAAAATGAATGGGATATATTAACAAATACTCCCAAGGTTGAATTCTAGGTGTACTCTTCATTAAGTCTATGTTAAATCCATTAGTTAATCTCTCATAACTTTATTCGCTGCATCTGGAAATTTAACGTAATTATAGTTATCATGGTGTTTGTTGAGTGGGGTAAGCTATATAACATGGTTTGAAGTGCCTGTTACATAAAAAAGAAATTTAATGTAGTGGTTAATAGTACAGGATATATGATCAGATTGCCTGGGTTTAAAGCACACTCACAATTTAAGAGGGGCCGGTATTGGCCAAGTTGCATAACTTTTCTCTGCCTTAATTTCAGCTTCTGTGTAGTGGGGATGAGTATAATGTCTATCTTGTACAATTCTTAAGAGGTTTAAGTGAATGTATCTGCAAAAGTGGTTGTAAGTGTGTATACATTTAATATATTTTAGGATCATATCTGACACATAGGAAGCAGTAAACAATTAGCCAATATTACATTTATTAAGAATTCATGGGAAGCAGATGTGGCTCAAGCAGTTGGGCTCCCATCTACTCTACAGGAGGTCCAGGGTTCAATACCCAGGGCCTCCTGATGAAGGCAAGCTGGCCTGTGTAGAGAGCTGGCCCATGCAAAGTGCTGGCTCGTGCAGAGTACTGCCCCGCACAGGAGTGCCGCCCCATGCAGGAGTGCTGGCTCAGGTGGAAAGCTGGTGCAACAAGATGACACAACCAAAAGGAGACACAGAGGAGAGATAATATGAGACACAACAGATCAGGGAGTTGAAGTGGCGCAAGAGAATGATCACCTCCCTCCCACCCCAGAAGGTCCCAGGATTGGTTCCTGGAGCTGCCTAATGAGAATACAAGCAGACACAGAAGAACACACAGCATATGGACACAGAGAATAGACAACGTGTGGGGGGGTGGGGGTGGGGGCGATATATAAATAAAAAATAATTTAAAAAAGAATTCACTATTACTCAACTTGTTTATCCCCTTATTCTATAACACATAATTTTATATACTAATTTTGTCTTTTATTTTAATAACTTTAAAATATTTTTGAGTATGTACTTGAAACTTTCTGAATTTATGCTGTTTTAATCAATAAAAGAATCTGTCTAGGATCATTCGTTCTCATGCCTGAAGAGTACTGGCTGGAGCTAGAGTGTCACACTCTATCCGTTTCTAAAAGAGCTTTATTATTCATAAGAAAAATGTTAGTTCAATATATTTCCCAAATAGAACTGTGCTTTGTACATATTAATACTGTGAAAATTAGTGGGTCTAAAGCTGTACTTTTAAAAAAGAAAATCTGATTAATTATTTTGTTATAATGTAGATTCTTGAGGCTGTGAGTCACAATATTCATGCCTGACAATATAAAGAAAAATAAAGAAAATTATATTAAACTATAGTGAGATTTTGCCAGTGGGAAGATTAGGCATCGATTTATGCTAAATGTAATTTGGATGAAATCTGTATGAAAATTGTTAATGCGGGGAAGAGTTTTTGAACATCCATAATATCATATATCAAAATCAAAATATATAATAAATAGCACAAGTAGTTTGAACTTTTAATTAACTAAACATTTTCTGTACTATATTTTTAAAGGGAATTAAGGATCATATCACAAATTAATTACTATTTATGATAAAATTACCCAAGTGCTTTTTAGCTAAGCTCAAATTTAATCAACACCTTTATGTTTCTTCTAAGATTATAGACATGGATAAGAATTTTAGGCATTCATAATGACAAAATAATAAATGATGGTTTATTTTTTAAAATCTAAAGAGTCAAGTAAATTTATCTTGTTTTGACTTTATGTAATTATTAACAGTCAAATGAATTTAAATATTTTAATTGTTTTCCAAAACATGAGTCAAAACAGAACAGAGTTGCTAATTGACTGTTGGTACCCAGAAATGCTAAGTTACTAGATATAATTATTATTCAAAATTAGGGATATTGGAATTTTATTGTTTATGAGAAAATATGACTTGTTAATTCATTTAACAAGCAATCAATGAATGTCTATCTATTCAACATTTAGTATAAACAAGATAGTGAAAGTAAAATGGAATAAAATAAGTAGTCTATTTAACAGAATATGATAAATATGGTTTTCAAGAAATAAAGCAAAGTGAAAAGGGATAATACAAATATGATTGATATGGACTGGTGTTTCCCATTCCCTTTAGATTCACATAAAATAAACTTGAATTTCCATCCCAGGTACAGTCTCCTTTATAACTTTACTGTCCAAAGTGTGCTATTCCTTAGCCACATTGCACTGCCCCATAAGGATAGCTGCCTGATTCTTGTACTCTCCTAAATGCCTACACAAATTCTGCATGGCCAATGTAATGCATATTGCATGTCCAGGAAAATAGAAAAGATTTACATAAAAGAAAGGACAATTGCATGTATGAGTTTGCAATGCTATGTTTTGTAGAATTGTGCAAACAAAAATAGCATATTAATGGAAGTTCTGCTCTTGCATTGAAAAGAACTTGAAATTGAATATTAGAAACTGATTCCTGTAAAATTCCATTGAATTTTCTCCCAGGCAGGAATTCTTGACCACCTTTTTCTATGAGGTTCATTCTTTCATCATATTGCTAATTTATTTGTTTGCTCTTCAAACCCCTTTCCTTTCCTTCACCACTGCTTGTTCTCCTTCCCAATTCCTAGCTATTATAGAGCAGTTACATCATTTCTTTATTTCCTGGTCTTTTTCCACAAACCAAGGTAATCTATTAAAGTATTTTGTTCAAACCAGAAAAATTATCTTCTTATGTAATTGTACTGCCAATTTTAAATAGCATGATTTTTTCATGTTATTTTATATCATTAATTGAACGCCTCCTAAATTTTAATCTTCTTGCATTCATTGGATTCTTACAATTTCTTGAAAGCTGGTAGTATCATCTCAACCTTACATTTGGGGAAGCTGAGGTCAAATCAGCTAAATCATGTTGCTCAAATGTGGTCACTCTCTAAGCCAAACTCAGCATGTAAACACATTACGTTTCCCCTAATGCGGGGCATGACTCCTGAGGATGAGCCTCCCTGGTGCCAAGGGATTATTACCAAGCACCAGCTGATGATGTAACTAGAAAAAAACCTTGAAGAATAAAAGGGTCAACTCAGACTAGCAGAATATCTCAGCCTACATGTAATATCAGGTGTTAAAAACTGCTTTTCGACCTTGAATAAAAGGGGGAAATGGAAAGGAAAATTGAGTTTATATGGCTATGATTCTCCAAAAAAGATTCAGAAGGTCATCAGAAGGGTTGCGCTTATGCAAGCCTCAGCAGGGTCCCAGAGATGCCCAAGTAGATACAAGCCCAGGCACTGGTGCTCCTAAGGGCTACAGAGACCCACAGGTTCTATGGTCATGGCAGATGTCTCTGGAGTTCAGTGCTATGTCAGTTGGCCCTACTTTGGAATTTGTCTTCTTGAGTGTGATGGAGTTGGACTCAGATATGACCTATCTACACATGCCTCTTCTGTCACATTTACTGAACCTGTAGTTGGTACTGGGTTTGGTGTATACTCAGGAAATATCTGGACTGTCCATGTGACAACCAGGCCCTGAGCCTCAGCAGACTTGTTACTTCTACCCTCTGGGTTATTGGACTTACCCCAGCCAGATAACAGGGAGGTGAAAAGGGTTAGTCACGACACCAGGGAGCCAAGAGTGCCTACAACTGCAAGCTGGAGAATGTCATCCATCATCCATGTGGAATCCAAGTCCCCTCTTGATATAGAGGGGGAATGGACATAACTATCCCAGGGGCCACAGGATGGAGGAATAGAGTATGGATTAGAGTGGATTTACTGATATTCTACTATGGAACTATTGTGATTAGTAATGGAAGAAATTGTAGCACTGATGTGGAGAAAGTGGCCACAATAGCTGCTGAGGGTAGGGAAAGGGAAGAAGAGATAAGATGTGGGGGCATTTTCAGGACTTGGAGTTGTTCTGAGTGGTACTGAAGGGACAGATGTTGAACATGGTGTGTCCTGCCATGGCCCACTGTGTGGGCTGGGAGAGAGTGTAAACTATACTGTAAACCATTATCCATGTGGTGCAGCAGTGCTCCAAAATGTATTTGCCAAATGCAATGAATGTGCCACGATGATGAAAGAGGCTGTTAATGTGGGAGGAGTGGGGTAAGGGGGTGGGGGTATATGAGGACATCTTATATTTTTTTAATATAACATTTAAAAAAATAAAGAGAAAAAAGAACAAAACTAGGATATGAAAATGGTGGTGTGAAATAGACAATGTCAGGATTTGAACCCAGGTCTACTTGGCTCCAAGCACAAATCTATTAAGTGTTGCTTCCCAGATTAGAAAGTAATAAAGACATTTAGTCAGAAAAAAAATGTCATAAACTAGAAATGAAGAAATGCCAAATATTTCCTCTACAAAGTAACTAAATGAAAGAATATATATATATAGATTTAGATTTTGGCTCATGTCCTGTATCTTAATTGTCCATACTCTTGCAACTCAAAGCGTGGGCCTCAGCTCAGCAGCATCAACAACACATAGGGCTTGTTAGAAATATACCCTCCAGACCCCATTCTGGACCTACTAAATCAGAATCTGCATTTTACCAAGATTCTTAGGACATCCCTCAACACATCTCAGTTTGAGAAACATTGACCTAGATCCCATTATATGCAAAATTCATCAATAAAAAGTTGTAGTGTGCAAATTAAATGGAAGTTATCTGACATTTGATTAGAGTCCTATAAATAGTCATGCTTCTCTCACCTATAAAAGTTCAGGGTATCAGATTCCTACAAAAGCTTCAGGTTATCAGATAAACAAATATATATTTTAAAGTAGAGTTTAGTTACTTGATTTTGTGGCTATGGTTATAGGATAGATGGAACCACCCACAGTCATTGAAAAAAATCTAAAAAAGAAACAGTAGGAGAAGAGATGCCTTGGTTTCTGGGTTCTATCTTCCAATCCTCTTCATCTGAGTCACAGCTGTTCATGGACTTCTACTCCTCCTGTGACAGAGACACCCTGTGCTGGAATTAGACCAGGTGCAGGTGTAACCACCCCCTCCCACTCCCGCTTGCTCGCTTACCTCAGCTCTGCCTCAGGCTTCCTTTCTATTTAAAGGCCAGTGACTCAACTAAGCTAATGAGTAATTCTCAGCTGATGACGGCATCTCCAACTTTCCATGAGGCTTGAAATCAGACTTTTAACATCTAAGTATCCTGTTTATTTTTCCCCTCTAGAACAAACAAAAAAAGAACCATATTTTTTTAGAAGTCTTAATACCAAGTCTCCAGGGTAATGCAGTAGTTCCCAAAATTTAAAGCTTATGCAAATCTTCTGGAGATCTTGCTAAAACACAGATTCTAATTCAGTAGGTCTTGAGCGGGATGTGTGACTCTGCACTTCCAACAAATTCCCAGGCAATGCTGGTTCTCTGACCAGACCAGCAGCAGCTCTTTGGATTGGTAATAAAATGAGACACTAGTAAAAATTTTGAAAGTAATTTTGGCAATGCGTGTCAACATTCTTTAAATATATTTTGCCTCTGTGATTGCATTTCTAATAAATTTATGCTATATAAATATTCAAGAATATAGACAGATTTAAATAAAAGGACATTACATCCTTATTATAATTCCAAACATACAATGAAAATAAATATTTGACAAAAAGTGCATCATATATGTAATATGAAGCCATTTAAGATGTATGCCATTGATGAACCTATATTGACAAGGCACACTTATTTGTAATATAATTCAAAAAGCAAGAAATATACTATGAAACTGTATGTTGGACTTAATCCCACATTTTATTACTCTCTCTGAATATTTAGATATATATGAATCTTTAGAAGTAGATGAATATGCAGCAAAAGTTAAACACAGGGGCTTTGGAGAGTTATATGAGAGGTAAGTTTTAGTTTCTTCCTCATACCTTTTGTTAAAAATAGAGAAAGCATGGGGGAGCAGATGTGGCTCAGTGGTTGAGAGCCTGCCTCCCACATGGGAGGTCCCAGATATAATTCCTTGTTCCTCCTGAAAAAATAAAAACAAACAATAAGCAAAACAAATGGAAAAAAAAAAAAAAACTTGGAAAAGCAGATGTGGGTTAGTGGTTGAGTGCCAGGCTCCCACACATGAGGTCCAAGGTTCAATTCCTGGCCCCTGGTACCTCAAAAAAATAAAAAATAAAAAATTTAAAGTATGAGAAATCACAAAATTGAAAGGAAAAATATTAACATATCCAAATTGCTTACCAATGGAAGAGATGCTATTTTTAAATGCTCTTTGTTATAATAATGTAATAACTTGTATTTGCATTGTTTAAAAATTAAAAATCACTTTTACATGTATCCAGCCTTGCCATATGCCAGTTTGCATCCCTAACAGAAACTGTTCTTGGTCCTCTTCACTTCACTTATTTTTTTACTATTTAAGGAGGCACCAGGGATTGAACCCCGGACCTTGTACATGGAAAACAGGTACTCAACCACTGAGCTACATCCATTCTCTAAATAGAGTTGGGTTTTTTTTTGTTTGTTTGTTTGTTTTGTTTTTAGGAATTACCCAGGGATGGAACCTGGGACTTCGTACATAGGAAGCAGGTTCTCAATCACTTGAGCTATGTCTGCTCCTCTTCACTTACACTGTCATGAAGTTTATTTCATCCCTAGACTGCCACCCTCCTCCTACCTCCCAGTCATTTGGATAACTGATCCATCTTTTAACTCCACAGAAAGATACCTCAAGAAATGCCCCCTTGAGTCTCTGCAGGGGCCTGGGTAAAGGATGCCAGGCAGATATCCATGGTATTGACTAACCCAGATTCCTAGACCCCTAGTTTCCTGGGAGGAAGAATGAGAACCAGTATTAGTTCGCCGAATCTGCACAGCAAATATATTAGGTTGGAAGTAAGGGGGCAGGATTTAATAATGTGTGCAAGGGAGTGGGCTAGATCTAAACCTTACTTATATCGTGAAAACCCTACATAAACCTTGCAAGATAGATCTGAATAGGTCTCAAGATCCCCATTTTACAAAGAAGGGAACGGGGACAGAACTTTGCTTAACTCACACGCAGGAAGTAGCTGGGATGGTACTGAAACCCAAGCCTTCAGTTTCCTGATTGGTTCTCTTCACACTTTATCTTATCACTAGAGTTATCAGATAAAACACAGGATATGCTAGTGCATCTGAATTTCAATTTTTTTTTTTTTGGTATAAATATGTCCATTCCAATATTTGGGACACACTAATACCAAAAACATTTTTGTTATCTGAAATTAAAATTTAACTGTGAGCCCTCTGTTGTTGTTTGCTAAATCTGGCATCCTTAGTATTGTTCCTACCTCTCATGGGAATAAAAAATATATGACCTTCTAATATTGTTTCCTTTTTCCAAAACTCATTAAAGTTCCAACAGTATTTCTCAGGAGTCCAACTCTTACCAGAAAGATCTGGGTTACTATGATAAAGGCTAAAATAGTTTCCAACTATCTTTAGCTGGACTAATCATGGTAACACCTGTTTCCTTCCCAACACCTAAAACTTTGTGGGAACAAGGTAGAGAATGGGGCCATATCGAGGGGGTTGAGGGTCAGGTACAAAAAGAATAAATATCTAATTGGTGAATGTTTCTGTGCAAAACCATGTTTCCCTCCTTGATTTTATTCTAAGAGTAATTCTCAGATTATAATATTGTATTTTCTGGCCCTTTTTAACCTTCGTGATTCAGCATGGATAATTGAATTCAGAACACAATCTCAGTGCAGAAGAATATGTTTTTCAAATCTGAAATTCCAGAAGCTAATATGCCAGAGGAACAGAGAGAGAAACTTCAGCTAGAGAGTCTTTATTCATTGCTTCCAAAAGAGAGTATGTTTTAACAAACACACTGGATTTTATTGTGATGCTGAATGTAGGGTCCAGTCAGTTGACCTCAAACATTATTACGTGTAAAATTCACTTGGGAAAGTTGTGAAACATGCAGATACCCAGATTTCACACCCAGAGATTCTCTAGGACACAGGCTTTAGGTATCTGCATTCTAAATATTCTGCCAGGATGATTCTGAAGCAGCTATTCTATAGGTCTAACTTCAGAAACACAGTTCTAGGTCATACTTGCAATTAAAGCCAAGTTCTGCGAACCTTTCATGTATGCGTACTGCAGCTGGTCTAATTGCTTACCAACATTTAGAACAAACAACATGGTAAAGAGTCTGTGTTACTATTTTCTTGTAGGAAAAAAAAAGGGTATTTCTGCTGTAATTGTTTAAACATAATCTCTCAACTTGGCATTTTATTTAGATTCTATGAAACGTTCATATGACCGGTAACTTATGCAAGGCAAATATGATAGTTGCAGAAAATGAGGTAAGAAGAGTTATTTAGAAACTTCTCATCTGTGGAGCAAGTCCTGGAATCCAGGACTCTAGACATCAGACTCTTAAATCTTGTGATCTTTATACCCTTCAGTAGTCCTTTACAGATGGACTTTCTGGTGGTATCATTGGTTGGAAAAAGAAATGGCTTTGAAATCAGAAAATTCTGGATTAAATCAGGCCCTACCACTTACTAACTGGCCACTGCTGAAAAAGTTAATGAACTGCACTGAGCATGCTTCTGTTGGGGAAAAGGAGGCACCCACTGGGACATGGAGACTGACTGCAGGCAGAAAGTTTATTGGGAAACTCTCCCAATTGAGGGGTCTGAAGAATAGACTTCAGTTCCTCCACCAGTATGGGGTCTGAAGAGAAACTTCAGCCCGCTTCTGGAAAGGGGGGATTTGAATTTATACAGTACATTCCTAGGCGGGGAAATGATAGTCAGTGGGAAGGGGCTGAGGGTCTAAGTGAGATGCAGGGCTAATAGGAAGCCCTAGAAGTGAAAAATTTCCTTTGTATGGCTAGAGGGTAGCGGATTAGGGAGTTACCTTTTCTTGGAATGCTGGAGGAACAGGTATTGTTTTGACCTTCAGGGAGTGAAGGTCTCTATCTCCCTTTACTTCTATTTCCACATGGTTTCTTTGCTTAACTTTTGGGGAAGTGCTGTGCTTTCAGACACATAGGCTTATGGGGGGGCTTGTCTTTCTTCAACATGTGCAGGGGGAACTGAGTCACATCTTGTTAATTATTGCAAAGTTAGTAAGCAGGAACCTCTATCAATTTCTTCCTCTGTAAATTTGGGGTTGAGTCACTCATTCCACAAATATATATTGAACTTTTCCAATTGAGAACAAAATCAGTTAGGTCTGTTCTTTCTTGGAATGTACTTTCTATCTCTCAAGTTTCTTCTGAGTACTGAAATTAAATTCTTAAACAATTTATAGGGTTTGATAAGCAGTAAATATGTATTCTGTCACCTACACCATACTACTAAGCAAAAGTAGATTGCTTAATCATGTTTTTTTCTAGTATATAATATGAGGTATTATTCTCACTAGGCCTGAAGAAATGTCACTATTTATTAACTGAATGTAATGCCATAGTTATCATTAGACAAAACAGGCACAACCTTGCACCACGTTGTTTCTTTCCACAAGTTATCTGACAGAGGTTTCATTTGTGATGCTAAACGTAACAGAAAGAACAATGAGAATAAAATAGAACCTAAACAAGACTCTTGAACACCATTAGCTCATATGAGAATAAGACTCTTATTAGTTGCTGCTGCTCCCATTAATTGTTTCTCTTTAGGCTTTTTAGCTAACTCAGCATGCAGAGGAGATGCCACAGGAATCGTGCCTTTTTATGATGAACTAGGCAACAAAGCACCATTTCTTTAGTTTTTTTTCACAGCATTATTGTTGATCATTGCATGTATTTGTCACCAGGTAGAAGAATGAATCTATCATGCTGCCCTCTTCCTACCATTATTAAAGAGCTTATGATCTTTAAGATAAAAAGATATTCTGGGCAGTGGCTCATATTGAGAGATATGTTCAAGTACAGAAGAAAGCACTAGGGAAATCAATATTTTTTACTGCTTCAGTGGTGCATTTATATTCCAAAAGATTAAAAGTTGCAGTCTCCACAGCTGTCTTTTTCTACCCTCACATTTAAAACATAAAAGAAAGTCAAAGGAAAGCATCAAAACATACATCCCTTAACCTGCTGACATCATGCTTGTCATTCGGTGGGATTACTGGTACCAAAAAGAAGGTATGGTCTATCAGATGGCAAATGTTTTAAGCAACCACCAGGTTCTAATATTCCTTGGAAAAACTGGGGGATCCCTTTTCTACAAGGGAAAAGCCACTTTCTAGATGCCATACTTCCATGAAATGAGGAAGTCCTTCAGGTCCCAAATGCTTAAGTTCTGACTCAGAAGAAATACAGAATTCCATTTATTTCCATGCCTTCCGGTTGTGTGCTATAGCCAGTTCATACTAGCTGATGAGATCCATGACCTTCAATTTTCAAGAATTTCGTGAGCCAGTTTTAGAATACAGTAATTAATAAAAACTATGTCCACTTTGACTAAATAAACTATATTAAAAGCAAAGTTAAAAAATACTAAAAACTCATCACTTCCTAATTATTTTACTACATTTCACTCTAGTCTATGTGTTTAAGATTATGTAAATTTTTCATAACTGCAGGATGGAAAGGCCATATAATGGTAAATTATTGCACATCCCTTCTCAGTTCTGCTTTCAGTGATTCCATGTTGGCAGCTTCATATTGGCTGTGAGTAGTGAATTTACACCATGGAAATTGACAATTGATCAAATCAAGGTGGGTTTTTTCTGGAGAGCTGGTCTTTTTAAACATTCACTAGTGAATTCTGATGCCATCACATTAGATAAAGTGCTATTACCTCTTCCAGTAGGAGCAAAAAGCAAATGCCTAAAATGTAATGATAAATCAGTAGTTGTAGACTCATAATGTAAAAACTTGCAATTTTTATAAGAACTACCTAAAAGTGAGGGGGCAGTGGGGTATAAGAACATAGTTTGTGTATATTATTGAAGTATCTAAGTAAACTAGAGTATTATAGATTTAGGATATTATATTTAAACCCCATAATAACTACAAATAAAATATTACAGAATATGCCAACTAATAGAGACAGAATTTAGAGTACAGGTTCCAGGGGAAGGGGGAGTCCATAGGAATGGGGAGTTAATGAAAAATAGCTGTAGTGTTTTTGTCTGGGGAGATGGGCAAGCTTAGTAATGGAAGGTGGTTAGGGTACCCCAACAGTGTGAATATGAGACTCCCACTGAGTAGTATGCTTGTCAGTGGTAGAGAAGGGAAAGTTTATGTTGTGTATATATTTCCACAATTGAAGAAAAGAATGAATAACTAAAGAGACAATGATGATAAATACAATATATGATCCTGGACAGGATCTAATAATGGAGGAGAAAAAGTCCCAAAAGGAAATTTTTTGGGACATATGGAAATTGGAATTATATCCATATTAAATTTCTTGAATTTGAAAACTGCACAAAAAATGGCTACATAAGTGAATATCCCTGTTTTTTAGCAAAGATCTGTGGCAGTATTAAGTGTTCAGGAATATGAAGTATACAACCTATAGTCAGAAAAAATTTTCAGAAAATGGATTGATAAATGGATCAACAGAGAGACAGACAGATAGACGGATAGATCATTGTACTATTGGAATGATGGCCAGACAGTATAATACAACAAATGTGGCAAAATATTAAAATTGGTGGGTCTGGGTATCAAGAGGATAGGGGTAGGTTGGAGTTCTCTATATGGGGTTTGCAATAATTTTTGTAACTGTTCCGCAAGTTTGAAAGTATTTCAAAATAAAAGATTAAAAAATAATCTCTCACCTCCAAATTATCTACTCATGGAGAAGAAATAAGGTGCTGACCATTTTAAATAGCCAATGAACTAAAATTATTTTGGTTTGCTTTGGGAAGTAAGCAAAGAATCCAAGATTGTGTCTCTTTCTCTCTCTCTCTCTCTCTCTCTCTCTCAATTCAAACACATATACATACGTACAATAAAAACAAGCATTTTATGACTTGTTATTACATTTCTTTGATAATTCCTAAGATTATTATTCTCTTTTTAACAACTAGTAAACTTTTATTCATGATTTAAGACCTAGCTCAGTGGTTATTTTTCCATGAAAACTTTTTCTACTTTTCCAAGCATACTTTGAGAGTTCATAGCTTTGGGTTACAGTTTCAAGGAGCCCTAAACTCTGACAATCTTATTTAAAATTGTATCTAGAATAGATCACTTATCCTTCATAAACTCTTTCCCTTAATGTGCTTAATCATTTATTTTTTCATAGCTTTTATCATCTTCCTACCTACATAAAATTCACTTTTTTTTTTATCATGCCTATTTTAAGATGCATGAAGGCAAGGAATGCTGTCTGATTCATTTTTGTGTCTTATGCTCCTGGAGCAGTGCCTAGTATATAGTATAGATAAAAAGTTGATGAATAAATGAATTACTTTCGTAAGAGACAGGATAAATTTGAAAGAATACAGATTCCAAAAAGAGACAAATTATTTACCAATTTTGTGACCATGGGCAATTTGCCCAAATTCCAAGCTTTTTCTTAGGGTTGTTATAAGAGTTAACTGGAATGATACAAATAACCCTCACCTGTTGACTAGCATCTTTTACATCTCAAAAATGAAAGCAATACTATTCCCAGTCACTTATGAGTCTTTCTTCCCTCATAGGTTTAATTAACATTTGTCAAAGGATTTTATCTGAGTGAACTCTATGACAATCTGTTTGACTTAGTAGGTGAGTTGCTTCACCCTTCACAAAAAGTAGACAGGGTTTGACTGGCCACACTAGAGATATTAGGAAGAGTTATTACTGGATTTTCATGGACAACCTGCTAAGGGCATAATGCATTTTCAGCCATTATGCTGTTCATTGTAGCAAAGTGCGATTTGACCCACTACTTCAGTTCCTGTCAATCTCTTAAGCATCACATGCGGAAAAGTAACTCACATGATGATTAGCCTTGAGATTTCAATTATGAATGTACTAACAAAATCCCTACTGACCTATTTTACATTATTAAACATGAAATACCTAAATATAAAAAAATGCATTAAATTATTCAAATGCCAGCAATTGCATGTTCAAGGTTTTAAAATCTTATATATTGGATCATGCAGGGAGGAAAGATACATGATTCACTGAACTGTACATAGCAGTGGTGAGAAGCAAGCTGAAAGCAGATTGGGGAGAGCTTTAATTCTACTTTGAGCAGATACAACTGGGGGATTTTTGTCAATGATTAATTTTTCATTTGATAGAAAAATTCACTTAAAGTGCCTCTATGGAATTGTGACTTTCTGCTCATATTCATTCAAGACAAAGCATATAAATGCATGTCATTGTGCCTGTTTTGTCTAATGATAACTATGGCATTTCATTCAGTTAATAAATAGTGACATTTCTTCAGGCCTAGTGAGAATAATACCTCTTATTATATACCAACATCATGATGATACTTGAAAATAAATTCCTTTGAAATACTCCTTCTTCCAGGATAGAAAGTTTGAAGAGGAAGTAACTTTTAATTCCCTGGAGAAATTTTGTGAAGCATGCCTGGGTTAATAAATGATAGATAATATGAGTTTATTTTGAGTTTCCCTCCTGCTCCAATGTTTGAAATATCCTTTTTCTGTCCAAATCAAGTTATGGGGTAGTGCAATTCTCCTTAATTCTCATAGTAGAGTATATGTTTTAAATATTGGAAAATGTGTTTCAAAATTAGTTTTATCACCTTAGGCTATCCAAGAGTGTTGACAGCAAAAATGAAGGTTGAGATAATGCACAACATCCAAGATCTATAGTAACAAGAATGTTGTTGAAGAAAATGATCACAAATATGAAAATTATCCATATATAGGCAAGGGGGATGAAGAAGAGTACTGACAGTTAATGGGTAAATATCTTGTGAAAATCTCCTCAATCGGCTATCTCATTTAGTCTCTGCCGACTACATTCTTAGATGGATATTATTATGCACATTTTATAGCTGTCTTAGACTAGGTTGCTGAAAAAACAGAGCTGAGGCAGAGCTTACAAACCAGTTATTTATTAAGTACAGTCCCAGCACAGTTTTGAGAGAATAAGGAAGTAAAGAAATGATTGGGGGAAAGCAAATTCAAAATAGTGCATTACTGAATTAACTCTAAGCTCACAAGAATCCCAGCCAAATTCTGTCTCGTAGGCATCTCCAAAGAGTCTGTTGAACCACTCTGCCCAGGACAGTCCATGAGAGGAGGAAGGGCAAGGAATGGACCTGTTGCCTCCCTGCAAGTCAGGTTGTTTCTTGAATCCAGGGCATGCTGGGAAAGCCAGAACTCCATCATCCCACTAGACTGGACCTGGGAATGGGAGCTGTTTTGACTCCTAAGACACTGGGCACTATGGGGTCCAAACTGAAGTCTAGGCCTTCCCTCAGATGAGGCTGAAGTATGCCATTCAAATGATGAATTGCCAATATTATTGTTATAAGCATTATGTCCTTGAATATTTTAATTTACCTCCTTAAGCTTCCATTTTAGGATAGATAAAACAGGAATGTTGATAGTAAACTTATAGTCATTGTGATAACAGTATTATATATTGTCCATAAAGGACTTAAGAGTGGGAAGATGAGAGAGTAGAAAGCTCCAATAATCAGTTGCTCTACAGAACCACTATTAAACAGGCAGGAACTGTCTGAATCAACTATTTCAAAACTCCAGAGTCCAGTAGAACGCTATATAGCATCCAGCGAAGAGCAGAAGGAAGTGACTGGCTAATTACGGTAAACACTAATAAACTGCTCTCTCCATGTGGCAGTTACCATGACCCAGCCCCCTTCTCACAGCAGGTAGCAGTGTGGTTTGGCCCCTGCGTAGCTTGCTGGTCCTAGAAAGAGACATAAAAATCCACTTCACCAAGATGCAGGGTGGACACAAGCTGATCTCTTATCATGGTTTTTAATTAACTATTTCAGATCACTGGGGCCCATTTCTGAGGGTGGTCATTGTTCCAACTTACCCCAGACAAATGCAGCAGAGGTGATTAAAGAGGGAATGCATTCTTAGAGCTGCAGAGGATGGTTGAAGGGCTGCATTTTCTGGGCAAGTCAAGAAAGCACAGCTTTGAGGAGCCATGGAGGAAGTTTCCTGTGCCCTTCCTGATCCTCCTGCAAGTCCTCTCCAAGGCAGTGTGTAGCCAGCCATTGCTCCCTTTGTTCGTCCTTGTCCTTGTTCTTTCTGGGATATACTGACTTAGAAACTCTCCTATCAGGCATGCTCCCTTCCCAAAACATGTCCTCCACATAAGAAACAACTTGAGGCAAAGAGAGCAGTGCAAGAAGCAAATGAAGTGGTTGGCTTGGGGCAAAGGATTACCCATAAGTCTGGCAGATTTTCCAAGTAGAAGGAAAAAGTCTATACCCTGAGAATTAGAGGGGGCATTCAAATTCCTGTAAACAGGAGAATTTCTAAGGCCACAAGCAAGTACAAGCCCAGGAAAAGACACAGGTCCAGATAAGACAGGGTGGATCCTACACATTGCATTCACTCTGGAAGGACGTCCCCGATAGGAAAGCTGACACTCAAGAAAATCTTTGCCGTATCATCAGTGGGTTGCAAACTCAAGAAACAGACACCTTATGGAATAAGTCTCAGAGTTAACATTTTAAAATATTAAAATAGAGTGTTCAACAAACAAGAGACAAACAAAGAAATAGGAAATGATGGCACATCCAAAGGGAGAGAATAAAAATCCAGAAAATATCAAAGAAGATGACTAAACTGTGGGTAAAAGTTTTACAGGCCAAACATTTTAGAAAAATGGTATTTAATATGACAATGGAGATGAAGGACAATACAGGGAAAGAACTAAAGGATATCAGAAAAATAATTAATGAATAACATGACAATCTCAATAAGGATAGAAATTTTATAAAGAACCAGAGAAAAAAACTGGATTTGAAGACCAAATAACTGACAAAAAAATTAACAAGTGTTTCAACAGCAGATTGGAGCTAACAGAAGAAAGAATCAATGAACTTGAAACAAGACAATTGAAATGAGTCAGGGTGAGGGGCAGGAAAAAAAAGAATTATAAAAAGTGAAAACATCCAAAGAGGCCTCTGGGACAACATCAAGTTTACAAATAGAAGTAGTAGAGGGATCCAAGTAGAAGAAGAAAGAGAGAAAGGGGCAGAAGGGATATTTAAATAAATAATGACAGATAACTTTTCAAACTTAGCAAAAAATATGAACATGCACATTCAAGAAGTTCAAAAGAAATACAAACAGAATAAATTTGAAAAATATGCCCCATCACATACTGATCAAATTGCTGAACCCAAAGGACAAGTAAAGAGTTCTGAAAGTCTCATGTACGGCAAAAGCGACATGATATAAAAAGGAGTCCCAATTAGATTATGTTGATTTCTCATCAGAATCCATGGAAGCAAGAAGGCATTAGGTTTAAATATTTAAAGTGCTAAAAAAGAACAATTTCCAACCAAGAATTGTATACCATTAAGACCATCTTTCAAAAATGAGGGAGAGATTAAGACATTCCAAGATAAACAAAAGTGAAGGGAATAGATACCCCATAAGCAATGCTAAACTGAATTCTTCACACACACACACACACACACACACACACAAAGGTAATAGGCAGTTTTTCAACACAGAGTAAAGGAGTAATAGCATTCATTAAAGGTAATCATTTGGCATTTGGATAATTGTAAATGCTAGTTCTATTGTATTAATATTTGTTGGTATGTAACTCTACTTCTTACTTCTACAGGTGCTAAAACAGTGCATGCAGGAAAGCAGACATGGCGCAACTGACAGAGCATCCATCTACCAAACGGAGGGTCCAGGGTTCAATTCCCAGGGCCTCCTGACCCATGTGGTAAACTGGCCCATGTGCAGTGCTGCCATGCACAAGGAGTGCCCTGCCATGTGGGGAGCCCCCACATAAGGGTGTCCCAGGCACAAGGAGTGTGCTCTGCAAGGAGAGCCTCCCTGCATGAAAAAAGCACAGCCTGCCCAGGAGTGGCACCACGCACACAGAAAGCTGACACAGCAAGATGACGCAAAAAAAAAGAGACGCAGTTTCCCAGTACTGCGGGATAATGCAAGCAGATGCAGAACACACAGAGAGCAGATGATGGGGGGGGGGGGGGGGGGGGAGAGAAAGAAATAAAAAATAATTCTTAAAAAAAAATTCACCATTTATTAAAAAATAAAGCAACAACCAAAAAAAGCCAGTGTATGCTACTGAAGACAAGTCAGTATCAAATAGATATGACTGAAACATATTTAGGATGTTAAATTTTTAACCACAAGGAAAATACATGAAAATTTTGTATTATGATAGAGTTGAGTATGGTACAATACAAAAATCAAATAAATGTGAAAGTAGACATGCATGGAAGAATTGAGGAACAAAAAAGGTATAAAGTTTACAATAGCTAAATTGCAAAATGGCAGAAGAAAGTCCTGCATTATCCTTGGTGAGTTTAATTGTAAATGGATTAAACTCTTAAGTCAAAAGGCAGAGATTGGCAGAATAGATAAAAAGTATGACCCAAATATGTGATCTTCAAGAGACTAATCTTAAATTCAAATGCCAAACACATAGGAGGTTGAAAGTGAAAGGATGGAAAAAATATATATCATGCAAATAGTGATCAAAAGTAATCTGGTGTAGCTATACTAATATCAGATAAAATAGACTGTAAGCCAAAAATAGTTCTGAGGGACAAAAACAGTCATTATGTACTAATAAAGAGGTCATTTCAACAGGAGGATGTAATAATTATAAATATGTATGTATATAAGAGCAGAGCCTCAAAATATATGAAGCAAATTCTGACAGACTTGAAGTAAAAAATTGAAAGTTCTACATTAATACTAGGAAGTTTTAATACATCACTTTCAATAATGGATAGAATATCTAGACAGAAGATCAATAAGGAAATAAAAGGCTTGAACAGTACTGGGTAACAACTAGACTTAACATACATATAGAACACTTCATCCAACAATAGAATATACATTCTTCATGAGTGTACATGGATCATTCTTCAGGGTAGACCTCATGTTGTGTTGCAAAACAAGTCTTAAGTTAAAAAATATTGAAATCAGACAATGTATTTTCTCTGGCCATAATGGAATGAAGCTAGAAATCAATAATGAAGGGAGAAATGGAAAATTCATAAATATGTGAAAATTAAACAGCATACTCTGTAATAGATAATAGCTTAAAGAGAAAGTCGCAGGGGAAATTAGGAAATGTTTGAGGTGAAGGAAAATGAAAAAACAACATACCAAAACTTATGGGACATGGCAAACACAGTGCTGAGAAGTAAGGGGTGTGGAGGCTTTCTTTTTGGAGTAATGAAATTTTTCTAAAATTTTTGAGAGGATGAATGTACAACATTGTGATAATACAAAAAGCCATTGCTTATATGCTTTGGATAAGTCATATACTATGTGGACATATCTCAATAAAACTGCTTAATAAACAAATAAATATTTGTGCAAGAATAACCAGTTATAGCAGCTATGTACAGCAGGGGAAACAGAGAGATTGAGAGGGGAGGAATTTTCTTATTTGCTTGTTTATTTGTTTATTATTATTGTTATTAAAATAATGAAAATGCTCCAATAATGGTTGAAGTGATAAATGCACAACTATGTGGTTATACCAAATACTATTGATTGTACACTTTGGATGAATTGTATGCCTTATAATATGCATCAATAAAATTTGTTAAAAAAAAAGGAAGCAAAATCTAAAATCAGAAATCTAATCTAATCTGGAGGATCTGGAGCAGGGGTTCTTAACCTTCTTTGTTCCATGGACCCCTTTGCCAGTCAGGTGAAAACCACAGACCCCTTACTAAGTCCACACTATACTGTGTATTATTTAAGAAACATATCACATTCAAACCAACACATCCCCACAAGAAAAATGTTTAAATTTCAATTCAAGCTCATGGACCCCTGATTAAGAACCCCTGATCTAGAGAAAGAAGAGTACTCTAAACCCAAAGCAAGCAGAAGGGAATAAAAATAAAGGTCCTTATTACAATAGTTCACATAGACACGCATGGATTAAGTGTAAGAACATGTTTTTCCAGGGTGTATATCTCCAAACTATCACAGAGAGTTAATGTTTAATGGGCTCACAGTTTCTGATTGGGGTAGTAGAAAAGTTTTGGTATTGAATCATCATGATAGTAGGATAACATTGTGGATGTAATTAATGTCACTGAATTGCTTGCTTGAAAGAGGTTAAACCAGGAAAATTTATGTTGTATAACATGTTAGCAGAATTGAAGAGGGACTAAAGAAAAAATGACAATTTCAATATATGATCCAATTTCAATACTAGATCTAATAATGGAGAAGAAAAATGCCCCAAAGGACATTAAGAAAAAAAAAAGATTGAAGCAGAGATAAATGAAAAAAATGATTTAAAAGAGAGTATCAACCAAACCAAAAGTTAGTTCTTTTATGTGTTTTGTGTTTTTTATATGTTTACAGATCCAATGCAACTGCAATCAAAATTCTAACAACCATCTTTGCAGAAATGGAAAAGCCAATAATAAAATGTATGTGGAAGTATTATGTACTTGTTATAGTCCATTACTCTAAAAGGAAAAATCCCATACCCCTTTTAAGCCCCACTACTATTGTTCCTTAGAGTTGATATAACGTCTTCTTTGTCATTGCTGTAAAAATATTACAATATTACTGTTACTATAATCCATAAATTACATTAGTTGTAATTTTCACATGCATCACCATATACTTAACACTTTGTTACAAGTATATATTACTAATATAGGGTGTCATTAACTGGGTGGGTTGGAGTAAAAATACACCAAATGAAATATATCCACTATAGTTAGTAGTAAGGTTTTGATGATGCTTTTTCATTGTTTTTAACAACTGTTTCACAACAATTCAATGAGTTGGTGGTGGGTAATGTATGGGAGCCCTGTAAAATGGTAGGCATGTTTGTTTTGTAAGTTTACAACTTATACTATACACTTATTGTTTATGAATGTTCATGTATGAATGATAAACTTCAATTAAAAGAAATGTTTTTAAAAATGTACACAGGAAACTAAAGGGCACTGAATAGCCAAAGCCATCTTGAAAAAGAAGAATGAATTGGAGTAATCACACTTCCCAATCTTAAAAGTTATTACAAAGCCACAGTAATAAAAACATCTGGTTACTGTCAAAAGGACAAACATATAGACCAAAGGGATTGAATTGAGTACAGAAATCAATCTTCACATTTATGACCAACTGATTTTTGACAAGGGTCCAAAGGCATTCAATTGGGTAAGAATAGTCTCTTCAACAAATAATGCTGGAAAAACTGATCTTTATTTGCAAAATAATGCAAGTGGGACCCTACTTCACAACATATACAAAAATCAATTCAAAGTTGTTCAAATATCTAAATAAAAGAAACATAATTATAAAATTCCTAGAAGAAAATATAGGGAAGCATCTATAAGATTTTGTGATAGACAATGGTTTCCTAGACTTTATGCCCATAGCACTAGAAACAGAAGGAAAAATGGAATATTGTGACCTCATCAAAATAATACCTTTTGAGAATCAAAGGACATTATCATGAAAGTAAAACGACCTACAGAATGTCAGAAAACATTTGAAGATCACATAACTGATAAGGGTTTAATATCCAGATTATATAAAGAAATGCTTCAACTAAACAACAAAAAGACAAAGAACACAATTAAAATTTGCGCAAAAGGTTTCTCCAAAGATTTACAAATGCCCAAAAAGTGCATGAAAAGCTCAGCATCATTAGCTCTTAAGGAAATGCAAATCAAAATCATGATGAAATGCTGTTTCACACCCACCAGAATAGCCACTATTAACAACAACTAAAAAAAAACTCAGAAATTTACAAGGGTTGGAGAGGATGTGGAGAAATTTGAACTCATTCATTGCCTGTGAGAGTGAAAATGCAGCCACTATGGAAGACAATTTGGCAGTTCTTTAGAAGGTTAAGTATAGAATTATCATATGACCAAACAATCCTATTTCTTGGTATATACCCCCAAAGAACTGAAAGCAGGGACTTGAATAGATATTTGTACACCAATATTTATAGTGACATTATTTACAATTGCCAAAAGATAGAGGCAACCCAAGTGTCCATCAGCCAATGAGTAGATAAACAAAACATGGTATATATACCCAGTGGAATATTATTCCTTTCAAAAAGGAATGAAGTTTTGATACATGTGACAACATCAGTGAATCTTGAAGACCTCATGTTGAGTTAATAAGTCAGATATATAGGACAAACATAGTATGAAAATACTGATATAAAATAATTAAAATAAGGAAACTCAAAGTGAAAGAATCTAGAAAGTAGGTTACCAGGAGACAGCTTGGGGGTAGGGAATAGTGAATTGTACAGAATTTTAATTTGGGGTGATGGAAAAGTTTTAGTAATGAGTGATAGTGATGGAAGCACAACATTGTGAACATAATTAATAGCACTAAACTATATATCTGAATGTGGTTAAAAGGAAAATTTTAGTTTTTATATATACGTATTGCTAGAATAATAATTTTAAAAATCCATGGACCTGCATAACACACAGTGAACCATAAATTAAATCATGAACTATAGTTAATGGTACCATTATAAAAATTTGGTTTCACCAGTTATAACAAGTATACCATAGAAATGCAAGTGTTAATAATAAAATGATATATGGGCTTCCTATATTTTATGCATGACTGTTCTATAAACAAAAACTCCCCTAATAAAAAGAAAAAACTTAGAATAGTGCAAAGCACATATTAAACACTAGTAAATATTATTTTTCATTATAATTAACATTATAAAACATTCTTTCCAAATAATTAAGCAAACATTTTGATACAATTATACAGATAAATGATATATCTCATATGATTTATTTTTATAACTAATTGATACATAACATATCACCAATATTTATTAATAAAATAATCAGACAGAATGGCTATTTAAAACCAGTCCCACATCTCAAAGTAAATTTATTTTATTATCTTGGCTAATGGCATTTAAATTATGAGAATTAGCAAGTAAGACTATTATAATACATTCAATTCCAAATATCTTTTAGAAAATTGTTCAGGTACCGTTTTCTAAACTCTCGGTTATCCTGACTAGCAATTAGCTCCAGTCTTTCTGTTCCTTAGGCCCTCTCTTTAAGCAGATAAAATTCTACTGACCCCTATCTAACTAAGGTTCATTTGCTTTAAACTAGAAAAAAATTGCTCTTTTTCCCCACCTGCCTGACTTCCTCATTGCTGTAATTTATTTCCAAAATTTTGGTCCTAGAGAGAGCATTATCTGGTCACTGACGCCTGAGAAAATTTGAGCACATCTCCTGAGCTTCACTTGACTTTGCCACCATGTATGATCCCTGTGGTCCCATGACTTGCTTCTCTTCTAAAGCTACCCAGAGCCTGCTTTGTTCTTGAAGCTAACCACCTCATCCTTAATTTAAGAAATATAAATGGGGTAGTGGAGTTCATTTATTCCTATCTCTGATCATCACATGAAGTATTGGTTATGCTCTAAATTCATTTTCTATTTTCAAGAGAGAAAACAATATTAATCCTTTGCCAGACTTTAGCAGATAAAACCATAGATGAGTTCCTGATTTCACAAATCCTGATACTCTCAGCCATCTGAATAGTATAATATAATAACAACAATAACACCTAACACATAGGGTTATTCTGAGAATTTGAATTTATGTATATATGTTATGTTAATAGTTAATGATGATAATGCTTTACAAATAGCAGTGTACTACTAGCAATGGTAATAGCACTTTGTTATGAATACTAATGGAATTATTACAGTATTTTTAGAATTTATTATTTCCCACTTAGATCTTAAGTAGCTAGAAAAGGAAGACAATTACTTACCCATTTTAGGCATTGTTTTAGTCCCCAGGACCTAGTAGATCTTTAAACATTTATGGAAACAGATTGGATGAACAAAACTGTGCCTGATCCTGTTTTCTTTTTTCACAATATTTTGAGAAAGGACATGTTTTTTATTTCTGAATTGAACATGATTCTTACACATGATCTTAGGGAGAATGGAATTTTTTTTTCCATTTGCTGTCATCATTTGAGGAAAATATTACAGAAGCTTTCTAATTTTCTACAGGAATATGGACACATAGTGTTTCGGTACAACCATTAATTGCTTACATTGGGTGAATTAGCTGGTTATAATGAAAGATGCAAGTACAATCAATACGTGGATGGAAAAAGTAAATGATATGCATTTCAGTGATTGATCATAATCTGAGCTTTATTCAAGTTGAATTCTGTGAAACAGATGTGTTAAGAGATTTTTTAGTAATCAATCTGTGTTAAGACCTTTGGAGAAACCCTGTATATGGTAGAAAAAATTTAAATAATTGGAAAATTAAAATAGCAAGAGTATTTTCCAGTATTTTCTTATTCTAGTACGTTATGTTATATAGATAGGATCCTACACATATTCCTCATTTCCCCTCTTATGTAGTGAGAAAACATAGAGAAAATAAATCTCAGACATCCAACCTTTCTTAACTAGGGACAGGTTGAGGAATATAAATGTGTTATGAGATGTCTATTGGTTCTATGCCAAGAGAGAAAAGTTAATTGGAATGTGTCCTTCTGATAGTCTAGAAAATTCTGACTTTTCTCAGATCACAAATAATATGGTTTAGATATAAAACCGTGTCTATAAAAGTGAGGGAATGAAAGCTGAAAGCAGGGTTGTGGGTACATTTAGACAGAAGGGCTAGGGAAGTGGCTGTGGCTCAACTGATAGAGTGTCCACCTCATATGGGGGGTCCAGGGTTTGATACCCAGGACCTCCTCACCCGAGTGGTGAGCTGGCCCACATACAGTGCTGCCGCACGCAAGGAGTCCCATGCCACACAAGGGTGTCCCCCATGTAGGGGTACCCCATGCACAAGGAGTGCACCCCACACGGAAAAAGCACAGGCCCTCCCAGGAGTGGCACTGCACACAGAGAGCTGATACAACAAAGAAAGCAACACAGTTTCCCAGTGCCACATGACAAGAATGCAAGTGGACACAGAAGAACACACAGCAAATGGACACAGAGAGCAGACAACGGGGGGAAGGGGAGAGAAATAAATAAAATAAATCTTTTTTAAAAATTAAAAAAATAGACAGAAGCTCTAAAAGCCTGGGAATTGTAACATATATATCATTTTCTGTAGCTTGCTTATAGTGATCCTTTTCCCATAGAATCTCAGAGTAATTTTTTTTTACATTTTGTTTTGTAATACTTTTAGACTACAGAAAATTTGCAACAATAGTAAAGGGAATTTCTGTATACTCTATTTTTTTAATTTATTTTTTTATTTATTTCTCCTCCCCCTCCCCCAGTTGTCTGCTCTCTGTGTCCATTCGCTGTGTGTTCTTCTGTGTCTGCTTATATTCTTCTCAGTGTCACCAGGAATCTGTGTCTCTTTTTGTTGCATCATCTTGCTGCATCAGCTCTCTGTGTGTGCAGTGCCATTCCAGGGCAGACTACACTTTTTTTTGCCCTGGGCTGCACTCCTTACAGGGCACATTCCTTGTGAGTGGGGCTACCCTACGTGGCAGACACCCCTGCATGGCATGGCACTCCTTGCATCAGCGCTGTGCATGGGCCAGCTCATCACATGGGTCAGGAGACCCTGGGTTTGAACCTTGGACCTCCCATGTGGTAGGCAGATGCTCTATCCATTGAGCCAAATCCACTTCCCTCTGCATATTCTTCACCCTGCTGCTCCAAGTATTAACACCTTATATGACCATAGAAAGTCACCAAAACAAGGAAGTACTATGCCATGAACTTACCCAGCTTTTCAAATTGTCACACTAATGTCCTTCATCTGTTCCAGAATTAAATCCAAAATCCTGTTATGCATTGAGTGGTTATATGTCCTTAGTATCCTCCATTCTGAGACAGATTCATTTTTTTTCTTTGTCTAACGTGGCCTTGACACTTTTAAAGACTGTTGAGTTAGTATTTCATAAAATGTTCCTCAGTTTGGGTTTGTCTGATATTTTCTCATGAATAAATTGAATCTCAATTTCATTTTTGCATGAATATTACAAGAAATGATACCTCAGTGCACCATATCAGGAGGTATGGCATATCAATGTATCTTATTACTTGTGATGTTAACCTTGATCTTTTGATTACGGCTATGTCTGCCAGGATTTTCCACTGCAAAATTACTATTTTCTCTTTGTGATTAATAAGTGTCTTGGAGAAACTACTTCATTATCTATTTAAATATCTACTTTCATCTACTAATTTTAACATCCATTAATGATTCTTGGTTGTACTATCAGTGCTGGGGTGTTTATGAAGTGGACACTTTTACAATTTTCATCAATTCTGATACATTTATTAATTAAACTCTACTGTAAGGAATAACTATTTATTCTACATTTATTGGTTTATATAATAATTTATTTATATCAACATGAACCCATGATATATATCTTATTCTATGGATTATGATCTATTCCAGGACTATTTATTTTGTGGTTTATATAATCCCAGGTTTACCCTTGGGGAGATCCTCCAGTTGGGCCCTGTGTCCTTTCAACATGATGCCATCACTTTTTTGAGCACTCACTTTCTGACACCACAATCTATTCCTGACTCATTTTGTAATTTCCCTCCCCCAGCCCTGGAATCAACCATTTCACCAAGGATCCCCAACTCCTTTGATCAGAACCCAAGATATGGTTACTAGATGCAGTCATTGCTACTGGAGTACCATTGATTCTTGACTCTCTCGGTGAAAAAAGCTGGGAAATATATGTAAGTCTCCTCACCGTGTATAAACATACACACATACATACATACACACATGCATACATAAATATAAAGAGTGAATATGCATAATCATATATGTATATATGTGTTTATACAACCTGGAATTCATCCTGATAATGCTGTACTGCTGATTCTAATCCACAGGGTTAATTCCAGACCTCCTCTTGTTTCTTCTCTTGTAACTGCTTTCTTCAGTCATGCAAAATGTGATATTCATCATCCTCAGTGTGCTCTCTTATTTGCTCAATCCTAGTGTACACATAAAGTAGCCTTTCCCCTTTCCTCTGTGTAATTGCTTTCTTTGAAATTGTGAAGTCTGACTAACATTATCCACAATGTATTTGCTTAATTTTGTGGACTTAGATTATATATAAAATAGTTTTAAAATTACTGAACCAATAACTGGGAAAGACAGGTTTACTAATTGGCATACAATATTTGTGTATAGTCCACAATACCCAGTCTCACAATATACAGTCAAAATATTCTTTTCCAAAATTACTTAGGTTAGTTCTTTCTTTCTCCATCCCATAAATCTGTTCATGTTATGAGTTGGTTATAGAGTTCAATTCAGTTTGTATTGTTTATATTCCATTTTGGGTTCTCTCAACATCTTTCTTGATTTTATCTATCTGTCTACTTATCTATCTGTCTGTCTATGCAGCTAATTAATCTATCATCTATTACATGTGTGAAACATTATCAAAATTCTAAGAGCCAAAGCTCCATGGTCAA
Source organism: Dasypus novemcinctus (assembly GCF_030445035.2). NCBI lineage: Eukaryota > Metazoa > Chordata > Mammalia > Cingulata > Dasypodidae > Dasypus > Dasypus novemcinctus. The sequence goes on from NC_080697.1 coordinate 40,508,586, forward strand.
AGCCATTCACCAAACTTTCCAGTCTTTCCACTAACCTTGGAATGGAACTAATTTCAATAATTTCTGGTTCACCCATTACGTGTTTTCTTTGCACAAATGAACTGACATATGTACATTTTCTTGTACTTTTTTCTTCTGCGAAATGTAGTATAATATATAAACTGTCTATACTTTGCCTTTTTTATATGCAAATATATCCTTGGACATGCTACCAATCAATTCATGGAGTTATTCTTTAATATTATTTATAGCTGCACGATACCCATTAGTTGAATGAATATACCATAGCTTCCTCTACATAGGTATAGATATATCATTTCCAATCTATTTCAATAATAAATAATGATACATTGCATATAAATTTTTGCAATGTTGGAGATACATCATTGGGATAGATTCATAGAAGGGATTGCTACGGACTTTGGCCCAGTGGTTAGGGCGTCCATCTACCATATGGGAGGTCCGCGGTTCAAACCCCGGGCCTCCTTGACCCGTGTGGAGCTGGCCATGCGCAGTGCTGATGCGCGCAAGGAGTGCCGTGCCACGCAAGGGTGTCCCCCGCGTGGGGGAGCCCCACGCGCAAGGAGTGCGCCCGTGAGGAAAGCCGCCCAGCGTGAAAAGAAAGTGCAGCCTGCCAAGGAATGGCGCCGCCCACACTTCCCGTGCCGCTGACGACAACAGAGGCGGACAAAGAAACAAGACGCAGCAAATAGACACCAAGAACAGACAACCAAGGGAAGGGGGGGATATTAAATAAATAAATAAATCTTTAAAAAAGAAAAAAAAAGTAAATGTAGACGTAATTTTGTAAAGGGTTTTCAAAGGTCCTTCCAGAAAGTTTCAACAGTTTGCATACACACAAATAATTTTATGAGTGTTGATTTTCCCAGAGATATGCCAAAAGAATGGGCTGCCACACTGTTTTTACTATAAAGGCTCTATAGCTTTATGGTACGTTTTAATGACTAGTAGGTTTATAACCCTTATATTTCCAGTTGTTTTTCTTTAGCATTTTCAGGACTATTTTTTCATATTTTTTCATATCTTTTATCAACATGAACTTTATTATGAACTTGTCTAACTCCATTCCATAAAAATAGCCTTAAAATATAAATATAAATATGTATTATAATTAGAATTACATTAAATTTATAAAATCAAAATGGGAAAATTGTCATTTTTTACTATGTGGTGTTATCCTGTCTGGAAAAAAGTTTTATTTCCATTTGTTCAAATCTACTTTTGTATATTTCAGAAGTATTTTGATATTTTTCTCATATAGGCTTTGAAAATTTCTTTTAAAAATTATTTCCTACATATTTAAACTTTTTACTTGGTATTGTTAATTAAATTTTCATTACATTGTGATTTCTATGTAATCATTATTTATGTGTATGAATAATTCTCTTTGGTAATTTTGTATCCCCTTTCACACTAGTTTTTTATTGTTTAAATTAATTTTGCCATTGATTCTCTAGGATTTTCCAGGTATACAATTATATCAACTGCAAAAAGAGAAAATTTTATTTCTTCTTCACCATTTCTTATGCATCTGATTGATTTTTTCATATCTAATTCCATTGTCTAATACTCCTAGTAAAATTATGAATAGTAGTGGAGGTGTAGAGGATCTTTGCCTTATTCCTGATCTTGGTAGAAGTGGTGATAGGGTGAGCACACTAAAGCAAGATACTGGCCATTGTTCTAATATATACATATTAGAATGGTCTATAGATGATAGCTAGAGAGATAGATACACACACACACACATATATTTACAATATATACATACACCTATTTATTTAAATAAGGTACACCATGTAAAAGATGTGTGAGTTTTTGTGTGTATAAAATGAGGCTAAGAAAGCACACTTAAGTTTCTCTTTTCTTGAATGCCTTAAATCAGAAACAGGTACAAAATTTTGTCAGACTTTCTGAAAAACTATAGAGATGACCTAAGATGTTTTTTATTTTGTTTTTGTTTTTGTTTAGTCTGTTAATATGCTTTATTTTAAAATGAATTTGTTTTTATATTAAATCATTGGAAAACAATTGGAAAAGCCTCTTGCCATTTCCAGGGGTAGCCCTAGCAGTCACACTGAAAGGCATTTGGTTGTCTTAGAGGGCAAAGAGGATTAGGGGGTTATTGCTATTTTCAGGAAGTTTTAGGCAATTTCTTTTCCAATGTCCAGGATATTTACAGTAATTACAAGTACCAGTATCCTGAACCCTCGTGCCTAGAGGGTTTATTGGGGCTCATTCAGCTGTTGTTTTAACTTGAGAGTTTTTTTCCTTCAAGTTGCCATCAAATATATCGGTGAGATTTAATAAATCATTTTCCATGGTGACGATGTTAGTAGTTTAGAGTGGTGCTCAGTTCTTCTGAAAGCCTGTTAACAAAAGTAGAATTTTTCTACTACTAAGAGCTGAGAATTTTTTAAAAGTTATATTTGAGTTTTTTTTTCATGTATGGGCTCATCAAGACTCTGGATACATGGTTGGATTTTCTTTAGTCAATAATTTTGAGAAAAACTTCAGGTATGAATTTATGATCTTAGGAAGTTCCTTAGCTAGCTTAAATGCTTCAGTTTTGTCAGCAGCTCCTCATTTTGAAAAGAAATATAGTTTTTTTTTTCCCCAATTAGTTTTGTCTGTTCAGATTTGGGCATGACCTTCACCAGTACTTAAGTAAATTGATTGATAAAGGTCTGAGTATCTAGGCTCGTAAGTCTGAATGATAAGATTGAATTTTTTGCAAAACCTATTGGGTGTTTGGTAGGATTGGGGAAATCTTATCACTATAGAAAAGCTAGGGCATAGGGGAGGACAACAGGGAGATTTAAAGGATGAACTGTCAGAGTCAGGAGTTCTGTATAATTTTTCAAACTTGATAATGTATTTAGATATGTTTTTGTTAGTCTTTGATCATTTCGGTATTTTTTTCTTAAAAAAGGTAATTTTAGAATTAGGTATACATATGGAAGCTTCCAGTTTCCTTAAAATAAGTATTTCATCCAGGTTATTTCATTTCAGAGCCTCTATTTTCTGGTTGAACACACAAATATATTATATTTTGGGCATATAAAAAGATCTCCATTGTGGCTATTATAATTCAGGGTATTCTCTACTCTTCCAGGACCAAGGGGATAAGATTTTACATAAAGCAGGACTATAATTTTTGCACACAAAACCAGCTGGTGTGCTACATGACAATGCTCCACAGAGTTCTTTAGATGGTTCGGACCTCATTCTTTTATTTAGTGCTGATCGTGAGCAATCCTAAAACCTAAACCTGAGAGGAAATGTCTCGGTTTGGGGCAAGTATGATCTTTTATCATGTGCCTTTCATGGGATACTTGTTTTACCTTTCAAACAGTCATACTTTGGTTGTCGAACTTGTAACCAAGCGTCCCTAGATGCTGAGAAATTGTCCTTAGGGAGGGAGATAATCATGTGTCCATCTAACCTGACTGTGTCTTCCTTATCCTTTCATGGGGGTCTTGTTCTTCAGAAGTTGACGCTTATCATTAAAAGATGGTGGGTGCTCTAATAGCGTTTAAATACGAGTGTCCCATCTACCAAATTAATTATTTGATTGTTCACAGTCAGAAGAGAGGTCAAATTGTTAAGGAGGTGTTCCTCCACTGAATAGAGTTCATTACATTCCCACCCACCCCGGAGATGGCTCCCTTGTCTCTTTACTTGTTGGTTTTTGGTTCCTTGGCTGTTTTCTTTTTTCCTTTAGGAGGCACAGGGAACCAAACACAGGACCTCCCATGTGGAAGGCAGGCATTCACCTGCTTGAGCCACATCCTTTCCCCAAAGTGGGAATGTTTAAAGCTCCATTCGAGAACTCACTAGACAAGGAAATTTTCCAATTATACCAAAAAGGACAAATGCAAACAGGCTTCTGCCACAAGCCCGGGCCAGAAAGGACAGTTACCAGCCCAAACCAAACAAACAGCTTCACAAACTGAGCTTCTGCCACAAGCACACCAAATGAACCAACGTTCACAAAATGGACTGATAATCCAGACCAACCAAAAGAACCAAAGTTCAACTAGAACCTCAACCAAAAAGAGAGAGGTTCGGAGCCCAGATAACTCACTGACAGAGCCCAGGGCTCTCACGGAGATGCCAGAGTCAAGTGGCTGTGGCCAGGTCCAAACTCTAGTCCAGTGAGAGCTCCAGGGTCAAGTCAGTGGTTGCTTCATATCCTATTTCTGACACCATGTGATGTCAACCTAAAAACAACAAATTAAGCATTGGCATTTCTAGACAAGGCTTTTTTAAGGAAAATAAGGTTACAAGAGTCCTTTGTGCATATTTGGGGCAATCTAATACAGTTACTTAACTGAGTTCTTTATCTTCTGGTTTGTTGATGGTGTCTGGATGTACTTAGAGTTTTGAGGAATAATGTTTGAGACTTTGCATACCTTGGCTGTTTGCATAAGACCTGCATAAGAGTAACCTCTAGAATATTCTCCCAATTCCATTTTAAATCTCTTAGCCATAGAAACTTTTTTATTTCTTTCAATACAATTCTGAACTAATTACCTTACCTGAGAATATAGATTTTAAGTAGGCATGGGAAGTTTGAGGTGGGCTAACTAGAAGTGGGGTCAACTAGAACTGTGATTGTTTTGGGAAGCTTATTTGTCAATTGACAAATAATTATTCAAATAACTGTTTAAGACATCTATGGAAAAAGATTCTGTAGAGAAATGCATCATAAATTGTAAATAAAATATCCAGAACACAGGGCAAATATTTGTATGTTAACAAGTACCCTTTCCTCTTCTGGCCATGTTGATTCCTCACTGGTCTGCTCTTTATATGAAACTCTACTTACTTTTATTTAATTCAGATACTCATTTATTATACCACACTCTTTCCTGAGAAGGCTGGTCAAAACCTCAGAAACCTGTCCAACTCTGCATTTCATTCTATCATCACCAATTTATATGAGTTGGCCTGTGAGTTAAAATCTTTGTTATCCCAATTAAGGCTGTAGTTGCTGTAAAGATTATTCCAGGTTTGCATTTTAAGAGGATGATTTAAATAAGAGATATAGTGATCATTTTCTTAAATGGTAACTCTTTTGGATAGGCTAAAAGAAAAAGAGGAAAACATTTTGGACTCCAAGAAGAAATCAGAAAGTTAAAAATAATCTTAATTGGCTGAGAAATGTATGCCATTGTAAATAGAGTTAGGGAAGTATCTTGTGTTTAACTGTGGAGGCTTTTGAAGAGTAAGCTGGGAATTTTGACCATTACCCTGTAGTAATAATAGAATTATATTTTATTTCAATAAAAGAATGCCCTGAGTTGGAAAGAGGGGCCTTAAAAAAAAATGGGGAAACAAGAAGTTATTGGCAAAGTCCTCACCTTTTATGGCCAACTGTTGAGGTTGTGCCTGGCTTCCAAGGCTCTTTGCTGAAAGATGGTGAATGGGTTAATGTTCCATTGTCATATATGGTTTGGCCATTGTCCATTTGTACATTCAGTCTTTGAAGACATTCATGTAAATGTTTTCAATGATGGGAAAGGAACTGCTACTTCTAGTAATGATTTTATTCAATGAGCTTCATATCAAGAATACCTACCTAGTTTAGTTTACTAATTCTTATATGCAATTACTGATTTGTCAAATGCCAATGATCTAAAACTATTAAATGCAAAGAATATGTTAAAACTCTCTTACCTTTATGATTAATACTCTTAAGAAGGACATTTCCTGTGAAATTGGTTAATTCCATGTTTTCCTTTTTTAATGTTCTTTCCAATTCTGCTGATTTGTCTGGAAAAAAGTAGGAAAATTGGTTTTGATTATATAATAAGCGATAAGTATCTGAAAATGTTTGTTTCTCATGGACCAGGGGATGAGATCACTGTTTTCTTCCATAACTTAATGAAAATTGAGATTATCCACCAATTTCTTTTGGAATAATTAATAACAAGAAATTAACTAATTGGCACAAATAACTATTTGGGTAATGGGACAAGGTAATGATTCCAAAAATCATGTGTTACTTTTCAAAAGTCATTTTGGGCTTTCAGAATTTACTAGTTTTTTCCCAATAGATTGTTTTGAAATTCAAACACAATTATATTATTTTTAAGGAACTTCATGATAAAAAGTCTGCTCATTTAATTTTATTGTTTTCATCCAATTTTTCATAATGACTTTGATTTGTGATTCCTCCACTGACAAATCTAAAAAGGAAATCGAACAATTAAAAATATTTCCATGTGCTTGATATGACACCACAGAACTTCATAAAATATTTGAATCTTAAGAAACCTAATTTTATACTATCCATTTCAACTTTTAAAAAGAGTATTAATTTTCAAAGGTGTTTATAAAATTTTTCCTTTAATTGCTAAGATCAGACCAAACAAATTATTTACTTTAGATTTAAAGATTCAACATATTTTTTAAAAATAATTTTGCTTTTCACAAGCCATTCTGATAATTCTAACTTAAAACTAAAAATAATAAATTTAGCATTCATTTAGAAACTGTATTACTGGAAACAAATGTTGGATTTCAATTGCCTCTCTGATCATATATTAAAGCATGATAGCCACACCAAAACAACAAGAAAGAAAATAATGGAGTTTAAAATCTTTTCTCAAAAGTTTGTAAGATTTCCCACTGGCTGATCTCCGTAAGTCTTCCCAACTCCATTCCTCTTGTACTCTTTGAAATACCTCTTTTTTGATATTTTAAAGCTTTTAATTCTTGGATATATTTGGATAGAGATTGTCCTAAGGAAATTTCAAAAATACTCATAACTCTCATTCCCAGGATACATGATTTATCCTTCAGGGTGTACTTCCAATCATGAAGTAGCATTTATTTCCATGGCACAATTGCTAATGAAGCCTAAATAACATTTTATGTTCATATAACCATCTCTAAACATCACCCATTAGTAATATTGCTCAAATGTCATTTGTATTCACATTACTTAATTTTTTTCGATATCGTTTCAGAGTTAACGATTTTTGGAAAACGTCTTTGCTCATCCTAAGAAATATATACCTGAGTTCCTCAATGTTGAATCATATCCATTATAGCTCTGGTGGCAAAGTGATCCTTACTTTCTGACAGAGGCATCTTAATATTCATAGAAGGAGGCAGAGAAACAGTGCTCCTCAAATTCTAATTTCTGTATTGATTTCAAAGAGAAGAGTAGTTAATGCAGTCATCATGAAATAATCTCAGCACTTATTTTTCCATTTCAACTCACTACAATGCTATTAATTTTTGTTCAGAAGTGCGCATCTCACCAAACATGTTGTGACAAATGCATTTTGTAGGCATAGCAATAGAAAGCTCATATAAAGAGAACCAGCTAAGACTGCAGCCCAAGTGTTTTTCAAATCATTTTTATTAGAATTTTTCATTTACCCCAAAAGCAACATTGGTGAACTTTATCATCAGTTTGCTTGTGTTTTATTAGTAGAATTGGAGGAAAGCAGAGAGAGGAAAATTCTCTAAAGGGATAAAGAAAATAAATACATTTATGCCTCAAGTAAGAGGACATTTACCTTAATGTTACTAGTTACAATAATTTAATATTTCCTAGTCAATTGTTTATCTTGTGGACTTGATGAGGAGATCTGGAAGGACTTTTATTCAGGATAAATAAATGATTCTATTCCTCACCATTTTTTTAACATTCAAAAATCATAAATTGAAACTCAGTGATTAATTGATGACACAGTTTGTCCCCAACTATTTAATGACATGGAACATAATTTTCAAATTAAAGTGCATTTCAATTAGAAAAAGTTCTTGACTTTTATTCCAAAAAAGCAGAGAAACCGAAAGAATTTTGAACACGTATGTAATCAGTGCTCCTTTTGAAGAGGGAGTGCATTTTTTATGCTACATGATCAAAAAATATTATGAACAAGAATATATATTGGACAACATATTGTTTGCTGTCAGAATTAATTCTTACATGTGCAGAACAGTGTGAATTCTCCAGGACTGGGATGACATTTCTTTCTCCTCTGTGCAGTGATATAGTACTGCGAAGAGTTTGGGCTGTGCATCCAGAAAGTTTTGAGTTTTTCCTACCATTTTCTTGCTAAAGCTTTTATATTTTTTATATTTTCTGAATTATCTTTAGGGTTGAGGAAGATGATAACATCCATTTGTAGGATTGCTGTAATTGGTTATGAATTTACCACAATGATGAAAGAGGTTGTTGATATGGGAGGAGTGGGGAGTGTGGGATGTGGGATATATGGGAACCTTACATTTTTTAATGTAACATTGTTTGTGATCTATGTATCTTTAAAAAAAGACAATTAAAAATAAATTAAAACCAACAAAACAAAAAATAAATATTTTTAAAAATTTAACTAAAGCAATGTTTCATTAATGACACCCAGGGATGAACCTCTCTGGCACTGAGGGATCACTACCACATACCAGCTGAAGATGCAACTAGAAAAGGACCTTGAATTAAAGGTTCAACATGGATCAGCAGAATATTCCTGTCTACATATAATAACATGACTTCAAAATGCTGTTTGACCTAATGTAAGGGGGTAATGGAAAGGAGAAATGAGAATATAAGGCTATGAGTCTCTAAAAAAGAGTCTGGAGGTTGTCAGAAGGAATCCCCTTATGCACAACTGAGCAGAGTCTGAGAGACAGATAAAGTAGATACAACCCCAGGTATTGGTTCTTTTGAGGAATAAAGAGACCCACGGGTTCTATGGTCATGGCAGATGGGGTTCACTGCCATGGCAGATGGCCCTTCTTTGGAGCTGGTGTTTCTGCGTGATGGAATTGGACTCAGAGGGGATCTCTTTTCACAAGACTTGCATGCTACTTTATTGGAATTGTAGTTGGTGCTGGGGTTTTAGATATATTTAGGGGATTTGAATCTCTGGACTGATAATATGACACCCAGGCCCAGAGCCTCAACAGACTTCAGCTCCTACACTTTGATTTATTGGACTTACCCCACTCAGCTAACATCGAGTTGAAGAAGGTCAACCACCACACCATGGAGCCTAGAGTGTCTACAACTGAAAGCAGGAGGAATGCATCCAGTATCCATGTGAAATCTAAGCCCTCACTTGACATAGATGTGCAATGGACACAACCAATCCAATGTCCACAGAGAAAATGTGGAATGGGTGTGGGAAGGGTAGCCATGGTGGCTGCTGGGTTTGGGGAATGGGAGGAAGAGATGAGATGTGGAGGCGTTTTCGGGACGAGGAGATGTCCTGGGTGGTGCTTCACGGACAATGATGGGACATTGTAGATCCCCCCAGGGCCCACTGGATGGAACGTGGGAGTGTGGGCTATGATGTGGACCATTGACTATGGGGTGCAGTGATGCTCAGAGATGTACTTACCAGGTGTAATGGATGTGTCACGATGATGGGAGAGAATGTTGCTGTGCAGGGAGTGGGGGGTGGGGGCGGTGGGGTTGAATGGGACCCCATATTTTTTGAAAGTAATTTTTAAAAATAAATAAATAATTTTTTTAAAAAAAGAAAGAAAGCAGATCACTGGATGCCTAGGGCCAAGTATGTGTGTTGAGGGTAGAGGGGATTGACTGTAAAGAGTCAGGAATTTGGGGGTAATGGAGATTGTCTATTATCTTGATAGCAATAGTGATTACAAATATTGTAAATGTAGTCAAAACTCAAAGTATATACTTAAAATTATATCTCAGTAATGTTAATTAAAATAGATTAGTGATTTACGCAAAAAAACAAAAAAACAAAAAAACAACAGACTTTTGCAGAGAAGTAGACACACAGAGAAGAAGAACACAGAGTAAGAAAGACAGCTCTTCAGAGATGGCAGAGGCCCTGGGAAGAGAGATGAGCCTGATAGTCTACAGCGAACTTTGTAAAGAGATCAGAGCAGCTGAGCTCAGAAAGAAATAAGGGCCAAGGAAAGAGACAAGCCTTATGACAGACTTCAGCTGAGATCAGAAGAAGCTGGAACCACAGAGGCTTAAGAGGAAGAAGGAAGGTTGAACCTTTGTAGACATCGCCTGCCACCTTGCTTCAACATGTGGCCAATGAGTTTGGTTAAGAAAGTACCTCTTATAGTAACTTGAGTTGGACTCTTTAGGGCCTTATGAATGTAAACTTTCACCCCAAATAAATATCCTTTATAAAAACAAAAACAAAAACAAAAAAAAAGTTTCAACAGAGAGAGCTGGGGGACTGTACCAAGTCTTGATAATTCTTTTTATAAAGTGGAGAAATTCAATGCAATAAAATATGTAAAACATTTACCACAGTACTTGGCACACAGTTGGCAGCCAATAAGTCCTATCAAGTATTATTAATGTGTCTACATACAGGCTAATATAATAGTTTACTTTTGATCTTTCCTTCTTACCCATTTAAATATCCAACTGGTTATACTTCTAAGGGCTAGGCATAGACTAAACACTTAAAACTTTTAGTTAGCTTATTAATTGGTTTTGTTTAGTTGACATTGTGTAGGTGTCAAGTTACTGTCTTGGAAATTTTGGTTAGCTATTTTAAAACATATTTAGTGTTTTTCATTAAAACCCAAGTTGCTGCAAATGCAGAAGTGCCCAACTAAAATCAATATGAATTTTTTGAAATGTGGTTTAAGTTTTTCTCTAGAAAGATAATCAAAAGTTTCCATGATAATCTATAATGAAGGTTATTTAAGAGCTTATCATTTTTATCATTTGAGAATGTCAAAAGAAATTTTGAAAAGGCCTAATTATATTTTATATGTTACTATAGATAATGGGTACTTTCATCTCTTAGATACCATGTAAGACTAAGATATTAACTTTACTATTTTCCTGCTTTTTCTTCTTTTGGGTTTGTCAGTGCAAAGTGTAACACACACACTAAAAAGAAATAAGCCTCGTTAAAGCAGACCTTTACAAAGGGCTTTGCCTATTTGGTTGGGCCACACTGTCTCTTATCCAGCCTAAGTATCTATATACAATAATATTTGGGTTCCTATTTTATTTTTTTTAATTAAAAAAAAAGTTTTTAGGAGGTACCAGGGATTGATACCCGGGACCTTGTACATGGGAAGCAGGTACTCAATCACTCAGCTACAACCATTCGTCTTTATGGTATCTTTTTAAAGATGGTCTGGATATTTATTTAAAATGAGACTAGCTTTCCTATGAATGGAGATTGCTGTGTAGTTTACCATGCACGTGTAATCCAGAATTCTGAGTTCTGTGGTCCTGTCCTGGGGGGACCTTTTCTACCTTTCCCAAATAAAATGCCTCTTCTTTTCCGATGTACCGCTTCAGCACCTTCTCTATAAATTTGAAGCTTGCTCAACAATAGTGGGTGGTGGAGAAGGAGATTGAGCTTGCCTGAGTTGATCTGAACTGGCCTTGCTTCTCCTTACTTGCATGGCTGCCAAAAATTGTGGTTTTTATCTTCTCTCTATGCCACTTCAGTCAACTCATTTGTCAAGTAACATTAGTGGAGGTATGTGGTTATAAAAGAATTTTGACAATAAAGGTTTCTCAAGAATGAAAACAGTTGACAAAATAACTGTGAAGAGACACTTGCAATGTACTTAAGAGGGCTGGACATGTAAATAGATTGCCCGGCATGACCTTCATTAGCTGTATAAATTTTGAGGTAATGGATATCAACTGTCTTTACTTGCTCTCATCCACTACTCATTTTCTTATCAGCAGCTCAGTTTCTTCTTTGGAGCACCATGCTTTTCTTATGTTCAGTCCATGTCAAATGGGTCTAACCCCATCCTTTATGCTCCATGGATTGACAAGTGTCCAGCTCTGGTAATTAACTGTCATGGTGATTGGTTAAAAAATAGACGTGAACTCAAACCATCAGAGTGTGAGAAATAATCCAGAATATGTGCTGGAGTTATCAAAAAAGAGGCATCTTCTTTCTGCCATTGTTCCTACAGCCAGTAGAATGTAAGACTATCACTGCTGGTGGGCAATTCCACTACACTGGAGAGTATTTTTCTACAGAAGGAAAGTCAAGCTGAAAATAGAAACAGAGTCCTGACAGTATTCTCTAAGCTCTGCATGTAATGGTGCCTGAAGTAAGATTCATTCTTGTACTTTTCAAGTGCATGAGCCACAAGTTCATAATTCCTTTAAGCATAATGACTAATTTGACAGAGGCTTGTACCAGACTGATTAGATTCAAAGCCAAAATCAATCCCTTACTAGGTGTGTGATCTTGAGCAGGTTACTAAACCCCTTGGTGCCTTACTGTCTTCATTTGTATCTACATCACTGTATTGTCATAAAAAACAAATGACTTAATATATGCAAAAACTTAGAACAGTTTCTGGCCTATACCATGTGCTTTCAAAGTCTAAGTTATGATTATGCTATTACTCATGGGACTATTGTTTAAACCAATTGAAACTTGGCTTCTGTCACTCATAATTAAAAAGTGTTTCTCTACCTATTCATGGTATTAATATGGGATTAAATTAATAATCTCCAAAATATTGGCATGGAGGAAAAACTAAATATTGTTACTGCTAATGTCATCAACATGATTGAACTCAACTTCCTTTTCTTCTTTGAAGTATCATTATTATTTAAAAAAAAAATAGTTTTCCCAGCTCTGAGAATTCTCAGTAGCCATATTTCATCCTTCAGATTGTACCCCTGACATTTGAACATCGCATCCCTCCCTCTTCTCACCCCTGAAAATGCAACACACCAAACAAGCATTTTTTATTGTATTATTGAGTGCACTACAAACTAGGCCATCCCTTAAATACACAAACTCATTAAAATACTCTACCATTGTTCCTAATCCAGGCCTCCATTTTAAAATACAAGTTAGCAGTAGGTGCTTAGAATTCCAAATTGTTTTTTGATGTGTTCTGGATTTAATTCTTGTGAATAACCCTTTTCCTAAGTAGTATCACCAATACCAGGATTGGAAGACAGAGGGTTTCTCTCATTTGCACATACCAGTAATAACAGATAAGCAGTGGGTTTAATCTCCATTTCCTGATATTCCCCCACTACACTCCACATCCATGTGGTGAAAGGAATCTCCTATTTGCAGGTTCAATTTGGATTTTTGATGTTCTTGCACTATTTGTTCCTGTGTCCCCAGAATGTCTGTGTTGTTCTCCAGAGAATATGTTGTTAACTGAAGAGCCATGATTTCATAGTCTAATCCTATACTTACCTTACACTGTTTAAATACTGAGTCTTCCAGTCAAATCTGGTCATGCTGTAGCTTTGTCTCTTATCTAAGCCCATCATGACCTAGTGTGTGTATTTTCTCCATGGTGTCATTGATGGCTTCATTTCCTTAATGCTTCAATGATGGGAGAAGTTTTAACACTTTAGAGTAAAAAAAGTACCAGTTTACTATTTAAATTATAAAAATTGACTCCTTATTGCATAGCACTATGATATTTCCTGTGTTATACCTTTAAATGTCCTAATGAGAAGAGCTTATAATATTACAGTTAAATGGCTTTATGCTTAATATCATATATATTACTTGTGGAAATGTTCCCCTTACCTGGAATTCACTTTCTCTCTCCACAGCTTCTGTATGCATCTCAGGCTTAAACACACACAAGTGGTAACTTCTTATTTTCCAGAATATTGCTAGTTCTTTCAATTACCTATTGCTTCCTCTGGAAAATTGTCCCTAAGACAACCAGAGTAACTACCCATATTTCTATGCTTACACAGTATAACCTTTTATTTTAGGATTCACCACCACGTATGAAGTTATATATATTTTACTGTATATACATATTTTACTGTACCCCTTGTCATTTAACTATAAGCTCTTTGAGCATGATATTAATAGTAAGAATATTTGTTATACTGAAATGATTTTGAATATCTTCATCATGGACTCTCTTTATTGCAGTGTGCTCACAGCTCAAAATCCTGGTAGCAACAGGACCAGTTTCTCATGCTACCAAGGTTGTGGAAGTAAAACTTAAACAACTGTTATCAATCAGGGATCTTGGCTGCAAATACAAGTAACCAATTCAAGCTTGCAGTTAATGCATTAGACCTAATTCAGTGGTTCAATTATGTACCCTCATAAACACTGATTATATGAAGAAACTCCCCATGTTTTACTTAAGTATCCTATCACAGTACAGGAAGACCAAATAACTCGGAACAAATTTATTCAGATATTCAGATACTCTTTACAAAATCAGTACAAATGCAGGCATACTTTTAAATAAGATTATTATCTTGAGAACTGTCACGAAAAATGGTTCAGAGTATCCCAGCTGGTGATGGCCTGTGGGATGATTTTGCTAGGCATCTTCTCCAAAGAAGCTGCCCTGTTAAGGTTTTCAAAGACATTTCCCTCTCCACTCTTGGCATTTGTTCAAGCTCTGTCCTCAGGCACTAGGAATCAAACCATTTTCCCATGCAAAGACTTAATCAAGTGGCTATTTGGGATATTGTTGGAAAGAGGCAATAAAAAGGAATACAGAGTTGAAATTTCAGTTGTAAATATATATTTATTAAAAAAACAAATGATTGAAATTCAAATATCATACAACATATAGTTACCTTAATAACAAAGAAATCCCATGTTTAGAGCATAAATTAAAATTTTAAGAACAAGATGTGTTAGTGTCTGTAGATCCTAAATTCATAAAATGATTCATAAAAACTGGATGCATTGATTATATAATTGATGATACAGATTTAAAACTCTGCTCAGTGTCCTGAAGTAAAACATTGGTTCAATAATAAACATGAAAATAAAAACAGATACCATCTTTTTAAATTATTGACCATTGTTATTATATGTAAACAAAATAATTTATCATTACTACGTTAGATACGTTTTTAATAGAATGAATCACTGAATGCCAAGATTGTTGCTGATGACGTATCAAGCATGCTTACTAAACAACAAAAATAAAAAACACAATCATGACATAATTTTTACTAAAGCCCATTAATGAAAATATGACATAGGAATATAAAATATGTGCAGTATCTTTGTTATTAGAGTAGGTTCTTGATATTGTTGTTAGAAAGAATTCAAGGATAAGCCACAAAATAATCAGGCAAGCAAAGAATTTATTGGGGGATAAAACAAGAAAACAAATGTACACCCTCAGAGTTGAGGAACGGCATTCTCAAGGGAAAGAAATGTGGAGTTCTGCCTGGGGTCTCCTGTTTTAAGGAGGTACAAGACTCCAGGGTCTGTACTGATAAGTAAGGGCTTAGGGTATGGGGACTCAGGGGTGTGGGGGGCCTAGAGTGTGCAATTTGCTGTCCAGTGATGATTTTCTTCTGGCTGCTGTCCATGACTTCTGCAGGGTGTGTTGACCAGCGGTGATTAGCCTCTTGTCAATGCCCACAAGGTAACCTGAAAGCTAGGTGGGTTGGTGGTGTTGGTGCCCTCTTTGCTGTCTGTCTTCTGATAATGCAGACTTTGGGTGTATGTGATGTGAGCCGCAGGCTATGTGCTTGTAAGCTGGCCCTTCGTATCTGCCTGTGTGACTCAACAAGTTAATGCTAATCTGCAGGCCAATGCCTCAGTTTCTCTTACCAGGCTTATTAGATTTTCTACTCCCTTCCTCCTTAGGTCCTTATTTTATTCTGCCTCGAATGCCCCTGAGAGAGTTGTATACCCATAATATTAAGGGGAATTGAAAAATGAAGGTCATTCTTCTGTATCTACTTTCTGCTGATTAAGGATTGTAGTCCTTACCTGACAGGGTGTAAAATTTGGTATACTATGGGGCTAGGAGTAGGGGTACTTACTTAAATGGTTGAGACTGGATGATATTCATGCATGAGCAAAAGTATGTTTTGGAATGTATCAACCCTGGAAGAGATTAATTGAGTTAGGAGCTTAAATATACAGAGCCTTCCTAAGAATATAAGAAGTTTGGTTGAGAGGGGGCCTAGGAGAGCTGTAAGCCAAGAGGAATTAAAGAGGTAGGAGGACAGAACAGAGTGCTGATGGCAGCATTTTCTAGTCTGATTGCCTGGTTTAGAGTCCTTCAGTTTTGAAGGACTATAGCAGCTTAAAGAATTGCACTGAGTTTGAACAAGTTCTATGCTATAAAACCAGTAAGGGATTTCATTGGATTTGAGTTTTAAGGGTATTGTCATTAAATAATTAGCTTTTCCTTTTTGAAGAGGTATGTCAGGCTGTCCAATGCTGCCACTTGTATGTCTCAGCAGGTGTTTTTAATGCATTGGCACTTCCTTGGACAGTGGGCTTTACACAGGATAAACGCATTCAGTTGGCAATCTCTCTTTTTTTTTTTTGAAGATTTATTTATTTATTTACTTCTCTCCCTTTCCCCTGTCCCGGTTGTCTGTTCTCTGTGCCTATTCGCTGCGTCTTCTTCTTTGTCTGCTTCTGTTGTTGTCAGCAGTACAGGAATCTGTGTCTCTTTTTGTTGCGTCATCTTGTGTCAGCTCTCCGTGTGTGCGGCACCATTCCTGGGCAGGCTGCAATTTCTTTCACACTGGGCAACTCTCCTTACGAGACGCACTCCTTGCACATGGGGCTCCGCTACGTGGGGGACATCCCTGCATGGCAGGGCACTCCTTGCACACATCAGCACTGGGCATAGGCCAGCTCCACATGGGTCAAGGAGGCCCGGGGTTTGAACCACGGACCTCCCATGTGGTAGACAGTCGCCCTAACGACTGGACCAAGTCCATCACCCTGGCAATCTCTTTAATGGCCAACCGTTCATTTGGTTGTGCATAGCTGCCCCAGTGGCAGCCTAATTGAGGAAGACATTGGGTGAGCTCATTGAAGCAAGAAGATAGCCTAAGGATAGAAGCATTAAGAGTTTAGTGGGTACTTAGAGAAGGACACTTTCCCTAGTAAGCAAAGAGATGCTTGAAATTTTTCCCATAAGTCCTAAGACATGGGCTGCCTATGGGCAAGCTTCAGATTTTTAATACTATCCATGTTGTCCCTTCATGGGAGAGACCTTAATGCCAATCATGTTTGTTTATATTCTACTCACATTACTCTGGCAATTATTGCTCCACGGAGTATATCCTTCACAAGGCCAGCATACTGTAGAGGTTCCAGCGTTCCAGAAGCTTGATGCATAGTACCTCTAGCCCTATGAAACAGGTCCAGTCTGGAGATAATATTAAGCCATTGCCAAATGGCAGAGCTGCAGGAGTTCAAAGCAGCAATGTTGTTCCATTTTTTTCAGGACCATGGTCAGATGTGTCAGATACCTTTATTATTTTAGGGGTCATAGTGACCTTTTTAGCTAATAACTCAAATGGAAAGATACCATGCATGGCACTGGGGGCCTGGTTTAAATGTTCAAGAGAGTCTGACAAAGCTGAAGTTTATCCCCTTATTGTGTGGCCTTATGGATATGTTTAGTGCTGTAAGACACCATTTGTGGCTTGAGTTGAGAACAGACCTTACAATTTTGTGTGATAAAAACTAGGTTAGAATACTTTATAGAAGTACCTAATGCCCTAACTATGTACCACCCTGTGGCAGCTCCCTGATGGCCACTTTTTTTGTGTGGCCACAAGGCTGCTCCTTTTGTGGAGGTGGGGCAGATTTCTCAGATAAGGGATTAAGCATTTGCCTTCTGCTTTCTAGGCAAAGAGGTTGTTTCTGTAATATATAACACCTTTAAAATAATTAAACTTATGATTAATAACATTATATTTGTTTTTCTGCAGAAAACATTGTTGAATCTTTAGGAACACTTTTCAGACATTCATATGAACATTTTATTTATACAATTGAATAACAGAAGGTTAGACAACCCTTTTCAGTTTTTATAACACTTTTAAACAGATTTTAGTTCACTTATATCGAATGAATTTAACTATTTTTATTTCTCCACCGTTTTTAGGTGAAATGGTAAATCTTTTGCAATAGTTTGAGCCCCATGTGCAAGGAGTGTGCCCCGTAAGGAGAGCCATCCAGTGTGAAAGAGAGTGTAGCCTGCCCAAGAATGGCGCCCCACACACGGAGAGCTGACACAAGACGTTGCAACAAAAAGAAACACAGATTCCTGGTGCCGCTGATAAGGATAGAAGTGGTCACAGAAGAACACACAGAGAATGGACACAGAGAGCAGAGAGCAGACACCTGGTAGGGGGAGGGGAAGGGGAGAGAAATAAAAAATAAATCTTTTTAAAAAAGTGAAAAAAACTTGTTTTTCTATACAACCAAGGACACAGCAAAGGTATCCCAAAGTACAAGAAGCTATTTTCACAAACCAGACACTCTGCTTTTTATACTGACCACTCAGGAGAAAATTCATTATAACCTTCCAGCAAAACAGATGAATGATTTAAGAAACTCTGTTAAGGGGAGCAAATTGTGACTCAAGTGGTTGAGTACCTGCTTCCCATGTACAAGGTCCTGGGTTCAATCCCTGGTACCTCAAAAAGAAAAAAAAGAAAGAAACTTTATTACTTTAACAGAGAAAGAGGAAAGAGAACCAAATTTTAGTTTTGCATTAATATAAATTTGAAAATTAGATTATTAATTACTCTCATTTTAAAACTATTAAAAAGTTAAAATTGGGAAATTACAGTACAGACTACAAGTCTTAATTTCCTGGCCTAGTAGATAAGAGTTTTAGGCTGACTTTGCATTTCCTTATCTCATCAGACCCAGCTCTTCCCCCATAACTCTTGCATATAGAAGGAGGCCCTGGGGGGCTGAGGAAGTTAAGGAATTTAGGAAAAATGTTTTTCTTTTCCCAATAGTTTTTTTTTTTATTCCTCCGCCCCCCCACCTTGTGGCTTGCATGCTGTCTGCTCTGTGTCCATTTGCCGTGCGTTCTTCTGTGTGTATTTACTTTTATTTCCCCACCCCCTTGTAGCTTGCTTGTTGTTGTTGTTTTTCGCTCTGTGTCCATTTGCTATGCATTCTTCTGTGTTTTGTTTTGTTTTTTAACTCGTCTCTCTTATTTTTTTGTTGTGTCACCTTGCTGAGTCGGCTCTCTACAGCACTTGCAGGCTGGGCAGCACTCCACAGTGCTTGTGGGCAGGCTGCTCTCCACAGAGTGTGGGCGAGCCTGCCTTCACAAGGAGGCCCTGGGACATGAACCACAGGGCTTCCCACATGGTAGACGGGGGCCCAACTGATTGAGCCACAGCCGCTTCTCTCCCAATAGTTTTTATATTCAGATTTTTATCCTGCTTAACTTTTCCAATTTGGCCTCCAAGAATATTCATTTACATATAAGTGCTTATCTAATTTTTAGCAATTTGAATAGAGCTCTTTTAAGGATTTTCATTGGTCAATTTGATATTACCATCCTGAGGTGTGAAAATATACACTAAGCAAATAGACATAAGTAGAGATTTACACACAGAAAAAACTTATAATTTTCATTTTCTTACAAGATAAGTTTAACAGTAAAATAGTATTATATTTAAAGGATTTCTTTGAAGATCACTTCTGATTATTTTAACCTGTACTGTGATTACACAGTTTTGCTCAAAAATTTCTTTTTTTTTTTAAGCTATTGGCTTATAACCAAATTGGTCCCAATGCTTTCAAATACAATCTACAGATTTAAATAGGGAAGAATAGTTACCACTGCAAAGGTGAAGCCAGTCTTGAAATACCCATAAGCAAATACAAACTTATTCAGAATTACCATTAAAATGACAAGCATACTGGAGGGTGAAGTTTGACTTGAAATAACCATAAATAATTTAATTTAGAATTACTATCACAATAGTAGGTCTAGACCAAATCCACTCAGTGATAGAAATTTCCAATATTATCCTTTTGTTATTTTATAATATAAAGGCATGTATGTAATGATCTTATCTTAACTCTTAGTTGCAGTTGCCAGTATATTTTTACTTAAAAGCAAACTGGGCACTTCTGTTTATTAGCTAATAAATTAAAACTATTAGTAACAATAATATTGCTATGTTTTCCTGCCTTTTCAGCAGTTGAACTAATTCCATGTGGCTTCTTTCATAATTTAAATTCAATTGCAAGATATAGCATTGAAATTTAAAGAATTATTTTTCAGTTATGTTTCACTGTTATTCAGTTTATAACAGGTGAACCCCAAATCTGATTCACAAGTTCCTAGGCGAGAGCAAATTGACAAAATTAAAATAAGCATGGATTAGAATAGGAGAAATAGTTTTACACACCAACTTCAGAATCACCTCCACCAAGAGTCCAGTGCCCGCCAATGATAGAGATTCGCTCCTCCAGGAGAATCCCTGGACTGATGCTAGGAATGCAGCTGGGAAGCTCAGGAAAGCCTCACCCCAGATGAGACTGAAGCTGCATTTCCATTAGTTACCTCTCAGAAGAGTTTAATCCCTGCAGGCTTCCCCTTTCCCCCATCCCAGGGATTGGGGTGTTCAGGGGTATTGGCAAGGAAGTGGGAAGCTACTCACCAGGAACCCTTTAATCATGGGCCAGAGGCCTTTAACAACTTCCTCCCTGTGGCAACACCGTTTATTCTATAGGGGACAGGTTCAGTAAATGACCTAGATCTTGATTCCTCATTCACTCCCTTTGTCAGGCACAACCAAAATGAGAAAGGTCTGGAATGGCAGGTAATAAGGACTGGGCAAGTGTCTTCTATGTTAATTAAGAAATTAATGATGTTATCTGCCACATCAAGGGTCACCCCAGGCTCTTTGCACTATTGTCCAGGGAGCCATGCCTAGCCCAGGCCCTGCCATCCCATCCTGATGCAAGGCCTTGGTGGGTCTTGGCTGCAGGTCAGGAACCTGCCTCTCAACATCCAAAGCTGAAATTTGGGTGGTGCTGAGGTGACAGGGTGACTTTAACAGCAGCGGTTAAAAGGTAAATCTATCCCCAGGTTTTTGCTTGCCCTTCCTTACCTGTTTCCATACATGAGACCATGCAATGTTACACATTAGGTTCTTCTTCTTCTTCCTCCTCTTCTTCCTCTTCTCCTTCCCCTTCTCCTCCTCCTTCTCCTCCTCCTTCTCCTCCTCATCCTCCTCCTCATTGACAGGGACCAGAGGCTAATCACTGCTGGTCAACACACCCTGCAGAGGTCAAGGACAGCAGCCAGAAGCTAAGCATCACCAGACAGCAACTCCCACACTCCTAGGGCCCCCATACACATGGCTCCCTGCACCTCTGGGTCCCCACATCCCTAAACCCATGCTTATCAGCAGAGAACCTGGAGTCTTCCTCCTTCTTCTTCTCCTCCTTCCCTTTCTCCTCCTTCTCCTCCTTCCTCTTCTCCTCCTTCTCTTCCTTCCTCTTCTCCTTCCTCCTCCTCCTCCTCCTCCCCTTCTCCTTCTCCTTCTCCTTCTCCTTCTCCTTCTCCTTCTCCTTCTCCTTCTTCTTCTCCTTCTCCTTCTCCTTCTTCTTCTTCTTCTTCCTCTTCTCACCCTCCCCCCATCTTGTGCACAAGATGCCCATGCTAGAGGCTGTGCCCATAGTTCTAGGGAAAAATGAAGAGTTTGCCTGCCTGTCTGGCATCCCAGACTCCAACCAATCTGGCATCCCAGACTCTAGGCCAGCAGCTATACTCTTTCCCTGCTCCAAACCTCAGCCCCTGGGTTGCTTAGGTCCTGGAAGCTGTTTGGAACCCTGTAAGCACCCAGGTCACTTAGGTCCTGGAGAAGCTCACCTTTCAAGCACCCAGGATACTTAGTTTCTGGGAGAAGCCTGGATTTGCTCTAGTTCCAGGCATCCTGAGAATGCAGAGACCCTACCACCAAACAGAAGCCTCTAAGTTGCTTAGGTTTGTGGGGGGATGTTTAGAGATGGCCCTTGTTGCTGGGTGTTCCCACAGCATCCTGAAACTTGGGAGATGCCTGACACTGATGACTTCAAGCTGGAATTCTTCCCTAAAAGGAGGATGGGTTTCGCCAGAAGGTTTTAAATCTACTTTCTCAAGGGGTAAAAGTTTGATCATTTTCCAAATGGCTAGAGACTGGAGGTCAGGGACTTGGCCCATTAGGGAGCATAACTCTTCCACAGACCCTTTCCTACATTCCACTAGATCCTTACGATAATCAGAAAATAAAGAAATGGGACCCAAAATTGGAAGGGCAGTTAAGGAAGTTGCCTAAGATTGATTTCATGACTCCTTGGGAGATGGGGATTGCAGAATTAGAAAGCAGTTTAAGACGAGATGGATCTCCTGGACTCCCATGCTCATGTTGGACTCCTACTTGACTCAGGGACTGTCCCCTGTAAGGTTTCAAGGACAGTGTCATGAGTCACCCAGAACCTTCTTGATCTTGTTCCTTTGGGAACAGGGCAGGAGACCATACAGAAAGAGAGACAGGCATGTATATGAGCAGATATGTATGTCTGTATCCTCCACCCTACAGACACACATAGACTTCAGTTAGAAACCAAAAACTGAAGAGTCTTGTCGGATAGAGGAGGGGGTTCCCAGAGATGATTTTCTCCTGGCTGGCTCACCATAATTATGCTACTGGAGTTGGTGTCTAGGCTCTTGGCTTCATCACAGGAAAGGATTCAAGGTCGAGCCACAAAATAATCAGGCAACAAAGAATTTATTGGAGGGCAAAACAAGAAAACAAAAGTATACCCTCAGAGTTGAGGGTGGGCATTCTCAAGGAAAAGAAATGTGGGGTTCTACGCTGTTTTATGGGGGTACAGGACTCCAGGTTCTCTGCTGATAAGCATGGGTTTAGGAGTGTGGGGATGAGAGGTTCAGGAACCCAGGCATATGGGGGCCCTAGGGGTGTGGGAGTTGCCGTCCACTGATGCTTGGCTTCTGGCTGCTGTCCATGACCTCTACAGGGTGTTTTGACCAGCAGTGATTAGACTCTGGTCCCTGTCCACGAGGCAGGAGGTAATTTGAAAGGCAGGCGGGTGGTTGGCAGTGGTGCCCCTCTTGCCTCTTCCCTCTGTGGTGGCTGCCTTCTAATAATAATGCAGCCTTTGGTGGGGGGGCCGGGTATGCTGTGAGCTGCAGGGTGTGTGCTTGTAAGCTGGCCCTTCCTACCTGCCTGTGTGACTCAGCAGGCTAATGTTAACCAGCAGGCCAATGCCCCAGTCTCCCTTACAGGTTTATTAGGTTTTCTGCCCTCTTCATCCTTAAGTTCCTATTCTATCCTGCCTCATCTTTATCCCAAATCATAGACAGTCCTAAGTGGGAGAGAGTATGTGCTAAATTAAATCCAACTGCAACATAATTTGAAAGTAAGCATTAGAGAGCAGCTTGCTTATTTGAATTCAACCTTGACTTTTCCTCTCAGGTCTAAAATTAGGTTGTGTGTGAAGAACAGGTCAAAAGTAAAATAACTTTATGAATTAAGCCCTATGAATTGAGAAGGCAAATAAATGGCAACCTTAAAAGTTAATGATGATATATATATATAATGACTATAATGCTGTTCAATTTTCAAACAAAATTCTTGAGCAGAGTAACTCAACCTTACCTGGGGTCAGATCAGACCAACACTGGGTAAGTGATGGTGATTATCTGGCAGTCACCATCAGACTGCCTCCCCCCCCACCTTCCTATCAACATATTTCTGACCTGGGTCAAAAAAATCAGAAATCTTTGCTTTTCTCCACTTAATCAAGATTGTTCTACCCAGTACTGTCCCACTGTGCCCTTTCCTCTATGGGGCACATCTGACAAACTTTTAGGAACTTAGAATAAATGGGATGAATAGAGTAGCACATGGAAAGCATGAAAAATTACTGGCTTTAAACGTTATATTTATATATTGGGTTCTCCTAAGCCACATTGTCATTGAAAATTGCCATAATGATTGTTCAATAATGATGTGTATAAACATGATTGCCTACATTGGGTGAACAAATAAATGAAAGCAAGATTGAATAAATAAATATCAAAACTAGACAATTAAGCTTTGGAAAGGACTAAGTCTCATTTTTCTGGTCTCAAAATAGCCTAAAATTTGAAAATAAAAGACATAATTTGAAAAACTATACAGCAGAGCAAATTTAAACAATTGTATTAGAATATCTACATGTGAAAGTTATACCAAATTATAGATAAGCAAGCAATTGTTTTTTAAGCTTTTTTAAATTTATTTCTCTGTTCACAGCAATTAAAATTTGAAGTGGTTTTGCTTTGAAGATTTAGCCCCACATGCTTATCAATAAGAAGCCAAATATTCCATTCTTTGAAATAAATATTTAAAACTTGCTTTTTTAAAAAAAAAGTTATAGTGTGCCAAAGTTATATAGAAAAGTGATGAAAATTTGTTATAATCTGTATCTCTCAAAACAAGAAAACATATAGACACAATTCTAAATGAAATCATTTGTCACCGAAAGATATCTGTTCCATATAAACATAACAGTTAACAACACTGACAATAGTTAAATGAAGGGAATAAGCCGTTATGTAAATTCAGCCCTAAGTTCTATTAATTATAAGTCACAATTTCTCTCACAATTCTGTTTTTCACTTTCCCACCTGGAAGCCTAGTTCATCTTCCTTTAAGAAGTGTCAAAGTAAGTCCATACCAAATTTTGATTGAATATTGAAAAGTATGCAAATATACATATACATGTACAGTGCATTGCATATCTCATTTAATCCATACAATGGTGAAAAATTAGGAATGGAGATATTAAATAACATCAGAAAAGTCACAAAACCAGTAGGTGGAACAACTAGGGATTTGGTTCCAGATTAATCTGACTGAAAAGCATATGAACCTGCTTCATAAAAAACCTTCAAAATTATTATATGCAGGCAGACATATGTAGAAATATTATATATACACTTATGTATATCTATGTCTAGATATCTAGACATATCTATGTCTAGACATAGATATACTTACTTAAGCACAAGTAGCATAGACATTAGGTCAACATTTTCTTCCAGTGGAAATTATAATAGCAAATGTAATTATAAAAAGAAAATACTGCATGGTACAGTTAATAATATTTTCATTCTTGGAATTCCTCTACCTTGGTTCAATCAACAACTTAATAAATAAAATTTCAGCCTTTCGGGAACAATAATATTCAGAATCTTCCACAATGATATATGAAAATTTTATCTACTATTATTACATTACATCTGGTTGAATGTTTTCAAG
This sequence comes from Dasypus novemcinctus, assembly GCF_030445035.2. Taxonomy (NCBI): domain Eukaryota; kingdom Metazoa; phylum Chordata; class Mammalia; order Cingulata; family Dasypodidae; genus Dasypus; species Dasypus novemcinctus. The sequence goes on from NC_080697.1 coordinate 40,533,628, forward strand.
TAAAAGTAACAAAAACCTGATTCAAATTAACTTAAACCAAAGTAAAAAAAAATCCTAGATATAATTATAATTCTGGTCTTAGATGTGATTTGATCCAGAGATTCAGGATGACATCAGGGCTCAGAACGTTCTCTGCCATTCTCTGCCATTCTCTGCTGCTGTATTAGTGCCTGACCTTGTATGACCATCCCATCCCATCCCATCCTGGGTATGCCCCACCATTATATTTAATAACCTTCATATTTCTTTATGTTGAGACCTCTCAGGGCATATGTCCATCATTGAACCAATGTGTGACCTAGGAATGGTTATGTTTAACCTCCTCCAGGTCAAACAGATCACTGAACATAAATTGGAATCTGTGGGAAGAGAGAAGAAAGACATAGGCTCTAGAAAGTCAACCTATAATTTGAACAAGTGTCTAGTTTGACCATTATACTTCCAAATAAAGGTCAGTCTTACTAAAATACATTTGGAATTTTACATTTCCTAATTTCAAACATGTTTTATAATTTCTACTACTCATATTGTATGGTTTTGCTCCCTGGTATGATACTTGACACAATTTGACTCCTACCTACTTTTTTAAGTAGCATTTTCATCAGACTTCCTTTTACATTTCATCAGTGACTCCAATTATATTGTATAAGTTCCTATTATTTGAAAAAAAATATGAGATATTTATGCCCAGTTATATTTTTCATTCTTCCATGCATTTTCTAAGTTTTTTTACAAGGCAAATTATACTATTGTTTATAGGTCACTTTAAATATTGCATCTATATTTGAATCCCTCCTTGGGTGCCAGCTGCCAGAGCATTTTCTTTATAAGTGTAGGTGTGGTAGCAAGCCTCCCAGATGATTCTGTAACTTCCATCTCCTTTTGTAGCCCTCACCTACAGTAAATAGGGTGACTTTTGTAACAAAATTAATGAGGTTGTAGTATGTGCCTGTAGAGACTACATCATAAAAAGCGCTATGGCTTCTTCCTGGCTCTCTCTCTTGGATCATTTCCTCTGACTGAAGCTTGCTACCATATTTTACATAGCTTAAGGATGCTCAAACAGACCTTTAGAAAGGCTTGTGTGACAGGTAATTGAGGTCCCCTGCCAATAGCCATGGGAGTGAGCCACCAAAGAAGGGGACTCTCCAGCCCCAGCCAAGCCATGAGATGACTGCTGCCTCCCACTGTAACTCATGGGATGCTCAGCCAGTACATCCAACTAGGTTGCCATCAAATTCCTGACTGACAGAAACTATGAGATAATAAATGGTTGTTGGTTTTAGCCACAAACTTTTGGTATAATTTGTTATGCAGCAATAGATAAAGATAACCAATACAGTAGCAACATGCTTATTACTTTGAACAATGTATATGTATTTATTTCACATTAGACTTAGTGCACCTTGAGAGTAAAAAGAGTTTTGTTTTGTTTTTGTTTTCTGTTATCCCCAGGGACCAGTCCAGAACTTGGCATATTAATCAATATGCCATATAACAACAAATGTTCAAGGGGGTTATATAGAAAGGGAAATTAAATCAGAAAATAAGTGAATATTATTTTGCTATTGTCATAGTGATTATTATGGTTTTAAGTAGGTTTTCTTTCACACTGCTTTCCTTTCTGTTGCACACATGTCTTGTAGGACTTCATCAAAGTACATGGTACTATTCTGAAAACACTTCATTCATTCCTCAAACCTCATTGACTTGCTAACCTAAAATTATATTTTCAAATGCCTACTCAACATCTCACTTAGAAGAATCTATCATTTCAAAATCATGTGTCCATAATGGGACTTTTCATTTTTCCACCCTCCCCAAATTTGCTTATCCCAGAAGCTGCTCCCAGTAAATGGAAATTTCTTTCTTTCAGCTGCTTAGACCATAAGCTAAAAGGCCTACAACCACATGTTCCTCCTAGATTTCAAATCCAGTAGTTCAGTGAATTCTGAGTTGGTGTCTACAAAATACAACTGAAAAGTAAATGACCTCATCATCTCATCTAGGCCAACACACTATCAACACTCCCCTGTATCGCTTTAATAACCTCCTTGTCTAACAAGTCTACCTGCTTTCACTCTTACCACCCTCACAACAGGTTTTTCCCCACAGAGAAATAGGTGTAATTTCAAAATATAATTTAGATGATATCATTCTATTTCTTAATAGCACTTACGGTGTCCCTCTCATTCAGAGTGAAAACCGAAGTCCCACCTGTTATATATTATGTAGACTTCCCATATTTTCTTTCTTACTTAACTCCCACCATTTTACCCCTTTCTCATTCTTCTGCAGCCATAATAGCTTCCTTGGTGTTCCAAGAACATACAATACACACTCTCTTCTCAGTTTTTGCACCTGCTGTCTACTCTGTCTGGAACAGTCTACACACAATTTGTTTCAGTGCCTTCTACAGATTTACTTCTTTGGGAGTCAGATGGAGGCACTGACAGATGCAAAGACACATAAGATGGAACAAGTTCATCTAATCTGTGGAAATACCTAGTTTAACAGAGATTTGTTAATAGTTATATGTCTTGCAGAAGAACAAGTCTATGAAACATCAGGATTTCTAATGTTTTTGCTTGTAAATATATTCAATCAGTATATTATAAAGGAGAAAAACATAGAAAAATCATAATAAATTCTTTTTCACGATGAATATATAAATATCAGAATGTCTCCAAAAGCACATCTTTTTTATGTTAGCATCTTTTGTCTCAAGTGACAGGAACTCAACTTGAACTAACTTAAGGAGGAAAAAAATAGGTTTATAAAAAAGGCACTGCTTCATCTCACAGGATTGATGAGAGAGCTGTGAACCTCAGGAGCTGAAATTGGAAAGAATCTGTATCCTTTGGGAATTATCTGGAAGGATCAGGATAAACAAACAGATTGCTGAAATTTTTGGCTACTAAGAGAAAATGTGTGCTAGCTGTCTAAAGAGGAGGAAATGCAGGCTTTAGTAGATAAAGAAGAAATTAGGAGGTAAAAGAATGTTGGGATGGTGAAAGGGACATGATGAGACAGGATTTCTGAATTCTCTTTGTAGGAACAAGTAAAGGATTTTTAAAAATAAGGATATTTGGGAAACGGACTTTGGCCCAGTGGTTAGGGCGTCCGTCTACCATATGGGAGGTCCGCGGTTCAAACCCCGGGCCTCCTTGACCCGTGTGGAGCTGGCCATGCGCAGTGCTGATGCGCGCAAGGAGTGCCGTGCCACGCAAGGGTGTCCCCCACGTGGGGGAGCCCCACGCGCAAGGAGTGTGCCCATGAGGAAAGCCGCCCAGCGTGAAAAGAAAGAGCAGCCTGCCCAGGAATGGCGCCGCCCACACTTCCCGTGCTGCTGACGACAACAGAAGCGGACAAAGAAACAAGACGCAGCAAATAGACACCAAGAACAGACAACCAGGGGAGGGGGGGAAGTTAAATAAATAAATAAATCTTAAAAAAAAAAAAAAAAAAAATAAGGATATTTAATATATTTAGATTTTTTACCAAACATTTTATTGATAGATATTAATAAAGCATATATATTAAGTTTTAAATTATATTGTGCTAAGCTATGTCAGTCCCATCTCTGACTATCAGCACACAGAAGAAATGTGACACAACGCTGCCTTGTGTTAATAGTTCTATAAAGTTAAAAAAAAAAATGCATCCCGTATTGGAGTTGTTTAGGGTCTAAGTGGAAAAAGAATTAATGCCAGGGAACATGCAGAACAAGACAAAGTACAATGAAAGAAGATAATCAAAGAATTACAAAGGTAATTCTCTCTCTGTAAGAACACTGAGATATAAGGAGATTGTTAGCTCTGACTTTCATACCATTTGTAGAGTGGGAGTTTGCAACCAGGTTCTGGTAATTTACCTATTAAATTGAAGATAATATGCTTCAAATAATTGCAGAACCTTGGTTTATATATGTCCTAAAAGTCTTATGTGAACAATATCACCTACTTTCTAGATAGTTACACGCCAAGGTTCTCAAAGGCTCTAATTATTATTCAAGTAAAGTATAATCACTTTTTACTCAAATTGCATGCATTTTTTTTTCTGAATTCCTGTATAAAACATTTAATGGAGAAACTCAAATCAGACACTGTAGTCAATTTCCAGACAGAGGAAATGATTACTTGAAGGTCACCAATAGGAGGAAATAGTCCGACGTGATTAGAAAACTTCCTGTGGTTTGTAGTATGGAAAATCCACATGCCTGAAGGGCAGAATTGCCTCCACAAAGACTGTGGGTCTGTGCAAGCTACAGCAAGCTATGGCAGAGAGAAAATTTAACCTTTTCCTGAAACTTACTTGGCTGCCAGACTTAAAAGGTTTCCAAGTGTTCAATCTGTCTCAAAAAACCAAATATTAATTGCACATATAGAATTTAAACGATGGCTGCTTAAATTCCACATTCTTCCATACCTGGGTAATTCTTCATTTTTAGGTCACGTGATTCACTTTAGACAGGCAGTAGTGACCCCCTACCTGCCTTGGTAACAATTTGCTTCCTGGGGCTGATTAAGAGCTTCCTAAGTAGTCTCTTCTAGACTTCCATTCTTTACTCCCATTTTCTTCTTCACCTTTAAATAAAATACATTCTTTTACTGTTCTCATAAATCCTTTCAGAATCATTAAGATAACTGCCATAGATGCATTTTTCCTTATGCAATGTTTCTCACTAATTTATGAGCTTCTTCTAGCCACCCTCCCTGATCCTATTTTGATACATTAAAAAATTCTATAAAGCAATTTTACTAAACAAAGTGAGTTTCTTCATTAAGAAGAATTTTAGTACCACTTTATAAAAAATTAAGTCATATTTAAACCCCATGTTATTAGGTTGCAGTGAAATATTATCAACAGGATTTAGAAACCAACTCAATGTGAAGAAGAGAGGTTTCTCTACCCCAAAAGAGATGCATTTTAGTTCACTCCACCATTCATACCAGGCAGTGGGAGAGGAGTGCTTTGTCATCTTGGTACCTGCAGTAACTTGATGTCTTAGGAATCTCTCATTTTAGGAATGCATATGTTTTAATATTTTTTGGCTGCTAAAACAAACACCATGTTAGAAAAGATTTATAGAATGATTCCCACTTTACAGAAATGGAAATTGTGTCTCAGAATGGTTAAGAAATGTGCCAAAAGTTACATGTTAATTGAAAAAACTACCATATTTTGGTAAAAATCTGAAGCCATTGTCTTCCTAATAATGGTATTCCAAAGGGTTGGTTGGCTTTAACACCAGGAGGTTGTTGGTTCACAGTTTTGAGGCTAGGAGATATCCAAAATTAAGTTATACTGAAGGCAATGGTTTCTCCCAGAAGATTGTGGCACTCTGGGGCTGTCAGCCATTGATCCTTGGCTCTTGGTTATTCTATCATATGAGTAATGCACACGGTGGCCTTTCCTGACCTCTCCAGGCTCCACTGACTTCCAGCTTCTTCCCCATTCTCTCTGTGTGTCTGAATTTGAGTTTTCTTTTAAGGGACTTGAATAATAGGATTAAGACTCATCCTGATTGAGTTGGGTCACACTTAACTGAAGCAACCCCATCAAAAAGTCCTATTTGCAATGGGTTCACATCCACAGGAATGGAAAAAGATTAAGACATGTTTTTCTTAGGTAGAATTCCAAGCCACCATAGCATATAAAATACTAAATGAAAGTAGCTTGAAAAGAGTGGGAATATCATTATTAGGAAGACCATGGGCTTCAGATTTTTACCAAAATATGGTCCTTTTTTTCAATTAATAAACATTTGACTTTTGGTGAATTTCTTAACCATTCTGAGACACAATTTCTATTTCTGTAAAATGGGAATCATTCTATAAATCATACATAGCTATCTATTTGGTTATCTATCATCTATCTATATTATCTATCACCTATCTAATCTTCTCATCTCTGCACCCCCTGCCTTATATTCCAAACTGATTTATCACAAGATAAAGTTAGATAAATGAGAAAACTATAAAAGGCAAAAATCAAGGAAAGAAAACTTAGATGACTCAAAGATGAGTTTTTATATAAAACAAATGCTGTGATATACTGTGCAAATTGAAAATATAGATTTTGTACATTTGGGACAAAAGAGAAATCAATTGCTCAGGAAAAATAAGATCATTTCTATCATAGAGACCTAAAAGAATTCTTCTGTAATTATCATTAAAGAGATTCTAGCTTACGGATGTGACCAGCATCATCAAGAGTATCCTCGGAGTAAATGCCTTACTTTATAATCAGGTTGCCTCAACTAGTTCTCAATGTGCACAAAATTCCTAATGGTTAAGTACAGTTCCATATTAAAAAGAAAAAAAGTTGTAGAGGTTTGTGATGGTTTATAGAAAAGGGATACTATGTCCTTTTCACATCCTCTGTACCTGATGTATTACCTTCCTGCTATTAGTATTATCAGTAACATTACTGTTATGTCAATAGTGCTCTAATAGGTGATCTCATAACATGTGTGCAAGATTCTGGCAGGATAAGCAAATAATCCTTACCATATGTGCAGTTTCTGGCTTTGCTATAATAAAAATTTAGGGGCAGAACAAACTTTATGGCATATATATATTTATCAAACTACAAATTTTACAGAAGAAAGTTGCAAAATTTATAATTTGAGAAGGGACAAAAATATGATAAGATGCGCATATAAGAATAAACATAAACATATATTAAAATGAAGAAAAGTCCCTTTATTTTGTATACAAAAGAGTAGCTGAAATAAATCCTAGAATGGCACTTTCCATATAGCATGCATTGAACAAATATTAGTTGCATAAATGAAAGAATAAATTAATGAATAGACAGCTATTTTTAAGAGTGGATTGTTATTTCAAACATGTATTTCAGAAATTTAACTTTTTCAGTATCAATTTGGATGCCTTTTATTTCTTTTTCTTGCCAGCTGCTCCGGCTAGAACTTCCAGTACAATGTTGAATAATAGTGGTGAGAGTGGACATCATTGTCTGTTCCAGATCTTAGAGGGAAAGCTTTCAGTCTTTCCCCATTGAGTATGATGTTAGCTGTGGGTTTTTCATATATGCTTTTTATCAGGTTGAGGTAATTTCCTTCTATTCCTATATTTCTAAGTGTTTTCATCAAAAGAGGATGCTGGATTTTGTCAGGTGTCTTTTCTTCACCAATTGAGATGATATGTAGTGGTCTTTTTTTCATTCATTCTGTTAATGTAGTGTATTACATCCTGTAATTTTTTTGTACCACCCTTGCATAGTTGGGATAAAAGTCACTTGATCATGGTGTATAATTCTTTTAATATGCAGTTGGATTTGATTTGCAAGTATTTTGCTGAGGGTTTTTTAATCCACATTCATTAGAGAGAAATGTCTATAAATTTATTTTCTTGTAGTATCTTTATCTGGTTTTGGTATGAGATTGATGGTGGCCTAATAAAATGAGATAGGTAGTATTCCCTACCATTCAATTATCTGCAAGAGTTTGAACAGGATACATACCGTATTCTTCTTGGAATGATTGGTAGAGTTCATCTGTGAAGAAATCTTGTCCTGAGCTTTTCTTTTTGGGAGGTTTTATTATATTTTTTTCTTTTTTAGAGAAATTGTGGGTTTACAGAACAATCATGTATAAAATACAGGATTCCTTTATAAGACCCTACCTCCAACACTTTGTTTTTATTTTTTAATTTTTATTATTTATTTATTTCTCTCCCCTTCCCCACCCCCCGGTTGTCTGTTCTCTGTGTCCATTTGCTGTGTATTCTTTGTCCGCTTCTGTTGTTGTCAGTGGCACGGGAATCTTTATTTCTTTTTTGTTGCATCATCTTACTGTGTCAGCTTTCCGTGTGTGCGGTGCCATTCCTGGGCAGGCTGCACTTTCTTTCGCACTGGATTGTTCTCCTTACAGGGCGCACTCCTTGCACGTGGGGCTCCCCTACGCAGGGGACACCCCTGCGTAGCACGGCACTCTTGCGCGTATCAGCACTGCATGTGGGCCAGCTCCACACGGGTCAAGGAGGCCCGGGATTTGAACAGCGGACCTCCCGTATGGTAGACAAACACCCTAACCACTGGGCCAAGTTCGCTTCCCTCCAACAGTTTGTACTGGTGCTGAACATTTATTAAAATTGATAATTACCCATTCTTACAATTTTACTATTAATTAAAGTCCATTGTTTAATTTAGAGTTCATCGTTTGTGTAGTGTAGCTCCATGGATTTTTAAAAAATTTTTATTCTGCTACCATACACAAAATTGAACATTTTCCCTTTTAGTAGCATTCAGATACATATTTCAGTGCTGTTAACTTCATTAAAAATGTTTTACTATCATCACCACCCTTTACCAAAACATTTCCATCATTCCAAATGGGAAACCTGTAGTCTTAGCTTCTCTACCCTCCCCCGCCATTCCTTGGTAAATTGTAGTTTAGATTCTGACTCCATGAGTTTGTATATTCTAATTGTTTCAAATCAGTGAGCTCATACAATAATTGCCCTTTTGTGTCTGGCTTATTTCATTGAACATGCTGTCTTCAAGGTTTATCCAAGTTGTTACATGTATCAGGACTTCATTCCTTTTATTTTCAGCCGAATAATATTTCATTATATGTATAGATCACATTTAATTTATTGATTGATGGACACTTGGGTTGCTTCCATCTTTGGCAATTGTGAATAATGCCACTCTGAACATTGGTGTGCAAACTCTGAGTTCCTGTTTTCATTTCAGTTTGAGAGGTTTTTAGTGACTGATTCAGTATCTATATTGTTGAGATCTTCTTTTTCTTCTAGAGTCAGTGTATGTTGTTCTTTTGTTTCCAGATATTTGTGCGTTTCTTCTAGGTTGTCTAATGTGTTGGCATACAGTTGTTCTTAGTATGCTTACTGTCCTTTTATTTATGTGGGGTCAGTGGTAGTGCCCTCCTCCCTTTTGTGATTTTATTTATTGATTTTCTCTCTTTTTTTACTTCATCAGTCTAGCAAAGAATTTGCTAATTTTATTGATATTTTCAAAGAACCAACTTGTTTTTAAAATGTTCTCTATCTTTGTGTTCTCTATTTCATTTATTCTGCTTTAATCTTTGTTATTTCTTTCCTTCTGATTGCCTTGGGTTTGGTTTGCAGTTCTTCTTCTAATTCTACCAGGAGAGCAAGTATGCCTTTGATTCGAGCTTTCTTTGCCCTACTGATTTATATATGAGAGTGCTATTTAACTTCCATTTTGTGGATTTTCCAGTTCTATGTCTGTTATTAATCTCCAGTTTCATTCCATTATGGTCAGAGAAGATGCTGAATATAACTTCAGTCCTTTTAAATTTTTTGAGATTTGATCTTTGACCTAACATGTGGTCTATCCTGGAGAATGAACCATGTACTCTTGGGAATATATATCCTGCTGCTTTGGGGTGCAATGTTCTGGCTCTGCCTGATAGGTCTAATTTAGTTATCACATTATTCAAGTTCCCTGTTTCCTTATTGGTCTTCTGTCTAGATGTTCTATCTACTGATAAGAGCAGTGTATTGAGGTCCCCAACTAATATTGTAGAAGTGTTTGTTTCTCCCTCGAGTTTTGCTGGTGTTTTCCTCATGTAATTTTGAGAACCACAGTTAGGTGCATAAATACTTGTGATTTTTTTTCTTGTGGGTAGACTGACCATTTTATTAATATATTGTGTCCTTTTATGTCATTTGCAATAGTTTTTAACTTGAGGCATATTTTGTGCTTTGTCCAACATTAACATAACTCTTTTTTGGTTACTTTTTAGCATGGAATAGCTTTTTCCATTCTATCACTTTCAATCTATTTGTGTCGTTTGGTCCTAGGTGAGTGTCTTCTAAACAACTTAGGGATGGATCATGGTTTTTTTATCTATTCTGCCAGGCCCTGTCTTTTGACAGGGGTCTAATAGACAGTAGGTTTATTAGGATTCCTTCTGTTTGGAGTATGTTGTGCTTCTTAAACATGGGGAGTTTAGCCCATTAATATTCATAGTCATTACTGTAAAGAAGGTAGTACTTACTTCAACCATTTTGTCCTTTGGTTTTTACATGTCTTATCTTTTCTTTTCCTTTTTTTTTTTTTTTTTTTTTTGGTCTATCTTCCTTTTCTGAATCCTTCTTTTCTGTATAGTTAATCCTTTTTTTTTTTTTAAGATGTATCTGACTGATCCTGTCTCATTTCTGTCTCTGTATATTTTTTGAAATACTTTCTTTATGGTTTTCCTTAGGGTTATACTACACAACCTGCATTTATTACCTACTAATTTGAAAAGATATCAACTTAGCTTCAATAGCATACATTTTCTCTGCTCCCATATTCCTCTCTTTTCTCTCTTTGTTGGTTTTCTCCCAAATACCTCTTCATATTTATGTGTCTGCTATCAGGAAAAAGCATAGAGAGAGAGAGTATTATTGGGTTTTGCATTTACCCTTTTATTTACCTTTACTGAAATTCTTCAATTCTTCACACTACTCCAAGTCACTGTCTCCAATCTTATCCTTTCAACCTGCAGTACTCCCTTTAGTAATTCTTGTGTGGCAGTCTTTTGTTGTGGATCTCTCTCAGTTTCTGTTTATCTGTGAATATTTTCAACTCACTCTCATTTTTTATGATGGTTCTACTGGATCAAGAATTTTTGGATGTCATTTTTTCTCTTTCAGTACCTGAAATATATCATACCTCTGCTTCTTTATCTCCATGGTCTCTGATGAGAAATTGGCACTTAGTCTTATTAAAATTCTCCTGTATGTGGGACGAATCACTTTTTCCTTGCTACTTTCAGAATTCTTTCTTTATCTTTTGCATTTGGCTTTCTGATTAGTATGTATCTCATAGTAGGTCTATTAGGATTCATTCTGTTTGGAGTATGTTGTGCCTCTTAGACATTTTATTTATGTCTTTCATAAGATTTAGGAAATGTTAAGCCATTTTTCCTCAAATATTCCTTCTGCTCTGTTTCCCTTCTCTTTTCCTTCTGAGAGATGATGTTTATATTTGTGTGCTTCATGCTGTCACTCAAATACTTGAGACATTGCTCATTTTTTCATATTATTTTCTTTAGCTGCTCTTCTTACTTTATGATTTCAATGTTCCTTTCTTTGAGCGCACTGATTTTTTTCTTCTGCCTTTTCAAAATTGCTATTTTATGTCTCCATTGTATTAATATTTTAATCTCCATTAAAGATTAATAATAATCTTAATTTGTTATGTTTCTTTATAAAGTTTCAAATTCTGCTTTGTGCTCACACATTGTTTTCTTAATATTATTTAGCTCTATATACATTTTTTCTTCACCTACTTGAATTGGTTTAGGAAATCTTTTTGAGATTCTTTGATTAGTTGTTCCAAGCTCTGTGTCTACTCTGAGGTTCTAATTTGTTCCCTTGACTGAACTATATCTTCCTGTTTCTTAGTATGGCTTATAACTTTTTTTGCTAATGTCTGAGCATATGATTATTTTGATGAGTTAACTCTGAAAGTGAGTTTCTCCCTCTTGTCTACAAATTCTTATTGATTGGCTTTGTGTTAAAACTCATATTTGATGTTTTGTCCAATTTATTCTGGACCTATAGAGCAGCCAGTGTTTAACTGTTCAGAGTTTCTCAGCTCTTCTTTATCTGATTCTTGTCCTGGATAGGCAGTTACATTTTTAAAATTGAATTTTTGGTGCAATTCTTTCACATCCAGGAGAAAGCCTCCTTTCCTCTGTTCCCTCTCTGTGAGTCTTTTCTGTTTATTTTTGCACAGCTTTTTCTCCCAGCTCCTATGATTTGTTTAAATTATCTCCCTTAAACAGTGACCCCTTTTCAATACATTTTTCGGTTTTGCAACCCATTCTGTCTTACAGCAGTTATGTCCCCCCCCCCTTTTTTTTTTCTGCATGGTTTTCTGCTGCTGGTTTCTTCCCCATTAGGGACTCAACTCCAGGATCCAGATGGGGTCAATCTGGATAGGGGGATTGATCCAGAAAAGTCCATTTTACATGTAGGTGATTCAGCCAGCAGAGACTGGATTGAGTGAGCCCACGTAATGCCAACAATCCTACGGTGTTCTCTCTCCCCCTCCTCCCCGGGAGCCCTTTTCTATGTGGCATTCCTAGCTGCTTGTGCTTCATCCTGCATCACTATGGACTTGGATCCCTGTGCTTAAATGTGTGGGTTTCTAACTTGTTGCTGTGAGTGTCTTTATAGTCTGCACCCATAGCAGGAGGGACATAAGCTGAGCTGCCTCTGTGCAACTCCCAAGCTGCACAGAAATTAGTAAGGGGGAGAGGTCTGGACTGGCAGTTATGGGAAGAAAATCTCCTACATTCTTTTATTTTGGATATTGTTTTTCCTTTACATAAATTTATCATTTGTGGAGTCCTTCTCTAGTCTCTACCATCCTCCAGAGTTCCAAGTCTGTGGGATTTGTCTTTTTATTAGGTGATTCTTAGGGGAGATTTTTTTTCCATGTTTGTCACTTGAGTTAAATATGTTTTTAAGTTTACAGCTTTTCTCCACCTTTGGCATACTATCCAAACTTTTTTGTTTATTATTTACTTATTTCAGTGATTGCTCCTTGATTTACATTATCCATCTTTAAGTTATTACACCACATTGCATGCAATATAAAATACTTTACAAAAAAATGATTATTTTTTTCTCTCTGAGCCATTGGTGCTGTTGTCATACATTTTACTTTTGCATATAACACCAAGCGCACAACCCTTTTTATTATTTTAACTTGGCCTATAGTTACAATTTATGGTTCTCTGCATTCCTTTGTGTATATCTTGATTTCCATCTGGTATCATTTTTCTTTTGCCTCATGAATTCCCTTTATCATTTCTTATAACGCTGCTCTGCTAGTGATGATGAATTCTCTCAACTATTGTTTGTCTGAGTCTTTACTTTTCTTATTGACAGGCATTTATGCTGGGTAAAGAATTCTTTCTCTCTATAGACTGAAGTAGATACTACTCATACCCAGAAATGCATATGTCTTTTCCTGCAGGTTCTTTTTTTTTTAATTTGTCTGTTTTTTGTTTTTAAAGAAGCTTTAGATTACATAAATTGTACATAAAATCATAGGGGATACCCATATGCTCCACCTATTCTCCCTCCCACACTTTCCCACATTAACAAACACTTCATTACTGTGGTATATTTGTTACAATTGAGAAACACAGATTGAAACATTGCTACTAACTATGGAATATAATTTGCTTTATAGTTTGCACTCTGCCCCCCACGATTTTATAGGTTTTGACAAAATGCATAATGGCCTATATCTGACATTGCAATATCCTGCAGGACAATTCCAGTATCCCAAAAATACCCCCATGTTACACCTATTCTTCCCTCTCCCCTCAGAACCTCTGGAGGCCAATGCCTTTATATAAATGATACAAGTTCTTCCATTCCTAGAATAATAATAAAACTACTTTAGACTATTGTTCACTCCCCAATCTTGAGGATTTGGGGGTGGTGATGCCCACTCTGTGTCTAATTGAGAAGGACATTAGATCCCATGGGGCAGACGAATGGAACTGTCTTGCTTGCAGTTGCAGACACTTTCTGTTGGTTCAGATGGTCGTTGTACCTCAACATCTCCTTGTTAGTTGTCCTGGGTGAGTTTACTGAGCTGGAGAGTAGGCATTAAACTCTGCTGAGATTTGAGATTCAAAGCATATGAAAGACCAAAGATTTAAGTTTCTGGGACATATATTTAACAAGAATAATGCTAATTATAAGTTCAAATAAAAGGGGCAGAAGAGCCTTGTGCAGGGAAACTATAAATGAGTCTAACTATGTTTACACTGGGGACCATAAATCCCAGTGAGGCCCACTGGCAGGGTGCTGAATTCCTGAGCTTGTCTGCTTTGCGTATAGTGTCTAGATGTTTCTAGGTCCTTCAGAAACCCCACCGTTTGAGGCAGTATTACTGTGGCAGTCAATGCCAGGTTCTTAAAGTGTTGTGTTGCGTCAATTTCCTCTGTGGTTGAACTGCATTAGCATTTTGTTGTTTCTGTAAATAAGTACACTGCAACTTCAGGTTCCTGCTGCTACCTTGGACTTGGTGTGAGGCTTGAGGAACAGAAGGTACTTTTCAGTATTCTTGGTCCACTCACAGCTGATGGCAGATCCTGAATACCAGCCCTTCAGGTGGATCATTTTTCCATTCTACCCCCATGGATAAACTTTTGTTGCTTCTAACTGGAGCAAAGCTTGGTTTCTCTGCTCCAGTTCCAGGTAAAGCAGTCTCAGTATGTCATCCTCAGCATCCTTGCCCCTTTTCCAGTGACAAACACCTCCCTCTCCTTCTAACTGCAAGGTCTAGAGGGAAGGTCTGTTTCCTGCATAAGAAATTCATTACCTGCCCCACTTAACAGTCAAACTGTGCATTGCTCAAATGAGGGGGTTTTGGGTGTGTGTGAGTTTTCCTGTCACTTCCCTATCCTATAGCAGCAGACTTCTACCCTCAATCAGTGCAGAATCTTGGCTTGAGTGGGTTTTCCCCCTTCCCCCAATAGCAGATGGCTTTTGTCAGTTCTTTGTGTGTGTGTTGGGGAAGCGGGCAGTATTTTACCCCTCTTTTTGAGGTTGACAACAGTTTTCTGGCATCTGGTTATGTGTGTTTCCTGTTGCTTCCTCCGGGGCAGGTAGTTTTTGCCTCATATGCCAGCAGGGTCTGGAGCACAGGCTACCTTCCAAACTAGGTAGTTTTATAGGTTTTGACAAAACATATAATGGCCTGTATCCATCATTGCAATATCATGCAGAACAATTCCAGTGTCCCAGAAATGCCCCATGTCACACCTATTCTTCTCTCTCCCTCCTCTCAGAACCTCTGGTGACCACTGCCTTCATATCAGTGTTTCAAGTTCTTCCATTACTAGAATAATAATAAGTCTACTTTAGTCCATACTTGCATTCCCCCCTTATGTTTGTTCATTCCTCAGTCTTGAGAATTTAGGATGGTGTTGCCCACTCTGCTTCTGATTGAGAGTGGCCTTAGAGCCCATGGGGCAAATAGATGGAACTGTCTTGCTTGCATTTATAGATACTCTCAGTTTTTTGGGATGGGCATTGTCCTTCATCATCTTGTTTTTGGTTGTCCTAGATGAGTTCAATGAACTGGAGAGTAGGTGCTGGTTTCAAATCTGTTGAGATTCAGGGTTCAACCAGCATATGAACAGCCAGAAAAGTTAAGTCTCTGGGACATATATTTAATGGATATAGTGTTAATAATAGGTTCAAAAAGTGGGGCCAGAAAAATCACGTGTAGGAAAATTATGAATGAGTCAAATTCTAACACATTGGGCAGATAGGTTATCATATATTCCAAGGTAATCCCTAGTAACGAGGTGCCAATTTCCTGCACTGCCTATAATGTTTAGATGTCTCTAGAACCCTCAAGAGCACCCCTGCTTGAGGCACTGTTTACTGCGGCAGTCAATGAGATCCTCCTGAGGTCTGCATAAGAGTAACTTCTGCAATGACCTCCGAACGCACTTTGAAATCCCTTAGCCATAAAACTCTTTTGTATTTAATATCTCCCCCTTTTTGTCAAGGTCTTTTTCCAAATGCATCACTAGTTGGAGCTTGGTAATAATTACTCAGTGCTTGGGAGACTCATCTCCAGGAGTCATGTCCCATGTCGGTGTGTGTGTATGTGAGGGCAGGGGGTTAGTGAGTTTATATGCTGAGTTTGACTTAGAGAAAAGCCACATTTAAGGAACAAGGAGACTTTCAGGAGGTAATTATTAGATGATATATAATACTATGCAAAGTTTCAATTTCACAAGAACAAGGTTCATAAGAACGAGTTGCCCTGGATGGTGCTGCAGGGGCAATCACCGAACATTGTAAATCCTCCCAGGGCCCACTGGATGGAATGTGGGAGAGTGTGGGCCATGATGTGGACCATTGACCATGAGGTGCAGAGATGCCCAGAGAGGTACTTACCAAATGCAATGGATGTATCATGATGATGGGAGTGAGTGTTGCTGCGGGGGGTAGTGGTGGGGTGGGGGTGGTGGGGTTGAATGGGACCTCATATTGTTTTTTTAACATAATATTTTTACAAAATCAATAAAAAAAAAAAAAGAACAAGCATCAACATCAAGGACCTGGTGTATTGGTCTGTCCTCCTTTGCTAGGCACTGCCTGTGTACTCTAGACATTCTTACCACTCTATTAGAGAATATAACAGGATTCCCCAGGATGGGAATTCAATATTTTTTTGGTATTGTGTCGGTCTCCACCCATTGAGACAATATTGCATGACCACATGCACACATTCATATTCCACAGAGGCATGCCCCAGCTGCATTCCTCCCCACACTTTCCTCCACCACTGACACCCTGTAGCAGTCATCCTCCCCTGCCACATTTGCAACCCTTCTGCAATCCAAAACTTCCCTCAAAATAAAGCCTAAATAAATAAATAAACTTTTTTTGCATTGTGCCTTTGATCACTATAAGATATGTTATCATTTATGTATATCGACAATTTCTTCTGTATGTTCCTCTCATGTCTTATTATGATATTCTTCAGTGAGAACATTTAACTCAAAAAAATAAAATTAATTCTCTTTATTGCATTTGTTTATGTCATAACTGATATTTTAACTTTTGCTTAAGTTTCTGAAATATTTTATATTCTGCTGAAAATCACAGAAACAAATGTTTAATTTTCATATTACAACATGTTCTCTAAGGCAGATCCTTTCTGCCCCATAAGAATTTATTTTCTCCCAGTGGCCTTTATATTGAATAAAAGGGATTTACTAGACATGCAACCTATGCCAGAATTGCTGGGAATTGATGACATTTTGTTGATTGTTATATTAGCAGGATTGTCTGCTCAATACCATTTGAGAATTATGAGTATAAAGGAGTCGTAGAAAACTAAAATCATGTGGAAAACTATTTATTTTTCAACAGTGGTTACTATTCCTAAGTCATCTTTCAAATCTTAACATATTTTTTGATAAATTAAATATGCAGAAAATTCCTTGAATCGTTTTTCCCAGCTTTGCCTTGGTTTAATTGTGACCAAAAATACTGTATTGCTGTTACTCATTGTTGAAAAATAACTATTCTAAGACTAGTGTGTCAAAAATTTTAGTAACAATTTTTAGATAAATATATCTATATTCTTAGGTGTCAGAGGCTAGAAAAAAAACAGAAAAACTACATAATATATACATTTCTGAATGACCAATGCTGAACAGAGACCATTTTGTGACAATGGTGGTCATGAAAAAATACTACAAATGACAGAAATCAAAAGCAAAAATTATGAATTTTTTCTAGTGTTCAGATGCAAAAACATGGGGTATTTCTTTTCAGCTTCACATATTTTTAAAATTAAATATGGCTCTAAGAAAACCTTTACCAGCATGGCAGGAGACCCAATATCTGCTATTAGTAAGAGAGAATGATGTTTTTAATTACTAAGGCCATTAAAAAAGTCCTAAGGCATTACAACACACTCTAGAAAATTTGAAGAAATTCTTTCTCCTCTTCAGAATACCTTGGTCATCTAAGGAATGCTTGTTTTGAGGTGGGACAGTGTTGTTTCTATGGGCAAATTCAGAGATTTCTAAACCAAGGCATACATTTGTAGTATTCCTAAATAGTCAACACATAAGTTCTACCAAGTTTATAAATCACAGAAACTTTACACCTCACGTCTCTTCTCTAGTTTAAGAAGATTCTCCTCACTTCACACATTAGAAAACTTCCCTAATTTCCTAAATTATATATATATCTTAATTCACACCTACTACTATCTCTTAGAAGATGACACTTAGTCTCTTTTAGTATGCCTAGATCAGTGGTTTCCAAATATTGCTTCTTATTGGAATCACCTGAGGACCTTTAAAAAATATTGATATTTGGCTTCCATTATCAGATATTTTTCCTCTACTCTTATATACTGTAATGGTTAATTTTAGAAATCAGCTTGGCTAGGTTACAGTGTTCAGTTCTTTGGTAAAGCACTAGCCTAGATATTGCTGTGAAGGTATTTTGTAGATATGATCTACATATCAATTTGCTTTAATAAAAGCAATTACCCTCAAAAGTCTGCTGGGTGGGCTTCATTCAATCAGTTGGATATATTACAAACAAGAACTGTGATTTTCAGAAGTAGAAAAAAAATTCTGCTTCAAGACTATACCTTCCTCTCCTCTCTGAGTTTCTAACCTGCTGGCTTTCCTTACAGATTTCCAACTGGAAATTTCAACATTACTTGTACCAGAATTTCCAGCCAGTCTGCCTACCCTACAGATTTCAGACTTGCAGCCCCACAATCAAATGAGCCAATTCCTTAAAATAAAACTGTTCATGTATATATATCCTATTGGCTCTGTTTGTCTGGAGAATGCTAATACAATTCTCTATACCACTGTAAACATTTTTAAAAAATTATTTCCTAGTACTATTATGCTGTGCTATGTGCCATACACTGATCTAAGCCCTTTACATGCACTTACATATTTAAATTCATTTAATTTTTCTGATATCCTTATAAGATAGAAAGCATACTTATCATCTCAGTTTATACTTTAGGAAACTGAGTCACAAGTAAGTTAAATAACTTGGCCCAGGTCATACAGCTAGTCCATGGAAGAACTGAGATTTGGACTTTAGCAGCAGGTAAATCACTATACTATATGTCTGCCATAGGTTTACATTTATTACCCATGTCCCAAGTCTCCTAAATCTATCTTTCTTCCCCATTCAAAGCATTTGTGTTCAGTGCTCAATATCAAAGCTCTACCATTACCATTAAAAAATAACACATATATGCAAATCCTTGCTCTGTTAGAGAGATTGCATTCCAAGGTTATAAGGTCAAATAGTAAGGAGTAGGGGACTGTTAATTCATGAACAGTTTTTTTCTTGCTATCCCTATTTAAACTTCTGCTATCTCAAAAAATAAGCTCTCTGACCTCACAGATGCCCATACTTACCTCTATTACTCACACTATATTTTAATTGCCTGTTTATCCTATTTATCTCATTTACTAGATTTTAAGATTTGGCTTTGGGAAATCAGGTCCATTTTGAAATGGATATTTATTTATTTGCAAAAAAACTTTTTTCCCCATATCTATCAGGCCCAAATCTATTCAGACATAAAACTGAACATCATGGGTATCACTCAGTTAGGTTCTAAAATTTCTGCAAAAATGGACAAAATTAGAAACTAACGTAAAGGGAAAAATAGAGATTTCTAGACTTGAAAACCTGTCATCTTCCATGCCATCACCACTATCATAATACAGATATCATGAAATAAACTGTTTTGCGTAGTAATTGTTTTGCTTTGGAACTGTAAAACCTTCAGTCGATCATTGCTTGAGTCAACGTGCATAATTTCAAGATATAATAACCTGACCTATTAAACCACAATCTAAGAACCTTATGGTATTTAATTCCAGTGTCAAACAATTAACAGGACAAGTACATTAATTTTCTTTGGATGTTCAGAATGATTTCTTGCCACATGGGTAATAAATTCCATGAAGTTTTATTTTAAATTGTTTCTCACAGATTTATTACTTTGAGAGTTTGTTTAAAAGAACAAGATATATAAGTCTACAGACAAGTATAATCTTGTTTGCACAAGCAGGGTAGAAAATCTCAATAGTGGTTTCAGCAGTAAACATCAAATTCTCTGACTTTCGTGCTAATACTAGGGTATATTGTTTTTCTTTCATTTTTATTCTATTTCAGAAAAAAAACATTTTAAAAATGAATCATCTTTAGTCAGAGCTTACTGATACGGGAGGAAAAGCAGAGAATTGTGATTGAGGAAACAATCCTGAATGGAACCACTCTTGTTTTGCTTTAGTTATTAAATGAGCAAGTATCTTGACTATCCTTGCCTCTATTTGTTTCCAGAGGCTCAAGGACATGAATGAAATATTAAGGTTATTTTTTTTTTACTTTATCTGTCTTATTTTGGTTCAAACAACCAAGAAGCCTGAGAAATAGACAGCGTTGCACAGCTCTGATCTTTTCTTCTTGTACATGCTGTCGAGTCATAGAGAGCTCCATGCCAGTACTAAGACAACATCACCTGTAGTCTGGCCAATATTTTCAATTCTGGGAAACTCTCAAGGTAATTTGACTCCCAGATATATATTAACTACTGGCATCCCTACTACCCCAAAATTTGTGTTGTCCTGTGGGGTCTTAATCTCTCTTGAGTCCTCTATACGTATTGTCCCCAGGGGCTACTTCCAATAGAGCCACACCTATTATGGTAAACAATTTCCCTGCATTGGAGAAGAAATCTTGACACTTTTCTTGGCATTCTAAGATGTTCCAAAAGACATTCAGCTTTAGATACCCAGGTTATAATCTCTAATGGTCCACTGAAAATGAACAGGATTAATTTCCTCAATGAGGAACACAGCCCACTTAAATTTAGAACTCTTGGCAATCATTGTGTTTTTACTCTACTGAAACGTTCATATCTGCTCCCTTGATACAGATTTTACATGATTCTTATTGTTTCCAAGTTCAAAAGAAAAAGTATTGATTCTCATATTTAAGAGTAATACATACTAATATATTCACCACACCTCCTTCCTAGTACATCTTTACTTGTAATTTTTTAGTGAATCTTAATATAGAAACATAATAAATCTTGATGGAAAGATAGGACGTTTACTTGGTTTTGGCCTTCCTTGTGGACTAAATCTTGATTCATAGTCAAATAGAATCCAGTTAACACAAGAATTGTATTGAATAACTTAGACTTTGTGAAAATGGTAAAACTTGAGTTGTTTAGATTGACTAATCAATATCCTAGAATGAGAATTCCATACAGTGTTTTCTCTGCACATTTATAGAAGAGACTACAATGTGTCACATCAATCTCTAGTTCTTCCTCAAAGAGGAAGGAATGAGGATAAAATGTCACCATTGTTACTAAGATAGTAGCAATAATTGAGACAAAGTCCTTTAAGTTTGTCCTGTTGTCCTCGGATAATGGAACATACTACCCTATAGACCATACTCTTCTTTCTCCAAGCTTTCTACTGCTGGATTTTTTGCCTCTGCTTATGCACCTCTTCAATTATCTGACAATTTGTTAATTATTTTCAATGAAAATATCCAAGAAATATTTATTGAGTACACGCTAGCTGCCAGGCATGGTTCTAAGCAGTAAAGACACATTGATGAACAAAACAAAGGAGTCCTAAATCCCCCTAAAGCTTTCATGCTGGAGGAATTATTATAAGGTCTGTATTTTTAAAAAATATTTCAGTGTGTGTGTTGTGTATGTGTGTTGTGTTACCTTAGCTAAATTCTCATTATTTACAGCATAATGTTGGTGGTAAATCAGCATTTCCTCTGAAAGTACAAATTAAGGAGAGTTATAAGTTCTTTCAGCTATGTTTGTCTCTCATTACCAGAGACTTTATTAATTAGTGAAATAAATGTGACATAAGGTTTGATCAATGAAAATTGTGGATGTTAGTAGGAGTTTTGATTTTTTCAAATTGTATGTTATAGCAAAATATCTTCAAAGACTTTGTATAGATATTAACAGGATATAAAAATCTAGTAATCCCCGTAGCCTGTACCCTTAGGATGATGCCAAAGACTCTCTCTTATTGATCTTATGTCCATCCTTTGATTTAGAGGATTTTGGCTAATATCATTTTAGTTTTCATTCCCTTTCCTTATAATCATTAAAATTCTACTCCTTAACATTATGAAACTGCTCCAAAGCAGGGATTCTGTCTTATCTTCCCAGACCTTAGAGTCCTTTAGGTCAGTACAAAATGCCTACTATTAATGTATACAATTCATTGTGTATCGTATGAATGAATGAATGAATGAATCATTCTGAACCTTATTGATCACTGCCAGATGAACAGATATTTATAGTCTAAATTAATAGGTTGACTTAATTGGCAGCAATGTGGTCTTTGAATATCACCTTTTTGTTTGAAGGGTTTGTTAAAAACCATTTTAATCAAAATATTGAATATGAGCTTTTGAAAAAGTTATTTTATTTGTTATTTATATATATTATTTATTTTATTTTTAATGTAGAATACAAGGGGAAATGCAAAAAGTTCTGGTTAACTGAGAGTTCTATTAAATTGGTTTTCAGGAAATAGAAAAAATTATTTGTCAGAATTTCTTCTTTATGCTATATCAGGAAGACATTAACAAAACTCTTTGGAGAAATCTGAAAAAACACATGATGCATTATCCTCCACTTCAGAGGCTGAGTGGAGGCACAAAGGATTTCATCCACATTTTGAAAATACTAGACAAAATACACATTATTTTCCTGGTTCGTCAATATATTTGAATTTCAAGCAAGAGAGGCTTTTGAAAAGACCAATTACCATTTATCTTTATACACACCCTTCCTTATCCAAGAAACACATTTTGCCAACAGCTAATGTCTACTGTGATTGATTCTCCAGCAAAACTTTCAAAACAGTGTCAATCTAATCTTTGAAAGGATGTTTTTTTGGAATCATATAACCTCATCAGAAGCAATAGAAGTTCTTAAAAATAACTTTTATGCCAGAAGTTGAATAACTTTGTACAGCTTGTTTTTGTTTTTATCAGAAAATAGAGAGAGAACTTAATGAGATGCCATATGTCAAGTCTGGAGTCAGATTAAAAACAAATAATTAAAATATATCCCTTCTCTATCAAAACAGATTGTAATATGTTGGTGGCAGGAAACTGAATCTGACATGTCATATTTTGACAGTTTCCTTTCAAGAAAACCAGTCATATTGTTAGAAGTATTGTTTTTGAAAGTTGTATTTTTCTTCCTGTGGAACACAAAGTTTTAAGCCATAATTAATCTAACCTGCTATGTCTATTAACCTGCCATAATGAAATAAGGAAGGCACATATTTCAGGACATATGGAAGCATCTGAGGAATTTGCACTTGGCATACAGACATTCAAAGAAAAAATGAAATCTTGAGAGGTTTTATGTGTGTTGATATTGTGTGTGTGTATGTGTGTTTGAGCACTTTCACATTTCTCCCTAAATTCAGATTAATTAACTAAATAGCAAATTATTCCTCAATGAGGACATTTTTCAGTTTTGTCTTTTTTTTATTCAAGGTTGATAAGCAATTGCTGACATTTTTTAATGTAAAAATTTTTTAAAAATCTATAAGCCAAAATTTCAATATGTGAAGGTAGGAAGAGAATATCTAAAAATAATGAAATTTCTCTTCTTACTTCCCAGAATGGCATAGAAATAAGGCATTTCAAATCACCACTTTGGTCAGTCCCACTTGGAAATATTTGATAGTATCCCCACCAAGGAGGATTTTAAACACATGACCTTCCCATAAAGCAAGGGCTTTCTCCACACTCCACCTGGGCTAACTGAACAGTAGGGTGTCTCAGTAGAGGAAGGTGAAACCCTGAGATCTCTTGTTAAGTAGACTTCACACAGAGAACTTAAATGAGCCTGGAAGCTCCATCAGGTCACGCAATTAATAAGGACGGTCAAAAATAACAATACTTGCTGAGCATGAAGCTTGGAGAAGCTCAGCACACAAAGGTCAGTGTAGGTGGAATCATCATGAAGCTGACTTCTCATTCCCAATTCATTTAAAGCCCTTGTCCTCTGATAGCACACATACTTTTGGCTGGGTGAAGCTGGGGAGGTCGCTAAGAAAGTCTTTTGAGCTATTAGTGCTAAGTGTAATTGTGACAAAGTCACTTCAGTATGGGCCTTTTGCCAGACCTCTGGTTGGCAAGATTGTATGACACTATAGGAGTTTACCTATTCATTAAAAATAGATCCACCCTACTGTCTTTTATTCTTTAGAAGTGAGCACCTTGACATTATCCCAGAGATTTCTTTATAGTGACTTCCAGGAATTATCCCCTAGCTCAAAACCTGTGATAGCTCTTATCTTAATGATATATTCACTGCTGTTCCCTGGGTTTTCTGCGGTTGGATTGATGTAGGTCATAGAGAGCAACCTTTCTCTCAAGACAGCCAATTTCATGAGCTACATGCTGAGGAATAGCATACAATTTGTAAAGTTTTTGGACTGGAAATAAAGAAACTTGGTTTGCAATCCCAGATCTGCCATT
Organism: Dasypus novemcinctus; assembly: GCF_030445035.2. Taxonomy (NCBI): domain Eukaryota; kingdom Metazoa; phylum Chordata; class Mammalia; order Cingulata; family Dasypodidae; genus Dasypus; species Dasypus novemcinctus. The sequence goes on from NC_080697.1 coordinate 40,557,723, forward strand.
AACTAATTTTGTGACCTTTGACACTTAAGACCTTTTGTTGCATGTTTTCCTTTCCAAAATTGAAATTCTTGCCATGTTACCTTATAGGGTTGTTAAAAGAATAAACCAATGATACCGCTGTTTATTCTCCCAGGGAGGAACTGAAAACAAGGTGTGTTAGGATGAAATTTTTAAAAATCAATCTCAAAACACTTAAAATAATTGCTTAACTTGTAGTAATCCCTATGAAAATTTTAGCTATCATTATTATTTCCACCATTAACAGGCAATATTTATGGAAAGTATATTATGGTCCAGACATTGTTTTAAGCATTTTACAGAGATGATCTCATTTAGTCCTCTATTTTATGAGATATACTCTGCTATTATTTTTATTTTATTAACAGAGTAAGTAGAAAGGGGAAACGTCATTAATGACTTTCTGTAGCCTGGATATTTTTCCCTAATTAATTGACTTTTGTCCTTTAATCTTCATTAGGTCTTCAATCTTTTTAGGGAAGACTTCAATAGTCTTCAAAGATTCTGTAGGTAAAAATACATAAATATTGTTTTAAACCCCTTAATTTTCCCAGACTATATGAAAATGATTATTAATTGTTCCTTACAACATTACACAGACTTATTACACCATTGAAAAAAATGTTAGAATGTGAGAAAGAGAGGATTGTGTTAGAACATACAGGTTCCTGTAGCAATTTTGGGACTAATTCTCAGATGATCTGCATCAAGTTATTTGAACACTCTAGATCACTGCTACTTAAAGTGCCAGTCTGGTAAATACATAAGGAACTTGTCCAAGAAGGTAAATCTGCATGCTGCTTCCTTCACCAAAAAGTTTTACTATGAAAATACATACATATTAGCCAAAATAGTGTGCTTAGTGATATGCTATCACTTGTGCTAACTCCTAATTTCTTAGCAGAACAGTAATAAGTAGTTTGAAGGTTACCATATCAGTAACCTGTCTTGAAATTACACTTTGTGTAACATCGCATTAGACCTTAGTACCATCATGTGTAAAAGAGAAGATGCACTTGCTGATAGGTTCAATGATTTACATTTATAGCATTCTGAGTGTCAAACCACAATTGCCATTTTACTGAGAGAAAAGCCAAGTCAAATAGAAGGCTTCAGCCTTTCCTTAAGTACTTCAGAATGAGAAGCATAATAGATCTATCTGTTAACTTTCTGCATGGAACTCACTGCTTTGCACCATTTTCAAAGCCACAAGATGTTCCTTTGTTACCCGGAAAGAACTACCATGGAGTGGAGGAGACTAATGTCCTTACAGCTATTCCATCTTCATGGCCACTGGCCAAGGATTGCTGGAAGAAGCTATCTCTTACCCTGCCTAGCCCTAATATCCCAGGCTTTGCTCCTCCTTTTAAAGGGAAACCCATTTAAAGACTCATTTACAAACAATAAATGAAAGTTATTAGGAAGGACACTATACAAATTCAAAGAAGGAGGTTTTCTTCCTTTTCCTAAAGCCAGGCGAAACAAACCATGGCTTGACCAAACTATACTTGACCAGCATCAGAGGTTGGCAGCCACTGTCCTACCTCCAGGCAAAGCCTGCTTTTGTTATTAAGAAGCCCTTGCTGCATACTAATGTCCACCAATACACTGGATAAGAAGGTTCTTTTTTTTTTATCCCTTCCATTTTCTGTAACACTATCTGACTCTAGCTTCACAAACTATATGCTGTCCCAATTCCTTCCTATCAATTAACTCTCACTTAGGGGTTATCACTGTAACTTAGGGTAGGAGTTAATATTTATTGTGTACTCACTTTCTTCCAGTCTTTTCATAAATTACCTTAACTAAATAATACAGCAACCCTAAAAATAGGTATTATTTTTCATTTTACAGCTGATCTATTTTTTCTAAAGTTAAACACACATTTTAGAATTGTAAGATAGACTTTTTAAGTAATTAATTAATTTATTTAGAGAAACTTTAGATTACATAAATGTTACATAAAAAATATAGAGGATACCCATATGCCCCACTCCCTTCCCCTCCCACATTTCCCCACATTAACAACATCCTTCATTAGTGTGGTACATTTGTTACAATTGAGGAATACATATTGAAACATTGACACTAACCACAGATTATAGCTTACATTATAGTTTACACTCTGTCTCTCACAATTTTGTAAGTTATGACGAAATATATAATGGCCTGTATCCATCATTGCAACATTATTCAAGAAATTCCAATGTCCCAAAAATGCCCCCATATTACACTTAGGTATCACTTTCCTTCCCCTCAGAACATCCAGTGGCCACTGCCTCCACATCAATGATAAAAGTTCTTCCATTGCTAGAATAATAATAAATCTATGGTAGGATAATAGTCCATTGTTCACTCCCAATCCTGAGAATTTGGGGTTGGTGATGTCCACTGTGCCTCTAATTGAGAGGGGGCTTAGATCCCATGGGGCAGAAGAATGGAATTCTCTTGTTTGCAGTTGCAGACTCTCTCTATTCCTTGGGATGGGTGTTGTCCATCATCATCTTGGTAGTTTTCCTAGGTGAATCTAATGAACTGGAGAGTAGTTGTCGCAACTCTGCTGAGATTCAGGGCCCAACTGGCACATGGATGGACTAAAGATTTAATTCTCTTTGACATACACCTATCAAGTATTGTACTAACTATAGGTTCAAATAGAAGGGACAGAAGGGCCATATGTAGGGAATACATATTCAGCAATATAGGTCTTTATCCCACAATGATTCTGATGGGTTGTGTCCCATTTCTCACAGTTGCCTAAACTACAATCAATACCTATGGTTCATTACAATCTATGTTGCCTTAGATATGCAAGTTGTGCATACAGGCATAACTTGGAGATATTGTAGGTCCAGTTTCAATAAAGTGAGACAATTTTTTGGATTTCTCAATGCATATGAAAGTTATGTTTACACTATACTAAAATCTGTTATGCATGCAATAGCATTGTGTCTTAAAAAACATTGTATACACCTTAATCAAAAATACTTTATTGCAAAAAATGCAATAAATGAGGCTTCAGCAAGTCATAATCTTTTTGCTGGTTGAGAGTCTTGTCTCAATGTTAATGGCTGCTGACTGATCAAAGTGGTGGTTGCTAAAATTTGGGGTAGCTGTGGCAATTTCTTAAAATGAACAACAACTAAATTTGCAGCATCCATTGACTCTTCCTTTCAAAAGAGATATCTCTATAGCATGTAATGCTGTTTGGCAATATTTTACCCACAGTAGAACTTCTTTCAAAACTGAAGTCAATCCTCTCAAACTCTGCCACTGATTTCTCGAGTTTAACTAATATTCTAAATCCTCTGTTGTCATTTCAATAATGTTCACAGTATCTTCACCAGGAGTAGATTCCACATCAAGGAACTACTTTCTTTCTTCATTCATAAGAAGTAACTCCTCATCTTTAAAGTTTCATCATGAGGTTACAGAAATTCAGCCACATCATCAGGCTCCACCTAATTCTACTTCTCTTGCAGTTACTTCCGCCTCTGATGTCTTGAAAACCTCACAGGCATCCATGAAGGTTGTAATTAACTTCTCCAACCTCCTGTTAATGTTGATATTTTGCCCTCCTTCCATGAATGACAATTGTTTCTAATGGCATCTAAATTAGTGAATCCTTTCCAGAAGGTTTTCAATTTACTTTGCCCCAGTATCTCAGAAGAATCACTATCCACAGCATCTACACCCTTACAAAAACTCTCCCTTTCATTTGAACATTTAGGGGCCACTGTAGGGTTATTACCTGGCCTAATTTCAGTATTGCGTGTCCCATGAAATATAGAGGCCCAAGGAGAGGCAGAAAGATGGAATGGTCAGTTGGTAAAGCAGTTAGAATACACACAACATTCATCAATTGAGTTTTTCATCTTATATAGGGGTGGTTTGTGGTGCCCTAAAACAATTACGATAGTACCATTCAAGATCACTGATCACAGATTGCCATAATAGACATAATAACACGGAAAAACTTTGATATGGTATGAGGGCTACCAAACATGACATAGAGACACAGTGTGAGCACGTGATGCTGGAAAAAACGAGGCTAATAGACTTGTTCCCGCGTGGGGTTTCACAGACTTTCAATTTGAAAAAAAAAAACACAGTGTCTGTGAAACGCAATAAAGTGAATCACAATCAAATAAGGTATGCCTGTACTGACATCTCCTGCATTATATATACATATATACACACACATATAATAGCCATTATAAACAGATACTTTCAATTATAATAAGCTGTCCATTTCTATTTAGGACAAAAACCAGAATTTTAAACTGTGACTTTTACCCTTAGCTAACACTGATATAAAAGATTGTTGTATATATTGAAGACATCCTGGCTGAGGTCCTGCGAAGGCTGATGGTTATAGTCAGGGCCGGTGTCCCAGGGAGCCTAGCATAATTGGTTTAAAAAAGAGCCATACTGCAGGATGATAGTTAGTGGGGAAATCTAATCCCCTTTTCACCTCTGTAGCAACCTGGGAACATTAACAAGGAAGTAGGGGCCTAGAAGAAAGCCTGGACACCTGTTGCCTCCAAGTGAAGCAGGAAAGGGGAGACTAATTGGGTTTGTGGTCTAATTGCACTTAGGCTTAAGGGCTTTCAGCTGTTGTTAGTTTGTGTGCCAATTAAGCTCTTATTTCCTCCTCCATAAGAAAAGCCTTCTGAGGAAATGATGGTTTTATTCCTTTGCAAGGTGACAGGACTCCCTTATGGATCCTTTGTTTTAGTGTGAACCACTTACTACACTGTTGGCTGACAGGGGATTAGCCTCCATTCCTACACTTAATGGGAATAACGTCCATGGTGAGGAGCAAAGACTCTACTTGTACTACTTAAGGCAAAACATGTGATAGGAAATATGAATAAAAATAGCTCTCATTTGTGTAATGTTTCACAGTTTCCAAAGAGTATGGAAGATCAGTACCAAACCTAGACAAAATGAAAATAAGACAACATTCTCAGGAGGCTTTTTGCATTGGCTTGTTTTTTGTTTGTTCTGTTTCTTTTGTTGTTTGTTTTGGTTTGGCCAATGCAGGGAAATAGTGGCTTCAATGGCTGGTTTTGGGTCCATTCTGTCTGAATATATGTTTTTGACAACAAAACAAAAAAACGTACTTGAAAATGGCACATTACTTTGCCTCTAATGAAAGCAATATATAGTTCACTGAAATCACTACAATATTTTGTTATAGAGATGATGATGCTAACTTTTAATTATTTTGCATTAAACTATGTTAATGCACTTAACTTTTTAAATGCATTTGACTAGGGTAGTATTACCTTTCTTGATCCCATCTGTATTGCTGTTATTTTCTTTTATCATTATGCAATTTCAAATACTCTCATTGTCTGCACAGATCCAGTTCTTTAAGACAAAATTCAGAGGAAAAATTCCAGTAGCTCACATTCCTGCTTTAGCCTATAATTTAGGTACACTTGCTCCCTTAGAACTACTTGGAAGAAAGGATTGAACATTCTCAATACTGCTCACCAAGTCCTTTTGTGAAAGGGAAGTGACTTACGATGGGGAAAAGGGGCTACTAAGCCTGCATAATGGAAACATTTTTGGGTGCTTTCGATGGGGATCTGTTTGCCCATGAAACTCGCCCCTCTTCTCTCCCTCTGTCTTCCTCTATTTTATGGGTCAACCAGGTCCTATTCCCTGGTGGACCCTCTTTGCCTGTGACTAGAATGTCTTTAACTCAATGTAATTAGAAAAATAGAAGACACTTGGGTTATTTTAAACAGAGAAAGTTTAACAAAAAGAATGGATTACACTGGTGTCAAATGTAAAGAAGCCAAATTGGCCTGATACAGCAAAAGTTAGAAACTGCTATCCTCGTAGGCGGGAAGAATCAAGAAAGGGCATCAGCATGATGGAAAATGTAACTATGGGGTTCTGTCTGGAAAAGTCAGGGCTCAAGAATATCTTCCTTTCGGAGATTCTCCCAAGATAACAAGAGAAGAATAAATATCCTGATCCCTTCCTTCTTTCCAACCTTTAATTTTGACTTGAATCTCCCAATGGTTAAACCACCAGCCAAAATTAATTGACAGAAGCTGGAGCCTGCCAGATTCTGTCCTTAATGAAATAGAACTGACCAGGGAGAATGGGGAGAATTGCTCTGAGAGCAAACAGTATCAGCACTCAGGGTTAATGTGAGATTTCTCTAGGAAGCCATGTTTCAATCATAGTTCTAAGCCACGTCCTCCAATCCTTATCATTTAAAAAGGAAATCTTCGTTATATTTTTATATTTTCCCCACGTATCACTGCATTCTTAACTCCCTGTAGTAGAACAACATAACTATTATAACTTATAGACTATAGTTGACGAGAATATTTTCATGTTTTTGTAGCAAAATCAAAGAAGGTACTGTATTAATGCTAAAGTTAAAAAAAAAAAAAGAATGTGGGATTTGGTTTTGTGAGATACAAATATGGTTAAGCATTACTTCTCTTTTTCATTTTCTTCATTAATAAGGAGACCTTGTCTATGTCATTTAACTAATCTCTGTTCATCTGTTTATCTTTCTGAACACTGGAAGAACAATTGAGCTTGTTGTTGGGATTAGATGAGATAAAAAGTGCCTGGATGGAACTTTTTAGGAGTAATGATTCCATAACTTGTTGAGCTGCCTTTTGTATGTTTTTTATCTTTGGAATTTGAAACAAAGTTTGAATTTTTTAAAAAAATGTATAGTTTTCAACCTACTAAATGTCTGTGTCTATTTCTCTATTGGTTCAGGAATAGTAAACAAGAATGGGAATTGATGGGCCACTGAAATGCTAAGAATTCCTTGGGATTCAGAAGAAATAAGTATTTAGAAGAAATTCAGATGCACAAAGGTAAGATTTTTATATGCTCTTAATAACTTCGCTAAGATGGTTATTGTCTTCCAATGCTCTCTAACAAATTTACATTGCCCCTAACAAGTTATCTGGCAAAATTGTTTTGCTTTTTTTTTTTTTAGTCTATTTCTATACCTCTACAATTTTTTGCAGGGTGGTACTCTCTGAACCTTCACTTCCCTCTATATTTGTGTTTTCTCTAAGCTATTGGAAGGTTTGTAGAAAAATAGTAATTTCCTGGTGGGTCTTAGAGAAAAACAATGCGCTCTTCAATTGGGGAGAAATATGAAAATTTCTTTTTGAGACAAGATAATAATAGAAATGAGTTAATTTCCCCCTTATTCTCAAAAATTTCCCCCCTTATTTCTCATAAATTTATGTTTTAAAGCTACATTTGACTAAAACACAAAACAATCTCATGGGACAAAGACCTATTCTCCTTCTAAATTTTTGCTTGACTAAATCATTGCTGCAAAGCGGCTGCTACACCAGTAGGCATTACAGTAGCATTTTAAGGAAGGAGAAGGTGGAAGAACACAGGCAAAGAGCAAATTGAGTATATTTTCTCTTAAAAGCTTGCCAAACTTTTCTATCTCTTTATCATCTACATCTGAATCTATATCCATATCTGTATCTATTACTATATTGCTAATCTGTCTATATCCTTGGCCCAGCCAGTATAACATGGCCATGCCTAGGAAAATTAATATTTTTGGCATTCAAACCTTAATGTAGTTTCCATTAGCTCACAATAAGGGGAAAACCGAAATTGGTTGGACAGATATCAGTGATCAACAGAGTCCACTCCCTTGTTCTGTTCAGCATCTATCCATGCCCTCTTCCCAGATACACTTCACTTAAAATGCAGAGAAACAACCTTAAAATCTCACTCACCTCAAAGCCCCAAATCTCTGCCTCAAGTATGATATGGCTCTGTTAACAAAATCTGTGAACTGAGATGCTCATACATGCACTTTGCAGTAGTGGAGAAGAAGCAAGATTACTTCTCAGGGTAGGAAAGGCCTCAGGGCTGAAGCACTTGGTAGGTCCCTCTGGAAAGGAATGATAATAGCCACGCCGTAATAGAGGAGGAATTTCCTCAGTCCTCTCTATGGAATATTTTTCTTATCCATTGTGCCATATGCTCCCTGAGTTCTGCCCTCTGAAAGGACAAACCACATCTGAGGTCAGCTTCAGGAAGGATGCCCTTTGTGGAAGATGTGCAGGTTTTGCTGCCCACTTCTGTGGTGCAAGTTTGGATAATCAGGGAATTCTTTAGTTGATAAAGAGATAGGTTGCTGATGATCTCTTTGGGGGTTTGACAATGCACTTCTCTCAAACTTCATAGAATTCATATCTGATTGCTTCTTGTCATTCCACTTGGAGTACCCACAGTCAAAGCTGTCACTTAGGCATAATCATTAAGCCACTTTAATTTTTAATCTCAGCTTCAGTTCTCTGTGGGCTATCCTTATCCCTCCCTTAAATGAATTTTCCTGCGGCAAACCAAGACAATAGTCTCCAGAGATGCAGCAACATCGTAATCCACTGTGCTGGCAGACTTTCCTTCTTCGTCTGGCAGAGGAACTTAATTGGGAAGTGTGTCAAAAAGGTCTGAGGCCACAAATGTATTTACTGTTAAAAATGCTGCTTTACAGCTACACTCTATGTCAATTACATTTTGGGACATAGAAATTAGATAACCACAGAATCTAGATTTCCAACCCATGCTAGGTAATAGTTACCCAGATTTGGCATTGGGCTTGGGCTTAAGAAATAAAAACTATATATGTGTATTTTAGAATGAGTGGAGAAAAACTGGTTGTCTTAGCTTGCCTAGCTGCTATGACAAATACCACATAATGGGTTGGCTTCCTCAACAGGAATTTATTGGCTCACAGTTTTGAGGCTAGAAGTAATACAAAATCAAGATATAGGCAGCGCTTGGTTTCTCACAGAATGCAGCTTTCTGGTGCTTGCTGCCAGTTATCTCTGGGGTTCCTTGGCTTTTATCCCAACTTCCAATTACACAGCAATGCCCAGTGGGTTCCCACTAACTTCCAGCTTCTGGCTCCTTCCTGTAGTTTTTCTTTACAAGAACTTCAGTAATCTATTAAGAACTACCCTCATTCAGTTAGGTCACTCCTAACTAAAACTAACATCATCAAGAGGTCCTATTTACAATGGCTTCACACCCCCAGGAAAGTGGATTAAAATTAAGAACATGTCTAAATTTGGTTATATAATTCAACCTACCACACCAGTGTATTTTTGTTCTTAATTGGAATATATATAGCTCTTTCTTAGCACAAGAGGTTTTTGTTGCAAGAATGCACACCTATAGCAGATTCTTTATTTTTAATTTGATGTTTGCAAATTACTGAGATAAAAATTTTTCTCAATCAATGCAGTTTTGTAGACTGCAGATAGAGAAAACCTTCTTTAGAAAGGTTTTGCTCCTTATCTCTACTTGAAACTGACAATCCTAGTAGTATGTCTCAAACACAGAAAATTGGAGTTGTTTTTCCATTATTTTACCATAAAAATTTTTCAACATAAAGAAAAGTCGAAAGAATGTTATAGTGAAAACCCATACACACACCACTTGGCATCTTCAATAAACGTTTGCTATGTTTACTTTGTCCTTCATCTATCCAACTGTCCATCTTGTTCTATTTCCATTAATCCATCTTGGTTTTTGATGCATTTAGAAGTATGTTGTATATATCTGTACCTGTCAACCCCAAACATTTCTGGATCTGGATCATTTACTACTAATATATATTTTTATGCTCATTTGTTTTTAGTAAAATGTACATAAAATGAAATGAAAAATCTGAAATGTGCCATTCAATGAATTTTAACAGATGCACATATTTGTGTAACCTAAACCCCAAGATGTAGAATGTGACTGTCACCTGAGAAAGTATCCACATTGCCCTCTGAGTCACTCCACACCCCATTCTCCCCATAGACAACCACTGTGCTAACTTTCTCATCTAAGATTAGCTTTCCACGTCTTAGCATTTTATATGAATGGCATCACACAGTTTACACACTCTTCTGTCTGGATTATTTTGCTCAGCATATGGCTTTTCAGATTTATCCCATTTTGTTTTGTGTACCAGTATTCATTCATTTTTATCACTGTGTAGTATTCTGTTATGTGAATACTCCGTTTTATTCAGTCATTTACTTGTTGATCAACACCTGGGCTATTTTCGGGTATTAATGGTTATGAATAAATGTGCTTTGAATTTCTTGTACAAGTATTTTTGTGAATATATGCTGCATTTCTTTTGGGAAACATCTGTTTGTGAAATTGCTGAATAATAGTATAGATGTATGTTTATTTTTTAATAAGTATTTTGGTAAACATTATAAGCAATTTGGGGGGCATGTACCAATTGTAGCAATATCTGTGGAGAAGAAAATGCTAGAAAAAGGGATGCATAGTTTTAATAATTAATAGTGTTATCGATGTTATCTGCTCCAAAATTTTTTCATTAATCCAGAATAAGGTTCAGAGTCTAGTATTCAGGTTCAGCAATATGGTCAAACTGTCCAGATGGTCATATGCAGACAGATATAACAAGTAGAAATCCATATGGATGTTAAGTTGTTTTTCTTCAATGAAACGGGAAGAGATAACACTTGCTGATCATAGCTGAATATTGCCATTAAGTAGTGATGTTTTTATAAAGAATATATATAATGGGAGGAGGAATTATTATATACTGATTTTGGATATGATCAGAGACCATGTTCTAATTCATATTTTAGTAAAGTCATAAAAAGGACAAAAATGTGGAATGGGGGCAAGGAAGGGAGAAGAAAGGAAAAATAATAAAGAAAGGTAGTTTTAGAAGATAGTTATCTTCATTATGTAATCTTTTGCCAAAAACTTCTAAATCCATTGACTGGCCGGTGCAATTTTCTTTGACATAAGTAAGCCTCAATATTAAGATACATCTTTATTCACAAGGTTCGCCTACACAGACTTCAGTTGCCAAGGATGGCTGCATTTGTTCTGGATGATTAGTGACTCCTTTTGACAAGAAACTGCTGCTTTCTCACTGATGAAAAAGATAGATTTAAAACAAGGATCTTGCAATCCTGTTTTTTTGAATTTATGATTACAAGGTTGTTTTTTTTTTCATGTCAGCAAGAAAATAAAAATAAAAATAATAAAATAATAATTAGAATAAAAAGAAAAACAATACATAGCAAATATGACTGTCCTTTCAAGCATTTTAGCCCACAATTAATTTTTCTAAATACAATTTCAAAATCAATCACCACATTTCTGAACATTTGCTAGATCATCTGGTTGGCGAGTGTTGCTTGGATGAGAATGGAAAGCGGGCAAAAGGCCTTTCCCAGCTTAGCTTGTCTGGACTCTTGGGGATTTGGGACACCTCCTGTCACTCTCCAGAGAATATGTCTTGTGAATACCTGGGAGAAATGTCAGGGAAAAGGTACAGCAAGAAATAGAAGACTGAGATCCCAGCCCAGGGTGAATGGATTTAATTATTTCCTGGCTGTCTTCTCCTAGACATGCCACAAGTCCACGAGGCTCCTCCCTCAGAGTGACCAGCCCCCCCCTCCCCCCCCCCCCCAGGGGGGTTCTTTCTGTAAAGAGGAGCAACTGTCCTTACCGCAGGGATGGAGTTCAGCTCTGGTGGTGCATTGATGACTCAGCCATTAGCCTGCCTCCCCCTCTTCTCCAGCTCAGGAAGGAAAGAACACATAAGCCTGCACCAGGCTTTACGTGTAAAAAAGGCAGTTATTTTTGTCTGTGTCTCCTTCTTCCCCTAACGTTCTCTAAGAATAAGAGATGGAAGCATAAAACAGTACACACTATGAGGGACTCTCCTTATATCAGAATGAAATCTTTTCTTACAGAACAAAGTTGGTTGTATAAAATAAAGTGATATTTTCAGGTGGAACAAATAGGTAGAAAAATACCGAAGACAATCTCCTTGGTGGAGGAAATATCACTAACCATCTACTCACCCCTGGCATCTCTTAAATTTCTCACTGGGAACTTTATAAATCACAGAATGCATCCCATTTGAGGTTAAGAATTAAAGAATAAGTTCAACATTTAAAAGCAAAAAGTCAACCCTATATTCAAATTAAGATGATAGGTTCTTTTAAAAATAATGTTGATTCCTAGCATTTACCCCTAGGAATTCTGATTCATTCTGTTTGGGAGAGGCCTGGGCATTGGCTTGTTCTTTTAAAGCTCCCCAGGTTCTTTTTCTATGGAGCTAGGTTTCAGAGCCACTGTTCTATCATGTCAAATTTTAACTTTTAAATCATGGAGCAAATTTCTCTTTAATCCTTAATAAAGATCTATATCATCACCATGCCAAATCACGGTATACATGGAAGCCATGTATACTAATATCTAATAATCAGGATATTAAGGGGCATTGCTAACTAATGGATAACTATGATAGTTTTCATTCCTATTAGTGTCCTTTTGTTTGGATTCAAATAAAAGGGATAAAAATGAAATCATAAAAGTAAAATTTTAAAAATAACTTAAAGAAGATAAGGAGGTAATTGGTGTATGAACCACTTCTGAATATTAATAAGTCTGGTGTGAAAAATTAGTGAACTAATTCCATAATTTACTTTTACTAGCTAAAGGGGACTATAAATATGTTAAGAGTTATATTCTTTTTCTGAGAAGTTCATACTAGATTGCGGGCCTCTTGAAGGCAAAAAAAAAAAAAAAATAACCTTTTAAAAATTATTCATTGTCTATATCATAATGCCTATATAGTATTTGGCAGTTACCTGAGCAATACTTATCAAGCTATTTTGTTATAGAACCAAACAAAAAGGATAACTGAAAATGTTAGAGATGTTAGTAAAGCATAAGGTGGACATTCATAAGGAATAGACGTCTAAAGAAATGGAATGAGCTATTCTATTTTTGCTTTCAGTTGAAGATTTCAGTAACCATCTATCAGGATGATCTGAAAGGGACTTCTATAATCGAGGCGGTCTGTAAAGTTATTCCATCCTATCAGTCATCCCTGTAAAGCCTCTTCTTTAAAAAGCATTCCTTTCCTTTTCTAGTCATGGAACTTCTTTATCTCCTAATTGGTTGTGACCTAATTCTAGAATGGCTAAGCTAGAAAACTTGTTGAGTTTTAATGCCCAAAATCTCCAGGGAAAAAACAGTTAAGTGTCTAAATCATGTGGTAGAAAGCGTGTGGTCTTTGGATTCAGAAAAACCTAATGCTTTAAATCTCAGTAAATTAGAGTAACAAATCTTATCCTACAGGGTTTTCATGAGGAATAAAGATCACACGTAAGCAAGAGGGGCATTTGTGTGAGGAAGTGAGGTATGTCCTAGAGAATGAAAGATACCTGTTATTGCCACTTTTAATCCTTGGTTCGGATGGACTTCAGAATGAAGAAACATGACCTCAGTACAGTCAAAGGTTTATTTGATTAAAGCTCAGTGATGTGGCTCAAGCCTGGCCGAGGCATGGCTGGAAGTGCTCCCCGGGCAAGGATGGAGGCCAATAGCTCGGTGCTATGGCTCAGGTCGATGTTCCATCTCGGCTTGGTGTTGCAGCTCAGCTCAGTTTTGGAGCTTCGCTTGGTGATCGGCTGGCAGGGGTGAAGACGGAAACGCACTCAGGGCTTTGGGGCTGTGCTAGATATAGATGAACTGTGTCACCACCCTGGGAGTGGAGCCCCAAGTTGCCATGCTCTGACTGGTCAATCACTGGGTCCAGGCAAGGGCATTGGTTAGGTTTTGGAGACTAGATTAGCATTTTATGTTAATGAGGTATGCTAAATGTGAGGCATAGATTGGTTGATTATTAATTACGGTAAGGGATCCTATTGGCTGAAAAATCTTTTATAGTATTGGTTGGCTCAGGATCCCTCTGCCTAGGGGTCACAGTTCAGTTACCAGCCCACTCCTTCAATGCCCACTGAAAAGAGAAAGATAGTGGCAAATTGGGTCAGCATGGGAAAAATTGAAACACTGGGAGTATAATACAATGTCTCTCAGACTATATTTTGGGGTAATCAACATGTATTCATATATTAACTTTATGAATATGGGACTGCTATTAAGGACAGAAAGTAAAAATAAAAGTGGTGGGGCTTACGTTTGGAACATAAAATGGACAGTGAAGCCCGAGGGCTGCTCACCTGAAATAGAGGAAAGTGAGGAAAAAATAAGGGGCTCGAAGGTCTTCTATAGCAACAACAGACAGCCACACAGCGCCTGAGCTTGAGAGGAAAGAATCATGAAATTCCATCTTTTGATAGGTAAAAGAGCTTGTTATTATTCAGACTTTAGATAACTTAGGAGAAAATTGAAGTGGGGCTAGATTTCCCTCACAATGAGTCAGAGTAGCATCAGATAAATATTGTTTCCTTATTGTTTTGTGATTCTAGAGTATTTCCAGAATACTGGTTCAAAATAAACTTTCAATATGTGAAAGGTTTTCCATCTAGATCATCATGCACTACATGCTGCCTCCACCATCATTCTGTGTTGATCCTATGGGTTGCAATGCCTGGATATTTGATGATTGTAATAGAGCCACTGCATTATTCGCAAATTTTATGTATTTTTATCTTAATAATTCATCAATAATCTAGTCATCAGCAGAGGTTACCATGAGCTAATGTTCCTCCCTTGACTGCTGAGCATGTTCAGGTTACTCCCAGAACCAGAACAACCAAGTGTCTCTTCTCTGGGCTTCCCATGACTTGAGGCTGTAGCTGATTCCTGGCACTGGGTCTTAATCAGTACATTGAAGGAGTCTTCTGCTAGATCACAGGGGCCAATGTGCTTTCTAAAACTGCTAAGAAAGATGTTGTATGTATTTTTCACTGTTGTTTACTACTGATGATCAAAAAAGGAAAACAAAACACACTAATCAAGGATACAAGTGAATGATTAAGTTCTCATATCTTCTTCACCCAGACTCACTCGACTGAAGATTGACAGAGCAGTCTTCACAGAATAGTCATTGGGGATCCAATAGAGGTCTCAACCACTGCCTTCTGTTATTGACCTTGAGAAAGGCTCAGAAGTATACTAGTGTGTATGTACCTTAATATAAGGACAGTTTTGACATTTTAAAATATTTTTGCATTGCATTTCCTATTGCTCCATTTTGCCTACTGTAGTTGTAGAAATGGACTACCATGGAGGGCATTCTCAGACTATCAGGGATCTTCTTGGGCTGTTTATTTTTTTATGCTGTGTGCTAGCATTTTCGGTCGGGCAGATCCCTGAAGGCAAAGTATAGGCTGTAGCCTTGGTATCACCCCTCTCTGCAGCAGCAGCTTCAGACTTCATTCCAGCATCAAGCAAGACTTAAAGACCCAGTACACTTTTTCCTTGGTTGTGTTTTTTCTTTCTTTTTCATGTGTTTAGTCTGGCAACTCCCGGGAGCCCAGCGCAGATGCTAGCCTATGTTTCTCTCACAAATAGCGTCTCTGACATTACACAAACATCTACCAGGATGTAGAGTGAGTGTACCTCTTTATCTTGTCTTTTTTTCTTTTTCCTTGGTTGGTTGTGTCTTTTTTTTTCTTTCTGTTTTTTTTTTTTTTTTGGGGGGGGGTGTGGATTCTGGGAGACAAGTAGGGAGGCTGGCCTAGATTTCAGCTTTGACAGCAGCAGCTCCTGGCATCCCACTGGCACATAACAAGAGACTTAGAGACAGAGCAATTCATTATATTTTTTCTTGTTTTTATTTTCTTCTTTCTTTGTGTGAGGGGGTGTTTTGGGGTGTTTGTTTGTTTTTTTAATGCATGTTACCATTATTTTCCTTTCTGTTTCTCCTTCTTTCCTTCCTCTTTTTTTCCTCTCTTTCTGTCCTTCTTTCTTTCTTTCACTTTTTTTTCTTAGTCTGATGGGCTGAAGAATGAGAGAAATAGGTTTCCAGAGTGACCACAACATAATATTCAGAATAACCAGTTCTCATAAAAAATAATTATGAAACATACAAGAAGACAGGTAGTATAGCCCAGTGAATGGGTAAAAATAATTGTATATAATAGATCCTGAAGGAAGTACCATGTCTGGAATTACTAATCAAAGATCTTAGGTCAACCACCATAAATAGGATCAATGAACAAAAGGAAAATGTGGATGAAAAACTAAGGGAAATCAGGAAAACAATATGTGAATAAATAAGAATTTCAATAATGAGATAGAAATTATAAAGAAGAACCAAATAGAAATCCTGAAATTCAGCAGTCCAACAACTGAATTGAAAATTTTAATAAAGAGGCTAAAAAGCAGATTGGAGAAGGCAGCAGAAAGGTTCAGGCAACTTGAAGACAAGACAATTGAAACTGTCCAATTTGAAAAGCATAAAGAAAATTAACAGAGCCTGAAGACCCTATGGGACATCATCAAACATACCAAAATACACATGATAACAATCTTAGAAGGAGAAAGAGATAAAGGACCACAGAAGTATATGAAGAAATAATGGCAGTAAACTTCACAAATATGATGAAAGATATGAATATACAAAACCAAAGATGCTCATTAACAAGCAGGTTGAACCCAAAATATCTACACTGAGACAGGTTATGATCAAACTGTCCAATGACAACAGCAAAGACAGAATCTTAAAAACAGCAAGAGAGAAGTAATGCATCACATAGGAGGGATCCTTAATAAGACTAACATCTGATTTCTCAATAGTAACCATAAAGGCTGGAAGGCAGTGGGAGGACATATGTAAAGTGCCAAAAGAAAAAAAAAAAAAAACTGTTATTCAAGAATAATATGACTGGCAAAGCTGTCCTGGCAAAACTTCCTTTAAAAATAAGAGAAATTAAGATATTTCTTAACAAACAAAAACTGAGGGAGCTCTTTACCATTTGACCTGCCTTACAGAAAATGCTAAAAGATGGCCTCCATGTTGAAAGAAAAGAAGACTAGACAATATCTTGTTGGATGAGGAAATAAAGATCTCCAGTGTAAATAAAAATGTGGATAAATATAAACACTAGTATTATTTCATTTTTCACTTTTAATGCTGACTTTTACTTCTTATAAAGCTTAAAATTCAAATGCATCAAACCAAGAATAAATCTTTGTTACTGGACGCATATTTCATAAAAATGTAATTTGTGACAAGAGCAGCATAAAAGAGGGGGA
The DNA here is from genome assembly GCF_030445035.2 of Dasypus novemcinctus. Taxonomy (NCBI): domain Eukaryota; kingdom Metazoa; phylum Chordata; class Mammalia; order Cingulata; family Dasypodidae; genus Dasypus; species Dasypus novemcinctus. Next base: position 40,574,772 of record NC_080697.1, read on the forward strand.
CAGAGGAATATGGTACAGTTTATGCATAGGCTATTTAGGTCAGATTGGGATTGATGAAAATTAATTATAATAGATTGGGGATGCTAAATGTAATTCCCGTGTAACTGTCAGTAAAATATCTAAAAAATCTCTACAAAATGAAAGGATAGGTGATTCAAAATAGCTCATAATAAAAGATCACCTAAAAAAGAAAGGCATTAATGAAGGAAAAGAGGAACAAAAAGGATATAAGACATAAAAAATAAACAATTAGCAAAATGGCAGAAGAAAATATTGACAAATCAGTAATTTCCTTAAATATAAGTTGACTTTAAATAAAAAACTGTTACAAGAGATAAAGAAGGACATTGTATATTGATAAAAGTGTAAATTCAACAAGATTTAACAAATTGCAAATATAGATGTGCTTAACAGCAGAGCACCAAAATGAAGCAAATATAAAATTGAACAAAGAAATTGACAGTTCTACAATATTTTTTGGAGATTTCAATACACCACTTTTAATACTGATAGGGCATCAAAGCAGAAGATCAATAAGTAATTAGAGGAAATAAGTGAATAACACTATGTACCAATTATATCCTGCTGACATACATAGAACACTCCATCCAACAACAGCTGAGTAGAAATTATTTTCAAATACACACAATCATCCTCTAGGATAAACCATATGTGAGCACACAAGAGAACTTTCAATACATTTTTAAATATTTAAATTATAAAAAGTAACTTCTCTGTCCACAGCAGAATGAAGCTAGAAATCAATAACAGAAGGAAAACTGGAAAATTTAAACATCAAAATTAAACAACATACTCTTGAACAACCAATGGGTTAATGAAGAAATTACAAGGAAAATTTAAAAAATACTTAGAGATAAATGGAAACAAAAACATGGCATACCAAAATTTATGGTGTGTTTGAAGTCAGGTCTCAGAGGAAAATTTATACCTATGAGTGACTATAATAAGAAAGAATAAGATCTCAAATTAATAACCTGAATTTTCATCTTGAGAAACTAGAAACATCTGAACAAAGTAGACCCAATGCCATCAGAAGAAGGGAAATAACTGAGATTAGAGAAGAAATTAAATAGAGGATAGAAACAATTGGAAAAATAAAGCAAAATGTGACCCTTTGAAAAAAATCAGTTAAGTTGACAAAACTTTAAATAGATTGACAAAGAAAAAAGAGAAAAGACCCAAATATATAAATTAGAAATGAAAATGCTTCTCACTACTGAATTTAAAGACATATGAAGAATTATGAGACATATAAGGGATTATAAGAGATTATCATTAACAACTGTATGACAACAAACTAGAGTATCTAGAAGAAATGGAAACCTTCCTACAAATACTTAATCATTTATCCAAAATGACTCAAATAGAAATAAAGCACTTCAATGAACTATAATAAGCACAGAGACTGATCAGCAATCAAAACTTTTGGGGACTGGATGTAGCTCAGTGGTTGAGTGCCTGCTTCCCATGTACAAGGTCCTAGGCTCCATCCCTGATTCCTCCTAAAAAAAAAAAATAGAAAAAGAAATAACCTACCAAAGAAAAGTCCAGGACCAGAGAGTTACCCTGGTAAATTCCACCAAATGTTTAATGAAGAATTCATACCAATATTTCTCAAATTATTCTAAAGAATTTAAGAGGAAGGATGAAATAGGATTCATTTCAGGAATGCAAGGGTGATTCAACATATGAAAATCAATCAATGTAATATACTGCATAAATAGAATCAAGGGAAAAATCCATATGATTATGTCAATAGATACAGAAAGACATTCTACATGATCTGTCAACCTTTCTTGATTAAAATATAAACAGAAAAGTAGGAGTACAAGGGAACATGTTTAGGAGAAACCCACAACTGACATCTTACTCAATGGTGAAAGACTTAAAGCCCTACCACCCCCCAAGATCAGGAAAAAGACAAAGAAGTCCACTTTCACCACTATTCAGTAATGCACTAGAAGTTCTTGTCAGAGCAATTATTACAAGAAAAGAAAGAAAAAAAAAAGATATCCAAACTGGTAAGGAAAAAATTAAACTATCACTATTTGCAGGTGGCATAATCTTATATATGGAAAATCCGAAGGAATCCACTAGAAAACTATTAGCAGTAATCAATACATTCATCAAAATGACTGGATATAAGATCAATACAAAGAAAACAACTGTGTTCCTCTACAATAGTAGTGAACAACCAATGAAGAAATTAAGAAATCAATTCAATTCACAATTGCATCTAAAATAATAAAATATCTTGGAATAAATTTAATTAAAATGCAAAAGACTTGTATTCTGAAAACTATAAAACACTGATTAAAAAAATGACAGAAGACCTAATAAATGGCAAGAATACCATGTTCATGGGTTGTTAATATGTCAATATTACCCAAAGAAATATACAAATTCAATGCAATCCCTGTTAAAACTTCCTGCAGCCTTTTTGCAGGAATGGAAAAACTGATTCTCAACTTTCTTTGGAAATGCAAGGGGCCCCAAACAACCAAAACAATCTTGAAAAAAGAATAAGGTTGGAGGACTCACTACTTCTTAACTTCAAATTATATTATGGAGACAATAATCAAAACAGTGTGTTACTGGCTCAAAGATACACAAATAGATCAGTGGAACAGAATTGAAAGTCCAGAAATAGACCCACATATCTATGGCCAATTGATTGCTGACAAGGGTGCTAAGTATATGCAGTAGGTAGTAGGGACAATATAATCTCTTCAACATATCATATTGGAAAAACTGCTATCCATGTGCAGAAGAATAAAATTAGACTCATAACATGCACAAAACTAAACTCAAAATTGATGGAGGACATAAATGTAAGAACTAAAACTATAAGAGTCTTAGAAGATAATATAGGGGACATTTTTCATAGCTTAGGACTCAATAATGTGTTCTTAGATATGATACCAAAAGCATAAGCAACAAAATAAATAATAGGTACATTTGGTTTCTCAAAATTAAGAATTTTTTGTGCCTCTAAAGAACTTATCAAGAAAATGACAAGATAACACATAGAATGGGAGAAAATAATTTCAAACTTTGTCTCAAGTAAGCATTTAATATCCAGAGTATATAAAGAACTTTTCCAATGCAACAACAAGAAGACAAACAACCCAATTTAAAAATAGGCAAAGGAATTTAGTAAGCATTTCTCCAAAGATGTACAAATGACCAATACGCACATGAAAATATGCTCAACATCATTAGCCATAAGGGAAATGCAAATTTAAACCACAGTGAGATACCACTTTACACCCATGAGGATGACTATTATTTAAAAAAAATAAAAAGTAAAAAAAAACCTGTAAAATAACAAGTGTTGGAGAGGGTGTGGAGGAATTGGAGATTTAGTACATTGTTGGTGGGAATATAAAACTGTGCAGCCACTGTGGAAAGCAATATAGTAGTGGTTCCTCAAAAAAGTTAAACGTAGAATTATCATTCACCCAGAAATCCCACTTGTAGCCATATACCCAAAGAAAGTGAAATCAGGGTCACAAAAAGATATTTGTACACCAATGTTTATAGCAGAATATTCACAACAGCCAAAAGCTGGAAAAAAAAACAAGTGTCCATTAACAAATGAATGGATAAACAAAATGTGGTGCATACACACAATGGTTTATTATTTGACCAAAAGAAAGAATGAAATGATGAAACATTCTGCAACATGGAAGAACCTTGAAAAAACGCTCAGTGAAATAATCAAGAAGAAAAATTTCTTACCACTCATAAGACACTACTAGAAATAGAAGTTTTGCAAAGATAGAAAACTGATTACAGATTTCCCAAGGAAAAGGGACTGGGGGAATTTAGGAAGGATAGGAGTTTGTTCATAATTTTTTTTAAATAAAAGAATTGTCTCCAATGCCAAGAGCAGGGATTTGAGAAGACATAAGAAATAACGTCTTATTCCTGCTCCTGGTAATAAACCCATTGAGAACCACCTGTCAACTTCAAGACTGATAAAGTTGACTGTGGATACCAGAGCTGAAGAATGAGAGGAAACAAAAAGAGTGATGGATAATGTAAGCAAAGAAATAGAAACTTTAAGAAAATATATAAAGGATATGATTAAAATCAAAAGAGTATATAACAGGAAGTGAAAACATAGACTGTGAAAGACTGAGGAAAGTATCAATGAGTTTGAATATGGGTCAACAGAAACTTCACAAAAAACAATGAAAATGAGAATGACAATAATATGGAATAAAAAACACAACAACTGTGGAATGATTTCAAAAGCTGTATCATATGTGACTAGAATATTGAAAGGAGAAGAAATAAAGAGCACAAGAAATATTGAAGTTAGGATGGCTGAGAATTTTCCAAATTAAAGACAGACAGCAAACGACAGATCCAGGAATTTCATATAAAACCAAGCAGGATATAAATAAATAAATAAATAAACACACACACTTGGGTATATCATATTTATTATTTTATTTTTAAAGGAACTTCAGATTACAAGAATGTTACATTGAAAATATAGGTGATTTCTATAAGCCCCACCCTCCTCCCACACACATTTCCCCATTAACCACATCTTTCACTAGTGTGATACATGTGTTACAATTGATGAGCACATCTTGAAGCATTGCTAGTAACCATGGTCTATAGTTTACATTATAGGTTACACTTTGCACTGTACAATTTTATAGGTTTTAACAAAATATATAATGACTTCTATGTGTCATTGCAATGCCATGCAAACAATTCCAAAGTCTCCAAAATGCCCCGTGTTATACCTACTCATCCCTCTTCCTCCCCTAAAAAACTCTGGTGACCACTGCCTTTATATCAGTGTTACAACTTCTTCCCTTACTAGAATAATAATAATAGAATAACTGGTTTCCCCACTTATGTTTGTTCATTCCTCAGTATTGAGGCTTTTGGGATGGTGATACCCACTGTTTCTGATAGAGGCCTAAGATCCCAGGGGTCAAATGGATGGAACTATCTTGCTTGCCATTGTAGATACTCTGTTTTTTGGGGGAAGGGGTGTTTTCCTTCCTCATCCTTTTGTTAGTTGTCCTGGGTGAGTGTGATGAAATGGAAAGTGAGTATTAACTGCAACTCTGCTCAGATTTAGGTCTCAACCGGCATATGAACAGCCAGCAGATTTAAGTCTCTGGGACACATATTAAATGGGTATAGGGCTAATTATAGGTTCAAATAAAAGGGACATAAGAACCATGTGTAGGAAAATCGTATATGAATCAACTCTGATACATTGGGAAGATTGGTTATATATTCAAATGTAAGTCCTACTGACAGGCTGCCGAACTCCTAGGGTCGTTTGCCCTGCCTACAGTGTCCCAATGTCTCTATCGCCCAGTGGAGCCCCCTCTGCTTGAGGCACTGTTTACTGTGGCAGTCAGTGAGATCCTCCCAAAATGTGCAAAAGTGTTACCTCTGGAATGACTCACTTTGAAATCTCTTAGCCACGAAAACTCCTTTGTATTTAACAGTTCCCCCTTTCGGTCATGGTCTTTTTCCAAATGCATTGCAAGTTGGCACTGGGTAATAATCCCTTGGGAGTCATGTCCCATGCTAGGAGGCAATGAGTTTCTCTGTGAGTTTGGCTTAGAGAGGGCAACATCTGAGCAACAAGTAGGCTTTCAGGATATAAATCTTAGGCAACGTACAGTACTAGTATAAGTTTTAATTTCACAAGCATCAATATCAAGGGCCTGGTGCATTGGTCTGTCCTTCTCTAGTCATTGTCCATGTACTCTAAGGATTCCTGCCACTCTATTAGGGAATGTAAGAGGATTCCCCAGGATGGGAATTCAATCTTTTTTCAGTTATTGTGTGGGTCTCCACCCCCTGAGACAATACCCCGTGACCACTTGAACATATTCATATTCCATAGAGGCACGCCCCAGGTGCACCCCTCCCCACACATCCCCCCAGCACTGACACCCCACACCAGTGATCTTCCCTTGCCCCAGCTGCAACTCTCCTGCAATCCAAATTTCCCCAAATCCAAAGTCTAAAACAACACCAGATAAAAATAAAAACATAATTTGATATATACTTAGGTATATCATTTAAAAGCAGAAAACCAAAGACAAAGAGAAAATCTTTCACTAAGTACTGATTTTTTAAAATGATATACTAAGAGAAGAAAGAAAATAGAATAATATATAATTCTCAGTTAAAACCAGAGAATGGAGAATGATTTAAAAATTAGACATTAAATATATAATTGAAATTAAAAATTCAAAGGGAAAATTTATAAAATGAAAAAAGAGCAAGTGCATTGCATGAAAAAATTTCAAAAATGATATGTAATAATCCAATGATATCAGTAGTAAATTCAATTGTGAATGAGCTAAATATATCAATAAAAAGAGACTGTCAGAGCAGATAGAAAACAAGACCCTACTATAGGTTGTTTAAAAGAAACTCACCTTAAATATAATAAATGCAGATAAATTAAAATAATGGGATAGAGAAAGATATCCCATGCCAACACTAGTCAAAAGAAATTTGGAGTAGTTATATTAATTTCAAACAAAGCAGATTTTAGAATAAGTAAATAATCATAGAAAAGTAGGAGGATTTCATAATGATAAAAGGATCACTTCTCTACAAATACATACATGTATAACAGTGTTTATCATCAATATACCTAAAAACAGAGTTTCAAAATATGTGAGGCAAAAACTGATAGAAATGCACATATAAATGGACAAATCTATTACACTTAGAGACTTTATCACATTTTGTGCTATAATTGATGTACCCAGAAGGCAGTAAATAAATAAGGATATAGTTGAACCAAAAGCCATCATTAATAAAATCAATCTATTGAAATTTATGGACTACTCCATCCAACAACATCAAAATATACATTCTTAAGTTCACATGGAACTTTTACCAGGTCTGTTAGTCAAGGTTCTCAGCAGAAATAGATAAACAGGAAACGAATGTGTGTTACATATATGTTTATGTGTGTGTGAGAGAGCAGTATACACTATATTGTGGGCACCTGCAAATCTAAAATATGTAGGGTGCACTAGAAAACTAGAAATTCTCTTAAGAACTGATGTTGAAGATTTGAACCAAAAATCAACAAGGGGGACCTGCAGGATAGAAACTCAGAGAGGAATTAGTAGTGTAGTCTTGAGGCAAAATTCTTCATTTATTGGAGTCCTCAGTTCTTTGCCCATAAGACCTCCAACTGATTGGATGAGGTCCACCTCCATTATTGAGGATAATCTCCTTGAATAAAGTCAAATGAATATAGATTCTACTCACATCTACAAAATACCTGCACAACAACATCTAGGGCATTGTTTGACCAAACTATTGAACATCATAGCCTAGCCAAGTAGACACATAAAATTAACTATTATGCCAAGATAGATAACATTTTGGAACCACAAATCCATCTTAAAATTTTAAATGATAGAAACCAAACAAAGTCACTCTCAGTGCATAATGGAGTTAAACCAGAATCAACAGAAAATATAGCTAGAAATATCACAACATATTTGGAAATTTACAAACTTCTAAATAACACGAGTCAAAGAAGTGCCAAGAGACATTAAAAATATTTTGAAATAAATGAAAATGAAAAGAAAACATCAAAATTTGTGGGTACAGTGAAAGCAGTTTTTAGAGAATTTATAGAATTGAATGTATATATTAGGAAAGAAAAAGAATCTAAGACCAAGTATCTAAACTTCCACTTGAGGAACTATAGAAAGAGAGCAATTAAAGCACAAAGCAACAGAATAAAAAATAATAAAACAGAGTAGAAATTGAGGAAATTCAAAACAAGAATTTAATAGATAAAACAATGAAAACAGTAGTTCTTTGAAAAGCTTAATAACATTTAAAAACTTCCAGTCAGGCAAAAAATGTGATAGTTCCAGGCTGCTAATATCAGAAATGAAAGAGGGTCATTACTATTGATCACTATTGATTCTATAGGCATTAAAAGAATAATAAAGGAATACATATCCTAAAGGAATATTATGTTTGCTCACAAGTTTGATAACTTAAATAAAATGTCTAAATCCTTGAAAGACACAAAATACTAAAATTCACTCAAGAAGAAAGAGATAATATGAATTGACTTATAAATATTAAAGAAATTGAATCAATAATAAATAACCTTCAGAAGAGAAAGTACCAAACCCAAATATTTTCACTGCTGAATTCTACCAAACATTTAAGGAAGAAATAATACTATTGTTATACAAACTCTTTCAGAAAATAGAAAAGGAAGGAATACTTCCTAACTCAATCTATGAATCCAACATACTAAATGCCAGCATTAACTTTATACTAAAACCAGATAAATTCATTATAAGAGAGAGAAAAAATATAAACCAGTAATATTTATGAACATTGATACAAAAATCCTAAACAAAATATTAAAAAATAAAATCCAACAATGTGTAAAATTAATTATATTCCACAACCAATTGATATTTATTCCTGGTAGGCAAAGTTGGTTCAACATTCAAAAGTCAGCCAATAAATCAATTAAACATATCAACAGGTTAAAATGAAAAACTGTATGATCATATCAACTAACACAGAAAAAAATGTTTAGAAGATCCAAAAACATTTATTATGGAAACTCTCAGCAAACAAAGAATAGAGGAACTTTTCCTCAACTTTGTAAAAGCCATTTAGCAAAAACCCTACAGTTAGCATCTTAATTAATGGCAAGAATCTAGAAGTTTTCTCCTAAGATTGGGAATAAGGGTGTCTGACATGTCTTACCACTCCAATTCAATAGTTGGAAGTCCTAGCTCTGGCATTCAGGCATAAAAGGAAACGAAACAGAAAAGAAGAGATAAACTGCCTCATTTGCAAATTATCTTAATGTATATTTAGAAAATTCTAAATAATCCATAATTTTAAAAGCTACTGGAACTAATAAACAAATTTAGCAAAATTGCAGGATACTAGATTAATTACTCTCCTATATACCATGAGTGAACAATTGGAATTCAAAATTAAAAACACAATATTATTTACAATAGCACCAAAAAACAAAAGTAGAGTATCAGTATGCATAAATTGACAAATCTTTGGTAAGAGAAATCAATTAAGATCTAAAAAAATGGAGAGATATTTTGTGTTGAAGGATTGGAAGATTTGATATCATTAAGATATTGATTCCTCCAAATTTAAACTAGAGAATTTATGCATTTACAATAAAACTTTCAGAAAGCTGTCTCAAAGATATAGACAAATGCATTCTAAAGTTATATGGAAAAACAAAGAAACTAGAATAGTCAAAACAATACTAAAGAAGAACAAAGTTAGAGGACTCACACTACCCAATGTCAAGATGTACTATAATGCTAAGTAAATAGAAAAGTGTAGAATTTGTAAGGAACCAGATACATAGAAAAATGAAACTAAAGAGTGAGCACAGAAATAGATACAAAGACATGCATTAAAATGATTGGTGACAAGAATGCAAAGGCATTACAGCCGAGAAGGAATAGTCTTTTCAACAAATAGTTCTGGAACATGTGGATGTCCCTATAAATAAAAAATCAAACTCACAGAGAGATCTTATACCTTATACTTAACTCAAAATAGATCATAAAACCAATGCAAAATGTAATACTTTAAAACTTCTAGAAGAAATCATGGGAAACAATATCTGTGAGTCTGGGTTTGGTAATGTGTTTTAGATAAAGCACCAAAATAATATCCGTGAAAGAAAAATGAAGACAAGCTGAAATTTATTCAAATTAAAACCTTCTACTCAGCAAAAGACACTATTAGGATAATGAAAAGCAAGCCACAGACTGAAAGAAAATATTTGCAAAACACGCATCTGATGAAGGACTTATATCCAAAATGTACAAACAATTCTTAAAATTTAAACATAAGAAATCAACCCAAATTAAAAAATGGAAAAAAGATCTGGATATACACCTAGCAAAATGGTGTGCATATGCAAATAAGCATATGAAAATATGCTCAACAACATTTGTCATTAAGGAGATGCAAATTAAAAATAATATAATGCTACTACATATTTATTAGCTTGCCTAAAATTCATAAAAATATTGACATACCAATTGCTAGTAAAATACAAAGGAATAGTTACTCTGCTGCATTGTTGGAAGAAAGGCAAAAAGGCACAATCATTCTGGAATTATTTGGCCATTTCTTACAAACTAAACATAATCTTACCATACAATCCAGTGATTACACTCCTAAGTATTTATTCAAATGATTTGAAAACTTATTTCCATACACGATCCTGCACATGGATATTCAAAGCATCTTTATAGTCACCAAAACCTGAAATAAACAGATGTCCTTCAATAGGTAAATGAATAAACAAATTCTGTCACAGACTTAAAATACTATTTAGCAATAAATAGCATTCGCTATGAAGGCACACAAAGATATAGAAGAATCTTAAATGCATGTTGTTAAGTGAAAAAAAGATGGCCTAAAAAGTTTCATTCTATATGATTCCACTTCTATGGCATTCTAGAAAAGCTAAACTGAGAGATAGCAAACAGATCAGTAGTTGCCAGGAGTTGGTGAGTAGGGACGATGGAAGAACAGGAATTTTGTAAGACAGTTAAACTCTGATGGATGATACAGCAATGGCAGATACTTAACATTATGCATTTGCCAAAATTAATACTACAAAGAATGAACCATATTTTAAAAATTAAAACAAAAAAACAAAAACATTAAGGATATTGAGAGATCCCAGCATGGAATGCAGAAAGTCTTAAAACAATCCAACTATACTACAAAAGTTTAAAAAACCTCACTGAAGGGGTTGGGGCTGAGGGAATAGGTGCTGACCTAAGTAAATCTGGAGATAACTAAAGTCTGAAAAACCATAGCAAGAGTAACTGTATATAAGTTTACATCAGCACACTGCCCTAATCAATGAAGTTGTCTCTCACTAGAGTATGGGTTAACAATTATGTAGCACTATACAAGCACAGTAGAATTTAAAAGTAAGTAAATTAGTGACAGATGGTGGGAACCAGATTTCTCACTGTTGGAGTGGGAGGTTACAGATAAGCAAGATGAGAGGCTATGGGGTAATGGATTAGATTTGAAGACATAAGAATTAACTCATGTTTAGATTAATATAGATACAGATGGCAACATAGAAATATTTGTAGATATGTATATATACATACATATATATATACACAGGTTAATACGCACACTCACACCATGTATGTATATATGCTTTGTCAGTTGAGAGGGCATACACTCAAATGTGCCCCAGTAGTGACAAAATTACTTAGTCCCATATCTTGGTTTCTAAAGCTACGTTACAATGAAAGGAAGCAGGGCTCCTTGGAGAAATGGCTGATTCTAAGAAAGGAGTAGGAAATATACAAGATGATCCTGGAGTATCTTGTAGTGCCAGAATTGAGAAAGTGTGAAAATACACACACACACATCACACTAAAATATGAGAGTATGTAAAAAGGGACACAGGAAACAACTGAAAGAACTCCCAATGACCAAAGCTGGAAGATTTGTGCAACAAAATTAATAAGGTAGCACTGAACTATAACACAAAGTATAAAATAAATGTCTGTGATTCCATGCTGACATAAATAAATGATTGGATGAATTAAATTAATGGGGAGAGTAGACAAATGCCCCATAAAGAAGAAGTTCAAATAATTTATGTGGATACTCCATTCTCAAGGGGATGAAGCATAGTTCCCCACTCCATGAATGATGATTGCACAGTGTCTTCATTCCAAAGATTGTTATATGAAATTAAGAGAAGAGCCTCAGTCAATCCGCATTAATAGTGTGGACCCCTGATTTGACAGGATAAGAATTCCATTTTACCACTGTGGTGTTCCTTCCCAAAACCCATGATCCTCATCAAATCATGAGAAAAAAATTTTTAAATGCTAATTGAGGGGAATTCTACAAAATACCTGACTGTCCTCCTCAACATTGTCAAGGTCATCAAATCAAGAAAGTCTGAGAAACGGTCACAGCCAAGAGGAGCCTAAAGAGACATGATAGCTAAATGTAATTTGTTTCTCTAGATAGGATCCTAAGACAGAAAAAGGACATTAAGCAAAACTATAGAAATCTGTATAAAGTTTGGACTTTGGTTAATAATAATATATTGATACTAGGCCATTAGTTGTGTGAAATATACCATATTATATAAGATGTCAGTAATAAGGGAAAGTGGGTGTTGGGACCGTATGTCCTAGCATCACAATTTTTCTGTTAAATGTAAACCTAAAACTATTCTAAGATAAAACATGTATTTTTAAAAGCCCATAAATAGGAAAAAGACATGAAGGAAAGACAAACATTTAACAATGTTTATTTTTTTATAAAGAGATTAGATTGTATATATCATAACAATAAAAATTAAATTAAAAATCCTTAAAATGATGCTACACAAGCAGTGGCTCTTAAATTAATCCATGGATGTTAGTTAATAGTACATTTGTAGAAACGTGCATTCATTGATTGTAATATTCCACAGAAAAGCATAGTGTTGGTGGGAGGGTGATGTATGAGAATCCTGTATTTTTTGCATGATTGTTCTGTAAACCCAAAACTTCTCTAAGGAAGAAAAAAAAATTTTTTTAATTATGGATGTTTTCTTCTTTAAATTGTGTGTTTTCTAAAGTTTGTCCAGTAACTATGTCAATTTTATACAAAAAGTTTAATAAGGGGTGACAACAAACTTAATTTTCAAGAAATTTGCCATTGGTGTGTGTGTGTGTGCATAATCTTGAATAGGTTCCTTGACTTTCTGAAACGAGGAAATACAGTAATATGATTCTGTAGTTTCACTCTTCTCGCCTGCTATTGTATTCTCAATGTAGAGAACTTCAGGGGTTGCTAGAACCTCATCTCCTAACATCTCCATCTCTCTGCTGAAAACTTCTTCAAACAATTGCAACTTCCTCTCTAGTGAATTCCCTCTTCACTTTCAGAGCTCAGCACAAATGTCACATTTTGAAGAGAGCATTCCTTGACTACTCTATTCAATTCTTACTTTCTTGTTAAATATTCTTATGTACCCATATAGTTTCACTTCATAGAATTTACCTAAATTGTATTGATTTATTGTAAAATTAGTCACTTATGCCCATCTCACTTGAGTGTGGGTTCCTATGGGAAGCAACCATGTCTGTCTTGTTCACTTGCTGTCAGTGACTTAATCATATTATATGCTGAACAATAATTGTTGATGTTATTCTTAAGTTCTTAGGATAAAATGTGACACCTCAATTTACTCATCTGTTTAAATGGGTGTGGCAATGTAATCTACATCTTTGGATTAATATGGTAAGAATAGCAATAGGTGTTTAAACACCTAAAAAGTTGTACAAATGTTATAATAATTATTTTAATATTTCTATTTAAATAAAATTCTTAAAACCTGATCTTTTCTCTCAGTAATATACAGTCAGCAGAGAAGACAGAAAGCTGAATAAGCAAATGGTTGGTACAGAAGATGTATATTCTATTAACTAGAGTAGGGCAATGTGATTGCTAAAGTTTATAAATGCTTTGAGCAAATTTCCATTACCATTCATGTGGTAGAAGCACCAGATTCATTGACCACTGGGATGATCAAATGACCCAGGCTTTGGCAATCATAATGCCGAAATTCCCTAGAAAAAAATTATCCAAGAAATATGCTCATAACTCAAGCAGGGCTAGACAGGTTTTCCTTAGGCCTGATATACATGCCAGCAATAAGTTATTTATTTTTACTCCAAATCAGAGCTGTCACTGGTAATATTTATAGCTACATATAGAAAGTCTGTCTTCAGAAGGAGAGGATGAAAACAATATGTAGAGGGAAAAAATAGAAAAGTCCAAGTGTGAGCTGTGCAAGAAAAGGCAAATAAGAGACTAAAATTGCACAGAGGGAAGAATCCTTTAATGATCAATTGAGAATCTAGGAATATTGATTGACTATGGACATGGACCAGAGTCTGAAATTTTATTCTTAACCTGGATGACAGCTGCAGCTAGGAAATGAAGAGTCTGCATAGTATATTTGTCCACATAAGGCCAAGCGGATTGGAGATTTGAGGAGCCCCAGATGTAAGGTTGATTTTCCTCTGAAGTTATTTTCCAAAGATATGCTGGGCAATAGCATACAAATCAAGGGAAAAAAAAATATATATATATATATATATATTTAAAAACTGAGAAGTAATGTCCATCATTTCGTTGTGCTTAGGAGAAAAAAGCATACCAGGGACTGGACACTGAGATCATAATAGATGAGAATTGAAAGCCATGGAGGAGAACTGACACTGATAATTTATACAAATTAATTTACCCTGGAGCACTTTCTGATTTTTTGTAGCTAAATACTATAGATCCAGTTTTGGCTCTTGGAGAAACCACAACTAAAGGATAGAGAATCTCCAGGAGTTTTTGCAGTCTCATTTAACTGGAGTGACAAATTTAGAGACTTATAAGGCCTTAAATATACTGCTGATTTCCAAGTCAAAACAGTTTCCCTTAGGCAAAAATTTTTGAGGAACAGAGCAGAAATCTCTTGAAGCTGAAGTGACAAACCCCATCAGGCTTGCTACTGAAAATATTTGAGACCCATGTCCTAGAAATAGGCAACTCAAGAAGTAGAATGAATCTTGCTCGTTGACATCCAACCATTATCAGACAAATATGACCAGCTCCTCATTCTATTTGCATTCAATGAAAAATGCTAACACTCTGGTGATAGTCATCATCTGAATCATCTTAGATTTTTGTTCAACTTTTTAATACAAAATGGTTTGTAAGATCATTTGATCAGTAAACAAATAAACAATCAAACAAAAACACAAACAATAGAAAAAATCCCACAGTATTTGAAATTAATATCTTATGGGTAGGTTCATAAAGGATAATTTTCAGAAAAAAGGTAAAATTATGATTCTCATACAGATTTAGAAAGGAGCATATATTAAAAATTTTATTTTACTCATTAATCGGTGAGAGGACCAGGCATGTTATAACTGGTTCAAAGGAAAAGTTATGAATACAAATTTACATAGAGTAAAGAAGTCAAATTGCAAACTGAAGCAAAACTTGTTCTTTTATTGTGGATGGGAATCAATCATATTTTATCAGATGATGTAGAATTTCCATGTCCACCAACTATCTTCACCTCACAAAGATGTGAAAAGTAGCACAAAGAACATGAATAAGGCTAGAATCATGTAGTCCAGAAGAATGTATTGTAGATAACACATGATTTTTCATTTAAGGTCTACATTTTTTCTAGAGGTTTAAGAGCAGATTGGACACAGAAAGAGAGAGGCTGAAGAAATAAGAATACAGGTAATTAGAAAAATCAAAATAAGGAAAATTAAAACACTAAAGAACATAAAGCATACATGAGACACACTTAAAATAATCTGTCTACAGAGCCCCAGGAGTGCAAACTGAAAAAAATAATACAGAAGCATTATTTAAAGATTGAATGGCCATAACGTTTTTTAAATTGATGAAATATATGAGCTCTCATATTCAAGAAGTTCAACCAATCTAGGCAGTATGATAACAGAAAAATGTACACATGTACACATACACACCCCTAGGAAATTCATAGTAAAATTGATGAAACTCAATAGACAGTCTAAAAGCAGTCAGAAGAAAAAGAAATATCATTTTCCAAAGAACAGTAAGACAGACCAGTGAATTCCCAACAGAAACAATAGAAATCACAAGGCAATCACATAAAAATCGTTAGTGTTGGAAACAGCCACTAAAATTATACTTAAAAAATAAAGCTGAATTACAGATATTTTGAAAAGTACAAAATTTAGGGAATTCATCACCTTTAGTACTGATTTTTTTTTATTGCCCTCCCCTTGTGGCTTTTTGTGTGCTGTCTGCTCTGTGTCCATTCACTGTGCGTTCTTCTGAGTCCATATTTTATTTTTATTTATTCTCCCCACCCTTGCAGCTTGTTTGCTGTCTGCTCTCTCTGTCCGTTCACTGCATGCTCTTCTGCATTTTTTTGCTTGTCTTCCTTTTTGTCATGTCACCTTGCTGAGTTGGCTCTCAAAAATGAGCTACACTAACAATATTTTAATCGAAATGCTAGTAATGACACTGCATATCAAAACTTGGGGAATGCTGATACAACAGTGCTTAGAGAAAAATTTATAACCCTAAATGCACAAAGTTAGAAAGAAGAAAGCCTGAAAGTCAATCTTTCTGAAAAAAAGAAAAGAAAAAAAATGAGCAAATCAAAGATAAAGTAAAAGGAAGAACATGATAATAAAGACAGAAAACAAAACAGAGTAACTAAACAAGCCAAAAGTTAGATCTTTGAAAAGATTAATTCAATTAATAAACCACCGGTGATATAGATCAAGGAAAAAGAAAGAAAAGACATACCACCAAAGCAATGACAAGGAGATATCACTAGCAATTCAAAAAATAAAGGATTTCATCTTTCCCACACGCTAGGAATGCTTGACAACGGCAGTTTCAGGGTTAATCCAATGGCTCAATGATTTCAGTGCACCTGGTGTGCCCTTCTTGTGATGGAGGACAGAGGTCCAGATATTATATCATCAAAGAACCCTGATAAAATGCATGAAGAAGGACCAAGACTTTTTTTCTCGTCTGCCTAATGCTATCAAGAAGACATTCTTTGCCAGAAATAATCCAATAGACTTTCTTTTATATGTCATTATTAGACTTGTGTCCCATGTCCACTATGAGCACATACCTCAATATCAAAGGCTCCTCAATTGACATTTAAAGTTTCCAGTGATCAGTGATCAGCTTTGGGGGTAAGCAAACAATGTTCTCTGCCACATTCCGTATTTTTCTCAGTGACATGAAGTAGAAAGGATTCCCTCTTTTGAAAATCCTAGAATTGGGTGTCTGTCATTTGCAACTGAAAGTATACAAGCTAATATAAAATAATCCTATTCATTTGTATGTACGTTTATGAACCAAAATAATGAAAATACCAGCTACAAACCACTCATAGTCATTAAGTAAGAACACTAGACTTCAATTTTCAACCATTATTTTTAATTGTTTTAAATTGCAAAGGTTAAGTTTCCAACCTAGTATGTATATACAAGTATTCAGGTACACAGTTCTATTCCCAAATGCAGTTCCGTTCAAGAAATAGTTCCAGGTTGCCCACCATTAACCAGATGCGTTTCTATGTGATGGTTCCATTGACCTCTAGGAATGCTCAGTTCAGGACATGTACAAAATAATGTCAACTTGCTGAGGTAGGTGCTAGTGGAAGAAGTATGGGGAACAAAGGGAGAATAGACACGGGCCTAAGAAGAATCAGTACAGAAGTTTCTGGAAGAGATGCATTGACTAAAAATACATGTCCCAAAGGATTGCCATGTCCTCTTTCTTTCTATAACTAAACAGAAAATAACACTGACCAATATTGTGAGGCTCATCCTTGAATTGTATTCTCTGTTTATGATGAAACTCTATACTGAAATGTTTACCCTGAACTGGGTGGCGACCAAACTGTTAGTGCTGTGATTGAATCAGAAATGTATTTGGATCCCTGTTTATCACGTAGTTTCCTAAACAAATCTGGCTAAAGCAAACATCAAAGATATTTTTCAGAAAATAGAATTTGGGAAAATAAATTCAGTCCAGCTGACATTAGACGCTACTCCTGTCAAAGCAAACAGGATTTTAATGTTACTTGCCTGTTAAGTATTAGCGAAGAATCTGTCCAAACAGTAAAAAATAAAATCCCACAGCCATTAAATCAAAGTAATTAGAACTCCAGTGATGGGTGAAAGTGGAATCAGATGTTCTTCCTCACTGGGAGATATCAGTTGGCTGGGATATTTGAAAATCCATGACTTGAGAGGGAGAGCTGCAGCTAAAAATTATTAGGGGATTTTTGTATTATGCAGTTATTACATGAGCTACATTTTCATCTTTTTCATTTCAGAAATAAAACTAGGCAATGAAATTAGATATTCTAAATCCATGTGCTCATCTTCTGATTTCGACCTATAGAAGTTAGCTGCTTATATATTAGTAGCCCCTGGGCATTGTGATATTTGCCTGGTAAATGGTTAGTGTAGAATTCTTTATTTTGGGTTCTGCTATGTTTTACTACCTTAAATCCTGTAACAGGAAGGAAGTTCTATTAGCCCTGCTGTGGATTGTAAAGCACCTCCACCAGAGAGGAAAATGTCAACAGAAATAGCAACCACAGATGCTTTATGAATCAAAGGAGCACTAAATCTTTAATTAATTGGTTGAATGATATATGACTTTCTCTGTTAAGTAGATTTTTAACATTTGAAAATGTTTTTCCATATTTATATTTAATCCCAAACAATGTATGTTGAAGAATATATGGTATAAACTAATAAAAGGATAGAAAAATCCAGCACAATTAGTCATAAAAGCATTGCCTAAATAATTCCATATAAAATAAAACATTTAACTCACATTTGGATGACAAGCTAAAAAGTCCCTTTGTTGTGTCATATATAAAATGAAGGCTCAATTTCTTAGTGATTAAATGTTTGAGTTGATACAGACATTGCTACAACTTTCACTTCTAAGTCTAATACAAGTAAAAATAATTACTAACATAATATTAGCCCACAACTACATGGCAAACATGGTCTTAAAAAAGCTCTTGGTGCAATAGAGCTCACAAGCCTCACCGGGACCCTATAAGGATCATTACTCCCCATTTACAGGTATGGAAATTATAGTCTTGCCTAATTCACATAAGTGAGTAGCCTAATATCACGCAATTATTAAATGTTTCAGTATTGTTGGTAAAATGGGATTTTACCTCTGGAGTATCTGACCACAAGCCAGTTGTTTTAACCAATTTCCTCCACTACCCCCTCATTTAGAAACATGACATGCCAGGAAAGATTGTCTCATAATACATTGTCTGATGATTTTATCAATATTCATTTTCATCCTTTAATTCCAGACCATCAGGTCACTACTTTAAAAAAAATGCCCATGTTCAGCAATAAATCATTTCACACATGTTAATAATGATAATGGCACCTTACAAGCAACAAGGAATTTTGAGAGACAGTACAATTTGCACAGGAGAAGATGGTCATCCTGAGTTGTTCAGTGCTTTACTGTGGACCACACAAAGAGTTAGAGTCAACTATCTCTTCATGACCAGCCACTGCTCTTCCTACAGCCCTCTCCAAGATGCGCCTACTAAGTTAATCAGCTTATTGTAACTAATGCAATTCTTTCTCTTTTTCTCCTTTGAATTCCATTGTCCCAAGCTCATAATCAGAGTGGTGGTGAAGATTCATGTCAGTCGAGAGGCAAAAGTCAGGAAGTGGTCGAAGTGGGGCAAGTAAATATACTCACTAGGTAGCCAACAAGTGACGTTCTATGGGGAGCTCAAAATCACCTCTGTTCTGACTTAAAATTTCTAGCATCAATGTTTATTCTGTGGTTAGAGAGAACATTGCATTTCTTAAAGTCACCTGATTTATGTAAAAATGTCATCCGTGAGGGGGCTAGTGGTATTGACTGACTGTTCTCTGCCAGCAGAGCATGCACATGCAATTTCATCTCATTTTAACAGCAATCCTACATGACATATATTAATACCTCTCTTACAGATTAGAAAAGTGAGTTTTGGTATGGTCTGTCATCATGTTCAAGGTCACAGAGTTTGGAAGTATCTAAATCTGAAATCAATCCAAGGTCATATTGAAAGCAGTGTCCCATTCACTACTTAGACTCCCCTGGACAGTATGTTGCCCTGGGAAAATAAGACAGAATTCTTCTGGAGTGGTGAGATACCTGCAGATTGGTCAAAATGGGGCTTAGACTTTATGTCAAGGGAGGCCTTGGATAAGAGCATAATTCCAGCTCTCAGCTTAGAGCATTGCCACAATTAATGTGTGAAATTGTCTCTCCTACCCCAAGTTTGGATGGCTGGCCCTGTGATTCAAGTAATTAGACAGATATCATCCACAAAATGCAAGTTTTCTACTCCAAATATGTCAGAGAGATTGCCCAACTTCACTTTTATTCATGGCCATATCAAAAGTTGACCTTTTAAGAAAGAATCCGAGGTTCTTTCTGCCATAACATCAGCCCCTGAAGAAAATCACAAAATGAGCATATTATAAGGAATGTAGGAGGTTATTGGGAAGTATAAAACCACTATTACAAACCTGGAATTGTGTACAAGTCCACCACAGGGCTTAAAGCATTTTGAGATGGACCTTTCCACAAATGTTTTCTTCTTTTAAATAATTATTCTGCAGTGGTGCACTTGATTGTCCACCCCTTCAATATGTCAATGTATTACTAAGTCTGTTTGTGTACTGCAGAATGATCATGAGAATGACAATGAGAATAACTAGTTTCAGGAACTAGTTCTACCATGCAGTAGTGGTACCACCTTGAAAATTAGGTTCTTCAGGTCTCAGTTGCCTTACATTTAAAATGGATAAGAAAAGAATTAGAAGTTTATTTTGAGGATCACAAATGAGATATTATTTATGAGAATTCTAAATAAAAATATGTCATGATATTGATGCCAGTTATTATTAAATGTAAGGCTCCTTCGTAATGAGTTATATGCTGTGATAGAAGGGATTCCTTGTGTGGCAAATTCACTAGGGACTAATTGAAAATAGGAAATCATTTGGGGATATCATTGGTGGGTTGGCTACTGGTTGTCTTGCAGAAAAGGACCACAGAGACAGGAAGGGATAGAAAATATATGCTTTGTTCACCTGGGTAGAATTAGTTCCTGCAACTGGAAACTGCTACTATCCCGAGAAAATATCTAATAGAAATGAATTCTAAAGGGGCTTGTTTGCAATTTCTTTTGTAGATCACAGGCATTAGCAGGCAGAGGTCCTGGAATCTCTTAACTATGCTCTACAACTTAATAGTCCCAGAGTTATCAGGCACTCATCTCTGACCTCTGGCTGAAACATGAGTTATTTGTGTTATTGAGAAATGATCTCCTTTTGTATTGAGTTTTTGTGGACAGAAACTGTTGTTTGCCTGCTAAGCATACTAATGACACTTGGTTTTTCAATCTGTATTTATCTTACAGGCCATCAGATCAAGGTTTGGACTTCACACAGAGAAAACTCACCTGCTTTCTGAATCTCTCAGAATTGCTATGGTAGCAATCCCATTCAGATTTCCATTAGCAAATGTGTGCTAAGCTGATGGTGGGGATAGACTGAAAAAATCTTTCCCAGGGATTATTACAGTTTGATACTTGAGAAAAGGAATGTTTGACTTGCAATTCTGGCACAAAAGATCACGGTAGACCATCTGGTCCTAAAACTAACAAGTGTAATTGCTCTTGATTTTTTACTAAAACTTTTAGCTCATGGTTTAATCCATAAATGGAACTGGAGCATGCTGCCCATCTTACACGAGTTCCCAGGGAGAGGGCTGGAACAGGAAGCACTGCCTCCGTCCTTCTGATACAAATAAGCAAGGCTATGAGGCAGGGTCTTTTCAGGCAGTTGGATATTTCTGCTCCCACTTCTTCAAATGGCTTCTTATATCTCCCAAGAAAATGCATGGTTTGTTGCAGCCAGTTTTGGGGAGGAAAACTCCTTTTCCCTTAAGGAAGCTATGGGCCATGAAATAATGAATATTTTTCTTTCACAAACTTGAAATTAGGAAGTGCCCCTTATGTCTCAGGTACTCCAGGAGTGCTACTGATACAGAAGTATATAAGGCTTTCTATTCTAACAGAATCTCCTTTCTAGTAGGACAAGAGGAAGTAAATAAATATTAATACTAAGGAATGGTAAGTACGTTAATACTAATGTGCTCAGAATATTTTTAGAACACACAGGTGTAAACAATTAATTCTGCCGTGGATGTCATGAAGGGCTTCAAAGATAGTGACAATTGAACTGGGTTTTGAAAGATGAATAGAGTTCTCCAGTTGGAGAATAATGGCACAAGGATTTGTATGGGGAAACACATAATGCTATGGAAAGACTTGGAATCTTCTGGGGGCCATAAAAAAAGAAAAATGTGTCAGTAGGTGTGATATTTGTTATTGGGGGGATGGG
The DNA here is from genome assembly GCF_030445035.2 of Dasypus novemcinctus. Lineage (NCBI taxonomy): Eukaryota > Metazoa > Chordata > Mammalia > Cingulata > Dasypodidae > Dasypus > Dasypus novemcinctus. The sequence continues at coordinate 40,596,860 of NC_080697.1, forward strand.
TTGGAAAGGAATTAGAAATTGGGCAAAATGTTGGAGATCTTATAATACTCTTTTAACGCACTTATACTTTATCCCATGCACAAAAAGAGAAAATGAAATCTTTAATATGACAAGGCATGATCAGACAGACTTTTCAGGAAGATAACTCTGACCATGTTCAGACTGGAAAAGAAGTTCTGGGATCACTTAGGAAGTTTTAAAATAATCTAAGGGATAATAGCACTGGATTGGATAAAATTAATTGGCATTTGGAAATTTTTGAGTTAAAAATGATAGGACAGGGTGAATGTAGGAAGGTATATGAAGAGTTTTGATAAGGGAGTGATTGGATTTCAAGCTTAGAGTTGTTGGATGGAGATACTATTAACCAAGACAGTGAATTCAGGAAAAAAGGATCAGATGTTCAAGCAGACAGTAATATATTTAGTCTTGGGCATGCTTTTATTGATCCGTTTTTGGGACACAGACCGAGGTAACACCATGAGTTAATTCATTTATGAGAACACATGGCATGCATGGGGAATTGAGTGTTTCTACTATGCTCAAAACAGAGTTCAGATGAGGGCAAAGTGGTAGGTGATGTATCTTGAAATACAGTTTGGGGCTAAATTATGAAAGGCTTTAAAGATAGGGACTCTGTCCAATAGGAAACAGAGTCAACAGAATCTTGAATAATTACATTGGCAGCAGAAAAAAAACGGATATGAAGGAATTTCACTTTTTAAAAAAATTGACAGGCATGTGAAGAGGAAGGACTAGTCGAAAGACTCCAAGTTTTGGAGTCTTTTTAACTCCAAATATGGTTAAAACATTTGGCTAACATTCATTATGGTATATGGTATCAAGTAAGGTTGAGTGAGTGAAACCATTACAAATTATAGTAGTGCACAACTCATTAGTGAGTGAGATTCCAGCAAAGCCATGCATCTGGATCATATTTAAACACTCAAACTCAAGAAGTTTCTCTAAGCACATCAACTGTCATAAATCCAAATTACATAATTCAATAGGCTATATATGGAGAAAGCAGATTAAAAGAGGGCATACTGACAAATGACAAAAGAGACATTGAACATAAAAGGCACTACAGAAAAAAATTTTGAACAGTCTGAGGACATTTGGTAAAATGTAAATAGTCATGCCTATTTCACTAACCCATGACAATGGTCCTATAAATCATCCCTGTTTAAAATGGTAATTCTAACTCATCACAAAATTGTTTAGAAGTTTAGCTAAGTGTATAATAAAATTTGGAAATGTTTTCATAAAATGTTAAATTTTTAAAAGTAATGTTAAGTATTTAGTTATATGAAGTGTTTCTGTATGGAAATACCCTTCCTGCCAAATGATATTAAATAAATAGATGAACACTCTATTAATAAGCAGAACCGATATGGGGAGAAATAGGAATAGCACATATAACACTGATTTTTTTTTTTTACTTTACTATTATTTCACCTGAATGGTCACCATTCAGTTTTCTTCCACAGCTCAAACTTACAATGCTATTTTGATAATGGGATTCCAGGGTTTAATTAATATAATTGACAATATTAGGCATTTATTCTGGACCTAAGCATTTACATAAATCCTAAGTTCTATGGAATTTCACTTAATCAAAAAGAAATGATTTAAAAATATGCTCAAGAAATGAAACAACGGAATGCGTATAACAATGTGGACACGTTAAGCTGTATTCTCGACATTTTAAAAACATAAGCATCATATTAATTTTATCACAAACATAGTTTATCATCATCATCACCATCATCATTTTAATTTCTGAAATATGTTGGCTTCCTCTGTTTCTTGATTACTATCATTACTCATTTTCATTATCTATTAACCAAATAGAGTTTTAGATATCCAGATTATATTTTGGAAAACTGATAGGAGAAGTCTTTGGCCCTCAAATCATTTAGTAAAAATTAAACTAAATGATATTTTCCATACTAATCTGGTTAGAGGCATATACTTTATGAATTGTCAGACCAGTCATTTATGAAATATGGGATTAAGTGTTTTGGTAGAATTCTCCCTGTCCAAAACTTCAGGTTCCAGGTAGAGGTTTATTTTTGATGTAATGTTTCCTATCAGAGGCTAAGTGAGGTCAAGCAATTCCTTAGAAAAGGTCCAAGCCGAAGTCCCTGAAGGGAAACTGGAACAAGAGACTGAGAGGCTGTCTTCAGAGCAGGATGGATTGTAAAAGGAAGTCAAAATCTAGAATTAGACATAAAAAGAAACTGGAATTAGTAGAATTGTGTCAGGAACTTTCCTGAAGCAGGAGAGTCCACAGTCAATGATTTAGGGCCTAAACTAATAGAATAAATAACTCGTTTTGCTTTGAATATTGTTTTCTGTTTAATGGCAAATCCAATCAATCATGCTGAGATATTAAGTCATTACTATAATTTCACAAAGTGTTGGAGTGTAAAAATAATTCTTCTGGGATTTTTTAAAGAAAGTTTTATAACACATTGTAAACTGTACATGCTGTGTGACATTTTCAAAATCATTTTAGCCTTCATAAGCCCCATGTTCCTCACCTGTATAAACTACGGGACAATGTTGTGAAAATTAACTGAGATAATAAATATATACATTAGCTGGCATAGAGGAGGTGGCAAATAACTGTTAATCCCTACCACTCACCCCTTAAGCTAGAACAGTCTCTTGGGCTCTTAAATTTACTACCAAGGCACATAAAATAATCTCAGTATTTCCAATATCTGGTAGGTCTCTGTCATGCCATATTTCAAGTTACAGATTGAAAGTTTGGGGAATTTTTTCCTGGGCAGTAGAATTCCTTGGGAACAGTTCTGGATTTCTATCTTGTGAATGGTAGAAGTGTATATTTTCTTTGCCTAAATCCTAGAACACATCAAATGTGAAGCAAAAGACATTTAGGAAGATAAATGGAGCAGTTTCATGATAGTTCATAGTTGCATATTGGATCAGCCGGGCATCTGGAGTGCTTCCATGACTCATGTGAGATGGTATCAGAGGTTAAGACCTAAAGGTTCCTTAAGAGCATTCTCTAAGCTTGTCCTAGAAAAATCATGTTTTACTCCCCATGTAACACAACTAGTGAATCACAAGACAGTTTACCAAAACTTTCTAAAATCTTTTTCAAAGGGGAAACTTGGAAAGGGCAAAGGGACTTGACCCCTTCCTTTGCTTCTAGAGGGTAGAGGAGTAAGTACAGACACTCCAAATGGTTCTTTTTTGTTGTTGTTGTTGTTGGCACCACGTGGATGATAGTTTACTCTGTAGTTCATACTCTCCCCCGGTACATTCAGTGGGTTTTGGCAGAATATATAAAGTCCAGCATCTGATCCTGAAATATCATTTAGGACAACTTCAAAGTCCCAAAAATGCCCCTTCATCACATCTCTTCTTCCCACTCCCTGCCCTCAGCAACTACTGTGGCCACTTTCTCCTCATCAATGATACACTTTCTTCTATTAGTAGTCACAAAAGTTTTATAGTAGAATATCAGTAAGTCCACTCTAATCCATATTTTATTCCTCCATTCTGTGGGCCCTGATGGTGATGTACACTCCACCTCTTTATTGAGAGGGGGCTTAGATTCCACATGGATGATGGATGCAATTCTCCTGCTTGCAGCTGTAGGCACTCTCAGTTCCCTGGTGTGGTGATTGACCATCTTCACCTTCCAGTTGGCTGACCTGCATAAGTCCAACAAACCAGAGAGTAGGCATTGCCACTGCTGAGGCTCAGGGCCTGGCCATCACATGAACAGTTCAGAGATTCAGGTCTCCTGAGTATATACCAATGCAAGCACCAACCAAAGTTTCATTACACGTGACAGAAGAGGCATGTGTAGAAAGGTCACATCTGAGTCCAACTCCATTACACTCAGGGACACAAATTCCAAAGTAGGGCCCACTGACATGGTACTGAACTCCAGAGCCATCTGCCATGACCATATCCCTGTGGGTCACCATAACCCTCAGGGGAACCAGTACCTGGGGTTGTATCCACTTTGGCTGTTTCTGGGGTCCTCCTAAGGACTGCATAAACATGACCCCTCCGATGACCTCCTGGGTCTTTTTTGAAGACCCTTAGCCATATAAACTCATTTGTCTTTGCCACTTCCCCCTTTTATTCAAGGTCAAAAAATAGTTTTTAATACATGATCTTACATGTGGGCTGAGATATTATGCTGGTCTGAGTTGACCCTTTTATTCAAGGTCTTTTTCTATTTACATCACCAGTTGGTGCTTGCTAGTAATCCCTTGGTGGCAGGGAGGCTCATCTCCGAGAGTCATGCCCCACACTGGGGGAGGGAATGTAATGCATTTACATGCTGAGTTTGGTTTAAATAATGGCCACATTAGAGCAACATGGAGGTTCTCAGGAGGTAACTCTTAGGCACCCTGTAGCTCTAGGCCTAGGTCATATTTCAGGCACACAGACTCATAAGCATAGTCATCAGTATCAAGGGCTCATTGTTGGAAAATCCTTCTTTGTTGGTCTTTGCCGTTGCACTTGGGAGATGGTTGCTGTTCCCCTGGGGAATGTGATAGAGCTCCCCTGGCTAGGAAATCAGTACTCCCTCAGTTGTCATTTGTAACTGTTTTCTAAACATTTTTATGTTCCCTATACACATGCCCTGGAGAACTCCCTCCCAACCATGTGCCTCCCATCAATAACACCCCACACCAGTGTTCCTCCCCTGCCATAGTTGAACCTTTCTGTGGCCCAAAACTTCTTCAACAATGAAGCCTAATATATTGCCAAATTCAATTAATAGGAAAATGAAATATAGTGATGGGTTTAAAGATTAGAAATATACACACTAATTTAGAAATACTAAGATAAAGTAAAAATAAATTGGTGTATTAATAAAAATGAACAATATTATAAAGACTTGTTTTTAATATTTTGTCTTTCATCACTGTAATAGGTGTTGCCCTGTATGTACAGTGGCAAGGCACTTTCTTGCAATCTTCCTCAGTGTCTACCCAAATGGTTCTTTTTCAAAGAAGAAGGGAGAAAGAGCATGGGAGAGACTGAATTCTAACAGACAAGAAAACACTCAACCAAGTGCTTCTTGATTAAAATCTGGTTTATAATCCATCTTGCAAAAGATCCCTCTGTCTAGTATTTAGCTCCTTCAACTTTGTGAAACAACTTTGGGATTCAACACTTAAGGATGTCACAGGCCATTGGTGTGCTATCAACAATGGGGACCCCTGCTCTCCACCTGTTTTCCTATTCTCAACTGGAGAAGATATTAAATTTTAAAGAAGAAATAAACACTCACAGAAATGATTCAGTCTAAAGATAGAGAACATGTATAGATTGACCTACCTCTCAGTTCTTTCTGTGGTTCCATGCATATGCATTTTCCTTTAGAGAATAGTTTTTTATACTGCCTTCCAAACAAGAAAACCTGTCATACTTTCCAGCAAATCATAAAGTGGCAAACATTGCAAACTGATATTGATTTACCTTGAAGTCTTAAGGCATAACCCCTAGGCAAAACATAAGACTTTTAGGTTCTGTTCATGTTTCTGTTCTATTTACTATTTTTACACAAAGTATTGTTCTACATTTAGGCACTTTTTTCTATTCAGAAAACCTAAGACCTCCTTTTCCAAGGACCATCTTGGGTCTGTTATTAGCATCTTTTCTGACACATAGATTCTTGAATGATTAATGGGAAAAACCACTATTAGTTTTTTTTGAAGCATATTTTAAGTTCCAATTAAGTACTGAAAAAGTGAAATATACCCAAGTCTTCTACTGAGTTCTATAAGTACTTTGTTTTACCTAATATGGCATTTATGATTTTACACTGTAATAATGATTTATACATAGATATATACAGAGAGAGAGAGAGTTCATATCTATTATATCTCATTGAATTGTGAGCTCTTTCTGGTAGGGAGCATTATTTTTAATTACAGAATCCTCAGTGCCTGATACTCAGCCAAGTGTGTTGAAGGTATTTAATAAATTTGTGGTAAAAAAGAAAAGGGGAAGAATAAAGGAAAAGATTAAAAACATACAAATACAAGAAGCTGGTATCAATGAAATATTATCTATATATTTCCTTCCATTGTTTAAGTATTTTCCTTCTTTTCCTTTTTTTTGTTTAAGTCTTTGAATACTGGGGGGCCTATAACAGTTTTGTCCTAGTTCCTATCTCTTAGCTTAGTCTGATTTAAGATGAACATTGTCAAATACATAGGTGTCTATATACATGGTTGTAACTTTTCCTCTCTATTGACTTGAATAAGCTATACGCCATTTAGTCTTTTAGTTTTTCACCGGTTCTTCTGTTGTCATCAGTAGCAGCAGCAATTAATAATATATCATTTCTAATGTTTACCTGAAAAGTTACAAAGTCCTATCAGGATACATATACATGACTTGGAAATTATGGTCCTGGATTCTAATATTTTTCTACTTGTTATAAATGTGGGTGCATGGGTCATTGCTTAATATGACTAGTGCACTTTCTTCACCTCTAAATTGAGCATTTATAATGACCTATTCCTTAATTTATTTACCAACATGTCTAAACAAGCACCTCCTATGTTTCAGACATTTTCCTAGGCCTGAATCCCTGCCTTTGTGGAACTTGTCTTCTATTGTAAGACAACAGGCAATAGAAAAAGAGAAAATAATCACATTTAGAGTTGTATGAAAAACTATGGAAAAATAACAAAGCCAGTAAAGGAGAAGGGAAGGGCAGAAGGGTTTGCAATGTTAAATAGGAAATCTTTGAAATGTTAACTTTTTATTTATTTATTTACTTCTCTTTACTAGAGAAGTTGTGCATTTACAGAACAATCTTGCATTAAATGAAGATGTTATACTAAGCGAAGCAAACCAGACACAAAAGGGCAAATATTGCATGGTCTCATTAATAGGAACTAAATACAAATAATAAATACATGGAATTAAAACCTAGAGTATAGGTTATAAGGAGCTAAGAGGAGGGTTGAGAAGAACTATGAATGCTTAATGTACATAGCAGTTTTAATTAACTTGACTTTAAAAGTGTGGAGATGGATAGAGTTGATAGTAACACATTATAGTGAGTAACAACTGGTTTACAATGGAATTGTGACTGAGAAAGGTAGTCTGGGGAAGTAAACGTCAATAGAAAGAAAGCTAAAGAATAATCTAGGGGCTGAATAACACAGTGAACCCAGAGGCGGTTGAGAACTGTGGTTAAGGAAACAAATGCAAAAGATTCCTTCTGTGAGCTAGAGCAGATGTACATCACTATTGCAGGGTGATGGGAATATGGAGAAGCATGGGAAAACTACAATTGGTGTGACCTATAGACTGTGGTTAACAGCAATATCACAATATTCTTGCATTAATGCCAAACCATACTGTGTTGATAATGGAGGTGTATGGTAAAAGTGTGCCAAATGTATGCTATGGGCCATGATTGGTGGTAATAGTCTGATGATATTATCTCATAATCTGTAACAAATGTTCCACCAGGTGTGGAGTTGTGTGGAAAACCTACAGACCTGTATGATTGTTTTGCAAGTTCACAATATATGTAACAAAAACACATTAAAAAAAAAAAAATAGCCTGGGTTGGGGGAAAAATACACCAAATGTTAAGAAAAGGAATATAGATGGTAGTAGTATTTTGATGATGCTCTTGCATAGTTTGTAAAAAATGTTTCACACCAATGCAAAGAGTTGGTGGAGGGGTGATGTATGAGACCCCTGTGTGATGTTATGTATGTTTGTTTTATAAGTTCACAATCTTTACTATACACTTATTGTTTATATGTCTCACGTATGAATGATATACTTCAATAAAAAAAATGCAGGGAACCCATATACCACCTTATTATTAATGCCCTGCACTTGTGTGTAATATTTGTTTAAATTGATGATGGCACGTTTTACAGCTGTACAATTAACTATAGTACATGGTTTAAATAGGGATATACTGTTTGTATAGTATAGTTCCATGAAATTGTCTTTTTAATTTTTATTCTACTACCATATATACATACTTCAGTATGGTTAATTGTATTCGCAATGTTGTGCTACCATTACCACCATCCATTACCAAACATTTCCACCATTTCTGATTGGAACCATGTATATTTTAAGCCTTAACTTCCCACCCTTATCCTCACACTATAGAATTGTGCCCTATAATCTAGATTCAGACTCTATGAGTTTGTTTTTTCTAATTACTTCAAATCAGTAAGATCATACAGTATTTGTCCTCTTATGTCTGGCTTATTTCACTCAACATGATGTCTGCAGTGTTCATCCATGTTCTGAACACTTTTTACAGCTGAATTATATTCCATTGGGAACTATTGTGATTAGTAATCGAAGAAAATGCGGCATTGGTGTGGAGAAAGTGGCGATGGTGGCTGCTGGGGGTAGGGAGTGGGAGGAAGAGATGAGATGTGGGGGCATTTTCAGGACTTGGAGTTGTCCTGAGTGGTGCTGCAAGGACAGTTACCAGACATTGTATGTTCTTCCATGGCCCACTGCGTGGAATGTGGGTAAGTGTGGGCTATGATGTGGACCATTGACCATGAGGTGCAGCGATGCTCAGAGATGTATTCACCAAATGCAAAGAATGTCTCATGATGATGGAGGAGATTGTTGTTATGGGGGGAGGAGTGGGGTGAGGGGGGTGGGTGGGTATATGGGGACCTCATATTTTTTAATGTAATATTAAAAAAATAAATAAAGACAAAAAAACAAAAAAAAAATCATAAAGAAAAAAATATTCCATTGGATGTATATATCACATTTTATTTATCCATTCATTGGTTCCTTCTTCAATTGCTTCGGTCTACTGGAAAATATGAATAATGCCACTATTAATATTATTTATTCAGGTCCTTGCTTTCAATTTTTTAATTAGTTCATTGAAATATATCACTTATACATAAACATACATAAATAATAAATATATAATAATAGTTGTGAACTTACAAAACAAATTTATATAACATCATACAGGAATCTTATAACTCACCCTACTACCAATAACTTGCATTGCTGTTAAACATTTTTAACCAATGATTAAAGAACTTTGTCAAAATATTACTACTAACCAAAGTATTTTCCCCCAACCAACCTTATTATTATTATCTTTATCATTTATATATGAACATACATAAGCAGTTAGGTATATAGTAAAAATTGTGAACTTACAAAGCAAACATGCATAATAACATACAGGGGTCCAATATATCAATCTTCCACCAACACCTTGCATTGTCATTAGAATTGTGTTACAAATGATGAAAGAACATTGTCAAAAATTATCAAAATCTTACTACTAACCATAGTTCTTATCATACATTTGATGTGTATTTCCCTCAACCCACCCTATTATTACTTTTAAATATATTTTTTATGACAGAAGTTGTAAACTTATAAAACAATCATGCACATGTGCAGGTTTCCCAAACTATGCCCCTACATCAATCCACCACCCTGTGGTGGAACATTTGCTACAGATAAGATAATATCATCTGGTTGTTACCATGTCCATCTGGCTCACATTTTCCATACTGCCTTAGTATGAACACAGTAAATCTTTCACATAGATGCAAAAATATTATATTATTACTGCTAACCTCAGTCCATAGATCACTCCAGCTGTATTTTTCCCATGCTTCCCCACATTCCCAACACCCTGCTGTACTGATGTACATTTGCTCTAGCTCATAAAGGACACTCTTGTGTCTGTACCATAATCACAATTCTCATCCACCTCTTGGTGTACTGTGCTACTCAGTTCCTCAATTATTCTCTAACATTCTGTCAATTGGCATTTACATACCTAGACTATCATTTTTAAACACATCCCCATTTATAAACTAGCTATTGCTCACTATATGTTACCATCCACTCTATACATTTCCACACTTTTATAGTAAAGTTAATTAAAACTTCTACATACAATAATATCAATAGTCCATCTCAGTCCTCCTCTTATATTCTTTAAGAATCAACCAGGTCTTGAAGATATTTTCCTACAATTTCTTCTAGAACTTTTATGGTTTCTTGCTTTTATTTTTAAGTTTTAGATCCATTTTGAGTTAAATTTTTTTTTTTTTTTTTTAAAGATTTATTTATTTATTTAATTCCCCCCCTCCCCTGGTTGTCTGTTCTCTGTGTCTATTTGCTACGTCTTGTTTCTTTGTCCGCTTCTGTTGTTGTCAGCGGCACGGGAAGTGTGGGCGGCGCCATTCCCGGGCAGGCTGCACTTTCTTTCGCGCTGGGCGGCTCTCCTTATGGGCGCACTCCTTGCGCATGGGGCCCCCCCACGCGGGGGACACCCCTGCGTGGTGCGGCACTCCTTGCGCGCATCAGCACTGCGCATGGGCCAGCTCCACACGGGTCAAGGAGGCCCGGGGTTTGAACCGCGGACCTCCCATATGGTAGACGGACGCCCTAACCACTGGGCCAAGTCCGTTTCCCTGAGTTAATTTTTTGATAAGGTGTGAGATAGGGGTCCTCTTTCCTTCTTTTGGCTATGGATATCCAATTCTTTCAGCACCATTGTTGAAAGGACTGTACTGCCCTAGCTGTGTGGGTTTGACAGGCTAGTCAAAAATCACTTAACCATACATGTGAGGGTCTGTTTCTGAACCATCAGTTTGATTCCATTGATTTATGTGTCTGTATTTATGACAGCACCATGCTGTTTTTACCGCTATACCTAGGTAATATGATTTAAAGTCTGGAGATGAGGGTTTGTGTTTCCTCTTCGAGATGTTTTTGGCTATCCAGGACCCCTTATACTTCCAAATAAATTTGATGGTCATGTTTTCAATTTTTTTTTTAATGCTGGTGGAATTTTTATCGGTATTACATTGAATCTGTATATGAATCTGAGTAGAATTGACATCTTAATGATATTTAGTCTTCCAATTCACTAGCATGGAATGTTCTTCCAGTTATTTAGGACTTTTAAAATTTCTTTTAACATTGATTGAGTTGCAGATTTCTGAATAAATCATTGGTTAAGTTTATTCCTCAGTATTTGAGTTTTATCTGTATATTTTATTTTCACCACACTTTTGACACATTTAGTTACTTTTTTTGATGTAATCTTCATTTCTAGACTCTCTTCCAAGCTTCTCTCTCCTGTCTTTTCCTTTCAGACTCTAGCACACCCTTTGTTATTTCCTGAAAGTCTGGTCTCTTGCCTAGAAATTCTCTCAGTTTCTGTTTATCTGTGAATATTCTAATCTCACCCTCATTTTTTTAAAAAACACTCTCTGGCATTCTGATTAGTATGTGTCTCAGAGTTGGTCTATTGGGATTTTTTCATATGGGAATATGTTCTGGTTCTTAGACATGGATATCTATGTCCTTCAATAGGGTTGAGAAATTTTCTACCATTATTTCTTCAAATTTTCCTTCTGCCCCTTTTCCCTTCTCTTCTCTTTCTGGCACACCCATGACACACGTTTGTATACCTTTTCCTGTCACTTAGTTCTCTGCGACCTTGTTCAATTTTTTCCATTCTTATTTTCATCTGTTCTTTTGTATGTTCACTTTCAGAGGCAATTTCTTCAAGCTCATCAATCCTTTCTTCTGCCTCCTCAAATCTACAATTATACAATTCCAATGATTTTTAAAATTTCATTTATTTCACCTATCATTTCCATAAGATTTGCTATCTTTCTATGTAAGCTTTGTGCTAATCCAGTGTCTTCTTAATATCTGTAATATCTTTAGCTATCTCATTGAGCTTATTAAGGAGATTTTTTTGATCATATATGATTAGTTGTCTCAATTCCTTCATGTCATGTGGAGGCTTATATTGTTCCTTTAACTGGGCCTTAGCTTCCTGTTTCTTGGTGTGGATCATAATTTTTTGTGGGTGTCTTGGCATCTGGCTTACTAGAGTATTTATTCTGGGTGCAGTTTTTCTCTTTAGTGTAGGGCTTCCTGCTCTTTCTCCCTTGCTGGTTGTGCAGTAGGAGCCAAGATTGTAATTGGTGTTATAAGCTTTGGAGGCTCAAGCTGCCCTCATTGTGCCAGGGACAAATGAAGCCTCTCTCAACTTTCTCCTTTGCCTGGGATAGGGACAGAGTCACAGCTGTGTGGAATGATCCAAGTCATGCAGGCCTAGACTGTAGCTGCCTGGAGAGACTAATGAAGCTTTGAACCCCTGCCTGGGACGGGGATGGGGCTGCAGGTGTGGCAGCACTCTATGCTGTGTGGGTCCAAGATGACTGCTGTTTCCCTGGTTGACTTCCAATTATTCAGTCTGTGCCAGCCAAAGCTACCTGCATTTACCTGGATAGGCTGGTGCAGGGCCTGCCAGCCTCTTCCCTGCCAGAGGCAGGGCAGAAGCCTAGTCTAGGGCTGCAGGCCAATCTGGGTGGAAGAAACCAATTCCCACTGTCACTGTGACTTCCCATCAGCCTGGCTTCCTCTCAGGCTGGGGCGGGGTCAAAATGGCAGCCACTGGCCTCCTTCCAACTTGGGCAGATCCACACCCCAGCTATTCCCAGGGTTATATTTTAGCCAGCTGAGTCTACCAATCAGTAGATTGAAAATGGCAGCCAACCATCTCCTCCCATTTTGGGGAAATGGAGCTTCCAATTCCAGCCACAGAATAGCTCCTGGGGCAGATTGTGCCACTGGAGTAGGATGTTCACCAGCCTCCATGGCTTGTCCAGGAATTTCCCAGGGAGGCTAATGCAGGTCCCCACAGCTTCCTCCATGCTGGAGGTGGCACTGGAGCCTACACTAGGGCTGTAATCTGAACTGGATGGAAAGAAGCCAGTCCCTACCAGCAATGGGATTTTTATTACATCCCACACTTCTTCTAGTGCCAGGTATGGAGTTAAGATGGCAGTTCTGATTTGAACAGGCTCAAACTTCAGCTGTTCTTAGGATTATACTTTAGTCTGTTGAATTTACTCATAAGTAGCTGAAGTTGGTGCCCAACCATCTCTTCCTGCCCTTTTTTGGGAAGTGGAGCTTTCAATTCCAGCTGGGCATAGCTCCCGAGGTGGTTGTGCCTCCAGTGCAGGATGGGCACTGGCCTCCAAGGTGTGGAGCTCTCTACTTACGAATTTCTCTGCAGATGAGCAGTCTCTTCCTTCCATTCCTTCAAGTATGTTGCAGGATGCTCTTCTGGCCTCCTGAAGCTCCCAAACAGGTGCTTCAGCTAGCTCAGATAGCTCTGGCTGTTTACTAACTACCCTGTAGCAGGAGCTGGCTCTAGGAGCTCCTTACTCTGGTGCCATCTTGCTGGTTGTCCCCTGCTTTCAATTTTTTAATAATGACTTGAAGGAAGTTAGGGAATAAAATATGTAGATCTGATGGAAGAACTTACCAGTTGGAGAGAAAAATAAACTTTTTTGACTTGTTTGATAAACAGCAATGAAATCAGGTTCCCTAGAATGGGAAATAAAGTCAGAGAAATAAGTGATGGAATATAATGATTAGCCTTCTAACCATAGTAAATTTCTACTTTTACATTGAATGCAATAGGGACCCTGGAAGATCTTGAGTGAAATGTCATGCTAAAGCACCCTTCATATTTAAAAGGTTGTGGTAGTAGATGTTAGGTATTTGTTTTGGCAACCTGTCTTCAATATATTTTTTGAAACTCTACTGAGCTGTAAAATCTGGAGTTAAGGTAAACCCTACAGTTAAATTTGAACACTCTGTATGCCACAATGCCCTATTCCCCGTTCAAATGAACCAGCACTTGGGATTTTATACATTATAGTGGCCCCATTGCCTTTCAAAAGCTCTAGGTGATCATTAAACATTTATTGAGTAACTGAATAAAGATCCATGTTAAAAACCTTGTTCATAATTTCCACCAATCATAATTAGCATTTGTCGGGTGCTAGAAATAGAATACCTTCTTGAATGTGTATATGTTTATTTAACTCTCATACAAAACATCAAGGATGCTATTATTTCTCCCATTTTATAAATAAGATAAGAAGTTTTATGGTAATAAGTATAGAAATATTTAAAGAAGGTTTATACGTAGGTCTTTCTGGCTTAAAAGCCTAATCACATTTAACCACACCTATCTGAAGTCATAGACAAACCCTCTACTTTGTTTCTATGGATTCTGATTTCCTTCTTTTAGTGTATCTTGAAAAATTTATATTTCCAATTAGTATTTTTGGTTTTATTTCAGTGTAAGGATTGCTGACTGGCTTTCTACTAACTCAATGATCCATGTGGCATCAAATGTTTTAATTAATTTATTTTTAGTACAGTACTCAACAAGACAGTGCACACAATAGATACTTCATTAATTTGTTGGTTAATTTCACATTCTTTAGAAATGTGGAACATTTTCCTCAATAATTATTAAACTTTCTTCCTCTGTGTTGTGAACTTTCTTCCTTTGTGTTGTGATCTATCTCTTTAGCAGTGTTATAAACATCTTCGTTCAAACCCAGTAGGCACATGCCTAAAAGATTTTCTATTTTTATCATGTTAGGAGGGGGTATTCAGTCAACTATCAGAACATAAACATGGACAGAAACTTACTGAAAACAGATATTCACTAGCTTAAAATAGTCTGTGCTACTTGAGGTTTCTCCATATTATTATCAGCACAAATAACAAAATTACATACTGGTAATGCCTACTTTTGAACAGTTAATTGAAATAACATATATGTTTAAAAATATAAGTGATATTCCTATGGCAGGTCTTTTTGTGTGTTGCATAGTTTTATTTACTCTGATATTCCTATTACATATTTAGTTGCTATGAGACATGCTTAAAATCAAGGCTAGAAGGAGAAAGAGTTCCTTGAATAAAACAAAAAACAGATGACTCTGACATCACTAAAATCAAAGCAGTGCCTTCTTAGTTGTCCAAGATGGAATGAAAGTCATTGTATTACATATCCAAGTATCTAAAGTGTTAAGTATTTCAGTGAATTTAATTCAGGACATAGCTTTTTTCACATTTGAATTATCTTAAGTGTTCCCTGCTTAGTGTTTTTGTAAATATCTACAGTATACAAAAAAGTAAAATACAAATAATAGAGATAAAACATATATCATTAAATTGGAGCATCCCTTAGGTGAGACGTTCTCCCAGTTTTCACTGTAACTTATCTCTCTCACACACACATGCAATTATATTATCACACAATCACACAGTCATATAAAAGTACATTCCCATAATGCTTATGGATATTTGCCCTCAAATGTTCAACTGTCTTCTTGAGCTACCTTTCTAAGAAATAATTAAAAGCTTTCTGCCTCAAGTCTTTAGATCCTATGTAGGTTTATCCTGCAGTCTGAAGGTCCCTTTGACATTTCTCTGCCTTCTGGAAACTTATTTAACTTTAAAGATTCAAACCAGATGCTACATCCTCATGAAGTCTTCCCTGATTGCCAATACAATATAAATTAATACTCCTTCCTCTATCCTCCTATATCAAGGTCCTCCTCCACTCTGCAGTTGCTTTATGATTCAGTTGGCTTCACATTATGGTTAGATATTTGCATGTCTGGTAGTAGTATTCTTATGAGATAAGTTCCTTTTCTCTCATATATTTCAAGAACTATTAATAAATTTAATCATAGGAAAGAGAAAGTTTACAAAGAAAAAAAAATTTTTAGCTCACTCTATTCATCTACTTACAGGCTCCCAAATCAAAACATTCATAATTCCTAGACATCTTAAGTTATTCTAAATCACCAGTTTGGGAAATGCTATCTTGGGCCTATGAGACTATTTTTCCCCTCCCCTTTCCTTCTGGAACAATTCAATCTTAAAGCTATTAGTCAGGGCTAAGCAAAGTTTAGTAGATACAAGGTAGGGGAGGGAGTTGGGAGAAAATGTGGCCTAGAAGATCATTTGTGTCAGAGCCTGGGAGAGGAGGCACCATAAGGGATTATCAATTGGGCAAGGATGACTTCCAAAGAGGAAGGGGGTAGCCAGGTATTCCAATGCACAGGTACATGGCATCTGTGCTTGAAAGGGGGTGGCAGGTGTGATGGGAGTTAGTTACCTAAAAACAGATGGAGCAAATAAGAATGTTAAATAAGTACATATTTTAAGCTAATGGGAGTCTTAGTTCTCACTGTTGGAAAAGGGAGTTACAAACAAGGGAAGGGAAAAAATGAGAACAAAACCTGTAGAACTAGACTGCATTTGGGGTTATCTGTATGGACTCATGGTTTTTAAAATACGTAAACAGATATAAAGATACATAACTTTATAATGTGTATATATGTATATTTATACATGCATATATTCTCTAGTTTTGTCCAATGACAGCACCTGGAAGCAGTAACACTGAAAGCACATGCAGTGCCCAGATCTTGATTATAAATATCATCCTCTATCCTCCACTAATAGAATCTAAGTCTGCTCAGAGAAATAGCTGATTTCAGGGCAGGATCAGGGAGAGCACAAAATAAGCCTGAAACATCTTGTGCCAGAAAGGAAAAAGTGTTCAAGGAATAACAAGCATATCTCAAAAGGACACAGAAACCAGCTTCAAGGGCCTCCCACTGGCAATATCTAAAATAATTTGAGCATCAAAATAAATTACAGATTATAAGCCTTTGAATAGCTGGAAAAACGGGAAAATAGAAGTACTAGTGATATGAATAAATAAATGAATACATCTCAAGTTTGTTGAAAAACAGAATATTTATAGTTTCAAGGCACCATCCTACAACATACTTGTTAATTACAAAATGTTAGAGTGAGTTGAAAATGAAGAAGCCAACAGATACCAATAAATATTTCAGAAATATAGGCCATTAGTTAGTTGTTCTTAAAAAGTAGTTCATTTGAAAGCCACATTTAAAGTATGTTAGAATTAATTAGAAATACTTTTCTGCTTAAGAGGAGAGAGCAAACTAATTTATAAAATATGTACTTTTTATCCAAATACCATGTACTAGCCACCATTAGTCCCCAATTCAGAGGACTATGAGTTTGCTAACCTTCACATTGTAACATCTGGCATTGTGTCTAGAATATAGTTGAGCATCAATAAAGATATATTAAATAAATTATTTACCTTAGTATTTATAATGATGAAAAGTTTATCATTCCAGGTCCCATCTTTCCAGAAAGAGATTGTGTTTAGGGAGATTAATTGGTATGCCCTAAATCTCACAGCTGATAAAGGACAGAGCCAAAAATCTGGCTTTTCTTCTCTGTGTTAGTTTCATATTGCTGCTATAACAAATCACCATAAACTGATTGGCTTTTAAACAACACAAATTTGTTACCTTACATTTCTGTAGGTTAGAAGTCTAACATGGACTAAAACCAAGATGCTGGCAGAGTATATTCCCTTCCGGAGATTCTAGGGGAGAACCCATTTCTTGGCCTTTTCAGCTTCTGGAGGCTGCCCACTTCCCTTGCTGGTGGCATCTTCCATCTTTTAAGTTTCAATGCAGGGCTGAGTCTTTCTCATGCTGCCTTCTCTCTGGTTCCCTATCTTCTAATCTCTCTTTCACTTTTAAGGATGTTCGTGATTACATTGAGACCATTCAGATAATCTAGAATATTCTCCCTGTGTATGTCGGCTGATTAGCAACTTCAATTCCATTTGCAACTTTCATTTCTCTTTGCTATGTAAGCTAACATATTCACAGGTTCTGGAAATTATAGTGTACTCATGTTTGGGAGTCATTATTCTGTCAAATACACTATAATTCTGTTATTGCTAACTAGAAAATTTCTACTTTACAAGTACACATGGAAAACATAAATATTGGTGGGAGGGTGTCAGGTTTGTAAGCACATAAGTGCCTCTCTTTCTGGTCTGCATTAGATGTGGTGATAAGAGGAAGAAACTAAAAACAATCTACCCTTTCATCCTCTACTGACTTTCATCATAGTTGCAAAAACAATATTATATTTTCAAATCAAGAAGAGAAAATTATACCAAGGAATACCTAATTGTGTGATACAGATAGAATAGTATAAAAATTCAAAGAAGATAGTGATCAATGAAGGAGTAGTTCCAAGTGGGTGATAGTATGTTCACCAGCTGTACAAACAAGCCTACTCACCTTACAGCTAATCCCTGCTAAGGAGGTCAACGATGCATTCTGGCTGAGTTATATTTCTCTGTGAACTTTTCTGCTAACATCCATGAGCTTTTATTCACTGGAAGATCACTGATTAGAGTAATTTGAGCTAACAGCACAACTCCTTCTCATTAATACTGAAAGGACTGAGTCTGTTGTTCAAGAAAGCTGAAAATCTAATTTGATCATTTCCAATGTGTAGGCATATATGAACCTTTGGAGACATCATGTAATACTCTGCCACCATCCTACCTAAGACAGTGACTTTGTCCTTTTATCAATAGGAGTGTTTTGACCAGTCTACCAAAGACTAGTCAGCAGGTCTGCTCAACTGGATGAACATAAATGGTAAGAAAATCCTTTAAAATAACGTAGATGAATTAATATTGGGCTAGCAGAATCACCACAATAGTATGGTGAGATTGTAATCAGCATCTTTAATACATGGGTAACCACTGCCTCCCCTCTTGAAAGTACCAAAGGAGCAAATATTTCAGCCTGGAAATTACTGTCATTAGGAGACCTAAAAATAGCACAGGATACTAGGATTTTCTTTGTGAAACTAAAAAGACTCATTTGAGTCCTTTCAAGAACACATGTTATTGATGAGGAATTTGTGCAGATTCTTTTTAAGACTGCACATTTGGAGGTCTGCAAGATGTAAAAATGTAGAGACAACAAAACTTGGAAAAATACTTTTCTTTATTTCACAAGAGAAAAAGCAAAATACAGAAAATGGCTAAGATTGTTTATATGACAAATGTCGAATAGTATGGCTTGTTTTTGACATTGGTCCATTTTCATGGATGAAAATGCATATCTGGTGAAGAAATACTTTATCTCTAAAAATTAATGGCGATGGGGGGCGGGGCAAGATGGTGGCTGAGTGAGCTTACCTGATAATCTCTCCTGCAAAGAAGCGGCTGGGCAGCATTGGAGGTTCTTCGGGACCAGGCTGTTTCCGGAATTTTGCAGGGCAGGAGGTGTCTGGACATCAATTTGGTGGGAAGGTAACAGAGAAAAATCATCTATAAGATATACTTGAGACTCTATTACACAGAGGTGGGGAGGTGGGAGCTGCGCACAGGATGCTCCCTCCTGGGGTGGGCGGAGCCGCGGCACCGGCGCTGCAGCGGCGATTTCTGGAGGCTCTGTGGTACTGGGGAATTCATAAGCCCTAAGCGGGCTATAGGGGGGTTAACAGGACAGGAGGCCTTTGCAGACCGATTTGGGGAGACAAACGGGAGTTTTATTGCAAAGCAGGGAATTTTTGATTGCGGACTCAAATAATAGTGCTTCCACCTAGAGCCCCGCCCCCCCCCCCCCAAGCCCGGCTGCCAATCTGCAGCGGACTTGAGTTGCTAGCAATAAAGAGACGTCATCAGGAGACTGTCTCAGTGTCTGGCAGGGTGGGAGACATCTGGAAGCCGTTTAGGGGAATATTTTGTGAAGCATGGGAATTTAGGTTTTGGACTCTGTTATTGGTGTTTCGGGCTGGAGCCCCACCCCTGGGCCTGGCTACTGATCTGTGTCATTAAATTGGCTGCAGTGTAGAGGTGCCCCCAGGTGGCCATTCTGGGGACTTACAGGGTGGGAGGTGTCCTGAAGCCGAATTAGTGATACATTCACAGAATAGACCCCAGTGAGTGAGTGAATTGCGGGGTTCAGACACATAAGATAGAGTTTGCAGATGTGACCTTACCCATAGGGCTGGCACCCAGCTGCAGGGATCCCTGAAGGCTGTGTTGCACTGCAGTGCTCCCAGGCTCCCTGTTAACCAGATTTGAGGTTGCCAGGTCTGAGTCCCCTAAACCCTGGTGGCCCACACCCCAGAAACTCACACCTCTTGAGTCTTCAATATCTCACACTTTCCATCCCTGAATCCATCATGCCCTGATGTCCATCTGAGGTCCTTGAATGTCCTAGCCCTCAACGTTTGCATTTTCTCTTTTTTATTTTGTTTTGTTTTTATTTTTATTTATTTTTTATTTTTTTTAATGTCCTGATTGCTAACACTGCATTATCTCCTAGTCTTTTCTCCCAGCGTATCCCCCAAAGGCTTTTTTTTGTTTTTTTTGTTTTTGTTTTTTTTTTTCAGTTATTTAGGGTTTTTTGTTGTTGTTGTTGTTGCTGTTATGGTTGTTCTATATCTTTTTTTTCTGTTCCCTACTTGTTCCCCTCCCTTTACTCACCCCATTTTTCTTTCTTCCTTTCTTCTCTCTCTTGTCCCTCATTTTCTTCTTATTTTATTTTATCTTAATTATACAATAGGCGCTGCAGGGAGCACCTCACATTTACTGGGTTTCCTCATCCTCCACTGCCTCATTTCTGTGTGAATTGATTTTCACTACCTACACTATCCCCTTTCCCCTACATCTTGATATCCCCCATCATCTACTGTCTCTCCTATATTCCACCTCCCTTTCTGTGATCCCCAAAGTGTCTAAATCTTAATTTCTAATACCTTTGTTTTGTTTTCTGTCTCTTATCCACTCTTGAAACTATTGCCTTTCTTTTCTCTTTCCCTCTCTCACAAAAACAATAGTTTTTTAATTCATACCATATTCCTCCCATATTCAGTCAACTACCTCATTATAGGTACTCTACCTACTGCTATAACTCTACAGAACTTACATGAATCTAATATCCATCCTCCCAGATCTCATATTGTTGCTCTGTTAACATTTATCACAAATACTACTTTACACTTTTTCCTTGCTTACACAATTGACTTTCCCTGGCCCTAATACTTTCCTTTAAAGTGAACTCAACCAGCAATAAGAAATTAGAATAAGAAGAACAAAGTGACAAAGAGGAGATATAGCACTTACACAAAAACAACAGCTAATTAAACCCCAAGACTAGACGAAGAAGCTAAGGAACTGATTAAACCCGTCAAGATAAAATGATGACCAGACAGCAACAAATATCTACAAACCAAACCAGTAATCAGGAAAACATGGCTGAATCCAATGAAAAAACTAAAAACCAGGAAGGGGCGCAGAACTTCGCACAAGTAATTAAAGATTTCAGAGCATTTACCACTGACAAATTTAATGAAGTAAAGGAAGAGGTTAACAACATGAAGACAACACTTGGAAGGGAAATTGAAGACATACTCAAGAAGATAACAGATATGATGTGAATGAACACGACAGTTCAAGAAATCAAAAATACACTCGCAGCAAATATCAGCAGACTAGAAGAGGCAGAGCAGAGAATTAGTGATGTGGAAGACAGTACATCGGAAATCAAACAGATAGTAGAATTGGTCGATAAAAAGATAGAAAAAATCCAGCTAGGACTTAAGGACCTGAATGACAATGCAAAACGCTCAAACATATGTATTATAGGCATCCCAGAAGGAGAAGAGAAGGGTAAGGGGTCAGAAGGAGTGTTGCAGGAAATAATGGCTGAAAATTTCCCAAATCTACTGAAAGAGACAGATGTACATATCCAAGAAGCACAGCACACCCCAATCATCATAAAACCCAACAGGCCCACCCCAAGACATATACTTGTCACATTATCCAACGCTCAAGACAAAGAGAAAATTCTAAAAGCAGCAAGAGAAAAGAAAACCATAACATACAAGGGAAGCTACATAAGATTAAGTGCTGATTTCTCATCTGAAACCATGGAGGCAAGAAGGCAGTGGTATGATATAGTCAAGGTACTAAAAGAAAAAAAATTTCCAACCAAGAATACTCTACCCAGCTAAACTAGCATTCAAAAATGATGGAGAGTTCAAAATAGTCACAGACAAACAGAAACTGAAAGAATATGCCGACAAGAAACCTCCCCTTCAAAAAATTCTAAAGGGAGTTCTGCAGGAAGAAAGGAAAAAACAGGAAAGGCAGAATTGGAGGAGAGTGTAAGAGCAACAAAAAAGACAAAAAGAGAAGGGGAAAAAAAGAACAAAACAAATATGACAAACACAAGTCCAATCAAAATATGGATAAAATAAATAATTCCTTGAAAGTAATAACACTGAATGTCAATGGATTAAACTCACCTATCAAAAGATTCAGACTGGGACATTGGATAAGGAAATATGACCCAACTATATGCTGCCAACAAGAGACACATGTTAAACCCAGAGACTCATGGAGGTTGAAAGTGAATGGTTGGAAAACAATCATACAAGCAAACAATAACCAAAAAAAGGCAGGAGTAGCTATATCAATATCAGACAAAATAGACTTTAAATGCAAAACAATTGTGAGAGACAAAGAAGGATACTACATATTAGTGAAAGGGACAATCTGTCAAGAAGATCGAACAAACATAAATATTTATGCTTCTAACAAGGGTGCCTCTAAATACGTGAGGCAAACACTAGAAAAACTAAGTGAAAGAATAGATGCATCTACAATTATAGTGGGGGATTTTAATACACCACTATCAACTCTGGACAGAACATCTCAAAAGAGAAGCACTACAGAAACAAAATATTTGAACAGTATATTAGAGGAGCTGGGTCTAATAGACATATATAGATCATTACACCCAAACATAGCAGGATATACATTTTTCTCAAGTGCACACGGATCATTCTCCAAGATAGACCATATGCTAGGCCACAAAGAAAGGCTTAACGAATTCAGAAAGATCAAAATCATACAAAATAATATCTCTGACCACAGTGGAGTGAAGCTGGAAATTTGCAAAGGCCAGAGGCCCAGATTTTACACCATAATTTGGAAACTAAACAGCACACTCTTAGAAAAACAATGGGTCAAAGAGGAAATCTCAAAAGAAATCAATGACTACCTTGAAACAAATGATAATGATAACACAACATACCAAAATTTACGGGATGCAGCAAAAGCAGTACTGAGAGGGAAATTGATAGCCATAAATTCACATATCAAAAAAGAAGAAAGAGCAAAAATTGAAGAACTAACTGCACATTTGGAGGAATTAGGGAAAAAAAACAACAAAGTAATCCCACAGGAAGAAGAAGGAAGGAAATAACAAAGATAAGAGCAGAACTAAATGAAATAGAAAATAAGAAAGCACTTGAAAAGATAAACAAGACCAAGAGCTGGTTTTTTGAGATCAACAAAATTGACAAAGCTTTAGCGAGACTAACAAAGAAAAAAAGAGAGAAGGTGCAAATACACAAAATAAGAAATGAGAAAGGAGATATCACCACTGGCCCCACAGAAATAAAGACTATCATAAGAAGATACTTTGAAAAACTATATTTCAACAAAAATGACAATTCAGAGGAAATGGACAAATTCCTAGAAACACATAAGCAGCCCATATTGACAAAAGAAGAAATTGATGATCTCAACAAACCAATCACAAGTAAAGAGATAGAATCAGTAATTAGAAATCTCCCAACTAAGAAGAGCCCAGGGCCAGACGGATTCACAGGTGAATTCTATAAAACATTCCGGAAAGAACTAACACCAATCCTGCTGAAACTATTCCAAAAAATTGAAACAGAAGGAACTTTGCCTAACTCCTTCTATGATGCCAACATTCCCCTACTACCAAACCCAAACAAAGACACTACAAGAAAGGAAAATTACAGACCAATTTCTCTAATGAACCTAGACACAAAAATACTTAACAAAATACTTGCTAATCGTATTCAACAACACATTAAAAGAATTATACATCATGACCAAGTGGGATTCATTCCAGGTATGCAAGGATGGTTCAACATAAGAAAATCAATCAATGTAATACACCATATAAACAGATTGAAGGGAAAAAAAATCACATGATTATATCTATAGAGGCAGAAAAAGCATTTGACAAAATACAGCACCCTTTCTTGATAAAAACACTCCAAAATATAGGAATACATGGAAATTTTTTGAACATGATAAAGAATATATATGAAAAACCTACACCTAACATTGTTTACAATGGAGAATCCTAAAATCCTTCCCTCTAAAATCAGGAACAAGACAAGGATGCCCACTGTCTCCCCTTCTATTTAACATTGTCTTAGATGTACTTGCTCGTGCACCGAGGCAAGAACCAGTATAAAAGGCATTCAAATTGGAAAGGAAGAAGTCAAAATTTCATTATTTGCAGATGACATGATCCTATACATAGAAAACCCTGAGAGATCTACAACAAAGCTTCTAGAACTCATAAATGAGTTTAGTAAAGTCATAGGTTATAAGATCAATGCGCAAAAATCAGTAGCATTTCTGTACACCAATAACAAGCAAGCTCAGGAGGAAATCAAGAAACAAATACTATTTACAATGGTAAATTAAAAAATCAAATATTTAGGAATAAATTTAAATAAAGATGTAAAAAACTTATACATCGAGAACTATACAAGACTGTTCAAGGAAATCAAAGAAGACCTAAATAAATGGAAGAATATTCCCTGTTCATGGATAGGAAGACTAAATATTATTAAGATGTCTATCCTACCAAAACTGATCTACACATTCAATGCAATCCCAATAAAAATCAACACAGCCTTCTTTAAGGAACTAGAAAAACTAACTGTGAAATTTATTTGGAAAGGAAAGAGGCCCCGAATAGTCAAAGATATATTGAAAAAGAAAAACGAAATTGGAGGAATCACACTACCTGACTTCAAAACATACTACAAAGCTACAGTAGTGAAAACAGCATGGTATTGGCATAAGGAGAAACACACAGACCAATGGAATCGAATTGAAAGTTCTGATATAGAACCTCATATATATAGCCATATAATATTTGATAAAGCTACCAAACCCTCTCAACTGGGAGAGAATGGCCTATTCAACAAATGGTGCCTGGAGAACTGGATATCCCTATGTAGAAGAATGAAAGAGGATTACCATCTCACACCTTATACAAAGATCAACTCAAGATGGATCAAAGACCTAAATATAACAACCAAGACCATAAAGACCTTGGAAAGCAGTGTAGGGAAACATCTACAAGACCTTGTAATAGAAAATGGTTTCATGAATATCACACCAAAAGCACGAACAGCAAAAGAACAAATAGATAAATGGGACTTCCTCAAAATTAAAGCCTTCTGCACCTCAAAGGAGTTGTCAAGAAAGTAAAAAGGGAACCCACACAATGGGAGAAAATATTTGGCAACCATATATCTGATAAGAGACTTATAACTTGCCTATATAAAGAACTCCTATACCTTGAAAATTAAAAGATAAACAACCCATTTTAAAAATGGGAAAAAGATTTAAACAGACACTTCTCCAAAGAAGAAATACAAATGGCTAAAAAGCACATGAAAAAATGCTCCAAATCTCTAGCTATCAGGGAAATGCAAATCAAAACTACAATGAGGTACCATCTTACTCCCATAAGACTGGCAGCTATGAAAAAAACTGAAGAATACAAATGCTGGAGAGGATGTGAAGAAATGGGAACACTCATCCACTGCTGGTGGGAATGCAGAATATCCAACTATTCTGGAGGACAGTTTGGCGGTTTCTCAGAAAACTAACCATAGATTTGCCATATGACCCAGCAATACCTCTGCTGGGTATATACCCAGCAGAACTGAAAACAAGGACACAAACCTATATATGTATACCAATGTACATAGCAGCATTGTTCACTATCGCCAAAAGTTGTAATCAACCCAAATGCTCATCAACAGATGAGTGGATCAATAAAATATGGTATATACATACAATGGAATACTACTCAGCTTTAAGAACAAATACACTAGAAACACACATGATAACATGGCTGAATCTTGAAAACCTTATGTTGAGGGAAGCAACCCAGGCATTGAAGGAGAAATACTACATGACCTCAATGATATGAAATAAGCAAACTGCCTCAGAGAGCTAGAGACTGGAAGATAGTCTTACAAGAAATCAGGGGGTGGAGGAAGGATGTGAGCTGACGTCTGCAGGGGTGGAATCCATGATGAGCTGGCGGTAAGTATGAGCACAAAGAAGAGATAAAATGGGGGCAAGGGGTTGCCTTTGGGTGGGGCTTTGGGGTTTTAGGGGGGTTGGGGATGGGCGGAGGGGTAATATTGCCCAAAATATTGGGGGGAGGGAGGGGCAACATACAAACATAGGAGAGTGTCAGGTGTTGGTTGAGAGTAAAATGCTGAGAAAACCGTACCAAAATATAATTAGGAGGGTTACCTGTTTAGGATGCTTGGAGGGGATGGTCTGACGCGGGACAGACTCCTGGGGAATGTCTGAATGCTCATTTTGCCAGGGTGAGTTGTACCATTGGGTAGAGAACCAAGTAGTGAGAGTGAGGGTGGACCCACATCCTGGGGAGGAATAATGCCATCAGACAGAGGGAACTGTATGTCTTGAGAGAAAGGGTGGCTCCCAGGGCATTAGGGCAATTGAGCAAGTCAGGCCCTGAACACTGTTGCAAGTATCTCTGGACATGGCTCCTTGGGAAATGGAGATTGGCTGTCACTGTGGGCCCCAAGGGGAGGGGAAAATGAATGTTGAATGGATGGAACCAAGGTAAATGTGGGGGCAAGAGAGGAGTTACGCGAGAGTAAACAAGGATGAATATAAAACATGTAATATTACACTAAAAACATATAGGGGGCGACAGACTAATAATGTAAACCATAATGTAAAACATAGGATAACTAAAAATTTAGAGAACTGTATATCCTAAAGTATGGACCACAATGTAAGCACAGATGTCATCTTGTTTGAAAGCTATTGTCTCGGAGTCTGTACATCAGTTTCAGTAAATATGATATGAATAAGTTAAAAGATAATCACTGTGGAAGGGAAAAGGTTTTATGGTGGATGTGTGGGAGTACTGTATATTGTATAAATGAATTACTGTGATCTAGGGTTCTTGTGAAGAGAAGCTCAATAATTAAGAAAAAAGAAAAGAAAAAGAGGATGTAGAATTTTTCAAAATCAATATGTACTCTATATCTATCCTTTAAACTCATCGCTATATTCCATTTTACTACTAAGGGAACCTGACCTTATATTTGGGCTTCACTTTTCAGGAAGTTTTGGGTCACAGAGTGGTTCAACAATGGCAGCGGAGGAATACTGGTATGGGATGTTATGGACAGGCGATATATGGTTGACAGGGAGTTATACAGGGCATATGTCCAGGGGGCATGGAAATGTTTGGATATACTCGTAGTGGAAACAATTAAAAACTACAGCTGGGTGGGTACTGGGTTACTGGCCCGGGGGCCTCTGTCGTGGTCCCTAGGGGAGCAGCAGCAGTCCCCCAGGTGCAATGGAAAGGACCAGGAAGGAATGAGGGTCCAACAGTGAGCCCCTGATACTAATGACTATGCTTGTGAGCCTATACGCCTGAAATAAGAACAAGGCCTAGAGCAGCACTGTGCCTAGGAGTTCCCTCCTGACAGCCTCCATGTTACTCAAATGTGGCCAGTCTCGAAGCCAAACTCAGCATGTAAATGCAATGCCTTCCCCCCAGTGTGGGACATGACACCCGGGGATGAGCCTTCCTGGCACCGAGGGATCATTACCAAGTACCAGCTGATGATGCAACTAGAAAATGACCTTGAATTAAAAGTTCAACGCAGACCAGCAGAATATCCCTGTCTACACATAATAACAGGATTTAAAAGTGCTGTTTGACCTAAATTAAGGGGGAAATGGAAAGGACAAATGAGTTTATATGGTTATGAGTCTCTAAAAAAGAGTCTGGAGGTTGTCAGAAGGATTGCTTTTATGCACACCTGAGCAGAGTCTCAGAGACAGATAAAGTAGATACAATCCCAGGTATTGGTCCTTTTGAGCACTAAGGAGACCCACAGGTTCTATGGTCATAGCAGATGGGGTTCAGTGCCATGTCAGTTGACCCTTCTTTGGAGTTGGTGTTTCTGCGTGATGGAGCTGAACTCAGATGGGATCTCTTTTCACAAGCCTTTCATGCTACTTTACTGGAATTGTAGTTAGTGCTGGGGCTTAAGATATATCCAGGGGATTTGAATCTCTGGACTGACAATATGATAGCCAGGCCCTGACCTCAACAGACTTCAGCTCCTACACTCTGATTTATTGGACTTACTCCACTCAGCTAACATGGAGTTGAAGAATGTCAACCACCACACCATGGAGCCTAGAGTGCCTACAACTGAAAGCAGGAGGATTGCATCCAATATCCATGTGGAATCTAAACCCCCTCTTGACATAGATGTGGAATGGACACAACCAAGCCAAGGTCCACAGGAAGGAGGAATACAGTAAGGATCAGAGTGGACTTAATGATATTCTATTCATGAACTATTGTGGTTAATAATCGAGAAAATGTGGCATTGATGTGGAAAAAGAGGCCATGGTGGTTGCTGGGTGCGGGGAATGGGAGGAAGAGAAGAGATGTGGAGGCATTGTCGGGACTTGGAGTTGTCCTGGGTGGTGCCCCAGGGACAATTGACGATGTTGTATGTCCTCCCATGGCCCACTGGATGGAACGTGGAAAAGTGTGGGCTATGGTGTGGAACACGGGACATGGGGTGCAGCGATGCCCGGAGATGTACTCACTACATGCAATGGATGTGACATGATGATGGGGGAGAGTGTTACTGGGTGGGGAGTGGTGGGATGGGGGCGGTGGAGGCGAATGGGGACCTCATATATTTTTAATGTAGTATCTTTATAAAAAATGAATAAATTGAGTAGAATTTGAAAAAAAAAAGAAATATAAAAAAATAAAAAATAAAAATTAATGGCATATAATATTGTTCAGACATCAAGGGGATTGAAAATGTTGAGAAGAAAATGTGAAAAGCCATTAGGAAACAGCCTGGGTAGAGAACAGGCTCATTCATCCATTCAATGATTCCACATAATTTTGTGAGTGCCAAACCGTGTGCCAGGTACTAAAAGAATCGCCATGAAAGCAAAAAACATATAAGACCGTTAAACCTAATGGAAGAGCTAGATATACACAAAAATAAATGCTAAAACAAATTATAAGTGCAGTGGTGATCAAAAAAGGAGTGATCAGTTCAACTAGGATAAATAATGCATGGCTTTAAAAAGATAATTTTGTTTTATTCATTTGACAAAAATATTTTTAAGCATATATCATGTACCAGGAATTATTATAGGCACCGTGTATCCTATAACTAGTTTATATTGTCTCTACATGAACCTTATGATGTGGAGAAAGATACTGATCTGGAACATAAATAGATGAGTTCTATATTAGGACTGTAAGGAACATTCCAGGAATATCTAAATGAGAATAGAAAAATCAAGGAAGGGCTTGATGTTAGAAGACTAACATCTAAGCTGCAACCTGAGTGCTAAGAAGTTAGTTTGGCAAAAAAAGGAAGGAAGTGGGGAGTGTTGTTTTGGATACAGGGAGGTAAATATGAATAGCTCAAGACATTTGAATTAAAAATAAATAATGAACAAGACCTGAGTAATTTCTGTTGGGGGAATAACAGCCATAATTATTTTAAAAAGAAATTTGGAGAAGAGTATGTAGTAACAGAAAGTATAGACAATTCTTTTAGGATTTCTAGTCCTAAAAAAGGATGAAATGGGACAATAGATGTGGGGCAACTTTATTACGGTTAGGTTGTGTTTGGGGGACTTGGATTGACTGCAGTTGAGCATGAGGGAACATTTAGGAATGATTATAATGTTCTATACCTTGATTGCTCTAGTGGTTAGACGGACATATATTTGAACTCATCTAACAACTTACGATTGGTGTCTTTTATTTAATGCCTTTATGTTCAAGGTTTAATAGGGTCTGATATAAGACAATCATATGAATGTAAAAGGAATATGACAATTTTTTAAATTATTGCATACAAATTATTCCTCAATAAAATTGATTTAAGAAATCAATTGTGATCAATTGTATTTTTATGGCAAATATTCACTCCTTCCTACCTCCATGGGCTTAATCATATGATAATATTAGGGAAGGCATATGCCTGTCTATGGTCTCATTGTATGTGTAGTATATTTCCCAGCCCACTGCATTTGGACTTCTCTATGCACTTGTCTTAGAAATGGCATATTATCAGGCTTTATTCAAGCCCACATGATTCAGCCCAGGTCTGAAATAAGGTGGCATTATAGGTCATCACCATGACTAGGTGCAGCAGCAGATGCATACATATTTTGCAAACATGAGCCACCCAGCAGTGAAGATCTACAGCTGGGAAAACAATCTGCCACTGAAGCCCAGCTGAAGCCCATCTGACACATAAGTGTGTCAGATAATAAATTATTATTATTTATAATTATTATTATTTTAAGCCATTGGGTTTGGGTCTGGTTTGTTACACAGAATTATTGCATCAATAACTAACTTTTGTACCAAGAAGTAGATGTAATCTAAAGTGACTAAAATAATTTTTAATATATCTTTCATCACATAGGCTACAAGCATCAATAAATGTTATGTATATTTTATGGTATTTATATTAAGGAGATTGCCTAAGTATTTGTTCATGTAAAAGAAGAGTAACTAGCAAGTACAATAATTTTTTTAAGTTAAAAAATTTATTCCATTCCTAAGAATAAATGATCTCGTATATAGATTGCATTTCCAACAGGGTTTTGTATAAGGTTTATCTTGTATTGAAAACTATAGGCAAGCCATAATTTAATCTAATAAGCAGTGATCAATCCCCAAAAGCACCCAAAATAACTGAAATGTAAATTTGACCACTATCCTTTCTATGGACTTGACCATTATGTCAAATGTTAATATATGTATGTATGTGTGTGTATATATATACACATACACACACAGTAAAATTCATATTATCCATAATATTTGAACTGCTTTCACTCCTTTAATGGAATGCACCAAAACTAAATATTGTTATGTAAATAGGATATACAGCAGCACCCAATAATAATTCCAAATGATATTTGTATAGCCCTAGTTAACTTACAAAGTGATTTCTCTTTTCAGCTTCAGAGCAATTCTGTGAACCTATTATAATTTACCTCAATTTCAAATTAAAGATTAGATTCAAGGAATTTGTGATTTGGCTTAAGTTTATCAGTTTATCAGCTTTTAATGTTGAAGTGAAGATTTAAATATATGTTCTTATAAATAACAAAGGGTCTATTAAGATATAACAGTCTGTGTATTTATGTGAATATATCGTTGATAGAGCATTAAGTAGTCCCATATATATTATTTCAGCTGTAATATAGATAATAAGCCAAATAATGTACTCTCAAGTATCAAACAAAAAATGGAACCAATATACAAGGAATTAAGTTGGTGTTTTATCTAAAACTTTGTGTAGAAACATATAAGTTAAGGTCAAATAATTAATCTTTTTATTCGTTTATTGTGCTCCAGATATTTAGTTCACTAAACAAATATGGTTAAAGGAACAGCAAACATATTTTCCATATAATAGAACTGGAAAAAACAAATTGGATTCAACTGCCTTTAAACATAATCCTGTCAAAATAGGACAGTATTTTAATGTTTTATTTTCTACTATGTATCAGTGAAGAATCTGTCTGAATAATAAAAAAATAAAATCCCATAGCTATTAAATCTAAGTAATGAGAACCTCAATGATGGAGAAAAGTGGAATCAGACATATTTTCTGAAAGCTAACAAGTGACTAAAGAATGTTTCTGTAAATATGATACATGAGTTTGTAAATTTAAGAGCAATGTTCATCCTTAGAGTGGAGTCTGCTAAGTCAAATTTATTAGGGCTTGATATAAGATAATCATATAAATTTCAAAGGAAAATGACATTAAACTTAAAGAAATGAGGTCAATGGACATCATTAATGATAATGAAAATTTTGAGAAGTAAGACAACAACTCCTAGATCATACATAGATTAAGGATTGCTCGCTACTATTTTAAACTTCACATATGCATAATTAAGCTTGAACAGTAAGACTGTACTGAAACATATATTTTGCTAGTGGATATACTCTTGGCATAATCTGGATTTCTGCTTTAGCACTTAATATTAGAAGAGTTTTTTTTTTTAATTTTCATGATTTGAATGGACAGGTATGAAGAATTGTGAGTGATGTGATAATTTCCATATCAAATCACAGTTCCCATTGATCCCATTTAATTTATAGAAACATGTTCCCAGGCTGAGAATTGTCAGCTTCCATGAATTACATTGACATTCATATCAAAGACTATTTTTTATAAGCTTTGTTCTTAGTATGGTCTTTTAGACATTTTTGGCCACCTTCAAAAAATAGAATAACCAAAAGATAAAATCTATTCAAAGACATGTATGAATATAGTAAAACTGACCTAGTAAATTTTATATAGAGTTAATTCCTCTTGTACTTTACATGACCACTTTGCTTTCATAGTGATTTTCACAGTTTCCAAGGCCTATTCATATTTAGGTTACCCATCAGCTACATCATTTCTGCATTTTTTATGTATTCAGCTGAGCTCACTAGCTCAAAGAACTGCAAGAATATTTGTGTGAACTGAATTCATCACTTCATTCGCACCAAGTATCTCCGTGTTGAGAGTCAAATATCATTGCCTCTTAAAAATCAAAACCAATTCTACAAATTCCCTCATAAATCTTTATTAGAATGTAGGTAAATTTTATTCAAGTAGCCATTAAACAATTTTCAGATAGCCATCCAATGATGGTAATGAACCCTACAGGAGATCTTAAAAGGTCACTGAATTTTTGTAGCACCTTTGAAATTTTGGTTTAGCCTAAGGAAAACAAGATGGGGAAACTTGAATTAACTGATTCAATATTTTTAATCCCAAACTACCCTAAGTGAATATACTCCCACAGAGACTGACCAAATAAATATAAATATATGTGTGTATAAATATATACATATATAAACTGCAAATATATTTTTCATAAATCTGGAAAATGTTTACATATTGCAAACTACATACAAGAGATCAAAGTTTTGATTCTCTAACTGAGTTTTTTGAGGCTTCCTTACATCATATGCCTAATTCTAAAACAGTATTTTCCCCATGAAAGTAGGAGAAGCAACTAAAATATTATCATCTGTATAAAGAAATAACAGTCTCAACAAATGTTAGGACATGAAATTGTACATGATGTTCCATAACAAGGAGTTTTCAAATTAATCTCTGTAGAAAAAAACTAATATGCAAACGAAGAATAAAAATATGTACATGAATCATTGATATTTTGTTACATAATCTGTTAACAAAACTTCTGTCTGTTTAGAAAAGAATATTATTTGATAGTTAATTGCTAGTGGAATATAAATTTCCTTTACTTCTGCATCATCACTTGAAAGTATAACCCATATCCTACAAGATAGACACTTTTCTTTAATTCCCTTAATAGTGACTGGCTACTTCTTTATAAAACAAGCATTTCAAGTTATATTAAGTATTTTCCCCTCATAAGTTTTCCTGTTTCTCACATAATTGTTTAGCTGTTTATCTACATAGTCATAGAAATGGATACCTGGGACTTGGCAGGTAGAAATAGACATAACCACAAAGAACCTCAGGTGCTATGAGAATTCTGTAAAGTGGAATTCTATAATATGTTCCTCTCCATTTAATAGTTACTCTCTACTATTACTACAGATTTTATTAATGTGCTTCGATTACTAAAAAAGAAAAATGCTTATTAGACATCAAATTATCATTATAAGCAGGCTCTTGATTAGTATTCATTGAACATCCGTGTGCCAGAGATGAAGACCTGGCACTTTATATGTCAACACCTAGCTGCCTTTTCAAATATCCATTATCTTTTCCATTGAACAGATTAGAACTGTACTGTAGTCTCAAAAATAAATGCAGTTTCTTAAGGATGTCCAATTAGCAGGTCTATTTAATTCTGGTTGATTCTTTAAGGTCTGGTTCATGCCAGGAACCAATGTTCATTTCATTCTGCCACACTGCTCCCAATTTTCACCTAAGTCTTGAGTAATAATATCGCTACTTAGGTTGACAGTACAGCATCCATCTACCTTGGAGAGAAATGTGACTCTGCCAATGAGGGGTGGCAGTGCTGCTGTGTGCCTCAGAAACTGAGAAACATTGTGTCCTGGAGTGCCTAATAATTTAAAATATTCAGTTGTGAAATGTGTATGTGTGTGTGTGTTTGTGAATAGGGAGAAAGTGAGAAGGAAACAGAGAGGGACATTATATTGAGTGACACCATCTCTTAATCAATTCTCATTTCTCTTCATTTAAAAATGCCATGTCTTTCATATTAGTCTCTAACTGCAACCACTCAATCCACAACACACTGTGTGAGAAATAGAAAAGCATGGCCCAAAGGAATGGACGTCTTTGATCATGTTTGATGTACCCATTATCACCATCATTAGTCTCAAGTCAATGGGTAATCAAAACGTGAAAAGGCCGTCAGATCAAGAGGGCCAGAAATATTTTCATAATTCAGGAACATCTTCACTATCGAGAAGCACCAGGTAATGGGTTTCCTGAAGGCTCAGGTTTTAGGAATAGATTACGGCTATTCTCCGCTTGAGCAACAGGTTCTCCACACTCCTGCGAATCTCATCAGGTAAAATTCATCACCCACAGGTTAATTCCAGAAGTCCTTAAGTAGACATTTAAGATTGCTCATGAGCCTGCCCTCGCTAGTAACACTCCAGCTGTACTGAATTAAGTACTGTTCTTAAAAAACACAGTGTTCTTTCATCCTAGAATATGTTTGTTTGTGTGATTCTCTCAGTCTGAAATGTCTCCCATTATCTACTCCTTTCATCAACTCTGATTATCCAATTCACCAACCTGAACTCATCCTTCAAGTGCTAACTCAGATGTGAACCGAGCCTACTTTCCTACTATAAACTATATGTTTCATGGAGGTACCACCAAATATGTGTGCTCAGTACAGGTACTTAGATGGCATTCAAAAAATATTTGGAAATAAATGAATTATTAGTGTTTTCATTTGGGATTTAAATAATTTTACTTACAAAATATATAATTCTAGTTTTCTTACAATGAATATAATTGGTACCCCAAGGAAAGCATTGCTCCTATTCTCCAAATGTAGACTACAATAATATGAACTCTCAATTGCATGGTTTTGAACATGCTGTCCTAAGAATCTGCGTATTTCCCTATAACTTAATTCTGATGATCTCCCTTCTGCTTCTGAGTCCTAGCTCAGTATTTCCATTACTGCCACTTCAAGTTCTCACCAACACATGTACCCACAAGCAAGCAGAATTTCACAAAAGTTCCACAAAGACATTAGGAAAAGGGTTTTATTGCATCTCCCTAAATAAATACTAAAATTTGTTAACTAAGAAAGTGAAGGTTTTTTTGTGCTAGCCTTTCTCACATGAAAAAGCCCCTTATTGTTTCCTTTACTGCTCTCCTTGTTTGATCCCCCTTCTGGAATTTTGAATTACTGACTCCTCTACAAGACAAAGACATCCGTTTCTCTCTGGCTTGTATTATCAAGCTTATATATGTGAACCCATCTGACTATTCAAAACAACAGTGGCCTTTTACAATTATCTGTATTATTATAAGTAATATGTTCTTTTTAATATATAATTCATTTTATTAGGTATTTCAATGTTATCTAGTTTACCTCTATTTTTTGTTCCTTGTTACTGCCTCATCTACCGAGTTTAAATCTGAAACACCTGTTCTAGCAGCAAATGTCCTATCTTAATTTTTTGTTTACTACTCTCCTTAGCTGGCAACCAGTTCAAACTATCTGCAAAATAAAACAAAAGCCATAGAAAGAGAGCCTATGGAGTTCTAAGTATACTGTATGTTTTAAATCACTCAGGGATATCTCACACACATACATACACACCCATATTTATTTCTCGGGGTCCTTGTTATAAATGATGAGCCATTTTCATGATATTATATGAATACTATCTAGAATTACAGCCAGACTATCCTGTTAGCTTAGCAAATAAAATGTGCATATGGTGAAATTATAAAGCAATGACTTTACATAATTTCATACTTATAAACAATATCATATTTGCAAAATTAAAATAATTATAGTAACAGAAGAAAGAATTCAGTCCATAGATACTTCTTCAAATTTAGCTATTCTCTCTACTCTGTGACTGAAAGATTATCTCATCTCTTCTGTTGTCTAGGAAAAACTTTGGCTTCTCATACTAATCTAAAAATTGACTATGCAGTAATTCTAATAAGAATATGACAAATTATGAAACAATTAGAGTCACTTCAGAACACTATGCATTCAGGGAGACTAGTCATTAAAAGGGCCTGTCGGACAAGAAAAGTCTTTAATTGACTGCTTCCCAAATTGTACAGTACATAAAATCATTTAGGGAGCTTGATACAATACACATGCCCCCAGGCTTGCGGGCTAGTTATTCCAATTCAGGCAGGCTGAATTGGGGATCAGTAACCAGCATTTTCACAAGCAAAATGGGAAATTTGAGTAGATGGTTGGCAGAACACATTGGAAAACATGATCTTAGTGGGTGTGGTTGTCTAAAGTGAGCCATCAGAATGTGTCTGGGCTTTCAAGGTGAGGAGCAATGGTGTGCTGGAAATGGTTAACAACCAGCTCTCTGAGGAAAGAAAAAGTCACCTGGGTTACAACATCAGGTGATTTCCATAGTGTAAATACTCCCACCATAGATGAGTTCAAGCTTCCCAGATTACAACACTGGATGTGGAGTTGGTAAGAAATATACGGGTTTAGCTCCAGTGAGCCAGTGTGAATCAGCTCCAGCACACATATGGTGGGGGGATACTCAGGTCTCTTCCCTAGAGATACTTAAATGGAAAAGGAACACTCGCAGAACCTTCTGAAAAAAGGTTGCAAAGTTGTTGCAAAAGTCACCAATGGCTGGGCAGAGAATGACTGATATACATAAGCGATGGTTGAAAAAGCATTTCTAGTAATGTCAGCAAACCTGACTTTATTACTCTTTTTGTCTTCCAC
This sequence comes from Dasypus novemcinctus, assembly GCF_030445035.2. Classification (NCBI taxonomy): domain Eukaryota; kingdom Metazoa; phylum Chordata; class Mammalia; order Cingulata; family Dasypodidae; genus Dasypus; species Dasypus novemcinctus. The sequence continues at coordinate 40,633,753 of NC_080697.1, forward strand.
TTTCCTTTAATGATTGATTGATTGATTTTGGTCACCAGATATGGGGTTATAATTCTGGAGTGCTTCCTTGGATTTTCTGCTCCTTATTAGGTAAGAGTTTTGGGGTTACTTGTCTCAAGCACTATTTCAATTTGGTGTCTGAAATTTTTCTGCAACTTATACATAGGCTAAAGAGATTGTCAGGTGTCTTTCAGTATAATACTGAATTTGGATTTATTGATTTGGCTATTGTACAATTCTGGAGGTACAGAGGAAAATATGTAGGTTTTTATCCAATAAAGAAACAAATAATTTCTCTTTGGTGGAACAAATATCCCCAAAACTTAAGATTTATTGCCTCTCTCTTTCTCCTGAGCAGACTATCTTACTCTCACTTTATTTCACTTTGCTGTTTTTCCTTCTGTTTTAGGTTTTCAGCATATCTGCCATAGCTCCTCTTTATTCAGTAGAATTTACTCCCTAGGATTTCCTATCTGCCTACTAGGGACTGTGCTGGAACTGAAGATGCAACGATAAATAAAATATGACCTTTGTCATAAGGGAATTCATATGTTAAAAAGCTGGGAAGTGGATATGTTTCAACCAGTTGGGCCCCTGCCTACCACACAGGAGGTCCCAGTGCCTCCTAAAGAAGATGAGCTAGATGCTGCACCCGCTGCAACAAGCAGATGCTAAATGAGCAGATGCCACAGCCCATGGGGAACATAAGTGGCTCAGGCCGTTAGGCATTTGCCTCCCATGCGGAAGTTCCGGGAACCCAAGCAAACAATGAACAGAACCATCTGGGGGAGGGGGGAGGGGATTTTTTTTTAAAATTAAAGTAAATAAATACATCTTTTTAAAAAAATCAAGGGCATATGTAAAGTTGTTACTTTTAGGGGACATATTAGATTATGATATCCATTCATGGGAATCAAGTCAGTCAAAAACAGGCCAGTTGTTCCAAACTTTAGTAAGGAGGAAAATCCAGGAACTTAAACATAATTGAATACAATACCTAGGAGACTCTATAGTGGATTAGGAGCTCTTATTTTAGAGTTAAAATATAGAGATGCATCTATCCAAAATCTGGCACATAATTGGCATTCAATAAAATTTAATTGGAAAATTGAATTCCTATTTGACCAGTCAAATTAAGATGTAAAAAACTTAATTTCTGTTATTATATTGTTATTCAATGTTTACAAAGTTAATATCTTATATTGTAGGCCCAAAGTAGGTGCACTTTTGTGACACTTTTTGTGGAGAGGAAAGTTGGAGAAAAAATTGGTATTCACCTGTGGAAGTTAGACTATTGGCCTGCTGCCTAGCGTAAGGTGGTTATGCCCATGTGTCCGCTGAATGAAACAGACTCCTCTTCCAATATATTACTTAAGTGATTTGAGGAATGCTTTGTTATTCCTAACATAATTCTTTGAAAGCTGAGAAAAGGGACATACTAAATAATTACATAGGCTCTGTGAATATATACTTGCACATGCATATTCACTCTATGCATGTGAAATATCTTTTTCTATTTCTTAATAGAAATAGAATAATCACACATACATAGACTACCATAATTTTGTTAATGCATGTGTTTGTCATTCAAAATCAAGCTAAACATATATAATACTCTGCTAAAGGAAGGATCTCATTTGTGAACAGTACAAGTTGGGCGTATTGTATACTGTGGAACAGAGACCCTTTGGATGAAGACAAATGCCACTCATTAAGAAATCTGGATCACCTGGAATATGCTGGTTAGAAAGGAAAAACATGCACCCTCATGGTGCGCTAACCTCTGAACCTCCTACAATACAGAACTCGCAATTTCTCATAAAGTGACCTGACTTTCTTCCTCCTTTCTAAATACACATTTCATCTGCTCTTGAAGTTACATTTAAGGTGGCTACTTGATTTGCAGTAACTTCTCATCTGTCTCCTCATTGTTATTATAGCAATGTTCTATGACATACCACCAGGTTTTTTTGCATATTAATTCAAGACTTTCACTAATATCCTCATTCAATACAAAAGGTTTGCTCACAATATGGCATGTACATTACTATTGCTAAATGATAGAGAAAGCACATAATTAAGTTATGAAACATGGAAATCAAGATAATTATGATGGCAGCTAAGGAGTCCTTATGCCTTATGCCCCAGGAAAAAGAGCTTCAAAATCTAAGTAGCTTAACAAAAGAACAGAATTTTTTTTTAAGTTAATGTTCCTTGAGGGATCAGGCTCCTCTCCAGGGCAGTTGTCCCCTATTCAGTGGCTAGTGACCCAGGACATTTTGATCCTTTGGCTCTGTCATCCATCATCTCAACACATCATCAAGGCAAAAGGAGAGAAGGAGACTGGAGAATCATCCTGGCCCTTTGATGCCTTGGCTGCCAATGGTACATGGTACTCCCACCCAAAGCCTATCAGCCATAATTGATTTCATGGTCCCTCCTCACTGCACAGAAGCAGGAAAATGGAAGCCTCCAGTATGACCAGAAAGAGAAGAAAGCCACGAATGGCTGAGCTCTAAGGGGTCTGCTACTGAAACCTCTTTTATGTGTAGCTTAAATTTCCCCCTTGTGTCTATAGTGCAAACTTCTCCCAAATTGCTCTTCAAGGTGGACCCATCAATCACTTTGGTTATGTATCTAATCACAGTCAGTGATACAAGTTAAGAGGCTTTTACTAACATCCTATTTAGTTCAATATTGTCTGATTTTTTGTTTGCTCCTTTCATGTATTTCACTAATATAGCATAAACTATCCCACTTCCCTAAAATGATATCTGTTTTATATTTTCCCCAAGATCCAGTGGACCTGATCTGATCTGACTTCATTAATTTAACTGCTTTAAACAAAAACTAATTTCGATGCCTTTTCCTCCTTCTAGAAGGATATTTTTCTTCATATCATTTGCCTATTTGATATTTTCCTGTTGGAAAGGAATTTAGAAAGTGAGAATCTGGTTCAGAAGTGTCTTCTGCAAATGCCAGTTTATTGGCTCTCTTTCCATTGCAGTAAGAGTAAAGAAATTTAAAAAGGAGGTGTGTACACCTTTGTAAGACAACTGAGAGAAGGATGTCATCTGATGAGCTATTTCAACAATATTTTATATGATAGATTATGGAAAAATGATGAGGCAGAATGGAGACTGCCAAGGCCTAGAGGAGGTAAAGGGGAGGGCATTAGAGGAGCTCATCACGTCCTCCTACCAGGATCTACAACCAGGAGGTCTTAGTTTCAGAGATGGCCTTTTGTATGGCAGATGTGAATGAGAAATGGGACTAAAAATAGGTGTGGAGTAATGATAGAAGCAACTTAGGTGGAAAGGGACAGAGTCAGTACAAATTTCCAGAGGCTTAGGACCTCCCAAACTTCCATAGGCAGAAAACATATAAATCCTCAAGGGCAAAAACAGGTTTCATTTATGGAAAAGGAAGGATAACTCAGAGGGCATGATCATGTTTGCAGCAGATAGAAGAAATAACACTAGTCAACTATTTCCAGACAACAAACTGAGTTCTAATCAGGGAACCGAACCTGTGTCCAGGTGGAGTTCAGGTGTGTAACAGAAAAGTCATTCCCATGTATCTCCCACTCTCCCCTTTTTAAATGGAAGACCATATATTGGTTTTCCTATGCCACACCATGGGATACTGGTAAGGAAAGGACAAATAACTTGTCTTGTTAGGTCTCAGATCAAGAGAAATTCTATCTATAGAAATGTATATATGGAGAGACAGAGAGGGAGAGATCGCACTGCACTTCCTAAGCCTCATCTGCAGTTCAACCTAATTTAGAGAATAAGATCCTGGACCTCAAGCCTGGACATGAGTCTGATATTATACTGTATTAACATTGAGGAGTTTGGGTACGGATGTGATAAATTTTGCATGTGGAAAGGATGTGATTGTCTTAGACAGAGGATAGTCTCTTATTGATTGTGTTTTTAAAAAAATGATCACAGCAATATTTCTAGTACTTAGATCTTCAGAAATTGTCATACTTCCCACCAGTCCATTTTCCTTCTATTTGAATGTGTGCAATAATGATGCTGGATGACTTCTGAAGCAAGATCACAGAAGGCTTTCCCTGATTCACTTGTTTGCTATCTCATGCTTTCTCTCTCATTCTATCTTTCTCAGGAATGTACCTTTGGATTCTTGGTCTACTTTCTAAAATTTCTGTCTAATATGAACTGAATACACTAGAGAGAGCACAGAGAGAGAGAGAGAGGAGCTCAGAGACCCCCAGCTGTTCTAGCACCTGTCTGTCTGAGTTTTCTCAGCATAGGCACCAACTATGTGAGTGAGATGATTTCATACCCAAAATTTAGTCACCCAACTCAAAGCCAAACAGATCATTTCTGCATCAAGATTTGGAAACAAAATCAATATTACTGTTGTCTTATACTGCTAAGTTTTGGAGTGATTCACCATGTATTCATAGTAATTAGAACAAACTTTTATACATCCCTTTTCAGGACATTACATTAAAATGTACTGTAAATTAGAAAAAAGGTAAATATAAATAAAGAAAACTACATATGGGACATAGGAAATGTAGGAACTCACATAAATGTCCAATGAGTGGAAATCTAAAATAGATCATATTCCAGCGAGTTGAGAGAGAAATCAATTTGCATTAGAAAAGCCAGGATGCTTCAAGATGAATGTCCTGAATAAGGAAGAATAGAATTAATTCCAAGCAATATAAAGAATGTTTAAGAATTGCATGATAAGTCTATAAAGTTGTCCTAAGATATTATATATTATATTAATGGATTAATTAGTATTAAACCATCCTTGCATTGCTGGAATGAACATTGTTTATCATGTCTTATTATTTTCTAATGTGATATTAAATATGTTTTGCCAATATTTTATTTAGTATTTTTCCTTTGATATACATAATAGAGGACATTCTATAGACTGTGTTTGTGTATATATGTGTATGCAGTCTTTACAGCGCTTAGGTATCAGTGTTGTAACATTACTTGTAAGTTTTATTTTCAGTATTTCCAGGAAAGTGTAAGTAGCTTTGAAATTTTCTGGTTTTTGACATTTTGGTAAAATGCCTTTGTGTGGACATCTGGGCCTGAGGTTTTTGTGTGTGTTTATCATGGAGATAGCTATTTCTTTGATTACTTCTCCAATTTTTTCTATTTAAATATAACTGATAAAATTTTACCTCAATTTATGTAGATTTCAAGAAATTTCAATTCCTAAGGAATTTATACGTTTCATGTAGATTTTAAAATTTGCTTGCACAGAGTTGTAAAATATAGTACCATTTTAAAGAAATTCTTCCACTTAATTTGTCATTTTAAATTTACTCAAGTTGTTAAATAGAATTATTTAAATGTTCAGTGAAGGAACATTTGTTTTTTGATCAGGTTATTCACTTTCATTTTGTTGCAATGTTATAAAAGAATAAACTTTGCCTCATTTCTACTTCCTGAAGTTATTGAGATTTTCTTTTAGGTCTGAAAAAAATGTCATTTTTGATCGATCTTGGAACAGTTGAAAGAAAGTTAAATTCTTTATTATTGGAATATGAAGTTTATTGCGGTCACCCCTCGGGCTGAAGTGTGGTTTGCTGGCCTGGCAGGGGAGCGGCCGCGGTAGGCCTAATTCCGCTGCCCCCATAATAGGGTGGCTGATCGGACTCACTGCCACCCCTGAAGGAAGCTCGGCATGGGCGCAGAGTGCCCTCGGGTCTCCCCTTCTCGGCAGCCATGCTTCCGCGGCCGCCCCTCCTCCCAGATGGCACCACCCAATGCCTTGTGGGGCGGCACCCTTCTTCTTCCTTCTCCCTGCGCAGGCGCAGGGCGGAAAATTCCAGTCTGCCCTTTTCCCCTCCCCCAACAGCAGCAACAGCCAGGTGTGGGCGGAAAAATCCAGCCCGCCCTTTTCCCCTCCCCCGACAGCAGCAACAGCCAGGTGTGGGCGGAAAAATCCAGCCCGCCCTTTTCCCCTCCCCCGACAGCAGCAACAGCCAGGCGTGGGCGGAAAAATCCAGTCTGCCCTCCACCCCAGCAACAGCAGCCACCAATCCCTAAACCCTGCCCCTTCCCCCAGCAACAGCGACAGCCAATCCCTAACCACCACCCCTCCCCCATCCAGTACCGCCCACTGACCTTTCGCCGGCAACCAATCAGAACAGGGCGTGGCTTCGACCAATCAGCCTTCCCCAGCCCCTATAAAACTGTTGCCTCTCCCTCAGTAAAGTGGACTTGCGTGTTTACCTTGTCTCCGCGGTAGTTCTTCTGCCGTGCGCCCTCCAGTCCTGAGAGCCCCCGACAAGGGCCTGGCCTCCCTTGTCCCCAGTTCGTCGCCTGCTTCTCCGGGCGACCCCTTCGTCGCCGGCTTCGCCGGGCGACCCCGTCAGCCGAACCGCGCAACCCCTTGTGAGACCGATCCCTCGTCTGCTGCCGGACCGACCCCTCGTCCCAGGTGGAACCGACCCCTCGTCCCAAGCGGGACCGACCCCTCGTCCAGAGCTGGACCGACCCCTCGTCCGCAGCCAGACCCCACCTCTACCGACCGAGCAAGCCGCCGCAGCTGGCGCCCAACGTGGGGCAAAGCAACCCCACCACAGCACAACGTGGGGCAAGGCAACTCCACCACAGCCTCACTCCATAACCTGGCGCCCCCCCCCCCTTCTCACCATGGGACTTCTCTCGTGCAACATTGCTGCTACCTGAGCCTTGGCTACCTCATATGATCCACGGCGGTCTGGGAGAATCGCTGGATGGCTTTCTCCTTCCATGTCGGGGGCTTATACCGACCCGCTATGATTAAGAGGAGCCTTGGATTTCTCGGGAGCGTGCGCTTGCACGTCTGAAGTAATCCCACCACAGCCCTACGCCCTCCTCTCTTCTCACCTTGGGACTTCTCTCGTGCAACATTGCTGCTACCTGAGCCTTGGCTACCTCATACGATCCACGGCGGTCTGGGAGAATCGCTGGATGGCTTTCTCCTTCCATGTCGGGGGCTTATACCGACCCGCTATGATTAAGAGGAGCCTTGGATTTCTCGGGAGCACGCGCTTGCACGTCTGAAGTAACCCTACCATAGCCCTACGCTCTCCTCTCTTCTCACCCCTATCTTTTCACTCTGCATTGCTGCTCCTGAACCTTGGTGACCTCATATGATCCACGGCGGTCTGGGAGAATCGCTGGATGGCTTTCTCCTTCCATGTCGGGGGCTTATACCGACCCGCTATGATTAAGAGGCGCCAATAAAACTCTCAGGAGCACGTGCCTGAGCACCTCCACCCCTGCCTTCACCTCTGCCTCCTCCCTTCTGCGCTTGCTCCCCTTTGCCTTGCTCCACTGCTCGTCGTCCCGCCCTCCCCTCGTCGGGGCCTTCTCTTGGCCCGCGACCACCGTCAGAGCCCCACCGGCTCCGACCCCTCGTCTCACCGCGCACCTCGGCTCCCATCGCCGCGCTCTCAAGGTAAGGGCCCCTTTTCTTATCGGCTCCAAAAGGCCATTAGCAATGGGTAACATCCTATCTGCTAAGCAAGCCCCACAAGTTCGGGCCCTCGCCGGTCTCCTAGACACTCACCGGTGTAAGATCTCTTTCAAACAGCTTATAATCTATGATATGCTATATAAAAAAGGATTTAAAAGCAGCTATACCAAGAAAGTAAGAGTTATGAGTCAACTGTAAATAAATTATATATTTCTGTTAATGTGTTGTAATTGTTCTGTGTTTGTCTGTCTGTTCGTTCAATGTCAACATATATTGTGATACCTCCGGATGGTAAATATAAATTACTAGAAATCTTTAAAAGAGCTCTATTCAAATGGCCAAAAATTAAATAAGCGCTTATATTAATACTTAAGCTTATTATATTAATATATAAGTTTAAATGTTAATAAGATATCTACAATTTAAAAAAAAATTGTAAGTCTTAATTAACAAAATTAACTATACGTCTTCATAAAAAGTTGTTCTTGCCTAGATTAAAATGAATAACTTATTTTTCTTCACAGGATAATATAAAGAATGTAAAACTTATATGAATATTAAAAAGGTTAAAAGTTTGTAAAAATGCTAACGGAAATGTAATAAGTTTTGCAAAAAGACGTATTTTGTCCTAAAGTAAGATGGCTAATTTTTCATAAACTCTTGAAATTTAAATTGCATGCGGCAAGTGTAAAAGGTATTGTGATAACTTTACGTAAGGGAATGTGTTCTGTAAAGATAAAATTTATCTTCAATAGTTTACATTAAGGTATTAAATGGCTAATTCCAAAAGGTCATTCTTAAATATATATATATAAAACTAAATTGATGATAATAATAATAAAAGGTAATTTTATAACAGGAAAGATTAACAGCAACCAAGCTCCCCTGCCAACTTGCTTTTAGGAAACGGTTTCTAATATTGCATGCTACTAAGTATTTAAAGAAAAGTTATTCTTAAGGAAACAGAGGATGATTTTGTCTTTGCAGCCATTGTCTACTTAGCAACACCCCTCGCTATCGGCCTAGCCACTGTTGCGCCGGACGATTGAAACCTTAAACAAAGACTCCTCCTCACTGTCATCTTCCTATCTATCGTTACTATACTTACTGCCCTCATTCTCCTTCGTTTATAAAGCAGTCTCCTACAAACCACAAAGCTTCTGTCTTAAACATACCATTCTCAACCCTATCCTCTAAATGATCTTCTCACTTCCCCCACAGCCTTTAATACTCTATTTCTTTCTCATAACCTTTGCTTTCTTGATAATATTTTCCGCCATCTGTCTAGCCACTACCACCCCAGAAGATTGTAACCACGGCCCCCCATGCCGCCATCGCTCTCAAGCAGCTCCAGCCCCGCGAAACGGCCCGCAACCTGCTTTCCCCGGCCTGCGGCCTGCTTTCTAGCATCTAATAATGTTTCTGCTTTTGCCTCCCCATACTTCTGCGGAGCTTCCTCCTGTCTTAACCTCACTCCTCTTCTCAGCCATCCAAAGCGTCCCTTCTCGTCCCCCGCCCCCCTCCTTTTTTGCTTGAACCCCCATTACATTGCAGATTGGGCCGCCCCATGTCGGCCCGCCCCATTAACATCGGCCTCTCTCGCACCCGTGAAGACCTTGGCCTTCTTGTCCTCGCCTACGTCTCCACCACTCCCGACGCTGCCGCCACCACCGTCGCTGGTGCCCTGACGCAACTTGTCCTCACCACTGCAATCCTCCAGACCATCACATAGTCTACCTCTGCCGCTCTTCGCCACCAAGAAGAGATCAACCACCTGTAACGCACTATCATCCTGGACTTTTAACAGCACATGGACCTTATAGCCACCGAGATAAATGAGAATTGGACATTGGCCACCCTTGCTTGCAACGGCAAGATACTGCCCCCCAAATTGTACATTTGTATCCCCGTCATACTCACCTCCCTCTTCAGCCCCGCTTCCCTCATTGCTTACTGCCTCTTGGGCCTCAGCTACTTGTTGCTGCTGCCATCCTGGCCCTTATTTGAAAAGAAGGGGGAAATGCGGTCACCCCTCGGGCTGAAGTGTGGTTTGCTGGCCTGGCAGGGGAGCGGCCGCGGTAGGCCTAATTCCGCTGCCCCCATAATAGGGTGGCTGGTCGGACTCACTGCCACCCCTGAAGGAAGCTCGGCATGGGCGCAGAGTGCCCTCGGGTCTCCCCTTCTCGGCAGCCATGCTTCCGCGGCCGCCCCTCCTCCCAGATGGCACCACCCAATGCCTTGTGGGGCGGCACCCTTCTTCTTCCTTCTCCCTGCGCAGGCGCAGGGCGGAAAATTCCAGTCTGCCCTTTTCCCCTCCCCCAACAGCAGCAACAGCCAGGTGTGGGCGGAAAAATCCAGCCCGCCCTTTTCCCCTCCCCTGACAGCAGCAACAGCCAGGTGTGGGCGGAAAAATCCAGCCCGCCCTTTTCCCCTCCCCCGACAGCAGCAACAGCCAGGCGTGGGCGGAAAAATCCAGTCTGCCCTCCACCCCAGCAACAGCAGCCACCAATCCCTAAACCCTGCCCCTTCCCCCAGCAACAGCGACAGCCAATCCCTAACCACCACCCCTCCCCCATCCAGTACCGCCCACTGACCTTTCGCCGGCAACCAATCAGAACAGGGCGTGGCTTCGACCAATCAGCCTTCCCCAGCCCCTATAAAACTGTTGCCTCTCCCTCAGTAAAGTGGACTTGCGTGTTTACCTTGTCTCCGCGGTAGTTCTTCTGCCGTGCGCCCTCCAGTCCTGAGAGCCCCCGACAAGGGCCTGGCCTCCCTTGTCCCCAGTTCGTCGCCTGCTTCTCCGGGCGACCCCTTCGTCGCCGGCTTCGCCGGGCGACCCCGTCAGCCGAACCGCGCAACCCCTTGTGAGACCGATCCCTCGTCTGCTGCCGGACCGACCCCTCGTCCCAGGTGGAACCGACCCCTCGTCCCAAGCGGGACCGACCCCTCGTCCAGAGCTGGACCGACCCCTCGTCCGCAGCCAGACCCCACCTCTACCGACCGAGCAAGCCGCCGCAGTTTATATTTCCATATATTTCACTTTTTTATTACTTTTTTAAGAATCCCTTGTCCTCACATGTTTATTTCCTTCCTTCTACACTATCCAAGACAAATGGTGAGTTTTTCTCTTATGAGGATAGTTGTTGGGATACTGTTAGTTCACAGATATCCCTATTTATTGTATCTTCATTGCATCATGATACAATGCGGATTTAACTAATTTAAAGTGAAACATGTTTACTTTGGATTTTTGTCCTGATTTCTACCTTGGCAGACATCGCAAGTGCAGTACATGCTTTTTGTTGCTGATGTTGTTGACATTTGATAAGTACTCGTTTGTTCAAATCATTGCTGATTGGTCTCACAGGTTCTTAATCACTTTCTGGTAAATATACTCTGCGATGTCATATTTGCTGAGTGTCTCTCACTACAAGGTCTTTATTTAAAATTTTTGCTACCTTTTTAAACAGTATAATTTAGGCAAATGACATGCAGAAAACCATGCATATTTAAACTGTAAAATTTGGTAAGTGTTGACATATTTATACACCAGTGAAATAATCACCACAATAGAGATAGTGAATGTATCTATCATCCCTATTCCCCTTGGCAGTGGCTTCTCCCAGCCCCTGTCTCCATCCTCAAACAACTGATTTGCCTTATGCTATTATAGGTTAGTTTATATTTACAAGGAATGTATATAAATATCTTCCTTCATTCAGCATAGTTTGAGATTCATCCATGTTGTTGCATGTATTAATAACTCATTTCTTTTTATTGCTGAATAGTTTTATTCAGCAATAAAATAGTTTTATTCAGCAATAAAAAGAATAAATTACTATTTGCTTATTTATTTACCTTTTGATGGGCATCTAGGTGCTCTCCAATTTGGGACTATTACAAATAAAGCTGTATGTACATTGATGTACAAGTTTTGGGTGGTTACATGCTTTCATTTATCTTGGGTGAAAACATGGAATGGAATTGGATAAAAAACATTTTAGGTATATGTTTAAATATTTATGAAAATGTCAAAAAATTTTCCTAATGATCATACCATTTTGCATTTCTACTGCACTATGTAACGGTTGTTTGGCAACTTGCCAGCACCAGTACTTGGTACTGACTTTTTTTTCTAGTGTTAGCCTTTCTAACAGATGTATAGTTTTACTACATTGTGTTTTTTGTTTGTCTTTTCCTAAGGACTAATGATGATAGACATCTTTTCATATACGTATTAATAATCTGTTTTTTGGTGATGTATATGTTAAAATATTTTGCCCAATTTTTTTACTAGCTCATTTGTTTTCTTATAGGAGTTCTCTAAATATTATCAATACAAATCCTGTGTTGGAGACATGTTATTTACAAACATATTCTTAGATTTTGATGAGGTCCACATCATGATACTGACTGAGAATAAATCCAAAAGGAAACCATGGCATCCAGAGATTAAAAATACACCTATCTTCTTGACAACATTTAGGTCCTGGAATCAGCTCTACCGAAAAAGTACCATGAAAGGTTGTTAGCCAAAAAGTATTTTTTTTTTCATACTACTTATCTTAGACAGGACTATATGAGCCACACTTCTTATAGTTATATGATTTATGAGTTTGAAACTAAATTCAGGATACTCATCTTCACTATGGTCTTGAAATTATACAGATAAGAAAACATGAGATACTGAGGTTATTCTAATATCAAGTTGTGAATCATAGGCAAATGTGCTCTTTGATCCTGGATAAAGAAGCCTGGGCTGGAGCTAGGGATACCAATGGATAATGCAATGTTGAGAAGTAATTTATATTAAGACACTATTTTTCAAAACAGGAGAATCCTCAAGAGATAGCAAATTATAAATAAGTTTTATTCTCAACAGTCATAGAGGCTTAATTTTCTTATATTCTTGCAAGCCAAGAGGGTATTGAGGCTGCAGCAAATTAGACCAATTCAAAAATATATCTTAGTTATACCTCCATAGACTTTATTCCATGAAAATGCAGCTATAATATTGGGACTTATGATAAAAGAGACCTTCAAAGCATTTCTAAAAGCTATTTGCTTCCAGAATTTTCAGGGATTTTGTACAAGTGCTTTTCCAGGATCTAGTTGAAGGGATTTTGAATCATAGTCCAAAGAAGTCAAATATGCATTAATGGGACCAGAGTTGTATATAACTCAAGTGGAGAGAAAGGAAAAGGAGGGGAAGAAATGCAATTTTGTGAGACGATTCAAGGCCCTTTCTTAGGGCTACTTATTTAAGAATCAAAATTACCCTAAAACAAGTATGTGGTAGGGTGAACAATCACTGGAATCCATGTGTCAAATCTTAGCCATATGGTAAGGAGATTAATGCCTTGCTTTTCTCTCCACCTGCAAGAACTACTACAGTTTGCTGGTCTATTGGAACATGGTTGTATAAGAACTTTGAGGCTCACAATCAAATAAGTTGAGGTCATGTTGGGGAAATCTACAGTTATTAAGTTATAACTATATATATATATATATATATATACACATATTTTGTGATTCTCAAAGAAGGCACATAATTTCTTGCCGTAGGTTAACCAAATTAGAATTGAAAAGAAAGAAGCTGAATCTCATTGTCAGCAAGGAGCAGAATTGAATAGAAAAGTTCAGAACCAAATGACCAAAAGAGTTGGAGAAATAGATTATTAAAGCACTCTTGATGGATGGAATCCTAGAAGGAAAAAAATAATAACAATAATCAAACATCTTAATTCAGAGATGAAAATTCCTCCCAACTCACCCATGCGGAAGTCTAGGGCCTGAGTTAAAGATTCCTCAAACAGTTGATTTTCAATATGGCAGAATAGATATTAGATAAGACTACAGTGGTTGTAGCACCTACCTCATCAGTTTTCAGAATGGGTATGGTAAGAGATGGATCTAAACTCACATTTTTTGTAGCCACAAAAAGAGATAACAGTGGCTGCTTGCTCACATGCTGTGTTCTCCTCAACTCCATTTCTCCAGTCCTAACACACGATCAAGGAAGGAGATGAGATTAAATATTAATGTTGAAAGTTTTTCTCACTAGTTAAATCTCCAATTCCTAAGCTCACAGGTGTATAATGCGACTTTGAACCAGTCAGGATCTATCTGCCAGCACTTCCAGAGATACATAAGTGAAACTGTCACATATTCATTAGAAAGAGGAGAAGTTATTAGATTATAAATAGAGGGCATTTCAAGATGATATCATAAAGTCATTGTGAATAATACATGCAGGGAGCAAAATCAGCAAGGAAAATATTTACTCTCCTCTTGTTCAGAAAAGAAAGTTGGGCTTTTCCCATTCAATGTCTTCCTTTTATTCAAGAGCCATTTTCTTATTTTGTTTTGTTTTGTTTTGCTTTTGGTTTCAATCTGGGTTGTTTTTCTTCTTAGACTACTCATTTGGGTTTTCGTGATATAGACCCTGGACTGAGGAGAAAGAAAGAGTAATAGAGATGAAGAAGCAAAGGGAGAGCTTTTAAGGTATAATGAATTTAGCTAAGGGAAAAGAAGACAAGGAGCTAGAGAAACTTAGGATGTGGCATAAATTGATAGGAGTAAATAAAAGTTTTACAAAGTATTGCTTATAGGCAATGTATCTTCTTCATGCTGTTCAGAAACTTAAAAAAAAGAATACGTTTTCATTGCTTTGTGCTATTTCTGTGACGGAGATCATGTTCTGTGGTTATAACTTTACTAATATTATTTGAAATAATAGTCCTTCCAGTTTATGGCAAGCTGTGATTTTGTCATATACTAAGACTTACTTCTGCATATTTTAAAAGTGATTTACCAAATGTACATGTTCACAGATTCTGGAAGATATTATATCTACAAAAAAATAACAGGGTGTTCTGGAAATTAACATATCAGAGAAAAAGTTCTTAGTCTTTGAAGAGTCAATGGTAAAAATTAATGAGCAGAAATAAAGCTATGGAAATCTCCTGGAATACCAAATGAAAAGGGAATAAAAACAAATAATTAGATGATATCAGAGAAAATATCGAGTTAGGGAATTAATAATATATATTTCAGAAAGAGAGAATAGAGCAAAAGGAGAGGTAAAAGATTCACAACAATGTAAGGGGTTGATGGTGGGGTGATTTGTGGGAATCCTGTATGGTATGCATGGTCGTTTTGTAACTCACAAATTTTCATAGCAAAATAAAAATTTTAAAAACTTTTAAAAATTCATGGATCATTTAAAATTTCAAATAATAAAAGAGATTTTTCTCACAGGAAAAAATTAAGGTGAGCCTTCAGTTTGAAAAAGCCCATGCCCTTACACATTTCCATCACATTTTGGAACACTAAAGGTAAAGAGAAATCCTAGTATCTTCCAGACAAGAATTAAATCATGTAAGAAGGATAGAAAGTCACTCTGTCATCAGACAGATTAACAGCCACCCTGAACTCTAGAAGAGGCCTAGGTCCACTGTTTTCAAAATGATTAGAATTGCATAAATTATCCTACTTCCTCAAGTCTCAGTTTCATCAGCTGTAAGATAGGGGAAATGGTCCTTACTGAGTTAGGGGTTTTAAATGACTTATTTAAATGCCTAACATATATTAGAGTTCAATAAATGTTAGTTAATAAAATTCTTATTTCTGTGCTTACTAGTAATAGTGAATCAAGAAACAAGTGGCAATACTAGAGTAATGCATTTATAACTATTATTGCTCAACCCCCCTTTAAAAAGTTAGGAGTGATACAATATCATATTCAAATTTCCATTTTGACATAAGCCTTTTAAAGAGCCATTCATGTTCTAGCCATTTTTTAAAACCAATGCTACAGATTATTCAAGGAATTACTGAAGATTATTATGGTTATTTAAGATTATCCTAATTAATATTTTATGCTTAGATATAAGCTTTTATAAAGATTCTGAGAAGAAATGAAGTTTCAAACTCTTTAATTGAGCTTATTGAGCCATAGCCTATCCATAAGTAATAAAACACTGCAATGGTTGGATATACCAGAATGTAGCTATTCTCATTTATATGAAAAGAAAGCCATTCTTGAGATCTTAAATGGGAAACCAACATGCTGGGAATGGGGCTAAGAGTTGGAAAAGGAAGAGAACGGAGACGTACCTTTGTTGAATTTAAGTGAATTGATTCTTTGGAGTAGTGATTGATTCAAGAGTAGTAATTACTACTTTTTGCCAGGTATTGTATTAGGAGTTTATACATAATATTTGAACTTATTCCCATAGTTATCCATTTAATAGACCAGTGCTGTTAAAAACATGTTATCATAGAAAGAATCTTGACTACAAAGTAGAATGACATGCATTTTTTTTTCTCTTTATTCTTTTTCTGCAACCCTTAGATGATATCAGGGTTCAGTATTTTTCATTTCAAAGAGAAGAAGCAAAATCAGGATTCTTTAAGCTGTACCTTTCTATGATTTCAGATTTCTAAGATCCTCTATGCCACTGGAATATTTCAGTGCAGTATCACTTGCACTTACCATTTGTCATTGTTAAAATTAAGGCTGTTCATGAAGGTAGCATTCGTTTCCAGCCTCCTTGCTGTTAAAGTTGTAAATAGGAAATAAAACAAACTTTTCAAATATTTTGAATCATTGTAACATACATCGGAAATTCTACTATGATGTATGCTATATACTAATCATCCCTAGGTACATTCCAACTGTATTTTATGTAACTGTTTAAAATTATTCTCTAGGTGCTCCTCCCTTTTTCTCAAAGATGTGGTAATTTCAATTCATAAGTAACTTGATTATGAAAAAAATCATGTTGTTAAAGAGAACAGAAATAAAATATAGACAGACTGGCAAAGGTTTTGGATATACTACTCCCCAGAACGAGGTAGGTTTGAGCAGAATCCTAAAATCTGGTTTTATTTGTTGTGGAGCTGGGTAGAGCTCCTGCCTGTTTATTCTGCCTCATGCCCAGCTCCTCCCAGACTCAAAGCAGCCTTCCATAGGTAATATACTGAATGACCCTATTACTTGTAGTCATTATAGTATATATTAAAGCATTGCAATTTCCCTTCAATTTTATGCTCAATCAGATCTTGTAGAAGCCAGCCAGTTTTGTCAGACCATCTGTTTAAATTGCAATAGGAAAAGGACTGATAATTTTTATACCTTCAAAAATTAAAATAAAATAAAACATAAAATACAAATACTTGCTGCCATGGAATATTTTTAAATTATTTTAAGCAAATGAATTTGGTGTAAAATCACACCCTTTCAGAAGTTAAAAAACAAAACAAAACACAACTTAATTTAAAACCTTAATGTGAGTAGTAGCTTAGAAGGCAATAGGGTGTCATCACAGTGACAATCAAGGGGAGAGATTCAGTTTTGGGAATTTGGTGTCTTCCTCCTCTCTTTGTGGACCCCTCCTAAAAAGTGTTCCTTTCTTACAGTCTGATAAAAAAAGGATTTAGGAAGGCAAAGACCTTTTAAAAGGTAATTTTAAGAGAGTGCATTTTGCAAGGAGATCCAGGGTGGAAGGTTCTGACCTGCCTTCGGAGTCTGATGCCCACCATCAGCACACTAAGAATTTTCTTTCAATTCAGTTCAGGACATACTTATTGAATAGTTCCTGGTTGCCAATCACTGTGATGAGCCCAGTTAGATAGAAACACAAAATACAATGTCCTCAAATCTTGTTCAGTCTATTGGGAGAGGTAGGCATACAAAAAGTCAGTTCTAAAGCAATGTCTCATGGGGACACTAATAGCTATGACGTCATGGGAGAATGACGGATAAAAATTAGGAGGGGCTCCAAGCTCAGCTAAAGAGTCAGGGTGGAAGAGAGGTCTGAACCGAGATTTGAAGTTTACCTAGGCAAAAAGTGTAGGGTGGCAGGGTGGCTGAGGGTTTTGTGACAGAATTGGGGTAAAGGACAAAGGTATTCCTACAGAGAGAACGATGTGGCACAGATGCCTGAAAAACCTATTGCCTCTGGAATTATGGTTATAGAATTGTAGCATAAGGTTCATTACAAAAATCTCTCACCCAATACTGATGTAGATTTCACCAAAAATTCCATTTCAAACATGTTTTGCTCTACCTGATGTGTCTAAAAGTAACCAACGGCAAAGCTTCCAACCCCAGACAATAGGGGGAAATGGATTTTTAGGTATTTTAAACCTTTAGTAGACATAAAGGTTACTTCCAGAAGCCACGAAACTTATCTCAGAATAATTCTTGAAAAACAATTTTCTAAAATAAATTATTTTTCCTGTTAATGAAAACCACCCTTTTCTACTACAGTGCAGATAAGGAAGTTCTGTTGTCTTCAATTACTCGAATTCTCTCAAGAATCCTAGAAGAAGGTTCTGCATTTTGCAGAAGCGGAAACAGGCTCCAAGAACTTGAGTTATGTGCCCAAAGTCCCCTCTTTGCATCACCTCTTGCTGCCTCTACAGATGGCCCCTCCTTCAGAGTGAGCTCATCCCTGGGCCACAGCCATTACTTCGCGCTCCCACCCACCATCTGAGGCATCTACAGGCAGCCTTTCCTCATCCCCAGCTGGGAAACAAACTGTTTTGTCTGAACGACTGCACTGTTTTGGCTGGGCAAGAGCAGCCCCATAATGTGTACTCTCTTATCTCTGAACAGCTGTTAGAATTCTTTATTCTCGTTATGTTCAAGATAGGGAAAATGACTCTTGGTGATATTCAGATGTACAATTTGAAATGGGTTTTCCGGGCCAATCGCTAAATGTGCTGATGATTTTTTAAAGAGAAAGATCTTTGAAATAACTCACTACAAATGACAAATGGAGAAAGAGGGAGGCTTCTATGGATTTAGAAATTCAGAAATACAGCATATAACGGCAATACAACTTAGAGTCCTTTTCCTTCACACCTGCAAGGAATATAAGGAACTCTTTTGGGCTCCTATGAGCATTTAAATGTGTCTATAACAAAGTAGCATTTTAATAAGACAAAGGGGGATCCATAGGGAAAAGAATGTTAAATATTCTGTGCCCTTATTATGCCCGGCAGGCTCTTCACCAACATCATAGCATTTGAAACTCACAATAGCCCTGTAAGATAGTATCATTATCCCCATTCTATAGATTAGCAAAATGAAGTTCATAGGGGTTAAATCACTTACTCAGAAAATAAAACTAAATTAAATAACTTAAAGCTAATAATTGGAGCAGAAATCATTTGAGACAACATCTGTCTGTTTACCAAGCCCATGGAGATACTCTTACTTAAAATTATTAATCACTCTAGAACCCATTTTTTTGATATCTATAAAAACTGAGGTACTGGATCCTATTCATCTATACAAGGTAGTGATAGTCTGCTTGGGAAAACAAAACTGTAATCACTGGCATAAATGATACAGTCTATTTTTCTCTCATGTAGTAGAAGTCTGATGTTAGGCAGTTGAAATCTTGGCTAACAACTACATGGTCATGAAGAACCCTGGTTCCAAATCTCACTATTCTGCCATTTTTTAAATGTGACACTGATTTTTGTGGTCGAAGATGGCTGCAGAAGATTTAAACATGACATTACAGTTCCATGGAACAGATTGGAGGGAAAAAAAAGCAATCGCTCTTCCCTCCCTTTAAAGAAAATTCCCTGGATACCCCATACATTTCTTTTTATCTATCTTTATCAGAACTTAACTACATAATCATACCTAGCAAGAAGGGAAGCCAGGCACATTGCCACCCAAAATGGAATGCTTGTTGGGATAAGCAGCAAACAGCCTCTTCCCACTACCATTCGTACTTGAGAATCTGAAGCTGGACTCTCACTGAAGAAAAGGTGTGCTCTTCTCAGATAGTTTTGGTATGCCTCCTTCCCTCCTCCACAAGTTGAGAAACTTTACCCTCATATAATAAATATGTAAACTCCCACCTGTTGTTGTTTATGAAAGCAGGTTTATGAATAGCCTGATTAACATTATTGAAAAATTCTAAAGAACGTGTGCTTCAGTCTAATTTGTGTGATCAGCGTTAATTCAAACCGGTAAGGACAGGAAGCGTTTCTTGGCAAAGACTTTTTAAGTGTCTGAGTTGAACCATTTATTTTCTTTCTTACTTGAACCCTAAGTTTGATTTTTAGTAAGAAATTAAATACTCCCTGTGCCAAACTAACTACTCACACCACTTTTATCCTTATCCATTAAAGTAAATTAAAAACATACAAGAATTTTTTAAAAAGGTTACAAATGATTTTTCAGACTTGTTCTTATTGAGATCTATACAAAATTCCATTTCAAAAAATGGCCTTCTTCCATTCTCTTATTTGCTTTGGAATTTAGGTTGGTTGGAAATGTATTCATTATAATCTAACTTGTAAAGGGAAGATGATAACTAAAATTAAAAGTTTTAACTTTTTCCCACTTAAAATTAGTTTTTGAAATAAAATATTACATACTTAATGATTGTTAAAGGAAGAAAATGATATTTCAATTTGACCAAATAGCTGGATTTTGAAAATGTATGCTCAGAACAATCAGAGAAAAAATGTTGCTTAATTACAGTAAAGTCATATTTTTTCCAAATTTTCTCTCAGTGCAAAATAGAAATGCTCAATGGAGTTAAGCATCAGAAAATCATATATGTATATATATTATTTTCATAGAACTGAAATATTGTAACTAGTAAAAATCTTATGCTGAAACCAGCTAAGCAATAGGTCTGCACAAAGAGAAGGCAATGCAGAACTGAAGAAATAAAAGGACAGAAAGAAAAACACAAGAGAAGAAACAAAAATGGGGCCAGAGGACTTCACAGCTTTTGACACTGAGAGCCTCAACCCTAGTTTCCCCATTGTATTTATTTGAAAGCTAAGGAGCAGCTGTGGGCTACAGGAAGCAACTTGTAACATCTTCTACAATAGCAGGAAGCAATTTGCAACATCTACAATAAGGTAATTTACAATAACAGGAAGCAACAAATAAGCCAGTTTCCCACAACAATCTTATGTAGAAATTATCAGATTTATTTTATATTACCCTCACCTACCTAACTCCCCACCCCACCCCCAATAATACATTCTAAATATATATTTCAGGGGATATAATCTTTTTGTTAGAAAATCTAAGACAAGCTCGAAGTAAAGTGACTTACAAAAGTCATTCAAACAAATTTGCTTCACTATTTATTTACTAAAAGGCTCCACTTCATAAGTGAATGTTGATCTGTAGGTAAATATCCCTCTTGACATTTTAATTAACCTCTGAGTTATATCTTGGGTTTGGTAACTTGGAAATGATATTCTACTTGAAAATTAACTCTCCAATCCTTATCTGACCAGCAAACCTTTCTTCATCCTTCAAAATCTCTTCCAGAAATCTCCCCTGACAAACACCCAGTTGAATCAATAATTTTCTTTCTCCTAGTACCTCCATAGCTCATACCCACTTTTGTACCTTTGGTTTTTCTTACCACTATCATATAACATGAAATGTTGTTACATACAACTTTCTTGATGAGACTGTGCACTTCTTGAGGATGAAATTGTATTTTACACTGCCATGGAACTGTAGTGCACACCACTATACCTAGTTTGAAGTAATCATAAATGTTTACTAAATTAAATTATTGGCATGCTTTGTAATTGGGGAGGGTGTCTGTAAATTTTGAAGAATATAAACCTTGAATTCAGAGGAAAAGACTATGGGAAAACACTAAAAAAGTTGTTCTTCACAGAAACAAGATAAAATAGAAAAATAACAGGCATGTATTCACTTATTAATACATGTATTCATATTTTAATCATGTTCTATTGGGGAAGAACATTGAAAAATGTTCAGTGGGAAGCTAGAAAAATAAGTACAACTTCTAAAACAAAAGGAGAGTGGACAAGAGTGTCTCAATTGGGAAAAAAAGATACCTTCAACAAGATATCTCATTGAAGACAAGAGCATTGCAACAGAAAAATACTCTTGAAAAACTAGACCAAGATAAAATAAATGTAAAGAAAGCCTGTGTAAAGCAAAGAAACAATACCTAATGCAATGAAAAGATAATTTACTTCTAATACGACCTCTAGGAAAACTTTTGCTCTCAGTGAAGAAATTTTAAGCTACACTTTCATGATGAAAAAGTAATGTCATCTTTTCATATGGAAAAGCTTGAGTACAAAACTATACTAAAACTGTATACTAAAACTGCAATTATTTAGAGTAGGTCAAACTGGAGTATAGATTTATCACTTCTCCTCTATTCCTAACTCTCTCTTCTCAATCATGCTTTCTCTGTTCTTGATTCTCTGACACTTTCTAAATTACTATTCTCTTTTGTACTTTTTCCAATTTTAGCCTCCTTAGACAATTGTGGAACAATTTGAGATATTAATGCATTTATACCTAAATTTTAAATATTTCCATATGAATGTAATATTTTATTTCATCTTAAGTAAGAACTTGAAACTATTAGTTTTTAAATATTTTGATGAAATTTTTTCAACATTTAAATCCTCCAAACATAATGCATAATTCAATTTAAATATTTATAAGACTGGAGGACACACTTAAGCTTAAAAGATATTTTTCAATGTTAACTATCGAGAAATAGTTCATAAAGTACCATAGGCTCAAGTACTTGTTCACAAAAACATGATATAATATAAAAGTGAATTCAGGAAAGTGGACTTGGCCCAATGGGTAGGGCATCCACCTACCACATGGGAGGTCCATGATTCAAACCCCAGGCCTCCTTGACCCATGTGGAGCTGGCCCATGTGCAGTGCTGATGCACACAAGGAGTGCCATGACATGCAGGGGAGCTCCACGCGCAAGGAGTGCTCCCCATAAGGAGAGGTGCCCAGCATAAAAGAAAGGGCAGCCTGCCCAAGAATGGTGCCACACACACAGAGACCTGACACAATAAGATGATGCAACAAAAAAGAAACACAGATCCCCGGTGCCGCTGATAAGGATAGAAGTGGTCACAGAAGAACACACAGCAAATGGACACAGAGAGCAGACAACAGGGGGTAGGGTGGTGGGAAGGGGAGAGAAAGAAATAAAAAATAAAACTTAAAAAAAAAGTGAATTCAACTTACATGGAGATGCGGAGACACTTTTCTCCTCCTTTTCTACTGCAATATACAACTGAAAATTCTATCATTTTATATAAAACAAGCATGAGAAGATGCTAAATGGTAGAAGATGACAGAGCAGTTATGGACCTCTGGACCCAAAGAATTACACAGTAGTGATTTCCCTGTGTTTTCTCTTTGCCTCGATTATCCTTGATATGGAGCTGAAGAAATGAGAAATCCATAAAAGTTAATGGCATAGAAAGAAAAAAATAAAGCCACCCAAAACTCATTCTCTTGAACTGAATAACCAGGACAAGAGAAAAACCTTGTAAACAATAACCATACTATGTAAGTCAAAACCCACATACACACAAACTATGGATCTGTCCTACCCATACCAACAAAGGCCAAGTAGAGATCCTGGACTAACACTGTTACTTGCTATAACTAGATGCTGAACTTCCCCTTCCCAAGTGGTGGCAGAGAAGGCTGAATAGGTAGCCAAGTCTTAATTCTCACTGGGTGGCATTATTGCAGTGTCAGTAGAGAGCTTGTCAGTAGACTGGACTTCCATTCCCACCTGACAGTAATGAGGTCCCCTTTCCCCTTTTGGGGTGAGTCCTAAAAAGCCTCATATAGACAGGACATTTACCACTGCCCAGCAATAAGGAGGCTAAATCTCCCTGGTGTCTGTGGAAATGACATAGGAAGCAGGAATTAAATAATTCTTTTCCTTACAGACATGGACATATCAGTGGAAGTATACCCCTAATGAGCAGTAATGAGGAATCTCCTTCTTAGGAGGAAATGGGGACTTATGGAAAACCTGACTTCTATCTTCACCTGGAAGAATGAAATAGCACCTGCCTTTCATTGTGAGAGTAGTATCATAGGAAGCCAGGTAGAGTAGAAGTTTTAAATAAGATCCAATGTCACATACCATTTTATCTTGGTTTCAGTAGAAAATCACTCACCAGACCAAGTATCAAGAAGAACTCAAATTGAATTTAAGTCAATCAGTGGTTGCTAAAATCAGGATGAATTAGACGTCAGAATTATCTGATCAAATATTTTTAAAAAGCATCATAAAAATGCTTCAGTTAGCAGTTATTAACACGCTTGAAATAAAAGAACAAAGGATATCCTAATCAAAGAAATAATATATATAAATGAGAACCAGAAAGAAATTTTAGGGCTGAGAAAAATGCAGTGACTGATATAAATACTTAATAACAGAATCAAAGGGAGAGAGGAAGAAATCAGTGAACTGGGAATAGAAAAACAACAAAAAATAACCAATCTGAACCACAGGAAAAAAAAATAGACCAAAAAAAAAAAATCTCAGGGATATGTGAGACTATGAGGAAAGATCAAGCATTCATGTCATAAAAGTCCCAGAGGGACATGGGACAGTGGGAAGAGCTGAAAGAATACTCAAAGAAATAACAGCTGAAAATATTACAAAATTGCAAACATCATCACAAACTATAGAATCAAGAAACTGCTTGAACACCAAATAGTATAAAACCAAAGAAATCCACACCAGGACACATTATATGCAAAATTCTGAAGAAAAAAAAATTGCAAGTAGTAAGAAAAAAGAAATGCCTTATTTATAAAGTAAAAATAATCCAAAGGAAAGCAGTTTTCTCATGAGGCACCATGGAGGCCAGAAGAAAGAGGCATAACATTTTCCAATACTAAAAGAAAAGAACTGCCAAACACAATTTCATTTGCAATGAAAATATCCTTCCAGAACAAAATGGGAATCAACAAGTAGAACTTCTCTAAATTTGGCTATAGTCCTCTATGCAGAAAGAAAACAATAAGATAAATAAACATAGGTTGT
The DNA here is from genome assembly GCF_030445035.2 of Dasypus novemcinctus. Taxonomy (NCBI): domain Eukaryota; kingdom Metazoa; phylum Chordata; class Mammalia; order Cingulata; family Dasypodidae; genus Dasypus; species Dasypus novemcinctus. The sequence continues at coordinate 40,658,090 of NC_080697.1, forward strand.
CAGGAAGAAATAAATATTAGAGCAAGTAAAAATATGAGAAAATATAAGACTTTCCTTTTCTTCTTTAGAGTTCTTAATTACTTTTCATGGATGAAACAAAAGTTTTAGTATGTCTGATGTAGTTCTAAATATATGTAGAGAAAATATTTAAGATAATTATGCTATGAATGAAAGAAGGTGAAGGTATGTAAAAGGAATTAAGATTTCTACACATCAATTGTGATGGTAAAATGTCAATACCAATAGAGTGCAATAAGTTAAATATATATAATGTAATACCTAGAGCAAATACTAAAAATGCTATAAAGAGAGATGCACTTAAAAAAAAAAACACTAAAGATACATCAACATGGAACTCTAAAAAAAATCTTCAAATAAACCACTGGAAGACAGAGAAAAATTAAACATATAAAACAACAAAGAAGAAAAAAGAAAATGGGAGACTTAAGCCTTAACACAATAATAAAACAAATGGAAATAGTCTTTATACACCAATTAAAAACAGATTTGCAGTGTGGATTACAAAAATATAGTTCATATATTACATCTGTGTAAGAAATTCAGTAAAAATATAATGACATTAAGCAGATGAATGTGCAAAAGGATGGAGAAAGATATGTCATATAAATGTTAATCAAAAAAGTCAGAAGTTACAAGGTTAAAAGATTAATATCAAACAAAGCAGACTTTAGACCAAAGGAAATCACCAGAGACAAAGAGGAACATTATACAATAATAAAAGGCTCAAACCACCAAAAAAATAGCTATCCTAAAAATGTATGCATCAAAACCACAGAGATACAATATATGAAAAACAAAATTTGATAGAATTTAAAAGAATGGAAACATCCACAATTTTGTTCAGAAACTTCAACACCCTCCTTTCAAAACATGACTGAGCAACAAAGAGAGAAAAGCAAAAAAACACATAGAATTCAATAATACCTTCATCAAACAGGATCTAATCAGCATTGATAGAACACTTCACCTAACAGCAACAGAGCGCTCATTAGTTTTCAAGTGCCCATGGAACATATGCTGAGATAGACTATATCTTGGGCCATAAAAAGAGCCTTGGAAATTTTTAAAGAATTGAAATCACACATAAGGTGTACCCATACCACAATGGAATCAAACTAGAAATTAATAATGGAAAAGTAACAAATTCTCCAAACATTTGGAAAGTAAACAACATACTTCTAAATAACCTATGGATCAAGAAGTTTCAAAGGAATTTTTTTTCTAAAAACAAAAAATTTATAAAATAACGTTCTAAACTCCCATCTCAACTACCCAGAAAACAGATAAAATAAATCCAAAACAATCATAAGGAAGGAAATACTAAAGGTAAGAACAGAAATCAATACAATTAGAAACAGGGAAACAATTGATGATATTAGTGAAACAAAGAAACAGTTCTTTGAATAGATCAATGAAATTGAAAAATCTGTACCATACTGAAAACAAAGGGAGAAGATACACGTTACCAATTCCTTATAAGTAAGGGAAAAGAGGGAATCACTACAGACCTACGTTCATCAAAAAGAGATATACTCTAAACACATAAACTTGAACAACTTAGATGAAGTGGACTAATTCCTCAAAAAGCAAACTACCACAAAGCACTGAATATAAACATATATTTGATTGCATTGCCATTGTACATTCAGGGCAAAACCTATTACTATGATGAAAGGCAAAATGTCAAAAACAAAGTTTTATGATATTTTCCATTTTTTCACACCCCAATTAATTTTTTACTTTATTTTAGTTTTTCTAAATGAGTATGCATTCTATTTCTAATCTTTAAACCTGAAAATACTATTTCATTTTCCTACCAATTGAATTTGGCAATATATCAGGCTTCATTTTTAAAGAAGTTTTGGATCACAGAGGGGTTCAACAATGGCAGGGGAGGAGCACTGGTTGGGGTGTCATTGATGGGGGATACATGGGTGGGAGGGAGTTCTTCAGGACATTCAGATATAGATATATTCGGATGTTCATTGGGTGTTGTCATAATGGATAGAGCTACATGTGACAACTGAAGGAGTGCTGAGTTCCCATACTGGGAGCTCTGTCACATTCCCCAATGGAACAGCAACAATCCCCCAAGTGCAAGGACAAAGACCAGTGAAGAAGGATAGTCCAATTATGAACCCTTGATACTAATAACTATACTTATGAACCTATGTGCTTGAAATTTCAACTAGACCTAGAGCTGCAGGGTGCCTAAGAGTTACTTCCTGAGACTCTCCATGCTGCTTAAATGTGGCCACTCTCTAAGCCAAACTCAGCATGTAAATGCATTACCTTCCCCCCAGTGTGGGACATGACTCCCAGGAATGAGCCTCCCTGGTATGAAGGGATTACTACCATCACTAGCTGGTGATGCTACTAGAAAAAGACCTTAAATAAAATGGGGAAATGGTAAAGACAAATGAGTTTATATGGCTAAGAGACTTCAAAATGAATCAGAGGTCATCAGAGGGGTCGCACTTATGCACGTCTCAGCAGCATCCCAGAAACAGCCAAAGTAGATACAACCTCAAGTTCTGGTGCTCCTGAGTGCTACTGAGACACACAGCTTCTATGGTCATGACAGATAGCTCTGGAGTTCATTGCCTTGTCAGTGAGCTCTACTTTGGAATTTGTGCTCCTGACTGTGATGGGTTGGACTCTGATGTGACATATGCCTCTTCTGTCAATTTTACTGAATCTGTGATTGGTGCTGGGGTCTGTGTATGCTCAGGAGACTTGAAATTCTGGACTGTCCATATGCCAGCTGGGCCCTAAGCCTCAGCAGAGTTGCAATACCTACTCTCCAGTTTGTTGGATGTACCCACGTCAGCTGACAGGGAGGTGAGAATGGTCAACCAACACACCAGGAAACCAAGACTGTCTACAATTGCAAGCAGAAGAATCACATCCATCAGCCATGTGGGATCTAAGCCCCCTCTCAATTTAGAGGTGAAGTGGACATTGCCATCCCAGGGTCTACAAGATGGAGGAATCTAATATGGATTGGAGTGGACTTGCTGGTATTCTACTATAGGACTGTTGTGACTCTAGCAATGGAAGAAATTGTATTATTGATGTGGAATCTGTGGCTAAGGGAGTTGCTGAGGGCAGGGAGAGGGATGAAGAAGTGTGATATGTGGCATTTTGGGGACTTGGAGTTGTCCTGAATGATACTGCAGGAACAGATGCAGTACATTTTTTATCCTGCCATAACCCACTGGATGGACTGGGTAAGAGTGTGAACTACAATGTTAACTAGGTCCATGCAGTGTGGCAGTGCTCCAGGATGTATTTACCAAATGCAATGAATGTGCCTTACTGATGAAAGGGGATGTTGATGTGGAAGGAGTGGGGTCGGGTGGCAAGTGGGGAATATGGGAACTTTTTATGTTTTTTAACATAATGTTTTGTGTGATCTATTTATTTAAAAAAAAAACAACAATAAAAATTAACAAAGAAAAGAATGCCTAATTAAAATGTCACCATTTCCCCCTTCAAAAAAAATCTCTAGGTGTGGATGGTTTTATGTGACAAATTTAGTGAATATTTAAAGAATTAGTATCCATTCTATATAATTTCTTTCAAAAAATAAAAGAAAAGGGAGCATTTTTCAATTCATTTTGAAGCTAATAATGCCTTGATACCAAAACCAGATAAAAGCAGTACAAAAAAGGAAAACTACAGACAAATATCCTTTGTGAATGTTGATTTAAATTCTTTGCAAAATATTTACAAAAAAAAAACACAATAAAATATAAGAAGGATTATATGCAATGTTCAAGTACAGCTTATTACAGAAATACAAGACTGGATCAATATTTAAAAGCAATCAATTTAATCCACCATAATAAAAGTGATGCCAAAAAAGAGTTTCACATTATTTAATACCTGTTTACAATTTAAACTCTCAGAAAAATCGTAATAAAGGGTAATGTCTTCAAGTTGATAAAGAGCATCAACAAAAATTCTATGTTTAATGGTATACTTAATGATGAAACCGAATGCTTTTCATGTAAAGTAAGGAAGAGGGCAAGGATATTCACTCCTGCTCATCTTATTCAATATAAAGCTGGAAGTTCTAGGCAGTGCACAAAGGCAAGAAAAGGAAATGAAAGGCATACAGATTGGAAAAGAAAATAATAAAACTTCCCCTGTGTGCAGATGGCATGATTGAATACATAGAAAATTCCAAGTAATCTACAAAACAAAGAGGAAACAAACTAAATATTAAACAATTATCCAATTATAAAATGTGCAAAAGACAAGAACAAGCATTTACGAAAGTGGATTACAGATGGCAATAAATATGCAAAATATCTTCAAAAACGTTAATCATTAGGTAAATCAAAATCACAATTAGATCTCATTACACCCCTATACAAATGGCTAAAATGAAGAATGCTGACAAGCACAAATGTTGACAAGGATGTGGAGAAACTAAATCATCCATTCATTGTTGTTTGAATATAAAATTGTACAGCTACTCAAGAAAATAGTTTTGCAAGAATAGTTTTATTTTATTTTTTAAAGATTTATTTATTTATTTATTTTTCTCCCCCTCCCAACCCTGGTTGTCTGTTCTCTGTGTTTATTTGCTGCATCTTCTTCTTTGTCCGCTTCTGTTGTTGTCAGCAGCACAGGAATCTGTGTTTCTTTTTGTTGCGCCATCTTGCTACATCAGCTCTCCATATGGGCTATGCCATTCTTAGGCAGGCTGCACTTTCTTTCGCGCTGGGTGGCTTTCCTTACAGGGAGCACTCCTTGCGCATGGGGCTCCCCTACGTGGGGGACACCCCTCTGTGGCAGGGCACTCCTTGCACTCATCAGCACTGCGCATGGGCCAGCTCTGCACGGGTCAAGGAGGCCCAGGGTTTGAACTGCAGACCTCCCATGTGGTAGACGGAAGCTCTAACCACTTGGCCAAGTCCCCTTCCTTGCAGAATAGTTTTAAAACTAAACATACACTGACCACACAACCCAGCAATTGCATTATGGGCAATTATCCCAGAGAAATGAAAATTTATGCTTGTGCAAAAACCTATGAATGAATGCTCATTGCAGCTTTATCCATAATAGTTAAAAACTGGAAACAAATATATTTCAATGAGTGAATGGTTAAACACACTGTGGTGCACTAAACTATGGACTACAACCAAGCAATATCAATTTTATGGAGTATGCAGGGAAGACCAAGTGATGTAAAAGCATTCTAATATTGATATTGCATAAACAAGAAAAGTTGAGCTCTACCTAACACAATCTTGAAAAATGTCAAAATTCTTAAAATAAAGCATGCATTTTAAAGCCTTCTGATGGTGGAGTAGGAATTCTCAATGACTCCATCTCCAAATAAATATATTGAAATCTCTGGAGATGAACTAGATTTGTATCTATTAAAATGTTGGGAAAAAATGCACTATAAATTACATATTTAATTTTTAAACATTAAGCAAGATGAACTAAAAATAAAAAATAAAAATAATTGTGGTAAATATTAAACATAAATAATTTGGCAGGAATAAATCCAAAATGTCTATAATTAAAACATAGGTAAATGGGCTAAACTCATATATATTAAGTTCTCAGTTTGGGTAAAATAAGAAAATTCAGCTTTAGGAATTAAAAAAAATAAACCACCCCAAACAAACCAATATGAAACTTCTGAAAATAAAGCTAAGATATATTACAGAAAATCATCATAATAAAGCAAGTCCAGAAATATTATCATATTCAAAAATAGAATATGAGGGAAAGATATTAGATGCAATCAAATAATGCTAAACATTTCTGAGACAAAATCTATCATAGATCATAAATCTTTACCCATTTAATATTTCTTTGAAATAGTTAAACACTGGGAAAGAAAACAGAATAGAAATAAAAACAAATTCAAGGGAAGTGGATGTGGCTTGAGTAATTTGGCCTCCTCCTACCTATAGGAGGACCCAGGTTCTATTCCTGGGTCCTTGTGGTAAAAAAAAAAAAGCATGCCCATGCAGTAAGCTGAGTACCGATGCAGCGAGTCAGTGCCTGCACAAGTAAGTCACACAGCAAGATGATTGTGCAACAAAAGAGAGATGAAGAGGAGAGTTAAGGTGAGGTACAACAGAAACTAGGAACTGAGGTGACACAAGTGATGGGGAACCTCTCTCCACATCAGAGGTCCCTAGAATCAAATCCCAGTGAATCCTAAAGGAGAATAAATGAGAAGAGAAGACAAAAAGAGAAATGGATACAGATCAAAAGCAATTGGACACAGACAGCAAAAAATAGCAGTTGGAGGGATGGAAGGGGGGAAAACAAACAACAAACTCCAATTGAAATAAATATTTGAAAATATATTTAGAGGGTAGAGAGAGAGGAAAAATAGGTGTAATATGCGCGCATTTTCAGGACATTGGAATTGTCCTGCATGACATTCCATTTATGCATGCAGGCCAGTATATGTTTTGTTATAACTTACAAAATTGAGTGGGACAGACTGTAACCTATAATGTAAACTATAATGCATGTTCAGTGGCAATGCTTCAATATGTGTTCATCAATTGTAAAAAAAGTACCACCTTAATGAAGGATGTTGTTAATGTGGGAAATTGTAGGAGGGGGAGGGAGTGGGGCAGAGAGGAATCATCTATATTTTTTATGTAACATTTATGTAATCTAAAATATATTTTAAAAATCACTTTTTAAAAAGGAGAGCACAATAATTTTAAAAGCATATGTAAATTCATGATCTTTGATAACATTGTATTAAGCCTAAGCATTGAAAACAGGATAGAAGAAATTACCACCTTGAAATTCAACAATTCAAATGCCTTACTAGTCACATAAATAGAAAAGTAAAATGGATATTAGAAAAAACAACAACAAAAAAACATTAGAATATAGAATATCCAAGAGAACATCATTTTCCCAGTACAAACAAAAACAACCTGGATAATCTAAGTTTTCTTGTGTTTTTTATGAATCAATAAAAAGCAAGTAAAGGAAATAAACCTAAGTGACCTAAAACTTCAAAAGTTATGAGGCTTTCATAGGAGACAAGAAAACACAAGTGGTCTCACTGGAAGTTGAAATGCAACAGAAGGAATAATCTGTGATAGAAAGAGATAAGGAGAAACCACCTAAAAATTTGACACATGTTCAGTGACAACATGAGGACTGGTGTGACAGATAAGAATTTGAGGAGCACAGTCATACAGAGAGAATGTGCCAATCACTAACACTTTCCCACAGGTTTTCACTGAGTGGTCAAGGGCACTCAATTACAGGTCAAATTGTTTGTTTTCTCATTTAGCAGCTTCACATAAAAAAGATTTTGCTCTTTTGTGGAGATAAATATTTTTACATCTATATCTTTCATATATATATAATTTCCAATACATAACTAAATACCACAAAAAGCAAGAAAAACAACCCATGGTCAAGAATAGAAACAATCAACATCAAGGGCAGAGATGGCCCAGTTGTGGGAAGCAACATTCATGGATTTTAAAATAAGAGAAAAGTGCAGAAAGATCTAATGGAAAAACAGATGACAACTTTCAACAGAGATTATTAAATAATTGAATGGAATAGTTACAAATGGAAAATACAATATCATAAATAAAGAAGTCACTAGAGGGATATAAGACCATACTAGACTCAGAAGAGGAAAGAATCAATGAACTTGAACACCACTATTGAAACTGAAAAACAAGGGGAAAAAGTGGGTGGAAAACCAGAGCAGAGTTAACTGAGAAGAGGATTTTGGGAGTAGGAAGTTTCTGGACTCAGTCTTTCCACCAAAACAGATATTAAACAGGCAGGAACTGACCAAAACAACTATTTTGAAACTCTGGAGGCCAGAAGAACACTGTACAGCATCCAGAGAAGAGTAGGAAGAAGAGGGTGATAAATAATGGTAAATTGCCTTCCCATGCAGCACTACCTGCACCCATTCCCCATCTTTGTGGCAGGCCCCCAGAGAGTCCAGCCCCTAGCTAGCTTGGTAGTAACAGAAAGGGGCATAAAATATTCTCTTCCTAATAAACAGAAGATGCATACAGCTAATCACTGAACAATGATCATGGTTTTGTTGTTGTAGGAGGTACCAAGAATTGAACCCAGGAACTTGCGTAGGCAAAGCAGGAGTTCAATTAGTGAGCTACACCTGCTCACTGAGTAGATCACTGGAGGCTGGGTTCTGAGGGCAGCTTCTATTGCAACCTGTCAAAAAAAGGTGGCAGGAACCATTATTTCTACCCTCCTCAGACAGAGGTGGCAGACTTAAAGATGCTGCAATTCCTTAGAGCTGTGGGGGACAGTTAGTTGGGCAGCTGCTTTGGATAGCAGGCAAGGAAATCTCAGCGATAGGAAGACATAAGAGAAGTCTTCAGTGCCCTTCCTGATCCACTCTCCAGGGCAACTTGGAGTATGGCTGCGCCCATTTCGTGGCTCCCTGGATCTGTTTTCACTGGGAAGACTGACTTTGGAAAGTTCTTTCCAGTGTGCCCCTCCTCCCAGAATTTGCCCTCCAGAAAAAAAGTGGCTTGAGACAACAAAAGTAGTGTTGGAAACTATAGAGGCAGAGATCCTGGGGCAAAGCCTTGTCAGCTTAAAACCCCCTTGACAGAGAACTCTGTCTCCTAGAAAACAGAGGGGACAACCAAACTCCTGTAAATATAGGAACCACAAAACAACTAGCAAGCAAAAGCCCAGGGCAAAACAGACTGAAAGGCAGGGAAAAGACAACTCACTGCATTTGCCTTGAGTAGACTTTTCTGATAGGAGGGCGTAAAATAAAGAAAATCTGTCTTAACACCAGCTGGTTACAAAACAAAATCTCAGAGAGTAAATTCCAGAGTTAAATTTTAAAATATTAAGATATATAGTATGCAACAAACAAGTGCAAGAGAAATAAAGAAACGGGAAATGATGGCCCACTGAAAGGAAAGGATAAAAATCCAGAAAACACCACTGAAGATGAGAATGTGGATATACAAAACAAAGCTTTTAAAAAAAAAAAATTGTCTTTAAAATGCTCAAGGAGATGAAAGTATAGAGAAAGAACTAAAGGATATCAGAAAAACAATGAATGAGCAATATAAGAGTGTTCAGTACAGAAAAGGAAATTTTAAAAAGGAACAAAACAGAACTACTAGAGTTAAAAACCACAATAACTGAAATGAAAAATGCCAGGAGTGTTTCAGGAACTGATTGGAGCTAGTGGAAGAAATAATCAGTGAACTCAAAGACAAGCCATTTAATGAGGCTGAGCAACAGAAGAAAAGAAAATAATTAAAAGTGAAAATAGCCTAAGACAAAAAAAAGACAATAGAGCAGGTACAAAAATAGGAATACTCATTAATTGCTGGTGCAATGTACATGGGTGCTGCCACTATGGAAAACAGTTTGGCAGTTCCCAGAAAGCTAAGTATAGAATGACCATATGACCCCACAATGACACTAATAGATACATACCCAAAAGAACTGAAAGCAGGGACTCAAAAGACATTTGCACACCAATGTTCATAGTGGCATTATTCACAATTGCCAAAAGATAGAAGCAGCCCAAGTGTCCAGCAACCAATGAATGGATAAATAAAAGGTGGTCTATAATCCAATGGGATATTATTCAGCTATAAAAGGGAATGAAGTCCTGATACTTGCAACGACATGGATGAACCTGGTAGGCATCATGCTGAGTGAAATACACCAGACACAAAAGGACAGATATTGTCTGTTCTCTCTGATTTGAAATCATTAGAAAAGCAAAGTCATGGAATCAGTACCTAAAATTTAGGTTATCAGGGGATGGAGTGGGGATAGGGAATGGGAAGTTAAGGCTTAAAATAGACAAGGTTCCTATTTGGAATGATGGAAGAGTTTTGCTAATGAATGGTGGTGATGGTAGCACAACATTGTGAATGCAATAATGGTACTGAAATATGTATCTGAATGTGATTAAAAGGAGAAATGTTTGATTGTATATCTGTTATTTTTTTTACAAGTCCATGTAACTATACTATACCATGAAACCTAAATTATACCATGGACTTTAGTTAATAGTACAATTATAAAAATGTGCTACCAACAATTACAAAAAATGTTCCACACCAATGCTAGTTGTAGGTAGTGAAGTGATGTGTATTTTATGCATGATTGTTCTGTGAATCCACAACTTTTCTAATAGAGAAAATAAATGCTAAGAAACAGGTCAAAGCTTCTAATATATGTATGAAAATATCAGTGTTCTAAGGTACATGTAATTGGAGTCCCAACAAAAAAGTATGAGGGAAAATGCTGGAAGAAATATTTAAGAGATTATGGTTGAAAATAACTCAAAATTGATGAAAGAAATCAATCCATGGATCCAATAAACTCAGCAAGATATAAGCAAGATCAATGAAGGAAAAGCAGTCCTTTGCAGGCAATTCAGATTCAAACTGCTAAAAATCAAATCCTAAAGCAGTCACACACGAAAAGATACATGCACATGGGCAAACAATAATACTAATAAAGGATGACATCACCAGAAACAATGGGTGGCAGAAGACATGTGGTAAATGCTGAAATAATAATAATAGTAATGATAGTAACAACTGTCAACCTGCAACACCATATACCATATCCAGCAATGAATTCTTCAGAACAAAGGCAAAATATTGCCATCATCAGTCAGACAAGACTGAAAGAATTCATCTCCAATAGATCTACTCTACTAGTAATGCCAAAACAGTTTTTGTTCTGACAGAAAATGATACCGAATGGAACACAAAATATGCAATATAAAATTAAAAGGACTCAAATTGGGTAGTTGTTTTAGAGATATAAAAGACTTTCTTTCTAATATATATATATATATATTTCTATCTATTAGTTTCTTTCAAAAACAGATATTTTTAAAAATTAAAATTGTGTTATGGTGTTTATAGCACATGTGGAATTCAAATATAAGACAACAAGAGTACAAAGTGTGAGATGAGAGTAATGAAAATTGTAATATTGTAAGAATCTTCTTGTTCATAAATTGTATAATATTTGAAGTTAAGCTGTGATTACTTTTAGATGCATTTTGTAATCTCTAAAGCAGGGGTTCTTCACGCTGGGGTCCACAGATCCCCAAGGGGACCGTGGAAATATTTCAGGTGACCAGTGAGGTTGAATTGAAAAAATCAAATTATTATCTTTATTTTCTCTGGCCTATAAATCCACAGGGAAGTTTAGATCATAAAATTATCTGCAACTGCATTCTGAGAAGGAGTCCATGGTTTTCACCCAAAAGGCAATGGAGTCCATAGAACAAAAAAGGTTAAGAATCCCTGCTCTAAAACAACCACTCTAATAATAATCAGCACAGCATGAGATAAAGTTTACAAGTCAATATAGAAGGTACAACTGAATATTAAAAATACATGCTTTACCCAAAATGATAGTAGAAAAAGAAGAAAAATAACCTGAAAACAAATACTAAGGTGGGAGACTTAAAATCAGCCATATTAATAATTACAATAATGTAAATGAACTATAAACTTCAATTAAAATGCAGATAAATTTATAATGAATTAAACACATATACATGCACACACACACGCATGCATGCCTGTATGCATGTGCACACACACACACCAAAATCTAAATGTATGCTGCTTATAAGAAACTCTTTATCAAGAACCAGTTGGGCTGAAAATAAAAATAATTTATATATATACATATTGCTTATGTACATATACTACATATTGTTTGACTCTAAACAAAATGTAAATACATTTATAGAGCTGAAAATAGATTATCAGTTACGTATGGCAGGGGAAGGATAGAGAGATTGAGAAGTGACTACTAAGGGATAGAGTTTTTTTGTTTGGTTGATTTTGTTTTTTTTTTTTTGTGGAGTAATGAGAATTCTCTAATGTTGATTGAAGTGATGAATGCACAACTGTGACTATACCAAGATTGTACACTTTAAATGGATTGTATAGTTCATGAATGTTTCAATAAAATAGATAATAATTTTTATAAAAACTGCAAAAAAAAGCTTGTCTGGCTTTTCTTGAAAGTAGACTTCAAGGAAACAGTATAACCAAGCAATAAAAAGAGATTTCATAATGAAGAAAATATTAATATAATAAGAATTGATAAATATATTAACTATGAATACTCCTCATAAGAGAGTTTCAAAATACAGGAAACAAAAATTGAGCTAAAAGGAGAAATACAAAAAGACAATAGTAGTTGGAGATTTTAGTACTTGCCTTTCAGTAATTAAAATATCTAGTAGGCAAAAAATAAAATTATAAAATAATTTGAAAATTAAAATCAATTTGTTCTAATTGATATATAGAACATTTCACCAAGTAACTTCAGGATACAGTTTTCTCCCCAAGTACACATAATCATTCATCAAAATAGACTACATCCTTGACCATAAAACAGGTCTCAATAATTATCAGATAAGTAAAATTATACAAAAGAACTTCTCTGGACATAAAAGCATTAATGAAAAATTATTAATCAGAAGATATATGAAAAAATCCAAATGTTTAGAAATTATATAATACAAATTAGAAAATTGCACAATGCAATGCAATTATATAAGTTTAAAACAGACAGCAAAGAAGACACTTTTAAATTTAAAAACCATATTTTCAACTTGCTGATAAATGAAACAATATATGAACATCTGTGGAATTCCACTTAATGAAGTTCTAAGAATAAAATATATGCCATAAAATCCATATTTTAAAAGAAATAAAAGGGTCTAAAATCAATGATCTAAGTTTGCACCCTGTGGTTTGAAATTATTTATGAATCCCAAAAAGAGAGATTGTTTGTAAACTAATCTATTCCTCTAGGTGTGATACTCTTTGAATGCAATAGATTCAGCTGACATGTCTAGATTAAATTACCTGTTAAGGTTAGGGCTTTGATTCGATGACATCAGTAGGGCATGACTCAGATTGAGTCCCCACCCCCCTGGTATGCTGAAGACACAAGGAAGCTTGAGAGCTCCAAACACAGACACTCATTCAAGAAGACACAAGGAAGATTGAGAGCTCCATACACGGAAAAAGGAGTTTGATCCTGGGGTCCCAGGGAGAGAAGAGCCATTTGCCTGATAGTTGGCAGCTGAAGAGAACAGAGCAGCTGAAGCAGCTGTGAAGGTCCAGAAAGGAGAGGGTCCTAGGCCACCTAATCTGAGACTGGAAGAAACTGGAACCGTGGAACCTTAAAAAGAAGAAGGGAAGGAGAGGCCAGGCAGAGACTGCCTGTCACTGTGCTCCGACACGTAGCTGCTGACTTTGGTAAGAAATGTACCTTGAATTGGACTTTTGGGGGGCAAGATTTCTTAACGTTTTTCTTCCATGGACCTCTTTGCCAGTCAAGTGAAAACCACAGACCCCTTACTAAGTCCACACTACACTGGGTATTATTTAATAAGTATTCACACCCACACCAACACATCCCCAAAAGAATAATGTTTTTTTGAATTTCAGTTCAAGCTCACAGACCCCTTGTTAAGAACCCCTGCTTCAGGGCCTTGTAACAGTAAGATTTTACCCCAAATAAATACCTCTTATAAAAGTTAACAGATTTCTAGTACTTTGCATCAGCACCCTTTTAGCTAACAAATACACACATCAAGAAGCTAGGGGGGAGAAAGCAAATTAAACCTAAAGTACACTTAAGGAAATAATACAAGCAGTAGTGAAACCAATGAAATAGAAAACAGAAAAACCAACAAAGCAATAATCAGTAATTTGAAAAGATTAATAAAATGGATACATCTCTAGCAAGACTAATCAAGTATAAGGAGAAAAAGAACAAATTGGTGACATGAGGAATGAAAAGAGCTCATCCGTCTAGGACAGAGTTCTTAGCCGTGGCACTCTTGACATCTGGGGCTGGATAATTCCTTGTTGAGAGGCTGGCCTGTAGATTGTGAGATGTTTAGCAGCAACTCTGCTCTCTATCAACTAGGAGACAGCTGTAACAATCAAAAATGTCTTCAGTCATTGTCAAACGTCCCCTGGAGGCAAAAATCTTTCCCAACTGAAAAACACTACTCCAGGTCCCACTTGATTATAAAGCAAACAAAGGGGATATTATGAGACTTTGTGCCAGTGAATGAACAAATTCTCTACAAAAAAAAAAAAATTCCAAAAGTGACACAAGAACATGTAGAAAATTTAAAGTGGCCCGTATCTCTTAAAACAGTTCAACTCATACTCACAATCCTTTCCAAAAAGACAACTTTAAACACAAATGGTTTAGCGTAAATTCTACCAAAGTTTTAAAGAGGCAATAATATTAACCATATACTAATTCTTCCAAAAAATAAAAAAGAGGGAGTGTTTCCCTTTTGGTTTTATGAAGCCAGACAAAGTTTGATACCAAACCCAAAAAAAGACATTTCAAGAAAATTACACAGTCCTCAAGGTAGTAGTCACAGAAATCCATTACAAAATACAAAAAAATCAAATTTAGCAATACATAAAATCAATAATACATCATAATAAACTGAAATTTGACCCAGAAAATCAAGAATTGTATGATTTTCAATATGAAAGAACCATAGAAAAAATGGGGGAAAAAATGTTTTTGAAAAACAGAAAAAGCATTTGAAAAAATTCCAAACTCATTTCTTTTTATAATCTCTCAGAATGCTACAAATAGAACAGTTCCTTAACTTGTTAGAGAGAATCTAGTAAAAACAAATTAAAAAAACATATTATATTAAGTAAAGCACTGCAGGAAGTTTAAGCAAAGTCAGAGGCTTTTGGTATAATTTTTTTTGTAAATCTAAATCTAAAACTTCTTTAAAAATAAATTTTTAGAAATGTTTACAATGGTATAGCCTTTGATTCAACAGAAGTAGATAAGTACCTGTTCTCCAAAACAGAATAAATGGTATATGTTTCCATGAAGAACTTTGTTTAAATATTGTTTTTGATATGAATAAACCTAAAAGTCCAAAGGGAGTAAATAATATTTAATTAAAGTACATCATATTTGGGGATTTTTCAAGGAGATAAAAAAAAATGTTGCAGATTAATATATACTGATAGGGAAAGTTCTTCCAGAAATATTATTGAAAGAAAAAAAATAAATTGCTTAATAATATGCATAGTATAATAACATTCTACAAAGTCAACACCCAAACTTCTTGTATATAGTAAGGATAAAAATAAGCATGTACATGCATAGAAGACATCTGAGAAAGATAAATTCTGATTTTATAATGATGATTTCTTCTGGGACAGAGTGTTAGATTGAGGAAAGAGGATTGGAGGAGGCAAAGACTATGAATATTCATTTTCTATGCTTCACTATGTTTTGGATCTTTTAAAATGAAAGCATTGTTATAAAATTTGTTTACATATTAAAAATGAGCAAAAGTAAGTTTTGTTGATTGAATGCCTACTGTGCCAAGAACTTGAGCACATTCATCGTCTCACTTAAACTTCTTCATAATCTTGTTTTACAAATGAAGAACCCATGAGTCAGAGAAGATAACTTATCTAGGACCATCTGGCCTGCAGGTGTCAAACCTGGATTTGAAGCTAAGCTTTCTGATTACAAAGTCCATCTTTTCTGATCAATGATCAAGGGAATCATCACTACTCCCTTGTCTCCATTTTTTCAAAAGCTAATAAGAATTTAAGAGTGCTTCATCTTTAGTCATCAGTGATCAACATTCTAAAACACTAATATAATGCAAAACATAAAACAATTTAAAATATATGTCGGCATGCAATTTGTATATATGTGTATAAGAAAGATGATAAACCTGATTATAAGAATTAGAGACTTGATTGTTAAACTAAACTATTATGTCTTTGTGCTTAGAAGGAAATAAAGGTTGTAGGAGTAGTAACGATGCAGCTATAATAGTAATGGAAATGGTTTACTATGTGCCAGTGCCATTTTGAAGCGCTTTATATGGAATAACCCAATTTCTCAAAATGACCCTATGCATTAAGTATTATTATTATCTCCATTTTATAGGTAAAAAATCAGGAGCACAACATTTTAAGTGATTTTCCCAGTTTTATATGTAGAAAACATTGAAGCAGTGAACCCAGGAATATGGCTGTAGCCTATAATTAATTCAAGAGTCCTATTTCACAAAAGGAATCCATAGAATGGGTAGAAGAAACTAAAACCTTCTGGCTAGGAAAGGAAGAGAAAAAATAAACATAAGCCTGGTTCTGGGCCAAGAACTGGCACCTACCATATGGGACTTTATATCAGGTAATGTATCACTCTAGTCCTAATTTTCCTCATTTGTGAATGAAGAGTATGAAAGATAGATTTCTAAGCAACTGAAGAATTAAAAAAAAAAAAAGTCAAGGAAATCTAACCATCAGGAACTTGGCTTTTGTGCATATTATAGTGGTCCCAGACCAATCATTTAACATCTTTTGATTGCTCATGTCTTTAAAATTCATGGAACCACTGTAGATGTTAGATGAATGAGAATGAAGTTCTTTACAAATATTAATGTGAAATAGTCACAAGTAGTTTTCATGTAACTTATATTCCAAGTTAGTGGAAAAGAGAACACAGTAGTACTGAGGAAATAGGAATTTCAGTGATATTTTTTCAGTAGCTGAAAACTAGCCAAAATTTAGAGATTTTCCTGTCCCTGTTTGACCTACACGGTGTTTACAGAGATTTCCAAATGAAAGAGGTAGCCAACAAAATTTGCATGAGTTCAGTTTTCTCCTAAGCGCTATCACCATACAGTTAGTGATTCTAGAAACAAATTTAATTCTTTAGTATTTTTAGGACACTTGTGAAGACTGACCTTGTTTGCTGGATGGATATCAACACATTATTTTAATTACTGGGCCCTGAACATTTGTCTAGAGGTTATACAAGGGTGGTAAAGAAGATGGAGAGGTAGTGTGTCTACAGTCCCCTGGAGCTGTCTGTTACCTCTGTGTTCCATCACTAATGTAAATGTGACCCTAAGAGAAAAAACATACAACCGCATGACTCTTTCCTACTCCTATTGATTAATTACACAATTTACAGCCCACTGTTGGGATAAAAAAAACACTCTTCTGGTAGATTATCTGATTAAAAATAGCAATCACATAACAGTTTATCCAGCTTGCTCATACCTGAGGAATCTGAAAATAGGCTTGCACTCCACCACAACCTCACTCTATCAATCCATGAGTAGAAAAGGGGAATACTCATAGATACTACTCAATACCATATGAACACATGGTGCATAATCAATTATTTTTTAGAATTTTGCATTTAATCTGAAACAATACATGGCAATAGAGCCTTGGAGATCAAGTACAAAGATTCTGTGAAAGAATGGGATAACATAACCACCTGAGAAAAAATGGTCATAACGTAAATTAGGAATTGGATGATTTTAATTGAGGGAAAGAATGCCCATATTAAAGATCTGGAGGAAAGAGATTGAATTTGTTTTGCCAGCACACAATTGAAAAGTACACGTCGATATGCTTATTCAATGTATTTACATTTAAGACCCCAAATGACACTTTTAAATACAGTTACCCTTTCCACATCATGGGAGTTAGAGGAACAGTACTCCTGTGATCTGGAAAATCTGCATAAAATTTTTTAGCTCTCCCTTTGTACCAGGGAAGTCTGATGTCTGAGTTTTGTTTTGTTTTGTTTTTCCTTTTTCTAGCTTTAGAACTCTCTCAATATCATTAATGGCTTTGGCAATATTGAGCTCCTTCCACATTTTCATTACAGTTTCCTTAATGGGGTTTTCTTCTATGGTCTCTATGATCCTCTCCATTGAGCAGCACGTGTAGTTCTCCTTAAATGTCTGCATTAGCCACAATCAAGAGGCTGAATGAGAGATGTGGTGTCAGGTGGCATGTAAATGACTTCAATACCTTCAAAGTGGAATTCATAGGGTTCTGGATGGCCAGGGGCACTGTCCTGAAGCAAAAACACCTTAAACGGTATAATCCTTGCTGGCGAGGTATTTTCTAACCTCCAGCACCAAACACTGCTGGAACCAGTCAAGGAAAAGTGCTTTTGTCATCCATGGTTCTTTTTTGAACATCCAGAATATAGGCAGCTCATTTCTTTCCTTTCAAAGTTCAAGGATCAGTGGCACCAGGACGGTCTTTATAATTAAATCTACAACATTGGCACAAAAGAGTAGGGCTACCTACTTTAAAACCTGGGGCTCACTTCGCTCCTTGGCTGATGTGTTAGTGGGATGCTCTGGATTCTGACTTCTAGGTTCCTGGCTTTGTCACATAAAAGAATTTAAAGACATGCCATAGGGTAGGCACAGGAGTAAAGAGGTTGCTAAGAAACAAGAAAACTAGAAATGAGATCAATACACAACGTGAGATATGGTTTTTGGCATGCTAGAGGGTAAGAGGTACACCTGGGGCCCCAGTTTAGGACTTTTTAAGACCTTTCCTCCTCCACCTTCCTAATGTTGGGGAGGGGCTCCAGCTGTTTGCTGTTCTGATTGGCTGACCCAGCTGTTAGCTCTCAGGGGGCCAATGGGGAGGCCTGCTATTTGGAGTTATCCAGGACTTCCCCTTGACCCAGGAAAGTGTTCCAAATGGGACCTGTGGCCAGGGTCTCGGTGGGGTCTTTCCAGCTTTGTTTTTAGTAGCAGCTTTCCCCTCCTGGGTTTTCTGAGTGGGATCTCATGGCCATGTTCTCTGCAGATCCCAGCTGTGACTAGTCTCCATTTTCTCTATACTAACCCATCTCAGGTATATGTCCTCTGAAGCATTTTTTCCCAATATAAGGCAGTTTCACTAAATACTGAATACTATATCTGTTCTGGTTTGTAGCCTTTCTCTTCATTCCATTTCTCTGGGGTTTCAGAAAACTCTGTAGCTGCCTCTTGATCAGCAATCACTGCCTCACCAATTATTTGCACATTTCATAAGCAAAAACTTTTCTTTTTTAAAAATGTTCAAAGTAACCTTTGCTGGCCTGAAAATCCATAGAGATAGACCCTTCACATTCATTTCCCTTTAGGGAATCATAAGGACTGTGAGAGTTCCCCCCTAACTAGGTTTGTGATAGTTAACAAACTGTGACTCAGTTTCCCCTGACATGCATTGAGAAAAGACAAGCCCTCCTCACCTTAAACCTACATGTCTGAAAGCATGGCACTTCCCCAAAGGTTGAACAAAAAACCACATGGAGACAGGAGTAAACTGAGATAGAGACCTTCACCCCCTCCCGATCAAAGCACCACCAGCTCCTCCAGCATTCCAAAAAACATAACGCCCTAACCCACTCACTGCCTTTTAGCCGTACAAGGAAAAATTTTGCTCCTAGGGCTTCCTTTTGGCCCTAGCACCTCACTTGGACCCTCAATCCCCTCCCACCAACTATCATTTCCCTGCCCAGGAAGGTACTGCATAAATTCAAATCCCCCTTTCCAGGGGCAGGCTTAAGTCTATTCTTTAGACCCCCTCCATTGGGAGAGCTTCTCAATAAATTTCCTGCCTGCATTCATCATTCTCCACTTCCCAGTGAACACCACCTTTTCTCCAACAAGGACCTAGCCTTTCTCATATGATGCCAGAATCCACGGGAATGCTTTTTTCATAATAATCCTACATCCAAAAGAATATTCCACTTCCTTCGCAAGAGAGATGTGGATTCCATGGTTTATACAAATGCTTTGCAGTTGTTGGTATAGCTGCAGCAACAGTTTCACAGACTTTCTTCTCTTTTTGATATGCCTTCTAGTCTATCATTAACACCGTAAAGGCCACCAACTGCAACTGCAGCAGCCATTTTGCCTGAAGGAAGCATATCTAACAATTCTGCTTTTTCCTTCAAGTTCATCGCTTTCCTCTATTTCTTGGGAGCACATTCCAGACCACTGGGAACACCACAGTTGGGACTCATGATTTTCATAGAGTTTATGGCATTTAAATGATACACGATAGGTGAAACTCAAGCTGCAAAGATCACTGCAAGATTGCCATGAGTTCTCATGTGAGAGATTGCCATAAACATGCTTGGCATCTCCAAGCCAGTATGTAGAATGACAGTTCTTTTATTAAAATTTAATATTAAGATAAAATATTGTGTAACTGTTCATTTATGTTATTAAACAGTAAAATACATATTGTACAGGTAATATTATACATAAAATACATATATTTTATGCATGTATCATTTACTAAACTTTTTAAGATATCTTTACATTTCTAGCCTTTGTGTGTTACCTGCTGGCCTTCATGCTCTTTTCACAGACTTTAACTTTTTACTTATTTTAACTTTAAAAAAGAAATTCTGCATACTTAAGGTATTAAGAGATAAGATATGTTGAAATTACACAATACTATATGTTTATTTTAGGCATTTCAGAGTTTCTAAACTTTTTCTATGTCATCTGTTGGCCTTTGTATGCCATCTACAGCTTTAGCAAAACTTCCTCAAAATTCCCATTTAATTTCTTATGCCAACCCATGGTATATTAAAACCATAATGGGGAAAGTTCCGATGTGAAAGGAATAACTGCAGCATCATGAAGTTTCACTTCTGACATCAGAGATACTGAAAATGGGAATATCTAATAGAAAATAAAACACTGTGGTACTATTCAAGCACTGTAGGGTTGGAGAGTGGAGGGATGTGAATCTAAACATGACAAGGTTGAGAGGCTACACCTGGATACCCAGTGGGAGGCTGAGTTCAGTGCATGCTGTGCATGCAGTAGTAGTTGACAATAATGGAGACAACCAGGAAGGAGCCAAGTATGGTGAATTCTGACTCTGCAATACATAGGAAGCAAGCACAAGAAATTGGTTAGGGATGGTTATCAGAAAAGAAAATGGCTGATTTCCAGAAATTAGCAGCTCCTAATGTTTCTCTATACACCACCACTTCTGAGAGCTTTCTGCTTCATTGGCACAAATTCAATTCCTTTGGCTTTTTTGTTCCTTCTGCCACCATGTGAATTTCTCTCTTGGCTCATGATCAGAAATGTGGTTATACTGTCCCAAGTCTACTTCCCTTGTGATCACCAGTGAGAAAACGTTATGTATTTTTGGCAATGGAATTAAAGGCTTGAAGGTAACAGAGCTGCAACAATTTGAGCACAAGACCCAAAACTAATTTCAGTATACTGGGGAATGGGATGGTGAGAGAGAAAGAAAGTTCAGCTGCCAAGTTCAACATACCAATGGAAATATCCAGGTATCTGCACACTTGTAATTCAGGTCTGTGGTAGGTTGAAATATGGATGTCAACAAATAAGTATTTTTAATCTTGATCTGAGTCCCTGTGGGTGTGAACCCATTGTCAATATAAAATGTAAAGATTTTATTTTTAGTTAAGGTATGGCCTATGGGGATAGTCTCTGCTAAGAACGTTAAGATCCTTAACAATGAAAGAACAGAACATTTAATAATATCTTGGTTTGAAGCATCTGTATTTGAGTTATTTTTCTACCTTCAAACCTTTCTCAACAAGAGTTGTTCAATATTTGATGTTATGTATCAATATGTTCAAAGTGATCCAATAAAGTGGATCTTCAATAAGAAATTTGAATAGTTGCTGCAAAGACAAATTCCAGTTTCCATTTAAAAATGCAGCTTGCGAAAAAGAAATCACTTGTGGTGAAAGGCATCAGGAAAAGATGATATTTCCAAATGAGAGAATTATGTAGCATATCCAAAGGAGAAAATCAAGTTATAGACATGAGAAGAAGCATGTTAGAGTGAAAGCATTTCTTCAGTATAGGTTGACTGGGTAACAGTTTTAGTATTTGTAATAGACACGACCTTGAATGCCAGCTAAGTATTTTGACGTTCATTTGTCAAATTATTGCTCATTAAAGATTGCGAGTAGGACCTTGGTACATTCTAACTGAGCTTTAAAAAGACAAATGTTGCTTCTCACAATCTAAACTAAGAAATTCAATTTTGGAGGCAGAAAGGAATCATGAAGTAAGCCCAGGAAGGAAAGGAAAGTGGAAGAAGTGGTAAATCTTGAAAAGGAAGAATGGAAAGAGTTTTCCCTTGCTTAGATGCAGGGAATAAGGGGAAGGAAGGTATAACTATTCATGTTTCAGTCTTGGCAATCAAAATACATACTGAATTTGGAAGGAAGAGTTAGTTTGGTCGAGAGGGATGAAAAAGTAACGTGTTTAAAACAAAACTTGAACAATATGGAAAATACAAAATTTCTTATCAGGAAATTATAGTCTAAATAAAAAGGGACAAGTGTCCATCTGTCAGGAGTGGTTTAAAACCATGCTGGATGGAGAAGGTCATGAGGTGAATTCCACACCCAAACTTTGGTGTTTGCTATTGTCATACTCCCATATCGAAGTAAAACAATTGATGTTTTTCATCTTGAAAACTTGAACCAATTACTTTGCTTTTTTCTCTTTTTGCATTTATTAGAAGCAACAGCAGAATATTATTTAGCTGATGTAGTAAATTATGTATTTTCCTCAAGAATACTTAGGAAAAATAACTGTATTTACAGAATACTAATATCACTGTAATTCTAAACTGGCTTACAGAAGCTTAAAGTAGATTGCCAGGAATGGAAATGACAATCCTGAGGGTGTGGAATAAAGTTCTTAAGTTTTTAGATCTAAATGGAAAAAAGAAAAAAAATGGGAATTGTTAATTGCAGATACATCTTCATTAAAAATCTTGATTCATCAATCTCTACTTTTTAAAAATTATATACAATAGGCAGTAATTTTTAAACATTTTTGATTCAAACGCACTCACCTGAAATGGGACTTCTTATTTAAATTATTTATTATGGGAGGGCTTTCAGGAGAAAGGAAGTGAGAAGGCTCAGCAAGAATGTCCAAAAATGTGATCTCACCAGGTATCTAGCTTCAGTCCAGACTGGGAGCAGGGTTGGATGGGGCCCCTGGAGGACAAATTGTACCATAGAGTCAGTCCCAGCAATTAGGTAAGGGAGCAGGCCTTCTGAAACCCATGTTAGTCATTGGCTGCTCGGTGCTCCAGAAAAGGAGGCAGCCAAGTTCTTATTGGTCAAGCAGAAGGCACTTGCCCCAACAGCCCACACCACATGATGCTCATGGTATTCTGGTTTCCCACATACAATTTCTCTTTTGAGGTTCTTTTCCATAGATCTTAAAGTAAATTATGAGGCAAAGCTTTAAAAATACTTAGTAAATATTCCTAATTTATGGTTTTCAATTTTAATTCCATTTTTAAATTATAATATTTGGTCACTGTAAAGGTTAGGCTAATGTCTCAACTCAGCCAGGTAATTTTGCCCAGTTGTTCAGTCAAGCAAGCAGTGGGCTAACTAATACAAGGACATTTATGGGCTTTAGTCCTCAGTGAGTTTCCTGCAAAGATGGCTGATTACATCTTCGATCAACCAGGGAGATGGCTGTCAGCAATGAGTGACGTTTTATCCAATCAGTTGAATTCTTTAAAAGGGGAAGTGATTCCAGCATTCAGAGAGAATTTCCCAGCTTGTCTTTGGACAGCCAATGTCTCCCAGGAACTCATAAATGACCATCATCGGACTTTCATCAGAGCCCCTGGTTTGCAATCTGCCTGCAAAATCTGGACTTGTACATCCCACAGTCATGTGAGAGAATTTTATAAAATCTCATACTATTTAAGACACCTCCTGCTGATTCTGTTTCCCTAGAGAACCCTGACTAATTCAGTCACCATTAGCAAATTAAAGTTTTTTCTCCTCTCTCTCTATCTGCTAACTCTCATTCTCTCCTTACCTCCTCCCTCTCTCCCACCCTTCTGTCCTTTCTTCCTTCCTTCTCTCTTTCCTTCCTTTTTCCTATTTCCTTTCCTTCTTAACTTCTTTTCTTTCATTTTCTCTTAACATGTAACAATGTAAGAAAATAATATATTAGAAACCAGATTCTTAATTATGTACCTTGACAAAACTTGACGGCCTTTAAAGCACTTAAAACTGATAATGTGCAACTAACTATTCTACGCAAATGGGTTAAAAGTGGAAATCATGGGCCTGTGTGCCTTCCTGTTTTATAGATACAAAAATAAGAAATAAGGATCTTTTATGAATAAAGTTTAAAATCTATAAAAACTACTGACAAGACAAATTTTTGAAAATCCATTAAGAAATAAAATATGGTTTAGTCAACTTTCAGTATATTTTATGAGGCTTGTATTAGTACCTCAAGAAAGAGCTATACAGTATGCTTGTCACAGAATAAAGTGCTGTACCTACTGCAGTATGTATCATAAAGGAGAAATTGTTAGCATCTTCAAACAATTACAATGCACTGAACCTTGCTATTATATTAAGTAATAGCATGGACTAAGGAAATATTTTTTCTTTGTCTCCAAAATATTGCTGTAACAAATGAAAAGAGGAAAGGCTCACCTACAGCTTTAGAATTCTCTTTCCCAGAAATGCTATTACTTATTTCTGGCTTTCTGCTAGCCTCAGAGAGTTACGATCTAGGTCACTTCTATCCTGATAGTATTTCCTCAATGAGCTCTGATGGGCTTTAATACCTTAAATAATGTTTTGCCAATTTCATTCAATTAAGTGAGGAGGAGATACATTTTGGCCTTAAGGAGCAATGTTCCATCTTTTTGAAATTATAGTAATTGTATGTCCTATATTTAATTAAATATTACCAAGTTACAAGGCACCTCAAGCAGACAACAAGGAGAACAGAGACTGCATGTTCTTTCTACTCTGAAATGTGCCCAATGGCTCTTTTCTCCCCATATTTCCTCAGCTTTTCTTGGAAGACAAAAAGGGATGTTGGGGACTTTCTACCATGAAGATGTCTTTTCCCCACAGCCTTTTTCTGAGACTCAGTTGTCAATTTGTAACCATAATGGAATGGGCTGAAAAATAGATGGACGCTCTCCTCTGAACAGATCGGAAGCACACTTAGTATAAATGTGGTTTAAAGGAAAGAGCAATGAATGTCAGGAGGCTTCGTATACCTCTTTCTTCCATCACCAATATTTGACCTATTCCCTTAAAGGTTCTGGATTTTATCTGCCCCATTTTTAAATTAGACATAAAAACATTCCAAAGTTACATCTCAGTGTTGCTTGGAGATCAAATCAAATAATGAATGTGAGATTAACTTTGCAACAAGTACCAAGTTCTGAAAAGCACAAAGGTCTCCCCATATGTGAAAATTGGGTACATGGGTATGTGTTGTAAAATGTGTCTGTCCATTGCCTTTCTTCCCATGAAACTATTCTTTAAATCTTAATGTCCAATACAGATGTCACCACCCTTCTGCACAGCTTACATGATATCCCCTCCATGTCGCACATCAACTAAATTCTTTACTTCAGACAACTCTTGTTAGATGAATTTCCCAAGTCTTAATAGGATAATTGAAATAAAAATATATTTTAAATGGAAGAATTAATAATGTCTACAGTGATATAAAGATATAGAATATACCTGTAATGTGTTTAGGAAATTTTTGGCTTGCTGTCTCGTCTTTAGAATGTATTTGTAGAATAATTTCCAAAAAGGAAACTGGATAAATAATTGAAGATAATATTTTAATTCATGGGAAGTGGTGTCAGCAGAAAAAATTTGTTTTGGCATCAATATTAGTCCATTTTATGGATGATTTTACTTCTACACCTACAAAGTCAAAATTAATTTTTGATGTGCATTGGGAGGTATGATTTTTCTACCTTCAATTCCTTGCTTTAATTCCTTTAAACATGGATTAAGTGTCATTGAGTTAAATTATCCAACTTAAATTTACTGAAAAGAGATTTCCTATATTAATTGTGAAGGAAATTGAAAGCACATAAAGATAAAGGGTTGTAGGGTCTAAAAATTTTTACAGGATAAAAAAGTGATCATGTAAGTAATGTGATAGCTTTCTCTTTTAAACTAAGCTCCTGTGATAAGGGGTTTACCTCACATAATACATGTGTACACAGTATGCAAGTCTTTTGGAGGTCACATTCTCATACAGTGAAATAGGCTTTCTTTAAAAATTTACACTCTAGAGAAAACCTACCGGGGAGATGTTACTTATTTCTCTTCCTCCTTTCCACAAACAGAAAGAAGCGGGCAAGAGTAGGCTTTCCCCTCTTATTGTAGAATCCTCAGTTAAGCACTGAAAAGCCAGAAAGGAGTTCTGAAGCTACTCATTTCTGAAACAAAATATTGTCCTAAAGGTAAATTATTAAATTGAACTATCATCCTCATAGTAAACAGAGGTACTCCTTTAAAAAAGCAGTATCAGGTGTAATTCAAAGGTAAATTCTAATGGTTTTGTAAAATTTTTTCTGCATGTTTTTCTACAAAGGTACCAACATTTTTGTAATTTTTACTATCTTACAAGTTGCATCCTGATTGAGATTTTGATTATCCCAGTTTTTCTGACTTATCCTCAATTTTACCTTGAAATTCTTTTTCAGTTAGGAATACAAATACATTTTAGGGTCTGATGGATCTGGAGTCAGATTTTCTTTGCCTCATGCAAGCCAGGTGATACTGATGAAGCTACTTTATTAAGCATTGATTTTTATTTGTTAGAGTCTATGTTAGGTACATGGAACACAATAATGGAAAGCACAATGTCCCTGCCTTCCACAACTCATAGTATTCTGAGATGGATGTTTAAATGTGTTAATGACAGGCATGATTAACTCTAAAAGAATGGGAAATTGAGCCTTCCTCATGGGGTTTATGTGAAATGGGTGCCTAGTGGTCAGTCAAAATTCAGTCAAGAAAGGAGAATCCTTCTAGGCTTTCCAAGAAGAAAACAAATTACAAAGTGATTTAGGGTTTTGCAAGACAATCAGAACGTCTGAAGAAACAAAATTCAAAGGAACCACTACCAGCTTACAGGCATACTGGCATTGTTGAGGTTCCAGTTACCTGCTAGCCAAGAGTCCAGGAATTGCAGAAAACAACCATTTCCATGGCTCGTGCACAGAACAGAGCAGAGAACTGGCAGGGAACATGAAGGCTACTTCAAAATCTATGTATTTGTCACCATTGCTGCATAAGGAATAATGGCTTTTGATTCTGCCTTCCAAAACTCATGGGATATAAATTATACCCAGAACCCTCTCAGATAACTTGTCTTTTTATTTTATAAGTCACTGGACTTCACGGAGCCATATTAGGGCCTAATGGAGAGGACAACACATCATTCAGATATTTTATAATTTTATATGAATTCTGAAATTGGATGGGACCTTGAATTATCTCACTTGATAAGCAAAAGTTATGGCCACCTCTGGCAGTAGTAACCTCTTGCAATTGGAGTGGAAGTAAGACTCCAAAATGGTTATCTTGTCTCTTCAATTATTAAAATTTATTTTCTGAATGCTTTATTCTTAACTCTTAAAAGGTAAATCTGAAATGCATACAAATGTAGATATTTCAATTTTCTGTGTCAAAAAAGGTATTCCAAAAGGAAACATTCAAATTGTTATCATAATGATATTATTTATCATTTTATACCTCTTTTTAGTAAATGGGCATTTATATTCATAGCTATAAAAGATGAATGAATGACCAAAGAATGACTTTATTATTTCTTTAAAGTACTATTATGTATGTCATCATTACACCTAGAGAAAACTGTAATAATTGTCCTTAATACATTAGCTTAACTATTTGGTTTTATTGGGAAATTGTACAATAAAAGTGTGATTTATAACACACAGAAAATCAAAAATATTAATAGTAGCCAATTTGTATTCAAAGGTCATTTTAAAACCCTTCCCGAATTACATCTTTATTCTGTCATGTAATCCTTTACTTTAAATTTAGTGATCTTTTCTGTTTCTTTTCAGAAAAAACAGCAGTATCAATCCTGTATTTTCTCTTAATAGCCCCATATCCTGATTTGATTGCTGCCATTGACCTTCAAACATCTTTTATGGCATTATATCCATAAGTTTGTTTTAATATCTTCACTCCCCCTAATTACCTGGATCATTCTATACCATTCCCTACAGGGAAATATATTGCTGAAGTTTGGATTTTTAAATACTAATTAAAAAATTCATTAGTGTGTGAATTAATTTCCTCTCTTCTTATTTTCCTCTCCCTCTTGATAGTCATCAGACTTTGAGAAGCAATCTTGTTGTTACTATACAGAGATCCAGAACTCAGTTTAATTACTCTGCTTGGAGTCCCACATCAGTCAGTGGTGCCAGGAAATAAACCTGAACACAAGGAAATCCAGCTCAGGCAGCTTCTCTGGCCCAAGTGAACATTTCATGACTATCCCTTCAATGGCAAAAACGTTTTAGGATTGCCTCTTCTATGGACAAATATGCCAATGTCATTCCTGTCGAAAATAAAACACAATGCACCGGGAAGTTACAGTGTAGAACCATATGTTAATCAGGTCAACACTAAGCAAAGGAGAGTGGACACTTGAAATAATTAGCACCATAATTCAAGTCCCCAGAAAGATATTGCAGGGATTTGCAGTGCAAGGATAGTCTCTACAGATGTTGCTACTTTTAGATTAGGTTGCCTAGAGAATTCTTGCTGCAACAGAGAGTGGGCAGAAGATAAATTACAATTTAATCTCTGAAGGACACCAGTTCATGAAATAATTAGTTTTATATATTTAGCATCCACTTAACATTACTGGAAGATGTTTATTGTTAACAGTAAAGTCAAGGTCTATTACATTTCTCATTATTTTTCTTGGTCGCTTAGAAATGCTTCATGGGTTAATGTAGTGAAAAGGTGGGAAGGCTACAGCACTGCATTGTTGATTTTTTTTAGCTTGTAATAAACTGTTTATTAAACATCTACCTGAACATTAAAAAACCCTCTTGTAAAATGAGTAAGAATTTAGATTTTCAATTTCTACGTATTCATTAAAAGCCAAGTGTGTCATCAAATGTGTTTTGTTCCTAAAAGTTCGCAATTAAATATACTTTGAAAGAAAATGTACATTCTGATACCATCATACCAGTCATAGTTACCATTTATTTTCCTAAATTTCAATGGATTGGAGAAAATGGAATAATTCACATTCATATCCTCAGACTTGCACAACTGCCCATTATGTTTTTTTCTTTTTTTTAATATTACATTCAAAATATATGAGGTCCCCATATACTCCCCACCCCCCTCACCCCACTACTTCCCCCATAGCAACATTCTCCTCCATCATCATGACACATTCATTGCATTTGGTGAATACATCTCTGAGCATCACTGCACCTCATGGTCAATCGTCCACATCACAGCCCACACTCTCCCACAGTCCACCTAGTGAGCCATGGGAGGACCTACAATGTCTGGTAATTGTCCCTGCAGCACCTCCAAGTCCCAGAAATGCCCCCACATCTCATCTCTTCCTCCCGTTCCCCACACCCATGCCACATTTTCTTCGATTACTAATCACAATAGTTCATGAATAGAATATCAGTAAGTCCACTCTAATCCATATTCTATTCCTCCATCCTGTGGACCTTGGACCACCATGGACACTTTCTCCACACCAATGCCACATTTTCTTCGATTACTAATCACAATAGTTCATGAATAGAATATCAGTAAGTCCACTCTAATCCATATTCTATTCCTCCATCCTGTGGACCTTGGAATGGTTGTGTCCATTCCACATCTATGTCAAAAGGGGGCTTAGATTCCACATGGATGCTGGATGCAATCCTTCTGCTTTCAGTTGTAGGCACTCTAGGCTCCATGGTGTGGTGGTTGACATTCTTCAACTCCATGTTAGCTGAGTGGGGTAAGTCCAATAAACCAGAGTGTAGGAGCTGAAGTCTGTTGAGGCTCAGGGCCTGGCTATCATATGGTCAGTCCAGAGATTCAGATCCCCTGAGTATATCTTAAAACCCAACTACAATTTTGGTAAAATAACAGGAAAGGCTTGTGAAAAGAGATCACATCTGAGTCCAGCTCCATCACACAGAAACACCAATTCCAAAGAAAGGCCAGCTGATGTGGCAGTGAACTCCACCTGCCATGACCATAAAACCTGGGACTGGGGAAAGATACAACAACCCTGAATGTGTTGTCTCTGAAAAGATCAAGATTCTCTTAAAAGAAGAGGAAAATGCTATTAGATAGGAAACAGTTTGTGTCTCCTACAGAAAATAATAAAGATTTTTAAGCAAAAGGAGGAGATTATTAAAGTTATTTCCTAAAGTATAATGTCAGGGGATCATGAAAGATATCTTGATAAATATAGTAAAAGTGTATTACCATTTAGTGGGAATCCACTATGTACCTTGTATTTTTGTGTCTGTCATCTCATTTGATTCTCTCAATGACCTGGTAAACTGATAGTAACTAAAATTTTAGAGATTAAGAAAAAAGAGAGAGCTTAAGATCACAGAAAGACATGATCTTCATGAATTTGAACAAACACAGAATTAAGAGTCCTGAGCAGGGAAAGGGCCTAGACAATTCTGGAGATAGTTTCATTTTGTCAGTCTCTGTAACTCCAATATTTTGCTTCCATGCATTGTTGCTTCCATGCATTGTTAAACAAGAAAAAAATAATTTGGAATTGCAATTTACTCACAATGAAATAACTTAATGTAACAAAATAATTATACACATATGGTGGGTGTTTGTAAGAGACAGATAAGAGCGTTTTTCCTGATAATAAATTTAAAATTATTCAATTAAAAACAACAAAAGCTTAAAGTGTTGGGGAGAAAAAGGGTTGGGTTTGGAATAGATCTTTTCATATATGGAAATTGGCATATTGTTGCGCATGAAAGAAAACGCACCCTATGGTTGGGCTTGGGGGACAAAACAGAAAGGCGGATTTTAAGTTAGGTATTTTCTGTTCTGATATGAAGTGGACCAAAAGAAGACACTGATTTTTTTTTTTTTTGAGTAGTAACTCAAGTCTTTCCTGAGTGTGCAAGAAAATTGAGAAGCACATCTATAAAACCACATAGAGAAGACCCCATTTTTAAAAAGCACAGAATATTCTCTAGCTTATACCATTGTGAGGATCCCTTCCTAAGGGAAATTCAGCCCACAGAACGTAGCCACCTGCATGCCCTGGACCCAACTTAAATATGCTTCCTGCCCATGATAACATCACCAGACTGCTTTTATGTAACTCTGTTATGACATGTCTTTGTTCTGAAACCCTGCATATTGCCCCTCATTTTGCCACCTCTTTGTGGAGTGCTGTCTGCATTGTCTGGACTGCCACCACCAGAGAGAATCTCTCCTGACTTTAAGTCCCAATTAATAAAGCTTGTGTCGAACCCTGGGCCAAGTGCATTCTTTGATCTTGCCACCACCCCAACCTGAGCCCTCCAGGAGCTAGGGTGGAACTACCGTAAGGACTAAGGTCACTCCTCTAGGCTAGAACCTGAGAATTTTGCATTAAAGTCTCTGTACACACTTCATAGTTCTTGCAAAGAATTATGCTTGACATAAAGTTTGAAAAAAATGTTAAGTTCCCACGGAAGCATGTAGGTTCAGTCATTTCAACAAATTGTTTTCTGACATTTTGAGGACTTTCTTCTTATATATAAAAATCTGGACTGTATTTACTTAAATAGCACAGTTTAAATTTCCCAATGCAAGAGCAAATTATATTCAAAAGGGGATATACACTGAAGTATTGTTTACAATAGTGAAAATTTAGAAAAGGGCATGTCCATTAATAGGAAATTGGTTGACTAAATTAGAGATTAGCCACACAACGCCATTATCAAAATCAATAATGGATCCCTATATTTGGTGAAACAGAAAAATTCACCCTATTATTGGATGACAAAGCAAAGTACAAAACAACATATTTAGCATTAATCCATTTATGCAAAATAATGCACATAAACACTAAATGTATACAAAAATGCAAAGCCATGTCTGCAAAGAGGTTCACCAAATTATTTATTGTGGTTCTTCTTTGATTATTAGATGATTCTTTCCTCTTCTTTGTATGTTTATGGAATTATATTTATATATATTTGTATATATAAAGATTCCACCTATCTTGTCAGCAAAATAAAATGAGGAGCTTCTTTTACAGAATTCTAGTATGACAAGATTTATTTCTATCTTGTCCTGATTCACAGTACTTTATCAATAAAAGGAAGGAGGGTCACCTATACAAGGATAGTCTCCAAACTGATCACAAATTCCCTGCCTCGAATAGAACACATTCACCTGCCTCAGCAAAGCCAATAAATAATTGATAGCTTCAATTCTGAGACTTAAAAATGGAAAGTCGTCATGCACAACCTTGGACATTGTTATTTTCAGACATTTTCACAGTGGATTCCACTGTTTGTTTTTCAGCTGTCAGTTGGATTCTGAGTGTGTCTTCTGACTCCTGTTGTGAGATAAAGTGATTTTTTTGCTTCCCGCCATGGAGGATGAAGTTTCTACTTGAATGCATAAATACCAAAAGAGGAGGCAAAAAGGTGTCGTTCAGCAGGAGGTGTCATTCACAGCCACAAGTTTGCAAATTGACCCAGATGGTGTTTAGGCCATCATTGCTGGTCAAGGATGACAAGTTAAATGAAAGATTTTATAATAAACTATTTGAAAGCTCTGGAACAAGAGGATGGGGCAACAGGAAAATAACAAGAGATAAAGATTTTTTTTTTTTTGGATTTTATATTGTCATTTCTTCTTTTTATATTAAAAATACATAGGACTAATGTTGCCCAGATAAAAGGTTATAAACTATAAACAGTTTGGAGCTTTCTTACACTTTTCAATTACTGCAGTAGTTAGAAGCTATAGGTACCCGAGAAAAAACATGTTCTTAAATTTAACCTATTCCTGTGGGAACTTTGAATGAAATTGCTTCAGTTAAGGTGTGTCCCACCTCAATCAGATGGGTCTTAATCCTATTACTGGAGTCCTTTACAAGAGAATAAAATTCAGACAGAGAGAGAAAGCCACCCAAAGAAAAAGGCTGGACATCAATGGAATACAAAAGAGAAGAGACCAGGAGTTGCCTCCATGTGACTTACCATGTAACAGAAGAGCTAAGGATTGCCAGCAGCCAGCCCCAGATCACTGGTCTTAAGGAAGAAAGCCTTGCCTTGATGATGCTTTGATTTGGACGTTCTTTTAGCCTCAAAACCATAAGCTAGTAAATTTCCATTGTTTAAGCTGACCCATTCATGGTATTTGCTTAAGCAGTTTAGGAAACTAAAACAATTACACTGGAATCAATTTATAAGTGAGAAAGGTAAATCAAATAAGAGTATAAAGAGCCTCATTAAGTACAACAAAAATACACCATATTTTATATAAATATAAAATATTTATATTTTATAACTAATAGACTGAGGGCAATATAATTTATAACTACTTTATAATGTCTAAACGTAGGAAGGAACACTCTCAGGTGACACTACTTCACTGCACTTTGATATGCACTCTTTAAAATCTGAGAAACCAAAGGGTAAAAAACTTGTATTTTCAGGAAGACAACTATCTTGAAAATTGATTCTGACTGTATTATTTTCCAATGTTGAGCTTAAAACAGTATCATTTATTTTACTAGGTTGAAATTCCGTAGGTCAGAACCTTGGACATAACATGACTGGTTTTTCTGCTCAGGGCTGAAGTCAAAGTGTCAGTGAACCTGCATCTGGAAGCTTGACTAAGGAAGAATCCATCATAAGCTCTTTCAGGTTATTGGCCAAATTCATTTCCTTGTGATTATGGGACATATTCGTATTTCCTCCTGGTTGCCAACCTGGGGGTGCTATCAACAACTTGAAGTCTCTACTATTCCTTGCCACATGCCTTCTGCATCTTTTGTTTTATTAGAGAAGTTATGGGTTTACAGGCCAATCGTGCAAAAAAAAGAATTCCCATATACCTTGCATTGCTATGGAACATTTGTTACAATCACTGATAGCACTTTTTCTAATTGTACTAATTTTTAACAGTAATTACCTTTGGTACAATTGATGAACAATTACTAAAATAGTACTACTATTGTCCATATTAGGTGTATTTTTCATATACCATCCTATGAAAACCTTGTATGACTGTCGTATATTTCTTATAATTCATGAAAGGACATTTTTATACTTATACTATATATTATATTAACTATATATTATATTATACTATATATTATATTAACTATTGTCCATTGTCTACAATAGGGTTCACTGTGATATGCAATCCTATGTTGTATCTTTTAATTTTAATTCTAGTGACATGTAAGAGCTAAAGTTTTCCCCTTTAACCTCATTCACCTATCTATATACATTCACAATGTCCTATCATCACCATCATCCATCACTGAAACTTTTCCATCACCCTACATAGAAACTCTGTATTATTAATTTAAGCGTTAAGTCCCCAGGCTCTACCTCTATCCCTGCCCCTATATTCCAGTTTCTGACTCTATGGATTGGCTTATTCTAATTATTTCATACTAATGAAAGTAGAGATAATACAATATCCTTTTGTGTCTGGCTTATTTAATGCAACATGATGTCTTCAAGGTTTACCCATGTTGTTGCATGTATCAGAAATTCATTTCTTTTTATGGCTGAATAATATTCCATTGTATGTATATTCCACATTTAATTTATTCATTTTTTGTAGATGGACACTTGGGTTGCTTCCATCTTTTGGCATTTGTGGATACTGCCACTATGAACATTGGTGTGCAAATATCTGTTTGAGGTGGTTTATGGGAACCCTGTAGTTGATGCATGATTTTTCTGTAAACCCACAACTTCTTTAATAAAAAGTTATCTGTTTGAATCCCTACTTTCTATTCTTTTGGATATATACATAGAAGTGGGATTGCCAAGTCATATGGTAATTCTATACTTAGCTTCCTGAAAAACTGCCAAACCAGCTTTCACAGCAGCTGCATCTTTTTTTTTTAAGTAAGTGTGGTAGATTGAACCCAACACCTCATACATAAGTAACAGGTGCTCAAACCACTGAGCCACACCCACTCCCCAGCACCATTTTGCATTACCTTAATCAGGGTTTCTATTTCTCCACATTCTTTCCAATACTTGTAGTTTTCCACAGTTTTTTAAAATAATACCCATTCTAGCGGGCATAAAATAATATCCCTTTGTGGTTTTGATTTGTATTTCCCCAATAGCTGGTATGTTGAGTATCTTTTAAAGTGCTATTTAGCCGTTTGAAAATCATCTTTGGATAAATGTCTATTCAAGTATATTAACCATTTTTTAATTGGGTTACCTATCTCTTTATTGCTGTGTTGTAGGATTTCTTTAAATATTCTGGATATTAAATCCTTACCAGACAAAAAGGTGGTTTCCAAATATTTTCTGCCATTGAATATTTGTCTTTTCACTTTATGACAAAGTCTTTTGATGCACAAAAGTTTTTAATTTTTAGGAGATCTCACTTATTTTTTATCTATTTTTTCTTTTGTTGCTTATACTCTGGGTATAAAGTCCAAGAAAACATTGTCCAACACAAGATTCCAAAGGCGTATCCCTACATTTTCTTCCAGGCATTTTATAGTCCTGGTTCTTACATTTAGGACTTTGATCAATTTTGAGTTAAATTTTGTATATAAAGATCCTCTTTCATTGGTTTACATATGAATATCCAATTCTCCCAGCAACATTAGTTGAAACTTTTCCATTGGAGGGGACTTGGTAGCCTTGTCAAAAATTAATCGGTCATAGATGGGAGGGTCTATTTCTGAACTCCTAATTCCATTCCATTGGTCAATATACCTGTTCTTGTACTAATATCATGTTGTTTTCACCACTGTAGCTTTGTTATATGCTTTAAAGTCAGGAAGTGTGAGTCCTCCCTCTTTGTTTTTCTTTTTCAAGATGTTTTTGGTTATTTGGGCCCTTACTCTTCCATATAAATTTAACAGTTGGTTTTCTATAACAATTGGTTTTCTGCAAAAAAAGACTGTTCGAATTCTGATTGTGATTTCATTAAATCTGTAAATAATTTTGGATAGAATTGACACCTTAATGATATTTACTCCTACAATCTATGAATACAGAATGTCTTTCCATATATATAATTTTCATTGATTTCTTTAGCAATGTTTTGAAATTTCTGTGTACAGGTCCTTTATATCCTTGGTTAAATTTATTCCTAGATATTTGGTTCTTTTTGTTGTTATCATAAATAATTTTTTTCTTGATTTCATCCTCATATTGCTCTACTGATTTTTGCATGTTGATCTTGTATCCCATCGCTTTGCTGAATTCATGTATTAGCTCTAGTAGCTTTGTTGTAAATTTTTCGAGACTCACTATATAGAGGGTAGTGCCATCTTCAAACAGTGAATGTTTTACTTCTTCCTTTCCAATTTGGATGCCCTTTATTTTTTTTTCTTTCCTAACAGCTCTGGCTAGAATTTCCATTACAGTGTTGAATAACAGTGGTGACAGTGTTTTGTCTGGAAAAAGACAGAGTCATTGTCTTATTCCAGGTGTTAAAGGAAAAGCTTCCAGACTTTCACCATTGAGTAGGTCTATATTCACAAGATAAATTGGTCTGGAATTTTCTTTTCTTTTAATACCTTTATCTGTCTTTTGTATTATGGTAATCTTGGCCTCATAGAATAGTGGCCCCTCCTTTTCAATTGTTTGGAAGAGTTTGAGCAAGACTGGCATTCTTTCCTTTTGGAATGATTATAGAATTCACCTGTGAAGTCATCTGGTCCTGGACTTTTTTGGGGTGTGGGGGGAGGTAGGGAGATATTTTTGATGACTAATTCAATCTCTTACTTGTAATTGACATTTTGAGATCTTCTGTTTCTTCTAGAGGTAGTGTAGGTTGTATGTTTCTATGAATTTGTCTAGTTCATCTAGTTGTCTCATTTGTTGGCATACAGTTATTCATACTATGCTTTCATGATCCTTTTTATTTCTGTGGGGGTGAGTCATTATGTAACCCCCTCTCATTTCTGGGTTTATTTATTTGCATCTTCTCGCTTTTTTCTTTGCCAATTTAACTAATGGTTTGTCAATATTATTGATCTTTTCAAAGAACAAACTTATGGTTTTGTTAATTCCCTTTATTGTTTTTTATTCTCAATTTCACTTACGTTTGCTCCACTCTTTGTTGTTTCTTTCCTTCTGCTTGTTTTGGGGTGAGTTTGCTGGTTTTTCTTGTTCTTCCAGGTGTCCACTTAGGGCTTTGATTTTAGTTCTTTATTTATAATTTAAGCATTTTGGACTATAAATTTCCTTCTTAGAGCTGCCTTCACTGCATCCCATAAATTTCGATATGTTGTATTCTCACTTTCACTCACGATATTTACTTATTTCCTTTTGCAATTTCTTATTTGATTGCTTAAAGAGTGTTATATAACTTTCATATATTTGTGGATTTCCCAGTTCTTTGCCTGTTATTGATTTCCAGCTTCATTCTGTTATGATCAAAGAAGATGCTTTTTATAGTTTCAATCCTCTTACTTTATTGAGACTTGATTTGTGACCTAACATGTGGTCTGTGCTGGAGAATTATCCAAGTGCTCTCAAGAAATATGTCTATCTTGCTGTTTTGGGGTGCTTTGTTCTGTACATCTGTTAGGTCTAGGTCCTTTATCATATTATTTAAGTTTTCTGTTTCCTTACTGTTCTTACATCTAGATGTTCTAGCTATTGATGAGAGTGGCGTATTGAAGTCTCCAACAATTATTGTAGAGGGGTATATTTCTCCCTTCAGTTTTTCCAGTTTTTGTCTCATGTATTTTAGGGTATCATAGTTAGGTGCATAAATATTCATAATTATTTCTTCTTGGTGGATTGCCTTCCTTATTAATGTATTTATTAATACAGAGAGTCCTTCTCTGTCTCTTACAGCAGCTTTTAACTTAAAGTCTATTTGGTCCGATATTAGTGTAGCTACCCCAGCTCTTTTGGTCACTATTTGCATGGAATATCTTTCAGCCTTTCACTTTCAACCTATCTGTGGCTTTAGGTCTAAGGTGTGCCTCTTATAAACAACATAAATTAGGATCATCCTTTTTGATCCATTCTGCCACTCTGTGGCTTTTTAATGGGTAGGCTATTCTATTAATATTCAGTAAATTACTATAAAAGTAGTACTTAACTTCAGACATTTTGTCCTTTTGTTTTTATATGTCATATATTTTTCTGTCTCTTTTCCTTTAGTGCAACCTCCTTTTCTGCATAGTTGATCCTTTATGATGTATCTGACTGAGTCCTTCCTCATTTCTGTTTCTATACATATATGTATATATATTAGGAGGTACAGGAGATTGAACACAAGACCTCGTACATGGGAAGCAGGCACTCAACCACTGAGCTACAATGCTCCCCAGTAAGAGTTGTTTTTTCCATTTGTTTTTGTTTTTTTTAGGAGGTATCAGGAATCAAACCCAGGACCTTGTACAAGGGAAGCAGGTGCTCCACCACTTGAACTACACCCACACTCCTCTGTGTATGTTTTAAATATTTTCATGTGGTTATTCCGAGGTTTATATTACACAACCTACATTGGTAGCCTACTAATTTGAAAAGTTACCCACTTATCTTCAACAGATTACATGTTGTGTGTCTCATAACCTTTTGCTTCCCCTCTTTATGCTGTTTTTGTCATAATTTACTGTTTCATCTTTTGACTATCCATTATCAGGAAATATGCCTGTTTCTTGTCTAATTGTATTCTGACACTTACAGTTATTGAAGAGTAGAGTTGCATACTGAGAGTACAGTACTATAGGGTTTTGCATTTACCTTTTTAGTTACCCTTACTGATAATCGCCATTTCTTCACACGTCTCCAAAC
Organism: Dasypus novemcinctus; assembly: GCF_030445035.2. Lineage (NCBI taxonomy): Eukaryota > Metazoa > Chordata > Mammalia > Cingulata > Dasypodidae > Dasypus > Dasypus novemcinctus. The sequence goes on from NC_080697.1 coordinate 40,696,798, forward strand.
TACTCTCTCCTGCTTTTTATTTTCAACCTACAGAACTCCTTTTAGTAATTTTTGTAGGGCAGGTCTCTTGTTGACAGATCCAGTTCCTGTTTATGTGATTATTTTAAAATTTCCCTCAGTTTTGAAGGTCTGTTTTGCCAGATAAAGAATTCTTGGCTGGCAGTTTCTTTTTTTCCTTTTCAATACTTTAAATATATCATACCTCTGCCTCATCATCACCACAGTTTCTGATGAGAAATCAGCACTTAATCTTATTGGGATCCCCTGTATGTGGCAGATTGGTTTTCTCTTGCTGCATTTCATCTTTGGAATTTTATCTTCTGATTGGTATGTGTCTCATATTTGGCCTATTATGATTTATTCTGTCTGAAGTATTACTTCTTGGACATGTATATTTATGTCTTTCATAAGAGTTGGGGAAATTTCAGCCATTATTTTGTTAAATATTCTATGTGCCCCATTTCTCTTCCCCTTTCCTTCTAGGACACCCATGATGAGTAGGTTTATGTGTTTTGTGTTGTCCTTCAAATCCCTCATTAACTGTTCAATTTATTCTATTTTTTCTCTATCTGTTCTTCTGACTGTATGTTTTCAATTGCCCTGTCTTCTACTTTACTGATTCTTTCTTCTGCCTGTTCAAATATGTTTTTGTATCACTCTAGTGAATTTTTATTTTCTACTATTGTGCCTTTCATCCCCATAATTTTTGTTACCAAATTCTTCTTGAGGCTCACATACTGTCTTCCCAATATCCTTTATTCTTATGGATGTTTTCCTCTATCTCTTTGAATTTATTTAGGAGATTTGTTTGATCTACTTAGATCAGTTGTTCCAAACTCTGTGTCTCCTCTAAAGTTTCAATTTGTTCCTTTGATTGAGCCATATCTTCCTCTTTCTTTGTATGGCTAATAACTTTTTTGCTGATATGTAGGCAAATGATTATCTTGATGAGTTAATTCTGTAGGTCAGTATCTTCCTCTTGTCTAGGGTTTTATTGTTTATTAGTTTTGTGTTAAGGCTCCTCTTGTGTGCTTATTCCCACTTTTTCTAGAACTTTAGTATAAGCCATGTTTAACTGATCATATTTTCTCAGTTCTAATTATTGCTGTGGATATGTGGTAGAATTTTTAAAATTTCTTTTTTTTTTTTTGCACAATTGCTTCTCTCAATGAGCAAACTTCTTTTCCTCCATTTCTTCTGTTGGACTCTGAATCTCTTCTGATTGTGTTTGTGCAGAATATTTTCCTCAACTCCTATGATTTATTTAAATTCTCTCCATCACTCAGGGCCCCATTTTCCTTACTCTTTTCAACTCCAGGACATCCCTGTCTTACAGCACTTCAGATTAACTTTTCTTTGTTTTTTCTCCATTAGTGTATCCCATCCTGGGAGACAGATTGGGTCAATTCAGGAAAGTGGGTCACTTCAGACAAAGCCATTTTACATTTAGGTGTTCCAGTCAATAGAAACTCAAGTATGAGTACAGCACTTTAAAGCTGCAATGTTACCATGGTCTTTCTCTCTCTCTCTCCTCCTCCTCCTCCTGTGGCCACTTTTTTATGCAGCACTCCTCAGCAGCTCTGTTTCGGCCATGGGTCTCTGTGGACTTGGGTACCTGTCCTGAATATGCATGGGGTTCTAACTTGTTGTGGTTGTTGCTATATCCATGTCCCCAGTAGGAGGTGGGATGGATCTGGGCAACTGTCTCTGAGCAACTCCCAAGAACCGAGTTAGGGAGAAGAGTTGGATGAGCCATTCCAGTGTGAAACTTTCCTACCTGATATTTTTCTGTCTTTGATTCAGCATTTGTGGAATCTTCCCCAATCTCTACCATCCTCCAGAGTCCTAAGCAAGTGAGAATTTTTCCTTTTATTTGTTAAATCTCTGGGGAGGTTTTTTTTAGGAGATACCTTCTGTCACCATGTTGATGACATCACTCACCCCCTATATCTTTAAATCCAACAAGAAGCTTCTTATGTATTGAGTCCCCCTTGTGCTTCAAATCCCTCTTACTAGGAAAAGCCCTGTCACTTTTATGGGCTCACATGATTAATTCCAGCCCACTGAGGATAATCAGTCTATTTTAAGGTCAACAGATTTGAAAACGTAATTATTTCTGCAAAATCTTTCACTGCAGCACCTAGATTAGTGTTTGATTAATAAGTGGATCAAGACACTTAGGGGCCATGTTAGAAGTCTTGCCTACCACACTTACCATATTATAATTAAATACAGTGATAAACTATAAAACACCTACTCACAGAAAATGCATTAAGTTAGATGTTTATTTAAAAAGATTAACCTTTTATACTATAAAAATATTAATAAGTAATAGAAAATTTCTACTTTAAAGTCTGGTTAATATAGTTTGCAGGTATATAGTGCTTTAATATATAGAGAAGGATTTTTATATTCATTAATCGTTATTTATTGCACAAAGGCAATAATTAGTGACAGGGGAGCAAATTTCATTTTCTCTATTTTATAGTTAAGAAATTTTGTAATAGAGAGTGTGTTGAGGATTGAATCATGTCCCCACAAAAGATATCATCAAGTACTAATCCCTAGGGAAGTGGACTCGGCCCAGTGGTTAGGGTGTCGGCCTACCACATGGGAAGTCCACAGTTCAAACCCTGGGCCTCCTTGACCCGTGTGGAGCTGGCCCATGCACAGTGCTGATGCGCACAAGGAATGTCGTGCCATGCAGGGGTGTCCCCACGTAGGGGAACCCCACACGCAAGGAGTGCGCCCGTAAGGAGAGCCGCCCAGCATGAAAGAAAGTTCAGCCTGCCCAGAAGTGGCACTGCACACATGAAGAGCTGATGCAGCAAGATGACGCAACAAAAAGAAACACACATTCCCGTGCCACTGACAACAACAGAAGTGGACAAAAAAAGAACACGCAGCAAATGGACACAGTGAACAGACAACTGGGGCAGGGGAGAAGGAGAGAGAAATAAATAAATAAGTAAATAAATCTTTAAAAAAAATAAGTACTAATCCCAGGTCCTGTGGGTTTGAACCCATTCCCCCCACTGCCCAGCTCTGGAGATGCCTCCCTCATTTGTTTGCTTGTTGTTTTGCTCCTTATCTTCTGGTTGTTTGTTTGTCTTCTTTAGGAGGCACCTGGAATGAAACTCAGGACCTCCCATGTGGGAGGCAGGCACTCAAATCCACTTCCCAATTTTAAATATGACCTTTGAAGCCAGTATTATTAGTCAGAGAGCTTGCTTTGATATGGCCCAACTGAATGAAAGCAGGCCTAAACCCAAAATGGCTGAAATCCATATAAACCAGAAGTTCTTAACCAGGGGCCCACAGACCCCCAAAGGGTCTGTGGAAAGATTTCAGGGAGTCTGTGAGCTTGAATTGAAAATTCAATAAAACATTATTCTTGTGTGCATGTGTTGGTGTGGGTGTGATATATTTATTAAATAATATACAGTATAGTGTAGACTCAGTATGATTTTTATTTTGATGTAGTGTGTTCTGTGGGCAGTGGATAACTGCCTGCAAAAATGTTCATAAGGTTAACAAGGATGGTTTTATGACATGGTGGGAAAACTCCAATTTCTAAATGTCTGCCAAAAATAACCATTTGAACAGAAAACCATGTTAGGTTATCAGATATTGAAATTATGGGAAAGTTGTAAAATGTAATTTTGAATAATCTTAAAATTTAATTTAAAGACATGCTGATGTTGAGTGTCATGAAACTATCTGCCGCTACATTCTGAGACGCAGTCTGTGGTTTTCACCTGATTGGTAAAGGTGTCCTTGGAACAAAAAAGGTTAAGAACCCCTGGTATAAACAAGGAAAATGGGATGCAGAAGTGAAGCCAGATGCCAGTGGATATTAGAGGAACAGACACCACAAGAGAGATGGCTGTGGGATAGAGGACCGCTGGAACACCACAGTGCTGCTGGTACCTTGATGAGCTCTAGCCTCCAAGACTGTGATGCAATAGACACCTGTTCAAACCAGCCTGTTGTAGGATATGGCAAACAAGGTAGAGGTAAAGGGACTTGCTTGACATTACTCATATGTTAGTGATGGCAGTGGGTCTAGAAATTGATTTTCTTTGACCATAGTATTTCATAAGAGCACAGATCTCTTAAAATTGATTCTTCTAGCTCGTTGACCCTAGTTTTTGTGTAAGAGGGTAGGTTCCTGGAGTTATTTTGTAATCCTTATGGAATAATTTTTTTTTCTCAGTTGCTTGTCCAAGATTGACCTGATACACGGGGAAGACATCAGGTCAAGCTAATACAATATCCCCTTAAATTATACTTGCATTGCATCCTCTTTAAATTGACAACTAAAAGTCTTTCATAGGCTCTGCTAGGTAAAATAGACAACTTTCCATCACATTTCATCATATTTATGGGAAGAAGTTCTTTTACAAAGACAAATATGAGGTTCAGATAAAGCTAAATGACTTAACCAAAAACAAAGGGTTTCTGTGTACGTATATTTCCTTTTACTAGAATAAGATTTGGAAAAAATGGTACAAATACTTGCATGCATATTAAGCTTTTTCAAGTAAAATCAGAAAGAAAACAATTGAGTCTTGAAAGTAAGGCATAAAAGAAATAGCTTTTATAAATATAAAAAATGCATTTAGAAGATGAATTATTTTTTGAAAATCATCAAAATTAAATGATATATTTCTCCTCTGAGTTAGAATACAGTGGAAAGTGAAAACACCTTTTAAAGGGTTTAAAAGTTCATATTTATATGATAGTCAGGGCAAGATAAGCCAATAATCTAATATTTAGCTAAAAAGTCTGATCTAATTTCAAGGCAGATACTTTAGACATGGAGGCAGTGGCTTCTGATACCTTATCTCAAAGGGTCAAGGTTGAAAAACTCAGAGGTTTAAAGAAATACTTAAGGGCCTAACACACACACACACACACACACACACACACACACCTTCATTCTCTATAGTAACTCAGCACAATCATGAGTGGCATGTTAACTTGTGGAACAGAGAAAACAAACTACCTGAAAAGCTAAAACTGCCTCAGTAAGGCATGGTGCTTTGATAGGCCATGATAGGTTAATGACACCTTAAAATGTCCCCTAAAAGGAATGACAACCTCACATACCAGAATCATGAGGGATGAAGCATAACAGGAAATATCTCATTCAGCTTTGTTGGATGAAAATCTAAGAGGCTAATGAAAAACTTTATCATACTGAGGACTTGTTATAGATCAAGCAACTATCTATGATTTTGATCCTTAAACGAAGCTGTGAGGGGAGTGGATGTAGCTCAGTGGTTGAGCACCTGCTTCCCATGTATGAGGTCATGGGTTCAATCCCCATTACCTCTCAAAGAAAAGAAGCTGTGACATAGGAACTTATAAGAGCTCTGCTTTACCAGAGAAGGAACTAAGACTGTAGAGGTTAAGTGACTTACCCAGAGTCTTACGGCTAGCAAAAGGGAAATTGCTTTTGAATCCAGGCAGACTACTTAGGATATTTCTACAATTTTTAAAAAACATTTTGAAATGCCGATATTTCTTGAACATGTTCTCTCCTCTCTCATTTCTCTCCCAATGCTCTCATATATCATCTGGATATTTTTATAAAGCTCAATTTATGTTGTATTTTAAATATTGGGAGGGGGAGAACTAGTGCAGATAGGTGTTTTTGTGCTGGTGGATAATTTATCACAGAAGAAAATTCATTATGCAAAACTTTAGCTAACTTGTTTTTTCTCTTCATTAATAGCTTATTTTTTACTGTTTTAACATTTTGACAATATTTGTCTTTTAATACATTCTCTCCTTGTAACAAATTTCGGAGAGGTTTGGCATGGAGTTTGTAGCTACTGTACTTCAACTCCTGTTCTAAAAAATAGCAAGCTAGACCAACACTCTTATTTTGAAGGTGAAAAGCTAAGTTGGCAAGAGAAATGGCTTGCTCAGGGTCATTCTCATGACTGTGTTAGTGACAATGGCAAGAATTCTGGAGTTCTAATCTTGCCTCTCAGTGAAAAATCTCTTAGACCCAAGTCATGGCTTCAGCCCTTTCACCGATAAAATTGATAGTTTCACCATGGTAATACATAAGGTCCTTTCAAAAATAATATGTGATTTTATATGAGAAATTAGCATGTATAATTTAAGAGGGACTTTACAGCCTGTCACCAACTAGTTAAAAGAACACTAAGTTTCAGCTATTAGATGTGTGATAATCCTCATAGTGAAGATATGCATTATTGAATAGTGTTTCCTGCTTAGATCTGCATGCATTTTGCATTTGAGAAGCTGGTCACTTACAATGAAAAAGATGACCTCAAAAAGAAATAAATAATTCAGACTGAAAGATGTGATGCTTTCAAATTCATAGATGATGGTTGACCACTACGTCAGGGAGCAAAGAGTGCCTATAGCTACAAGCAGGAGAATTGCATCCATCATCCATGTGGAATCTAAACCCCCTCTCGATGTAGAAGGGGACTGGACATAACCATCCCAGGGTCCACAGGACAGAGGAATGGAATATGGATTAGAATGGACTTACCGGTGATCTGCTGGGGAACTATTATGATTAATAAGGGAAGAAATTGTAGTAGTTATGTGGAGAGGGTGGCCACGGTGGCTGCTGATGGTACAGAGATGGAAGAAGAGATATGGTGTGGGGGCATTTTCAGGATTTGGAATTGTTCTAGGTGGTGCTGCAGGGATGGATGCTGGATGTTGTGTGTTCTATCGTGGCCCACTGGGTGGACCGGGGGAGAGTGTGGACTACAATGTGGACCACTGTCCATGTGGTGCAGTGGTTCTCTAGAATGTATTTGCCAGGTGCAGTGGATGTGCCACAATGAGGGAAGAGGTGGTTGATGTGGGAGGGTTGGGGTGGGTGGGGTGGGGGGTATATGGGGACCTCATTTTTTTTAATGTAACATTTAAAAGAAAATAATGAAGGAAAAATAAAAAATTTTAAAAATTATAAAAAGAAAAAAATTCATAGAAGATTTTGATTATTAAATCTACCTTTATCAGAAATGCAATTATATGATAAAAACTCTCTTTTTCTTTCTATTTCCTGTCTAAATTATACTGATATATTCATTATTTATATTTTTGAGTTGTATATTATATGAGACACAAACATTTATACATCTAAACCAAAAGAGAATGTCTCTGAAATATGAGCAGAGAAGAAAATCTTATTAGTGAGGAAAATATCCATGATTTCTGCACTCTAAGAGCAGAAATGCATAGTGAAAGAGAGTAATAGTAACCCACTGAAAGTCACTGTACATTTCAAAGCTAGAAACCTTGTGGAGCCAGGAAAGCACTGGGCTTGCAATCAAAAGGCTAAGGTTTAGGTAGTCATTTTTTTTCTTACAACCCAGTTACTTAATTTCAGAGATTCAATTGCCTCTCTTATCACACTAGGATAATTCTTAATTCCTAAATGTGTTACAATGATTAAGTGGGTTTGCTTATATAAAAATGCTCTATAAACTCCAATTTGCTCTACACAATAAGGAAATAATCATATTGCTTCTTGTAAAATATGAAATAAGACCCCAAGCGATTGATAAAAGAAGTTATGCGGGAAGCAGACTTGACCCAGTGGATAGGGCGTCTGTCTGCCACATGGGAGGTCCACGTTCAAACCCTGGGCCTCCTTGACCTGTATGGAGCTGGCCCATGCACAATGCTGCTGCACGCAAGGAGTGCCGTGCCACACAGGGGTGCCCCCTGCATAGGGGAGCCCATGTGCAAGGAGTGTGCCCCGTAAGTAGAGCCACCCAGCATGAAAGAAAGTGCAGCCTGCCCAGGAGTGGTGCTGCACACACAGAGAACTGACACAACGAGATGATGCAACAAAAAGAAACACAGATTCCCGTGCTGCTGACAACAGAAGCAGACAAAAAAACAAGAACACACAGCAAATGGACACAAAGAACAGACAACTGGGGGGAGGGGGAAGGGGAGAGAAATAAATAAAATAAATCCTAAAAAGTAAAATTTAATTTAATTTAATTTAATTTAAAGAAAAGAAATTCTGCTTAAGTTGAAAATGCTCATCAATATAAGAGAAATCAATAGAATTATTTTTCCTGAAGAAAAATAAAATAACAGTATTAATTATTAGTAAATATTAGAGAATAGGAAACCATGGAATCAAGTACAACGACATAAGAGCTCTAGGTGCAGAGCACCTATCAGCCCTTGGCAATTGTTGTTTCAATGGATTTGATCAACAGAATGGCTTAATGGTCTAAATGACCTAAGCAGCACTCTAGATAGAACAATTATGTATAATTTTAGAGCACATGGCGAGGAACCAGAGTTCTCCTGTTTGCAAAGCAGTCCACAATTTACGAAACTCCGATAATTAAATTAATTTTTTAGTTTGCCAATTTCCTTCTGGACAAAATGGTAAGATTTATCATATTAACTCTTTGTATTTCTGCTAGGGTTAAATCTGTTTTTATGTGCAAAGTACTGAGTGATGCTTAAGACATAGCAGGTTGTGTTAGTATTGTCAGTATTAATACTATCACAGTCTAGTCATAGATACATCTGTCAAAGACAAAATAAAATGTATCCCAACAAGCATGTGCTGTGAAACAAGCCAAGTTTCTCTTAGTTACACAGAACTGACTTATCCCAAGGCATTGCTTTTTAAATTTTTCTCACCCTATATAAATATACTTCTCTATCACTTTTTGAAGGCAACGAGAATAAATGTTTCATATTGTTTGGTTCATCTATTGCTGGTTAACAAATCACCCTAAAACTTAACAGCTTAAGATGATACTGTATTTTGCTCATGGCTGTGTGGATCATGAATTCTGATAGACTGTGCTGGGTGTTTTGTCTTTGATGCACATGCTATCTTTTGGAGCTCAGTGGACACTCAATGCCACTTAAATATTTCTTTAAACCTCATAGAAGCTGAAGGGTCAACTCTAAATTGTCCTATTCACTCAAATTTGGTACATTGGTGGCCTCTTGGCCTCTATCCCTCTAGGGCAGGAGTTGGAAAACTTTTTTCTGTCATGAGTCAGATAATAAATATCTTGGATTTTGTGGGTCATTGGGTGTCGACTGTGGTTGTAGCAAAAGCAGTTATCGACAACCAGTAAATGAATGGGTGTGGCGAGATGTAGTCCACAGTGGGTGATGAACCTGGCCCTAAGGTTGCTGTTATGTATCAAATCATATCCCCCACGACTTACTGGTATGAACTCATTCTTAAATAGGCTCTTTGAAGATTCTATTAGTTAAAATGAAACCAAACCTAATCTGGGTGACCCTTAAGTTAATATGACTAGAGTCCATCTAAGCAGAGAACATTTTTACACAGCAGAAGGGGCAGATGGGGACACAGACAGCCATATGATAAGGAAGAGTTTGAGTTATGGATTGCTGGCAACCTACCACCAGAAGGTACACACTTCAGAGGAAGTACGATGCTGTCAACACTTTGATTTTAGACTTCTGGCTTTCAAAACTGTGAGAATATAAATTCCTGTTCTTTAAGGTAAACCAGTCTCTGGTATTTGATATAGCAGCCCTGGCAAACTAACAAAATTTTGGTTTGCCAGTGCTTATTCTAGAGCCTCTCCACAAAGTTTGGGCTTGCCATAACTCAGTGATCTGAAAGTGGTCAAGTTTCTTATTCACAAACTAAGGCTCCAATTGGGAGAACTAAAGAAGCTGGTTGATGCTGGAAGGCTGTTTATGGCCTGGCCTTGGAAGTCCCAGAATGTCACTTCTTCAGTCTATGTGTCATACGAGTTGCTAACACCAGCCCAGATTCAAGGGGCAGTGAATTAAACACCAAATCTTGTTTTAAAGAGTAACAAAGAAATTATTACCTTCTTTAATTATTTAAAGCATAAAATAATTCTTTTATTTTATTTAAAAGTAGTAACTATATTTCAGATATTGTCTCCTGTGCTTATTTTTTGAGGGGAGGTATATAATGCCTAAGTACAAATTTATACTCTCATACCCATTGGAATAGTATCAATTTGTAGAATTATTAATTCATTATTTCTACAAATATACAGCAAAATATGTATGCAGAATGTGCTACCCATTGCATTTGGTTCAGATACAGAATAAATTCTAAGCTGCCAGCTTCTGGTGACATATTTTCTAATTTAAAGGGTGTTACATTACTTTTCCTAAGTGTAGTTGGCTGTTAGGGTAGAATGGGAAGTGTAAAGTGCTATTTATAGCAAGAGTCATCTTCAAAGGAGACTCAGTAATATTAAAAGACAGATCTGAATCATGAAAATAAAAAACAATATATTAAAATTGTATTTAGGGAGAAATTTATAGCTTTAAATACTGATGTATAAATGTGGAAAGGTCTAAAATCAAGGACCTAAGGTGGTGCCATAAAAATGAAGAAAAAGAAGAGCAAGTAATCCCAAATTTATTAGAAGGAAGAACATAATGACAGACATGTTACTTAGGTTAGCAGTCTACAAATACTACACAATAGGATTGCTGAAACAGAAGTAAATTATTGGCTTATTACTTTGAGACTAGAATCATTTAGTTTATTGGCTCATTACTTTGAGAATAAAATCATTCTGTCAGCAATTCTTGCTTTCTCCCAGAATCTCTAGCATTCTGGAGCTGGCAGTCAGTAATCCTTGGAGTTCCATGGCTTGTGTCTTTGCCTCTCAGTACATGGCGATGACCTCTTCTTTCATATGCTTTTCCATTTTCCACTGACTTCCAGCTCTCCATATGGCTTTCTCCAATTTCTGATCTGTTTTCTTCTCTCTGTAAAGCTTCTAGTAATACGGATGAAGACACACCTTCATTCAGCTGGGTCATACCATAACTAAAATAACATCTTCAAGAAGTCCTATTTGCAATGGGTTCACATATCCAGGAATGTAGATTAAGATAAATAACATGTCTATATTGGGGTACATAATTCAACTTAATGCAGAACAGAAAGGCAACGTAAAGATAATAGACAAGTAAAATAAGGGGAAAAAATTAGAGTCCAAACTTGATTCTCTGAAAAAAAATCAATTCCATTGATAAATCTTTAGCTTGGTAATTTGGAAGTAAAAAGAAAACAATGTGATGACAGCTCAATGTCAGTAGTGAGAGAGGAGTTACAATTAGGGACCCTACACATTTGTTTCAATAAATAGATATCTCTGATGAAAAAGATGGTTCCTTAAAGACAAAAATTCCAGAAGTACAAGAGCCAACCATAAATATTTCTCTACTTACTAAAGAAATAATATTAATTATTAAGTTTTCTCACCAAAATTTCCAGGTTCAGAGTCTTTACAAACGAATTCAGTCTGACATGTAAAGAAGAAATTCTATGAATTTGAAAACTTTTTTCAGAAAATAGGAAAGAAGGGAGTCTTTGAAAACTCAATTTATGATGCCAGGTTTATCCTGATAACATAATCTGACCAACACATTAATAGAAAAGGAAAAGAGAGTATAATATTCCTCTAAATCCAAACACAAAAATCCTTAACAAAATATTAGCAAGTAAAGTCAAGCCAAAACACACACACATATACACACGTATATAAATGAAAAAGTGGGAGTTTATTCCAGTCAAACTTGATTTAGCTTTAGAAAATCATTAAATATAATTCTCAAGGTTAGCACAATGAAGATAAAACACATAAGTTCAATATGTGCAGGAAAAGCTTTTAAAAAATTTGACACCCATTCTTTATAAACAATAACAACTTAAAAATAAAGTAAAATAAATTATAAAATAAAATAATAAAGAAACCCATCAAAATAGAATTTCCTCTACCTGATAAAGGGGAGGTATAGTAAACTTCCAGGTTATATGTTGCTTAATGGTAAAATACACTGAATCCCTTCCCTATAAAAGTAAAGACAAGGCAAGGCTGACTACTCTCACCACTTCTATCCAATATTAAATTGAAGATCTTGGCCATACAATAAGGTAAGAAAAAAATGTTACAAGATATAAAGATAGAACAGAATTTAGTAAAATTTTTTCTCTCTTCAAATACATTTACACAGAAATTTATTATTTACAAGTCATCTAGTAGATATAATATATGAATTTGACAAGATTTCAGGATGAAATGTTAATATATTAAATGCAATGCCATTTTACATGTCAGCATTAAACTACTGGAAAATGAAATTTAAAAAGTTATTCTGCTTGCAATGAACCAAAAAGGTTTAACATGCTTAGAAATACATTTAATAGAAGAAGTGCGAGCCCTATTTATTGAAAACTGAAGGATATTTTTGGAAGAAATTAAAGATTTCAATAAATATTCACATGTTAGAACACTCTATAACATTCTATAATGTTATGATGTTAATTTTTCCCAAATTGATCTATAGAAATTGATAGAATGATTCTATAGAACTGCTAAGTAACTAGAATAATGTAAGCATTTTAAATATATTTTTACTGAAGTATATCATTCATACATTAACATATATAAACAATAAATATATAATAAAAGTTGTGAACTTACAATATGAACATGCAAAACATCATATAGGGGTCACATACATCACCCATCCACCAACTCCTTGCATAGTTGCGAAACATTTGTTACAAACTATGCAAAAGCATCATCAAAATATTACCACTAACTTTAATCCATTACATTTGGTGTATTTCACCCGAACCCACCCTATTTTTTAAAATATATTTTTATTACAGAGGTTGTGAACGTACAAAGCAATCATGCACATGTGCAGAATTCCCATACAATACCAACACACCACACCATGGTGAAATACTTCTTACAGATTATGAGATAATATCATCAGAGTATTACAACCAACCATGGTCCATAACATACATTTGGCACACTTTTTCCATACCCCCATTTCAACACAGTACAATTTTGAAACCGATGCAAGAATATTACAGTGACTTCTGGGAAAATGGCATTGACGTAAGTAGGCATTGCTCAGTTCTCTCACAAAAAGCAGTGAAGACATGTATATTTTTAATGTAATATTATTACAAAGTCAATAAAAAAAATAAATTAATTAAAAAAAAAAAAAAAAAAGCAGTGAAGAAAGGGCAAAAAGCTACCTGAGGGAGCTGCTTTGGGAATTTACAGAAGAGGAAGCTGCAGAGTATCTTCCAGGAGGGAGTGGGACAAAGAGACAAAGAGGCGAAAGGAAAACTGTGAGTTGCTGGTCCCTGTGGCTGGAAACAGTGGGTGCATAATGGGGTTGAATGGGACCTCACATATATATTTTTAATGTAATATTATTACAAAGTCAATAAAAAATAAAAAAATTAAAAAAAAAAAAAAAAATTCTACCCTCAAGTCAAATAGCCTCCATGGAACCCCTGGTTCTCACCAGCCAGCTGAGTGGGAGGGAACACTCCCTGGGACGAAGAGGGTTCTGGTGGAGGGTGGAGAGGGTTTCTTTTTTGTGGGTTTTGCCACCTGAGCCCCTTTGAATCTCAGGGAGGACACCAGCCAGCACTGAGGTGGCCATGGAGAGAAGGGAGGAGGGATGTGCTCAGGCAGGCTAGCACACCCAGGTACCCAGAGAGAGAGGAACTAGGTCAGGGAGGGGGTAGAGAGAAGTGCCTAATCAACCTGGCCCCTGAAAACTGTTAGAAGTCCAACTCACCTAAGGAAAACACGGGCAGGGAGAGCCAGATAAGCTTTCAGAAAACTATTTAACCCACAGAGCTGGTATAACTCAGTCGAGGAATTCCAGCCTTGCATATATAAGGTCCCTGGTTCTAGTTCCGTTACATCCTAAGAGAGGGGATGAAGGGAGTGATCCACAGAGTTATCAGGCACACAGCTAGCACCTTATGACAGGGAATGTACACAGTGAAGTTCTGTTGTTTTGTTTTAGGTTTTTTTTTTTTGGATCTGTTTTTTTATTGTTCGTTGTGTTTTTCTGTTGTTGGTTTTGTTTTTTTTTTTTTTTGTCTTTTTCTTTTTCCTTTATTTAATTTGCTAAAACTGGGCACATCACCTGTGGAGGGCAGATTAATTGATGAGCACCAGCAAGCTGATAAGGGCCCTGGGGGCTCAGAGTGAAGCCTGTTTACCTGGATTGTTTTTTGGTTGCTGTTTTTTTTCTTATTTGTTGTCTTATCCCTCTCTTTGTTTCCTTTTTTTCCCTTTTACATATTTTTTCAGCTTCCTTTATTTCTTTTCTTTCCTTCATTTTTCTATTTCTGACTTCTGTTGCTTTTCTTTCATTCCACCTCTTCTTTTTGGCCTTCAGTTTTTCTATCTCAACTGCCACCCCATTTTTCCTTTTATTCTCTTGTCATCTGTATAACCTTTTAATTCATTCTATTTTTTTCTCTCATGAGGACCCCATTTATCTGTGTTTTCTTTCATTGCTTTTCCTTCAATGTAAGGTTTAAGAATGTACCATCTACCACCAGGTCTTGATGATGTTTTCCTACATTTTCTTTTAGGAACTTTATGGTTCTAGCTTGAATATTTAGGTCTTTGATCCATTGTGAGCTAATTTTTTGTAAGAGATGTGAGAGAGGGGTCCTCTTTCTTTCTTTTAGCTTTGGATATCCAGTTCTCACAGAACCATTTTTTTAATAATTAATAATCCAGCTGGATGGGTTTGACAATTTTGTCAAAAATCACTTGACCATGGATGTGAAGGTCTGTTTCTGAATCATCAATTCATTCCATTGGTTTATAGTCTATCTTTATTCCAATACCATGCTATTTTCACCACTGTAGGTAGATAATATGATTTTTAAAATTTATTTATTTATTTATTTCTCTCCCCTTCCCTCCCAAACCCCCATTGTCTGTTCTCTGTGTCCATTTGCTGTGTGTTCTTCTTTGCCCACTTCTGTTGTTGTCAGCGGCACAGGAATCTATGTTTCTTTTTGTTGCAACATCTAGTCTGTTAGCTCTCTGTGTGTGCGGCGCTATTCTTGAGCAGGCTGCACTTTCTTTCATGCTGGGTGGCTCTCCTTATAGGGTGCACTCCTTGGTGTGGGGCTCCCTTATCCTGGGGACACCCCTGCGTGGCACGGCACTCCTTGTGCACATCAGCACTGCGTGTGGGCCAGCTCCACACGGGTCAAGGAGGCCCAGGGTTTGAACCACAGACCTCCCATGTGGTAGACAGATGCCCTATCCACTGGGCCAAGTCCACTTCCCTAGATAATATGATTTAAATCTGGAAGTGAGAGTCCTCCAACTTTGCTTTTCCCTTTTAAGATGTTTCTGAGTATTCAGGCCCCCTTACACTTCCAAATAAATTTGATAATTGTGTTTTCCATTTGTTTAAAATATGCTGGTGGGATTTTTATTAGGATTGCATCTGTATGTTAATTTGGGTAGAATTGACATCTTAATGATATTTAGTTTTCCTAATCTATAAGCATGGCAAGATTTTCTGATTATTTAGGTCTTTTTTGTTTCTTTTAACAGTGCTTATAGTTTTCTAAATACAACTGTTTACATCTTTGGTTAAGTTTATTCCTAAATATTTGATTTTTTAAGTTGTTATTGCAAATGGAACTTTTTTCCTGACTTCCTCCTCAGATTGTGCATTATGGTTACACAGCTGATTTTTGTGTATTGCTCTTGTATCCTGACACTCTACTGAAATCTTTTATTGGCTCTAACAGCTTCTTTGTAAATTTTTCATGAGTCTCTAGATATATGATTATATTGTCTTAAATAATGAAAGTTTTAATTCTTCCTTTCCAATTTGATAACTTTTATTTCTTATTCTTGTCTGATTGCTCTAGCTAGAACCTCTAGCACTATAGGGAACAATGGTGGTAACAGTGGGCATCCTTGTTTTTTTCTCAAGGGAAAGCTTTCAGTCTCTCATCATTGAGTACAATGTTAGCTGTAGGTTTTTCATATATGGCCTTTATCATGTTGAGAAAATTTCCTTTAATTCCTATCTTTTATAGTATTTTTATCAAGGAAGGATGCTGTATTTTGTCAAATGCCTTTTCTGCATCAAGAGATAGAATCATATGATTACAAAAGCATTTTTTTTAAAGTAAACAACATTGTAGGACTTATACAGTTGATTTTAAGATTACTATAGAGTGACACTAATTATTACAGTGTGATATTAGTGAAAGGACAGTCATGTAGATCAGTGGAATAAAAGAGAAAATCCATAAATAATGTCACATACATGATCAAATTATTCATTCTAAGTGTGCCAAAGATACTGCTTGACATGAAATGTGGATCTAAATATAAACTTCAATGTATATAACTCCTAGAATAATGTACATATGAAGATATATCCAGAGAGAGAGAGAAGGAAAGAGAGACAGAAGAGAGAATGACAAAGTAGTTTTTCTCCTCTAATATGAAAAAAAAAATACAAAAGTGTCCAATGTAGCACTGGTATAAAAGTCCTGAGGATTGAGTAAGGGAGGATAGTAAATAAAAATTATAAAATTAAGAAGTGAAAAGCTAAAGCTGTCATTTGTAAATGACAAGATTTTGCACAGAGAAATTCAAAAGATTCCATAGCAAATTATTAGAACTAAAATGTTCATTGTGCAAGATCACAATGCCAATATTTCTATATTCAAGTAACAAAAGGCAGAAATTGAAATAAAGTATACTAATTTTAAAGTTGCAAAAATTATGAAATTATGAAAACATGTGTACAACTTAGACTTTAAAAACTAAAAGACACTGTGGAGGAAAGTAAAGTGATATCTAAAATACATAGAGAGCTAATACTCTTTTCATGGATTGAAATCCTTACTACTGACAATAACAAGTGTTGGTTAGCATGTACAGCAACCAAAACCATCAAACACTGATAATGTGAAGTCATACAATATTTGGCAATTTACTTGACAATATTTATGATCCAGCATTTCTACCATTTCTTTACATATTCCCAAGAGAAATGACAGCAAATATCTAGCAAAAAAATATGTACACAATGTTTATAGATGCTTTATGTCCACATATGAATTGGAGAATGGATAAATTATGATCTATATACATAATGGACTACTACACTGAAATCAAAATAATCCTCTACATCCAAACAGAATATCATAGAAATAACTAAAACAATAAGTGAAAGGAACCATACTCAGTAGGTTGTATACACTGTGAATCCCTTTTTATGAAGTTTGATAACAGGCAGTGACAGAAGTTAAATGATAGTGATTTCAAGGACAGGGTGTTGAGAGGGGAAAGACACAAAAGAGGTGTTTTAGTTTGCCAAAGGGCTGCTGATGCAAAGTACCAGAAATGTGTTGGCTTTTATAAAGTGGATTTGGGGTAAAAGTTTACAGTTCCAAGGTCATGAAGTGTCCAAATCAAGGCACCATCAAAGAAACTTTCTCACCATAGCCCAGTTACTGTTAAACCTGTTATGGTGCCATATGGCAAAGATGGCCACGAATCTCTCCTTCTGCTCCAGAATCTATCCTTTCCCAGAGCTCAGCTGTGGGCAACCGGGCATAGTGCCTGTCTCTTTCCCAGTCTCCTCTCTCAGCCTTGGCTGTTCTCCACTTTCTTCCTGAGTTCAGCTATGAGATATAAGGCATGTGGCTCATCTCTCCCTGGGCCTCAGCATTTTGAGCCTCTTGGGGGTTCTCTCTTTGAGCTCAGCTGTGGGCAAATGTGGAGTCCTTTCTCTAACATTGCTGGATCAGTATCATGAGGTGGCTTCCGTTCTCTGTGTCACCACTTTTATCAGACCCAGCTAAAGGGCAGAGACCCAACCTGGCTCATGCCTCACTGCTGTAGCCCAGTCAAAAGACCTTAAACCTATAGAAATGGATTTGCTCCAAAATGTACTCATCAAATGCAATGAATATACCACAGTAATTTAAAAAGTTGTCAATGTGGGAGGAGTGGGGAGTGTGGGGAGTAGAGTATATGGGAACTTCTTATATTTTTTAATGTAACTTTTTGTTTGATCTAGGTATTTTTTTTAATGAAAAAACAAAAAATCTTTCTCTTTTTGCACTCATTTAAACATTTAATGAGTAATTGATTTGTGTACTAAGATTTGTGCATGTTTAGTTTAGATATGTTATATCTAAATACACATTTTTTCCACTAAAAAAGAATTTGTGTTCAAGTATGCCATTTTTGTATGAGAAAGAATGAAAAATTATATATATTTTGTTTATACTTGCATTAATAAACACTGGATTTTTTGTAAGAGACTAATAAAAGTGATAGGGATGGTGAGTATAATCAGAGCATATCAGAACATGTGTGGAATAGTCTTCTCAATCTATCTTTTAATATGGTTTTGATTTTTGAGTCACGTGAACATGTTAATTATTCTAAAAACACCAATTCTAGTTTCCAAAAAGTCCTAAACATAAATTGTTGGCTCAAGGTTCTTTTAAGAAGCATCATTTAATCCACAATAGATTAAATTGTTTGGGATTCACTGGGGAGTTGATCAGGCAAAAAATATTTTTGTCTATTCTGTCATCACTTATCTTCCATCCTATATTATCCTTGGAAATGGAAATTATACTGAGTTCCATTTGGGGGTACTTAGGATAACATATTTTCTTGTTTTATCCATCTCTCTCCAACCATTCTGGTGAACATTATACCACATATCAGCCAAAGGGGGAGAAATACATAGATATTATATAATCCATCTAGATACATCCAATGCCAGATGTTTAGATTTTTATCTAGGCTATGGCTGGTGCCGAAGAGAATTAACTGAAACAGGGTGCTAGCTTTCCTCCAACATGGTGCCAATGAACTCTTACTTCTAGGTATTCACATTCTTTGTAGTCCCTTCCCATATTTTATCAGAACTGGTGTGTCACAAATATGGCAGAAGTGATGGGATGCCACCCCCAAAATTAATTATAGAATGACTGCAACTTCCATCTTTGGTGTGTACTCGTTAGCTCTCTCTTTTGTTCTTTCTTGAATCACTGAATAAAGTCTTTTTAAAACATACACTCAATAAATTGGCTCAAAAACATAATGGTCAATAAATATTTGAATAAATTGTTCCTGAATTGCTGACTTCAACAAAGTTTAAAGGGTTTTATATTTTGAGTCAATATATAATAATTATCAGAATTTAAAATGCATGTGTTGGTGTGTGTGTCTATGTGTGATGGTTAAGGGTGAAGATGTATTCCAGAATCTTATTATGAGAATTAAAGTACTTTGAATCATGATGTTTCTGAGAAAGAAAACATTTGGGAGATCCCCAAGTGGACTCTTCAATTTTATGCACTGGCATTTATTCATGTATTCATTTAGCAGATATTTTTTAGCACATCCTTATTACCTAGCACTGTGCAGGACTATGGGGGTATGAAGGTGAATAAGATACATTCCCCACTCTTACGATCTCCTATGTGGGCTTTCGTGGTACAGTGTTCCAGTTGCCAGATTTTCTGTAAGCTAGTTAAGCCAGTAATTTATTAAGGAAGGGAGGGAAGAGAAATGGGAGAAAAAAACAGATCTTGGGTCCCTGGTAGAGAGGAAGGGGCTGAAAAGTGATAAAGAGGGCATATTTACAAACTACAATTCCCCATTACAGATTACAAATGTCCAGGTTTTACTTGCATGCTATTCTAAGCAGTGGGGAAAAGGCAAGACCAGGGAGCAGGGGAGAAAGGCAAGAAGATGGGGCCAGTTTGATTTACCACTTGCTTTTTAAATCATTAATTCCACCCCTTTGTTAATGTTGGGGAAGGAGTCCCAGTTGTTTGATGTTCTGATGGGTTATCCCATCCATCAATCCCTGGGAGGACCCAATGATAAGGACCCTGGAGATTATCTGGGGCTTCTTCTGGCTTCTGGAGGAAATCTTATTCTAAATGGGAATTCTTGCAAATGTCTTTCAGCAGCCATCTTGTGGGTTATTGATTTCCACGTGTTTAATGGTGGCAGTTTTTCTACCAGGTTTCAGATGTGTCTATTGACTCCCTATCTAGCCTGCCTCACTCCCACCAACAACTCCTTAGTATCTAAGCAGGACCTTTCCTGTCTTGTTCTACACCACATTTCCAAATGCAGGAAAACTCATCTGAATTGACATAAAATTAGAGAATGCATTGAAAGGAAGCGTGCATGTTATTATTAAAACTGGAGGGAAACGGACTTGGTCCAGTGGTTAGGGCGTCCGTCTACCACATGGGAGGTCCGCGGTTCAAACCCCGGGCCTCCTTGACCCGTGTGGAGCTGGCCCATGCGCAGTGCTGATGCGCGCAAGGAGTGCCGCCCCATGCAGGGGTGTCCCCCGCGTAGGGGAGCCACACGTGCAAGGAGTGCACCCGTAAGGAGAGCCACCCAGCATGAAAGAAAGTGCAGCCTGCCCAGGAATGGCGCCGCCCACACTTCCCATGCTGCTGACGACAACAGAAGCGGACAAAGAAACAAGATGCAGCGAATAGACACAGAGAACAGATAACCGGGGTGTGGGGGGGTGGTAATTAAATAAATAAATAAATCTTTAAAAAAAAATTTTAAAAAAACTGGAACTTGTACCTATAACTAATATGGCCTCTACATTTATTGACCTATGCATATATTCAAACTTATCTAATTCTGTATCCAAGTTTGCCTAGTTTCTGGAAAGCCAATAAAGTGATATAAACTATATAGACTTCGTGTATTCAGGAAGGATGTGAACTGAATGTGTATTTGAGCTTACATTCAGAAGGAATGTGGATGGAATGTTAATTCAAGCTTACCTGGTATCCAAACAAACCCTGAAACTCTAAGAAACTAACAAAGAAAGTCCTTTCAGTGCCTAAAGTGCCACTTGACCCACACTCTTAAATCCTCTGCATAAAAAGGATCTGAAAGTCTTGCTCAGGGCTCAGTTTTTCAGACAGGTGTCTGCCAGGCCTGGCCGGTCATAGTAAATCTTCCTTCTCAGAGAATTCTTATGCCCTGGCCTTCCATACCATGATCACCAACTTCTCTCTGCTGCCACATTTCTGGGGGATCATCCAGGATCACTGTGAAGGCCAGAGATGGCCACAGTTGGTGCCCCTCTTGGATGCCTCCAAGGAAGCTGGGAGCGCCCAGGTGAACCCCAGCCCAGGGTGCTCCTGGACCCCTTTAGTCCAGAAAGAGGTTGTGGACTCTGCTGGAACTCTCCTGAAAGAAACCAGAGGCACCAAAGGGTTAAAGAGGAGACCCTGAGAATGAAACAGAAAAGCTCCACATGCCAGATGGGTAAGTCCCCTGGTGGCATAGTAACTGTAAACATTAGAAGGGGAGGTTGATCAACTCCTGAGAGGACCCTAGTACTCCCAGGAAGTTTGAGGGGAAGAAAAGCAAGTGGCTGTGTGTGTGTGACTGGGGATCGAGTGAGATTCAGGGACACACTTCTGCAGGGCAAGAGTGGAGTCCTAATCCGTGGTTCTACGGCAACCTCATCTAGTCAAGGGCAGTGAAGGCACCCTCTGGGGCTCTTCATCCAAGTCAGGAATTTATACTGACCTGCTGTTTGGTTTTGGCTAACAGCAAGTTAAAGGTTTCATGGTAGTGAGAGAGGTTTCTTGGGTTAAAGTTCCACTCCCTTGATGGTATCCCAGCGCTTTCCATTGGGATGTATCCTGAAGAATTGTTCTAAATTTGGAAGATCTTAGTTGCAAAAAAATGGATTGTTTTTTGTGATAAAGGTTGGTCTGAATATGAATTGAGTGATGGAGAAGTTTGGCCAGAAACAGACCTTTACATTTTAATGCTGGATTGCAATCAAGCTTGTTTTGTAGACAGTAAGGTAGGAAAAGATGTCTGTTAGAGGTTCCCGCTCACTAAATTTGCAATAATTAACAAGCTGTAACTCTGTTCCCCCGATATACATTAAAGAATGATAAGGCCCCTCCCAAAGCTTACATGTCTGAGAACATGACACTTCCCCAAAGGTTGTGAATTAATGCTGTGTGAGTCCCCTTAGCTCCAGTAAAAAATCTTAAAAATAGGCAGCAGACTTGGACCAGTGGTTAGGGCATCCGTCTACCACATGGGAGGTCCGCAGTTCAAACCCCGGCCTCCTTGACCCTGTGTGGAGCTGGCCCACATGCAGTGCTGATGCGCGCAGAGTGCCCTGCCATGCAGGGGTGTCCCCCGTGTAGGGGAGCCCCATGCACAAGGAGTGCACCTCGTAAGGAGAGCCACCCAGTGCGAAAGAAAGTGCAGCCTGCCCAGGAATGGTGCTGCACACATGGAGAGATGACACAACCAGATGACACAACAAAAAGAAACACAGATTCCCATGCCGCTGACAACAGAAGCGGACAAAGAAGAAGATGCAGCAAATAGACACAGAGAACAGACAACCGGGGTGGGTGGGGCGGGGGTGAAGGGGAGAGAAATAAATAAATCTTTTTTAAAAATCTTAAAAACAATAAAAATAAAAAATGTGAAATAATAGAAAGCTTGGAAACAACCATACCAAAGGAATAAGAATTATGAATCAAATTAATGAACTTTATGTTTCTGTCTGTGTGCTGTAACTCTTTTTTGTGTTTGTGCATTTGTTCAGTGCCAGGATATATTTTCATCCTTCCAGATGGTAATATTAAATTATGTAAAATGGTGAACTTTGGTCAGGCTGGGACTCTGAGATGCCAGGTCATTCAACTAAAAAGGTGCTTCTTCATTCTTCCTAAATTAATAAGCATGGCTTCTGCATGCTAGCAAATTCCCCATAAGAGTCTCTACTCAGGAATCAAATTCTGCCTACTGCTGGTCCACATGGCCACAGAGCAGCCTCTGTATAAAACCCTTAATTCCAGTTAAACCAATGTAATAAAAGAGAACAGATATATCTGAGGCCCAGAAACCTCATATCATGTCTCCTTAAAGAAATAAGGAAATAAACCTTGAACTTCCATTACTGTAAACTCAGTTGTGCCTGTAAAAGGTGGTAATAGTGATTTAGATAAAAAGAGCTCATATGCCATCAATTAAGATAAAAGAGTTCCTATAAATGCTAAAGGTATAGAATTTTCTCTTTTGGTTTAATCTATGCTTAATTCTGTGTTCAACTTTAAAATCTGCATTTAACTTTGTCAGTTTGCTTATGCCTAGAAAATCAGACTTGGAGTTTACCTGTTAAAAATTAATAACAGTGAAAGATAACCTAAAAATAAAACTTGAAATGTCAATAATGTCTTGCTAGTGAATTTAATGCATAAATCACAAGTGAAGTTTATTTAATTGCTGAAAAAAAACAGAGAAATTTCAAAAAGTTTTTATTGGTAAACTCGTTTTAATTGTTTAATTAATAAAGGTGCCCAAATTGATTTTAAGTGGAAACTTTCTAAAAACTAAGAGTTAAGATCATTGTATAAATGCCTTTATATATAAAACAGCAGAAAACTAACAACTGAAATTATTACAACAGAGTAAATGTAGCCTAGATTTCAGCTATTGTAATGGTAATCTTAAACTTATTTACCTTTGTTTATGGCTACTTCAAGTCTATCTTGTGCTTGCTCTAGTAATGGTAATTATGACTTAAACTCACCTTTAATTATGTCTATTTTATAACTAGCCTCACCTAGCCCTTAAACTTCAGTTATTGTGATGGTAATTATAAACTGAGTTTGCCTTTGTTTATGGTTACTGCAAGTCTGGCCCCACCCCTTGCCTCTGCTTATGGTTATTTCTTGACTTCTGCCCCTATGGCTCAGGAAAAGCAAATTTGAGACAGCTCTTCTCCTGTTCTACTGGTATTAATAGACCTGCTTTCTCTCATGTCTCCAAGTGTGGACTAAATTGTTGCCTGGTGGAATGCTTAACCCTTGAGGTTGGATGTCCACTCTTCCAGTCCAGCAGCCACCAGAGTCCTGTTATCTCCAAGGACTGGGAAGTAAAAAAACCTCCTGCCTTGACTGTCAGGGTTCCTAAAAGTAGCAATTCATGAGAGAAACCAGTTCCGCTGAGACTTTAATAGCCTCAGTGAATATACATATAATTAGTCTCACTCATCCAAAGTCTGCTAAAAGTCAAAGTAAAATATAAAGTTCTGAAGCAAAAGAAAATTGTATTAGAGCATTGTGGACATTTTGGTTATAAGTCATTAATTAAGAAACAAAATTCTTGTGTAAACCTTCATGGTCATAGTACAAATTAGAAAGTCTTCTGGGAAATCCTTCAAGTGTTGTTTTATAGTTAAACTTGTTTTGTAAAAGACTGAAAGTTTTAAGTATCTAAGTTTTGTTAACATGTCAAACTATTCACATCTGCCTATTTGCTCTGTGTATATCTTCATACATTGGGATGATAATATTAAATTAACAAATAATTCTTAAAAAGCCCTATTCAAATTGTTAAAAATTAAATATGCAGTTATATATGTGACAAATATTTCTAGAGGCCAAATTAGGTTTTAAAAAAAAGTCATATAGCAATATAAATACAGCAACTATTGAAAAGAGGAAAAGGATTTTCCTGAGCTCTTTAATCTACCCAGCTCCCAGGGCCTTCTCTTTGCAAGAGCTCTGAAGGAGAGGCTAGGTGTAACAGATTAAAACTCTTCTAAACAGAAGGAATTAAGAACCAGTTTGTATTAAAAAGAGGTTTAGCCCCCTGTAAAGAAATGAAAAAAACATTCTTTGTATAAACTATAGCAGTTTCAATTTACTTAGCTTGGGTGTTATCTCTTTGGTTTATAAAATACCAAGTTAATAAATTAATATTATATGTATTAAATCTTTAAAATGACAAAAATTCTAAGTTCATATCTAATGAAATTACATTAAAGAAATGTATATCTGCCCTCACTTAAATGCATAAAGTAAACTCCATTGGTTGCTAATTGTAATTTAAGGTAAATTAACCAGTCTGTGTAGTTGTGGTTAATTATAAAAAGTTTGTAAAAGCATCTTCTAAACTGAAGCATTTAAATGGCTAGTTCTAAGACGCCATTATTAACTAAAAACCTAAGTTGATGTTAACAGCAAAAAGTAACTTCATAGCAATAAAACCTGTCTGAAAGTCACCTCAATGTGCATATTCAAGTGGTGGTAATGAAAAGTTGCCTTGATTCCATTGGGAATCTTCAGTTTTCATTTTAAAAATGAAAAAAAAGTAGTTTTTCCTCTACTGCTAAACTAAAAATACCTGCTAATTAACTTCTTCATAGTAAAAGTGTAAAGGTAAGAAGAAAAGTACAAAAAATTAAGTTCATTTAATATGTTACAGGTTGCATTAGAAATGTTTAAAAGGTGTATAAAAATCAAGAGATAGACTCCAGCACTGTCAATCTGTCTTGTGTATTCAAACCAGTCTTTCAATACCCTGCAGGTTGCCCTCCATATGAGTTATTGGCTAGGTTGGTCACTGACCCCTAAAACAATAAGGATATCTACTACATCTCTGGTTGTGCTACTGAAGTTGATGAAAACTATGTTGCAGTTTAAAACTCCTGCAGCAGCCAATGATGGCTTGGTACAGCCAAATGTACAAGAGATATTGCCTCTAGACTGGCACTGTTTCATAGTGCCAAAAACCACTATGCACCAGGCCAGTAGAGTACTGGAAACTACTTTCCTAGTCTCCTCTAGGGGCAATGATACTAGAGCTTACTCACTGTGTAAAGGATGCACCAAATGGAGCAATGATCACCAGAGTACTGTGAGTAGAACTTAAACACAATTGGCATTATGGCCTGCTCCCATGGAGAGATAACAGGTATGGTATTGCAAACCTGAAACTTAAATCTATTAATTACAGCTCAAAGAGAAACTTATACATTGAGTAGTACATTAATTAGTATTAAGTACTGTACCTATATCCTATTATAGATATATGTCTGATAATTATGGTGATATTTCTATTAGATCATATGCAGAAGGACATTGAACATGTTAATAGTCCTGGTAAACTTCATTTTCTGAGTAGTTAATGAACAAGCCTATAAAAATATATATATATATAGCCACCTTGCCTGAGAGCAGTGAAGTCAACAGCCCTTTTAATTAGGAAAAAAAACCCAAAAAGCCACCAAATTAACCCAGGGGCAACCTCTCACAATCTTCACCCCACACCAGGTAAAGGATGTGCTTGAGGCCAGGGCCACCAGTGGTTTACAAGTATCTGGTTAATTAATACCAGGCTCAATTATTAAAAACCCCAGAAGTGCAAATAAGGGTGTGTCAAACTATCAGCCAAGCCACCCTACTGCCAGTAAAGTGCTCAAAGTCAAATCCTGAAGGGTCCCTTCTCCACTCCTGCCTTAAAACTCTCAACCAGCTTAGTCAAATGGGTTTTCAAAAAACAAAGCCTGATAAAAACAGTCAAAAAAACTACCAGGAATTATTCAATTAAAGCCAAAAATGTAAAAAAAAAACTTTACTCTGTAGTTCTGATTATTCCTACAGCTATTGAAATTAAAAGAATATCCACCTTGGTGCACTAAATCCTGAGTGAAACCAGTTGCCCAAGAAAGTGCCAGTTCCCCAGAAGCACCTGGCAAAATGTATGAATGCCAGTTACTGGACGGCCTGAAATACCTCTTCAAAAAAAAAAAGGCTAAGTATTATCTATGTCAAAGCCAGTTGTTCCCTCTAGCTCTAGCCCAAATGCCTATTGCTAAAGGTAAAACTACGAAATATCCCATTAAAAAACCTTATCTGTTTTCATCTGTAGCTTAACTAAAAAGAGAAATGGTTAGCAAATTATACCTAACTCCATTGTCTATTACAATTTCTAGAGTTAACCAACAGCATAAAATAACTTGGGAAAATACTGTTTCCCATAAACTTCAAAAAAATACAGCCTTTGCAAGTACCTAGTCTTTTCTATTTCTGTGGTCCAGTGTCCCCTTAATGAAACCATATATTCTCAAAATTCTAATTAAGTTTTATTTCTTCCAGAATCAGCATCTTGTCAGCCATATAAAAACTGATCCAGCTTCACCGAGGATGCCAGATCCATCTCCTTCCAACTGAGATAAAATAGCAAGAAAAGTTTTACACCTTGTCAGGTAAAGCCTACTGCCCCTGACCAGTAAGAAGTAGCTACAGAAGAGAAAGATCATCTCCCTTCAACACCCCTTCAAAATTAAAGGTGTGAACTCTGAGAAAGGAAATAATGCAGGATAGTAAGATAGAAAATCAGTAGATGGATCTGAAACCTGGCAAGGAGTCCATGTGGACATCAATGGCCCCCAGATGGCTGCTGGAAGACCCTCCCCAAGATTCTGCTGCTCAGAAGGGAACTTCCTCTTGAGACCAGGAGGGACCCATAATATTCCCCAAGGACTTTATCATTGAACCCTCCTGAAAAATTGGTGGAAAAAATGGGCAGTCAAAACAGTGAGCGGTTGAAACTTCTCCCATGCACTCATCATACTTACCTGCTTCCTCCCCTTAAAAATAACTAAATTATGTGGCTTTAATAAATGATGCTGTAAAAACACAGAGAGCCACCCACCTCATGACTCTGAAAATAGTGATTCCAAAGCTTAACAAACTTAAGCAGGCATCAAAGGGGGGAATAATATGACCTGTGTGTGTATTCAAACTTACCTAATTCTGTATCCAAGTTTGCCTAGCTTCCAGAAATCCAATTAAGTGATATAGACTCTATAGGCTTTGAGTATTCAGGAAGGGTGTGAACTGAATGTGTATTTGAGCTTACATTCAGAAGGAAAGTGAATGGTATGTTAATTCAAGCTTACCTGGTATCCAAACAAACCCCAAAACCCTAAGAAACTAACAAAGAAAGTCCTTTTTGCACCAAAAGTGCCTCTTGACCCCTGCTCCTAGATCCTCTGCATAAAAAGGACCTGGAAATCTTTCTCAGGGCTTAGTTTTTTAGCCCACCAGGCCCAGCCAGTAACAATAAATCTTCCTTCTCAGAGAATTTTCATGTCCTGGTCTTTAATACCATGATCACCAACTTCTCTCTGCTGCCGCAACATATCTATCTCACTCCAAAATTCATTTGTTTTTCCTATTAAGCAATTCCATATTTTTAAAAATATATCTGAGACAGTCACTCAATTAGAAATTTAATCTCCCCAAAAAACTAAGTTGTTTTAAAACTGTGTCCATACATGAAATCTTCCAAACATTTGTCATTGATTTTGCACCATTAGGCTTTTATAGTTTTATCATGTTCCTCACAACAGAACCTGGAGCAGTTCTCTTAGGTTTATTTACATTTCCAGTTGACTCCTTGGCAACTAAATGTCTCTGCCAGATAAGCTGCTCTATACAATGGGGGCAGCCCAAAAGAGCAAAGAATTTAAAGAACAAATGAGCTCCTAGAAACCAAAAGACCACTAGGCAACCATACATAGTCGATTTAAATCACAAAGACCTCATTAGAATGTCCTTGTTCTGTGATAGTTAACATTTGATTAGGTGGGTGCCTTCAGTAACTGCCCTTCTTAATTAAATCAGACTCCTCTTTTCCCCACCCCTAGGGAAAAAAAAGAAAAGAAAAGATGGATTCAGCACCCTCCCCCTTCAAATGCTAATTACAATAAGCAGTGAAAGTCCTAAATCAGAAGGTTCATTCAGCCTGCTGCTTCATCCACACGGATGATCCAGCTCACATTTACACGGGAGGACTGCTCTATTGTATCTCTGATAATAGGCACAGATGTTAGGCCCGCCTTCCTCTGAGCGACTTTTGCCTAATAACCACCTTCAATGTGTCCCAGTTGCACCTGTTCAGCATTTTAAAATAAATTAGTGTGCTTGATTGCCTCCAAAAATCTTGTCCACTTTTGTCAACCTGATTATACTACCACAAAGCAAAGCAATTATATGAGCGGCAGCCACTCAGCAAGCTGGAAGGAGGCCAAACCTACCAGCGGCCTAAGCAGTTTTGTTGTTGTTACTCTTGATGATTGCCTGACTTTGGAGGCACAAACTCATGCAGATTAACAATCACATCAGCTGGCACTCACAGGGGACCAGGTTAGATGAAATACCTAGGGTGGCTACTCAGAGAGGCTAGAAGGGAAGAGCTAACAAATTGGAGAGGCCACAGGATGGCCAGATTTCCAACAAGACAGAGGAGTCCACAAGGGACACAGTTTCTTCTACACAGCTCTAGGCACACTTAGAAATCCTGAAACCAATTCATGTCTTCATTTCTTTTTGGAATATAAGAAGTTGTAAGATTTTTTACATCTCTGTTCTCTCCTGTCAAGTATACACAAAATTCACAACAAAATTTAAAGGTATCATCTGTCATTGTATACCCACACTCTTTGATCTCTACTTTTGGCAACATAAACAACATCAGATCTAAAATTTAAAGATTTAACATAAAAATGAGATGTCAGCAGATCAAGATGAAAGGAAAAACATCCCCCAAGTAGCAAGTTCATTGCTTCAAAGAAATGGTCTCCATTAAAATTGACACATCATTCAACACAGTCCCTTACCTTCTTCTATGTATTGCTTTAATGATGTTTTCGTAACATTGTAGACCAGGAATAAGATTTTATTACCCTCTCTCATCTAAAACATCCTCAATTAAGGCAGGTTTATCTCCTCAATTATCTAAATTTACTGTGTGCCTCTACTCCCTTGACTTTATTCATTTTATTTCTCATCCCGCAAAGTTTCTTCTCTGCTCTTCACTTGCTACTTAGCCAATTTTTACCTACATTTCATGGGGTAGAGAATTCCTCTTATTGATATCCATATCTTCAGGACAAAGGACAGAATTCTGCCCAGAACAAATACATTTAAAATGTTCAATAGATGAATGGATGGGAGGATTGTACAAATTCCTTGTACATTACACCTATCTACAGATGTCTCGCCCTTACAAACTTCTTGTATCTTCATTTACCTTTATCACAACTCTTTTTTTTTAAGATTTAGGTTTTATTTATTTATCTTCCCTTCTGCACCCCACCCCCAGTTGTCTGCTCTTTGTTCATTCCCTGTGTGTTCTTCTTCTGTCCACTTGTATTCTTGTCAATAGCACCCAGAACCTGTATCTCATTTTGCTGCGTCATGTTGCTGCGTCAGCTCTCCATGTGTGCAGTGCCATTCCTGGGCAGGCTGTACTTTTTCCTCACTGGGCAGCTCTCCTTATGCAGTGCACTCCTCCTGCGTGGGGCTCCCCTATGAGGGGACATCCCTGTGTGGCACGGCACTCCCTGTGCCCATCAGCACTGTGTGTGGGCCAGCTCATCACATGGGTCAGGAGGCCCTGAGTTTGAACCTTGGACCTCCCATGTGGTAGGTGGATGCCCTATCCATTGGGCCAAATTCACTTCCCTTTATCACAACTCTTGGACCATTTGCTATTTGTTTTCTTCCAGGTAAAAGTCTAAACTCTACCAGTAAAGCTATGTTTTATAAATCTTTATAACTTTGTTATACCTAGCAAAGTGACAGAAGTATAATTAGACCAATAATTATTTATGGAATTCTAAAATTTAGATTTTTTAAAAATAATAAAACCTTTGTATGTACCTGGATGCTCATCAAAAAATTCCAAATACATCTCCAAATTTACATATTATATATCTGTGATCATTGTTTTATTATTTTACCCTTTTAACAGCTCCACAAACGTGAAGTTTGTTTTACTATGTGACACTTACTATATTATCAGTACACTATATCATCTTGAACAAGAAAGACATGGCATGATACTTGATTTAACTGTCCAATGTGGAAAAGAAAAGAAAACATAAATACAACATCACAAAATTTTGTGCCAGGTATCTTCTATTTGCCCCTTTAGGTCATTTCTCCACCCTTTTCCACCTTTCTCTACCCTACTTCTTGAGTCAGGAGACTAACCTGTGTGGATTACTTTAATGGGTTTCTTTGCCTTCTGGCTTTAGATTAGTTTGAGTCAATGGGAAATTGGAAGAAGGAGAATGAGGTAAGGAGAGAAATGAAAATCTAAGAAACCAAAGGTCACATCTGCAGTTAGGCAGCCTCCTCAAATGCCAAGAAGTTCTACTAAAAATCTCTTCAACTGTCTTTAGACTTTCTGTAACACTTTTATCAAAAATCCTTATGGCTGATATCCACTGCCCAGCTATAAAGCTTCTCCTAACTTTTAGGATTTTATTACCACAGCATCCTACTTCTAGGTACCACAATCTGTATTTGGTATCTGTAGTTGAATAACAATTTACACTAAAATTGGTGTCTTAAAAGCAAGAAGTAGTTCCCCCACAGAATCATTGAACAACTGGCAAAAAAATGGGCAGAGCCATCTTCCTCAAAACTCTGGAAAATAGCTTATCAGTTACAGTATCTTGGCAAGTGTTAAATCAATAAACCACAGCTTTAGGAGATGCTCAACACTTGCTGGCCCCATCCCACCTCATACACAATATTGTATAAAGCCAGTCTGCTGTGATATCCTGGACTTTTTCTGAAGGGAGCAGAGTAACCTTATGTGCATACTGGGATGCCCATATGTTTGTGTCACACATTGGGTGGCAGCATGAAAGACGGGACCAATGTACCTATTTTATGCATGATTTTTCTGTAAAGTCATAACTTCTCTAATAAAAAAATAACAAAAATTTTAAAAGAAAGACTGAACCTAAAAATGCATCTTGGACTAACCCTCCTACAACTTGCCCAGAAGGTGGAAACTGTTCAAGGAATAATTCAGTCAAAATATCCTGAGTCACAGGATAATGTGCTTTAAGTCATAGAGAAGATCACCCATGAGGGAGAGAAAGCCCTAGGGAAAAGAGGGAGCATTTGATTTCTTGTAAGTGGAGAAATTCCTAAGGCCACAAGCAAGTACAAACCCAGAACAAGATGTGGGCTCAGAAAAATAAAGAGGATATTAAATGGTGCCTTTGCCTTTGGGTGATCTTGATAGGAGGGCTAAACTCTGAAGGAGAGCGCCAGCCAAAGCAGAGTCAATTTGCAAAGACTTTGAAAGGTATTTTGGTTTTTGTTTTTTCATTGTTGTTCTTGTTTTTTGTTTTGTATTGACTTGTTTATTTTGTTAATTTCTGGCACTGAAAACAAATTTCTGACAATTGCTGGCTTAAGAGAAACTTAAACAGACAGCTCCAGGATTAAATCCTAGAGTTAACATTTTAAAATATTAAAATGCACAGTGTGCAAGAAGAGATTATAATGTGAAGGCCCATCCAAAGAAACAAAACAAATATCCAAAAGACCAGACTTTGAACATACTGGGCACAGGTTTAAAAAATGGTCTTCTATATGCTCAGGGAGATAAAGCAAAACACAGGGAAATAACTAAAGGATGTAAGGAAAATAATGAATGTACAATGTGAAAATGGCAATTAGAGGAAATTTTAAAAAGAAAACAAACAAATATTGGAGTTAAAGACTACAATAACTGAAATGAAACTTTCCTGAGAGGATTTCAACAGAAGATTGGAGCTGGCAGAAGAAGGAATCAGCCACTATGTAGACAAGACAGTTAAAATGATTTAGGCTGAGGAGAAGAAAGAAAAAAATGCAAAGCAGTGAACAGAGTATAAGAAAACTGTGGAAACTAGCAAGCATACCAATATGCACATTACAAGAGTCCCTGAAGGAGAAGAAACTAAAAAAGGAGTAGAAGGAATATTCAAAGAAATAAAGGCATCTAATAATCATATTGTTGAATGCCAAAATTAAGGAGGGAGTTCTGAAAGCTGCAAGAGAAAAGCATCATGTTATGCACAAGGGAGTCTCAATAAGATTAAGTTCTGATTTCTCATCAGAAACCATGAAGACAAAAGGCAGTGGAACCAAATAAAGTGCTAAAAGAAAAAATTGCCAACCAAGATTTTTATATCCCGTGGGACCTGTATTTCAACAATGAGAGGGAGATTAAGATATTCACAGATAACAAAACCTAAGAAAATGTCACTGCTAGACCTGCCCTACAAGAAATATTACAGAGAATTCTTCAAATTGATTGATTGGAAAGGACATTAGACAGTATAAAAAAAAGCATAAAGAAAAAAAGACTTCTAGTACTTGTGACCAGTAAGACTATTGCATTTTATTTTTTGGAATGTAACTCTACTTTTTATATCTTACAATTTCTAAAAGGCAGATTCATGGAAAGTAATGATAAATCTATGGTTTTGGATGAAGAATGTGTGAAGATATAATTTGTAACAAGTAAGAAAAGAGGTGGGGTCATAGAGAATTATAGGACCAGTGTATGTATATGTTATTGAAATTAGTATCAAATCAAACATGATTGCCATATATTTAGGATGTTAAATTTACTCCATGGAACCACAAGAATATAAATAAAAAATATACCTAGAAAGAAATGAAGAGTGATTCAAAATGGTACAATATCAAAAAATCAAATATGAAAATAGGCATTAAGAGAAAACTGAGGGTCAAAAAAAAGATAAAATAACAAAATGGCAGAATAAACTCCTGCATTATTAGTATTTACTTTAAATGTAAATGAATTAAACTCTCCAGTCAGAAAGGAGAGACTGAGAGAATGAATTTAAAAACATGACAAAACTATATGCTTTTTATAAGCTATTTACCTTAAATTCAAACATGCAAATAGATGGGAAGTAAAAAGATGGAAAAATATACCATGCAAATAGAATCCAAAAGAAAGTTGGGGTAGCTATTTTATTATCAGATAAAATATACTCTAAGTCAAAACCCTTACAAAGGACAAAAAGGAACTCAATATATTGATAAAGGGGTCAATTCAACAAGAAAACATAGCAATTATAAATATATATGCACCGAATTGCAGAGTCTCAAAATATATGAAGCAAATATTGCAGGTTTGAAAGGATAAAGAGAAGGTTCTACTAATATAGTAGGAAACTTCACCACTTTTAATAAAGGATAGACTATCTTTAAGAAGATCAATAAAAGTGGTGGACTTGGCTCAGTGGTTAGGGCATCTGTCTACCACATGGGAGGTCCACAGTTCAAACCCCGGGCCTCCTTGGCCCACGTGAGCTGGTCCATGCGCAGTGCTGATGCGCGCAAGGAATGCCCTGCCAAGCAGGGGTGTCCCCCGCGTAGGGGAGCCCCATGTGCAAGGAGTGCACCCCGTAAGGAGAGCCGCCCAGCGTGAATGAAAGTGCAGCCTGCCCAGGAATGGCGCCATACACACAGAAAGCTGACACAACAAGATGACGCAACAAAAAGAAACACAGATTTCCGTGCCGCTGACGACAACAGAAGCAGACAAAGAAGATGAAGCAAATAGACACAGAGAACAGACAACCAGGGTGGGGGGTGGGGGAAGGGGAGAGAAATAAATAAACAAATAAATCTTTAAAAAAAAAGAAGATAAGTAAAGAAACAGAAGACTTGAATGGCACTCTAATCCAACTAAACCTAACAGACATACAGAACACATCAGTCAATATCAGGAGAATACATATTCTTCCCTAATGCACATGGATCATTTTCCAGGATAGACCATATGGTAGGTCTCAAATAAGTCTCAGTAAATTCAAAAATATTGAAAATCATACAAAGTGTCTTCTCTAGTCACAACAGAATAAAGCTTGAAATCAATAAGAGAAAGACAATTGGACAATTCACAAATAGGTAGATAAAAACAAGGCACTCTGAAACAACAAATGAGTCAAAGAAGAAATCACAATAGAAATTAGGAAATATCTTCAAGTGAATGAAAATGAAAAAAAATAATTATTTTCCTGGCTGCCCAAATAAATATCATACAATGGGTTGGTTTAAACAATGGCTCACCATGTTGAAGCTTAGACAAATCCAAAATTGACGCATCAACAAGGTGATGCTTTCTTTCCAAGGTCTCTAGTATTCTAAGGCTGGCTGCCAGCGATGATTGGTCCGTGGGTATTCTCTCACATGGCAATGCACATAGGAGCCTTTCCTGGCTTTTTTTCTATCGGCTTTCACTTCTCCTATAAAAGACTTGAATAATCTAGATGCAAGTTCAAACTGTTTCAGAGGGACCACACCTCAACTAAAATAATATATTAAAGAGATCTTATTAACAATGGGCCCACACTCACCAAAATGTAGACAAAAACCAAGAACATATCCAAACTGGGGTATACAATTCAATCCACTACTGTTGGCTCTCTGAACCCCCAAAATATATCTGTTCTCTCACAGCATCCTACAAGCCTTAAGTCATTTCAGTAAGTCATTTCAGTAAGTACAAAGTCCCATTAAAATTGGTTATGGGTGGGCCAGGTGGGGCAAGATGGAGGCAGAGTAAGGAGCTCCAAAAGTCAGCTCATCCTACCAGGCAGTTAGTAATCACCCAGAGATACCTAAATCACCTGTTTGGTGGACCCCAAGAGACCTGAAGAGCATCCTGCAACATCCTTGGAAGAATGGAAGGAGACTGCCAATCTGCAGAGATTCATGAGTAGAGCACTTCATGCCACGGAGGCCAGTGCCCATACTCCACAGGCAGCGCATGCCACCTTGGGAGCCATTCTGTGGCTGGGGTTGGAAGCTCCATTTCCCAAAAACAAGGGAGGAAGAGATGGTTGGGGACTGACTTCAGCTACTGATTAGTAAACTCACCTGACTAAAGTGTAATCCTAAGAACAGCTAAAGTTTGAACCTGTCCAAATCAGAAAGAGTCTGGTAGCAACTATTTTAACTTCACCCATGGCATGAGGGGAAGTGGGGCTGATTGAAAATCACAGTGCTGGTAAGACTGGCATTTTTCCACCCAGATCAGATTGCAGCTCTCGCCAAAGCCCCAGCCCCACCTCTAGCAGGTAGGAGCTTGGGGGCCCTCCATCAGCCTCTCTGGGAAACTCCAGACCATACTGTTGAGTCTGGTGTCCATCCTACTCTGGCAGCATAAGCTGCCTCAGGTGCTATTCTGTGGTTGGAGTTCGAAGTTCCATTTCCCAAAAATGGGGGATGCGGTCACCCCTCGGGCTGAAGTGTGGTTTGCTGGCCTGGCCGGGGAGCGGCCGCGGCAGGCCAAGCCGCTGCCCCCATAATAGGGTGGCTGGTCGGACTCACCGCCACCCCTGAAGGGAGCTCGGCATGGGCGCAGAGTGCCCTCGGATCTCCCCTTCTCGGCAGCCATGCTTCCGCAGCCGCCCCTCCTCCCGGATGGCGCCACACGATGCCTGTGGGGCGGCACCCTTCTTCTTTCTCCCTGCGCAGGCGCAGGGCGGAAAATTCCAGTCTGCCCTTTTCCCCTCCCCCGACAGCAGCAACAGCCAGGTGTGGGCGGAAAAATCCAGTCTGCCCTTTTCCCTTCCCCCGACAGCAGCAACAGCCAGGCGTGGGCGGGAAACTCAAGTCTGCCCTCTACCCCAGCAACAGCAGCCACCAATCACTAAACCCTGCCACTTCCCCCAGCAACAGCAACAGCCAATCCCTAATCACCACCCCTCCCCCATCCAGTACCGCCCACTGACCTTTCGCTGGCAACCAATCAGAACAGGGCGTGGCTTTGACCAATCAGCCTTCCCCAGCCCCTATAAAACTGTTGCCTCTCCCTCAATAAAGTGGACTTGCGTGTTTACCTTGTCTCCGCGGTAGTTCCTCTGCCGTGCGCCCTCCAGTCCTGAGAGCCCCCGACAAGGGCCTGGCCTCCCTTGTCCCCAGTTCGTCGCCTGCTTCTCCGGGCGACCCCTTCGTCGCCGGCTTCGCCGGGCGACCCCATCAGCCGAACCGCGCAACCCCTTGTGAGACCGATCCCTCGTCTGCTGCCGGACCGACCCCTCATCCCAAGTGGGACCGACCCCTCGTCCCAAGTGGGACCGACCCCTCATCCCAAGCTGGACTGACCCCTCGTCCCAAGCGGGACCGACCCCTCGTCCAAAGCTGGACCGACCCCTTGTCCGCAGCCAGACCCCACCTCTACCGACCGAGCAAGCCGCCGCAGGGGGAGAAAGAGACAGTTGGCCACCAACTTCAGCTACTGATTAGTAAACTCAGCTAGCTAATGTATAATCCGAAGAACAGCTGAAGTTTGAAACTGTCCAAGTCAGAAAGTGGCCAGTAACCACCATTTTAATTCCACCCCAGGCATGAGGGGAAGCGGAGCTGACTGAAAATCACAGTGAAGGTAGGGACCAACTTCTTCCCACCTAGATCGAATTGCAGCCCTAGCTTAGGCTGCAGCCCCACCTCAGGCAGGGAAGAAGCTGAGTATCCCACACCAGTCTCTCTGGGCAACTGCAGGTGCTGTCAGCCAGCATAGACTGAATAGTCAGAAAGCTGGGGCTCCATTCCCACACCCAAATAGGATAGGAAAGGAGCTGTGTTTCCTCACATCTCCAGGCAACTGCAGACACTTCTGGCCCACACAAACTGGTTTGTTGAGAGCCTTTGTTTCCATTTCCATCCTTTCAGCCCCATAAGATAAGAGGAGTTGTGTTTCTTCAGTCTTTCTGGGAAATTGCAGGCACTTTAGCCCACACAAACTGGATACTTGGGCAACTGTAGCTCCATCACCACCTCCTGTAGGATAAGTGGGAGCTGAGTTTCCTCTACTCTCTGGGCAGCTGCAGGCACTTTTGGTCCATGCAAATTGGTTTGTTGTGTGCTTTTGATTCCATCTACACCCCTGTACTCCCATAGGATAGGAGGGGGCTGGTGATTCCTCAGCCTCTCAGGGCAACTACAGGCACTTTTTGCCTGCACAAACCTGACTGTTGGGGCCTGTGGCTCTATCACCACACCCAATAGGACAAGAGAGGGACTGTGTTTCCCCAGCTCTCTGGGTAACTGCAGGTGCATTTGTCCCATACAGACAGAATAGTCAGAACTCTGTAGCTCTATTCCCACCCCCAAGTAAGATAGGAGGGGTGCTGTGTTTCTTCAGCTTTTCTGGGCAACATCAGGCACTTTCAGGCTGCACAGCCTAGACTGGTGGTTACCTGTGGATCCACCCCTTCTTCCCAGTAAGATAGGGGGGATGTGTGTTTCTTCAGCCTCTCTGGGCAAAGGCAGGTACTTTTGGCCTACAGGCGCTAAACTGTTGGGCACCTGTGGATCCACCACCACCATCCAGTGGATAAGAGGGGCTAGTGCTTCATAAGCCTCTGCAGCTAACAGCAGGCAATTTTGGCCAACACAGACTAAACTGTCAGGCATTGGTAGTTTCATTCCCACCCCCTATACAGCAGAAGACACGGTACTCCCTCAGCCTCACAGGAAACTACAGGTACATATGGTCCACACAGATTAGATAGTTGGGCACTCAAGACAGTCCATTCCCACCCCTGACCTTAGAGGCGCATACCAGTGATACATCAGTATATCTGGGCAACTGTGGATATTTTGGACTGAGATGGCCCACAGCTGAAGCTCCATCCCCACCCCAGTCAGGGAAGAAAAAGGTGTAGAACTTCATCAGTTGCTCTGGGCAATTATAGATGGTCTTGGCTTGCACAACTTGGATTATTACACACAGCTGTGGTTCTGTCCCTACCCCTGGCAGAAGATAAAGGCGAGAAAAGCTTCATTGGTCCCTGGGGCAACACAGGCAGCTTCAGACTCCACAATTTACAGCACCAATTACATCCTCAGCTCCTACTACACAGCTAGCAAGGGAGAAAGGGCCAGAAAGTTCTAAAGAAAGAAACTGCACCAAGAATAAAAACATCTAGTAAGCAACATGTCAAGGTACCAACAAAATATTGCAATCCATACCAAGAAACAGGAAGATATAGCCCAGTTAAAGGAACAAGATAAGCCTGCAGATGACATAAAGCAGTTGGGACAACTAATCATAGATGTTCAAACAAATCTTAATAAATTCCATGAGATGGCTAAAGTGATTAAAGATATTAAGAAGGCACTGAGTGAGTACAAAGAAGAATTTGAAAGCATACCTAGAATAATAGCAGATTTTATGGGAATGAAAGTGACAATAAATGAAATAAAAAATACACTGGAGGCATATAACAGCAGATTTGAGGAGAGAGAAGAAAGGATTGGTGAGCTTGAAGACATGACCTCTGAAAGCAAGTATACAAAATAAAGAAGAAAAGAATGGAAAAAACTGAACAGGGTCTCTGGGAACTAAAGGCACCAAGGGACATGCAAACATATGTGTTATGGATGTCCCAGAAGGAGAAGAGAATGAAAAATGGGCAGAAAGAATATTTGAAGAAATAGTGTTAGAATATTTCCCAACCCAATTGAAGGACATAAATATCCATGTCCAAGAAGCACAATATACTCCATTCTGAATAAATCTGAATAAACTTACTCCGAGACACATACTAATCAGAAGTCAAATGCCAAAGACAGAGAGAATTCTGAGAACAGCAAGATAAAAACAATGCATAACATATAAGGAATACCCAATAAGATTAAGTGCTGATTTGGCATCAGAAACCATGGAGGCAAGGTGGCAGTGGTATGATATATTTAAGATACTACAAGAGAAAAACTGCCAGTCAAGAATCTAATATCTGGCAAGATTGTCTTTCATAAATGAGGGCAACTTTAGAATATTCACAGATAGACATAAACTGATGGAGTTTATAACAAAAAGGCCATCTTTATAGGAAATGCTAAAGGGAGCACTACAGCCTGAAAAGAAAAGACAGGAGAGAGAGACTTGAAAGAGAGTCTAGAAATGAAGATTATATCAGTAAAGTTAATTATAAGTATCAAAAGAGTGGTGAAGGAAGTGGACTTGGCCCAGTGGTTAGGGCACCCGTCTACCACATGGGAGGGCCGTGATTCAAACTCCGGACCTCCTTGACCCGTGTGGAGCTGGCCCATGCTCAGTGCTGATGTGCGCAAGGAGTGCTGTGCCACGCAGGGGTGTCCCCTGTGTAGGGGAGCCCCACACACAAGAAGTGCACCCCATAAGGATAGCAGCCCAGCACAAAAGAAAGTGCAGCCTGCCCAGGAATAGTGCTGCACACAGGGAGAGCTGACACAACAAGATGACACAACAAAAAAGAGACACAGATTCCCATGCCACTGACAACAACAAGCGGACAAAGAAAAAGATGTAGCAAATAGACAGAGAACAGACAACTGGGGTGGGGAAAGGGGAGAGAAATAAATAAATAAATCTTTAAAAAAAAAAAAGAGTGGTGAAAATAAAATGTGACAGATAAAATCAAAAGGTCAAAATGGTGAAATAAGAAGTGCCTTTACAGTAATAACATTAGATGTTAATGGATTAAATTCCCCAATCAAAAGATACAACCTGGCAGAATGGATAAGAAAATATGAGCCATCTATATGCTGTCTACCAGAGATTTGCCTTACACCCAAGGATACCAATAGATGGAAAGAGAAAGGCTAGAAGATGATATCCATTCATACAGTAACAACAACAACAACAAAAGCCTAAGTAGCTATACTTATATTGGATAAAATAGACTTTAAAGAAAAACTGATATTAGAGACAAGGAAGGACATTATATATTAATAAAAGGAACAATTTATCAGGAAGAAAAAACAATCATAAATATCTATGCACCTAACCAGGATACATAAGGCCAACACTCCCAAAACTGAAGGGAGACACAAATATCTCTACAAGAATAGTTGAGGCTTCAATGCACTACTCTCAGCATTGGACAGAACATCTGGGCAGAGGATCAATAAAGAAACAGAGAGCTTGAATAATATGATAAATGGATTAAACCTAATAGAGTTATGCAGAACATTGCATGCCAAAACAGCATGAACAACATTCAAATGTTCGTGGATCTTTCCCCAGGATACACTATGTGTTGGATTACAAAGCAGATCTCATATATTCAGCAGGATCAAAATTATGCAAAGCAGTTTCTCTGATCATAATGAAATAAAGTTGGAAACCTACAAGAAGTAGAA
This sequence comes from Dasypus novemcinctus, assembly GCF_030445035.2. Classification (NCBI taxonomy): domain Eukaryota; kingdom Metazoa; phylum Chordata; class Mammalia; order Cingulata; family Dasypodidae; genus Dasypus; species Dasypus novemcinctus. The sequence goes on from NC_080697.1 coordinate 40,737,488, forward strand.
AAAGGGAAAATTCACAAATATAGAGAGATTAAACAACACATTCTTAAACAATCAGTAGGCCAAAAAAGAAATTTTGAGAGAAATCATTAAATATCATGATATGAATAAAAAGGAGCACACAACATATCAGAACTTATGGGATGCAGCAAAGGCAGTACTGAGAGGGAAATTTATAACCCTCAACTCTTACATTAAAAAAAAGAAAGCTAAGTCAATGACCTGTGTACACAGCTGGAGGGAAAGGAAAAGAACAGCAAACTAACCCCAAAGCAACTAGAAGGAATTAAATATCAATGATCATAACAGAATAAATGAAATAGAGAAAAACAACAAAACCAAAAGTAGGTTCTTAGAGATGATTAACAAAATCGACAAACCCTTAGTTGGACTGACAAAGAAAAAAACAGATTTTGCAAATAAATGAAATAAAAAATGAAAATGGTGACATTACTACTCAATCCACAGAAATAAAAGAGGTCAAAAAAGGATACTATGGTCAACTGTATGCCAAAAAGCTAGACAATGTAAACTAAGTGGAAAAATTCCTAGGAATGTATGAACAACCTACACTGACACTAGAAGTAGAAGACCTTAACAAAACACCCACAAGTAAAGAGATTGAAACAGTCATCAAACAACTCCCCAAAATGAAAAGCCTAGGACCAAATGGTTCCACAGATAAGTACTACTAAACATTCAAGGAAGATTTAATACCAATCTCACTCAAGCTCTTCCAAAAAACTGAACAAGAAAGAACTCTACCAAACTTATCTATGAAGCCAATATCACCCAAATACCAAAGCCATATAAAGATATTACAAAATAAGAAAATTAGAGACCCATTTCCCTAATGAACACTGATGCAAAAATCCTTAACAAAACAGTTGCTAATTGAATCCTGCAACATACTAAAAGAATTACTCATCATTATCAAGTGGGTTTTGTACCAGGCATATAAGGAGGTTCAACTCAAAAATGTCAATAAGTGTAATACATCACATTAATAAATTAAAGAAGAAAAATCACATGATCCTATAGATTGATGCAGAAAAGGCATTTGACAAAATACAGCATCCTACAAAAGATACGAATTGAAGGAAACTTTCTCAACATGATAAAGGCCATATATGAAAATCCCATAACTATCATTGTACTCAATGGTGAAATACTGAAAGATTTCCTGTTGAGATATGGAACAAGACAAGGATGCTCACTGTCACCACTGTTATTCATTAAAGTGCTAGAGGCTCTAGCTAGAGTAATCAGGCAAGAAAAAGAAACAACAGTCATTAAAATTGGAAAAATAGAAGTAAAACTTTTGCTATTACAGATGATACGATCCTATACCCAGAAAGTCCTAAATAATCTACCACAAAGTTGCTAGAGCTAATAAGCTATTTCAGTAGAATGTCAGGATACAAGATCAATATGCAAAAGCCAGTGGTGTTTCTATATAATCATAATGTACAATCTGAAGTGAAAGTCAGGGAAAAAATTCCATTTACTATAGCAACTAAAAAATTCAAATATTTAGGAATAAATTTGACCTAGGATGTAAAGCACTTGCATTCAAAAAACTTCAATGCATTGTTAAAAGAAATTTTAAAGAATCTAAATGATTGGAATAATATTCCATGCTCATGGATTGGAAGACTAAATATCATTAATTTTTTAAAAATTTATTTCTCTCCCCCCACCCCAGGTATCTGCTCTCTGTGTCAATTCACTGTGTGTTCTTCTGTGACCACTTCTATCCTTATTAGTGGCACCGGGAATCCGTGTCTTTTTTTGTTGCGTCATCTTGTTGTGTCAGCTCTCTGTGTGTGTGGTGCCATTCTTGGGCAGGCTGCACTTCCCTTCGCACTGGGCAGCTCTCCCCATAGGACGCACTCCCTGCATGTGGGGCTCCCCTATGTGGGGGACACCCCTGCTGGCACAGCACTCCTTGCACACATCAGCAATGTGCATGGGCCAGCTCCACTCGGGTCAAGGAGGCCTGGGGTTTGAACGGTGGACCTCCCATGTGGTAGGTGGATGCCCTATCCATTGGGCCAAGTCTGTTTCCCTAAATATCATTAAGATGTCAGTGCTACCCAAATTGATATACAGATTCAATACAATCCTTATTTTTTTAAAAATCCCACCAGCATTTTTAAACAATTGGAAAGCACAGTTATCAAATTTATTTGGAAGGTAAGGAGCCCAAATAGCCAAAAATATCTTAAAAAGGAAAAGTGAAGTTGGAGGACTCCCACTTCCAAACTTT